>NC_137455.1:109604803-112004803 GCF_964235325.1 Thermobia domestica
GGGGAGGGGGAAAAATGATGATTTATTGATATTAGAAGATGGGGAAGACGCTGTATTTATAGCAGCGTATAATAAATGGGAGCGATTTCAAAAAATAAAAAAACTAAAAGAAAAATTTTTTGTTTAAATACTTGTAAATAAATCATGTTTTTTGGGTAAATGGGTAAATTTTGAGTTTCCTTTCCTTTGAATTTTTAAAACCTACCTAACAAAGGTCATAAAAAATGTCTAACTTTTTTTTTTTTTCCGTGTCATATTGAACTTATAGATACCTTTTATTAACAGTAACGTTTCGAAGCATAGAAAAGATATTTTCAGAATAAAAATTGTTGTTAGAATTTTTAAAACCCAGAAAAAAAAATCTTTATGCTTTTCAGTACGTTGCACTATTCAGTTAACAGTTACCATTGAAGAGTTTTTTAAAAGCAGGAAAAAATCTTTATGCTTTTCAGTACGTTGCACTATTCAGTTAACAGTTACCATTGAAGAGTTTTTTAAAAGCAGGAAAAAATCTTTATGCTTTTCAGTACGTTGTACTATTCAGTTAACAGTTACCATTGAAAAGATTTTAATTATGCTATCATAAATAATTTGATTTCCCTTCAATATCAAATTGTACTTGAGTTTTCCTTTTATTTTTAACCAAAATACGTAGTTGTAGGGTGAAACAAGCGTAATGAGATATTTGCTGGTGTCCATAAATAAGAATTAAAACAACAACAACAACAACATTCTCGTTTACTAATTAGTTGTTGCTATTAAATGATAGTATACTGAAAGAAAAGTCTGAATTTTACTTTTTGATTAAATCCGTTTAAGATGAGTGAATGAATTTATTTTATTCACTCACATGTATAAGATGTTCGAAGAATATCTAAGTGAATAAAAGATACTCTCCTAATAAATTACTCGGAGCAAATTGTATTTGCGAACATATTAAAAACAAGATAGAGAATTTGAATACTTTTTCTTCTGTGAACACTAAAATGTAGTTGGTGCTAGGGAACATACAATAAAATCAGTTTTTTTTTTTTATTCCTTGAATAATTAACTAGGTATTTCTTTTGGGTTTGAAGCTGTGGATTTGCGAGCCACGGTTTTGTATATAAAATTTTGTGCAAAAACACAATAATATCCAACTATTCAAGGTAAATATAAATAAAGGGTTTCAGTGTAGAATGACATATATGTTAATTGGCATACTATTATCTATTTGGATGAAATGGAGTCCCGTACACTTAGGTCATGAAGATTTGTTGTCTCTTAGACACTTTATAAAAAAAAAAAGCGGCCATGAGAAACACAAATACTTGTCATAAAATGATCAAATAATTGGAGCATCCTAGGATCAACCCCCAAGCACGAAAGGTGACCACTAACCCATTGCAATCCCCAAAGACAAAAGAACTTTAGTTCAGTTCAGTTCAGTTTAGATAGTTAATGCTGCCATCAGAATATTTTCTTTGTGCAGCACGGAATTGAACTCTGAATAAATGTAAAGATTAAATAGCAAAATTGTTTCTTAGAAATAAAAAAAAATACTTACTTACTTACTATGGTATCTGTGTACGCTTAATTATGAAATTATTTTGAATAATAAATGAAATTTGTGAGTCCCACGATTATGTTGGATCACTTTAGAAAAGGTTATGAAATTGGCGGAATGAAGAAGTGGGAGAACATGTTGTTTGTTCAGCACAATTTATAAGAAATAAATCCAAACTTAATGTTGTCATAAAAAAATGTTGAAATAATTGATGCAAGCGATAATCGAACCAAAAACCCTAAACAGTGGAAATGAACGCTTTACCACTGAGCTCTTATGACTCCGCTATGAGAAATGAAATAATTGATGCAAGCGATAATCGAACCAAAAACCCTAAACAGTGGAAATGAACGCTTTACCACTGAGCTCTTATGACTCCGCTATGAGAAATGAAATAATTGATGCAAACGGTAATCGCACCAGAAACCCTAAACAGTGGAAATGAACGCTTTACCACTGAGCCCTTATAGCTTTGCTATGACAAATGAAATAATTAATGCAAACGGTAATCGAACCAAAAATCCTAAGCAGTGAAAATGACTGCTTTATCATTAAGCCATTATAATCCTATATTGATAAATGAATACCTAATGAAAAAAAAAAAAGTCTAACTGTAGAAACCAACTAGCACTGAAAAAACTAAACATTGAAACTTTGTCAGCATAGTAATCCATATAATTTTATTGGATGCTCAAGGAAATTGTATTTTCAAAAGTGTTAAAATTGAATGTGAATCATTGAGACGGAGCTGTTATGAAAGAATAAAAGTTTGGTCTCGATAAGAAAACAATAGTGAACTATTGCTAACGTACTTATCATCAAATCTTTGAACAAATCTTTTCTGTTTTGAACAGTACATAAGTAAAATTAATGAACAAATGTGTGTCAAATAAGTAAGATTAATACATACTAAAAGATGGTTGTTTTCAAGAACTTGAACTGAAAATTGATTCTACTTGCCTTTTTTTTTAAAAAAAACAAGTGGTTAAATGAAATGATAGGAAAAGGTGGTAGTTTAGTTGACCTCCCCTTTGAACAGTAATGGGGTATTTTATATAATCTTACAAAGTTATTGTTCGTGAAAAAAAAGTGTAAATAAAATGATGATGATTTCCTACATGATTGTGGTCTGTTACCACCGATAACATGTACGCTATCCGTTTAGCAAAGAGGAGGAGGAGGGTCATGTTGGGAGATTGAATCTAATTCAATACAATAGAAATATATAACCTAACGCATCGACATAAAAACCTGTTTAAATAAGTAAATGATCTTTGAATATATGTCATATAGACATGAAAAAAGAATACAGATAAATAGGAAATAAATCGGTGATTACTTGTACAAATAAATAAATTTTACTTTCATGAAACTTCAGACATAAGAAGAAGAAGTTTGTGAAACAGTTTATTCTCCTTTCCCATTGCAAAGTTGGTGTTAGTTTTTTCTTTCCTAAGCTTTTAACATATAGCATACCTAATGAAAATTCACAGGTATTTTTTAGCACTGATCAAATACATAATGTAGGCTTCAGTTTTAACATATATTCACAACTTACTACATGGATTGTCTACAAGAATCCTTAACATTTGACGAGTTTTCGATAGCATTTGTTTCTTCTTATTGTACGCAATACTTTATCTGTAAACATATTTAGCGAAAGTTCAATAACTATTGTCTTATGATAACAACTGTAATAAATTTTTCAAGTGTGGAGTATTCTGTAGATAAGATAGCACCACTCATTACTAAAAGTTGTCACAAAAGGAAGTAATCCACCATGTCTTAAATGTACAATAACCAAAAGTATATTTTTAAAAAATGGATTTAAAAGCATTATTTATTGATACGTTGAAATCCAACAGGCTAATTAAAAGACAAGTAAATACAAAAGGAGCTATTGGGGTTCAGGTATAGTGATTTCTAATTATTGCTTTCAATGTGCATATATAGAAATTCAAGCAGGCGCAGTAAACGGTCTGAGTGACTTTGTCGCTTGTGAAACTGATGCAAAGATGAAATATTCAAGCTAATTTGGATAATAAAAGAATAGTATTTAAAACTAATAGGGGGTGGGAACTATGAGTTTGAGGTTTACCTTAAACTTGTTTTCATTGGTTAATTCAAACATGTCATTACATCCCACGGTGAAAAGTATAAATACCGCGGTTAAGAAAGTGACATAAGAATATTCTTGTACTGTTTGTAGTCGATGAAAAGATTTCTTCTTCTTTGTATGGTGGTCAATGAAGATATTTGTGGCTAGTGTTTTTATTTTAGTTTGATCACTTCTTATTTTTTTTTTTATTGGTTCGTATCTTTTACCGATTGCTTGGTACACAAGCTCAGAGCAGCTACGCTGCGAACATTTAAATTCCTATGGAAACTCCTAAGAACAGCTACGCTGCGAAATATTAAAAAAGCTCGTAATAAATTACTCGAACACTTACAGTGTTATTTAAAATTAAAAAGTCGTAAAAGCAACAACGTTGTGATTATTTTATTCGTTCGTTTGCTAAGAAAGCTGAGAACTATTATATAATTCGTTTACTCTGTCGAACTGAAAAAATGTCTAATGCTGAAAACGTATTGGTTTGTTTCTGCGATAATATTCACATCACCATTCAGTGCTTAATAAATGCTTTTCAAATGTGGGAATCTAAAAGAAGAAGTATGCTTCTTTGCAGTGGGTGTGCACGTGGATTGAAAGACGCAATAAACCATGATTGCATTCTGTTACATAAAAATATATTGAAAACAAAAGTACTAAGTGTTATTATGGATATGGACACACAAAATGAAATTTGGTATACGTTTCAAAAAATGCACGACAATACTTTTAATAAATTAGAACAGTTTTTTCATATATATGATGATGCCATTCATAATGATACATTTGTTAATCAACTGATAGAAATATTTTTGCAGAAAGATTTTAAGAAATTCTTAATTTGGAATAAAAACCAACGTGATAGTGATAGTGATAGTGTTTGTGATTGAAAAAATATGAAGACGTATGGATGAAAATGTTACTCTTCTGTAGGTATATTACATGTACAAACTGTAAAAAAGGCACATTTTGCCATGCTTTTTTTTTTCTGTGAACGTTACAAGTAAATTTTACTCAAGTAAATATCTAAGAAAAATACTTACTGTGTAGTGCAGTGCAGTGCTATCATACTAAACATTTCTTCAAATATTTATGTGTATGAGTTGAAAACTAATTAACACAATACAAATTTTTAAAAAAAAAAAAACTTGTGTAAAAAAAAACCAATATAAACTAATGAAAGATGTTTCATATTGCTGAATAAATGAAGACTTTATACTAATAATAATAATAAAATCGGAGATTTTTTTTTTATTGTACTTTTTGCAACAATAATAATCGCAAAAGCCTTCGGTTAGCAAAAGTTTACGTACACTAGTTATTAATTGGTAGTAATTATCTTTGTACAGTAAATATATTTGCTTACTACCCTTTATTCCAGGATACATTCCATAAAATTCACGACTATTAAGTTTCTTTTCAAAGACAATGATTTGGTATTTGGGTGTCAGGTATTGTTGAAATTTTTCACATCATTAATAGTACACCCATTTTGATGTCCAATAGTAACATTAGCATCATCACACAAATCCTTGGCCTGCTTCAACAATCGCTCAGGATTGTTTTTAACTTGTATACTTGAAAGCAATTTTGATTGGCCTTAACCTTTTTCGAGGATAATAGCCTTAGAAAGACATTATATGTCCTTGTTTAATGGGATAGTACACTTTTCCAAAAGAGTTGTATATTCCTCATATTTGGTCGATCCACGGGTTCGACATCTTCCCTTGCATGGATTAACAATGTGGATCTTAAAATCCACCTTTTTTTTTTTCCAAAAGAAAATGTTCGTTACTATTTAAAACATTTTCAACTGTATGGAATAATACATCAGGGTTCAATTTCTTTTTAGGACGTCATGTTGTGTACATTGTTTTAAGTTTAAGGTAGTGCTCTCGATAGTTATTCCTATATAGGTGTTCTTGTCAACATCCTTTAATGCATGAGTCATTCCGAAATCAAACAGATTTCGTATATATTTTTCCGGATCCATACACTTAATGGTTATTTCTGTCCCTTTTAACCCAAAGTAAACATATGTTTCTGATATACTCTTTACTATTTCAAATTCTGATGCATCCATTATCTTAGGTACTTCTTGAAAAACACAATTTAGTTCTTAGGTTCCCCAGAACTAGGAAAACTTGGTTGTGGTAAGCTTGCCTAATAGTAGTTTAGCATTGTCCTTAACAAATAAGTCAGCTGCTTGAACTTTTTCACAAGCCTGATTTTTTTATATTATCCTCTCGAAAGAACCCTGTTCAATATAAATCAGAAATATCAGCAGTGGTTTCACAGCTTGTCAAAATAACATCCTGTCTTCCTTTAAATTGTTTTAATAACTCTGTTAACATTTGAGAATATTTTTCATTGGGTACACGCACACCCTTAGAATGATAAGTATCTACCAAACGCTTCCAAAAATCGTTTCTACTCAAAACTACGTACATGCACCCATTGCTATAAAATTTATCTACTATCATTTTCCATCTGTAGTAAACAACTTCGGATGCTTCATATCCGAAACGTTTTGCCATGATTACCACTTGAGTTAGTTCGTTTTCACTTGTAGAAGTCATCTGTAATCGAAATAATGTATTCTTCTATTGAAATAATAATAATAAAAAAAAACCTATAAATTTGTCTATTTCCCACCCATCTTTTACTTCGTTGGTTAGTTCACCCAAGTAGGATCCGATTGTAAGATTGGATTCTCTATTTCGTTGTTGTATAAACATAATGCTGTCTGTGTCACAATATAATATGGCTTCAGGACCTACAGCAGTCAATAGGTCATGAAGACGAAGTCTTGCCCACGATGTGATGAACGAAGCAAGCACAACGTTTGAAAATTTCCAGGGCTTATTCTTATTCTCTGTATTGTGATACGTAAGAATAAGATGTTTATCTCCAATGGGTAATACGCTTTGTACTTCGTATTGTTGTGCCCATAGATAATACAAAAATTTTCCAATGTGTCAACAATCATGAATTGCAACAAGTCCGTTCTTTGTCCACATTTCCCATAAAGCGAGTTGAGGAATATCTTGGAGATATACCTCAATCCTGGGTTCAATCCAATATTATTTTCCATTAACTCTATGCCTTCGTGGGTATGATACTCTTTAATGTATTTTTGTTTGTCTCCTTTGGTTTTGCACCAAACAGGAAATCCTGAAGATTCCTGCTTCATTTGAAGGAAAGAATTCACATAGTCTTTAAGCAAACTATCTGAATTACTAAGTTTGTAAGCACATGAAATAAAATCCAATCTTGTTTTCTCTGATATCATAATTTATTTATTTATTTTCAATATATATATCGTTTGTGTCAAGATTGCTTTAGCAAACACTAAGTGTTAGTAAATGAGTTACAAAGTATGAAATTGTTAATATTATTAATTTCATCCCTAACAAATCACGTACATGTCTATTATTACATATAAATGTTCTAATGATATAATAATGGTATGAAAAACTTTATATAATTACACCTATTTCTTTTCACGATGTATTTAGACATAACAATATAAATTCTATGCGTGCGCATACTCGTGCTAAATTTTCACGCATGTCAGATACATGTGTATACTTGTACTTGGTCTTTGCGCATGTCAGATGCGTATGTATACTTGTACTTGGTCTTCGCGCATGTCAGATGTGTATGTATACTTGTACTTGGTCTTCGCGCATGTCACAATATAATATAAAAGCGCGCATGCGTATAGATGTAGTAAATCATATAAAGGAAGTGATACGTTGTTACAATGTACAGTCAAAAGCATTCTGTTTCCGCAGTTAAAAAGCAAAAAACAAATTCTGGTTCTTCATCTTATAATAATAAGAAACGAAAAGGTGAAATTGAAACCAATCTTTCTTTATTGCAAAGTGAATGTGTAAAATCTAAATACATTTCACCACGTGAAAAACGTTTTCAACTTGAAAAACAAAAGAAAATTATTCTTGTACATCCAAATGATCCTGACATTCCTGAAGAAGACGCTGAAAAATATAGGATTATTTATCCAACACAGGAAATTACCATAGACGATACTGTGTATAGACGAAATTTCAGATATCCAAATGAAATACCCTTTGAAGAGGAAGTTGTAGTAAATCAAAATACAATTTCTAATGATATTCTGATATTCAATGGTGTGAAGTGTGGTTGTACTCCTAATGAAGTAAATGAAGTTTGTGTAAAACAGTTACTAGAAAAATATAAACTTTCTGAACCATTACTTTGTGAAGGCTGTGCAAATCGTAGTGAGAAAGAAACTGATCATAAATGTGTGAGTGAAAGTGATGAAGAATTAAATACTATTGTGTGGAATTTCCTAATCAAGAAATCAACACGTGATCAAATATTAAAACAATATCTAAAGATTCATGTGAAATATATAGATGTAAACATTATTCCCCATCTTATAAACAAATTTAATTATTCATATCAAGAAATCACGTTTAATGATTATCATATTTCTGACTTAAGAGAAGCATATCTTGAGCACGATAAAGATGTGTATCAACAATCCAGACTGTGAGTACCAATGTCGTTTCCTAAAGACATACGACAATTGCGAATATCAATGTTCTTCTTTTTCTATAAAAGAACAATGTGTATTAATGTGTATTGACCGTTGGAAACCACCACGAGAACTTTTGTGTTATGGGTGTTTTCAAAACAGGAGCAAAATAGAAGAACACGATTGTATTACTTCGGACTATAATATGTTATGTTATAATGCATGGCGTACAATGGTAAACGGACAAACTTTTGATGATTTATATGAAGAATTTGCAAGAGTGCATTGTGATACTGAAATTGATGATTGGGAATTTACATGGACATTATATAACATTTTATTAAACAAAGATAACATTCAGTTAATTACAGAGTTATTCTTAGTAAAAGATTTACATTATAATATGCATAAGAAATAGTAATAATGGAAAACAAAAACTCTTCTGTTAATCAATTACAAAATAATAATAATAAAAACAATGTGTATAAATTAACAAAGGCACATGATAAAAGACTTTCAGCAATAAATTGGCCAGTATGTAATTGTGCATATACTAATATAAATATAGATTGTATTAAACAATATATCAAGGAATGTATCTGTATGTAAACTATATATATATTATTGAAATTTGTAAATAAAATTTTTTTCTCATTTTATATTACATGTTTTATTTATTTCCTTACACATCTTATATATTTTACTTCAACGCGAAAATTTTTTCAATACACTTACAGTGTAAAAGTAAACTATGTTTCAAATATGACTTACAATTTATACGTAGGGAAAAATTCTTTAAAAAAATTTTTTCATGAAATTAGAACTTTAACAAAAATCCGTATGTTATGATTCGCCTACATAAAATTTGTTTGTGCATTTTATATTGCATGCATGTGAAAAAAAAAAAAAACTTTTCACATTTTTTTAGTTTACGGTTTTGAATTTTCACAACTTGCATTTTCATTTTGACAACTTGCATTTTCATTTTCGTAACTTGCATTTCTAAAAATTTTTTGAAAATTACATTTTCACTTTTATACGGATCGCTTGGTGTACAAGCTCAGAGCAGCTACGCTGTAAACTTGTAAAATATTCATTCTCTCCTAATAAATTAGTCGAACACTTCGTGTGAACTTGTAAATAATTCGTTTGCTAAGCAAACTCAGAACACTTACAGTGTAATTATTTTATTCGTTCGTGTTATTTTATTTTATTGGTTCATTTGCTTAGCAAATTCAACTTATTTATTGGTTCGATTTCTATGAAATCTCAGAACACTTGTAGTGTGAACCTACAAATAATTTCGAAAATACTAAGCTCGTTTTTTTTTTTAAATATTTTATTGGTTTGTTTGCGAAGCAAACTCGGTAGAGCAGCTATGCTGCGATTATTTTATTCGTTCGTGTTATTTTATTTTATTGGTTCATTTGCTTAGCAAATTCAAAAGAGAAACTTTGTTTCGAAAATACTAAGCTCGTTTTAAAATTAGAAAGTCGTAAAAGCAGCTACGCTGCGATTATTTATTCTCTCGTTTGTTACACAAACTCGTTTTTAAAATATTTTATTGGTTCGTATCTTATTTTTATAATCTCCTTTCTTAGAGAAAGTCGTAAGAGCAGCTACGCTGCGAACATTTAAATTCCTATGGAAACTCATAAGACCAGCTACAAGAAACTATGTTTTCAAAAAATCGCAAACTTGTCAATGTAAAATACTCATCAAACTTTTAAATACTTCAAAGTATTAGTAAAAAAAAAAAATATATATATAAAACACTCATCAAATACCAATTTTAAACGCTTTTCCAAAAAAAAAAAAAAGTAAACGATAGAAAGCATAAAGGAGTTTCACCTTGTAAAATGTCAATAATACCTTTTATTTAGGAAAGTTTTAATATTAAATAAGAATCAAGAAATAAAATTCATATATATTTATTTCGGTAATATTATATATATACAAGCAAAATAATAATAATAATAATAATAATAATAATATATACAATCAACATAATAATATACAAGCAAATAATATACAAGGAAAATAATAATATATACAATCAAAATAATATACAAGGAAAATAATAATATATACAATCAAAATAATATACAAGCAAAATAATAATAATATTACATAAAAGTTAGACAATATATACAGAATCACCGAAAATTAATATTTCTTATTCTTTGACAGTAGAATATCTACTAATTCATTCAAATATCTTGGGTTTCTTATTAATTTGAAATATTCTTCTTCAAATATGATTGTATTTACACACATTCTATGTGAGTTTCGAAATATGTTATAAAGTTCTTTTCTCACATTTTCTTTAATAAAAATTAACCATGTCTCTGTTTCTAAAGCTTCAATGTCCATAAAAAGGCAGCGGTGAGACATTTGTTGCGGACAGTCAAAAAAACAACCCTCACATAATAATACACAATTAGGGTTCCAATTTAAAATAGTGTTTTTAATACACTTTTCATCCACAAACACTTGTGTACACTTACACTTTTCTTCTTCTTCTTCATTCTTCTTCTTCATTGATAAGTCTAAGGGCTCCGTTTGTGATGGTGGTGCTGGTGAAGGTGTAACACTTGCATGTGGTGTGTCAGGTTTACACTCGTCCAGTTCGTCAAATAAGCGCAAAATTTCTTCTTCCTCTTCTTCAGTAAATAAATCAGGTGATGGTGTTCTTTCTTCTTCTTCTCCATCCAGTTCCTCTTCTTCAATAAATAAATCAGGTGATGGTGTTCTTTCTTCTTCCTCTTCTTCAGTAAATAAATCAGGTGATGGTGTTCTTTCTTCTTCTTCTTCTTCTTTACTATCTAGTATCCATTTTAAAGATGTTGGTTGAATGTTTTTTACTCCTAATAATGACGAGGATGCTGGAAGTGTTGGTAAAGATGTCCTCACTCCAACAGGAGATGATGGGATTAATACTGGATCTTCTCTTAAGTCAATAATTTCTTCCTCTATAATAATTTCTGAGGATACTGGTGAAGCTGGAGAAAAATACTGAGTTTCCTCGTCAATAAATATATCTGGTAAATCTCTCGCAGTTTTAAACTTTTTCCTTGGAGATTCTACAAAGTCAAATGTAGAATCCCAATCTACGTCGTTGCAAAGTTGAATTTCTCGTTGTACTATACTGCCAGACGAATCCATGATGATACTATGCTAGTCTTCTCATCATACCCAGTATATAAGGAAAACTTTATCGATAACATCATATCACGTGGTACTTTAAACATTTTTTCAAACAGTCCTACCACGCCAATTAAAATATTTTCACATATACTTTTCCAATTCTCTATGGAATTTTTATAAATATAGAAATAGCAAACATGTTCTCATATAATCTTTTAAAATATCAACATTTGGTATTTTCACTTTGGTAAAATCATTCCACACATTTTACAACGGTATTCATAAGGCGTACTATTTAATCATCTGTCATCTATGTGTAGATTTAGATACATCACGTGTAAATAAATAAATAGTTTACATGCTTTTAAAATAAAATCTGTTATTTACAACTTCTATTATTATTCATGTCCCTACATACACCAGCATGTTGTCCACGTAAAATAACGGATGCCACAAACTATCTTTGTATTTGCATTCATTCATTCATTATTATTACAATAATATAACAATCTTCTATTGCAATCGTATTTAACACCCCTTCATGTTTCAACATGATCATCATTCAATAGGTGAATGTTCTTTTGCATTCGCGTTCAATAACCTCATATGTTTTACCATTCGTAATGTAAAACTTTCTTTGTATTCATTATTAACAAACTATCATAAAACTTGTTTTTTATTAGTCTGTCTCCAACCTGTGATGTTTATCTTCCGCGTGCCCAAACTTTCTTTTATGTTTTCACCGACATCGCCAAAGTTATTTCTATTAGTTTGTCCACAATTTCTGATGTTTTACATGTGCAATCTTTCTTTTATGTTTTCACCGACAATGTCTTTTGTTCATCTACCACGATACCAAAGTTATTTCTATTGGTCTGTCTGTCCCCAATTTGTGATGTATATTTCCCACGTCCGCAATCTTCCTTTTGTTCACCTACCGCGGCGCCAAAGTTATTTCTATCAGTCTGGCGGTATTCTGTAATGTTTACCAAACGTGTCAACGGTCTTCCTTTGTATTAAAATTCCAGTTTTAGCAAGCACACATCACCACTCTTACCCAACCGGGTTTTCCAAAAAAGCGCGGGAAAAGTTCAGTTCATGTCTTAAGTTCATCAGCAGCAAACGTACGGAAACCACGCTCTGTATATACACCGTCATAGTGTATCATACCGTACACGAAGTTTTACCACGTTCACAACATAGTTGCTTTTAGGAGTATGCTATGCATACAAACCAACAAATTAAAAAAGTCACGTATGAATAAATATTTCCCTCCCATCATACAGTATTCAGCTCCAATAATAAGGGTCCCGGGTTCGATTCCAGTGCGTATCACACATTATAAGTGTTCTGAGCTTCTTATTTTTAACAATCATCATCTCCTTTAGCCTAACAGGTGGGACTCAAATATTTCATTTTCTTTTTATTCTATCACATATTGTTCGTGTAATCTTTTATTCTCTCTCTCACATATTGTTCGTGTAATCTTTTATTCTCTCTCTCACACATATTGTTCAACATGTTATACATGTGAACGAATAAAATATTCTCTCTCTCTCACATATTGTTCGTGTAATCTTTTATTCTCTCTCTCTCTCACATATTGTTCGTGTAATCTTTTATTCTCTCTCTCACACATATTGTTCAACATGTTATACATGTGAACGAATAAAATATTCTCTCAAAATGACGTATCAACAGATTTAATTCAAATTTCCATTATTTTTAAAAATACCCAGTATAAAGTCTCTAAAAAGAGGACACGACCTTTTACATGTCAGCACAACTAAAAACAGAAATATAACAACTTTCCAAATCCATGTCATCAACCCCTAATGACCTACCAATCCGTTTGACAACATCCATTAAGGAAACATGTTAAACATCATTATTACGTAAAGTACCGCTAACATTCCAGCTTTCGGGTGTAGAAGTACGTCAACCACTACTATAGTAATAAAAACCCTTACTCGTACTGGGCTCCTAACTAACTAACAACCTAATTCTTACAGACTAGTTGCTCTGACCAACTGAGTTTCGATTTCTTACGCGAAAGAAGTCTGTTATATTAAGAGGCATGCTTTTCATTATCAAAACTGTTCGAAGTAATACGAAAATGGCTTAAGAACAGAGACGGAACTGAATTACCACTCGATTGACCTTGAGGGCAAATCACCAAAGCGTAGCTATAAACGTAAGTTCCAGCATGCATTTCTCTGGAGTTGTGTTCAGTATTCCTATCTGCCAGTCATGCTTGTTCGTAGGAGTAATATGTTACAAACCTAACCTTTCGATAGAGCACAATGACAGAGAATCAGAGGAAAGAAACTCTTGCCATTGTGAACGTGGGATACCACACTGTGCAATAAAACTGACGCGTCTCCTTGAAGTGATATTTCATCGAAAATAACTCGTTTTCCTTTATATAGTCTATCCGAAGTTTTTGAGGGTTTCAAAATGAGGAAATGTTACTGACAAACAAGAACGCATTTAGGGGTGGGTCTAGGGGGTCCGGACCCCCTCTGAAACCCCAACTTTTCTGTAAATTTAGCCTAATTTTGGGGATTATCTTTTAAAATTTTATTATAATTTATCCTAATATTGAAGTCGGACCCCTCCCGAAATAAATTACTGCATACGTGTCTCTGACAATTTTCAATATATTCGTTAAATAATAAAGTAAAATATCTAAATTAGGAGCAAAAAGCTTTAACACGGGCTAACTTTTGTCTACTGCCAATATTGCTAGAAGGGATATTAATAGCAAAAACTGCTAGTCAATGCTAAACCTTGGAACGTCATCCAGAACAAGTCTATTATTAAGAACTACATATGAAACATGTTATTAAAACTTATCCAGCTTTTATCTGGCATGAAATTATTATATACACCAAAATTCACTCTCCTAAAATGTGTATCTAAACAATGTACGAAGCAATGAAAATTTTTTATCGAAATATTTGGGCAGGAAACTCTAACAGCCAGCCATTTTATTTAAATCGTAATAAACCCTGTAACCGTACGTTAACGTGAGGACAAAACTTGATCCATTGGTAAATTGTTTGAAGAATAAAAACTCAATGTTCGTAGGTTCGAATCTATCCAGTCACCACAACATTTTATTCTTATGTGTAACGATGAAATAAGAAAAAAATGTATAACCGTTAAGTCAAAACTTCAACCAAGTCTGAAGAGAACAATACTAAAATAGTAACACAATGACGTCAACCAAAAAATATTTCATGTAGCGTTTGGACGAAATTACAGCTGTTAACAATTGCAGAAATAAAAACAGACTGATAGCTGTAATGCAATCTAGACTTCTGAATGCATTTACTTCCTGAAAACTTCCGTCTCGTCATTGGTATGCCGTTAATCATTGTAAAACCTTTCAATTGGAAGTGAAATGACACAAACTAAAACAGTTTTAAATCAATAAATAATGTCTATGTGTAAAAGTAGGTGTCTTTTATCTGTAGTTCTGAGTTCCTTTTACTTTGAAGTGACAAATGAGAGAAGAAAGTATGGTGTTCGAAAAAAAAAATCAAATTTGAGATTTCAACGAATTTACACGTATTATAGCCCCTAACACCGAAAAAGTTATTTTTCGATACATGTCTATCTGTTCGTCCGTCCGTTCGCTACACTTTTCTGTGCACTCGCCTAGAGGCCATACCGTTCAACTTATCTGCACCAAATTTTAGTTTAAGATTTTCATAGTATTTCCTATAGTTTTTTTTATTTCCCTCCTACTCCCAAAACAAGGGTAGTTTCCTGTACGATGAAAATAGAAAAAAGATATTTTCTCATAACTGGCTCTAACGATCTTGTTTTCTTTCTTTTTTTATAAATCAATATTTAATTAGCAACCCTATTTTGTGGTATAAAGCATTTATCTGAGAAAAATCTACAAGGGGTAGTTTATACTAAGGGGGTGAGTTTTTTCTCAGTGATTTTCTCAAAATGGACTCAAATGTTTTCGTTCATATTTCATAAATAAAGATTTCATTAATAACTTATCAATATGGCATAACTCGTTTGTCCTAAAAAAAATGCGAGGGGTAGTTTATTCTTGGTGGAGTGTTGTCTGGGCGATTTTCTCAAAAACGACTCAAAAGAGTTTATTCATATTTCAAAAATAAATATTTCGTTAATAACCGAACAATATGGCAAAACTCATTTGTCCTGAAAAAATATGCGAGGGGTAGTTTACTCTTGAGGGTGTTTTTCCTCCACGGTTTTCTCAAAAATGAGTCAAGCAATTTTGTTCGTACTCAGAAATAAATATTTCATTAAAAACCTAGTAATATGGAATAACTCGCTTACCCTGAAAGAATCCTCAAGAGATAGTTTATTCGGGGAGTTATTTTTCCCTCACGATTTTCTCAAAAATTACTCGGACAATTTTATTTATAATTCATAAATAAGTATTTCATTAATAACCCTATATTTTAGTATAAGTCATTTCTATGAAAAACAATTACAACGGATAGTTTATTTTTGGGGTCAAGGTTATTTCCCCGACAATTTTCTCGAACGACAGGCGAGTTTGTTCAAATTTCGCAAATAAATATTTCATTAATAACCAAAAGTATATCTTAACTCATTGTTCGAAACAATTCACAAGAGGTAGGTTACTCTTGACGTGTTCTTTTTGAACGACTTTCCCAAAGTGACTCATTTGATTTTTTTCATATTTCATAAACAATGATTGCATTAATTGGTCTATTATATATCTAATGAAAATGTGCTCAAAGTGTGAGTTAGTTTTGTAGTGTGGATTTTCTTCAATCGAAGTTTTTTATTCGATAATCTGACATTCGATGTATTTGAATAATACGATAACTTTATTCGTATTATCTAAATACACACTTCAGTAACAACTGCGGCCTAACACAGTTAAGAAATTGAATTGAAAAAGTTTAGTGCGGTGGCCCTGTAATTGAATATTTTTTGAGAAACTCCCTAGCTTTTTGTGGTAAACTTAGGCTTTTCTTTTTCGAGCGACAAAAGAGAGAAGAAAATATAGTGATTGTGAAAATAATATCAAATTCAGATTTCAACGGATTTACATGTTTCATGGCGTCTACATACCGAAAATGCGACTTTTCGACACCCGTCCTTCCGGTCCGTCCGTTCGGCACACTTTTATATGCACTCGCCTAGAGGCCATACCGTTCAACTTATCTACACCAAATTTTAAACTTAGGGTTTACTTAGTATTCTTACAGGAGCTTTTCCATTTTTTCCTACCACCTAAAATAAGTGTGGTTTACAAACAGCCGAAAATCGAAAAACGCTATTTTCTCAAAAATGGTTTTAACAATTTTGTTTATTTTTCATTAATCAATATTTAATTAACAACCCTATATTGCAGTATCAGATATTTCTCTTAGAAAAATTTACAAGGGGTAGTTTATTCTTGGAGGTGACTTTTTCTCGACGATTTTCTCAGAAAAGACCCTGGCGAATTTTGTACACACTTCATAAATAAATATTTGACCTTACAACATGGTATAAGTCAATTGACCTGAAAAATATATGAGTAGTAGTTTATTCTTGGACTTGAATTTATTCTCAGTGAGTTTCTCAAACACGACCAGTTGGCAACCCTGTATCTCGACAACGAAGCTGAATTCGAAAACTGCAAGAGGACCATTTGTCTCCTTTTGATGTCACGCATCACCTCCCGAAGTTTGTGGACATCTTTCAGATTCATCCTTAATGAAGCTTCTTTTCGAAAAGTTAACTATTAACTTTAGGCATTGTTTATCTTTTTTTAAATCACAAATGTCGTTATTAATTTTAAGGCAGAGAACTACTTCTGAGAGAATAGATCTTGAAAGATAATATTAAAACTTAGACTTTTGTTTTCGAGACATTCCAGACAAGACGAGACATTTTACAAGCTATCTCGTGTCCAAAACATTTGCCTCGTATTATCTTGGATGTCACAAAGCGCGTCTTGTCTCTTTCTCGAGACATGTCTTATCTCGTGCGCATTCGTTAACACTTGGGAAGGATTATCTTTCTACTCAAAGCATTGTTTTTATAATGGTTGCATATTTATGATAATTGCTGTCCACATAAATTACAGTCCTTTCAGTTGAATTAATTTTTATTATTATTATTATTGAAATTGCAATATCTAGTTTAACGTTGGTCGATTGTGCACCTACGCTAAGGGAGAATGATGATGAATGAAATGGTGAAATGAAGAAAGTGGGAGGAAAATGGAAAATCTCAAAAAAACACATACCCATGCACACGGTATTTGTCCACCTCAAATTTCACTTGGCACGAAGTGGAATCGAGCCACGGACCCCATGCACCATAGGTGAATGCTCTATTATTATTATTATTATTATTATTATTATTATTATTATTATTATTATTATTATTAATAATAATAATAATAATAATAATAATAATAATAATAATAATAATAATAATAATTGTAGCGAGCTCAACGGGTTTCAACCGTTCGACTTAACCAACGTTTGGATGCCTATTCGTTCGTCGGCTCCATGAGAACTTCTCATAAAAGACATTTCATTTTAATGAAACTAGTAAGTGCCTTCTTTTAGCTCTGCGAAGTAACTATTGCTTGGAATATGAATCTGCAAAACATAAGAGGTAAAATTAACCAAATGGTGCAAGTTTCCACTTATATATACAAAACAATTTTGCAATATCAACTACGTGAATCTTGTCCCATAAAGAAGCCGAAACCCCTACACCGAAGAGCCCTCCGAGATTTGATCATTGTCCACACGGACTGAAATTGTCATTTGAAGCCAAGGCTTTAATATGAAGCCAATAATTTCTTTAAAATAGACGGAAAATTCGGAAGTTATAAGCATTTTCATATTTTTGCCTTTTCTTATAAGGGAACCGTAGCCCCCTATACTGAAGAGCCCCCCCCCCCCGGAGATTTGATCATTGTCCACTCGGACTGAATTTGTCATTTGGAACCAACACTTTAATACGAAGCAAAATATTTCTTTAAAATAGACGAAAAATTCGAAAGTTATAAACATGTTAATAATTTTGCCTTTTCTCATAAGGGGGCCGTATTAGCCTACACTGAAGAGCCCCACGAGATTTGATGATTGACCACTTGGACTGAAATTCTCATTTGAAACCACAACTTTTAATATGAAGCCAAAAATTAAACTTTTACATCAATTTAAACTGACTGAGTTCCGGTTCCCCCCACTATTGTTTAGTTTAGTTAAGTGGTAATGTGTGACAGCTTCACATCATCAAAAGAATGTTTCACTTCAACTCCCCTCCCCCAGGAGTTCGTGCTGGATCCACCACTGGAATCAATAGACACTCTTCCTATTCTTTTTGTCACCCTTGATTGTGTAGGGGCTCCCTCGTACAAATAAAGAAGCGGTAATATTACAATCAAGGGGCGCTATATATTAGGTATTTTTTTAGTTACCTACCCCTAACCGCACAGGGCCATCTTTCGTAGAATAAAAAATATTACGTGATATTCCAATCATGAAAGGGGAGAGGATGCTGTAAATATATTTCTTATTCATTTTGTCTGTCCTGCTTATCAAAAATTACTTTCTGTTGGAAGGGTACTGAAATGAGAGGGGCAAAATAAAAAGTCGTACCCCCTCCTACATGGTTGCTTAAATAAGTACTAAAGAAAGCATTTTAAACTAAGATATTTAAGATTTAAACTAGGAAACTAAGATATCCTTACATTATGTAAGGATGGCATATTCAGGATTATTATTATTATTATTATTATTATTTGAATGTTTTTGGAGCACCGAAATTTTGTGAGACGAACAATGATATGTAGAGGTTTAAGATGGGTGGTCATAGAGGAGGAAAAACCAGGATTTTTCTCTGTCTGACTCTCTAACGTAAAGATTATGTGCTGAAGGTAAGAAGCATCATCATTCTACAATAGGTTGCTTTTACGTAGAATATCAATTACTTGAGTTCTCCTCCTTCGGTCTACTTACCTTATGTAGTAAATTCAAAAGAATTTCAATTCAATACAAATACATTGTAAAACTTTTCCGTAATTAAACATCTAGGGAAAATTAAACATTTAATAGGGACATCTGTTATTAAAATATCCAAACACGTAGATAGAAGAGTATCTAGTGAGAAATATTGTAAAACTTTATAAAATTCTCCAAATTAGAATTAACATTTACTGGGAAACATTCGTTATGCGCCAGCGAGCATATGGTGAACAGTGAGCACAGGGGAAATAATTACGAAACTGTTTGCAAACAAAATTAGGGACGCTAATGCAAGTGCGACAACGGCATTTTTTCTTTTTTTGGTATCGTCATGAGTTTTACACATACGTTACAATTTAATTCTTTCCCACAAAAAAAAAATAAAATAAAATAAATAAAATAACCGTAGTCTAGAGATAAAAATGACAACGGCACTTCCATGGGATCGAACCCGCTACCTTCAGCATACAGACTCGTTGCTTTAACTAACTGAGCTATTTGTTTGTTTACGTGAACTGAGCCTGTTCCGGTAAAGACGGTATTTCATTACGATCGTCCTACCAATTCGTCCTTTTCCATAGATAATTTCCACTATTTGCTCTATCTTTATGTTAATACTTAGCATATATTCATATATTTGGAGTTTGCAGATAATGCATATAATAAGACATACTAGAAATATTCGTTAAAAGTTTAGTTTGTAGATTTAATCCACATTTCTCTCAATGACATAGATGTCGCTGCTTCGTGTTGAAATGCAGAATTCCCTCGCGTTCTTGAAAATTTCCCACTTTAGCAGAGTTGGTAATTCTCGAGATTTCTGTCGATTTAATGTTTTTTGCTTCTAATTTCTTTATTTTAAGCTAATATCTAACACAAATATTAAAAACGGGTTTGTTATTAACCTGTCCTGCTGGGGAAACCTTCCGAAATTTCGAACATATAAAGAAAACGGAGATATTTTCAAAAAACTTCAAAATAAAGAGACGCGTCATTTATTTTGCTCATGGTAGTACAATTTATTTGTGATATAAAGCATTAATGATTAGCATGTGTAGCATCATTCCCATAGATAAGGATAATACACCGACAGTTTCTGTGCGTCATTCGTCGAAGCAATACTGGCGTAACATGAGTGAAACCATGTCTCACAGCATCTTTCAATTTGTCAGTGGTATCGTAGCGTCGTCTTGCCACTATACCCCTTGTGAATTCCTGTAAGTGCATGGTCACATGTGGTGAGGTCTGGGCTTCGGATTTTCCTTGGATGAGAGGAATATATTCCGTGATCGAGAACTCCGGTAGATCACACACTTATCTTAAAAGATTATTTTACCGCACTTTAGTGTTACGTTGAATACCTAAGGGAGAACCGCACATTTCTCCTTCCTCCAATCTATGTCACTATCGATAATTCTTGATCGGGTGTAGGGCGGCGGTTGTCCTCCCATCTTCGCCTACCGTCTTATCAGCCACTGTCTCCAAGATAAGAATTTCGACCATTTTAGGCGAAATGGGAATTCATTCGTATTCAGGGATCCAAATCTTTCAGGCAACGCCTTACTCAGCCGATTTCGTCACCTGTGATTTTTGGTCTTTCCTCATAATCAAGCACAACGTAAGTGGCGAATTAGCAGCTCCTTTCCAGATTTTGCTTGGGGGACAAGGTTATCGACTGACATAAGTTTCATCTTCCTTTTTTATTAGTATATCGTACAATTGATTAAAATATAGACTCGAACTCAGGGGCACTTGCCTCCTCTCCTCCCCAAACGATCCTCCTGTAGTACATGTTACGAGGATCGTCAACACGTGATCAACGTAGTGCATTCTGTACTACAATATCTGACACCTACAAAATTTTAGGATTGATTTGTAAGTAGATCTACAGACTACAAAACTGTGTACAGGTGAGTGGTAATAATGTAGAGAAGTAGTGAATTAAATAAATGTTCCTGTATTGTGAGTTATTCTTTCCAAATTCCCGGACATTTGGAACTCCCCTAGAAAGAAGAGAAAATAAAACACATGATGTCATACACATATAGACTCTAATTACTATCAACCAACTTTAGTCCCTGGTTAGGCAAGGATCTACTCTCACATGCAGTATTTCGCTTGATGACGCAGTGCATGATTCGCTTCGCGTTGAAGCATTAATAATTATTATTTCAACGCGAAGCGAATCATATTTTGTGACTTTATGCAAGGCCGTTAAAAGGAGAGACATGAAAATGACATAAAACTCTTTTTTTTTTTTTATGTAAATTGTAGACAGAGTTAGTTTAGACATACTGTAGTTACGGATTTGGGTGTTGGCTTCTGACCTGCTATACCCCTAGAAACAGTGTTGATACAACATATGGTAGCAAGAGGGGGCTTGTTACATTTTGCAGCAGTTTATTAATGTTTCGGATTAAAATGTAATCTAAAATTAAGAAAACAGTCACACGTCGTCTCCCAGAATAATAATACAAAAGGGTTTCAAGCTTTTAAGACCAGGAAAAAAAAAAAGAACCGAAAATAAAAATAGCTGCTGACCGAGTGTGACACTTAGGACTAGGCTAGTCGACAAAGCGTTACCCCCCACAGTGAACGCGGCCTAAGTGGCTAAACGGTAATTTTAGTTTCACCAAAGTTGTAAATCATACTATGAGCCAGTCAGGGTTTCCAGGTCTTTTCTTTTCATTTCCCGCGCCAGAAGTGGTAGACCTGGATTCGATTCTAGGCAGGAGGTTATGTGGTTAGGGTCCCACGTTGAGCTGTAGTTCACGTCTGATGTAGCCTCGCTGATATAGTCGAAAGAGACGAAGCAAGAGGCATTTTCTTAAAGATATCCTCTGTATCGAAAACAAATATTAGACCCCAATCAATAACTTCCAACATTTACACTACTTTATACTTTACTAGCTATGCACGTGCCTTTGGAGAATGGGGTTCGGGATTCGAATCCTGTGGGAGATCATTGAAAAGTTTCAGCGCATAAAGGTAGTTTAGATTCCACCTTAAACTGTAGGTTCACATCTTGTATAGCTTCGGTGCTGAAAGGACCGCTAAATTCCAAGCCACCAAGTATAAAATTTACATCATGATATTTTTAACCAATTCTCTGGTTTAATCTTTTAATTTTTTTCCTCTCATGATTTTGGCTTCTTCTGAAATTCCTACTCTCTTCCAATTTTAGCACCTTATTTTCAGTTTCAGAACAAAGTTGATAAAACACGAGCAGTTACAGTTAAAATAAATAAATAAAATAAAATAAACATATCTTTCCCAGGAATATTTCTAAGCTGCATGGAAAGAAATGTCTGGAAACTGAAACATTATGTGTTTGTTTTACAAAACTAAGTTTCGAAATAATTTGGCAACGTAGTTTTTCGGTCATTTCAAAGACTGGAAAGAGAATAAGATGTATTGAACCCCAATTTAAAATTATGGTCTTTGCTGTTTAAAACATTTTCGATATACCTAAGTACCAAACTATTAGAGGTGGCATTTTCCGCCTTTCTACTGTGCACACATCTATGGCTTAAACCATCTAAGGGCAATTGTTCCATCATCCACCACATAAAATGACGCATAGGCGACCCTGGCCCTTTCGGACTGTTGCGCCTGAAGGTTTGGTATATATTAGGTATATTGGAAGTTGGCACAACTTTAACAAAGTATTTATTATTATTATTATTATTATTATTATTATTATTATTATTATTATTATTATTATTATTATTATTATTATTATTATTATTATTCATAGTGAACATCAATTTGGCTCGATGTAGCTCTACTTAACAGTATTAAATGAAATCATAAAATAAGAATATTCTTACCTTCTTCATTCTGAGAATTCCGTTCCATTCCCTTTCAGTCTGGAACAAATATCGCAGCCACTTCTCTTCACATTTTTATTTTTAAGTCACGATTCATGTAGTTCGGATCTCTTAAATCATATAGGCATGGCATATTTTGTATTTCGATTATAAACGCCTCTGTGTTAAACACACTAACCATGACTGGATATGTACACAGGACACGTTTTCAAACACAACTGATAATTTCTCTTTGTGATTACACTTGTGGTTATCTGTTTGGGGGTGGAGTTCGAGCTTCGGAGATAGGGGCTCAAATTCAAGTTATTTCGTTGTTTCATCTTTTGCCTAAAGCCAAATATTTTGCTTATAGATAACCATGGCATCAGCTAACTGTCAATCAAGTGTATCACGAGAAATCACCCTATTGTGTTACATAGATTTTTCTGTAATTAGCTAATTTTTCGGAATTTCCTTCTATTTTTGTGAATTTTCTTTTGTTATACACACATACTTTATAATAGCAGAGTTCCATTCTCTGCACAAAGCGTCTTCCAAGCAGCTGTTTCTTGCTACAATCCCCTTGCCTGGCAACACGTCTTTCTTTTCTGTCCTTCCTTTTGAAATCTTTTAAACAGCAGGCGGTCTATTGTTCCGACCTGCACCAAATACGCTCGAGCCGGCGTTTTTTCAGCGATTTTATTGCTTTCGCGTTCATGTTTAGCCGCTCAGATTTAAATACATGGTCAGCGTATTTCAAGCATACGCAGGAGCAATAAATACGCTTTGCGATCGCTTAAAGTAGCCGGGGACTTAGGCTTCCTGTTGGGTGGATAGTTTTTTATGACCTCGAAGGACGTGACGTCGATTCCATGTGGAGCGAAATAAAGCGTCACGTGACTTCGTTCCACCAGGCAGCTTCATCAACGAGGTTTATAGGAGATCGTAAAATTGCACGGATACACAACCCCCAATCATCCCTAACGTAGACGTACGCGGCAAAGTGACGAAATAATCAGGGTTGCCTGGACCTCAACAAAATACAGAGTGAATTTTAAAATGTATTTTTTTTTTCAACTTGGTTTTTATGTTGATATTTACTTTGTTTCTTTAAAAATCTAAAATAGGAAAAATAAGTTTGAAACTTGTATTATTTATAGATAAAGCCCACTTTCTTAGTTCTGTGAAGAGGTCGTAATATGGCTGACTATACATGAGTACTTTGATCTATCGCGTTAGCCTGTACGCACCTTCGACAGGGGAGATCCGGATTTGATTCCCGGCGGGAGTTAGTGTCGACCGGATTCCACATTAATCAGCAGGTCCCGTCTCATATAGCCTTGCTGCTGAAAGGGACGTTAAAATCAACTCAACTCAACTCGATTTATCGCGTATATTGTTCCTACGAGAAATACCTAACAATAGAATTCGTGATAAATAATTCGTATAAAATAGATGATTATTGCCAAGAATTTTTCAAATTTATTAATTTAAAAGTATTCTATACATTAATATGGTGTAAAAACTGTGCTAAACGTGTTAAGCAAAGAAAAAAAGAAAAAAGAAAGAGAGAAAGAAGAAAAGAAAGAAAATCATGTAGAATAAAAGTATGATAAATGGTATTAAAATTTGTAAAATGACCCATAAAATTGAACTTAATTTTCAGAGAAGTCGGGACTTTGGGGGGAGCCAAACCCACAGGACTCACCCCCTGCGTACGTTCCTGCAAAATACGTATGATGATGATCATAATTGTTACACAAGCGTTTTCCATATACACCCTATTTTCTTAATTTATGCTATTAATTTGTTTTTATGTGGCTATTTGTCACTAGTTCTCGAAAATTCCGTTAAGCATTAATTTTATTGTGATATAAAATTATTATCAATATCTATGACCGGTAATACAAGTATGTAGATTTCTTAACACTATTTCTATTGTACGGGGCCGCGGTGCCTCAGTGGTAGGACGTTCACCTCTGGTGCTTAGGGTCCCGGGTTCGATCCCAGCCCCCGCCAACCACCGTGTGCGTGGGTTTTCTTGGGATTGTCCCGTTTCCTCCCACTTTCTTCATTCACCATTTCGTTCATTACTCATCATTACTATCTCCTTTCGCCATGGGACGTAAAACTCAAACATTTCATTTTTTTTCTATTGTATAAACTTAAACCACTTTAAGTAAATTCACCCAGTATTTCCTTGCATGTTGTCAGAAACATTCACATTTTCGTTGACTTCTCTGGATAAACCATCAAATTTACATCATTCGCTGTAGGTAACTATTTCAACCAATTTAATGATGCCGGTACATATATAAATGTCCTAATCGCGTATTGCAAACCGTAGTTAATCTTGCTACAAGAATGTTTTACCGTGCTATAAGAATATTTTTGACAATATCTTGTAGCGCATTTCTTTAAGCTTGGAACACAGTTGCAGGACGTTAAACTAAAATAAATTTTGTAGAATGGAATAGAAAATGAGTTCAAGATATTGAGATGAAAAATAGAGAAGACGAGTTGGCAGAAAGGAAATACTCGTATAATGAAAAAGAAAAGATCCAACAAGCTACACAAGGAAACTGATATTAGTGTTAATTAAAGAAACAAATAAATTGATAAACAAACAAAAACGAAATCATAATTGTGGGATGATATATTAAAACACATATTGAAGAGCGGGAAGATAATGATTCAAGATTAACAATCACTTTCTCGTGCTGTAAATTCATGGTTATTAAATATATTTTATGGTTATTTTAGGAATAGTTCGTTTCCATTAAAAAAAAAAAAAAAACCAAGAAATCATAAACAGACACTATACCCATGTCCACAGGGGAATTTTGCTTGTAGTTCCCACCTAGAACGAAGAAAAGGCTTCAGAATATGTGAAGCCTGATCTTGATTTACGGTTTACGGACTGCAACATGCCTTCATTCGGGTGAGAGTTGTAAGCGGAATGAAGATCTGAAACTGAGGACAGGGACATCTCTGGAGCGAAAAAGTATTTATTACTGGATTGGATGGTGAATTCCTTACAAAAGGAAAAAAAGTAGGCTATTTGTTGTGACTCTAGCTAACTCGTAGGTCTATAGATATGCTACATTGACTTGATCCCTAGTCTTCCGTTGCAAGCGTTGCTATCGGTTGGAGGAATTCCACTCGCTTTCTCTCGCCTAGCAACAACTAAACCATTATTGGCTCAACGCGTGCGTGTGTGAGGGTGCGAGCGTTAGTTCGCATTTTTGCCACGGTTCAAGACATTTTGGCAGCACAATAGAGGGACTGCAACGCAACGTGCTGACCACATGTTCATTGCTAGACTGAACCTATTTTCGCCGGTCGCTATCAGATGGCGTTGGAGCACGCTCATCCTCGCGAAGTAGTGATGCCAACCGGCTCGGTTCAGCTGAGCCATCGGCTCGAGCCGGTTCGGTTAAATGAGCCATCGGCTAGGTTCACTTCTCGGCTCGACTCGATGGCGACCGAGCCGTGAGCCAAGCCGCTCGAGGTGTTGACAACACTCCCATGAAGGTCTGTTAGGACAGATTCGATAGATGAAAGAACTTAAGATGTTTTCATGCCTCATTTAATTTTGCTGTGCAAAATCAATAAACAACAACACTCAATATCGTCATAGTTCATCCAAACTCACTCGATCTGGATCAAACTTGGCATAGTGATAGACTTTGACTTGCTATATAAGAATGATAAATATTGTGACGTGTAGACCTTTAGTTCCTAAGTTATACGATCAAAGGAAACACGATTTTTTTTATGACTGTGCACAATACAATTTTGACATTTATCATTCTCTTCATCAGACACATTATCTGTCTGAAGGCGTTAAAGTGGTTAAACTGTAACTCAAGTTACTATAAAGACACAGTGAGTAATTAGTTCGGATTTTGTTATTTATTCACAGCTATTCGTTACGTCACTAAACGATCTCTTAACGAACATACCACGAAATATGCATAATTAAAATTGCATCATTGAACTATGAAAATCTTCTCAAAGAACTAAACGTATGTCTGGGGGACACTAAGATAGAGACGATGATACTTGTATTTAGTGCTCTGCATCGTTCGAGTGTGTATTAAATAAGAGTATTTGCATTTTGCTGTAATACAACGATACTGTTAAACCTCCAGACTATGATATACGTACCGTAAGTGTGTGAATTCTATGTTTGCCCGTGTATGTTTGTCCGTCTATTTATCTGTCTGTCTACAGGTATGAGAGCAAAAGTGGTAAGGAACAGTGTGAAATAGGTTTCTGGTATATTTCAATGTCACAAGAATAGCTACCATGTCCCTGTATTCCAACCGGAAATTATAGAAATCAACCATTTTGAATGTTAATGTCAATAATGTGAATCACACTAGAGAAGAAGTGTAATGGATAGCGATAAACGGTTTTTTGCTATGTTTCTTGATTCAGCATCTCAAGAATGAGAACAGTCCCCTGCTATGTTATTACTCTACTAAAACTGGAAATAATTGAAATCCGCTGCAACTTTCGGTTACAATACTGATTCTCATAGACCAAACGTGAAAATAAATAACGAAATTTTTTTATGTATGAATTTTAGTGTCCGAAAACTAGATTATGTTTCCGGCAATAAGTTAATGAAGTGAAGAAATTGCGAATTTTAGTCAAAACAACTGAGTATGAGGCAATATGCTAACCACATATTCATCCTATTAAAATTAATCTGGTCGGCCTTGGGTCTGCAAAGGGCTGTCCCGCCGACATTATCAAATATTTTTAGAATCCTTTCCACCTCTCATCTCGTTTGTTGCTTCTCAGTACACTTCCAGAAGTACATTGTAAGTGTAGACATCTGGTGAACATAATGAGCAACAGAAGGGTGAAGGCACAGGAACCACACCTCGGGGTACTCCAAAAGGAAGAAGGCCGTGATGGATGAGGTTGAAGATTAGTATCAGATAAGGGAACTAGCTGAAACCACAGCTTCAGCTCAAACAGGGCAGAGTCAAGGTTGTTTTGGCGGCAAACGGGCCGCTTCTCAAAGATCAAAAGAGATGAAGAGGGATTGGAGGCGCCGAGTTTTGTGAATAAGATTTGACTTTACAAAGGGTTTGGAGGAGGAGAAACTGCATGTTATGTTCTCTTCTCTTTTTCTAATCATGATTTGCTTTTTCTTTTCTTTCCTTTGCTGATTTTTCGTTTCTTGTTTGCGTCAATGTTCGTAGAACGTGAGTGTTAACATTCTTTAGGAATGAGCTATTTTTTTTTTCCTTTTAAACTAAGATCTACATTCAATTCAGCTTTTAATGAATATTTCTATCTCGACCATTTCAATTATTGTCCTTCACTATCACAGTCAACTAATCCCAGCAGCAGTAACGAGGAATGTCAATATACAGAATGTTTCATTGCTGTTCTAAGCGTACGAAGTAGGATACTACAATACAGTACTTCTTCAACTGCAATATGCATATCTTCAGCGATTATCTAGACTACGTGCTGGTACAAAGAAAATCCTTGAGTTTGTGCAATATTCTAACTCTTGGCGGCTCAGCCCTTTAATATAATAAGACTTATAAATATACTATTTGGTCTAGGGATTAATTCGTGCGGTTGGTACGCACACATTGAAGCTGTAGTACAAACACAAAATACATAAATACCTTAAGAAAAATATTGTCCATCGCTAGCCACCACTTTCGCCCATCTGTCAGGCAATATACGGATTCCGTGGCGAAAGAAGTCCTCATCCTTGGAAGCGATCCAGTCAGAGACCCATGTTTCGATATCTTCTGAAGAAGTAAACCGCTGTCCAATCAAATCGTTGTTCATGCAATCGAACAAGTAGTAGTCCGAAGGAGCAACGTCTGGTGAATAAGGTGGGTGGGGTAAAACTTCCCATCCGACATTTTCTAAATAGGTTTTGACCGGTTTTGCGACATGTGGGCGAGCGTTATCATGTTGAACAATAAGTTTATCATGTCTGTTCTCCCATTCTGGTCGTGTTCTGGCCAGAGCTTGCTTCAAACGCATTAATTGTCGTCGATAACGTTCTCCATTCATAGTTTCACCCGGTTGCAGCAGCTCATAGTACACCACACCTTTCATATCCCACCATATGCACAGCATAACCTTTGCACAGTGAATATCTCGTTTTGGTTGTGATGGCAGGGGTGCCCACAAGGGGGGGCTATGACGCAAACTGCGTCATTGAAATATTTGGGGGGGGGTAAAAATCTATATAAATATGTTTGACGGGGGGGGTAAAATTAATCGAAAAGTTTTTTTTTCATGGAAGAATACCTATGGATAGACAATTGCGGGGGGTGCGTCATGGACATAAGGGGGGGTGGGCACCACTGGTGATGGACCTGGTTTACCTGGTTTCACCCAGGCCTTTTTTCGTTTAGGGTTCTCGTAATGGATCCACTTCTCATCACCCGTAATAATTCGATGCAGAACCCCTTTCTGCTCTGTCGTTGAAGCAGCAATTCGCAAATGGTTTTTCGTCTTTCAACGTCTCTGTCTTTCAATTCATGTGGAACCCAATGTGACATCTTTTGAATCATTCCCATGGCTTTCAAGCGTTTGGAGACTGTTGTTTGATCAACGCCTAATGCTGCTGCAAGTTGTTCCTGCGTTTGACACGAATCCTGCTCGAGCAATGTTGTCAATTCTTCGTCTTGAAATTTTTTTGGCTGTCCAGCTCGCTCTTGGTCTGCCAAGCCGAAATCACCACTTCTAAACCGTGCAAACCACTTCTGACACGTTCGCTCAGCTAGAGCATGGTCACCATACACTTCCACCAAAATACGATGACTTTCAGTCGCACTTTTCTGCATGTTAAAGTAATGCAGCAGGACACCCCGCAAAAACACTTTATCAGGCACAAATTGCGCCATGTTCACTTAACTACAAACTGGTGTTGTTGACGCTTTAATCCACTGCCCTATACTACGAACGATACGCGATGACAGGGGTTTGCAACACATGTGAGGATACACGGAACTGTGGGACGCTCCGTTCGTTGCGCCATCTCTTGTCCACCCGCACGAATTAATTCCTAGACCAAATATAAACGTTAGCGGAAATCAGGAAATTTAAGAAATATTTTTAACAACAGAAAACTGAAATTTTAAGATTCTTTTATTATTTATAATAACATCTGCTAGATCTACTATTTGTATGACAAGAAGATATTTTTAATATTTAAAATGACTGAAATCATGTGTCAGGTAAAGAAAGAAATTATCAATTTGTATTAACTATTTCTAAGAAATTTTCAAAATGTTTATTTAAAAATTTATTTGATCCTTTATTCTAATGATCAGCCAGTTTTTCAATCTTAAGACCAGAAAAAAGTCTTAACTCCATGACCAATGGAAGCCGCATAGTCCGCGGCATTTTTGAATGCAGCATTCACAAAAGCTCTCCATTAACTTCCTACTTAGACAATTGAATCCAGCTCTTACTTTGTATTTCTATTTCTACGAGATACATGTATTTCTAACGGTCTTTTTCCGGCTGTCTTCCAGATAAACTTTTAAGAACATTTCTGCTTTCTTCCATCCTGACCACATCATTTATTTTATAAAGTTTACATTATACAAGGGATATTCAAATACATATTACTATTTGAACTTACTCTATTTTTCAACATATTTGGTATACACATTGAACCAATTATCATAGCATGGTACGAATTTTCCTATAACGTGATCATACATGTTGCCGCCGACGTACTCAACTATGTACGACAACATATTTGAGTTCACAAGTAAAATAACAGTGGAAAGTTTTTTTTTTTTTTTTTTTTTTGTCGGTGAGTGTAGTTGCATTGGGGGTCACTTTTGGTATCTGGTAAAAAAAATAAATAAATAAATAAATAAACTTTTGTCTACTTTATATGGTTTGTTTCTAAGGGTGTTACATATATCTACCTATGTATCTACCTACCTATCCATCTACTCTCTCTCTCTACATCACACATATATTGTAGCTAGCGCGAAGATAGGGTTAGAAGAGCAACTTTTGCCCTTTGCAGCTTGGAGAGAAAGAATTTTTTTTTTTTTGGTAGCAGCTAGGATATTAGATGAGGAGTGAGCAGTTGAAAACTGATCTCTTTTGCCTTGGAACATTTGCTTATACAGGGTGGGCCATTTTAATCAATCCACGGAAATATCTGAAAAATGATAAAACATAGAAGAAATGTTTAAAGTACACGTTATATATTGCTAAGGGGAAAACCAATTCCGCCAAAAGTACCCCTCCTCGCCCCCCGTAAATGGGGGTAACGGGGGGTAACTTTGAAATGTCAAATGGAAACATGGTCTAAGACCTCGTTCGAAAGGTCTTAGAAAACTAAGTAACGCTGTACCAAAAGATGTTTCATGTGGAGCACCAGTTTCAAAATGGCCGCCATGATATGGTTCGAAAATTCCAGTACCCATAGTATGAAAACCATGGAAGGTAAATGAATGGAACAAAATTGAAATACGTAAATATCATAGGACATATCGAATGATGTGATCCCTGTGATCCCAGCGGACTCCCTGAAGGGGTCTTGTGGGCTAACTTCAAAATTTCAATGTTCGACCGGCCATGGTTCGGGCGTACGCTTCACCTAGACCTACCCAATGCTGTTTGGAAGGCAGGCTTCATGGATAGAGAATTTGTGCACTGAGTTAATGCGGATGGCCACATTTACATTTTGATTAACTATTAGCACTCATGTCATATTGTGAGCTTGAGGGACGAAACGGTGCGTACGTATATCCCCGAAATGCTTTCCGAATAACCAGCACGCATTGCATAAAAGTTTCTGTGGCGATGGAGATTAGCAAATTCACACTTTGTAAGTTCCAGCAACTGCATTATTCGACAACTTCTTTCGTATAACGTTCCTTCTGTTTTCGCATCAAATCATACTCAGCCATACAGATATGCGTTACCATTCAAATAAAATTTCACCTTTGTTTAGTCACTACAGCGTCATTCTTACAAACAAATGTTTCAACCACACCATACCTATTTGTAGCGTAGCCTTAATTAGCGAATTAAAGTAGAGTTCTCATTGAACTTTCACAGTTACTTTCCACCGCACTCACATACAGAGCGCAAAGAGATTATTTTGCAGGACTTGGATTTCTCTCTATACATTATGGCAATTTTACTCAAACATTTTTATCTCTGTTGTATCATTCTCGAGCCTTGGAACGCCTCCGTGGCTTTCCTATTTAATTTTCGTTATTTTCATTTATCTCTAACCGTATTCATACTATGGGCACTAGACGTTCTCTTAGACACAGCCACCATGTCTTGGCGATCGTTTTGAAAACGGTATCTCATGTCGAAAATATTCTTACAGAAGCTGTTTGATATTCATTTGTCTGTGTAACGTGATGTTACTCGCTTCAAGTTGCTATTTGAAATTTTCAAGTTGGCCCCGGATACCTTTCAGTTGGCCCTTGGAGTCACCCCGACAACACCTCTCGATGTGCCTTGGAGTCACAGACACATCCAGTTTTTCTTCTGTTGATTTATCTCCAATCGCTTTCATACTATGTGTACTAAACCTTTTCTCTGACACGGATACTATGTTTCGGCGGCTTTTTGAGAACACTGCCATTTCACCTCAATCGTTTTCTCCTGCAAGATGTTTGATTTTGCAAGATTTATCGAACGAGGTACCACTCGACTCATGTTACTATTTGAAATTTTGAAGTTAGCCCCCAAGACCCCTTCAGGGAGGCCACTGGGATCACAGGGACCACACCATTCGATATGTCCTATGATATTTACGTATTTCAATTTTGTTCCATTCATTTACCTTCCATGGTTTTCATACTACGGGTACTGGAGTTTCCGAACCATATCATGGTGGCCATTTTGAAACTGGTGTTCCATATGAAACATCTTTTGGTACAGCGTTACTTAGTTTTCCAAGACCTTTCGAACGAGATATTACTCGACCCATGTTTCCATTTGACATTTCAAAGTTACCCCCCGTTACCCCATTTACGGGGGTCAGGAAGGGGTACTTTTGGTGGAATTGGTTTTCCCCCTTAGCAATATATAATGTGTACTTCAAACATTTCTTCTATATTTTATCATTTTTCAGATATTTCCGTGGATTGATTAAAATGGCCCACCCTGTATAGCCAATTTTTGGTGGTGCTCGAGGAGGGATGTTGAAGGGGGTCTTTGTCTTTCCTTACTAGTAAAGGTGTTGAAGCACATGGGTGTGCTTATGGATATGAGACACGAGGTGTTTACTACAATATAAGGAAATATTACAGCACTTTTTTTTTTTTTTAAAGATAACAGTGGTAAACTATAGCACTCAAATTCAGTGCGAGGGGCCGTTATTCGATCCCAGATAATGCGAATTTGTGGTGGACAACATGTCGTGTCTGTGAGTTTTCTCAAAATTCCCACTTTCCTCTTACACTCTTATTTGACAATTTTTATTATTATTATTATTATTATTATTATTATTATTATTATTATTATTATTATTATTATTATTACAATTATTCATTTTTATTAATCATCCACCTCATTTAGCGTACAGGACATGATCATTGGACGTGAAACTGAAAGATAAATTATTATTATTATTATTATTTGCAGACATTTCGTTGTTTATGATGATCGGATTTGTTTTATTGGCAGAATTATGTAATATTTTCATGCGTTATTTCTCGACTTTTCTATAACTTGAAACACTCTGAATTTCCGAAAACTCTTTGAGATGTCGAAGTTTTACTCTACACATACACCTTTAATATCAGTACTAAAATAACTTCAATGCTGTTTTCCTCCATCTTCAATCTGCTAACATCCCGGTTGTGACTCAAGCTTCTAGCACAACTCAAAATGAACTTAACAAAATGAATCACGATAATGAAATACTAAACTAACTAACTCTATGGCCTATGGAACCCGGAGGTTCAGTGCCGCGTTCACAAAAGCTCTCCACTGACTTCTATCCTTAGCTAATTGCATCCAGTTTCTACTTTGTATTCCTATCTCTGCGAGATCCATCTTAATATTGTCCTCCCATCTGCGCCTAGGTCTTCCTAATGGTCGTTTTCCTATGGGTCTACCAGTCAAGACTTTGAAAGCGTTTCTACTTTCTTCCATTCTAGCTACATGACCTGCCCACCTAAGCCTCCTAGACTTGATGACCCTAACAATGTTGGGTAAACCGTATAAACTATGTAGTTCCTCGTTATGAAGCTTCCGCCATTCCCCATTCTCGTTCCTCTTGGGTCCGAATATTCTTCTCAGGATCCTGTTCTCAAATACTTTCAGTCTATGTATACGATAATGAAATATATTTCTTATAACAAAATAATAGTAATAAAAAGAACTAAATTGATTTTACTTATAGTGCACATACCGTTCTCTAGCTTATGAGATCATTTTCTGGACTCGAACCTTTACAATTAGAATAGCTGAACGTTTCAAGTCAAATGCAACGAATCGTAACGGACGGAAAATAACCGTGAAATAATTGGCAACACCCAATCATTGAGGAATGTGTATGTATGCTTGTATGTTCTTCTTCTGCCGTAGAACACAGTGGGAGAACTCTGCACTGGACTATAAACTGTACGAAAAGTCTTCGGAGAGTATAAAAATAAGAAATGGTTCTTGTAAAACGAAAGTGATGCCTCCTCAGCTGGAAATCTTATTGCCTTTGAAACGTGATCCTGAGAGAATTTATGGTATTCACCGGTGCTCTTTGCTCTGAAACGTGATTGACGCCAAACCAGCTGTGGTGTGGATGTAGTGCATAGTGCGTTCATATATACCTACAGTTCATAATAAGGAAAGGCTGCTGAGAGCCAGTAGAGTGCAAAGTACTCTGGAAAACGAAATAACAGTAATCATAAATAACACCTTCATTTTTTTCTTTTTTTATTTTAAGAAATATATTATTGCTAGCTCAGCAAAAGTAATGACATTTTCGGAATATGTTGAAATGGATCCCTATTTTGTAAAACTAAACTGTGTAATATACAGCGTGTATCAAAAAGAATCATCTGGTTTTAAACAATAATATCTATTCTGTCTTTTCAGAGATGTGAGTGAACAACGTCCTGTTGGAAAGAGGAACATCTCTAGTTGTACATGGTTTCCGCTAGGTACCATGTTCCCCGTACATGGAAAGTGCGGGGATTTTTAAATCGAACGATTCCACAACGATGGATGGGTCGCACTGGACCAAATGATGCAGCGTTACATTACTGGCCTCCAAGGTCACCTTACTGTATGTGATTATTTCTTGTGGGGGTTTATAAAAGACTCCGTTTATGTGCCTCCGTTACCAAGCACATTGAATGAACTGCGATATCGCATAACGGCAGCTGTGGAAGCTGTAACTGAAGACATGCTAGCTGCAGTTTGGGACGAATTTGAATACCGCATGGACATATGCCGTGCATCTCACGGGGGGCACATTGAACACCTATGAACAGGTGCAATAAAAACTTTTTGAGCTTCACTGTCATGCAAAACAAGAACTATTTTTATATGTTTATTCGTTTCAGAAATACAGACTTGCCAAAGTGGATGAATCTTTTTGATACACCCTGTATAATTCTAATAATTACAAATCAATTTTAAATTAAGTCATATACATTTATATATAATACAAATTAATTTTTACCAAGTGAGGTATTTTCATTCAAGTAGGATTGAAGAAGAAATCGGAAAAATGAAATTCTTAAAGTTCTCGTTCATTTGAATGGAAAAAGAATACCGTTTCACATAAATCAAAGAACAAAATGTGGCTCGTATTTAACAGCATTTTTTTTAAATAAAGAAAAGGCTTCAAATTAATAGGAGGTACTCTGGTTCAGTGGTAGAACTCTCATCTATGGTGTGATGGTTAGGTCTACCTGTTTTAATCCGAGATTACACGAATTTGAGGTGGACAGAATTGTGTCTATCGGTTTTCTCCTAGTTCACCCACATTCTCATTCCACCAATACATGGTAGAGCGTTCACATCCGGTGCGTGGGGTCCTTCGTTTGATCTCAGCTCGCGCCAAGTGGGCTTTGTGGTGAACAAACACTGTGTGCGTGGGTTTTTATCAGGGTTCGCTTGTATTCTCCCTCTTTCTTAATTTCACCATTTCATTCATTTCTCATGAAAACCCCATTTCCTTTAGCCCACATGATATAACCATGGGATGTAAAACTCAAAGATTTAATTTCTTTTGTTCAACCAATTCCTTCATGATCATTCACTTTCATTAATGACCCTGTCTCTTTATCCCACAGAAGCGCGATATCCATCCCCCTTAAGTAATTTGGAAGTAATTCTTTTGAAATTTTACCATTCTACTCCTCATTCTCCCCCTGGAAAGAAATAATTAGTAACTACAGGAGATCGGAGTTGCTTCTGACAAAACCAAGATAATTTGATTTGCAGACTATCGGAACTTGCTGTTTTCACACTAATTGTTGTGTCATTTTCTGTGCAAAATTATGGTCTCCAAAAAGAAAAAAAAAAAAAATCTCATGAGTGTAACTTGCGTCCAAAAATCCAGTCTGTGAGCACCTGTGCCACAGGAAATAAACTGAAGAGAAAAAGAAAAGAACACAAATTAGTAGAATGAAAATGTGGAAGAAAATGGAAGAATCCTGAGAAAACCTAAAGATATGATTATGTTGTTTATCATAAACTAACATGTCCTGGGAATGAACCTCTCCCACTAGAGGTGAGCACGAAAGCATTAAAAAAAAACAACTTAATCGACTCTTTTTTGCATTTCTACCAAACTCAATAGGGACATGAACACAGAAAATTCGAGGACATTGAAAAACACACTACCAAGACTCATTGTTCCCCTTATTGCTTGTTCTTTGTATACCATATGTGATTTTGGTTAGTTGGAGTTTAATAATCCTTTCCGTATGAAACCTGGCTTATAGTTTTAACATGGAATCCAAACCACCGTAATGCATTCAAATTTTAAGTCTCTCTCACCAGGAATTCCAAAATTAGCCTGCGCTAGTAGAACTGTATACCATTCGTTACAGAAAACTAGTGATGAATTATAGTGTAGCAAAGGCAGTTTTTTTTTTTATTCCGTTCTACAAAAAGAACTAGTTAAAAGGTTGTTTTTATATTTCAATGCACTTTTCTGGATTTAAAGCACTACATTGCGTATCATTGCGATTTGCTACGATCACAACATATACAGAATTTTAACAAATAGTGTTTTCTTTAGAAATTGGGAATGCCTCTCAAAATATAATAAAACTCACCACCAAATTTTAAACTTTCTTTATTTTGGCAAACCTTCACGTTGTTTCATGAATTGTAATTTTTTTTATTTACTTATTTTATAAGACTTCACTGACTTGTCTTCCTGCTTTTCCCGTTCTCTTTATTTTATTGTTTGTTCTTTATTTCTACAATGTCACGACTATGTTCTTTTTTATTTCTTGCTTGAGCTGTCTTTCTATTCAGTGACCATTAGATTTTGGTTGTCCTTCCATTTTCCTTTTAAAATTTCCTGTTCTTGCTTTTCGCTTTGTATTCCTCTTTTGACCTGTGTTCGTTCACCTTTTTTCCTGAATTTTAACTCAGTTACTGAGTCCACTAGTCCATTCCAATTCCATTGTCCACTACAATAACGTTGGGAGAGAGGGGGACACTCCTGCACAATCCTCATGTCCCTTGTTTTTGTTCGTACAATTTCTTCTATTTCCTTTTTTTCCTTCTTTTCCTCTTGAATTCCACACCACAACGAGGCGTCGCTGCGTGCAACTTTCACGCAGAGAGACATTTTTGTGGTCCATTCAGAGGAGGTCTTGCGTCTTTTGTGTCACACGACGAAAAAATATCACCTGACATTCGTTCGTTTGTGAAGGCATATACATGTGTGCGTATGTGTTTGTGTGTGTGTAAGCAAGGGGACTTGCATCATAATAAAAAAAAGGAAAAAAAAGCCCAAAAGAGTGTTGGCCTTTAGAAGACAAGCTATTGTTCGTGGCCCTGACCTGAGTGGTACAATGCGCCTGCGCGCTCACCTGCTGCGTGGGTCGCCGTTCACGACCCGAAAGGTTCGCAGCGGGATCACATTGCAGTTTGTACTTCTCCTTTGACATCTGCAGTGTTACTCTCCGTAAATGTTTTTCTCTCTCTTCCGCAACGAAATATTAACCAGTTGTTTGTGGAAATGTTCTTTCAGAGCTGGTTTTTAAAATAAAATGCCATTAACAAATTTTACAATAACTTTCGAAAATAGTATCAAAGAAGCATAACTCATATTTTCAATAATGTGTAATAAATAATAACAAGCTATACTGCATCCATATCGTTCTTATGAACATGGAGCAAAATTATGGGGGACTGGGGGGATTCCACCACTTAATATTTTTGAGAAAAAACTTCATTATTGTCAGAAGTTTTCAAATTAATTATAGTAATTCACATTAATAAACATTCATATGTAATTAATGAGTAGGCTACTTTATTCTGAGTCGAAAACATTCCAGTGCGAAGAGTCTTTTTTTTTAACGCTCCTGTCTCTCCTTTCTTATCTACTTCGGGTATTATGAGTGCATACCCTGTTCATAAATGATTAGCGTGTTTGTTCTGTCTGGGTGAAATTAGTACTGTTAAAATTGTTAGAATATTCGATATTCCAATAATTTTTCAGCTGTTATTCGAATATCCGAACACTCATTTTCAATATTCAAACAACTGTTCGAATAATTATCCGTTATCCGAATAATTGTTCGAATAATTATCCGAATAATTGTTTGAATAATTACCCGTTATCCGAATAATTGTTTGAACAATTATCCGTTATCCGAATAATTGTTCGAATAATTATCCGTTATCCGAATAATTGTTCGAATAATTATCCGTTATCTGAATAATTGTTTGAACAATTATCCGTTATCCGAATAATTGTTCGAATAATTACCCATTATCCGAATAATTGTTTGAACAATTATCCGTTATCCGAATAATTGTTCGAATGATTATCCGTTATTCAAATAATTGTTCGAATAATTATCCGTTATACGAATAACTGTTGGAATAATTATCCGTATCAGAATAAATGTTCGAATAATTATCCATTATCCGAATAATAGTTCGAATAATTATCCGTTATCCGAATAATTGTTTGAACAATTATCCGTTATCCGAATAACTGTTAGAATAATTATCCGTTATCCAAATAATTGTTCGAATAATTATCCGTTATCCCAATAATTATTGATTAACCGAATAATTGTTCTAAGAATTATTCGAAAAACTCATATTATTTTATTATTTGAAGAACCCATTATTCGAGTATTCGAATTTTAACAACATAGGTGCGATCTCAGATTCGATTCTCAGGGAGCACAGATTTCCCAGTGTTGATTTAGCATCGAGAGACAATTGGGGGACCACCTGAATAAATATGTCTCCTACTGTGATTTCGAAAGAACAATAGTGAAGCTGGTAGTTCATGCGCCGACCACATATCACCCAGTTGAACATGCTTGTCTATCGTTTAGAAACCTAGGGTTCATGAAACAAGACACATTAAAAACAATATATATAAGGAAATCGTTAAATCGAAACTAGAATACGCTGCCGAAATCTGGAATCCTGCAAGCAAAACTTATAGCCGCAAAATAGAAATGATACAATCAAAATTCGCAAGGTACTTACAAGGCATATATCTTAAATTCGAAACACATCAGTCTTTAATTAAAGAACTGAACATTGTATCCTTCGACAGCAGAAGAAAAGTTCGGTTGCTATGTCTTCTATATAAAATTTTAAACAACAAAATCCAAGTGCCGCAATTACTTGAGCTTCTGAAATTTAAAGTTTCCAATGTCAGAAGGCGTCCAAAAGCTGACTTATTTCACTGTAGAACATTGAAAACCAATATAATGAAAAGTTCACCTATTTGGAGCATGTGTGACCTCTACAACAAACTTTGTGTGGTTGATCCAAGTATTGATATATTCAGAATGTTCTTCACTATTTTTTTTAAAGTAGTAGATTCTTTAAGAATTGATGATTAACCAGTCATTAAAATTAACATTTGTGTGTTTATTCTACTGTTATATGTTTATCTGTTTTTGTGAATACTTTAAATGGGCATCTTTATCTGTAATATTCGTCTCTATAAATAAATAAATAAATGCATCATCTGCCTCGTCATAGTTTTTCATAAGCCATATCGCCAGAAAATGTGGAGCCCACGAAGAACTGAAATCCCTAGAATCTATCAGATGATGTAATTGAACTGTGACGCATGCTCGACGAACAATGTAACAAGTCATTGAAATTCTCAAAACCACATTAACCAGAATAAGTGTGAAAATAAATAAATTAAAATATAACATTAACTGACACTTTCTTCTTTTTTCTTAAGTAATAAAAACTGATCATCTATTACTCAACTCTAAGAATTTAAATCCCTTCCAAATTGTCTTTATCACTGAGGAATTCTGTATTTCGTTGAATCGTAATATTATAGGCGAGAACACAAATTTCTTCATTGTAATTATATCTTTCCCTCTTCTGCAAGGGTGGGGCTATTTCCCTCTCAAACTTCCTGCTCGATGAACTTTCTTATTCTCTACATCCTGAACTAGCAATTGTCCTTTCAGTTTTTCCTTGTTTTTCAGAAAGGTTTCAAAAGTTTCGTTCGCTTCAAATAGTTTTAAAATTATTAATATAAAATACCCCAATGTTGACACTGATAAAACGGAGGAAATCGAAGGGAAAGTCATCGCTATGGTTATGTATGTATATATGTGTGATTTGATGTAATATAAGATTTGATTTCTGTGCACCACCACAGAATATAATATATATATTACATGACAACCAGAACCAGTATTGACACTATGTTGGTGATCTACTAAGAAAAGAATTTACGTTTATTAAACTTTGCTTTAAAAGTTTTAGGCTTTAATACATTTATTTTCGGGATAATGAACATATATTACTATCAGCAAGTTGATACACCGTTTGCAAATTATATGTAAATCAAGTTGCAATTGCTCATGTTCGGTGCAGCCCAATATGCAGTTTTAGTTTTAACATTTTGGGAAGTTCTACGGTTTATAATAATACTGTTTATAATTTTCTATGTTTGGTATAAGTTTGAAAATGAAATGACATTTTTCAGTTTAACGTCCCATGATTATGCCCTTTAGGTTAAATGAGATTATGATTACGGCAAGTGAATGATAATGGAAAAAATGATGGAATGAAAAAGTGGCAGGAAACGTGAGTACCCCTAGAAAATCCATGGGGCACGATGTTGTTCACCACAAACTTACTTAATCGGAGATCGAACCAGAGACCCCACGCACTAGAAATAAGCGCTATCACTGAGCCACCGTGCCCCCTTGATATAACTTTGCAGCTATTTTAAGAGAAGATTAGTGAGATATTCTTGTTTGGATTTTAGATCTAATAACAGTAACGACAAAGGAAAACCTAAAATAGTACACAAATACATGGAAATTGTTTTCTGAAGAACAAACAAGAGTGGTAATACAGTTGCTCAGTTCGAGGTTTCTCGTGGTTTAAAAAAAAAAAAAAAAAAAAAAAAAAAAAAAAATCATGCCGTTTGCTTATTCAGCATAAGAGACTTTTCTTCTAGTCCCAGTGTATTTTTCTGTGGTTTGGACCCCACGTGGATCTAGCCTAGGGCCGGGGAGCCTAGGTTCCCCTAGTTTTTGAGTGACGAAAATAATTTAAGCTATTATTTATATATTCTGAAAGTGTATAGTCTGGGGGTCTGGCTGCCCCCTCCCCCTTCTAGATCCACCCCTGACCTTAAGCTCAAAACAAATCTAGCCAAATTATTCGTTTCTTTAACTCGGACATGGTACTTAGAACTGATCGAATATAGGCCTATAGTATAGTAGCGGGTCACTAATTGCGGCCTTTATAGTTGTTATTTTGCAAACATTCTACAGTCTCCTTAAATGACAGAGGCGTGAGCTAAAGAATTTTATTCTGAATGATAACAGATGTACTAATTACACATCATCTAGCTGAAAAACTATTCCGCCACCTACCGACCTGTTCAACTATAAATAGGCTACAAAATTTATAAAGAAATTTGTTTGTTTATTCTTTGAAGATTAGCGTCCCTTTTCAGCACTTCAATTGTCTCCAACCGAGAATCGAATCTGGGACCATGTGCACCAAAGGTGATGTACTAGCCACTTAATCAGTGGGAAAAAACGTTATACCACTTCAATAATAATTACTGTGGAATTTTGAAAAATAACGTGAATATTTGTTTAGTGAACACAGAGAAAAGTTTTTTTTCTGCGGTGAGTTCTAAGTATTGGCAGTTGGCAATACTTGAAGCATTTGTACAAGAGAGGGACATTTACGACCTAAGGACTAACTTGCTTGAGTGAAATCTTGTTTTTCTTTCTCCATTTTTTTTTTCTTTTTCACTCTCCATCCACGCAAATAAATAACGGAGTACATCTGGGTGGTGTCGTATGACAGGTTTTGTCCACTCTCCAAAGGACGATATGTCATTCCAAAAATTAGAAGAAGTAATTGGAGAAAAGGGTAAACCTTCCAATGATTGTCTGTCTCCACCAACTAATTTATGATAAAATTTTGTAATCAACCAAAATATAAGATGAGAGGAAATTATAAAATCAATTGTAGTGACTACGATAAACATGAATATTCTTTTAAATGAAGAGGAAAAGAATTTGCAAAAATAAAATATTTTTCAACAATATTTATTTCCCTGGCGAACACACTAATTGACAATTTTAAAAGTTTATTTTTGTAGTGAATATTTTATATACGAGTCCCACTTGTCAGTGAAAGTCTATATCATGCTTATGAAGTAATAATGGCATTGAATTTATTGTTCTGGTATTACCAAAAACAGTGATGATTTCAGGGGTGGCTCAGGGGAAAATTCTTCCCAGGAGCTACTACAATTCCGCCCTCGAGACCATATCCGGGGACCATATTAATAATTAAAATCTCCATAAGGAAACCGAAACCGACTATTACTATAATAAATTATAACTTCAATTATGTCCATGAAGCTTACGTTAGTACAGTTCATTAATGCATGAGGTATACAAACTGACGATTATTTAGTGGTCTCAGGAGTTCCTCAGAGTTCAAACTTTGGTCCACTTTTATTTTTAATTTTAATTAATGATATTTCCAATTGCTTGCAAAATTCATTCAGCCTTCTGTATGCAGTGGACTTCAAATTCGGAAGACATAGCCGGTAGCGTACGCAGGAATTTATTTCGGGGTGTCCAAACTCAGTATGAGGATATTTTATATTAAAATTTCTAAAATTGCCCCTAAAATTAGGCTAAATTTACACAAAAATCGAAATTTCGGGGTGGGGGTTCAGACCCGCAGGACTCACCCCTGCGTACGCCCCTGGACGTAGCTATTAGTAATGACAATAACTCTGTATCATTACGAAACGATATAAATGCGGTTTCAGAAATTGTGTCAACTCAGTGATCTGAACCTTAACCCAAATAAATGTTTTATAATGTCGTACTCGCGTAAAAACACATGACTATTGTATAGGTAACGTCAATATTAAAAGAATCGAAGAGTTTAAGGACCTCGAGACCATTTTTGACCAAACTAACATATTTCACCTACGTTAAAAAAAAAAAAAAAAAAAAAAGAGCGAAGCTGATAGAAAATCTGGAGTATACGGTAAGAACTGGAAGGCATTTCAAGAAACAGGACACATTAAAAACGATAAATTAAATTTGAAACATATCAATTTTAATTAAATAACTGAGCATTGTATCCATCGACAGCAGAAGAAAAGTTCGGTTATTCTGCCACCTATACAAAATATTGAAATACAAAATCCAATGTTACTTGAACTTGAACTTCTGAAATTTCAGAAGACGTTCAAAAGCTGGCTTATTTCACTATAGAATTTTGAAAATCAACACAAAGAAAAACTCATCTATTTGGAGCATGTCTGACATCTAGAACAAATTTTGTGTGAATGATCCAAATATTGACAATTCAGGATGTCCTTCATTGAATTTTAAAATGCAGTAAATTCTATAAGTCAGAATCGATGATTAACCAGTCAGTCAATTATCATTTGTATGTTTATCCTACTGTTAAATGTTTATCTGTTTTTATGAATACTGTAAATGGATATATTTACCTATAGTATTCGTCTCTATAAATACATACATTGAACTGTTGTGCTATTAAAATAATAATAATAATAATAATAATAATAATAATAATAATAATAATAATAATAATAATAATAATAATAATAATAATAATAATAATAATAATAATGATAATAATAATAATAAATAAAGAAAAAGAGAAAGAAGATAACAAAAACGTTAATAGACTCAAGCTCCTATAGTGAAAAGTGTTTGTGAGCATTAAATCGAAGTTCTTAAACCATGCTAGCTGTACCTACTTCTGCTGTCCCTTAAATATTGAATTGTTTGCATTACGTTTCTGGTATCAATATTTCTGAAGCATCCTATAGGACAGACGCATAAAAGGACAGAAAAAGAGGGAAAGAAAATGATCGAAGAAGGGAATGTCCTCTGGTATAGATTGGAATCCGTTCACAACGACTACCAACCAATAAAAATGTTAATTCTTTGTCCCAGCAAGTTGTCTGTGAATATTCATATCAAGATGGGAGACCTCGCAGGCGACTGGTGTGGTGGACGGATATCTCTTGGCTTCATCTCCCAATACATCTTCTTGATGATGCTTTCCGACTCTACTCTGGCTCTCGAGGGCTCTCCAAACATCTCAGCTTCTATAAGGCCAAACAAGGTTGCCAGCTTCTGTTCTCCTCGTTTCTAATAGTCATTGCTTTCTTTCATTACCAATGTTTCATATGCCATTTAATTCTACAATGTTATAAGTATATAACTGAAAAAAGAAAAATGTCCAAATATGACATACTAATTGATAGATCTTGAGTTAAACAAAATTAAGTGCATCACTGCAAAAGCTCAGTCATATTTTCCGAGAAAATGGAGAGAAAAAAATTAATTAATTTTTAAATATAAAATAATGGATGCTATACGAGAACCATTCCACTTATTGGGATGAAACTGTTGTGGAAATAAACGTTTATTAAGCTCTTCGTTATGACACTAGTAAGATGAGATTATACAGTATGATTAATGAGATAATAGCCTAAAATTACCATTTATCTATTAAAATGCTACAATAGCAATTAAAAGCATCTGAGCTTCAACCTATAACTTTAACTTTCAAATCTTTCATTTACGGTTATGTGTGATTTCACGTTTAACAGAGACAAACATTTTAAGTATTTGTACTTTGAATAGTTTAAATTAGTTAACTATATTTTTTTTCATAAAGTTTATGATATAAAATTATTGTTCAAAGCCTTTGTATTTTAATAAGCCTTCTCTAAAATCAATACATGTGAATTGTGCTTCCATCTTTCGAGTTCTTTTCAACTATGTTTATATGTTTGTGGCATTCCTTTCGACAATGAGATCTCGGAAACTACAGGATCTAAAAAGATGACGTTTTCACCGATCGATTGGAAATTTTGCGTAGATTGTCCAGTTTTAATTGAATATTTTAAAAAAAAACATGGCCATTATTTCTTTATTACACTTTTTTAGGGTACGCTGGAAGCGTTGAAATTTTAAAAAAAGCATCATATCCTATCTGTTATACATTCCAACACCACAATGTTGTATATTGGGGTTGTATATGTCTCAGGCATTTGTTCCATGGCCAAATAATAGTGAAAAAGGAAGGATAACCATTTCTCGAGTCTTAAGAGGCCTTATCACTGCGAAATTAAAATACTGCTAATTTTACAGTAATTCTGTGATATCTTCAAATAGATAAAATATAATCAAAAAATGGTACAAGTCCTCCCTAGACAATATTATTTTACATGAGATGCCGTTATCACCATTCACTTATCTACTTTCGATTTCCAGCCATTTAGAAACTCGGTATTTATTTTCGCGTTTCTAAATGGCTGCAAACGGAAAGGTACTAGGCGACTCGTGATAACGGTACCTCATGCAAAATAATATTGTCTAGGGTCCTCTTGTTCCACATTTCGATTATCTTTTATCTATTTGAAGATATCACGGAATTACTGTAAAATTAGCGGTATTTAAATTTCGCAGTGATAAGGCCTCTTAAGATAAATCTTTATTTTTTGAGTGTTTTGCCTAATGAACACCATATATAACTGACATTTTAATTAATTGTATATGTAATGTATTTGCTTATGACATACTGCATGCAAGAAGAAAGAAAACACTGGTCATACATGAATTAGAAACTCCAACCGGAAGTAGGCTCAAATCTTGCAAACGGTGCGAGATATTGAGAAAAAATAATCAAAAAAATCTCCCCTTTATGATACCCCTTGCCGATTTTTAAAAAAAATCAAGACGTCTTTCACTTGTGGCTGTAAAGGAACATGTACATATGTTGTGAGGAATGAGAAGGAGATTTATGCTCATATGCGAATGATGCGCTGTGTAGAGAGCACAGGTTCAGCTAGTTAACTCTTAAAAATTTTAACTTTTGTTTAAATGAAACGAAATTAAATCTTCAAGTTTTAGGTCACACGTTTGTGCCGGCTAGGCTAGAAGAGACGCTGATGATGAGAAATGAATGAAGAGGGTGGAATGAAGAAAGTGGAAGGAAACCGAGGAACCCCGAGAAAACCCACACAAACGGTGTTTGTCCACCACAAAGTCTACTTGGCGTGAGTTGAGATCGAACCAAGGACCCCATCCACCAGAGGTGAATGTTCTACCACTGAGCCACCATGGCCTTTTTTTTTAAATAGCGTACTGTATTGTTCAAATATAATACATATATCAGTTGACAGACCATAACTAACTGAATGAAATAGCATACTTGAGAATAAATTCTTATCTGTAAATTTCGAGAAAATCGAAAAAAAAAAAAACTTTTGTTGCGCTAAATAGTATGCTGTTCGTTGCCAATAATAATTTATAATTTTTATTTTATTGCAAGAAATTATTATTTATTTATACTGTATACGTAGTGAAATACACTGTTAAAACCACAGATTTTGTCTATTGTTATCTCCCTTTTCCTAGTTAACACACACTTTTTATCCAAATGCAACAGGGGCACCGAATATGCCTCCTAGTGTCAGAAAGCGGAAGCCGGCCACAGACCACAATTCAGTGATAGCTGAAGGTGGGTGTGACGTGTGTGAATATGGTCAAAAGATGCGTCGTTGTCGAATGCGGCAGTCCTTCCAGAAGAAAGTGGGAGAAAGGCCGAAAAGTAGGTTTCAGCCTTCCAGCGCGGACGAATAGTGACGTAGTGAGTTATCCTTCCGTGACATTGGTGCCCGTATTGGACGAAATGCAGAAACAATATAGCTCATACGAACTCGATGGTTTCACGAAGATACTACGTAGCGACATGCCGGCTTCCAACGACCCCGGCATATCACGGGCTGCAAGAACAATTGGCTTGTGCCGACTTTGACGGATCCGACAGTTATATTTTGCACATTTGCAGAAGAATTGGAGGTTGTTACATAGTGCCCAGTGTCTCCACGAATAGTTCTACGCCCTTTGGCCGTGTAGAGGATATTTGCACGTCCCTCATTCCCGCGAGCTTCACTGATTGCATAGCATAGGTATGAGTTACTACAATGATGTTGCGAACATTGCGTATGGAGAAACAAATTGTAGGAATCCTCCTTCAGACGAATCCCCCTTCAGTCGGTAGCATCATGACGGCCATATCAGTATCTGGCGCTATTGCAGCACTAAAGTGGGAGTTGATTCGGGACCGGGAGGTGCTATTGACAAGCCGATGGAACATTGACGAGGACTTGTACCCAATTGTGGTCACTTTAATGCAGGTCTTACCTTATTCTACATTCCAGCAGGGTAACGCGCGCTCTCATGTTAGAAGTACGTGTACTGGCCTACAATTCCTGGTTGTAAATGTTCTTCTGTTTCCTTGACCGCAATTTCTCGCCGATTCAACATGTCACAGCGCCTCTTATACCTATGACCATTAGCCACAGTTAATGAGCTGTGGGATGTGTCGAAGACGCCTAGCTTGCCTAGCTTCCAATCGACGCCTCGTTGTGTTTCAGCCGTTGAGACCACCCATGGTGGACGCACAGGTTACTGGCTATCGCCAGTTTTTCTCAGCTGTCGTCACGTTGTCATGCGTCACCAAGGGTGCGTCACACAGTTTAATTATTTGCTAATTGTACTGCCAGGTCTTTGCCTATCACCTTTAGCACTGCTGAATAGTGATAGAAGCCTTTAGGAAGAAAAGTCTATTTTGTGGGACCTTGAATAAAGAGTTGAGAAAAAGACTCGTAAAATGCTTCGTGTGTAATATTGTACTGTATGTTTCAGAAACATGGAGATTACGTAAAAATGATTAAAAACGACTAAAAGGTTTCGAAAAGTTGGTATGAAGAAGAATGGAGGAAATTAGCTGGGTCGAGCGGAAGACGAATGGGAGGGTATTAGAAACGGTGGAGGAGAAAGGAACAATTTTAGATGTTATTGAAAAGAGGAAGAGAATCGAGGTGGAACATTGGCTAAGAAGAAACTGTATCATGAGGGACGTACTAGAAGACATGGTGGCTGGAAAGAGAAGGAGAGGGCAAAGGAGGCTACAATTCATGAACAGTATCAAAACAGAAAGATCGTACATAGAAACGAAGAGTTTAGCTGAAGACTGTAGAGCATGGAAGCTTTTCAATTGCGGCAAATGACCTACCAATAATGGCAGAATATCTTTGATGATGATGACATCCCCCTTTAGAATATGCCATTCCTAATCTTCGTTATGTTTACAGTCTAGGGTGCAAGCAGAACATTTAACAAAATTTCAAGGTTTTGGAGATGTGGAGGAAGAGAAAATGCAATAAATCCCGTCTCATCTGCAGCTAAGGCTGAAAAAGGAACATTACCACAAAATGCATAGTATAAAGGTAACCAAGAAAGTTCTGTCGCTTTTGTGGAGGTCTGTGTTTCATTGGCCCTCATACCGTAAGTTGAATGCAAATGGAGGTAAGATGAAGGTCACTTGTTGGTGTGGGTATATTCAACATACTACCTGGTTGTCACAGTTCAGTTACACCTTGAACATTTCTAATGACAGAGTAAACATGGGACCTCTACAGAGTATCCAAAAGGCATGTATGCTGTACGAGTTCAAACTGGGGTCAAACGCCGTTGCAGCGGGCCGGAAGATATACCACGCCTTTGGTGAGGGTGTTGTGGCTACGCGGATAGTGCAGTGGTGGTTTAATAAGTTTAAGGATGGTGACGTAACACTTAAAGACGCACCACCTGCCGGAAGACCACCACGCGTAGAAGATTAAGATCTTCAGGCAGCAATTGAGGCGAACGATAGCCAGACATGTGAGAAACTGGGAATACAATTCAGTGTGAGTGGAGAAACCATTCAGCACCTCCATCAACTTGGGAAGCACTACTAATTGGGTCGATGGGTCCCACATGATTTGACTCCGGGCCAGAAGACAACGGGAGCAAACACCTGTGTTTCTTTGCTGTCTCGTCTGAGGAAGGAGAAATTTCTGGACAGGGTGTTGAAATGTAAAAAAGTGGACCCTATACGAAGCTCCATGGCGCCGTCATCTTTGGTTAGCATCCCATGAACCGGTTCCAAACCAGCACTGCATCAGAAGAAGGTCCTCCTGTATGTTTGGTGGACTGCTCGCGGCATCGTACATCCGAAACTACTACCAGCTGGTCAGAGCATCAATGCAACTATGTACTGTCAGCAGTTGAGCTGTGTTCAAGAAAAACTCAAAACTCTGGAGCCAGCACTTCTGAATCGCAAAGAGGTCCTCCTGTTACAGGACAACGCTAAGCCCCACGTGGCTAGGATGACCCAGGACATCATTCTACGCCTTGGATGGGAAGCACTAATGCATCCGCCATACTACCCGGACATTGCACCGTCCAATTATCACCTGTTCCATTCCTTGGACAATCACCTTAGAGGACACCACTTCAAATCCCTAGTAGAAATGCAAAATGCACTTGATACTTTCTTCGCTTCACAGCCCACCAAGTTCTATCGCGATGGAATCCATGGCTTTCCAGAACGTTGGCAGAAGGTCCTCGATGCTGATGGGGACTATTTTTGATCTTCCAGGTACGTCTTAGGTGACATATTGATGTTCGAAGGTGGTGGGTGAAAAAGCGACAGAACTTTCTTGGTTACCTTTATAGTTTCGGAGATCTATTGATCAGTGAGTGAGTTAATGAGTCGACAGTGGATTTACTCCTTTATATATATTGACTAAATACGATCTTAACCTATAACGTATAGCGGCCCGACCAGCAATAATAATCTTTGCTCAAGGGAAATTTACGATTGAGAAAGATTTTAAATTATTATTATTATTATTATTTATTTTCGACTGTGACAACTTTGGGAACATTATCTTTTGTGACTTGTGACAAACAAAGTACGTTTATAATTTTAGTATATATTTAGTATGTATTTATTTGTAATTCCAGAATGGATTTCAGTTGATCTTCCCCTAATGTTCGTTTATTTCATTTGGTGTTCGCTACAATTGTGAAACAATTTTAAATGGGAAAAATGTTAATAAAAACTATATTTTAAACAATATTTTGATTTATATGAACACGAAACATCTAAAATTAAGGGATCTACACTGCATTCCCTTCCTGATTAAAAGACTATTTTATCATGCGAGAAGCTCGCCTTTGACTAAAACTGGAAGAGCTGAATATTTGGATTTAGCGTTGTGCCGGTCGTTAACAGAGAAATTCCCATAGCTCACGAGAGCTATTATTAACGTGGAAGACTCTTGAGAAGGCAATTTTGTCTCAGAGATCTCGAAATGTCATCATCATCGCTGGGGAAGAATCATCGGCTCAGAAAATGCCTTCCAGTCGTTTGTCGTGAGACTATGTAAACATTGTCTCGAAGGTAGTAATTTACTGTTTCATGTTTGACATAAGGAATCACGAAGCAGATAGCGAGATTATAATAAACATTTTTTCCTTTTTCCAAAATAACATAAATAATTTGACAATTAAGTTAACAATCAACATTGTGATTATTTACTCTTACTTTTAATGTTTTTTTTTTTTTTTTTAACGTGACGCTAACATTTGAGGAGACAATTAAAGAATGGTAAAAAATATAACAATTTTATTAAATAGTGTCAGAAAGTGTCTTTTTTCGCATGAATACAACGGTATGCAACCTGCAGTATAGTAAAGTAGTTTAAATTGTCTAACTTCAAGGGTTTCTGTGATACTTATATTTTTGTACTTCCAGGACGTGTGACCCTCAATCTACCCTTGAGTCAAAAATAAAGATAATAAACAAATAGCTTTGTACACGATTATATCTGGTAAAGATCTACTTGTGTACAAACGTTGAGAGTCTGAGTGTCTGCTTTTTATGCGAACATCTGATGACAGACAGACACACACGTTCTTTCATATATTAGTAAGGATTAAACTAAATTTTATGCATTTTCATTTTCAATGTACAGCCAGGGATTTATTTGTAGCCAGGGAAGCCTGGGAATTTCCCCCCTTCTAAGTTTTGGTTCCCCTGTCTCTAGGTTTAATTCAATCTTCCCAACCTGGGAAGATATTTTCCACCTTTCTTAGGTTATACAATCTGTTTTGAACTACAATAATTCAACTCCATAGTTTAGTAACAATTCTTTACTTTTTTTAGTATGTTTATTGTCGCGAGCTATGCTGGTCTAGAATTCTTTCCCGAAGAAAAATCTTGCAGCTGATACCACTGATTATCGTACTTCATCTGAGTAGCACAGTAATAATAATAATAATAATAATAATAATAATAATAATAATAATAATAATAATAATAATAATAATAATAATAATAATAATAATAATAATAAACATTTTCAGTTATCAGTGAGCAGTCACTGCAGTTGTAAATTGGTACAGTAGTTTCTTCGTTGACAAGCACCTTAGAAAGGACATAAGGAAATGCATATTAGACTATATTTTAATAAAGGAAAAGCTCCTGACGATTGAAAGGCAAGTAATTCCGGTACACAAAGTAAGAGGCTTTCCTGTTAATTGTGAATGAAATTCGTGTTAAAAAGACAACTGTGATACTTAGAACTGCTTATGTTATTGCCCAAAATCGTCTCTCGTTTACCGTGCATCTTATTAAATAGTATGTAATAAATGGAAGGAACCTCGAACAAGTTCTCTCTCTAATGTTACGTGTTCAAATATTATTGACTTTGTAGCTACAGAAAAGAACAAAAAATGACCCAGTATCTTGCGAATTCCGATGAACCCTTCGGGCTAATGATGAACGAATCCTCCACTGTATCTCATAAATCTGTTCTCATTGTGTATATTCGTACTGTAGTTAACCAGGGTATAGCAATATATTTTTAGGTTTATTTGAGTTATAGATAACAACAGGTAGAGAGGTTTGTGATTCCATAGTTAAAATATGTGAAAGTATGAATCTTTCCAAAATGATATTACGGGAAAGACTTATAGCAGTTTGTATTGATGGCGCAAGTAACATGCAAGGCGAAATAAATGGTGCTGTTTCTTTACTCCAGCGAGAATTAGACACCAATTTATTCGTATTTCACTGCGTGAGTCATAAGCTGGAACTGGCTGTTCACAACGTTGTAAATGCGATTTCAGATATGGTTCATTTTCAAAGCCTTGTAGAGCGATTGTACAGTGTTTACTCAATATCCCAGAAGAAGAGGAAAGAAATCGAATTAATATAAGGAGAACTAAGTATTTGTTTCTATAATATTACTAAAGTTTTTGATGTACGGTGGTTAGGCTCTTCATACCGTTCAGTAGAAGCATTGTGGAAGTCCTACCCTGCGCTAGTGGAACACTTTCGAGAAGCTTCTACAAATTTGCAGAGCAGCTGTCAGCAGCGTGCAATATTTTCAGATCTTTCCGTAAAACTCACTAAGTGGAATTTTGTTTATGAAATGTCCATGATCCGAGATGCGCTGGAACCTCTACATATCCTTAGCCTGTTTCTACAAGAAAGGTCTGCATTCCTTGTTCAGATAATAAGCAAAATTGAAAAACTGTAAATGATCTAGAAACGTCGAAAGAAAAAGGCAGCATATCCATGGAACAATTACGTCAGTTTGAAGAAACTGGTCAGTTTTGTGGAGTCTCACTGGCAAAACCCTTGGACAATTCTCTTGAGAAGCACCAGAAAATGAGATTGCAAGGGTCTAGTAGATAACATACCCTCGAAACATTCAGTGGGGCCGAGGTTTTGTTACAATCCAATTGGCGAGAAGAATTATCTGGAAGAAAGTTAAACGGCCACAAAGGAGTGATGGAAATTTCAAAAATAAAATAAAATAAAATAAAAAAATAAAAGAATTAAAATTTTCCTCTGAAGATTCACCAAAAACTCTGCTCACGAATTTCGAGAGCATAAGATGAAACCTAATATTGGCCCAAATCTACAAAATCTTAACATGGAAATCAGTGTTCTTCCAGTTTCTTTTGCAAAATGTGAGAGAGGCTTTTCCAGCTTAAACTTCCAGCATACTGATACTAGAAACCATTTATCTTTGAAAACACTCGAATTTATTATTTTCATAAACGTTAATGGACCAGATTTTACCTCGCTGAATGCAGATAAATATGCCATCAGCTGGATAAAAACGGACATCATGACATCATGCTACTACCAACAAACCAACTGGGAAAAAGACGGTATACGGTGTAAAACAACCTCGTATTGCTCCACTATTCTAAAGTGAGGTACAGTGTGAAAATATTGTTAATTTCTAAACAGTGTTAGATAACATGCCGTAAATCATGCTTCAGCTTAACCCTGTCTTTATTCAATTTTGGATTCATTTTAATGCCAGTGTGTTTTGTTGGCCAAAAGTTTACTTTCAGCAGAACATTGATAAGTGCACACACCTGAATATAATTTTATTAAGTACAAGGAGCGAAATGGTACTAAAACTTATTTATGATAATGAGGAATGACATTTAGTAGCGTCTTTCCCCTTCTATTTAATAAAATTAGGCTCAAGTATATGTGCACCTATCACTGTTCTGCCCAAAGTAAACTCTTACCTTCTGTTGTATTTATTGTTCGGGCGGGGAATTTAGTCTTTAAGAACCAAATTAGAACAGACTAAATAATTACTTGTCATAGCAAAATCGTTTTACGTAGGAGTGTGACACTCTTTATGACAAGGTGTGTAGATTGCAATGCAACTACAGGGCTTTTACTGGATGCTCTACATTGTCCTCAGCAGTAGGACAAAAGGTAGTAAGGTAACTAACGCATGCAATCTAATCTACCTATCCAAATCTTATCTAACGTACCTATCCGTATTTGTCATAAAATTGTTTTTAAAATGTTTAAAAAATGATGAACTTGGGTGTCTCCTATCAAACGAGTACCATAATTTCAAAGTAGGTAGGTTTAAAAATAACGTTGTCCCAACCCCACTTTAAAGTTGTTCTGTTATACGGAACACAATCTTGAATAAATATTCCCCCCTTCTACAAAACCCACAAATAAATCACTGTGTACAGCATACAATCTTTGGGAGGCATGATGGCTCAGTAGTAGAGCGCTGATGTGGTTGACAACATCGCGCCTGTGGGTTTTCTTGTTTTATTTTTTTCGTTTTCTCCCACAACGAATTTCCACCAATTTAATAATCATTTACTATCCTAGAAATTTCACTTCATTTCAGTATACAGAAGTCAGGAGTATTTGGAAAGTGTCTTTCACGCTCATGGGGACATTATTATAATCATGTGGTGGTTTAATGGCAGTCTACTGGTAGTTTCAAGCCAGCACTAGCGGTTCAGTTCAGAAGAGGAGAAACGGTGGATGCTGCCTTATTACCGCCATAGTAGTAAAATTGCGGCATTCGTATAATTTCGTAACGGAACCGCCGCGTTATACCGCTATCGGCCCGCCAAATTTTCGAAGGCAGGCCTCCGCGGTTTGCGGTCGGTCCGACTACGTCTTGCACATAGGGTTTCTTGCTCATGCATCCCTAAAGGAAGGAATCCACAACCGGGTATCGTGATGGCCAAGTGAAATAACCAAAGCTGAAGATATGATGATTAAGAAACAATATTCTGATTGCAAACTAAATTCTTGCATACCCACTGCGTTGAACAAATCGTTGTGCTCTTGTGCGCCAGCTCCATCTTTGACAAGGCAAATGCTAGTTTATTTTTGAGATGAGTTACTTAAAAATAATAATAAAAAAATACTCAGGCGATTTTATTCATACTTTATTACATAAATAAACACGATACAATAATGGATCCGTACAATAATCCGGAAATAACCGTAGAATAATGAATCATATCATTTCAAATTAAAAACCAACAAGCAGTGAATCTTGGGGTAAATTTGTTCGGATTTTCAGTTAAATTTTGTTTATAAATGGAGTAAGAGCGTTTAGAGCGGTGATCTTCACCTTTTATTTTATTTCTTTTGAAATGTAGTTAAATAGTAAAGAGTATTATGTTTAATCTAATCTAATCTTTCTACATTTTACAATAGCTATTATTATTATTATTATTATTATTATTATTATTATTATTATTATTATTATTATTATTATTATTATTATTATTATTATTATTAATATTATTATTAATATTATTATTATTAATAATAATATTAATAATAATAATAATAATAATAATAGTAGTAGTAGTAGTAGTAGTATTATGAGTATATGTGTACTTATATAAGACTCCTGTTAGATCCAAATTTGAATTTGGTTTAGTCGTTTGAAACAGTTTGTTTAATATACTTCTTAACAAAATCGAAGCAGTACAGAAATGTTTTATATGACTACTATGTTATAAAATGAAAATGGACTACTATTCACATGAGTACGAATATTTGTTAACTTTCTAGAGACTTCAATCTCTACCAGAAAGAAGGAAATTTATGGATAAATACGTTATTCAAATGGTATTGGATAATAAATATAGTAGCGATTACTGCTTGGAAAATATAGGAATAAGAGTGCCGAGCTATTGTGTGAGAAGTCAATCGACACTGGTACCACTAAATTCAAAACGCGAAATATTGAGGAGATTGACAATGTCTTACAACAATTTATGTTGTAAGACATTGGGACATTGGGACAACATTGTAAGACATTGTGTTGTAACAATTTGAACATATGTTGGGAGAAACAATAGAGCAATTTTTACAAAAATTAAACTGTCTTGATTTTATGACAAGGGACTTGATTTTATTGTATTATGCGTCTTCAGAATATCTTTAGCTATAACTAGAGCAACCCAAAAGCATAAAAAGCATAATAGCAATTTACACATATGGTTGGTACCTTGGACATGGTTGTGGTTGTCTAAGGGTCCGGAAGAAACTAATTTTAAAATCATAATAAAGCATAATTTTAGAAAATAAAGCATAAAGCATAATTTAAAATATATAGCATAATTCTTGAAAAATTCTATTTAACTGCAAGTTTAACATATACTATATTATTTTTTTTAAAATTACAATGCAAAATCATTGAGAACATAACAATGCAACAATGAAAAGCTTATTTTGAAAGCTCGAACTTGAGCACTTTCTGTACGTTTTGTGCACCTTTCTGTATACTTTTATGTGAAAGTATACAATAAGTAACCAGGATCTTTTGCATACCGGATATGACATTTTAAGCAAACTTGATTCATTCTTTAAATGATAGTTAAATGAAGCTTTAATTCCCATAGTTCTGTAAATTGTATACTATTATGATATTGACTGTTTCTATTTTAATCTTGTTTTATAATCAGTTTGTCGTGTGATTTGAACAGGGTACAATATGTTCAGGGTAATCTTCTGACAAGGGCCTTAACCTGCTAGTATTCATTCTATACCACAAATTTTCTGATCTGTTTTAAATGATTGTATAATGATTTTAACATAGTGTTGTATTTTTGCAATGAGCTGTTCCCAACACTGAAAATAAAGTTATTATTATTATTATTATTATTATTATTATTATTATTATTATTATTATTATTATTATTATTATTATTATTATTATTATTATTATTGGGCTTATGGTTGATAATGCTTATGTATCTGATCCTAAAACTTTGGCTAATTCATGGGCACAACTATTTGACTCTATACCTATATCAAAAGTGTCCTTGTCATAATATTGATTTATCAAGTTTTGCTGGTAATAAATTCTTTTATCCTATTATCACAACCGAGCAAGTGACTAAGGCCATCACAGTCTCAATACCAACTCTTCCTGTGGTCTAGATGGTGCATCTGTTTTTCTACGTATGTCCATCATTTCACCTGTTTTGACATCCTTGTTTAACTGGCGTTTTGTTTACTTCTGTTTAACCTGATCATTGCAAAATGATGGTTGTTGTTCCTATCCTAAAACTGATGGAAAAAATCTGTCCGAACTATAGACTACTTTCTCTGCTGAGTATTATACCTAAAGTTTTCGATAAATTGATATATAATTATTTATATAATAATGTTTGTCCTAACATCACTATGTGTCAACATGGTTTTATAATGGAGCTCCCTCGTGGCTAAGCGGTTAGCGTACGCGCCTTTGGCGTGGGAGACCCGGGTTCGATTCCCGGTTGGAGCTCATGTGGTTCGGATTCCACGTTAATCAGTAGGTCCACGTCTCATATAGCCTCGCTGCTGCACAGGACGCTAAACTAAAATCAACTCAACTCATGGTTTTATAAAGAATAGATAAACCACGACTAACATGACATATTTTAGAGCTGATGTTCCTCCTACTCTTAAGAGTAATGGGCAGACTTATGTAATCTGCTTTGATTTTTCTAAAGCCCTTGATAAGCTACCGCATGACATCTTGATGTATAAATTGAAATCCTATGATCTTTCTACTTTATTTATTGCTTGGTTAGCATCATATTTGTCTCAAAGAAAGTCTGTTGCTAGGTATAAAGGTAGTTTTTCTGATGTATACAACATTTACTCCGGTCGTCCTCAAGGATCAAACCTGGGACCACTTCTGCTCCTTATGTTTATTAATGATATAACTGAAAACCTAGCTTGTGAATGTTTAATGTATTCAGGATGACTTGAAAATCTATAAGATCATTGTAAATTTGAATGATTGTTTGGTGGTTCAAAGCAATGTTAATAAAATACTACATTGGTCTAAAAATAATGCATTACCTTTAAATTGTAAGAAAGCTCATTCAGTGCGTTTTACAAACAAAACAAATCCAATTACTTTTCTTATAAATGTTACCTCAATCAGAATTGCAGATACTATTAGAGATTTAGGCATTGTTCTTGACAGTAAATTACTTTTTAAACAACATATTGAGAATATAACTTCTAAAGTGGGAAGGAATCTTAGTACTTTGAGATGGAGACTTCAATTCTGTCAAAATCTGCCTTATTCTTTATTATTCTATGTCAGAAGTTATCTGGAATATTGCTCAAATATACAGAACAGAAGATACCTTGAAGACGATTCAAAATCTTTTTCTTGCCTAGCTACGTTGGAAGTTCGTGTTATAAAGGTTTGTCTTTAGATGACATTAGATTATCAGTGGGTATGTTAAAGTTTGATATTAAAATGTTGCACTCAATTCTTCATAGTAATTTGAACTTATTGTCAATGGTAACTCTGCATGTAATCTGCTATTATACAAGAAATCCCAAAATTTTTAGACCCACTCACTGGCTCAATGATGTACCCATATATAAAACTCTTGTCATTGGCCAATGATCTTGCTAATATAATTGATATTTTTAAACATAATTTCAGTGTTATTCAAAGGCATTTGTATACTTATTTTATAAGCAACTGAGAGTATTACCTTCTTTTATATAAGTGTATGATTTGTTTTATATATATTATTTGTATCTTTTGTGTGTGTGTGTGTGCATGTGTTAATTGTACTCAATTTTATATTATGTTTATTTTCATCATTTGTATGTTTTTTCTACTTTATGGAAATTGTAATTGGACAGATTAGTCTGTAATTTCCAGTGTGTAATAAAAATAATAATAATAATAATTATTATTATTATTATTATTATTATTAAGAAGGCCCTACTTACCCAAATTAAGAAGGGGAAACAATTTATTGATATTTGCTGCGGAAGAAACTATATCAAAAGAAATTTAAAGGTTGATAAAGAAAGTTAATAATTCCATTAAGCTCCTAAAACGCTGAAATATCTAGAACTTCCTTCAATAAATAGAATTTGCTTATAGGAAGCTCCTCAAGCATCTTCTTTGAACATTTTCTATATAAGTATAATGGATTAGTAAATGTTTACGAAATATCCATTATTATTATTATTATTATTATTATTATTATTGTTATTATTATTATTATTATTATTATTATTATTATTATTATTATTATTATTATTATTATTATTATTATTATTATTATTATTATTATTATTATTATTATTATTATAGGGAGGTAGAGTGAAGAACTATAATAAAACATATAGTTCCTACCCATAAATCTGTAGAATTATTGATATAAAGCAGTTTAGGATTTTTAACTTGTTCTCTCCCTATTTATCCCCTTTCTTAAAAAAAAAAAAAAAACTCCTGCTCCTGGCCTGCAGGCCTGCTTGCTTGGCTTAGTATGGATCACACTCATGCACAGTGTATAGGTCATATTGCAGACGTAAATTAACGACTTGTGTTTACAGGAGTACGTAACGGATGTAAAATAATGATAGTGTATGGTGTGGTCACTTTCAAATACATGATATCCAATTCGTTTTCTTTCACTCTGTGTTCACTATGGTTCGATCGAACACTCCAATAGGAAGTTTTGAGAGCTTTTAGAAGAATTTATGCCATGAAAGAAGCTTTCGTCTCCCCATTTTGTGCTCCCTGGTAAGGTCAGTAGCATCAACATAAATCTACGAAAAAACGCAGTGCTGTAAGAAGAAAGTTAAGAAAAGAAGAGTGAAGTAATAAATAGCCATAATGGAATTGAATGACTTTGGGAAGTTTTCCTTAGTTTCTTCAAAAGATGAACACTTTCAGATATTGAGAAAGAAATCAAATACGGTTATAGCTAAGTGAAAAACCTCATAAAAACTGTAGAAAAACACAAACTCTATGGTTGAAATGATATACTCTAGTGGGCAGCCTCATTCAACAGAACTATATTATCGATAGATCAAACTTCTAATACTCATTGGAAAGGAAATTTTATTAATCCATCAAATACAACAAGCCGTTTTATAGTCTGTGCAAGTTTAGAAGTTGGCATTTGCATTGTGAAGTTTTATTTGGATATAAAAGGTAACAAAACAATGCTTCAAGTAGTTTGATATCTACTTTGTAGTTATCTTAAGAGGCTCAGTACTTTGAATTTTAAGCCAATGATCAAATATATTTGTCGGTCACTCGTTACTCGGGATATTCTAACAAAATATAATTTTTTTGTAACAAGTTATTCGAAAATTACAAAAGATCATCGCATAAACTAATAATTGCTTCTTAAGTCATTATTCGAAAAATTATTTGTAATAAATGTTCAAATCAGGCGAAGAAAATTATTTGAAACATCATTTGAAATTCGTATACATGATATTCTGGAACAGTGCTAAGTTGAGGCACCAAATATGCCTCCAAATTGTCACTTCTCTGTATAATATTCAGTTTATATTAAAGATATATGTATTTTTCTATCAGGTTTGCAAGAGAAATTTTACGGTGATGCAAGAAGTGTCGTGTGGTTGATGTCAAAAGTGTTTATACAAATGTCAGTGAGAAATATCATGATATAAAATCAGATGTGCGTAAGTGTACCATATGACAGGAAGACTTTTTCTCATATTTGTTTACAGTGACATGTCGCTTGATAAAATAAACAACAAATAGCTTAAAATTTAATTCGTCATTTTAACATTGTTTATAGTGAACTTTATTTAACTTTAGGACTGCATGTATGCCTAAAGCTTAGTAGTTTCTTTTAAGTGTTCACCTTAATGATGTAAAGGTTTGAAACTTCATTACATCAAATTTGTCATTAATTATTGTTAGCCTATTTTCAACTACTTGTTTAATTCCTATAATACTATTGAGATCATCATCATTTTGCTCAAATAAGAGTATTGTTGTGTCATACATAATCGATTTTCTTTATTCATAGTTTTGGTAAAGTCATCATTTATGTTATTATAAAACAAGTGTTCTGAAATTTTAATGTGGATGCCTAAGTAGAAACATACCAATTATAAATATGCATGTATTCGGATTTTCAGAATGTGTTCACGGCACTGATTTGTAATACTGATATGTACCACTATTTCATCTACATTGCCATATATATATATAATATACGACAGGTTCACCTCAGAAATCAGATTCATTTACCTTAATATGAGTATCATCCCACCTTTTCCCAGAATAAGCCTCAAATCTGCCCGTCTTCTAATGTTGAAGACAACTCTGCTCCCCTGATCCTCCACAGCATTGCTTTTCAACTTCATAAACATAGCTTTTATATATCTAAAAATATATTATATGGATTCGAAAGTTTAACGCTAATTAACATGAACTAATAGGATCTCTCTCTCTTTTTTTTTAAACAAAGCTGTGAAATAAAATAAGAAAGAAAAGCTAGGAAAAGAAGGATAACTTAACATATGGCAGAATATGATGTATAGGCTTACGTTGTTAGATAGTATAATAAATCTATTAGATAAAGGTTCCCAAATCAATAACGCATATCACTCGCAGTAATAACACCCCGGCATACATGGAAGTTACTGGAAGAAGTTTTTTGTTATATCAGGTAGATGGAGTAGTAATGTATATACAAGTGGTTGATGTAACGACCCTTACTGAATCTGATTACGCAAAATAGTTCCACAAGCGGGATATTGTTTCTGCAGCAATGAACTGTAAACTATCATTTTTGGTTTTAGAAATGACTTCAGTCGGTTCCAGAAATTGACATGATCTGGCCTGAGTCATCTTGATTTGTGCCTTATATATTCACCACATACGAACTTGTATATCACATATAATATTCACACGCTAATAGAGAACACACCTTGATTTCGGTGGTCATTCACCCGTGAAAGAAGAGTTTTACTAAAGATATAAATCTTTTAAAAGATTTATTTTACTTTCTTTGTGTGTTATAAGAGGTTCACCTTTTTCTTCATCACCCTTGTACGTGGTCGTGTACACGAGATTAGAAGCGTGCATCAAAGTGTCTTTTACTACCAAAGAGCAGTGTCATTGACGCCTTTGAATGTTTCGGGCAAGAGCAGGACATCTTTTGGCCATGACTGGAATGCCCAAAGAGGATGGAATCACGTGTATGTTCTTCCTCAAGACAGAAAGTTTTCGCAATCAAGAACTTGCGGTGGGAGGAGTATGTGAATCACCATCCCACAACTGAGATACGAAGGCCATGAAAAGCAGCATAGTAGCCTTGCCATGGTTTCAAAATGTTTATGGAATGATGGGGGGAATCTGCTGAAAATTTAATGGCATACTTGCTACATCAACAATGTGATAGAGTTGAAAACCGCTTACAAGAGAACTTGATGAACCGGATATTCAATATCCTACAAATTAGATTATCTATATGCATCACATAACGAAACAAGATATTCTGGATAACAAACTAATTAATGTGCACATTTCTTTTTAATATGTAGACATGCTATTTAATAAAGGAGGTAGTAAATCCAAGGATTTTTTTTCGGGTATAAGATTTATTTCGTTTATTAACTGACTTGCAAACTCAAGTATGCCTAATTGCAGATGAATTAGCTGAGATCACCATCAAGAAATTTTCACAACATTAAATCTTAATATCAGTCAATTTAGTAAATATTTATAAAATATGGAATTTCTGTAAACTGGCAAATTTATTAACATTATTTCCAATACATCTAGGGCCACTTTGCAAGCACCAATTCCCACGAATAAACAGAATAGTGCGTTTAGAAAAAATGCCTTAATAAATAATGCAATAGTAATGTATTAACAATGCGATAATGATTTAGCAATAATGCAACATATGAAGAGTAATGATTTTTTTTTAAACGGCTTTCTCTAAGAAACAGAAAATCACACTATACTACGTTATATATTACATCACTTAGGTTTAACATGAATATATGTTTCTTATTTTAAATTGCTATAGGTATATAATTTGTAGTGTGTGGTGTACGTATATGCAATTTGTATTATATATGTATTATATAAATGTAATATTATTTTAGTATGTAAAATTTACCTTTATTTTACAGAGCACTTCGTTTGAACTAGCCAAGGATTAACAATTTCGAAGGTTACTATATACGAAAAACTCTAAAGAATAGTATTCTTAAAAACTTTCCATATATATGAATATTCTGTTCATAAATTGTATCTATCCATACTACAACTACCTTTAGCGCGGGAGACCAGGGTTCGATTCTCGGTCGGAGGTCATATGGTTTGTATGCGTTGAGGGGTAAATTTGGATAAAAGCGTAACTAGCAATTCTTAAATTTTTCAGGAGAGCAGAAAAACAAACGCCCTTATTCAATTAACCGAAGTATTCAAACAATATTTTTGGAGACAGGCGATCGCCACAGAGCAGAGATATTACCTTAACACCACCTAGACACATGCGGACATGCTCAAACTTGCAGAAAATATGTATATCTCATTTTACCGGAAATAGGTCGATACGCCCTTATCCAAATTACCTCTTCTCTGTGCTGAGACAGGCACGGATCCAGAAATTTCTGTTCGGAGGAGTCCAAGTTTTATGGTTCGGTGGTAAAATACTAGAAACCACTACAGATGGTGATCAGAAAAATGGAAACATCTGTAGTTGACAACACCTGTCGTGGCAGGGTTGGCAGTGGTGTCGTGGCGTCCGCAACACCGGACCGCTGGTGGTGGTGTGTTAGATTGGTCTCCATACTATATCAGGCGCAGTGGAACAGCAGTGTCCAGTGGCTGCAGCAGACGGAGGTATGGGAGACTTCTCAGATTTTCAAAGAGGGCAAATTGTTGGTGCGCAGTTATGTGGAGTGAATGTGACGGCAATGGCTACTGTGTTAGGTGTGTCGCGTGGGACAGTGTCGAAGGCGATGACGGCCTACACAACACACGGGAAAACCACATCGGGGAAGCGGAACAGTGGGCGGGAGAAAATCATGAGTGACAGGTCACGCCGGGTATTAAAGCACATTGTCACGCAGAACCGTCCTGCCACTGCGGAGCAAGTGACGGAGGAACTCAATCAGCACCTCCCCCACCCTGTTTCGACAATCACAGTCCGCCGCGAATTACATTACATGAATTTACGGGGTCGTGTTGCACGGGCCAAACCGCTCATCAGGGACCATAACGCTTTCGCAGGCCGCAAATGGTGCCGCGACCATGCAACTTGGACCGTTGAGGACTGGAAACGTGTGATATGGTCGGATGAGTCATCCTTCACCCTATTTCCAACCACGGACCGAGTTTATGTGTGGAGAACGCCCAAAGAAGCTTATGATCTGCAGTGTCTCCGCCCAACTGTGAAACATGACGGCGGCTCGGTGATGCTGTGGGCCGCCATATCATGGTTTTCATCGGGTCCTGTGGTCACACTTAGCAGACGAATCACTGCCAACGATTATGTCGCAATTTTAGGAGACCACTTGCATCCTATGGTCCGGATGTTGTTCCCGGACAATGACGCCATCTTCCAGGATGATAATGCACCCATTCACACAGCTGACGTTGTTGTGGTTTGAGGAACATCGGGATGAAGTTCAACACCTCCCCTGGCCCGCCCTATCCCCAGATCTCAACATAATTGAACATCTGTGGTCCGCCTTGGAAACACGACTCCGGCGACGATTTCCACCTCCATCTTCTCTCACAAAACTGGCCGATGCCCTGCACGAGGAATGGTGTAAAATTCCACTTGCTACCATTCACGACCTCTATGCCTCCATCCCACGTCGCATTAAGGCTGTTCTGAAGGCGAAAGGTGGCTCGACACCATATTAATCTGGTAAGTTCCAATTTCTTTCAGGTGTTTCCATTTTTCTGATCACCATCTGTACGTCGATGTAGAATTGAACGGGTATTATTCTGTATCCGAAAAGACGATAATTGTAAAATATTTCCACCTATATTTTCAAAAAAATTTAGAACTAGAGTCATAGAGTAAATGAATGATACAGTATAAGAGGTTTCAGCTGCTCTTCCCGCTGAAACTGTGGAGCCGCCACTCAAGGAAGTTGGGTACTACAAACTACTAAAAACAAGAATGAATCAAATCATTCAGAGCGCGTGAGTCTGATAGAGTTAGCCAATGATACACTTAGTTACTGCCAGTAGCAGACGATGCAGTTAGTTACAAATCTAGCCGGTAGTGTCGCCGAGTCACTTTCGTTGCATTGTGGGAACGATTTGAATTTCCATCAGGAATATAGGGAGTGGTTCATCAGGGTAATCAGTGACTAGAGTGTTTTTTATAAGATAAAGAGTACAGATGAAGTGTAAGATCAAATTTTCATGCTACATCAATCATTTCCCTGCTAAATAAGAATAGTTTTATTGATAAAGTGTACAAATTGTTGAATTAGGAAGATTTTTAAGGGGCTTCCTGAGCCGGTTGACCTCCCGTGGGTACGCACCTGTGCTGAAACAATAAATTCCAATACATCAACCACTTCTTCATGCTCATTTGTTTGATCTATGTACTGGATCTGTACACACACACACACACTTTGTAAAATTAGATGAGACAAGAGTTTCAAATGCATTGTTTTTACTGATTTTTTTAAAATTCTTTAAAAATTGCTCACATAGAGATATTTATACAGGGTGTATTAAAAGTCCGAGGCCATAGACCAACTCCGTTATGAGTACAGATACGAAAAAAATGGAAAGAGAGGAATGTTTTTAGAAATGAGTGGGTTTCAATCTAAGATGTTTGAATTTTCCCAATCGAACCAAAAATTGTGGCCCCCAAACTGGTAAGGTGTTCTATGTTAAATGAAAAAGGAATGTTGTTTCCAGTATTAGCAATGGAAACAGTATTACAGTTCCAGTATTCGAGCGGAACATAAGAGTATATAAAAACGACACGGTGAACATGCACATTGTTGTGTGAGGGGGGAGGGGGCCTTAACAAAAGAAAATGGGAAGAAAATATGGGCTTAGCTATGTGTGCCGGATATATCGTGCACATTCTAATAGCATTTTGTTCTTTTTCTTTCTTTTTTCAATTGTCATTTTTCTTCAATTCAATTGTCAAAAGTTTGTTATCTGTAATCCTTCAATTCATTGAAATAAGATTTTTATCTGATATTAGTAGATTAACAACTCAATAAAATGAGTAGATGGCAATGTTGTAGCAAGAGAAAGGACAAGCTTTAATTAACGCTATGCACACACATGAAAAGTTTTTCTTTGGCTACTACCTTTGTGCAGACCTGTGAAAAATTCTGGCTACGATTATGGAAGGAAACTAAGTGTCCAGTATAGTATCAAGCATAGTTTCTAATTGTACGTATATAGAAGACGCTTGCCAAAGAAATAAGGTCAAGAATTGCTGTAGCCAAAGAAGCATTCAACAAGAAAAGATCACTCTTAACTAGCAGGCTTAATATTGGACTACGGAGGAAGCTGATTAAATGCTATATGGAGTATGGACTCTATAGTTCAGAGATTAGACATTACGGAAGTTATTGAAGAAGTACTTACAGACCTTTGAAATGTGGTGTTGAAAGAAGATGGAGAAGATAAAATGGACGGAGAAAGTAACAAATGAAGTTTTAAAACGGATAGAAGAGAAGAGGGCGCTTTTTGCCAACATTTTCCATAGGAAAGCGAATTGGATTGGACACGTCTTGCAAAGAAATTGTCTTCTTCATGTTGCCATAGAAGGAAAGATGGAAGGAAAGCGAGGAATAGGAAGAAGAAAACAACTAATCGATGATTTGAAAAATAGACGAAAATGTTGGGAGGTAAAACAGGAAGCTGAAGATCGAAAAATGTGGAAGGAACATTTCAAGGCCCGAACCGAAGAAAAAAAACTCATTAGTCCCAGGACTTGCCAACAGGCAGAATATTTATAATAATAATAATAATAATAATAATAATAATAATAATAATAATAATAATAACAATAATAATAATAATAATAATAATAATAATAATAATAATAATAATAATAATAATAATGTAGACGCTATGTATGTAAGCTAGAGTAATGGTCCTAGATGGATAATATTGTAGTTTTGAATAATTTTCAAAAAACGTATAGACAGTTTTTCTTTCTCTCCTGGCAGTGTGATGTTTTTCCCAGAACTCACATACATGGTACTCTGTGCTTGTACAAATAGTAGCTTAGCAACACTGACCTATTTCGCTGTGTCTATAGACTAGAGCAGGAAGGTTTCCCTATTGTCATGCGATAAAAGAAAGGCGATAGACGTCACACCTGCCAAGATAAAGACCCCCCCTTCCCCATCATTGTACACTGCCAAACAAGATGGAGGGAGAAATTCACCAAGGCAGAACCAGAAAGAACCCCTCTATTGTATGTAAGGTAGGATTAAATTCGACCATTGTATAAAGTTGACAGGTTGAACTCATTGTGCGTTCCAGATTAGCAAAACCCACTGAGGCAAGATATTTTGAGATCTCCTGTCAGGACATTGTAAACATGCAGTGACGCAGGAACTAACTATTTCCGTGCTGAGGCGCGGAACTCCTGTTTCTGTGGCTACGGAACTTTATGGAAAATAAAACACCCCAGAAAACAAGGTGTCAAAACGCAAAAGGAACCAAAGACGAGATAATAACTATGAAAGCTGCTGGATAGGCCATTGTTTTAGAAGTTCGTTCCTGTAGCAAATGGACACAAACGTGTTTGATGAAAGGGTGGACTAAAAACAATGAAGCATTATACGAAAGTCCTTTTCAGAGATAAAGTACGCCTTCTATGTAAGTATAGATACGAAGATACTTCTGTGGAAGGGAAATCCACAAAAGATCTTGTCATGTTTCAATGACATAGTCAGGGAGCGAGTTAGCATTCTTGTTAAGAGACGAAGGATAAAAAATGTACAAAAAAGAAAATGGCGGGAGAACACTCGAATCGGAAATAGTACAATGTTTATATTCAATGACTAATGTGACTATGAAATATTAATATGTGTGTTAACTTTTCTAGTAGATAATTTCCATATAGTCTGTATTCAGGGACGTATTCAGGAATTTATTTCGGGAGGAGTCCAAAGCTTTTCGGGGGGGTCCAATCACAATTTCAGGCTAAATTATATTAAAAATTGTAGGATTGCCCCTAAAATTAGACTAAATTTACAAAAAAGTCCGAATTTGGGGGGTCCGGACCCTCAGAACCTACCCCTTCGTACGTCCTTGTCTGTATTCATAAGCAGTTCATACTGGAAGTCAAGTTTGTGTTGTAAGTTGTTTGTGTTGTAAGTTGTTGTAAAGTTGTTTGTGTTGTATTTTAGTAGGGAAATGATACAAAGGATGTTTGTATTAGATTGATTTGGATTGGATAATACAAAGGATTGTTGGAATTGTGCTACAGTTATTAGCGTTCTCAAAATTTGCAAGATTTTGTGTGAACCAAGTGCATAAGTGATACGAACAAATTTGAACCAACTATAAACAAAATAGATATATTTCATTTCATATTGAAACACTTCTATAATGGACATGTCCACTATTTATATTATTGTTATAATTGTCATTAGAAGTAGCTGATAACGGAAAATCCTTCATTCCCCTTATGTGTTGATTCTAACTAGTTGAAATTTAGTGGAATTGATAGATAAAGCGTGCATATATTCGTCAACACTTCCAGGGTCATTTCGTCAACTATTTGACGAAGGGCCGTATCTCAAAATCTATTTTTTTTCAAACATAAAGGAAGAAATAATAATTCTGCAGACAGGAAAGCAGTTGAATATGTAATAACTCGTCACCTATTCCAGACAATAATTATGTGAAATTATTGATCAATTATTGCTTACCTATATTTTTCCTCCTCTGTGGAATTATATTTCTTTCTTTATGTCTGAAGGAGTGAGATTTTGAGATACGACCCTTCGTCAAATAGTTGTCCGGTAAATTCTTCTTCTTCTTCTTCTTCTTCTTCTTCTTTTTTTTTTTTTTTAAGTGCTACATATGGAAGCTCTAATGATTTTGTTTTTCGATAATCTATAAACATTATAACTTATGAAAAAGAGAATTGCAATTTTTATTTAAATTTTGAAAAGACGAAATATTAAACAATGTGCGGTGGCTTAGTGGCAGAGCGTTTACGTCTTGTACGAAGCATCTCTGATATGATTCTAGGCCATGTGAACTTGTTTTAGATAATATCGCGTATGTGAATTTCTTCAGGGTTCTCAGTATCCTGCAATATTCTTTTTCCACCAATTATTTAATAATCATTAAATTTCATTAATTATCAACAAATTTTGATCGAAAGTATGTAAATTCTTTGAAATTGCGATTTTTACATTCATTTAAGCATAATATGAAAGGAAATGATAATAGAAGAATTTTCTTAGCTCAGGTTGTGAAAAAAAAAACGCCCTTGTACAACAGTAGCTGTATATATACAAATGTATTAATATTTATAGAACATTTAAGCAAAATCCTTGTAAAAACCTACATTTTACTTTTTTAAAATCTATTTCACTGTGATGTGATAAGCTGGGGAGTTAAGAAGTACCCTAACCTATAGTTTTCTATAACCTTGTACTTCTCAGTGGTAGAGCGTTCACCTCTGGTGCTTGGGGTCCCGGGTTCGATCCCAGCCTCCGCCAAGTGAACTTTGTGGTGGACAAACACCGTGCTCGTGGGTTTTCTCGAGGTTCTCCCGTTTCCTCCCACTATCTTCATTCCACCATTTCACTCATCTCTCATCATCACCGTCTCCTTTAGCCTAACCGGCATAACCGTGGGACGTAAAACTTAAAGATTTCATTTCATTTCATTTACCCTTGTACTTCCTTTTTCAAAACTGCGCAAATACCAGTTTCACAGCGATACAGAAAATAAAGTAACCGTGGCCAAGTTAAACATTAACAATTCCGTAATAAAAATCAGTATTAACATCAAAACATGAAAAATATGTACAAATACCTTTTTGTACAAGAACTACACTGCAATGTAGACAAAAGTTTCAAGTGATCCCTTGTACAGGATTATGTTTATTTTATTTTGAGCGTCTTCGCTTGGCTTGCCTTTTGTAGGTTACATCTGGAGCATCCCTTGCAATAGTCCAACAGTAGTCGGTCAATATGTTAGAACTCCACTTTCCCTCATATCTCTTCTCCATGGCTGCAATATCTTGATGGAAACGCTCACCATGTTCGTCACTTACTGCTCCACAATCTTCGGGAAAGAAGTCTAGATGTGAATGAAGAAAGGGGAGTTTCAGAGACATATTGCAACCAAGATTTTCGCAGCACAATAACAACTTTGCTATCAGTTGTTTGTAATTTGTTGCTCGGTGTCTTCCCAAGAACTGTGAACAAACACTCTTCAAGCTTTCCCACGCAGCTTTCTCCTCACCTTGGAGAATTTCGTCGAACTTTTGATCTTTGAATAGTTGCCTAATCTGTGGCCCTATGAAAACACCCTCTTTAACTTTGGCATCACTTAATCGAGGGAATTGTCCTCTTAGGTACATATAGGCCTCATCCTCTTGCTTCATGCTCTTAACAAAACTTTTCATAAGACCTAATTTAATATGTAGAGGGGGAAGCAAAATTCGGTTACGATCTACCAGTGGTTCACGCTGCACATTTTTCACTCCCGGCTGAAGAGTTTCTCTGGTACTCCAATCACTTTTGCGGTAATGAGATCCACGATCTCTACTGTGCCATTCACATATAAAGCAACAATACTTCGTATACCCTAACTGCATACCTAGCAACAGTGCTATTACTTTAAGGTCACAGTAGTGAAAAAATGATCGATCTGGCTCAGCGTTTGCCAACTCACAAGCCCCTGGGAAAATGACCACCGTGCACCGTGAGCCCACGGGAAAATAACCACCGTGCACCGTGAGCCCACGGGAAAATGACCACCGTGCACCGTGAGCCCACGGCCTTTTACGACCTCCATTTAGGGGTGAATTCGTTCTCTTTTAGGGGTGAACTCGTTCTCTTTTACGACCTCCATTTTAAGGGGGTGCACTCGTTCCCTACGAACACAGCAGATAACACATAACATTACGTAACACACAGCAGAACAGATAACACATAAGAGTACGTAACATAACAAGGGTGTATTCATTCTCTTTTATGAACATATTTTTCAACCCCTATTTTAACATAGGAGATAACACATAAGATTACGAACACATAGAAGAGAAGATAACACACAGCACAACAGATAATACATGGCGTATTTTCCAACCCCTATTTTAAGATAACAGAAATTACGAACACATAGAAGAGCAGATAACACATAACATATCAGATAACACATAACATAGCAGGGGTGAACTCGTTCCCTTTTATGATTACTTTTTCAACCCCTATTTGAACCTGGGTTCTATAGTTTATGTGGCATACGCCCTTTCTATGACAATTTTAACCGATTTGGATGAAACTCGGTATATGAGGGTTTTCGACCATGCTGATTACAAATATCATACTTATTTTTATCTGTGGCATACGCCCTTTCTATGACACCTAAAACCTAATAACTCAAAAACGAAGCCACATATTGAGATGTTGTTTCCAAATCTAGTAACTGGTCATCAACTACTACAAGTTCCAAAATACTGATCACCGAGGTCAAAGGTTAACATACTTAAAACCTAATAAAACGAAAACTGAGCCACATATTGAGGTGCTGTTTCCAAATCTAGTAATTGGTCATCAGGTACTACAAGTTCCAAAATACTGATCATCGAGGTCAAAGGTCAACATACTTAAAACCTAATAACACGAAAACTGAGCCACATATTGAGATGTTGTTTCCAAATCTAGTAACTGGTCATCAACTACTACAAGTTCCAAAATACTGATCATCGAGGTCAAAGGTTAAAATACTTAAAACCTAATAACACGAAAACTGAGCCACATATCGAAGTGGTGTTTCCACATTTAGTAATTGGTCATCAACTACTACAAGTTCCAAAATACTAATCATCGAGGTCAAAGGTCAACATACTTAAAACCCAATCACTCGTAAACGAAGCAACATATTGAGGTGGTGTTTCCACATTTAGTAATTGGTCATCAGGTACTACATGTCCCAAAATTAGTGGCCATCGAGGTCAAAGGTCAACATACTTAAAACCAAATAACTCTTAAATGGAGCCACATACTCAGGTGCTGTTTCCAAATCTAGTAATAGATCATCAACTACTACTACAAGTTCCAAAATAATGATCATCGAGGTCAAAGGTCAAAGTACTTAAAACCTAATAACACGAAAACTGAGCCACATATTGAGGTGCTGTTTCCACATTTAGTAATAATATTGCTGAGATTCGGATATTATATTAAATCGCTCCATTTGTTTTTGCTGTTTATCTAACTTTTAGAATATTGTAAAATCGTTAATGCTTGCTGTTTTATCTTAATTGCTGTCTTCCAACTATAGAACACCAATTAGTGTTTTTTCTAATAACCTATTATTCTTAAAGTTCAACAATTATTCACTGTAAAGCAATGCTTATAGAATTCTTTCTCGGAAAAAGCAGCTGTTTGCATGAAAAAGTAATTGGGATTGTTCCAACTATAGAACACCAATTAGTGTTTTTTCTAATAACCTATTATTCTTAACGATCAACAATTATTCACTGTAACGCTATATTGAAAGCAAAATTCTTCTCGGAAAAAAATCAGGTGTTTGCAAGAAAAAGTAATTGGGACTGTTCCAACTATAGAACACCAATTAGTGTTTTTTCTAATAACCTATTATTCTTAACGATCAACAATTATTCACTGTAACGCTATATTGAAAGCAAAATTCTTCTCGGAAAAAATCAGGTGTTTGCAAGAAAAAGTAATTGGGACTGTTCCAACTATAGAACACCAATTAGTGTTTTTTCTAATAACCTATTATTCTTAACGATCAACAATTAGTCACTGTAACGCTATATTGAAAGCAAAATTCTTCTCGGAAAAAATCAGGTGTTTGCAAGAAAAAGTAATTGGGGCTGTTCTCACTATAGATCACCAAAAGTGTTTTTCCCAATAACGTATTCTTTCTAAAGCTGTAAATAGAAAAAAAACGGAATTTTACTTTGCAAAATCCGCACCGAAAATTTTGAACCGAAAGATATGCCGTATTAACTAGCTATGTATTATTTAAGCAAAACGAAGGGCTAAATTTGAGAAAGCGAACATGGACCATTTTACTCAAATTTGGATGGAGTATTTATCTTTGTATGAACCAGAAAAAAAACAATGAAGAAGATCCGTTTTAACTAGTTCCATATTTCTGTACAATTTTGTACTACTCAAATAAACGAAATTTTATTTTTTGTACCAATCACAAGAAAATCAAAGAAGGATCATTTTATACCTTTATGTGCTATTTAAATAAACGAAGGAATAAATTTGAGTGATCTATTCAATTTTATACCAATCAGAAGAAAAGCAAAGATATACCATTTTAACTATTTAAACAAATGAAAAGATAAATTTGAATGACCTATTCAATTTTGTACCAACGAGAATTGCCATTTTGTACTACTTCAATAAACAAAAAAACCGAAGAAGGTTCATTTTAACTAACTCAGACTTTTATACCATTTTGTACTACTCCAATAAACGAAGGAATGCCAACCAGAAAAAAAAAGAAGTGAAGATTAGGTGGATTATTTTCTTTTGTATCAACTAGAAAAGAGAAGAAGAGCTACCTTAACTTGCTCATTATGTACTGTTTAAACAAACGAAAATTGACCATTATGTAACTTTTGAACTTACTGAAATGTTCTATTTTTGTATCAATCAGAAAAACCCGAAGAAGGATCATGTTAAGAAGTTCATAATTTCGATGTTCTACTTTTTATACCAACGAGAAAAAAATGAACTAGCTGAATATACGAAAGAATAAATTTAAGTGACCTATTCAATTTTGTACCAATGAGAAATGTCATTTTTAACTGGTTCAGAATTTTACTACTCAAATAAACAATGGAATATTGTACCATTTTGGAGTTTTATAATTTGTGTCAACTTCAACAAACAAAAGGAAAAAGCTAAAAAAAAAAGGATCATTTTAACTAGTCTAATAAACGAAGGCATAAATATGAGTGAGCTATTTAATTTTGTAGTAACCAAAGGATTTTCACGAAAGAACAAAATCGTACTAATCAGAAAAAGCAAAGAAGACCCATTTTAACTAACTGAGAATTTCTGTACCTTTTTGTACTATTTAAACAAACGATGGGTTAAATTTCAGTGACCTGTTTTTTGTACTAACCAGAAAAATCGAAGAAGGTATCTTTATAATAGCTCAATGAACGAAAGAACAAATTTTGGTGTTCTACTTTTTTATACCAAACAAGGAAGAACCATTTTAACTTGCTGAGTATTTTATACCATTTTGTACTACCCAAATAAACGAAAGAAAAGCAAAAAAAGTCCTTTTTAACTAGCGCAGAATTTATGTAAGAATAATTTCGATGTTCTACTTTTTTTATACCAAACAAAGAAGAACCATTTTAACTTGCTGAGTATTTTATACCATTTTGTACTACTCAAATAAACGAAAGAAAAGCAAAAAAAGACCTTTTTAACTAGCGCAGAATTTCTGTAACGCAAAAATTAATTTGGATGGAGTAACAAGAAAGAAAGCAAAGATATGTCATATTAACTATTTAAATAAACGAAGGGATAAATTTAAGTGATCTATTCCATTTTGTACCAAGGAGAAATGCCATTTTTATCTAGCTTAGAATTTCTAGTGCATGTTGTAGTTTTTAAACAAAACGAAGGGCTAAATTTGAGAAAGCGAACATGAACCATTTTACTCAAAATTGACCATTATGTAACTTTTGAACTTACTGAAATGTTCTATTTTTGTATCAATCAGAAAAACCCGAAGAAGGATCATTTTAAGTTCATAATTTCGATCTTCTACTTTTTATACCAACGAGAAAAAATGAAGTAGCTGAATATATGAAATAATAAATTTAAGTGACCTATTCAATTTTATACCAATGAGAAATGGCAAACGAAGTAATGCATTTGAGTGAGCTATTTAATTTGAAAAACCGAAGTTGAGTATTTTATAGCATTTTTATTATTTCAACAAACAAAGGAATAAGCAAAAAAAGGATCATTTTATATCATTTTAAACTAGTCTAATAAACGAAGGCATAAATATGAGTGAGCTATTTAATTTTGTAGCTGAGTATTTTAACGAAAGAACAAAATTGTACTAACCAGAAAAAACCGAAGAAGACCCATTTTAACTAACAGAATTTCTGTACCTTTTGTACTATTTAAACAAACGATGGGATAAATTTGAGTGACCTGTTTTTTGTACTAACCAGGAAAATCGAAGAAGGTACCTTTGTACTAGCCCAATGAACGAAAGAGCAAATTTGGGTGTTCTATTTCTTTTTTTACCAACGAGAACCATTTTTAACTGACTTAGAATTTTATACCTTTTTGAAAAAAACAAGGAAATAGCTCAGCATGTTACAGCTTTTTGTGTTTTTGGTCTACCCAATTTAAACAAACAAAGGAATAAATTTGTGTGAGCTATTCACTTTTATAGCAAGCAGAAAAAGGAAAGAATAAATTTGAGTGGCTTAAGCAAAGAAGGTCAATGGTAACTAATCTTTTTGTGCTATTAAATTTGAGTGATCTATTGAAGAATGAATAAATTTTGTTTGCAATTTAAAAAAACGGAGGTCTATTTTATGTACATTTTGTACTATTCAAATAAACAAAGAAATACCATATTCTGCTACTCAAACAAACGACGGAATAAGCTCAGAATTTCTATACCTTTTTGTGTTATTCAAATAAACGAAGGAATAAATTTGTGTGACTTATACCAACCATGAAGGTTCATTATATCATTTTGTATTACTCTATTTCATTTTTGTAACAATCAGAAGAAGAAGACAGCTCAGAATTTTATACCTTTGTGGTGTTACATTTTGTATATTTTTGTGTCATCCAGAGAACAATTTAAATTGACTCTCCCTGACAATTCCCTAAACTTTATATAGAGAAGCATTTTAAAAGTTGTAATATTAAGAACACTTATACTTTGGAGAAAAAAATTAATCTGGTACATGAATACATTACAGAGTGTGATTATTATATCAACAAAATAGTAGAAATGTTTTTAGAGAAAGATAAACAATTATTTAATTCTGTAAATGAACACTGAGCCCACTGTAGCATATGCATTTGATTGTGTAAGAATAGAAGAACTTGAACTGTTAACTGGATCAATTTGTAGTACTGTAATATTAAGAATTTAATAGATAACTAACATTGGACTCTGGCAACTGAATTGTCAGGGAGAGTCAATTTAAATTGTTCTCTGGATGACACAAAAATATACAAAATGTAACACCACAAAGGTATAAAATTCTGAGCTGTCTTCTTCTTCTGATTGTTACAAAAATGAAATAGAGTAATACAAAATGATATAATGAACCTTCATGGTTGGTATAAGTCACACAAATTTATTCCTTCGTTTATTTGAATAACACAAAAAGGTATAGAAATTCTGAGCTTATTCCGTCGTTTGTTTGAGTAGCAGAATATGGTATTTCTTTGTTTATTTGAATAGTACAAAATGTACATAAAATAGACCTCCGTTTGTTTTAATTGCAAACAAAATTTATTCATTCTTCAATAGATCACTCAAATTTAATAGCACAAAAAGATTAGTTACCATTGACCTTCTTTGCTTAAGCCACTCAAATTTATTCTTTCCTTTTTCTGCTTGCTATAAAAGTGAATAGCTCACACAAATTTATTCCTTTGTTTGTTTAAATTGAGTAGACCAAAAACACAAAAAGCTGTAACATGCTGAGCTATTTCCTTGTTTTTTTCAAAAAGGTATAAAATTCTAAGTCAGTTAAAAATGGTTCTCGTTGGTAAAAAAAGAAATAGAACACCCAAATTTGCTCTTTCGTTCATTGGGCTAGTACAAAGGTACCTTCTTCGATTTTCCTGGTTAGTACAAAAAACAGATCACTCAAATTTATCCCATCGTTTGTTTAAATAGTACAAAAGGTACAGAAATTCTGTTAGTTAAAATGGGTCTTCTTCGGTTTTTTCTGGTTAGTACAATTTTGTTCTTTCGTTAAAATACTCAGCTACAAAATTAAATAGCTCACTCATATTTATGCCTTCGTTTATTAGACTAGTTTAAAATGATATAAAATGATCCTTTTTTTGCTTATTCCTTTGTTTGTTGAAATAATAAAAATGCTATAAAATACTCAACTTCGGTTTTTCAAATTAAATAGCTCACTCAAATGCATTACTTCGTTTGCCATTTCTCATTGGTATAAAATTGAATAGGTCACTTAAATTTATTATTTCATATATTCAGCTACTTCATTTTTTCTCGTTGGTATAAAAAGTAGAAGATCGAAATTATGAACTTCTTAAAATGATCCTTCTTCGGGTTTTTCTGATTGATACAAAAATAGAACATTTCAGTAAGTTCAAAAGTTACATAATGGTCAATTTTGAGTAAAATGGTTCATGTTCGCTTTCTCAAATTTAGCCCTTCGTTTTGTTTAAATAATACAACATGCACTAGAAATTCTAAGCTAGATAAAAATGGCATTTCTCCTTGGTACAAAATGGAATAGATCACTTAAATTTATCCCTTCGTTTATTTAAATAGTTAATATGACATATCTTTGCTTTCTTTCTTGTTACTCCATCCAAATTAATTTTTGCGTTACAGAAATTCTGCGCTAGTTAAAAAGGTCTTTTTTTGCTTTTCTTTCGTTTATTTGAGTAGTACAAAATGGTATAAAATACTCAGCAAGTTAAAATGGTTCTTCTTTGTTTGGTATAAAAAAGTAGAACATCGAAATTATTCTTACATAAATTCTGCGCTAGTTAAAAAGGACTTTTTTTGCTTTTCTTTCGTTTATTTGAGTAGTACAAAATGGTATAAAATACTCAGCAAGTTAAAATGGTTCTTCCTTGTTTGGTATAAAAAAGTAGAACACCAAAATTTGTTCTTTCGTTCATTGAGCTATTATAAAGATACCTTCTTCGATTTTTCTGGTTAGTACAAAAAACAGGTCACTGAAATATATCCTATCCTTTGTTTAAATAGTACAAAAAGGTACAGAAATTCTCAGTTAGTTAAAATGGGTCTTCTTTGCTTTTTCTGATTAGTACAATTTTGTTCTTTCGTGAAAATCCTTTGGTTACTACAAAATTAAATAGCTCACTCATATTTATGCCTTCGTTTATTGGACTAGTTAAAATGATCCTTTTTTTTTTTTAGCTTTTTCCTTTTGTTTGTTGAAGTTGACACAAATTATAAAACTCCAAAATGGTACAATATTCCATTGTTTATTTGAGTAGTAAAATTCTGAACCAGTTAAAATGACATTTCTCATTGGTACAAAATTGAATAGGTCACTTAAATTTATTCTTTCGTATATTCAGCTAGTTCATTTTTTTCTCGTTGGTATAAAAAGTAGAACATCGAAATTATGAACTTCTTAACATGATCCTTCTTCGGGTTTTTCTGATTGATACAAAAATAGAACATTTCAGTAAGTTCAAAAGTTACATAATGGTCAATTTTCGTTTGTTTAAACAGTACATAATGAGCAAGTTAAGGTAGCTCTTCTTCTCTTTTCTAGTTGATACAAAAGAAAATAATCCACCTAATCTTCACTTCTTTTTTTTTCTGGTTGGCATTCCTTCGTTTATTGGAGTAGTACAAAATGGTATAAAAGTCTGAGTTAGTTAAAATGAACCTTCTTCGGTTTTTTTGTTTATTGAAGTAGTACAAAATGGCAATTCTCGTTGGTACAAAATTGAATAGGTCATTCAAATTTATCTTTTCATTTGTTTAAATAGTTAAAATGGTATATCTTTGCTTTTCTTCTGATTGGTATAAAATTGAATAGATCACTCAAATTTATTCCTTCGTTTATTTAAATAGCACATAAAGGTATAAAATGATCCTTCTTTGATTTTCTTGTGATTGGTACAAAAAATAAAATTTCGTTTATTTGAGTAGTACAAAATTGTACAGAAATATGGAACTAGTTAAAACGGATCTTCTTCATTGTTTTTTTTTCTGGTTCATACAAACATAAATACTCCATCCAAATTTGAGTAAAATGGTCCATGTTCGCTTTCTCAAATTTAGCCCTTCGTTTTGCTTAAATAATACATAGCTAGTTAATACGGCATATCTTTCGGTTCAAAATTTTCGGTGCGGATTTTGCAAAGTAAAATTCCGTTTTTTTTCTATTTACAGCTTTAGAAAGAATACGTTATTGGGAAAAACACTTTTGGTGATCTATAGTGAGAACAGCCCCAATTACTTTTTCTTGCAAACACCTGATTTTTTCCGAGAAGAATTTTGCTTTCAATATAGCGTTACAGTGACTAATTGTTGATCGTTAAGAATAATAGGTTATTAGAAAAAACACTAATTGGTGTTCTATAGTTGGAACAGTCCCAATTACTTTTTCTTGCAAACACCTGATTTTTTCCGAGAAGAATTTTGCTTTCAATATAGCGTTACAGTGAATAATTGTTGATCGTTAAGAATAATAGGTTATTAGAAAAAACACTAATTGGTGTTCTATAGTTGGAACAGTCCCAATTACTTTTTCTTGCAAACACCTGATTTTTTCCGAGAAGAATTTTGCTTTCAATATAGCGTTACAGTGAATAATTGTTGATCGTTAAGAATAATAGGTTATTAGAAAAAACACTAATTGGTGTTCTATAGTTGGAACAATCCCAATTACTTTTTCATGCAAACAGCTGATTTTTCCGAGAAAAGAATTCTATAAGCATTGCTTTACAGTGAATAATTGTTGAACTTTAAGAATAATAGGTTATTAGAAAAAACACTAATTGGTGTTCTATAGTTGGAAGACAGCAATTAAGATAAAACAGCAAGCATTAACGATTTTAAAATATTCTAAAAGTTAGATAAACAGCAAAAAATGGAGCGATTTAATATAATATCCGAATCTCAGCAATATTATTACTAAATGTGGAAACAGCACCTCAATATGTGGCTCAGTTTTCGTGTTATTAGGTTTTAAGTACTTTGACCTTTGACCTCGATGATCATTATTTTGGAACTTGTAGTAGTAGTTGATGATCTATTACTAGATTTGGAAACAGCACCTGAGTATGTGGCTCCATTTAAGAGTTATTTGGTTTTAAGTATGTTGACCTTTGACCTCGATGGCCACTAATTTTGGGACATGTAGTACCTGATGACCAATTACTAAATGTGGAAACACCACCTCAATATGTTGCTTCGTTTACGAGTGATTGGGTTTTAAGTATGTTGACCTTTGACCTCGATGATTAGTATTTTGGAACTTGTAGTAGTTGATGACCAATTACTAAATGTGGAAACACCACTTCGATATTTGGCTCCGTTTTCGAGTTATTAGGTTTTAAGTATGTTGACCTTTGACCTCGATGGACATTATTTGGAACTTGTAGTAGTTGATGACCAATTGCTAAATGTGGAAACACCACCTCAATATGTTGCTTCGTTTACGAGTGATTGGGTTTTAAGTATGTTGACCTTTGACCTCGATGATCAGTATTTTGGAACTTGTAGTAGTTGGTGGCCGATTACTAAATGTGGAAACACCACCTCAATATGTGGCTCAGTTTTCGTGTTATTAGGTTTTAAGTATGTTAACCTTTGACCTCGATGATCAGTATTTTGGAACTTGTAGTAGTTGATGACCAGTTACTAGATTTGGAAACAACATCTCAATATGTGGCTCAGTTTTCGTGTTATTAGGTTTTAAGTATGTTGACCTTTGACCTCGATGATCAGTATTTTGGAACTTGTAGTACCTGATGACCAATTACTAGATTTGGAAACAGCACCTCAATATGTGGCTCAGTTTTCGTGTTATTAGGTTTTAAGTATGTTAACCTTTGACCTCGGTGATCAGTATTTTGGAACTTGTAGTAGTTGATGACCAGTTACTAGATTTGGAAACAACATCTCAATATGTGGCTTCGTTTTTGAGTTATTAGGTTTTAGGTGTCATAGAAAGGGCGTATGCCACAGATAAAAATAAGTATGATATTTGTAATCAGCATGGTCGAAAACCCTCATATACCGAGTTTCATCCAAATCGGTTAAAATTGTCATAGAAAGGGCGTATGCCACATAAACTATAGAACCCAGGTTCAAATAGGGGTTGAAAAAGTAATCATAAAAGGGAACGAGTTCACCCCTGCTATGTTATGTGTTATCTGATATGTTATGTGTTATCTGCTCTTCTATGTGTTCGTAATTTCTGTTATCTTAAAATAGGGGTTGGAAAATACGCCATGTATTATCTGTTGTGCTGTGTGTTATCTTCTCTTCTATGTGTTCGTAATCTTATGTGTTATCTCCTATGTTAAAATAGGGGTTGAAAAATATGTTCATAAAAGAGAATGAATACACCCTTGTTATGTTACGTACTCTTATGTGTTATCTGTTCTGCTGTGTGTTACGTAATGTTATGTGTTATCTGCTGTGTTCGTAGGAAACGAGTAGGGGAAAGTGGGGGAATACCACGCACTTAAGGTGAATTTTCGAATATCTCACTACAAATCAAACAAATTAACACGAAGAAAATGTATGTTGTAACTTAATCATTCTAGCTTCATATTCGGTCATTGGTAGTGCTCCTTGATTTTCATAGGTTTTGTAAAAATAAATTTTGTGGAAAACGGGAAACGCGTGGTATTCCCCACCACATCGGGTAATCCCACGCATTTCATCGGGTATTGGCACGCATTAGTTACTAGCGCAAATTCCTTAACGTGAAGCACCAGAATCACTTTCAAAAAACTTCAGTTTTTTTTTTTTTTTTTTTTTTGACTGTACAGACCTGTACGATTCATTTACACATTAGTAACAGGTTTATACGATTCAGACCTGTACGTTTAGGCCTACTTCTAATTTGTTTCTTCAGGTTGTCTTCACGTTTTCCACCAACATTAAATTTTCGAGTTTTCTTCTCAACTTCTCTTTCTTGGTGCTTTCTTCGCTTAGTGATTTTTCTGAATTCAATATTTTTCAATATTCGTTTGGTTGAAATAGAAGTTTGTTTTTCGTTTGTTTCTGAATGTATTTTTGTTATTTCGAGGAGTTGCCAGACAGGGATAGGAGAAATCTGTGAGACTTTCAAAGCCTCATTTTGTAAAGAAGACGGTTGGACAAGCAATGGTAACTGTTGTGATGATGTTTCGGGTAGTTGATGTTCTTCTCGATTTAGCCCTACGAATTCACTTCTTCAGAAGTCTCTTTCATCTTCAAGTTCTACGGCTTGGACTTGCTGAGCAACTTCAAAATCTTCTTTTGTAAAAGTGTTTGACTCCAAAGGACAAATATCCGCGTTTTTTAAAAATCATTAACAGCTTTGTCCATATTTTCTGCTTTCAGATAAGCTCTATTAAAGATCTCGGCTAAGTCATATGGAGAAATTTTTCATTAACGCAGTGTCTCACAAACACTGTGCATTCTTGGTTAAATATGTTTTAAGGAGAGCAAAAATGGTTAGGTCTAGCGGCTGAAGTTTATGTGATGTATGCCGTGGTATTGTGACCATAATTCCTTTCTCCTTACAAAAATTGTAAATTTCTAATGAAATATGACTCGTATGATCGTCCAAAATAAGTAAGACTGGATCATCTGTTGTTGGTTTCGCAATAAGAGCAAAATGTTGCAGCCACTCGAAGAAACATTATTCATTGATCCACCCACGAATATTGCGTAGGTCCTCCTTCACGAATATTGCGCTTGCGTAGGTATATCCAGTAGGTCCTCTTTTCTGCAGCTGACGTGACATGTGTTTTCTTGGGTAGATAAACAGAGGGGTATGTAAGACCTGACAGCTTTGTAATGGTTTTACCCTTTTCCCATGATATTACTGCTCCGAGCTCTTTCACTCCCTTTGGATAAAAAATCGTTCTGGTAATATTTTTCGGTTACTTCTGTCAGGTTCTAAACAAAAATACCTTTTCACCTCTTCTTCATTGAATGCGTCGACCTTGTTAATACTAATTGCTTCAGGTTTCCTTCAACTTAGCGTGGAAAATTTCTTTGAAAACAATTCCAACCAATCCTTCCCAGCAAGTCGATTTTCTTTATTCAAATTGTGCTTACTATTATTAGCTTCTGCGTTTATAAGCTACTCCACGTAGTTCAATTAGAGACATTCCGTAAAACAACTTGGCTAAATGTAAAGCGTGGCCAGCAAGTTCCGCTTTTTGTGTAGAGCTTTTCTTCTCATTTTCTTGGAACAGTCTTAGCTTTCAGTTTTGTTCTTAATGTAGCCTCATGTATCCCAAAATCTTTTGCTACCTCTCTAATTTTTCTTCCGCTATTTATTACTCCTATGGCGTTTGGTAGTTGTTCTAATCTCCATTTGCACTTCTCTGTTTGCCTAATATAGTGTCATGGCATTTGCAATAAACATAAAAAAGGAAAAGAAACGCAGCATAAGCTTTTTTGATAACTGCTTCGTGAAGGGACAATACCACGCACAATGGACGACATGCGTGCAATTACCCCATTCCACGCCGAGAAAGAAATATTGAACCTTCAACAGTTTCACGTCGTTTCATATGAACAGATTTAGCATGAACTCACTACTAACACACTACGCTAAAACACTGTATACACAATATAAAAATCAACTAAGTATTTCAATACATACCTCTAAATCTGCGAACGAAGTAAATTAGAAGAAATTACAGCAAAACAACATTTCGCCATGCCTTGAACCACACCTAGCAGCAACTGACGCCTCGCTGATGCGGTATGTCTTTCATAACCTAAACTAGATAACAACACTGACCTGGATCAGTTTCGAAGCATTACAACTGAGAAAATAGGGTGCGCGGTATTCCCCCGTTGCGTGGCATTCCCCCACTTTCCCCTACACCTCCTTAAAATGGAGGTCGTAAAAGAGAACGAGTTCACCCCTAAAAGAGAACGAATTCACCCCTAAATGGAGGTCGTAAAAGGCCGTGGGCTCACGGTGCACGGTGGTCATTTTCCCGTGGGCTCACGGTGCACGGTGGTCATTTTCCCAGGGGCTTGTGAGTTGGCAAACGCTGAGCCAGATCGATCATTTTTTCACTACTGGTCACCACAAATGAACCACTGAAAATCGTAATATTTAATGGCTTGAAGTAAACGTTTCAAGTTTTCATAAGATTCCTTCATATGAACTGCGTAACCTACAGGAATTGAAGGAAGTTCATTTCCAATATGTAAAAGCACTGTCTTTAAACTCACATTGGACGAATCTATAAAGAGCCTCCACTCCGTAGGTTCGTAATTAATTTTAAGTGCCCTCATGAGACCATTTACATCTGTACATGCCACAAGTGTGTCTTCCATAGTAAAAATGAAGTGAACATCTTCTCCCTATTCTGATACACTGAAATATTTACTTTTTCCTGCAATAAATTCCATTGCTTTAAGCGTGACACTAAAATTTCGGCTTTGCTTTTCGAGAGGTCCAAGTCTCTGATTAGATCACTTAGTTCCTCTTGAGTAAGTCTATGTGGTTCACATGGAGGTTTTTCTGCAACAAACGTAGGATCCTTCGAAGTACTTGATTCAGGAGCTTCAACTTCTTGATCATCATCAGAAAAAAGATCGTATTCTTTAGGTGGGTCAAGAACAGGTAGTCCTTCTCCATGTGGAACAGGGCGCATTGCAGAAGGAATGTTAGGATAGATCAAGACCCGCTTCTTCTTCGTGGAAATTCCCTTCTTGACGGAAGGAACCATACAAAAATAACAGTCTCTGATGTGGTCGCTTGGCTCCCTCCAAATCATGGGCACTGCAAAAGGCATTGAGCGCCCCTTACCATTAATCCAATTTCTTAGATTGCTGACACAAGTGTTACACACAATGTGGGGTGCCCAAGATTTATCTTGGTCTCCAATTTTACAACCAAAGTAATATTGATAGGCTTTTCTTATTAGTGGTTTTATAGTCTGCTTTTGTGAGGAAAGTGTCACTTCCCCACACACGTAGCAGAAGCTATCCGCACTGTTTACACAATTTCGCGGCATTTTTGTTTATTGAAATCCTCAAAATGTCACTTGAAATAATTCCGACAACTATTTAAAAATATACATTCTAAATACCAGTATTTTTGCGTATTTGTAGTTGTATTTTTATGTCCTGCACTACACAAACGTCACACCCAAAACGCTGATAACTGCACTAAACCTGTTTTTTCTAACAAGAGCAGAACACTACTGAGATAAGGAACACGATGAAACCAAGCGTTCATATAGTTTCTCCAGTGTTGCCGGATCAGTGTAACATTTTACCCCAAACGAAGCGAATATATTTATTTTTAAAGCGTTATTATTAGACATGCCTGTAAAACGAAAAGTAGAGCTAATATTCGAAAATAACTTTCAAATTCGTGATAAGCACCACAAAAACAATAAGAATTAGCTGATTTTGTTCAATTTACATTTTCGTTGTTGATATCAATCTGTTCTACCCTACAGAATATACGTGTGGAACCATGGGCGTCTCTGGGGGAGGACAGAGGGGAACTCGTCCCACCACAAAATGTGTAGGGGAGAAAATGGATGAAGGTGAAAGTTCCTATATGGAAGTAAAGAGATAAGAAGAACAATATTAATGTTACATAAGCCTTATGTTGTTAAGTGAAATATTTTCCACTGAAAAATATACCCAGTAACGAAACCAGGAGACAACAAGTTAGATAGTAGAAAGTTTAAAGATGGGGAAGTAAAAACAGATATATGTTTGAAATTTCGAAGAATAATATAGGAGTTGAAAGAAAGTAGGCACAGGAACTAACTAGTTGTGGGAGCAAACACAACTAAGGAGCACTGATTACAGTAGGAAATTTGGATAGAAACAAAGTTGCAGTGACGAATGTGAAAAACACCTAAAAATTTGAACTGCAAATTAAGAAGGGAAATCGAAAAAATAATTGAAAGGACGCAGAAGTTTGAATAATGTATACGGAGGCAAATTCAATAGAAACAGAAAGTAGTAAGGAAAAAAGTAATATGGAATCCAAGGATTGAAATTATCTTTAATGAGCAACATGGTGCTTAAAGTAGATGTGTAGGAAGCATAAATTGTGTTTTTTTGGATATTAAAAAGGAAATTGAAGTAAACGAGATGCCACAAAATTGCGATACTGAAGGGAAAGTTCAAGAACATACAGCGAAGTGGAGAATGAACAAGTAGATAATATACATATCGCATTATTTAAAAATATAGGAGAAGAAGCGACAAAATAAATATTTGGAATTTGTAATCAAATTACCAGAGAGTCGTCATTAGACTTCTCACAGAGAGCTCACTAACTAAAATAAAAATAAAATATGTAAGAACTAATGAACTACACTGGCGCAAACGTATTTAAGAACACCCAGTAAAAATTCACGGATTTGATTTAAAGTTTGCGCAGAGGAAGAAGGCGATAGTAGGTAGTAGCGCTCTCAACTTGGCACATCCTGAACATGTAAAACACATAGTACTTGTCTTAATAGAACATGTAACTAGCCTGGAAAAGATGTGGTATCAAGGGTTCCCAGCACGGAGAAGTGAATTTACAGTATATTGACCTTCTAAAATTTACCCGAGGAAATTACCGATCGGGAACCGCAATCATATTTTCAAACAATGTGCTACTGTTTTTTTGCGTAGAATGTTCTTCACTCAGTTCAAAAACTATGCATGATTGAAGTAAGTAAACATAGTTGTAAAGCATAAGCGTCACAAGCCGGCTAGAAAGCCGTGGTCCTCTAAAGATTGTTGCATCAGAAGTACAGTATTTTATTTATTATTATAGTTTTGTTTTGGTTGAGGAGCAATCGAGTTTTTATGTGATTTTGCACCTCATGTAAATTATTATTTTCAGTTTAATGTTCCACAATTATGTCCGTAAGGCTAAGAGAGACAATGATAAAGCAAGTGAATGATAATGAAAGAATTGGTGGAATGAGAACGTGGGAGGAAACGAGGGACACGATGTTGTCCACCACAAACTTACTTGTAGGGGATCGAACCAGGGACTCTACGCACCAGAGCTAAGCAGTCTATCACTGAGCCATCGTGCCTAGCTTTTGTACCCCATGTGAAAGTGGAACTGATATAAAAAGTAGTGTTTTTTTCAGGGGGTGGGCGGTTGGTTCGGAGATATCTCAGAGGGTGGTATTCCCTCTCCCGCAATTTTTTTTAAGGACCAGAAATCAACATGTATAACAGTTATAAGTTTTTCCTCAAATATAAAAATATCAACCAAAGGAGTTTTTCAAAGAAACTCGAAAAGTAGCCCTTTTTCAAGCTTATCAGTGAGAATCTCGCCAAAATGTATTAAATGGTTCTCTATAAACTGCAATTTTACTTGCTACAAATATTTTCTTTTTTACAAATCTTAACAATTGCTCATAACGTGGCAACTCTGAATCTAGTTCATTCGTCACAGGGTGTCTTGTGCCCGAATGAAAAAGCCTCCCCCGCGCCTGTGAAATCGACAGCGTGGACACATGTGATACAACTACGTCAGTTGTTCTCGTGGCGCGAGGACAGTAGGACTAAGATATATAGAAATTACTCTCATCGCTGAAAACCACACCCTTCATTCGTCTTCCTACTGCAATCTCCCCCAACGTTCTTGATGGTGGGCAGGTGTCAGGAGTGATCTTATGAAAGGAATGCATGATAGTAGACCAATATTCAACAATCGATTGTTCAGTGCTCATGCGCTTACTTGTTTAGTTTTCGGGTAACCAGGGTGAGTTTGATTGTACTAACCTGCTAATCAGGACAGCCGAATTTTTTTTCTATTCAGGAGCACTTCGGTAAGTCATAGAGGCGTTGAAGAGAACACTTCGGCTCTAAGAACCCTCTTGTTCCCGTCATGAATACCAATGTTGGACCATTGACAACGGGTGGGGACTACTCCGGGAAGAATCATCAGAGGAGAAAATAATAATAACTTTCATTTCAGCATAGGAACCTGGAACCTACGGACTTCACGACGTATGGATAAACTTGAAAATTTGAAAGTGGAAATGAACAAATGTGAAGTGAACATAATGTTCTTAAGTGAAGTGAGATGGCCAGGAAAAGGTGAGACAGTATCGGGAAATTACAAAAAATATTCTATTCGGGTGTCGTGATAGGAATGAAGAACGGAGTGAGCAAGAAGTGTAACCGAAGTGGAACGCTGCAGTGACCGCTTGATGTTTGTAAAACTAAGTGCAACACCAGTGGATATTGTGGTAATACTAGTATATATGCCAACAAGCGACCATGCGGACAATGAAGTAGAAGTGCTGTATGATGAGTTTAGTTACATATTGCGCCAGGAGGAAAGAGGGAAGGTCAACGCCACAGTAATGGGATACTTTAACAACTTAGTAGGAGAAGGAGCTGCGGGGGACCATTTGGACTAGGAAGAAGAAACGAACGGAGCCAAATGCTTATGGACTTCTGTAGGTAACATGATCTGGTGGTGACGAACACGTGGTTTAAGAAAAGGAAAACCAAGCTGTACACATTGAAAAGTCCAGGATATAAGAAACGTTATCAAATCGATTATATTCTTGTGAAGCAGTGTTTTAGGAATAGTGTACCAGACGTGAAGACACTACGGGGAGCGGATATCGATTCGGATAACAATCTCCTAGTGTCGGAAGTGCGGAACATAGAGCGACTAAGAAGTACGGACAGTGATATGAAAGAATAGATTGAAAAAAAAAATCCGTGTAATTGGCCATATGGTAGACAATGTAGAACATAGTTGGGGAAAAGTTAAACAAATTCTATATACTTGACATACTCCACAACAACATTGGCAAGATGGAAACAGCACCGAGAAAATCGTGAGTAACTGAAGCGATGCTTAAGAAGATGGAAGAACGCAGAAGGGCGAAAAGCAGTGACATGAAAAAATACAGAAGGCTGAATAATGAATTGAGAAGAGAGACTGACAAAGCCAAAGAAAAGTACATGAAACAGGTATGTGAAGAAATAATGGAACTTCAACGGAGCGGCAGATATGATCGGATGTATCAGAAAGCACAAGAATTAGGAGGAAAATCTATTCATTCTCACATTTGGAATTGAAGATCAACAAGGCCATGTAGTCACTGACCATCAAAGATTATTAGTTTGGCAAGAGTACATAAAAGATCTGTATGACCAGAAGAACCGCCCCAAAGATATTGCGATCGAAGCAGAGGAAGAGGTGGACGATGAAGAAAAAGGACTCAGTATATTGAAAAGTGAAGTAGTACAAGCCATCAAGGACATGCGAAGGAGGAAGGCCACTGGCGATGATGATATACCAGCAGATTTGCTTAAGGGATTGGGAGACAATGTAATGAAAGTACCGACTTCACTTATTAACAAGATCTACCTGAATGGATGGGGGATTTTCTTGATGTTACTATGATAGCATTACCCAAGAAAAAGGAAGCAAAGAAATGCAGCGATCACAGAACCATTAGCCTTATTTCCCACACTGAAAAGATAATTGCGCGCATACTGAACAAACAGCTGGAAAACAAGATAGAAAAGATATTGGACGAAGATCAATTCGTATTCCGGAATGGAAAAGGCACCAGAGATGCCATTGGGTTGATGAGAATTATCTCAGAACGAGTTCTGGACGTAAAGGAAGAGTTGTATTTGTACTTCATAGACTGGCAAAAAGCTTTCGATAAGGTCAATTGGACGAAACTTTTACAAATACTTAAAGAAATTGGGGTGACTTGAGAGACCGACGGCTCATTTGCAACTTGTACATAGGACAACGAGTCAAATTGCACTTGAATGAAGGAGAAACCAATAATGTGAAGATTGGAGTCAGACAAGGATGTAGTATGTCACCCCAATTATTCAACATTTACAGTGAACGGTTAATGCAGGAAGCATTAATGGGAATTGGAGATTTTAAGATTGGAGGGCAGATCATTAACAAGATCAGGTATGCAGATGATACGGTTATTATATCTAGAACTTAAGAAGGATTACAGGAGACGATTGACAAAATAGCTGACACTGGAATAAAAAATCGAAAGTCATGAGAATATCCCGTGGAAATGCGCCCTTACGGATCAGAGTAGAACAAAGAGTACTTGAAGTGGTTGACCATTTCAAATACCTGGGAGGTATTTTGACGAAAGACGCGGACTGCACAAAGAGATGAGATCGAGAATTTCCATACCCAAAGAAGCATTCAACAAGAAAAGGTCACTCATAACTAGTAGCCTTAATATTGGACTAGTGCTATATTTGGTCAAGTGCTATACTTGGAGCATTGGACTTTATGGCTCATACATAGACTTGGACATTACGGAAGGTAAAGAAGAAATATTTAGGAGGCACTCAAAAAATCGTGTGTATGTATGTAACACTGACAATCCAAAGCGAAACGTGGATGCGTCTGTGTCTTTCATAGAAACTTTCTCTAAATCGTTTATTTCTTTGGAAAATGTTTTGTAAATATAACATACTTGAGGAAATTTCTTTTCCATAACCCACTTTTCTATCAACCATAGTGCGAATGAGCTAATGATGCACAGTAAATTGGGTTCTATTGACGTTCACAGTTGATGGGTGAAGATCTTGAATCTGCTGTTCGATGCACTGGACTTCATGTATTGTCACATCTTACGTTTCCTTGCGAAACCGAAACCTTATAGCGCAGCAGTATCTAGTTGTTGACGTTCGAGGATTCTGCCACACTACAATTTCCTCGCCTACTACTAGCAGAATTGGCAAGTCTCCCTCAAAACATAATATAATGTCTTGCTGAAATTTCTACTTGCATGTACTGTGGCCTGTACTTCCATCACAACCCCATTTATATACTAACATCAAGGAGTTAGCTTTCTCGCTGGGAACTCAACTGACCTTACAGTCGTTAGCTATCAGGAGACGTTAAACTTTTTTTTGTACAATAAAGCCTTCGATTTAATGTCTGTACTGGCATCTGAAACAATAGTACTCTCATCTGACGGGTAACAATCTTTCTTAGCCTCGAGTAATTGGTGATAACTTGGATAGATGTCTGCGTTGCGTGTTCTGGCACCAAGACGCAGGAAGTTTTATTGGTTTTGGTTAACTTAACATCGAGAAACAATGCAAACGCCTCTTCTTTGGTGTACGGTTTGGGTGAAATACTCTGGTCCTTTGCGCTCATAAACGCTTTTCTCATCTTACGAGGTCTAGTCGGAGTTATTTCTGTCACTTCATGAAGTACTTTTGCTACATCTTCTTGTCCTGATGCCCGAAGACTCATTTTGGCACCAAAGGCCATTCCGATGTACTTGCAGATATGCGAAAGTTTTACGTTTTTATCCATTTGGTTCTGTCACTAGATTCTCTGAAATCCTTCGATGGACAACAGCCAGGATTTGATCTACGTTCCATCTGTCCCTGGACTGTAAACATCAGTTCTCCATCAAACCATTCTGTATGTGTCTTCACTCATGACTTCTGCCACTCTTATTCAGTTTTTGATACAGCTGGATGCAAAACCTGGAAAATGTTCGTCGAACGTCTTCGCTAATGTGGACTGGGTGATCACCAAGGTCCAATTGCATCAAAACTCAGATCGTGTTTGCTCCCTCTGACAATGTTCTTACATTTCTTTAATTTTCTCATATAGCTGGATGTGTCTCGGCTTAATGATTTAACTATAAGCGTCATGCAAATAAACAGTAAAAATTATTAATTTCGGTTTCCTGCCAGCATACACAATCACAAAGAAACATGTATTTCACGAATTCGCAAATATTCGCACCTAAACTTCCTGAAAAACAATTCATCCTGGATTATTCTTTCCGACCATCTCAACAACTCTAATGGGGAACGCTGGGCACTAAACTAAACCTCTGTACCTTGTGGACCTTCTACTGAAACACATTAGATTTTGTCACATTAACATACTTTGTTCGAGGAAAGGTACATATGGAAGATACTGCATAGTCACTTTGTACAGTTGCAGTGCTTGAGAGGTATGTTGGTGCCATATACAGTAAATGTTTCTTGTAACAAGCCATGAACTTGAAGGACAAATACTCTATTTGTCATCTATTTCATAGCCATGTTTAGAATGTTTAACTTTCACCCATCCACCAAACCAGTGTCCTTGTAATGTGAATTTCAAAAATTGGGTTTTGGCCAGCTTTTTGCTCGTCCTGAACCACTGTGTGATGGCATGAAAAAACCTTGTTTTGCGTTGACGCAAATGTGTTGCCCGTATAAGAGGACTATGTTGAAAACCGATACCACCATTTGTAACTGATATTGCAAGCTCTCCATTGATATCTGTATCGGCGCTATCTGTCGAACACAAGTAAAGGTATCACCTTGGAAGCATTACTTTCTGAATCACCTTCGTATTACTCGGGTATGTATCCAAAATAAGTACCTTCACCGGAAATCGAACATGGAACTTTACGCACAGGAAGCACACTGCTTGGTTATTTGACAAAGTAGATACGTTTATCAGTACTGAAGCATCAAGTAGATTCGATTTTGAAATTATGCGAAGTCTCTACAAAACTGCTAGAAAGAACTATAGTTAATATTTTATGTATAATAACAAATGTTTAAAATAAGAATTCTATATGGAAAAAATAAATATTGATTTTTAACTTGTGTTTCATTTTTATGTTGATAGATTAATTTTTGGACTAAGCAATCATATTTGTATTTTCATGGAACATCTATGAAATTTTGCATCACACTGTTGTGTCTCGGCACACTCTTTGAGAAATGTTGTTTGTAGGCAGCTTTCAACACTCCACAATATGTTGAACCTTACTATTATTGATTTTCCAGCTATACCCCTTGGAGATAGTACGTCACTGGATGAATTAACCACAAATATCTGGAAAAATTATATCAACAGCAAAATGTTCAATTGTTTGCATGCATTTAATTAAGTCAACTAATTACTGTACTGCAACAGACTGAAAATTTAATAAACAAGGTTTATACACACTGTAGTATAGATATACACAAAGAGCATATATACAAAGGAGATAAAGTGATAAATTTCGTAATACTGTAAAACATTGTAGTATTAACATCAACCACAATTTCTAATTAAAGCTTAAATACAGAATATTAGTTTTCATTTAATTTAATTAGTTGTGACGGGAAATGGTCATACTGTGGTTAAAACATATTTACTCTCTTACTGTCTGTATTTGACAGTTTAATTTCAATCAGACTATGCAAATACATTGACTAGGCTAAGCATTATGACCATTCGTTTCTTTTTCAACGGAATCGCTGGGCTGAAATAAGAGGCACGGGGTACAACAGAATTGCTCGCCAGACGGTGACAGGGATCTCTCTTGATCAGCCAGTGTGGTGCTCATGTGTAGAATAGGGGAGGCCATCGATATATCAGTTTGATAGGGGGCAGATTGTGATTAACAGACGAGTGGGAACGAACACCGCGCGAGCAGTTCGACTTGTCGGGTGTTTGCGAGTTGCTAATGTTAACATCTTTTAAAAGTAAAGAAAGGACGGTAAAACCAGCACCAAATGACAAGACATGGGGCGGCCAAAGATAATTTAAAATATCAGATGTAGTTGATTGTCGAGCTTGGCACAACAGGATAGGGCGCAAACTGTGACACAATCTACAGCAGATTTTAACAGTGAACAAAGCACGAGTGGGTCTGGGTACACAATTCAATGTACACTGTTAGATATGGATCCCAATGTTAACCCCACAGAGTCGTCAATTACGACTGAAATGGGCACATATTCATCGTCATTGGACCGCCGAGCAATGTCACAATGTCGCATGATGCGTAGAATTGCAATATTGTTTTCATTGCATCGATGATCGGGTCAGAATCTGTCATCTTCCAGGGCAACAGCTGCTCGAGACATGCACAATAAGACGAAGAGAAACGTCTGGTGGTTCCATTACATCAGATGATCATCCCTGGGCCCAGTAGTATGTGTGGAGGGCATCATGACAGCTCCTAACTGTTGGTAGGTCATTGCTAATTATATACATCCATTCCTGTCCGCTATGTTTCCAGCTGGCAATGACATCTTTCTGCAGGACAACACTCTTTGTCATAAAGCCAACGGTCGGCTGCAGTGGTTCGAGGAGCACAGTGGTGAATTTCAATTGTTGCAATGGCACCCAAACTCACCAGATTGTAACCTAATTGAACTCGTTTGGGATGTCATTGAACGTCAAATCCGAGTTCATCGCGGAATTTACAAGAATTAAGTAAGAGGTGTGTGCAGGTGTGGTACACCTACCCAGGCCTCATTGCTTCAATATCTAATCATATTGCTGCTGTCCTGTGAGCTAAAGATTGACATCCCAGATGTTTGATAGCTGATCATAATGTTTTAGCTGACGAGTGGAAGTTGATCAATATTATGTGATTTATAAGAAGACAGATAATTATAAAGAGTTGAGTTGATTTTGAGTTTAACGTCCCTTTCAGTAGAGACGCTATATGAGACCGGACCTACTGATTAACGTGGAATCCGAACTACATAAGCTCCAGCCGGGAATAGAACCCGGATCTCCCACGCCAAAGGGACGTACGCTAATTGCTTAACCACAAATGAGCTCGATAATTAGAAAGAATGAGGAAAGTAGAAATGCGTATGAACTACAATCTTAAAAAATGCGATTTTTTTTTTACAAAGATTGTTTTAAAAAATGGAAAAGTAATTTTATAGCAGATTGTAAATGTAAAAATACAGGTACAAACATATTTTTGATTTGATCTGAAACAAACGATACTCATTCTGGTGAAAATTCGTAAGCAATTCGATATGAATATGATAGCAATTGGGGGTTAATAGGCACTTAGCATTCTCACTTTGTATTCTAGAGGCTCAGTTCAGTTCGACAGCCTTTCTGATTATTTTTTCTTTCTTTTAGTTAATTGTTCGCCACGAAACTGGTATGATGATTTCTATAAACACATAGAGCTTCCCGTTTCAAAAGATTCCTTACCAAAGTGATTTTACTCGCTGCGACTGGAAGTTTATGAATAAATCAAGTTTAATCATTACTTTAGTCAAGGGTTATACGATTGTTACTACTTTGGGGTTATTGCGCTCATAATCTCTGGTTCGATTTTGAGTGGGGGAACTTGCAGGTAATTTTTCTTATTAAGTTGGGTTAGGGAGATTCTGAGGAGAATCTGAGGAGAAGAAAAGTTTGGAGGTATAGTGAGATAATGGAGAGAAATCTTATTGTGTAGTGAGATTTTGGAGAGGAAGGTCTGGAGCATAGTAAGATTGTAGAGTTAAGTCTGGGAACGTAGTAAGATTGTAGATGAATAAACTAAAGTTACAATAAACATGCATTCAAAAATGTCCCACTTCATAGCTCTAAGTGACAAAAGTGCGTCTAGAAGTATCTTTGTGTGACAAGTATGAAACACACTGTATCTTAAGAGGTGCGACAAACTAGAAAATTACTAATGCAGGTTCTTCCCGAATATTCATATTTGCATAAATTTACAGCATCTATAAAATTAAATTTAGAAGACATACCACAGACCAGAAGATTTTCCAGCAGTTACTCAACTTCATATTCTAAAATCTGTTCTGTGTGTTGCCGCACGATTCGCAGATTGGATATTTCGACAGATCTTCTGCTAATTATAATTTCTCAAATTTCTTTGGCTAGGCTGGATTTTCAAAAACTTAGTTTTCAAGTTTCGGAAGCTCGTAGCTCTGAAAAACTTTTTTTTTCGAGCCTATGTTTACTAAAGTTGTTTTCTTTCATTTGCTATGAATAAAGAGTCCGCCCCCTGTAGTGCATATAAATAAAGTTTGGCGGTGTAATTTCCTCTGTATCCTGTATATTTAATACTGCATTCAGATTTGTACTTCTATTCAAAGTATCATTTTCGTGCCACTAGCCATGTCAACGGAACAAACAGGTCGTTTTGTTTACAATTTTCAGTACAATTGAAAGATGATTATGAATTTGCAACATCTGACTAAACTATGCTCAAATGGTCTGCTAATTTCACGGTTATTAATGGAAGAGTAACCAGAAAGAAGACACTTTTGCTGGCAATAGGCAGGGCTGATATAAATATATATATATTTATTTATTTTTATTTATTTTATTTATTGAACAATTTCCCAGATACAGCATAACTTTGCCATTTTACACAGGGACATGCTAACAAAAGAAAAAAAACAAGACAACAATAACAACAACATAGAAAAAAAAGAGTGTAAAAGTAAAACTATTCCGTCAAAGCTCGTTTAATTGCTCTTTCAAACACTGGGTAGCTCGAAAAAAATGTCCACATCAGTTGTTACTTGATTATAACTGTTTGGTATTCTATAAAAAAGAGACCTCTGTATAACAGCCAACCTAGGACGGGCAAGATGGAATAGATGGGTATTCCGAGTGATGCGGGAAGGGACACGTAAGGATAGTTCCTGAAGTAATATTTCCGATCTTAAGGTTCCATTAACTATTTTATGTAGATATTTCAGGTCAGAGATAATTCTGCGTACTTCAGGAGTCTGAATATTAAGATGTCGCAAGAGCTCCTTCTTAGATAATATTCGAAGTGCAGGAACACGAAAACGGACTATAGCAATGAAGAAATTGAGAACAGAATCAAGTCTGGAGAGATGTGTAGGTGCTGCCATGGCCCATATGGGAGAGCAGTATTCGATCTTGGGCGCTATTAAAGTCTTATAAAAAGTTGCTAATGAAGAAACAGTGCGTAGTTCGGTGAATCGATAAAGAAGTCCCAACATGCGCATTGAATTCTTTAGTATTGAGGAGATGTGGTCAGAGAAGGTGAGTTTTGAATCAAAGATGACACCAAGATTGTTATGACTAGCAGAATGTGTGATAGGGGAATCGTTGATATGGTATGTGGAGGGAACAGGAGACTTTTTCAAAATAATAGTAATACTGTCACATTTCTTACTGTTGAGTTTCAAGTGCCACATTTCACACCAGCCTGTAAGGTAATTTATGTCTTCCTGTAGAGCAATTGTGTCATGGAGACACGATATTTCTCTGTATAACTTACAATCGTCAGCAAAAAGCAGAAGGCCACTAGGTTGAGCTGATAAGTGCGTGTAGAGATCATCCATATACAGGACAAACAGTAGAGGCCCAAGTACACTCCCCTGAGGCACCCCTGAGATCACGGGTTGGGGGTTAGAAGTCGCCCCTGAAAGAACAACTCTCTGTTTACGGTCCTTCAAGTAGCTTGTGATTAGAGAGAGAAATTTGCCATGTACATTAAATCTATTGGACAGTTTATGAAGAAGATGAATGTGACTGACAGAATCAAAGGCCTTCGAGAGATCAAAGTAGATAACATCTAATTGAGTATTGTTATTCATACATTTGACTGCACAGGAAAGAAGAGTACTTAAGTTTGAGAGACTTGAGCTCTTCGGTAGAAAGCCGTGCTGAGAACTATGGGTGTAAGGTGAGGTGAATTTAAGTAGCCTGTCTTTAATTATTTTTTCGCAGATAATTGATATTACAGAAAGAAGAGATATTGGCCTATAGGAGGATACATGATCTTTAAGTCCTGATTTATATATTGGGGTCACGTCGCAAGAGCTGCCAATAAATAAGTAAAATAAATAAAAATAAATAAAAATATATATATTTATATCACTTTATGCAACATGGAAGTACTTCCCTTAATTGATTTACATAATCTACTTGTTCATTTAAACATGTTTACATGCGTTATATTTCTTGGCTTTACCCAGATCAATCGTGATGTTGAGGTGATAACTGGAAGACCTGTTTTATACAGCAAATATCAATTACGCTTATCAATATGTCAAATCTTTGTTCGGTACAATTTGTACTCTGTGTGTACTGGTCTGAGTAACTTCTATGTTGTACACGCAGATATTTAATTATTGTCAATTTATGTCGCATTTTGTTCGTCTTACACATGATCCTACTTCAGAATTAAAAATGAAGTTTTTTTTAAAAAAAAAATTGTTTGATTTCTGAAACAAAATGAACTACTTAGAAGAGTTTAAATTATTGTAACATTGTTTATTCCTATAAATAATGAGAGCTGACTGCCTTTTATTAAAAGATTCGTTAAAGGCTCCTCAATGCATAATTAAACTTCGTTGTTTGAAACAATATCTCAATTCAAGATTTCAACATATGTGAAGCTTATTATCAAAACGTCTCTTGTCCACCTTTTTTTTAAAAAATCGAGATATCAATATACACGGAATCATCGAATAATTGTTTACATCTTTGCACTTTTATTTCTGGTCAAAACGTCCCAGAACACAGAGAAAAATGGATTTGAAATATGCACTTTTATTCAAAACGTCTCTTGTCCACTACAAAATGGCGGATACCTTACAAAAATAAAGTTTCGAAGCAAAACGTCCTATGTTCATTCCCATTTGAACACGATTCTTGCTGTTTTATTTCAAACTGTCTCTTGTCCAAGGATTTTCCTCAGCAATTACTTGATACAAAAGTGCATTACTTGTTGCTTTCTAAAACATTTAATAGATATTTAAGTCCAAAAAACTAGTTGCTTGATACCACTGGCTCAACCGAGATAATTGGCAAAAGATTTGTTCGATAATCTTATATTTTATGGTAGTTACAGTTTTGAGGTCATATCAGCCATATTGTTCCACTTATTTCTTAGTAAAATAGATGATTGAAGTTTGAAGATACTTAGAAAAGTGATTTGTCAAACGTCTGTGGAGTATCGCAGTTCATTTTCATAGATATGAGTGGAAATCAAGAAGAAGAAAATAATTCCAGATTTTCATTATTTTGCATCAAATTGTCTCTTGTCCGATAGATTTGCTTTCAAAACGTCCCTGTCCAGTTTTTTAGTTTCAAAATGTCCCTTGTCCAAATTAAATATATTTATTATTCATTACTTGTGTCTTGAATAATGGAATTTGTTTATAAAATAAGGCAATAACGGTTTAAAGAATTTCTACACCAAATATTACAATATTTAATAACCTTATAAAATAATTATTAGTTTCTTTCGATTTGCCAAAATTTTTGTTGGGTGGACAAGGGACGTTTTGATAATAAGCTCCACACATATTTTTTGAGGCATGATAACTGAAAACAGTGTGAAATGCTCTACGCACTTAGTACATCTGGTTGAATAGGTCCTTGGTTCGATTCCAAGCCACCTAAGATTTATTGCATAACATCGAGACGTGATTATCCTTTTTTGTTTCATTCCACCAATTATTCCATAATAATTGTTATATTAGTTATCCATCTTCTTCGAACATAATCATAGAACAATAAAAAAAGATTTTATTTAATTTTTAAAGACCTTGGTTTACCAACCCACCTTTATACAGGGTGTCCGGTGAGGAAAGTCAAAGATTTCGGAAGGTGATAGGGGAGGTCATTCTAAGCAAAAATGCTTATGTGAACATAAGGTTTATTCCCTTTCGTTCCGGAGATAGGGGTGGGGATAACTTTTTTGCCTCTTGCACTTGCCTATTTTCGTTTGAAATATTCTAGCACACCCTGTAATTGGGGTTATGTTACATATTATACGACGTTTGAAAGCTAATGAAGCAGGCTTGCAGATGGTATACAGATTGTCCCAGTACTGCATACAAGAGGGAAGTAACGAAGGGAAATATTTCGAATTTCCCTATAAAATTCTCTTTTTTAAACAATTTGCACTGGTCTTGAGTGGAAACACTGTCGCTAGAGAAATAGTATCTAACTAGACGAAAATGATACTGTATACCGAAGATCCAGGTGGGGATACAAAAAACATTCTTTCTACTTCCTTACTCTAATAACATACTAATGTTCCAACTTTCCATAGATGACAATGGTCACGAATATTAATACATAAACGTTTTTATGCAAAATTGAAAGTATACTATTCCCTAACATACGAGAGCTCTACATTTCTATGTGGGAGCACTAATTACAGTTCTGAACAACAGATGGCAGTAAAACAAAACCCACTTGAATTGAAGTTTTCGTGCAACATACTACACGAGAAAGTCCATTGCAATAGGGTTGTCGGAGTCACAAATAATTACTTCTAATGCACACAAACTGCAGGAAACTGGTGTATACTAAACTGCGGGAAACTGGTGCGCTCCCCAGCGTGAAGCTAACATCTGAACGAGCCTGAAAATACACCCCACAACAAGAAGACGACGTTATTCAGGTTGTACAGCGAAGTCCAACCACCAGCATTAGGATACTTTCTAATCAACTTACATTTAATGCGTATGTATAATGCGTATGTATACATAATGTACTGCGAGGAGATGGGTTTTATCCGTTCTATGTCCAAAGAGTGCAACATCTCCATCCAGGAGACAGTGAGCTACGTGTTGGTTTCTCGCAATGGGTACAGGAGTGGAGTGATTTCAAACAACATCGACAACGTCTGAGAGGTGATTCCTGACACCAAGCTAAGACAAAAAGTGTAGACCATTCTGGGTGCACAAATGGTTCCTTTCGGAATTATACGCTTCCGAAGACGACAAAATGAAGTTTAAAGGTCCATAGCTCCAAAACTAAGTGATTTACCGTAGTCGAATCAAGACTTCACTTAGAAACTAGTATGTACAATATCCAAATATCTATGTTTCAGAATCCTGCGGTACTTCCACAACAATTTTTATAGAAGTACTTGCTGAGCACTTTAAATTATATGCTCGTAGCCAAAACTTCCTCTATAAAAAATTGTTGCGTGAGTACCTTAGGATTCTGAAACATGTATTTTTGGATGGCGTAGATATTACTTCTTAAGTGAAGTCTTGACCCAATTACAGTATTTCCCATAGTATTGAAGCTATAGATCTTTAAAGTTCATTTTTGATGTTTTCTTCAGCCTATAACTCGGAAAGGAAGCATTTGTGCGTCCAAGTTGGTCTATACTTTTTGTCTCATCTTAGTGTCAATAATCACCTCCCAAACGTAGTCGGTGTTGTTTTAGAACACCCTGTAGAACAATATAACACAGATTCACTACAGTGAGGTTTTAAGACCAACACAAAATCCACTTAGTAGTTATGATAGGACCCTTAGTAGGTGTCCTAAGGCTCAGACAGCCAAGGGAAGGATTCCCACAAAGCTGCAGGATAGCTGAGTTATGTGGGTTAGGATTCTCAGTACTCCAGGCAAGCAAAGAGAGGTTGGAGCTCCGTAAAGCTCCAGGCAAGTTAAGTGGGATGAAAAACCACAAAGCTTTACGCAAGCTAAGTGGTTGCGGTTAGGATTGTCTCAAAATTCCACGCAAACTGAGAGAACGTTTGAGTGCCCACAAAGTTCCAGGCAAGCTGAGTGGGCAGGAGGCCACAAAGCTCCAGGCAAGCTAAAAAAGGTAGTTAACCAGCCGAAACTGATGTCGATTGAGGCGATACATGGAGTTTTATACCCTCTTCTGAACAGTGGTGGCGCCGGTGTCCCTCTTCTATCACACAACCAAGTGGTAACGATGGTTCTTGTCGTTTGCTTCATGTAGTAATTTGTGGTAGAAGAACACATGGTTTTGTTTATAAATAAAAAGCACGTGTGTGATGTTTACAAATATAAAACTCGTGCAAGATATTACAATACTTTCTGGGGCAATGCTGATGTCCAATATATGTCTGTGTGTGTGTGACATATCCAAATTTCAACGCAAAATAACATGTACATAAATCGGTTATTAAAAGATTAAACTTCCTAAGAAAAAAATGTTCGATGAACATTTTTGAAAAAAAGATTCCTGTCAGAAAAATCTTCTATATAGAACAATGTCTCTCAGACAACAACAGCACATCCAATGAACAATCAATGAGTTCCATTAGATTCTGTGTATACGATACGACCCATTGACATTAATTAATAAGATATTTATATATAGCTATTGTTCAGATTTGATTTTTGGTGCTAAAAGTTCATATTTCATCAACCATAGTTACATTTGAATAGAAGTAGTACTCTCCTATAAATTTTATATTAAAATGTTTTCTAATCAATAAAATATTATTGTATTAAATTAGTTCGGCAAAGTGAAATTTTACACCACACATTCATTCATGCTCCAGGTATCAAATACTTCTGTGTGAAGGCTATTCAAGGTTTGATGATAATATTCACGAAATGTTACATACATCGTTGCTAAAAATGGACGTCATTTCCTTTGGAAGTATGCACAATTAACAGCGTATAGCCCATCCTTCGAGGCAATTCTGGAAGCCATTTTGTAACACGATTTTCAGTTATCCTGTTGTTTTTTGTTCATCATCCTTTCAATGTTGCCATTATCTTCGGGTTAGACCATTGGAGCTGTATTCGCCGAATAGAAAGGGTATTAAAAATACAGGTATTGTTTATTGTTTGTTCTTTGTTCTGATTCAGGCTCAAACTTTCTCGCGACAAGATACGTGCACCAAAGCACATACATACATTTATATAGTCAAAAATAGACGTAATTTAGAAAGACATTGCCACAGATCAACCATAACATAGCTCTGAAACGTTGTTATGACAACGTCATCGAACCATATACACTAAGTATGTACATAATACTATCACTGCCAGCACACGATGAGAAGTTAGGAAGCTATTGCTAGTTCTCGTATAGCTCCTACCACTAAGGTATGTGCCATTTCATAAAACGCTATTTGTACGATTGGAACATTTTTTCCTAACACGTAATTTTATAAATAGGATTCGGATACTGATGTCTAGTTTTGAACTTATTTCGCAACAATATTTGTTATTTAGTTGTTGACCTGTTTTATATTTGTATTTTATCTCTTCTTAACCATTCACAATTTTTTATTCCCACATTTATTTCGTTGTAAGAGATTTTACAAACATATTTGATTCGAACCGTAACACTGAAGATTAATGTTAAAACTTTTTTTTTTTTTAATTTTATAAGCCACTCACATTTTACTCAATGTTTTCCCCAACATTTTCGTAGAAAAAGAAAGGTGTCTGTATTTTCATTTCAACGAAATAGTGGTAAATGAACTTTAATAATAATAACAGCAATTTAACTTAATTACATATTTAAAGTGCTAAGAACAGCGTAAGCTATGTATAACACTGTATACAAGGTAATTAAATACATTTGTAGTATATGTCACGTACCATATACAAGTACAACTGAAAACAAATAATAGGGTAAAATAAAAACTGAGTCATTTCAAATTAGATAAAATCCACTAATATAACTCTAACCATCAATATTAAATTATCTCTAGTTGTTGGTTACAACATGCTTAAACATTTAAAAAAAATAATAAACGTGTATTGGAGCCCTTATTTCTATAATGTTTTAAGATGTTATTGAAAGTATTAAGTAAAGTCATAAGAGAGTACTGTGCACCATTTGCACACAATAATTTGTTTTTTCTTATTCTGTGAGTTGATATTCAGATTCAGATGTTATTTACAGTATACTCATGGTATAATTTATGTTCTAACGGTCTAAAATTTTAACGCTTGTTGCTCTCTTATCGTTATAGGGTCTAAATCATCTAGATCAATGATCTCTAATAAGCACTCCTTATCCTTAATATCCTAAAATATTCTTGATAACAAACGGCACTGCCTGGGTATCATGCTAATCTCTCTCTCTCTCTCTCTCTCTCTCTCTCTCTCTCTATATATATATATATATATATATATATATATATATATATATATATATATATAACTGACTGACTGATCAACGTCTAGGTCAAACCATTTAAGCGGGAAACTTAAAATTTAGACAGGACATGGAATTTGTGATATAAGGTTTTACTAAGGAAGAATTTTTGGAAATTCTACGGGGAAGGATGGGGAAAAGGAGTGGCAATTACGAGGGTCACTAAGAAAGTTTTAAGATACGCATTGTTGTGGCACAGTATTTGAATTCCAACAATTGCGTTCGGTAGTGGTATCCAGAGCGAAGAAGCGAAGCAAGTTTCAACTCGCCTCGCTTATCGGCGTGCCCGTATCGCCTTCACTTGTTTGTTGATGTAAGCAGTATTCGGCTGTCTAGAATGGATCTCGAAAGGGAACATTTTTGGACAATGATCCTTTACGATTGCAAAAGTGGTTTGAACGAGACACAAAGCCTTGGCCGTTTGCAGGGGACATTTGGGGACCTTGCTCCATACCGTGCTACAATTTTTAGGTGGTTTGGTGAATACAGAAGAGGCCGGACATCGCTTAAAGATGAAGAGAGAGCTGGACGTCCGCCAACAGCTGTGTCAGATGAAAACATTGCCGCTGTAGAACAAATGATTCGAGAAAATCCTCGAACAACTTTCAAGGACATGGAATCTACAGTGAACATTGGATCGCCAGCAGTAACAAAAATTCTTCATGATCATCTTCGGCTCAGGAAGGTTTCATCTAGTTGGGTGTCTCACACTTTGACTGAACAGCAGAAGCGCATGCGTGTGGAATGGTGTGAAGAAATGCTTGCAAGATTTGATGGAGGCAATTCTCGACGCGTCTCTGACATTGTTACTGGTGATGAGACTTGAATCTATCAATTTGACCCTGAAAATAAACGTTAGTCTACAGTTTGGATCTTTCCAGACGAAAATCCACCCACGAAAGTGAAGCGATCGCGAAGTGTGGGGAAGAAGATGGTCGCAACTTTCTTCTCCAAATCTGACCATGTTGCAACTGTTCCACTTGAACAAGGGACTGTTACTTTTCAGTGGTACACCAGTGTTAGCCTAACAAAAGTGTTCCAGAAGCTTCGGGAACAGCGTCCAAGAACTGGATTGCGTGGGATCCTGCTTCATCATGACAACGCGTCCGCACACACGGCCAACATCACAATTCATTTTTTAGAATCTATGGAGGTCAAAATTATGACTTATCCGCCGTATAACCCTGACCTGGCCCCGTGTGATTTTTTTTTCTGTTCCCCAGGCTCAAAGATCGCATGCGTGGGAAGAGATTTTGCAGCTCTGAAGAAGCTGTAGTGGCTAACGAGAATGCACTTTCAATACTTCAAGAAAAAGACTGGCAACACTGCTTCCAAAAGCGGTTTTCGAGGATGCAAAAGTGTGAAGAGTGTAATCGTGAATACTTTGAGAAAATGTAAGTGTTAAATTGATTTTAAGTATGTAAGTTATTTCACATCTCAAAACTTTTGTAGTGGCCCTCGTATTATCTTACAAAGGGGATAAATCAGAATCTCTGAAACTTTGAGACATGAAATTTGGTATATGGACTTCTCATTTAAGTAATTAGACACGTGTTTCACCATTTTTTGATATTTACCCTTGAAGGGAACAAAAGAGGTAAGAAGAAGAAAGTGTCTGGTTACAATTGTTCTGTTTGGATGGTCAGCGGTTTTTTTATATTTCCCCTATAAGAAACAAAATAAGCACATAGGAAAAAAGAGTGGGGGTTGCAATTGTTAAAATAAGATGCCTATATCTGAAAATTTGTTAAGGTTAGAGATATGAAATTTGATTTAGACTTTTTATTCAAATTTATTAAAGAAGTGTTTCAGCGTTTCTTGATATTTCCCCTACAAGGTAAGAATAAAAGAGTTGGGGTTGCAATTGTTATGGTAAGATGAAGTCCCTTAAGGTTAGAGGCATGAAAATTGGTATTTAGGCTTTTAATTTAAAATAACTAAAGACGTGTCTCAGGGTTTATTAACGTTTCCCTTAGAATGAAAAAAAAAAAGGGCAGGAAGGAAAAAGGCTGGGTTTTGCAATTGTTGTAATAAAATGACTATATCTTGAACTAAAGACGTGTTTCAGCAATTAGTAGTGGTTTTCTTAGAAGGGAAGAAAGACGAGAGGAAGAAAAGGGTGGGCCTGCAATTGTTATAATAAGATGTCAATACCTCGAAATCCCCTAAGATTAGAGACATGTTGGGAATATGAGGGTTGCGAGGCCGTAGAGCGAGCAAGTGCGGGGGTTTGAGGACGAAGTAACCGGCTAGCCAAAGGCTAGTCCTAATACTAAACAACACTCACACTAATAGATGTCACTACCTGTTCTATCGCTTGACTTTATAACCAAATCCATTAGTAATTGCTTAAATATGGAAGGGGTGGTTGGAGGACTTATTCAATAAATAAATAAATAAATAAATGGGTTAAAGTAAACAATTAGAACTTTTAATTAGCCACTATTTTAACATATAGTGTACAGCGGTCCTAATGCTCGTACCGTACAAAACCACGGGCTGGTATAAATGTAAGAGTAAATACAAATATTTTTGCTATACGGACGAAGTAGTATATATTACTAGCAGATTTGAGTCCCGGCATCGATTACTCCTCACAACAATGCAAGCAGACATTGCGTACAATCCACCTCGCAAATTGTTGAACACACCTTTATCGCTGCTCTTTGCGCTTTACCGATATACCTCCCTTCTGATCATGCGGACTTGGACGCAGTTGTAGCTTTTTCTTCACTCATCATTTTCTGCACAGTAAAAACCTTGTCTTAGCAGGCACCCGGTTGTCTTAATTACGTCCAGAGTAGTCCCTGGACAGATGATACCTTCACTTGTTCCACTTACTTTCATCTGTGTGTTTTGTTGGTACAGTGTATTGCATGTTTTTCATTTATCATTTCCCTCGCTCACGTTTCCGATAAAATAATAAAAATAAAATAGACACACCATACAGAAATGCTTCAATCCATTTAATGAAAATAAAGTAGAATTTCCTGTTACAGCTTTCCGAACATCCGCTACATCATCGAACATTATTGAGCTCCAGAAACTTATTTCAATCTTATACCATACAGAAGGCACAACCTTCTAACGTATGCTGATTATTGACTGGCATAAGAAAAAAAAACATATTTTACAACCTTTTTCAACCCTTCTATTTTGTCACTATTTGTTATATTAATGTTCAACCATAACATGCTTCCAAATTCAAATTCAAGTCTCACAGGAGTTGTCTATAGTATTATGTATTATCTGTCAGGAAAGTAAATGTACACCTATTTTTCGAGTCTGGCATTCCTGCGCTCCATCCGTGGAGAGTATGAGAATTAAATCAATCAAATGTTTACTGAGGGGCAAAAGGAAAAGTTTAATCTGAATAAGACATTGCAGAGGAGCACAAGCTGTGAATACGAATAGTGCATAGTGTAAATAAAGGACGACACCGAAAGAGAAAGCCAGAAACAACTGTTAAACTTAGAAAAAAGAGTAAAAATTGTCGAGGTGGGAACATAAAACACAATTACAACAAATACACCGACAACTAAACGTTCACCACCCCATGATCTTGGTGTAGTGGTTAAGGTGCTGGCTTACAAATGAAAAGGACGCGAGTTCGAATCCATGTCAAGGACGTTTTTAAAAATGTTGTTAATAATACACACAGCTCATGAGAGATAGTAAAAGAGGTCGTATTTAGTCTTTCGTAGCAATTATTATTGGTAATGTTTAGTACTGATAATGCTTTTTGTCTTTGCTTATTGCTTTTATTCTCTTCTTAATTTTGAAAGAGAAGAATATCCGAACAAATGCCACCAAAATTCCTCATATTTTGAATGTAAAGGCCATTTGAAATTAGTAAAGAATAAAAATTGAACGTTCCGATGTAGCTGCAAAAAGTAAAAAGAAAAACAGAGTGTTCGAATCCATACTCATGGTTATTAAAAATACAATTTCTACATGCTTTACACCTCCCGACCACGTTTCTATGTTAGCAATTAAGAGGTTTGTGTTTAGGTTAGGCTGGTCAATACGTTTTGCAAAGGGGCCCGGTTTAGCTCTGACGCACCACAGGTGCGAGCAGGGAGCAAAACACCTTTTCTCTCTCCCTCTGTGTGTCTATTTATCTATCTATCTGTATGTATATATATATATAACGCTATTTGTGAATGCCATAGCCATCCTAATTTTCAGCGGATTGAGACACAGCTTGGCACAAACATTAATTGTTGAAATATCTTGATGAGTTCGTTAACCAGAATAATCAGATGAAAATGTTCAAAATGGCGGCCCTTCAAACTCTTAAAAACTTCCAAGGGAACCAAATTTCGCCCATAAATAGGTATTCAGAAAGTTTGAATAACTTTTCCTCTTTTACCGAGATATTAGTGTGCAGGGACTTATTGAAATATTGGACTCGATTAATCGCATAAAGAAGGTTCACGCCTTTCGCTACGCTCAGGCTTTTTTTTTTTTTTTTTTTTTTTTTTGCAGGAGGGGAGTTATTTTCGTATCGGAACAAACTGTAAATCATGTATTTCAAGTTCGGGAGCGTGAATGGCGAGGAGTGTTATTTGATTTGCTTTTTAGTAACACATTGCATTGCAAATAAAGGTAGGCAACATTAGTAGTAAATAAAATATTATTTTCATTATTAATAATAGTAATAATAATAATAATAATAATAATAATAGTAATAGGTGTTGTTTGTGGCAAGGCAATATCTTCCTCAATTCTTCTTCAAACGTAATAATTGTAACGCCATATCTCCCTTACAAACAAAATATTAGCAATTTATATCGAGAGAACGGGAAATTGTAGAGTGATGGGAGCAACGTTGGACAGTATGCACTCATAGTAATCAGAAAAATAAGCGATTTCAATGCAAAATGAAATAAGAGTCATTGTCATGGGTAGTCATGGAGCCACGGCAGAGCCCTCTTTAAACAAAATGTCGATAACTTATATCGAGAGAACAGGAGGTGATAGTGAGATGGGACTAACGTTGGACACTGTGGATCCATAAGGCTCATCGAAAAAAATTAGTGGGGGGGGGGACGCCAGCCAGCCTTACTTATTTCCACATAATAATATAAAATTATATTGTCGAAATACACACAAGAGTTAGCTAGTAATATTTGATATTATTATTATTATTATTATTATTATTATTATTATTATTATTATTATTATTATTATTATTATTATTATTATTATCGACAGCGTCTTTTCATTACGTGTGCATGTTTGACATGAAGCCAAAGAGAAGATCCATCATTCGTACAAAGAATAAGAATAGTCAGTTACTTTAACTGTGAACGACAGCGAAAAATACGAAAAGAGTGATTAGCTGTAGCGAAAAGAAACAATACTTTCTCTCAAATGGATAAAAAACCAAGCCGAGATAGATTCGAACTCGCATAGATGGCGTGAAAAGTTAGTGCTTTGTCCACTTTTTTTAACTGATTCACCGAATGTGTTTCAGTAACTTACTTATTGCTAATTTTACTTGCTTCACTCGTTCAACTTGCTTTTTCTAATAACTTATAACGACAGAGACACGAACACAGAAACATAAGGAACAGTTAAAAATCATAGATGCTCTCCCGCCGAGAACCGAACCCGGGACACCAGACACCAAAGTCGCACGTGCTAGCCACTAGACCAGAGGTAGGGCACTGCTCACTTTCGGTGTCGTTAGGGATTAGGACCACTGTATTGCCAGCTATCACTTGTGAGTTGTATACTATGATTACATGTTTTTTTTTTGCTGGAAGAGTTAAACCTACATTCTATGAAATACATGAGGTATTTAGACCTACATGCTCTTCATATAATGTAATAAAAAGGGTCATGCTGGGAATGAGAAAAAGAACATTCCTTGGACAAAACGGAAACTATTGGCATCAGAAATATTTATCTACGAGGCAGGCGCAGTAGTATATTTCAGAATAGTTACTGTTTAGTTCAGTAAACGAAGAAAGGGGTGTAAAAAAGCAAATATGTCGCGTCAACGAGATCGATCAGAGTTGACAGAGGCGGAAGCAGATGTGTAGTAATACAACAACTTGGTTAAATTGATAATTGGTTCTTTATTGTGTAGTAGATCGTATCACAACTTTACAGGAGAGCAGAGAAAGACTTACTAACGCTGTCATATAGTAAGCTTTAGTAACACGATCACATAGACAGGAATGGATGTAACTGTGAGTACTACAACTTGAATTTAACGAAAGCCGTTTAGATATTCAGTGGTTTGCAGGGTTGTATAAGACACAAAAAGATAAGACACAATACAATTCTTCATACCTCAGCTTCCAGTAACTAGATACATGCAATTTCTGGTTAGATACTGAAACTGCTGTCGGATTTTAATACATGACGTATTGCATGATACAAAATGCTTTGCATTACTTGTTTGTTTGTAGACAGTTACTAGCTTAGTGTTCTCAAAGATTGTGTATAAAGTAGGGATAGCCAATTCCGGAATTATTACTTTCCGGACTCCCGAAGGTAAAACCGGAAAAATTCCGGAATTCGGAAAATTCCCATTTTGGAATAATTCCGGAATTCGGAAAAATCCGGAATTTAGATATTTCTGATTTCGTTAACATTCCGGAATTCGGAACAATCCGGATTTTTTCGAAATCCGCAGTTTTTCTCAATTCCGGAATTTTCTAAATTCCGGATTCTTCCTGAGTTCCGGAATTTTTCTGAATTGGAGTTTAACTAAATTCCATAATTTTCCGAAATCCGGAAAGTGAAAATTTCGCTTCCAAAAAATGAATTTATTTTGGTTAATATGAATCGTGGCGGAAATAAGTCTTTGACCAGGTAATGGCGACTGCTTTGAAAGAAATGGGGTGTATGAGAATTCAATCTGTCATATTTGTAGTTTCGTGTGGAGAAAAAACAAACTTGTGAATCAGCGGTTTAAGAAAAACTCAAGTTATTAATATAAACTTTGCCGACATCATAAAAGAAATACGAAAGACATTTTGAATCGAAGAAATATAACATACAAGTTTGCAAGCGAGACAAAGAAACCTAACGTAACCAGACTAAAGACGAATCGTTTACCGCGTAGCGATTAAGGTCAAGCTGTTTTCGAGGGCAAGTTTCGAGTTGAGTCGAGTTTGGTAATGGCTCGCTCGCTCGTTCAGTTCGTTTTAGCTCGTTTTGAAATAATGGCCTGATTAGACTGGAAAGCGAAAGCCATGAGAAATGTAAGCAGTAATGTGGAATACTTTAGTGTTGCTCACGACAGGGGTGCGTCTCGTCTAGTAATTTTAGTGCATCTCGTGGGGCAATTTTAGTGTATCTCGTCTTGTCTAGATAACGAGAAGACAAGAGTTTTTTTTACGAGACAGCCTTGAATGTCGTAATCACCAATATAAGTATATACTGTAGTTCTTAAAATCAAGGCTGAGACCTGCACTGTCGAATTCTTGAGCCCAAGCAGAAGACCAACTCTGGTAGTGATATCAACCGGCTCGGTTCGTATCAACTGAGCGAACAGCTCGAGTCGGCTCGGTTGGGATGAGCCGATGACCCGAGCCGGCTCAGTTAGAACGAGCCATCGTCTCAGCTCAATTGAGGCGATGGCTCGAGCTTTCTCGGTTGGGATGGGTCCCCTACTCGGCTCATGTGAACCGGTTCAAGCCAGCTAAGTTGAAACTAGTCCATCGGCACGTTTTGATTCAGCTGAACTAAGCCGATGGCTCAAATCGGTTCGGTTGGGTGAGCTGTTGGCTCGGCTCACTTCTCGGTTTGGTTCGATAGTGAATGAGCTGTAAGCTGATCCGCTCGAGCCGTTGAGAAGCCTAAACCCGGTCCCAGCTGTTTTGAACATGTTTGGCTGAACCCTATAACTTTTAACAATTTTTGGCTCGAGCCCGAATACTTGCCCCTTCGGAACTCAAACCCAAAACGTGACCGATGTCCTTCCCTCCTGAAGACTTCTCGACGACCGAGATCGACAGTCAATTGGCTTTTACTATTCAGATACAAACCGTATATCTTTTAAAAATTATATACGGTGTTGATATAATAATAATAATAATAATAATAATAATAATAATAATAATAATAATAATAATAATAATAATAATAATAAAAGTTTTAAACTTGCCGTTGAAATTTGGCAAAATTTACTTAAAAGTAGAGATTTCGGGGAAAGGGTTCCGTACCTTCAAGACACACCTCTGCAACTACCAACATTTTAAACTACAACGTTCCGTTGAAGTTTCATGTAGAAAGTATTCTACTGTATGTTTTAAGGAAAATAACTGTAATAAATATAACTGAATATCACGCAACAGTAAGGCATATAATAAACTAATTTTTAGGATATGCAGAGGTAAATATAAAAGCTTTGCTACAAAATACCTACACAGAGCATAATTCAATGAGCTCTGAAATATAATGTAACGAAATAGCCTATGAGATTCAGTCTACAGAGCAATTGTTACTTAAAGAATGGACATACACTATTTCGAGAATCGAGACAAGACGGGAAATGTTTACCATACTTTTCGTCTCGTCTCGATTCTCATCTCCAAAGAGAGACGAAAATTTTGAGTTAGCCTTGACCAATCCCGAATGTAAAATGTTAATTCTGATGTTATTTTATTTGTATTAGAAACGAGATGAGAAACTCCTCTTCTCGTGAGCAACATTAAACCAAACCGAAATATTCTTTCCAAATGTCACGTTTCTGCATGTAATGGTATGACCTGAGCGATAATTAGTTCCTAGCTTTTAATCTTCTACGAGATAATAATAATTATTATTAGTTTATTATTATTACTATTATTATTCCTGAAGATTTGATAGTTCAAGTATTGAAACATCCGAGTATTCAAATATCTGAATATAATAAAACGTATGTTATCGCCGATCAATCGCCATCAAAAATCCTAAAGTAAAAAAAATACAATGTACATTCGCACAAGCACCACGACCACTAAACCGCGATCGCTACGCGGTAAAAGATTCGTTTTTAGTCTGGTTACGTTAGGTTCCTTTGTCTCCGCTTGCAAACTTGTATGTTATATTTCTTCGATTGAAAATGTCTTTCGTATTTCTTTTTTGATGTCGGAAAAGTTTATATTAATAACTTCAGTTGTTCTTAAACCGCTTGGTCACAAGTTTGTTTTTTCTCCACACGAAACTACAAATATGACAGATTGAATTCTCATACACCCCATTTCTTTCAAAGCAGTCGCCATTACCTGGTCAAAGACTTATTCCCGAAACGATTCATATTAACCAAAATAAATTTATTTTTTGGAAGCGGAATTTTCACTTTTCGGATTTCGGAAAAATATGGAATTCAGTTAAACTCCAATTCAGAAAAATTCCGGAACTCGGGAAGAATCCGGAATTTAGAAAATTCCGGAATTGAGAAAAACTGCGGATTTCGAAAAAATCCGGATTGCTCCGAATTCCGGAATTATTCCAAAATGGGAATTTTCCGAATTCCAGAATTTGTCCGGTTTTACCTTTGGGAGTCCGGAAAGTAATAATTCCGGAATTGCCTATCCCTAGTTTATACACAACCTTTGAGAACACTAAGCTAGTAGCTGTCTACAAACAAACAAGTAATGCAAAGCATTTTGAATCCTCCAATACGTCATGTATTAAAATCCGACAGCAGTTTCAGTATCTAACCAGAAATTGCATGTATCTAGTTACTGGAAGCTGAGGTATGAAGAATTGTATTGTGTCTTATCTTTTTGTATCTTATACAACCCTGCAAACCGCTGAATATCTAAACTGCTTTCATTAAATCCAAGTTGTAGTACTCACAGTTACATCCATTCCTGTCTATGTGATCATGTTACTAAAGCTTGCTATATGACAGCGTTAGTAAGTCTTTCTCTGCTCTCCTGTAAAGTTGTGATACGATCTACTACAGAATAAAGAACCGATTATCAATTTAACCAAGTTGTTGTATTACTACACATCTGCTTCCGCCTCTGTCAACTCTGATCGATCTCGTTGACTCGTCATATTTGCTTTTTTACATCCCTTTCTTCGTTTACTGAACTAAACAGTAACTATTCTGAAATATACTACTGCGCCTGCCTCGTAGATAAATATTTCTGATGCCAGTAGTTTCCGTTTTGTCCAAGGAATGTTCTTTTTCTTATTCCCAGCATGACCCTTTTATTACATTATATGAAGAGCATGTAGGTCTAAATACCTCATGTATTACATAGAATGTAGGTTTAACTCTTCCAGCAAAGAAGAAACATGTGATCATAGTATACAACCCACAGAAGTGATAGCTGGCAAATACAGTGGTCCTAATCCCTAACGACACAGAGCGTGAGTAGTGCCCTCCCCTCTGGTCTAGTGGCTAGCACGTGCGACTTTGGTGTCTGGTGTCCCGGGTTCGATTCCCGGCGGGAGAGCATCTATGATTTTTAACTGTTCCTTATGTTTCTGTGTTCGTGTCTCTGTCGTTATAAATTATTAGAAAAAGCAAGTTGAACGAGTGAAGCAAGTAAAATTAGATATAAGTAAGTTACTGAAACACGTTCGGTGAATCAGTTAAAAGAAAAGTGGACAAAGCACTGACTTTTCACGCCGTCCATGCGAGTTCGAATCTATCTCGGCTTGGTTTTTTATCCATTTGAGAGAAAGTATTGTTTCTTTTCGCTACAGCTAATCACTCTCTTCGTATTTTTCGCTGTCGTTCACAGTTAAAGTAACTGACTATTCTTATTCTTTGTACGAATGATGGATCTTCTCTTTGGCTTCATGTCAAACATGCACACGTAATGAAAAGACGCTGTCGATAATAATAATAATAATAATAATAATAATAATAATAATAATATCAAATATTACTAGCTAACTCTTGTGTGTATTTCGACAATATAATTTTATATTATTATGTGGAAATAAGTAAGGCTGGCTGGCGTCCTCCCCCCACTAATTTTTTTCGATGAGCCTTATGGGTCCACAGTGTCCAACGTTGGTCCCATCTCACTATCACCTCCTGTACTCTCGATATAAGTTATCGACATTTTGTTTAAAGAGGGCTCTGCCGTGGCTCCATGACTACCCATGACAATGACTCTTATTTCATTTTGCATTGAAATCGCTTATTTTTCTGATTACTATGAGTGCATACTGTCCAACGTTGCTCCCATCACTCTACAATTTCCCGTTCTCTCGATATAAATTGCTAATATTTTGTTTGTAAGGGAGATATGGCGTAACAGTTATTACGTTTGAAGAATTGAGGAAGATATTGCCTTGCCACAAACAAAACCTATTATTATTATTATTATTATTATTATTATTATTATTATTATTATTATTATTATTATTATTATATTAATAATAATAATAATAATAATAATAATAATAATAATAATAATAATATTTTACTTACCACTAATGTTGCCTACCTTTATTTGCAATGCAATGTGTTACTAAAAAGCAAATCAAATAACACTCCTCGCCATTCACGCTCTCGAACTCGAAATACATGATTTACAGTTCTCTGTGTTAGAGGAAACACATTTATTATATTATTCTTTCAAATAACACGTTTCACAAGTTACTTCACTTTCAATGTGTAATTTCATATCATCACTAACAATCATCTTGTTTCGATACGAAAATAACTCCCCTCCTGCAAAAAAAAAAAAAAAAGCCTGACCGTAGCGAAAGGGCGTGAACCTTATTTATGCGATTAATCGGGTCCAATATTTCAATAAGTCCCTGCACACAAGTATCTCAGTAAAAGAGGAAAAGTTATTCAAACTTTCTGAATACCTATTTATGGGCGAAATTTGGTTCCCTTGGAAGTTTTTAAGAGTTTGAAGGGCCGCCATTTTGAACATTTTCATCTGATTATTCTGGTTAACGAACTCATCAAGATATTTCAACAATTAATGTTTGTGCCAAGCTGTGTCTCAATCCGCTGAAAATTAGGGTGGCTATGGCATTCACAAATAGCGTTATATATATATACATACAGATAGATGGATAAATAGACACACAGAGGGAGAGAGAAAAGATGTTTTGCTCCCTGCTTGCACCTGTGGTGCGTCAGAGCTAAACCGGGCCCCTTTGCAAAACGTATTGACCAGCCTAACCTAAACACAAACCTCTTAATTGCTAACGTAGAAACGTGGTCGGGAGGTGTAAAGCATGTAGAAATTGTATTTTTAATAACCATGAGTATGGATTCGAACACTGTTTTTCTTTTTACTTTTTGCAGCTACATCGGAACGTTCAATTTTTATTCTTTACTAATTGCAAATGGCCTTTACATTCAAAATATGAGGAATTTTGGTGGCATTTGTTCGGATATTCTTCTCTTTCAAAATTAAGAAGAGAATAAAAGCAATACGCAAAGACAAAAAGCATTATCAGTACTAAACATTACCAATAATAATTGCTACGAAAGACTAAATACGACCTCTTTTACCATCTCTCATGAGCTGTATGTATTATTAACAAAATTTTTAAAACCGTCCTTGACGTGGATTCGAACTCGCGTCCTTTTCATTCGTAAGCCAGCACCTTAACCACTACACCAAGATCATGGCGTGGTGAACGTTTAGTTGTCGGTGTATTTGTTGTAATTGTGTTTTATGTTCCCACCTCGACAATTTTTACTCTTTTTTCTAAGTTTAACAGTTGTTTCTGGCTTTCTCTTTCGGTGTCGTCCTTTATTTACACTATGCACTATTCGTATTCACAGCTTGTGCTCCTCTGCAATGTCTTATTCAGATTAAACTTTTCCTTTTGCCCCTCAGTAAACATTTGATTGATTTAATTCTCATACTCTCCACGGATGGAGCGCAGGAATGCCAGACTCGAAAAATAGGTGTACATTTACTTTCCTGACAGATAATACAGTAATAATAATAATACTAATAATAATATAGAAGTAAGTTTATTATATCATCAAAAGATCCAATATATTTGAGGCAAAATTTTTCTTGTAGGCCTATATCTGGAGAACAACATATAAAGTAGCCAAACCCCAGCTACTTACTTCGGCGCCCAGAGCTTAACTCAGTATGATGTGCTTATTCCGTTAAAAGAAAAAGATTTAATGGCCGTTCAAAATTTTTTTGGCTCCTAATCGAAAATGCATCAAAAGATCAAATAAATTTCAATTAAAAATTTTCTTGTACACCTTATATCTCGAGAATTAGATATAGTGTAGCCAAACCCAAACTATCACTTATCTTAGTATGATGTGCTTATTCCGTAAAAAAAAAAAAAAAAAAAAAAAGAATACTCGATTTAGGGACCATTCAAAAATTTTGTGGCCCCTGATCCAAAAACTAATTATTAGCAAAGATTTTGATTATTTTTTTTTAATCATTCCTAAAATTCTTGGCTAAGATCTCAATCTTTTGATAAAATTTGTTTTTTGATAATTCCTAAAATTCTTGTTATGACAATAATTCTGTCGAATGGGAAAACTCGTTTCTAGGTGATATCTTATGAGAAAGTAAAAATACTTTCAAAATTAAAATCCTTACATCATCATGTGTTATATTGATTTCAGTGAAAATTCAGTAGGTGCTTCACTGAATATAAGAATACTCCTGATTTCATATAAATAACTATTTCTTTTTCTGGTTTATATTAAAAATCCGTTATTTTTTCTCTTTTGAATTTCCATTTCACACTGTCTGCTAATACATACCTAGTCTTGTTTGGCAAATGGTGACGTAAGCAGGGTTGGCCAACTAAAGTAATTACAAGGCCTTCTGACGGTAATTAAGGGGGAGTTTGTGTGCTTGCCACAAAGGAAGGAATACAGACATGACGCAGCACACAAAAGTAGAAAAGGGGAATTTACCGTGGTTGCCTTTGTTGCCATGGAAACGGTTTGATTTAGGAAGCACTTCTCTCTTTCTTTTTTCTCTCTCTTTCTGCTCTCTGTCAGCAATGTAAAAGAAGAGACAGTGAGAACGGTAAATGTAAAACCCGTTAATTTACATACTTTTCTTAGTTTTTCTCCATTTTTTCTTTCTTAAAAGTTTTCCTCAATTTGTGACTAAAAGAATGAATTGCTCTGTGTTCTCTTTGCTTTTGCTTCCCTTTTGTAATAAATCGTATAATCATTCATCATTTACCTTGCTATTATTTTGGAAAATAAGTGTCGATATATTTGCTTCTTCTGCTTCTTTTTTGTCTTAAAAAAAAAATATTGAACATAAATTGTAATTGAATTATTCTGAAGAGTCGTTTAAAAATAAAATTCCCACATTTTCAACTTTTTCTTTTCTGTTCATTAACTGAAAAAAGAAACATATAATATTAAAATCAGACCTTAATATCTTAACTAGAATATAGGAATTATAAACGGTAATTTCAGAAGGTTTCTCCGGGAAAGTGGACTCGCAATAGATACACGGCATGGGTCGAAGTAGTACAGTACTGCGAAAATCGTACTGGTAATCAACAACTTTGCGCAAGATCCGAGATATGTCCCGTACATATGAGTGAGATCGACAGATTTTCAAAAATAAACCCTCTTTTTCCTTGATTTTGAGCACTTTTTATTACTTTTTTCCCTTTCATTTTATATATATCTTTTCTTGTTTCCTCTCGAATTTTTGCGTCCCCTTACTTTGGCACCCGGAGCCGTCGCCCCGCTCACCCCCCTTCACGGCACAGCACTGTGAGTGTATCTGCGAATATCTACCAAGGCCTCATTGCTTCCATACCAATTCACATTGCTGCTGTGCTGGGAGCCAAAGGTGGACATGCCAGATTTTAGGTAAATGGTCGTAATGTTTTGGCTGGTCAGCGTTTGTGCTATGTTAACAGAGTGTAATGACGATCGAATAGACAAACTTGTATCACATTATTATAAGTGCTTGAATGTGAATAGCGAACATGTTGAAAAGTAGAGTGAGATATCTAGTTTCTTTACTATAAATCTTTTGGACATTTCATTTGTTGTTTGTGTTTCCTCGCTAATCCGGTCATTTCTTGCACAGATGAGCGCCAAATTAGCAAAAGTGTCGAAATAGCCTAACCGCATATTGACCAGAGGAAAGGACAGGAAGGCTGAGAGACAGTACAGGCATTAAACTGTGAATGATGGAAGCCTCATAACTCATACTCATCCATGTTAGACAAGGGCATTTCCAACGTTAAGACACACAGTCAATGCTTTCAGATCCGTAGCCCAGACTCCAAACCCGTAGTCAGGACCCTAAGATAAGGGAGTAGTTTTTTTGTTTTTTTTTTTTTTTTTTTGAGCGATTAACTTGAGTTCACCTTACGTTCTTACATATCGCAACAAATAACTTTTAAGTTTCAGTGGAAGCTCATGGTGATTGCAGTGGTAGGAGCCACTCCCAGCTACAAGTCTCCTGTAGGCTCGCCTGCTTCTCTTCGTTCCAGCTTGGCTGCCCTGTCCTCTGTTTATTGTGCGGTTAGCCTTACTAAGGAAGCTTAAAATTTTGTATGTGTATCCTATCAAAGCAATGGCTTCCTGAGATTTGCTCTTTAAATTATCTATAAAATCTCCAATTCCTTGCTTTCCTTTTGGATGACATGAATTCGTTATGCTTTTAATCAATTTTCTGTTTCTATACCTGAAATATGAATTTAAGATTTCATACTATGTCGGCGTAGAATCACAACATTGTCCTTGATTCATAACAGCAATTCGAGGCCCACTTTGTAAGTACTATTGTTTTGTATTAAGGTAGGTGCAGGTAAATAAGCCATGTTAAGGGTGCTAGATTGTTTACGGCCTTAATTTTCATGAAACACAAAGATAACTCATGTCCGTTGCAGAGCCTTTTCCGCCTGTAGAAAAAATGTGGCAATGATGCCACCCACTTCTGTTTTGTACCCAAGATAAAAGAAAAAAGTGTTACAAAGTGGCATATTTACCAACACGTGCAGATAATTAGGCCAAGTCTGTAATACTACTAGAAACCTGTAATAAACCTTGCAACTGCTTACATTGTCTGTGTTATACGAACTCAAATATTACTACACATGCTGAAGCAAATAGAATAACCAAAGTGGAAGATGAAGATAAAAAAAAGATGAATTGTAAAAACGATCATCTCCAAACTTGAAATGAATTTTCAAACTGAAAAGTTTTAGTCCGTAAAAAGATAAATAGACAATGTGACTGTACTGTGACTTAAAAAACAACACCGATATTACATGAAACATGTGGAACAAATGTAAAGATCTTTGTTTTCCGCAGTCAGTCCTACACATTCCTCGTGAACATATTTTCCACACACACTACAATCTCCCATGTCCAATACATCATCGCGGTCCACATAAAACAGTATCACTCTCGTTTTCCCATTGATAATGAGAGCTATACACATCAGTAACAGGCTTCTTCGCTTGTTTTCCTTTTCTCTGCACTTGCCTATGTTCATTTCCTTTCTTCGTCTCGACACTCAATTGTTTCAAGTCTAGTCGTAACATAAATCCTTTTTGATGTCATTCTTTTTCACTACGTTGTCACGTTTGTTTTCAGTGTCTTGAGCGAATATTGAGAGTGAAAAAGTTAGGGCTCAGCTGTTCAGTACAAGGTACCTGGGATTCGCCCTCTTTTTTATTCTGGAAGTCACCAGCATTGAAGTGAAGCTCTCGTCAGAGTCATGCCCAAGAGATGGATTCGATTTTTCGTTTTTTTTTTTTTTTTTTTTAACATTGTGGTAACTGACTTTCTCCAGGAGCGATTTCAACCATAATCTCGTCCAGGATTTGAGTATCGTCACTGTCCTCATTGGTAGTGTCAGACATTCGTTTCACTGCACTTGCTACGACAGCTGTTCTTGAGATGACAAAACATCCAGATTGGGGTTCTGCTACCACAGGTAGTGGGGTTACAGGGTCTTCCTTTCCTGATGGCATTTCAACCTCACGTGTATCCATGGCTACACATTCGGGACGCTCGGAGATCGTGCTATGGATAAAGGCTTAATCGGGGATGGTATCAGTATAGTAGGGGAAAATACCAGTTTTGGCGAAACCTGCTTTGATGTTCTTCGGTGATATTGTTTTATCCTAGTAAGGTGTGAATATTTTGCCAAAGAGAGATTTCGTGATCTTATGCTATTGCGTTTGATCAAAAAAATGTCAACACTTCCTGGTCCTAATACGTCTCGTATAGTCCAAACACTACTGTATCCATGGGCTGTAATTCGTGAGTGGTGTTGCTACGTAAACAGTACAATATGATGCCTAAACGTTCTGCTTCAGTGACAATTGAGTAATCCAGATGCCCATTGGCACCATCCAAAATCGAAAGACAAGGCCCTGGGGTTCTGAAAGAGACGAAACGATTTAGCCAGTCTTTAAAAACAGAGACAGTCATACTATATTTTCTCGTCATGTGGCATGTTGTTCCTGGAGGAAGATTAAATCTCCATTCTGGTCTCGTTCGTTTTCCTTTGCCGAGGATCACTGGGGGAATTGCGTTTTCGAGAGATTTGCACGTGCCACAATAATTTCGTTTTCTTCATGTTCTTCAGCAACTAGGCGCACCCTTTGAGCACCGGTTATAGACAAAACTTTTGGCTGCTTGTGGAGGCACATCCTGTTTCCTTTCTCATCCATATTCCAAATATACTGAGGCTTGTCCATAACAGCTAAGTTGATCCTGATCTCAGGAAATTTTGTGAAATGATCCTTGACAATGAATGGATTTAGTTTCTGGGCTCGTGCTGGATTTAAATTCTGACACTTCCTTATCGACACATTCTTGTTTCTCTCCATAAATGCTTTGAACTAGTTTCGACCTGCAAGGAGCAACTATGGTCTTTTTTCCTTTGACTTTACAGTAACGATATACACTCATTCTAACACTTTTTGGAGTTAACGGATAGCCTACCGATGAGGGTTTTTTTTTTTTTTTTTTTTTTTTTTTTAATGCGAGCTACCAGTTCTATTCCTCTTCAGTTGTCAACACGGGGCTACGACCAAGTCTTGTTTTAATTAGTTTGTTCTTACTTACATAGTCTCGCAGGGTACGTCTGGCAATATCGTAAATGATCGACGCCCTATTTGTTGATAATGTTCTTTCCCGAATGGCTTTGACGGCTTCCTCAAGAGAAGACTGACTCCAGGATTGAAAGGAGGAACTATTTTTGGTTGGAACCATTGTCTGAAAGCAAATAAATTATGAATAGCAGTTAATAGAAATCTTCTATAGACGTTAAACTGAATGTCATCTATAATGCTTTGTCCTTTTCTAGTTAACGTGTAACAATATCTGACAACATCCCCTATTTCGTCAGACGTGCAGCTAAATACGCCAAGCATTGGCGTCCGTATTTTGTTGCACCATGCTTGGTATTAATTTATTAGCCATGGAATCACAAATACTGAAGTTACACTTTCAAAACAAAGTGTTCCTGGACGGACATGAAATAAGGCGTACATTGCTGTAAACAATCGACAATGTTCTGAGTTAGCACGGTACTAATAACAGATTCTTACCTCTATTGAAATATACGTATATGCAATAACGTCCTTCCACGGAACCTTCCCGAAGCAAACAACACTGCACGGCGCAGCGTGGTGGTCTCAGCGCTGTCTCATGGAGTATTTGTCAAATCAGACTTGTCCAAGCCCGCGGTACATACTGGAGGCGCATTCTAGGGGATTTCGTCGAAAACGTCCCAGCACTGATCATTTGGCGTATTTAGCTGTACTGGTGTATATACCTACAGTTACCTTAATATTTACTGAATGCTAAATTGCTTTGAAGCCGAAATCTTGGTGTAAACCCACTATTAGCTAGGAATTTCATTTTTACATTAACCATACACAAGGCAGAAATCTTACGAGTGTGTTACAGTAATAACGTAAGATTTAAGAATGGCTTGCATTGATGAGCAGCTCCGGCGAACATAATGATAAGCGCCATTTCCGGTAAAATTGATTTTTTTGGTAGCATGGGTTGCGATCGAACCACAGAACATCATGTAGATAATTTAATTTCGGAAATGTAACTCTAGATGGGAGGGGAAGCTTTTTGGTATATGCTGTTGCATTGAATTGCATGGGAAAGGTCAATCATCTTTTCGAGTTAAATTGAAAGTTAGAAAATGTGACACACCATTATGTTCCCTCGAACCGCTTAAATATAGGAATGAAAGCCATGTGTTTATACTTTCTTTAATACTAAGAACGTTTTCTTGAAAAAAATTAAAAAAAAAATACAAATTGTACTGGCCCTTTCATCTTGTGGCCAGTCCAGACCAGTAATCCCATAGTAGTACGCTTCTGACTTGCGAAGCCAATTTTCACTGGAATTATCAACAACCAACAATAATATTAACAACAGTGGGAAAGGAAGTGGAACGAAGTCAACCAGGGTGTATATTTAAAAATACCATCCCAACAGTCGTTTGGTGGGACTGAGAAAACTCTTTGGAGAAAGCTTACCCAGGATGGAAGGTCACTAATCTCGAACTCACACGGTCAGGTCTGAATCTCCCGATTGCGAATAAAAAAAAAAATAAAATAAAAAAAATAACCACTAACCTCTGCAAAGGTTGATGTTATGTCAAACTTACAGGGGCAAATAACTCGCAATTGTTTTAAATTTGATAAACATGATTTTCAAGTACACTATTTTTCGACGAAAGACAAGATTCATGATTAACAAAGAGGGCAGGGGGAAAATACGTGGTGGCTTAGTGATAAAGTGCTGACCTCTGATGCGAGCTGCACTTGGCTTAGGTCATGGATCCCAAACCATGTGAGTTGCTGGTCAATAGCATCGTGTTCAATTAATTTCTCGGGATACTACCGTTTCCTTGCACATTCTCATTCCGCCGATTCTTTCATATACATTCATTTCACTTTTATTAAGTGCCCGTCTCCTTTGATCTTAAGGGCATGACCGTTGGACATAAGACTAAAAATTTAATTTGATTTCACTAACAGAAAAAAATATTCGCAATCCATTACTTTAAAAAATGTTAACTTAGAATAGAGCTTAGGATATTGACTGATTTTTTTTTTTTTTTTTTTTTTTTTTTTTGCTTTTTAGGAATAGATCGTGCACAATTTAATTTTAAACTAGCAGCGTTCACCCCGCTTCACTGCGGTCACCCCGGAACGCAATAAACTTTGTTACTTAGATAATTTTTACTTTTTCGCTTTCAAGTGATATGATAAAAACCATAGAAGATTGCAGTAAATCTTAACATTATATCGCCTGTCATTTATGTTAACCCGCCCCGCTTCGCTGCGGTCATCCCGGTGCTGGCATATTGTAAAAGTGTCTGTAAAAATAAGCAAATCAATTTAAAAATTTTAAACAGAAGATTCAAGTTATTTTCCGCTGCATATCGCCTGTCATTTATGTTAACCCGCCGAGTGACACGGTCATGCGGGTTGCATATAAATACGTTTATTTTTACCTATGATGAACTAATAACAAAGGATTTGTACGTTATGGACACCTGAATGGTCAATTATCTCAAGACACTGGTAATTAAAAATTAAAGTGATATGATAAAAACCATCTAGGGTCCAAATCCTAATAACCCCCCAAAAATGAAAGAAATTGGTTCAGCCGTATTAGCGTGATGAGCGGACAAAAAATTGTACGTTCTCTTTTATATATATAGATTATAATTATAATATAGCTTTGAGTTGAGTTTATTTTTATTTTAACGTCCCTTTCAGCAGCGAGACTACACGATACATGGACCTACTGATTAATGTGGCATCCGAACCACAATGAGCTTCCGCCGGGAATCGAACCCGGGATTCCATTACCAAAAGGCACGTACGCTAACCGCTTAGCCATAATATAGCTTTGAACTTCGTATAATTTTATATTGGAACATTTGAGCACCGTATTCAATAATCTAATATTCGAAAAATAATTGTTCAAACGATATTCGAATAAATAAAATCAATAACTAAATGAAAATAAAATATAAATAAATGAAAGAATCGAAAGAATTATTGAATAATGAAAAGAAAATTAATCAATAAAACTAGTCTCGACCGCTGTAGGAAGAATTGTAAGGAACGATACTTGTAATATCGAAAAAGAATCCCTGTTTGGTCAAATTGATTATATTGCATTCCAAAGGTTCTAAATTAAGAAATTAAGTTTTTTAAAAAAATATATATATACAAAATACAATTAAAATTATAAACTAAAGTGTCTGGCAACACTGAGAATAATACAGCCAAAAGGCGCCAGCAATAAAACCTAGTTATAAAACAATCAGGAGCAATGACTCATGAGGGAGGAAGCCATTTTTATTGAGCGATTATCATTTTCTTTCTAGAAAAAGAAATGGAAAGGGGAGGAAGAAAAAGATCAAGAAAAAACAGTAGTAGCTCGGAAGCTGTCAGCGGGAACATTTGGGAAGAAGTCAGTATTAAAAAAAGAGCTAACTCCAGAGCGTGCTCCTGCGGTTGTTGGAACTCAAAGGGTGGGCGACGAAAGATGCTTTGCTTCTATGGTTTTTGCTCCCGAGTTTCTTGCGTCATTATGGGAACACAGGAAGACAGTAATCTCAGCCGAACCGCTGCAAGAAACCATCCATGGTTATAAAGGGTTTATGACGACAACGGTTTTTACTAGGTTCAGTTTCTCTACATAAGAGCTAGAATATCTTTTCTTCTTTCCTTTAACATTTAAGGATCTCTGGAAGAACGCGATTACTCATAACTTATGAGAATAAACGTTGTTTTCCAATGGAAAATCATTTAATAACCTTAATTGTAACAAAAATTGAACACTAAACTATAGCGAAACCATGTGAACTGATATGAGAGAAACTACCATATTACAAATATAAGCCCGAACACCCCACGCGAAACAAAATCTTTGAACTATACGTGGACAGACTTATCACCACAGACAAAACTGTTGGATATAATAGACCAAAAATGAAATGAAATTAAATCTTTAAGTTTTTCATCCCACGGTTATGCCGGCTAGGCTAAAGGAGACATAATTATGAGAAATGAAAGAAATGGTGGAATGAAGAAAGTGGGAGAACCCCGAGAAAACCCACGCACCATAAAGTTCACTTTGCGCGAGCTGGGATCAAACCAAGGACCCCATGCTCTCTACCACTGAGCCACCGCTGCCCGTATATAAAGACCAGACATTGTCTTAAGGGTCATTCCATGTCAAATCACCTAATTTTAAAACATGACCGTGCTTCAATGTCTCAGATTCTCTTCCATTTTTTTTTTCATACATTAATACCAATGAAATTATGCTAAATTAATTTTTTTCCGATTTTTTGGATGAGAAATGGGCCGGACAGAATTTTTTGAAAAATGTGAATTTTGCTTCAATTTCACTTCTTGGCACGCAGCATCATGGAACTAAAGTTACCATAACTTCCTTATTTTTGAAGTTATTGAGCTCATCCAGTAGATCCTAAGTAACCTTGCAAAAAATTACACTGTCAGACATTAATAGGCATACAAAGCAAAATGTAGTTTTTTTTTTTTTTAATTGTGCCGTTGCTCAAAAGTTACAACTATGAAACTTTTGAAATAATTTTTGTACATTCATCTTAACACGTACATGGTATGGTTAAAAAATAAAGAGGATGCTTTTTGTATTTTTGTAATTATTATTTTTTATGTACGAAAATATACAGTTTTAAGTTTTGTTACAAATTGTGTCATTGCTCGTAAGTTACAACTATGAAACTTTTGAAACTTTCTTAATAGAATCATCTTAGCACATAGGGGTCTACATGGTTAAAAAATAAAAAGGATGCTTTTGGTATTTTTGTATTTTTTATTATTTTACGTGTACGGAAATATACAGTTTTAAGTTTTGTTACAAATTGTGTCATTGCTCATAAGTTACAACCATGACACTCTTAAAGCTTCTTTTTATAGAATCATTTTATCACATACATGATATGGTTAAAAAAATAAAAATTGTGCTTTTGGTATTTTTGTAATTATTATTATTATTATTATTATTTGTGTTTTAAATGTACAGAAATATACAGATTTGTTAATAGATACTTTTCCTCTGAAGTAGTGATGGCCAATTCCGGAATTTTTACTTTCCGGATTCCGGAAAGTAAAATCGGAAAAATCTGGAATTCGGAAATATTCCGGAAAGTGAAATTTCCGATTTCGGAAAATTTTGGCCATCCCTACTCCGAAGTGATAACTGTCACACTTTAAAACTGTTTCAAATAATCATCTTAGTAAATATTTGGTATACTTAAAAATAGAACTGGTGTCATGTGTAGTTTTGGTATTACCAAATTTATTAAGAATATTTCTCATAACATGCGAGAATAAACGTTCTTTTTCAATGTAAAATCATTTAATAATAATAATTGCAGCAAAATTGTACACCAAACAATAGCAAAACAATACGAACTGATACAAAAGAAGCTATCATATCACAAATACAAGCCCGAACACCCACGGAAAAGAAAATCTTCCAACTATACTCGGACATACCTAGTATTACCACAGACAATTTGAAGTTTTGCAAACTGAATACAGTGAAGAAAGTTGCTTTCACTCTATTATAAATTATTAAAGTTGTTTTAGATTTTGAAACATTAATATTCACACATGTACAAAATATATTCAGAATGCACGTGTATCTGAATATTTGTTCCTAGGGAAAGATAGTGGCTGTTTTTGTTATTTACGGAGCTCTTTGGATAAACGTTTGTTACTTTTTTTTCTATTTTAAAGCACAAAAATACACATTATATATATATATATATATATATATATATATATATATATATATATATATATATATATATATATATATATATATATTAGATGAAACATATATCATTTATATACAGAGCGTTCAAAAAGTCTCTATACACCTGAATCGTGGCAAGTCAAGGTCACATTCAAAGTCACATGAAATAAAATTTTATGCGAAGGTTTGCAATACTGCTATATTGTGGCCTTGTGTGAAGTTCCTTTCTTAGATTCCAGTCGGCAAAGTGACGTTGAAAAGATTGTTGCATCTAGTTAGCGGTCTCTGAAACATGTGAATGGTTTACACGGTTTGTTATGGACAAGTCTGACGATGTTTTGGATAATGTTTTTTTTTTTTTTTTTTTTTTTTTTAATTGATGGGGCCTGCTTCCATTTATCGGTTACGTCAATGCCCAGAACTCACGTTTGTGGTGTGCAGAAAACCCACATGTCATACATGAAGTTCCTCTGCATGACCAGAAGGTAGGGGTGTGGATTGCAATATTCAGAAGAAGAATAGTCGGTCCCATATTTTTCAGAAAAACAATAGATTCAACTCGTTATTGTGAAATTATTCACCAGTTCATGGGAGAACTAACGGAAGACGAAATTCGTAATGCTTGGATACAACAAGATGGCGCTACAGCACATAGAGCTCGCCAATCCATGAGATTACTGCAGGAGGTTTTTGGAGATCGAATAGTTTCAAAGGGATTGTGGCCACCTCGGTCTCCTGACTTATCTCATCGGGATTTTTACTTCTGGGGTTATGCAAAGAATTCTGTTTATAAAGGGAACCCCCACACACTACAAGAACTCGAAACAGCTATTCGAGATTTTGCTCATAGCATTCCACATGAACAACTTGTAAGAGTATTTGAGAACAAGAAGAAACGTGTGCAAGTATGTTTGGAGGCTCATGGAGGACATTTCCAACATTTGCTGTGAAAATGTGTGTATATATGCTACGCCCTGTACATAGTGCTTTTATGCCATAAAATATAATCAATTTTGAGTAAAATAATTTTCTCGTTGCTTTGAATATGTGACAATTCAGGTGTATAGAGACTTTCTGAACGCTCTGATATATATGACCTAAAAGGGGAAAAATGATTGTCAATAGTTTACTACGATACCAACATGAATTGTTCGAATTTCGTTCGAGACTTCGAGCTCAGCGAGTTTCTATATGAAAAATGTAGGCGAAGGAAAACAAAAACAAAATATTGCCCATATTTGCTAGTACTAATATAAATTAAAATAATGTAAATGCCACTGAGAAAGTGTATAGTTCGTAAGGAAGTATAGAAATAAAAGCAAATGGAAATAAGCTTATGTGTCTCAAACCAACACTGAGCAAGAGGTCAACTGGATCAATACGTATCACAGCACTTTTATTGAAATACGTATCCTAGAGGTGGAGAGGGATCAAATACTTTCCACAAATCTATTCTTCCGTGCGGAGAACGGACATTTCAGCTAGTAGATAAAGTTATTTAAAGTCAATTTGCATTTCAACATCATCATCATAGGTATTTCGCCATTATCGCCAGGTCACTTGCTACAACTGAGAAACTTCTATGCTCTACTGTCTTCAGCTAAACACTTCGTCTGTATGTACTCTTTTGTATTTTGATACCGCCCATCAATTGTAGCCTTCTTCGCTCCCTTCCTTTCTTCCCTGCCACCATACTCCCTAGCACGTCTCTCATGATACTGTTCCTTCTTAGCAAATGTCCCAACCAGTTTCTCTTTCTCTTTCCAATAATATCTAAAATTGCTCTTTTTTCTCTCACCATTTCTAACATCCTCTCATTCGTTTTCCTCTCTTCTCAGGTAATTGTCTCCATTCTTCTCCACACTCACATTTCGATAGCTTGCAGTCGTTTTTCGTAACTTTTGCGTAATAATAATGTTTCTGCTTCGTACAATCCTCCATATGAAACATTTTATGAGTCTTTCTCTAAACTCTTTATTCAGTAACCTACATAATAGGCTTTTCTTCCTCCTAAAGGCTTCTTTCACCATTCCTATCTTTGCTTTTATTTCACGTTAGCACTTCATATCATCACTAATAATACTTTCCAGGTATCAAAAACTAGTCACCTGTCCCATTTTCTTGCCTTCTATTGCTATATTTGACATCGATTTTGTCCCATTACCATGGCTTTTATCTTTTCTAACATTTATTTTCATTCCATATTCTTCAGGGCCCTTCCTCAAGTTCTCTAACATTTTATTGATTTTCTTTTCAGATTCCGCAACAAGCATCATATCATCTGCAAACCATATACACCTAATCATTCTTACATCCTGCCGAAATGCTGTCTTCATTATGTAGACTCTCTTTTACTATCTCTTTTTGACAGATATTAAATAATGTAGGCGAGAGCAGTGTCCCTGTTGAACTTCCTTTCCAAATGCACTCTTCTCTGTTATTTTCCTCCCCTATTCTAATACATACTTATTAGTTCATATATATGTTTCTTATGAGTCTTCGATCTTTTCATTCCAGCCCAACCTTCTTTAGAACTTACAATAATAATTTCCAATTGACGCGATCAAAAGCCTTCTAGATCAATAAATACAACATACATTTCTTTTCCTTTTTCTATAAATCTTTCATCGATTACCCTTATTAATCCAATTGCACCTCTTGTGGCTTTATGTGTTCTGAACCCAAAATGTTCTTCCTCAACTTTTTCATTTGCTCTTCTATACAACCCTCTCTCCAATATTCGAAGCAAATTTTTGCTGCTTCTTAATGAATTCGGTTGGTATACTATCTATCACGGCTGCCTTGCATTTCTAATCGGATATAGCTTTTTCAGACTCATCCCGAAGAATACCTTTATTATCATCTCGTACTTTATTTTTCTACTTCAACATCTAGGCCATATGGTCTATCTCTAAGCTCATTTAAGTCCTCAACATATTCTTTCCATCTTCCTAAGACTTCACTTCTCTCGCTGAGTACTTTCCCATTTTTATTTTCTACTGCCATCGTAATACCTCTTGTTTGCTTCGAAAATTCGTAGATTTGACCTCCTTGTATATTTCCTTCAACTCTTTCTAATTCTTATATGTCTTCGCATTTTCTTTTGTAAAATTCTTCTCTTACTATGTTTCTCTTCGTAACTCGTTGTTTAACTTCCAGTACATGTTTCTACCTTCTTTCGTATCAACCTGTTTCTATGTCCTCCTTTTCCTTATTTTCTGCAAAGTCTAAATTTTCACTTAATTATGTGTATATCCCCTGATAGGGAGGACATAACTTCAAATTTCTGATACTCCATATGCACAATACACTATTTAAATCTCTCTGAAAGAACATTATGGTATAAGTTCAGGTACTTAACAAGGAAAGGAAGTCTTCGTCAAATGATTGTTAATGTTTTATTCTTTTTTAGTTTGAAGCTCAGTTTTGCCGTAACAGCAAGGTCAGGCCACTACCGTAATAATAATAATAATAAAAGTTTTTACTGGAGGTGTGAGATGCAATTTATGTATTAGTTATGGCCATATTCTTCTTTTTGATTGATATAATTTGGAAATACAAAAGATTGTAGTCTTTCCCATTTCTAACTCAGGCATTCACGATTGTTACTAGAATAGTGCTGTGACGTTGATTGAAAGACATGACCTTTACACTTGGTAGTATCAAAACGAAGCAAACAGGTAGAATGAATGTTGCCTTCTATTATCTCTGTTATGTTATAGTGTAACGCATTGATCACAGTATGAAAGCAATCTATTTTGTTTTTTCTTTCTTCTACCACTGGAACGAAACTTAACAACAAGAATAGAATGAAGAATTCAGCCAGCATATATCATACTTGCTTCATGAAACTGCGGAAAAGCTACATAATAAACAACTCCTGAACAGTGATTTCCCTCGATAAAACTTACAAGCACCGGAGAAATGCATTATTTGAAAGTTCTATCTGCCAAACAACGTAAACTTTCGATGGCATGTCGACAAGAATCTGATATACAAATTTCCTATTTGTTTGAAATGTGGAGAGAAGAACTGTTATATTGTTAACGGGTCTTTCAGAATATCATCACAAAAAGCATATTTAATAACTTAGTAAAAATTAAATGGTACAAATAGAATGGCGTTTTCACATTCCAGCTTCCGCAACCTGAGATCAAGCACTCTATATACCTTTAGTCATACCATACCGTCAACAATAGTACTCTTCCGAAGCTGTCAATCAACATGGCAACCTTTTATCTGATCTTTTTATGATCTTAGCGATAGTTCTACAATTCCTTTTTTCATTGTAGTTGGTAAGTTATTGTATATACTCTTCATCTTTGTCAATTTCTCTTCGTCTTGGTTGTTCAAGAAGCCTGGAGGGAACAATTGTTAGAAGTGAATGTATGAACTTAATTGGTTGCCAGTTTCCATTGATATTTTCAGTTGTGAATTTGTTCCATCGGCCGTAAGTGGAGATCTGCGCGGATGCGGATATCCACATCAAAATGGATATCTACGGATATATATTTCTTTTCTTTGGGGATAGCTGATAAAGTTGCGTATATGGTTTCCTACATCTGCATTTAAAGACCTTGGGTAAGTACACTCATGTCCAAAATGATTGTCGCATTTCTATAACTGTCTTCTTGTAAGAATATAATTCGATAATGATTTTGCAGGGTACTTTTAATACTGATACTATGTGTGTAATCGGGAAATGTATATTTGTGGTAAATTTTATAGGAAAAGGTTTATAAATACGAATATTGGTGTGAGTAAAACAAAATGTTGCTAAATGGACAAGAAAGTTTTATTTTCGTTTTATTGTTCTTATTTACTGCTCTTTTAACATGAGATTTTCCACATACATGTCTTTGCCGATTATACACATACTAACATTATAAGAAATACCGGGCGAATTCGTTATCAAATTATATTCCTACAACAACATCTTTATAGACATGCGACAATAATTTTGGACATGAGTGTACATAGATCGTTCACTAATTTCTAATTTGTATCTGCAAGGTTTATATCATATTTTATTTAGTGTAGTTGGTATTTGATCACGAGGAAACTGATGTAATGTATTGTTTCCTTTGAATCAGAAACACTACACACTATTTAAAATGTGTTTAAAAATATTTTCAAAATCATGATTATTATATAATATGTAAGTCGTATATATTTGCTACCTCATTATCTGCGGATGCGGGTGCGGATAGAGATGTTGCGGATGCGGATGCGGGTAGAGATGCTGCGGATACAGATGCGATATTTTATATCCGCGCAGACCTCTAGCCGTAAGCAATAGATATCATTCCGAAGTTTGAAATAAAGCATTGAAATTGAAACATAATGAAATTTTTAGTTTAACTCTCACGGTTATGTCTTTTAGGTCAAAGGGAATGCTACTCCCATGCACAAAAAAAAATTGCGCGTATACTGTAACTCACGATTTTTCGCAATTATTTCATTTTCCATATGTTTACGGGTAAAATTTAGTTATCAGTAAGTGGAGATAATAGAAAGCAATCCATCTAATGAGATATTTCCAAAAAATATAATAAAATAATAAAAATATAAGCAAAAAACAAAATTATGTTCGGTTTTGTGTATACTGGCAATAATGTTTTCGAGGGAATTTTTGGAGTAGCACAACACGATTGCAGAGGGAATAACAAGATTAGTAGGAGAAGAGCTGAATGAAGGAACTGGAAATTGGACTAAAATATTGCATTTATTGGCTTAAATCTAGGGTGTAAATTGTCTGCCAAATATAAATTAGCTTCTGTAAGCAAGATGTTATAAGGAAATATATAAACAAAGAGAAAAACTGTTGTCTTAAGTTTGGAAGTGACATGCTCTATAGCCATGAGCATTTATTTCTTAAGAAAAAGATAGACAACAAAAGAAAATCTGTGTGGTCAAGTGGGTAGAGTGACGGACTAGTAATTCTTATACTGTTTTGACACCAGATCGAATCCCATCCGGTCCTGTTCAATTTTTTTTCTTTACAAAACATTGTAGAAAGTGTATAATTTTTATGTTAATAAAACTGAAACAATACAATTAGGAAATAACTTTTTGTTTTTCTGATGACGTATTTATTTAGAATTAGTGTACTATTAGTAATACCGATTGCTTTCAGTTTATGGTGTTGTATAGCTTCCTTTATCATCCTCTTTTCTTGAAAAAAAAATTGTCTCCAATAAAGTATGAAAAATATATATAGTCAGAAACAGAAACAGTATCAAACGTGATTTATCGTGATGAAATAAAGAAGTTTCGCGTTATTAAAAAAGAAAACTATAGAAAATCATTGAATTTGGTCTTAAGGTTTTTATTATGCTATATATATTCTTTATAAGACTATACTTTATAAGACAAGATGAGCGATCATACCCTCAAATTTAGCTAGTGAGTGAAAGATGTTTTCGGCACAAATATTTTACAGGTTTAGGTGCATGAAACACCAATACGCCATGGTCTTGACCTTCGTTTATTTCACATTATTATCCGACATATCATAGCAGGTAAAAAGCAGCATCAATCGGCAAGAAGAACTGCAAGTTGTGGTCTTAGTCTGTTTTTGATGCTCCGGACTCGATCGCCTAGCACGCTCGTCTATACCTTGACTCATACGTCTATCATTCAGTGCAGGCACATATCCAGCTTTTCTTTTCGGAGGGGGCCAACACGAATCCTCGTAAGCACGTAATTCTAATGTTTCAAAAATATCAATATCAATAATAATAATAATAATAATAATAATAATAATAATAATAATAATAATAATAATAATAATAATAATAATAATAATAATAATGCAACAGTTCTGTATTTCTCTTAAACGTTTCTTACTTGTCATTTATGAACCGGTCAAACTTAATTCTAACTCACATGAAATCAAAAAATATTTTCTAGAGACATGTAAGGAAAACTGTCTGCTATGTATATCACATAACAAAAATAGCAAATGGCAATGAGTGTATCGTTCTAATACAGTAATGTTATAAACAGACCGGAAACGAAATTGTAACCCCATTTAAAAGTGTTCTTTAATTCCACCTGGTATCAGTGGCATTACGGTATATTCTTACAAGTAACACTTCCCAAATGTAACACTCCGATTTTGATAAAATTTGACAGGCAGATACTACACATAAAATAAACGAATACATGTTTTTTATTTTCTGTGGTAAAACTGTTTTACGAAGGCAAAAGCACTCATCCAAAATTTTGAAAGTTGACGCCCGAAAGACAAAAACAAGTGGACCAAAGTGTACGAAATTGTGCACAGATATGGCAGACGTAAAATGAAGGAATACGTGTTTTGTATTTTCCTGGAAAAAACGGTTAGGTGGGACGCAGACCCCTCCAAACCTGTGATCATGAAATATCAAAAGTGCTAGTAACAATATGTCTGATGTGTGTAAAGGACGAAGAATTCCGATGACACTTTGTGTATGGACAATACGCAAAAACTAAACGAATGCCTGTTTTAGGGTACAAAATCCCCCATCCAAAATGCTGAAAGTTGACGCCCGAAAGGCAAGAAGAAGTGAACCGAAATGAATGAAATTGTGCACAGATATTGTAGACGAAAAATAAGGGAATATGGGTTCCGTATTTTCCTGAAAAAAAGAAAAACGTTTCGGTGGGACACAGACCCCTCCAAAACTTTGATCGTGAAATATCAAAAGTGCTAATAACAGTATGTCAGAAGTGCTTAAAGGACATGAAGAATTGGAACGACACATTGTGTAGGGACAATACGCAAAAAAAAAAAAACGGGTTTATTTTCTGCGAAAAATTGGTTTTAGGGGGCAGAATTCCCCACCCAAAATTTTGAAATCGTACACAGATATTCTAGACGTAAATTGAGGTAATTGTGTTTCGTATTTTCCTGGAAAAAAGCGATTGAGTGGGACACGGACCTTCTAAGCTGTTGATTAGGAAATATCAAAAGTGCAAATAAGCATGTATACGTCAGAAGTTCCTAAAGAGTATGGAGAATTGCAACGAAACTTCGTATAGGGACAATTTGCAAAACAATAAATGAAATGCATTTTAATTTGTATGAAAAAACAGTGTTGGGGCCTAGAGCCCCTCCAAAAAAAAAAAAAAGGTAATATTACCGTAAAAGTGCAGGAAGGAGTGGACCGAAGCAAATGAAATTGTGTGTAGATATTGTATAGATTGTATGTAAAATAAGGACTTTCGTGTTTAAAGATGTCCCTATCAATTTTGGCACATCAACAGCAAACAGGAAATTAATCGACACGTGTTTTTGTTTATGCGGAAAAACATTGTAAGGGTTAAAGTTGCCTCGTGAAATACTACAAAATACGCTATACTGTTTGTGCTTGTTGTTGATCTGCCAAATTTGAAGAAATCTGATGGAGACACTTGTGAAACACGAGAGGCTTTATTTTTCATATTCAATATTTACAGACAATTTCATTCGCTTCGGTCCAATCCTTCCGACACTCAATGCCTCGGTCCACTCAAAAGGTTTTTTCCTCTTTTCAGGAAAATACGAAGCACGTATTTCCTCATCTTACCTCTACAACATTTGTGAACAATTTCATTCAGTTCGGTACATTTTTTCTTGCCTTTCTTGCGTCAAATTTCAAAATTCATGGAGTGGACCTTTTGTCCTCTAAAACCGTTTTTTTCGCAGGAAATAAAAAAGCCGATTTGTTTATTTTTTGCTTATTGTCCTAAAACAAAGTTTTGTTCCAATTCTTCATGTAAATTTAGGCACTTCTGACATACTGTTATTAGCACTTTTGATATTTCATGATCAAAAATTTGGAGGGATCTGTGCCCCACCTAACCGTTTTTTCCAGAAAAATACAAAACACGTATTCCCTAATTTTATGTCCGCAATATCTGTTCACAATTTCGTTCACTTTGGTCCACTTGTTTTTGCCCTTCGAGCGTCAACTTTCAAATTTTGGGTGAGGGCTTTTGCCCTCTAAAACCGTTTTTCAGCAAAAAAAAAAAAAAAAATAATAATAATAAAATAAAAATAAAAAATAAAAAAGCACTTATTTGTTTATTTTATGTATAGTATCTACCTGCCAAATTTTATCAAAATCGGAGTGTTACACTTGGGAAGTGTTACTTGTTAGAATTATAACAACAACGCATTGTCCACAGTTTGGACACTGACTCAAAGTAATCTGACATAAAAAAAAAAAAAAAAAAAAAAAAACTCAAAAGGGAAAAAGTAGGTTTATTAAAAAAGTGTTTGAGGTTTGGTAAGGGACAGCTTCCAGGACCTCACGCTGGATACGTCACTGAGTCAATGCATTATATTTGTTTCTTGCAAAGATGATAATTAGATGCGTAATGTGTAAAATTATATCATAGTTTGTCTTTTTATAGGTCTTTCCTTAACACATCCATATTATCCGGCGTTCTGCCTGCCTGTTTTATGTCGGATAAGCGAAACTCTACTGTATTTTCAGATAGCATATACACAGGAGCTAGAGGTCTGCACGGGCCGGAATTTTTAGAACGGACCCGGCCCGTCCCCTTTAATTTATAATCTATAGGCATTAGCGGATTAAGGGCGGAGCCAATGGAGCCCAGGGCCCCCAGCTCAGGGGGCTCTTTAAAATCCCTCTGTTTAATACTTACGCTCGCGGTATCGCTAGATTTAAGTCTTTGCATCAGCAGCATTTAACTGTTAATAATGAATGCAATTATTTAATTGTTAATAATGAATTTAACTAAACTAATTATTGTAAACTTGGAACACATTCAAATATTACAGCATAGTTTTTGGTAGTTCCATAAGTAATTTCAGAGACCACGGTGTTTCAGTGGTAGAGCGTTCACCTTTGGTGCATGGAGTCCTTGGTTCGATCTATGCTCGCGCCAAGTGAACCTTGTGCTGGACAAACACTGTGTGCGTGGGTTTTCTCGAGGTTCTCCCGTTTTATCCCACTTTTTTCATTCCACCATTTCATTCATTTCTTATCATTACTGTCTCTTTTAGTCTATCCGGCATAATCGTGGGACGTAAAACTTAAAAATTTCATTTCAAATCATTTCAATCAAAAAACAGTTGCAGGAAGTATGTAATTTCGAATAAAACAAACTACTATATACAATTCTGAGTATATTATTCTTTTATGAAATTCTCGCGAACCTTATTTCTAAATTGAAGGGTAAGAAGACTAAATTAATTCTCTTATTATTATAGATCCATTTCAATTGAAGCAGTTGGAATACTTGAAAAAAATAATAAAAAAAACATACCCTATATTCCAGTGTGCCACAATCGGTATAACGCGCCACACTGGTGTGTCCAGCAAAGTGAACAGTGTGACGCAAACTTTTTCCTATTATTTGCAAGAATATTTGTCGAGTTCCTGTTATTTATTATTATTATTATTATTATTATTATTATTATTATTATTATTATTATTATTATTATTATTATTATTAACGATTTTTCCATGGATCAGCTGTCTGTATACGGTTAAGCAACCACAAGTATCACATTGAAGGAATGAGTGTAATTATTTACTTTAATAGTAATACAAAAGTCTAGTTGCTTGTATATTCTACCGGTAATAACTGCATCCGTCTAGAAAGCTAAGACTAACAACAAAGGGATACCAAGTTGTGACCACACACCGCCCCAAATCGTGGGTGCCACAAGTTCTCTTCTACGCCTTAGAACAGTAAGGGCTGTAGCCTTCAGGGAGAGAGAGAAACAACTTAATTCCATTGCAGTTATATTCTTATTAAATGTTAACTTATATTTATCAATTATGTAAGTGATCGTATCGTTTTCTGTTTATTATTATTATTATTATTATTATTATTATTATTATTATTATTATTATTATTATTATTATTATTATTATTATTATTATTATTATTATTAATTCTTATTATTATACATTTCTTAATACGTTGATTGCCAAGTGTATGGAATTCCATACACACGGCTGTCCTGTACAGTAGAGCGTGATTATTTTCCATACGCAAACAATGTAGATATTCCAAGTTTGTTGTGTTCGTTCTATAGGTGTGTATGTAATTAGATACATATGGCGTAGAAATCAAAATTTAATGTTCATGCCACGTATATGCAAAACCATAGACAAAGACATTTACGAACAAAGACATTGAGTTTGAGTTTAACGTCTCGTTCAGCAACGAAGCTATATGAGACGTCGGCCTACTGATTAACGTGGACTCCGAACCACGTGAGCTCTCGCTGGGAATCGAAGCCGGGTCTTCCACGCCAAAGGCGCGTACGCTAACCACTAAGGAGCTTATGAACAGAGACATTTATGAGCTAAAACAAAGGCGAAAACAAAGATATGTGATGTGATTTTGAATTTATCGTCCCTTTCAGCAGCGAGGCTATATGAGACGTGGACCTACTGATTAACGTGAAATCCGAACCACATGAGCTCCCGCCGGACGAAAACAAAGACCTTTGGAATTGACAATTGTTTGGACATTCCAGTCGAACCTACCTAATATTAACAACGTTTCTACGATAATTTCGTAACATTGTATTATTTCTTTTGTTGATTAGCTTGGTTAGGCTTATTTAAACACTTTCTTCTTTGCACCGACGTGTCACATCTCTTGGATGAAGATACACTAGCTCTCACTGGAAACCTAATCCAGAACCAATGCACTTGGACCATTTGACTACAACAAGGCACATTTAAAAAGAAGTTTCGATTTTGTTCGGAAAATTGTGATTAGGTGTAACATTTAAAAATATATTTAAGAAAGGGTACGGAGTAAACGCACTGTACTTTCTAGCTCGAATTTTTTACACTGACTTATGTTAGGCTGCAACTGTTATTGAAACTTTTATTTGGGAAATTGCGAATAAAATAATGTTTTGGAAAACTTTGCTAGAAGAAACTTCAGGCCCAAAAGTAAAGTACCCATTGGTCATATTTCCGTTAGAAATAACTTGATCCATATATTAGAATTATAAAGGATATAATTGTATGTGAACTATAAGCAAAAGCGTCTGAGTAATTTCTGAGAAAATTATGCAAAAAGTCACCCCCAAGAATAAATTATCCCTTGTGGATCTTTTCAGTACAAACGAGCTATGCTATATTGTTAGTGTTTTCATAAAACATTTATTTATGAAATACGAACACAATCGCCTGAGTCGTTCTTGAGAAAATCGCAGGGTAAAACTTACTGTCGAAAGTAATATACCATTTCTAGATTTTCCGGATGAGGGAATTATACCATATAGCTAGGCTATTTATGTAACACGTATTTATAAAATATGAACAACAAACATATCCTGAGTTGTTTTTAGGAAGGTCATCGGGAAAAGCTTACCCCCAAAGGTAAACTCTTCTATCTGTAATTTTGACAGTATATCGAGTAATTTTTAAGCAAATCGTCGGGAAAAATTTCACTGTCAAAGTAAACTACTTCTTTTGGATTTTTCTTTTCGGAACAAGTGAGTTATACCATATTGTAAGATTATTACAGAAAATATTTTTACTGAAATTAGAACAAATTTGTCTCAGTTATTACTGAGACAATTGTCCAAAAAAAATCAACCCTTGAGAAAACCACTTCTTCTCTATGTTATCGGAATAAACTATTTATGCTCTATGTTAGTTTATTAATGAAATATTTCTTTACGAAATATGAACAAAATTGCCTGAGGCGTTAATGGGAAAACCATCTGGGGAAAGCTCACCCTAAGATTAAGCTACTCTTTCGAACGAGTTGTCATATCGTTAGGTAATTAATGATACGTTTATTTATGAAATGTGGTTGAGAAAATTGTGCAAAAAGAACGCATACCATACAGTAAATTACACCATATATATTTTTTCAGAAAAATTATTCATATGTGGTGGAGATTTGTTAATAAAATATATATTTATCAAAAGTAAATAAAATCGTCACAGCTTTTTTTTTTATTTGAGAAAATTGAATTATTTTAAATTTTAATCCTTCAGTAAATTACCATTGCTTTTAGGTGTCGAAGGAGATAAAATTCGAAAGATATTATGTTATTAAAACGTTATGTCTAGAATTCGGTGCAGATACGTTGAACAGTATGGCCTCTATTTGAGTGCGTGTAAAAGCGTGACGAACCGAGAGACAAATAGATGGACAGACATCGAAAAATCATTTTTTTCGATATATAGGAGCCGTGTAACTTGAATTTATTGAAATCTGGTATTCGGTTTTCATAACTATTACCACACTTTCTTCTTTCGTCGCTCGAATGTGAAAACGAATAGGCCTACACCGACACGTAATGTGATAATTTGTAATCCCAAAAATTTAATTTGTTATGTTTAATGTGTGGTTACTCTAGGAAAAAAAGCTTATGCATGTTACATCATTTTATTATCAGTTTTTCACGCTACTGTATAGTTAATATTCATGGCATCTTTTGGAAGCTTTCGCGTTCCTCACAAAGAGAGCTATAAAATTTAGTTTTGTTTAAAGAAAGCACTCTTGATTTTTTTTCACACAGACTTGCATTTGTTGCACTTGTGGATATAAAACAAAAGGAGAGAGAGAGAGAGAGTCAGAGAGAGAGTCAAAGAAACACACACACAGAAACACTAGAACAGTTTTTTTTTCTTCATGACAACGAGCTATCGCTGTGGCTGTGTTCCTCACGCTGTGTGTAAAGCTGCAGGTTGCTCTTGTTTTGTTTTTTTTTTCAGTTCCTGACTCACAGACACTCGCAGTGAGTTGAAGCTGTGTAAAAACGGAGAGGGAACGGTTAAGCATACCATACCATAAACTAAAAACAATCGCTATTAGTAATAAATAGTAAGCTAATTCTGAATAAATACGTCATCAGAAAAACAAAAAGTTATTTCATTATTATATTATTTCGTTTCTTATTAACATAAAAATTATACACTTTCTACAATGTTTTGTAAAGAAAAAAAATTGAACAGGACCGGATGGGATTCGATCTGGTGTCAAAACAGTATAAGAATTACTAGTCCGTCACTCTACCCACTTGACCACACAGATTTTCTTTTGTTGTCTATCTTTTTCTTAAGAAATAAATGCTCATGGCTATAGAGCATGTCACTTCCAAACTTAAGATAACAGTTTTTCTCTTTGTTTATATATTTCCTTATAACATCTTGCTTACAGAAGCTAATTTATATTTGGCAGACAATTTACACCCTAGATTTAAGCCAATAAATGCAATATTTTAGTCCAATTTCCAGTTCCTTCATTCAGCTCTTCTCCTACTAATCTTGTTATTCCCTCTGCAATCGTGCTGTGCTACTCCAAAAATTCCCTCGAAAACATTATTGCCAGTATACACAAAACCGAACATAATTTTGTTTTTTGCTTATATTTTTATTATTTTATTATATTTTTTGGAAATATCTCCTTAGATGGATTGCTTTCTATTATCTCCACGTACTAATAACTGAATTTTACCAATAAACACATGGAAAATGGAATAATTGCGAAAAATTGTGAGTTACAGTATACGCGCAATATTTTTTGCACATGGGAGTACATTGAAGTTGTGGAGAGAAAAATTATATCCATAAGCGTTACAGATTGAAAAAAAGCTAACTCTTCTGTTTTTTTTTTTAAAGTAAAAAGCCTCCAAACCATAGAAACCGAAAATTTTCGCTGTTTTGGCTTTTTGTTAGTTTTTTTTTTATTGAATTGTTATTTATGCTTCCCTGCAGTGAATTACATGTGCGAAATTAAGAAAATTCATTTACGGCCTTATGTTCAGTTCAGGATTGGCTAATTTGATTACTCCTCAAATTGTACAATTGTATATCTTGATTACTGCCTGTAAATGTACGTTATGCAACCTACCATATCACAAATTTCATGTTGGTTGACTAACATCTTACCTAATGCCTGGAAGTTATACATTTTGTTTATATGTGTTTTACTGGTTGCCTAATTTCAAAACTGGCAGAGAAGAAAAGTACTAAGAAACATATAGAAAAAGAAACTATTTTTGTGTAAAATTTCGCTCACATCTCCTCCACTGTCTGGGAAACATTTCAGATTGTGAGTTTCATGTATTTTGTTGGAACCTCCTATAAGTTCAGTTTACAATATTAAATCAATAAATGGCTATTTTGTAGGTGCTATTGGTTTAATACGGCAGAAATACTTCCTCATTCACAAAATTCTCATTTTCTTTACTGTAACTTATCGTGTTGTTAAAACATTTGAAATATGAAATTTTTGTATGTTTATATCTTTTTTGATCAAAAGATCCAATATATTTCAGGCAAAATTTTTCTTGTAGGCCTTATATCTCGAGAACTACATATAGTGTAGCCAAACCAAAACTACCAATTTACTCAGTATGGCGTGCTTATTCTGTAAAAAATACGAAAACTCGATTTAAGAACCGTTCAAAAATTTTGTGTCCCCTGATCCCCCCCAAAAAATCAATATATTTCATACAATCAAACATTTTCTTGTATGCCCATATTTTGAGAACTACATATAGTGTAACCAAAATATTTACTCAATATGATTTGCTTACTCCGTAAAAAATACTTGAACCCCCATTTAGGAACCGTTCCAAACTTTTGTGGCCCCTGATCCAAAAACTAATTATTGGCAAAGATCGCAATCTTTTGATCCATTTTTTGAATTTTTCCTAAAATTCTTGTTTATCTTATAATTTTAACGGCTTCAATAAAGAATGTTATTGAGGTTTTAGCTCATTCGTAAATAATAATGAAGTTTTTGTTTATTCATAAAATTTAATTGATAATTTTGTTCCACGAAATCTATATATAGAGTAGACTATATATGTAAATGTACGTAACTACCTTTCTGATGAATGAGATTCCAGCCTGGGAAGTTGTTTTATCATTTCACTTTGACGGTTCAATGTAGGGGAGGGGGGTAGATATAAAAATGATCGAAAGTGACCGATATTAGTGTCAAATTCATACTTTTCGCGGTCGCTGAGATGAACACTGGCACTTCAGATGTCATTTAAACTCAAATTTAGCCTCGCAATTTAGGAGAGGAGGAGATATATAAAAATAATCGAAAATCATCGATATTAGTGTCGAATCCATAGTTTACGGGGTCACTGAGACGAACAGTGACACTTCCGATCCCTTTCAAATCCAAATTCAGCCCCATAAGTACTGGTAAGGGCGTAATGTTGACATGAAAAATTATTGAAAATAATCGATATTAGTGTGGAATTCATAGTTTTTGGAGTCCCTAAGTTGATTGGTGACAGTTTTGGTGCCCTTTATGTCCAAAATAAATCGTATTCTCCCCGTGCGAAAATGGGCATTCTGCTAGTTTATTTTATTTTTAGGACAGTTACTGCTAACACTTTTTCAAATAGAGTTTAACTTCTCACAATTATCCACCGAGGCCAAGAGATTTTTTTTCATTATTTTTCTCCAGAATACTCTAATTATATTTCCTTTTCATGTTATTAATGGAAAAAGGAATGTGGAAAATACTGTTATTTGTTCTTTAAAACTACTATTTTAAAAATCCCAAAATTTTGCAGGCAAAAAAAAAAAAAAAAAAAAAAACAGTGAAAAGTTGTTTTTTCCCGAGCGTTTCATCTCTAGTAAGCGTTAAGCAATATTTACAAAATGATGCATGAATCAAAACTTACATTTGTAGGTTCGATGCTATGCTTTACCGCCTTGTCTGGGCGAGTTTACAAATGGTTAGCAAATAATAATAATAATAATAATAATAATAATAATAATAATAATAATAATAATAATAATAATAATAATAATAAACAAATCTATGTGCGGTAAACAAACACAAAGCTGTTGATGAATGTTTCAAATCTGATACAGAATCAATTCATCTTAGCCAATTCCTACAGCACGTATGTAGGAAATAAAAATCTCAATATTTAAAAAGACAAGTTATCTTTAATAATGCTTCCATAAGATAGGATGAACTCACCCTCTTCCTTCTGATCAAATTCAGTCCGAATCAATACCAGTAAATCAATAATTTAAGATAAAACACACATTATGTTCATTACAAAATTCTGATTAAAAAATCTTCAAAATATTTTAGATATAAGGAAACAGGGAGACAGGCCCGCAACCAGAGGGAGCTAGGAGGACATGGCCCCTCTAAACTTTCCGTAGTCCCTCCAGACCTCAATACAAAACGCACAATTTAGATATTTGTAAGAGAATTTTTAATGATTTGACCCTTCTAACATATTCATGCCTCCCCCAAACCTCTGTGGCTGGTTTTGTTCCTGCAGGGAGGTAAATCCACTCACCCGCCGGTTACATCGAATAGTATAGAAGTTCGCTACGTTCACTTCAGTAATGAAGGAGAGAAAAAATAAACTGAGTTAACAAGCTACCAATATTAATACCTTCATTTAGAAAAGTCAATATAATTAATTCTCTGCAGCGAAAATACAGTAAGATGTGCCTATATGTTTGCTAAGTTAAAAGTATGAAGACTACTTTTTCATTCACAACGTTGCCGTTAAAGTTTCTTGAAGGTGGGTTCACATGAAGAAAAGAGAAAAGAAAAAGAAAGAAAATCTTTAGCTACAGGATTACTGCCGGAGGAATTTTCACTTTTTCTTTCACTGCTGAAAATATTTCCTCTTATCTTACTTCTTTCTACTCCTTATAAAGTGTCAAAAGCAAAATGATCTTTTTCGGGAGATGATAATAAGATGCAGTTACTGTCAAAAAGAAATCGAAGAAAAATAAAATAAAAGGAACACAAAATCAAAAATGAAATAAAAGACTACGCTTTTGATAAAGGTGGCAAAATATTCTTTAGAAGGAAAAAGAAACAATCTTAAAAAAAATTAATACTTTTATTTCTATTCTGTAGCTAGCTTTTCTTGTTTTTGGTATTCTTGTAGTTTCATTTCATTTCCTTTCAAACATTTTTCATTTGAAATACTCAAAGCGGCAGAAGTCTGTATAAGATTTGAAAGACGAAGATGAGAAAAAGCTAAGTAAATTATTACAAATCCAATATTCAATGAGGAAAAAAAAAAAAAGTATCCTCTCCGTATTCTTTGGCTAACTCATTTCCAACTTACAAAAGACAATTCAAAAACCTCTTTTTGTATGCTTTCTCGTTCATTGAAAAATTCAATGTAGTTTTCTGTATAAGGACTTCTATTCCCAGGAAATGAGATGATGCATAGAAATAAAAATGCGCATGTAATCATCTTCCTTCCAAAGCTTCTTCTAAGCTAAGCTTCTTCTTCTTTTTTTTTGGGGGGAAGCTTCTTTCTTCTAATTTCCTATATTATTAGTTTTAACATTCAAAAATTTACCCTCATTTATATCGAATGAACTACGTACTAAACGATACAAAACACTTTTTTTTTAACGTCCCTCGTTATGCTCCGAAGATTTAAAAGATGATGATGATGATGATAATGAGCGAAATAGTGAAATGAAGAAAATAGGAAGAAACAGAATAGAGGAGCACCGAGGAAACGTACACACACACACACACACACACACACACACACACACACACACACACACACACACACGATGTTTGTCCTCCAAAAAGCTAAGAATTTCTGCCTAAAACTTTTCTTTCACTAATCAGTTTCGAGAGTTCTTCAGTATTTCACGTGTATCTTATATTATAAACAGTGTTCGAAGTGGAAAAAAAAGGCAGAGACGTATGTTTTAATACGATTTTAACTCGACATAACGCCTATCTAAATATTGAAATACAGTGAGGGTGTGTTGCATAAAAGATTGCACTTATATTTACATAATGACTGAAAACCACTGGAGAGCTTCCCTTTAGTGACGGGGGATTGGAGATAGAGAAACTTTGATCCTTCTTCAACAACTTTCTGAAGAAAGAAAAAAAAAAACCTTATTGTATTATAGAGAATTATAGACGAAAGTTCTCAAAAACCGAGTTTTTATATTCACAATTTCTTCCGGGAAAGCTCCCCCGGACTCAGGGGTATTCCAAACCTCCGGAAGAATCACCCCCACAGATGACAACCCCTAAATCCGCTCACGCTCAAAACAAAACATTTATATGAATTAAGAAGACACACACATACATACGAAGGAAACAATTCAATATGGTACATCAAAATATAAACAAGACTAACTTCTTTGAAGACACCTCATTTTTAAAACAAAAGGTAGAAAAAAAGATAACAAAAATGTCGGTGTTGTCAACTTAGAAATTATTTCTACACAAGAAATAAAATTCTTTTACGTGCAACACTATTTGTCAATTACTGTGTATAAAAATGGATTTATTAAAGGTATTTAGCAACTACTCTCCCGTTTCGGTATGCCTTGATCACTAAAAAAACCAGAGTCGGTATGCATTCATCACTGAAAAACCAGAGGCGGTATGACATACCACCGCATACCGTCTCACTTCAACCACTGAATAAATTATACGGGGTATAAAGTAAGATCCGTATTGAACCGTGAACTGTCGCGTATTCCTGTAATCCAGGTCTTAGAGGCGAGATACAGTAGTGTACTTAGGGAAGGCTTATTCTGTGGGAGCGTCTCTGGCAGGGGGACAGGGAGGACGTGTCCCCTCAATATTTTGTTGAGGAGATGAAATTGACCAATGCTGATCTATATGGAAGAAGTACAGAGTGGAAGAATAAATGAATTTATTTGTGTTGTTAAATATTAAGTTTGTGTAATTGAAGTGTCCATTTGACGCTTGTCATATTCAAGGTAATATATATACAGCTACATTTCCTGATTAGTCAAAGTAGTCTCGGCTTCAGTCACACACTTCTGTCATTGCTTATCCAGCAACGACTGAATGTCATGACGAACGAAGACCACAGAAAGGGGAAAATGTATAGAAAGTTGATCAGCGAATTTAAAAAAGGAAATCTGCAAAGATAGAGGAATATACAATAGAAGTAAAGGTGACAAGAGAAATTTAAAAGGATAGAAAAATTTTAAAATGTACATGAAGGTACATTTCATGAAAATAGAAGGTAGTATGGGAAAACTACTATGACAATATAGAAACTAAAGATAGAAATGAACTTTTAATGAGAGAATAGCAGCTTGAGAAAGACGGAAAGAACACAATGAGGAACCGGATGATAGCAAGAATAAATTTTGTACCTTAGATATTAGAACGGATAAAGAAATAAATGAGACTGTCAAAGGAATTGGGATGTTAACGAACAAGTTCAAAACCACATACCGTAGTTTAGGACGAAAAGCTAGACAACATATATCACTTCTATATAAATACAGATTAAAATTTCTTCACTACTACACTAAATCTAACTGCAAGGATCTAAAATTTACATTTTCGGTTCCAAACAATAAGTCTGGTACATAGATGCTCCCTTTTTTTCATGCAAATAACTTTCCCTCCCTTACTTATCTCTGATATATTTGAACTTCAAAGTTCCCTCTTTCAGAAACTTAAAAGACATGTAATTCTCTCTTTCATTATAATATAAGTCAATATAAAATATAATTATTGTAAGTTCCATATGCAACTCACGACTTTGCAACCCCTGGAAAACAAATGAACAACAAATACTTGGCTTGAATACATCGTGTTTAATCTATCGATTGTATTGGTAAAGGAAGTATGAGGATCCAGTTAGCTCATAATTCAAGTAAATTACCATTTACTAATAATTTTGAAGTAAATTCAGTTGGGGTGTACGTAGTAGCATTCTAGTCATTCCCGTCACCCCCTAATTTTAATTTGCCAGAGACGCCCATGGTGGGAGCTGATCTCACATGATGGTCTCCGTACTGATCAGTTGCACCAGATCAGATTCGTAGTTCGGATCAGAGCCCATGAATGTCCTTCATAAATTCTGTATTGCATGAGAAGCAAAAATCAAAAGAATACCACATTAATGGGAATCAAGGATACAAATTGAATTTTAGTAGTGTAGGAATAATTTTCTAAATCAGTTATTGAACTGGATTTGAGTTTAGCTTCCCTTTGAGCAGCGAGGCTATATGAAACATGTACCTACATTTTAACGTGAGATTTGAACCACGGGTGCTCCTGAAGGGAATCGAACCCGGCTCTACTGCGCCAAAAGTGCTCATTCTTTCCACAGAATCGTCTAAATCAATTATATGTCTCGTAGACGGTTATCTAAAACTTAACATCTGGCTAAAGTTATTCTACGCGCATAATATAATGCATATATGAACTAAATCTAACACCAGTTATGCCTAGCTGCTTAAGCTCTAACTCTACTTGGATGAAAACCATTTTTTCACCTTTAGCTATGAATTCATTTCAACTAGATTTAGACGAAACATGAGACAGGAAGATGACCAATGCAACGAATTTTGAGTAGAGGAAATTTTAGTAAATTTTAGATCAGCAATAGAGATGTGACCGAGACTGTCGAGATTGGGCTTTCTCTCGAATCGATTCAGAAATATTTGTCTAGATCTTGGTCTCATCTGGAGAAAGTTTCGATACCTTAAGCCTCGGTCCCGTCTCGACTCATAAACACCCACTCCACCTCGGTCTCATATCGATATACCAGGTTACGGGAAATCACGGATCTGTAAGTGATGGATAATGGAAGCTCACTCTGGAAGGGGAGTTAAGACAGAAATCCCTTCCGTTCCATGAGACGGGAAGAAATAAGGTTTTCTCGGCTTGGCTCATAAATTTCGTATAAGTGTCTTCTCGTCTCGATCATGGAAAAACCTTTCTAAGTTTAGTCTCGTTTCATAAATTTACGTACAAAGTTTATGCCCTGATTTTTTTTTCTTAATTTCATTTAGAAATTATCAGAATCTTTCGCCGTCACAAAAGTCCACAAAAGGATGAGTGATGAATGTGATCATGTCGTGTGATATAACAACACTTAAAACATAGGCTATTTATTATTAAAGTATATTGAATAATGACTTGCGTAACTTAAAACGTTGATAAATATTCTTCATTATATTCCTGCAATAACTTTATCAATTTATAGTTTTTATACTATGAATCATATGACACTAAAACAGTGTTTGAGATCTAAAACTAAGTAGTGAGGCACACGAAACTCGTGATATTTCCTGTCTCGTCTCGAATTATCTCGTTTTCAAGAGGAAAATCGAGAGACGAGACGAGAAATTTCTCGTCTCGTCCGCAGCACTATTCTCTAGTGAAACACTTTGTATAAAACATTCTTTATTTTATTTATTTATTATTATTAAGCAATAATAAATATTTCATTTGCATGTTATTTCTTAATATATGCCTTGCTATTATGGTATTCATACTTTGCATTCCTTTTCTGCTACGGTTCTCTCCTAATAATCTGGACTGAATATCTTCACAGCACACTACCAAAAAAAGAAAAAGAAAAAAAAGAAAAGAAAGAAAAAGAAAAAAGAAAAATCTTTTGAGGCTTCTCGTAGTTTATTATTGACTTTATTTATTCCATTTTTTCAATAACTTGTATATTGAACGCAAATGCAAATGACATCACCGAAGATTTCAGTTTTGAGGAGATTGATTTGGGTAGAGACAGCTCTGTAGAAGCTGAGTCAGGATTAATTTTCGAGTTTCGATGTGTAATTACTGAGTTTAAGTTGAGTTTTGAATTTAACGTCCTATTTCGTAGCGAGGCTAGATGTGACATAGACCTATAGCTTAATCTGAATCAACATGAACTCCCGTCGGGATTCGAACCTGGATCGCCTGCGTCGAAAACACGTACGCAAACCATATAACCACGATGGAGCTCTTTAATTATTGGTTTTGTTTCTATTATTAGGGGTACTATTAGAACATATTTTTTATGATTCCCACTTTATGTTTTGATTCTATTATAAAATCCGTGTAGTCACATTCAGCCTATTTTCCGACAACACGTTCCAAGGTCATAATATTGTCTTAATGGTTTCCAATGTCAATACTTTGTTCTGTAAGTCAAAATTCCAGTAGGTATAATATTACCGGCATATGAGGGAAAATAAGTGACCAAACATGATACGTACCAATCGATAGTACAATTGCGTGGATGAATGTCTATTGTCATGCGTAGTTTTCGAGGAGATCGGGATAAACTTTTTTTTTTTTTTTTTTGTAAATCTCAAATTAACGATGTACCACGTCACCATCCTCATCAATTTTTCAATTAGGCAAGATGCAGTAGACAATGTAGTTAATGAGATGTTGCTCAAAATGATCATTGACTCATGATATCAATACGTCATAATGAACTTTAGTTTCTGTTTTAATATAATGTATGAGACTAATCTGTCAGACAATCGATAGTTCTCATCAAGCAGAACAAAATTAGATGACTGAGGGCAAATTCCCATGCGTAGTTTTCGAATAATTCAGTAAAATGAAATTTTTGGCACTAAAAAATACCCGTACATGTCATTTGTTGCCAATAGTGATTGACAGTTGAGATGGAAAGAATACGCTGAGGACTTATATGAGTGTAGGAATATACCATGTGGCCTAGATATTGAAGTAGAAAATTAAGTAGGCGAAGACGATAAAGAGTTTAGTATGGGAAGGCAACCGGAATAGATAAATACACCAATAGAATTCATTAAGAATAAGAGAGACAAGGGCAAGTAAGAATTGTTCGGACTCTGCAATGAAATATGTGAATCAGGAGAGAGGCCAAACGACTTCCTGAAGACGTTTTTGGTACTAATGGCTAAGAAATCAAACCCAGAGGGATGTTAGGATTATAGAACCATCAGTCTCATATCTCAAGCAGCAACAGTTTTGTTTTGAATTCTAAACATAAGGTTATTGTATGGAAGAACAAATGAAAAAGTTGAGGAGGAACAGCTCCGGTTCAGAAGAGATAAGGGCACAAGAGATGCAATTGGCTTATTAAGTTTGATCGGCGAAAGATTTATATAAACAGTGGAAGATGTGTTTCTTGTATTTATTAATCTAGAAAAGCCTTTTGACCGCATGAATTGGGAATTGTTGTAGGGATTTCTAAAGAAGATTGGATTGGAATGGAAAGATTGAAGACTCATAAGAAACTTAAATATGAATCAACAAATAAATGCTAGAATGGGAGAGGAAATGGCAGAGGTTAGTTCAATTGGGATGAACAGAGATGCTGTCTCTCGCCAACAATATTTAACCCTTGTCCGGGCAAGCTATTTTTGTAACGTAGACGGCAACTGGGGCCTTACCAACTCGATATGTTCATGACTTTAACTTCGACTAAAGATAGAAGAATTCAGAATTTTATGTCATCGAAATATTTATGGTTATTGAGAAATTCGAATATATATATATGAAGTTACTGGGCCTGGGAGGACCCGCTTGCCCGGATAAGGATTAATGTCTATCTAGAGGAGATAGTGAAAAAGATCCTGCATAATGAAAACGGGTTTTCAGTAGGAGGTAGAATTATTAGGTGTATACAGTTTTTAGCTGATATAGTGCGTTTTGCGGAATCTGAAAAGAAAATCAATAAGATGTTATTAAACTTGAGGAAGAGCTATGAAGAATATGGGATGAAAATAAATGTTAGAAAGACAAAAGCCATGGTAATTAGAACGAAGCGGCCATTGTCAAACATAGAGATAGGAGGGAAAAAATAAAAAGGCGACCATTTTCGATACTGAGTAATTTTATTAGTAATGGTATGAAGTGCTAATTTGAAATAAAAGCAAGGATAGGGATGAAAGAAGCCTTTAGGAAGAAGAAAAGTCTATTTTGGGGGGCCTTGAGTAAAGTTGAGAAAAGGACTCATAAAATACTTCGTGTGGAGTATTGTACTATGTGGGTCAGAAACATGGACATGGCGCAAAAATGATGAAAAACTGGGTGATTTCGAAATGTGAGTGTAAAGAAGAATGGAGAGAATTAGCTGAGTCGAGTGGAAAATGAACGAAAGATGTTAGAAATAGTGGGAAAGAAAAAACAATTTTAGGTATTATTACGAAGAGTAAGTGAAACTGGTTTGGACATTAGCTTAGAAGGAACAGTATCATAAGGAATGAGCTAGATGGTGTGGTGGAAGGAAAGAGAAGAAGGGGGCGAAGGAGACTACAATTGATGGATGATACGAAAACAGAGAAATCGTACATGAAAACGAAAAGGTTACCTGAAGACTGTGAAGTATGGAAGCTTCGCAGTTGTTGCAAGTGACCTGCCAATTATGACAGAAAACCTATGATGACGATGATGATTCTGCTGGAATAGTTATTTATTTATTTATTTATTTATATGTGAAAGAACTCTTAACCACCAGATTGAATCTATTGTTGTATGGCTTTTCGTAACATTGACTAGCATAGATGCACATAGTACAAGAGTGCACTTGTATAGTTTCGAGTTCTAAAAATAAGTTTCACTTTTGACATTACAATTGGAAATAAAATGATCACTTTTATGTGATTATTAATAAATACTGTATATTTTCACTTTTCTTTCTATCAGTTAGAGAGAAGTATTTCAGCTTAGTTCACAAGGATCTTTACAAAGATCTGACTCTTCCATAAGCACTTAAAAACTTATAGTTTCACCGTAGGATCTTCGTCTCTTACCCAAATATGAAAGCTGAAAGAAGGTATTCAGGATTCATTCTAATTGGTTTCGCAAACATAACTGCTAGTGAAACAACTATCGATATGCAAATTCTGTTATTCAATTGTTCACAAACACGTCACGCACTCTCACTCAAAACACATCGATAATAAAATTGTGTTATGCATATTTGCACCAGTTGCATTGTATATACAAGACAGATAGTAATTGATGTGTAGGCATAAGATAATTGTATATACGTAGGACGTGTATTGACTATTCTAATCACATTGAACTGTCGAGATAGAATATAAATACTTCTCTTTCGGTTATTTTTGTCTTTCAATTCCTTGTTTACAAATGGAGAAGCCATCAAAAGATTCCGAAGGACAGTCACCTTCTTTTGAAATGGATTGATTGTATTTTGATTGGAAATTCTCTTTCTCTTTGTGAATTTTTATGTTCGTACCACATTTCATTGGAAAAAACAACATGCTTTTGTTCTTTTGCATATATATTTTAGCGACAGTCACATTGAATTTATTGTTGTAATGTCGACAAATTCATTTTGTTCATTTGAAAACATACGTCTATTATAATGCTTTGAGTTTGCGAAATTTGTGATTTGATCTCAACTTCAGCATCATAAGTTGATCACTGGGAGGACACTAACGTGTTTTCTGTATTGAGTCTTGTCTGCAAAGTTACTTCTGGACCTCAGGTCACCTACCAATCATGGAGTTCTCAATTCTGCCACGTGGTACTCGGACAGAGATTTTTCTAGTTTTCATCAGTCTCACCAAGTGAATACTAAAATAGCACTCCAGAAATTCATTTCTTTCTTTCCCCCAATGTTTCCAGCACAGTATGACCTTCCAGCTGTATCTGGAACACTGCAAACAAATCTGCCTTTTGCTGTGAGGGAATATGTTTGAATGGTAGGATTAAAGTTTAGTGTGCCTTAGCACCTGTATGAGACATGACCCTACAATTTAAGGTGAAATCTAGTTCAAATTTCGATGCTATCCTATCGGAGATGGAACGCGGGACCCAGTGGACCAAAAGTCCACATGCTAGCTACTAGACCAGCGAGGAGCTCCTTCGTGGCTAAGTGGTTAGCATACACCGGGTTCTATTCCCGGCGGTAGCTCATGTGGTTCAAATGCCACGTTAATCAGTAGGTCCCGTCTCATATAGCCTCGCTACTGGAAGGGACGTTAAACAAAAAATCAATCAATAGACCAGCGAGGAGGAATGAAATGTGTGAGTTCTTTTTTTAAAAAAAATATTTGCATGGTTAAGCGAAACTCTTGTTGTTGTATAATAAAACTCGCATTTCTGCAGAGTACATGTATGCATCGATATGGTGTCCGACCTCAATGTCAATACGTTGATTTGAGATTAAGTGTTGTCAAAAGAAATTTGAGGTCGAGGTTGAGTGAAGTTAAGTCATAAAATGACTGAAGCTAAGGTTGAGGACGAATGAAACTGAATGAAGTTTAATTGTTCAAAAGTAGAATCATAGCTGAGAATGTTATTTTGTCTGTTCCAGAACTATTCTAATATATTTATGAATGCCATTTAACCTATTCATTAGCAGTTATTTAAATTACTCTCTTTCATGTCCATGGTATTCATTTGTATTACTAGTTACATTTAATATTGAACCATATTACACGTTTATACATCATTGACTGGAGTTATTTTACAAATACCCTTTTCCACCTTTAGAAAAAAAAAAAAAAGCTCTAAATCATACAAATCATGTCTTTAGTGACGATTGCATTAGCATCTGTTATACGAAACCTTATTTCGTTTACATTTCCTGGAAGGATTATAAGAGGACTCCATAGAGAAAAAGTCCATAGATGTTAATTCGAGTGATCATGATTGCCATTGCTTTATGATCTCCAATCTAACTAACTGTTGTGTGGAGAACGATGGCTTTAGTGGTAGTTCGCTCATCTCTGGAGCGAGAGTCCCCTGGTTCGATTCCAGACCATGTGAGTTTATGGTAAATAATATTGTACCCGTGGATCTTCTCAGGGGATTCTATTTCCTCCCATATTCCGATCCCATATATTATTTTATAATTACTCATTTTAATTAATTGCCCGCCGCCGTGATGCAGGCGAACTACGTGATGCGATAGGCTGATAATAATCAAACTATTTTCATTATAATTATTTTATTGTTCGTCAAACATTTGCTCCTTACTTTGATACTATCCTGTAAAATATGACTTCTTTTTTCAATATGTACTACATAAAATAAAGAAAATAAAATGATACTTCATAAAATTGTAGTTCTTAAATATGAAATCAAAGTTCAAAGTTACAACATTGTTGAATTTCGTTGTCAGAAATTAAATAAAGCCTTGCAAATGTTTACATATAGGGAAACCAGCTTCTGTTCATATATGAATTTGATTAACAATGTCAATATTCAAAGATAAAAGAACATACTATATCTATTTAATTTGCTATTTTCACACAATGTTTTATTGTAGTTGACTGTTCAGAACTAAATTTTGAAAGTGTTTCAGTGTTCTGACAGGTGAAGGGGAAATGGGGAACACTGAAAAAGTTTAGATAAAATATAAAAAATACATTTTATGGGTTAAATATATTCAGTATATCTGGTTTAGCACATATAGTAGAAAATGACTGATATGCATACGGCATCCTGATTGGACAAAAAGCTTATTGTATTGTTGTTAGCAATTAAATAGAGAAATTTTCGGTATAAAGAAGTTGTATCTATATACATTGGAGCGTAACAACAATGTAACTTTACCTACTCTAACGAAAATGTATATACAGGTTGATATTATTGTTTCCAACTGACCAGCATTTCACCGACTGACCAATATTTTTGTCAGGCTTAACTAAATATTTCAACGTTTAAAATACAATTATTGTTCATCTGTTTTCTGTACTATGAACAGTTAATTTTACTTTACAAACTCGCCAATCTAGTTAATATTAAAAATTCGGTCATCCATAATTTTAGTTCCTTCATATTTCTGGCATGAATTTCGAAGTGGATTTTTAAATTTACCGCGTTGGCTCGCCACTATTATTTGGAGGCGCTAGAGTAGATTATCAGTTGCTGAATCTACGCATTTTTCCTCACTTGTTCTTATTTTATAATTTATTTGTTGCTGTATAGTCTCATTGGTTGAGCTAAAATTCTGTAGAACTTTTTTATTTAGTCGGTGAAAGTTTATTTTTCAGTTTCTATTTAATTTTCTTTCTGTAAGAAACTGTAAAGATAGTCATTTTCTATTAAATAGAGACATTTTCGAGAATTTCATACTACTCAGGTCCAGAAGTTGCCGGATTTTGTATGCCAACCTGTACATTTTAAATAAATTACAATGTATAAGAATTTTATCAAATATAGAAATATATCTTTATTTAGAACAAAACTTTGAAAAACAATACACTTTATACGCGTAGTAATAAGTTAATATTTTTATTTGGACCTTCATAAAAAAGTTTTCTTCCAGATCTTTTTCTGGTGGGACAGATCAAAATGTGAGGGGGCTTTGTTGTTCGCTCTTTTATTAATGGAAAAGTGACACCATTCAAAATAATCAACTTTTCAAGAGAACGATTTTAAATGTTTACAGTTAACAAAGCCTGATAAATGACAATTGCTCCGGGGAAGGGATGTGTTCCTTCACCTGCGATGTTTGTACACAAAACTCCCCTAACCTTTAGAATCATTTTTAACATCGTACGTCAATAACGACTATTTTTAATTTGTATATGTTTTAAAAGTTGTGAATGGTGAGCGAAATTTGCGTAAAAAAAAAAAAAAACATTCTTCATCAATATCACTTCTAATTATTTTTTTTTTTTTTTTTTTAAATTCCAATATTACTTACACCCTATCTCGGAAAATGAGATGCTTTCTCATGAAGATATACTGCCTCTCCAGTGCTCCAGAATAGAACGGAGTAATTAGCAGTTCTCCACAGTCGCATTCACAACATTCAAAGAGGCAATATTTCGAAAAAAATAATAAAAATATTGATCACAAAAGATCAAAACTAGATACTCACACAATGTAGTTATCTAGGGTTAATTTGGAACGAATAACGCAGGATGATTGGCAGACTTACCATACGCCTTGGATTTATTACAGCCTTCCGGTTTTCTCTAGCTGTCCCGGTGTCCCGAGTATATTTTTCGGGACATCTAAATGTTTTGGTTTTTCAAAATTGCTACTTTACTCAGAAAAATTTATACAGTATGTATCATTGACGACAACATTTAGAAAATAGTAGAATTTGTTTTATTTGTTTGAATAAATGCTTATATGGAGTGAACCTTTAGACTAATGAACATATTTTAAGACTGCGGAAAAAAGTCGTTTTCATGTGGGAATATTAAAAGCAGTGCTCATAGTTAAAGCATCACGCAAAACAAGGAGCTCTTTTATAGAAAAGAAGTTGGCGCGTGATATTATTCATCCGTTGTGGCAAATGCGATTGTGCCCGTAAACAATGAGCTTTGAATTTACTTGCAGTTTGTTTTCGATGTTCCTGTGATAATTCCTTCCATCAAAATGAGTCAAAAAGTTCCTATGGACCTGTGGGGAAAAGTGCATAGTTTCAGAGCTAGGGCTGTCCAAAATTGAGAAGAAGCAACATTTCAAGAGGCCCTTTTTCGAATTCGAGAAATCGTGGAGTGGTGGTCCTTATCAGCGTAAAGGAAGTCACGTACACACAATCCAAAAATGTATATATCATTAATATTCAATGGGTGTGCAGAGTATTCCCTGCAGGGTGAAATTTCCAGACATGCTACCAATCGAATTTTCAGATATGCTCTGACTTTATGATTGGTCCAAAGTAGGCAAACGATAAGCCTTGACAGCAGTGAGCACGAAGTCCTTTCGCGCGAAGTCGGAAGTGTTAAGGATTGTCAACAGCACAGTCTCTCGTACTCGGATAAAAGTATGCTGCGATGTTTTCTTTCATGTTTATAAGTGAATAAAACTACGAAATATACCATGACAAAATACATCCCATCACACGTTATTCCGAACACAAAGAACCATGGAGTTGCCGGTTCCTAACACTTCCGACTTCCCTCTGAAGCACTGAATGTCGATTGTTGTCAAGGTTTACCTCCTGCCTACTTTGGACCCTCCTTGAAATCAGGGTGTATATCTAAAAATTTTATTGAGGGAATATTTGAGAATTATACCTGTACAGAATACCCTGCAAACCCATTGAAAATTGATGTAATATGCAATTTTGGATTGTGCATACGAGACTTTCTTTACGCTGATAAGTTCCACCATCCACAGTTTCTGAAATTCGAAATAGGACCTGTAGAAATTTAGCTTTCTCGCAATTTTGGACAGCCCTAGCTCTGAAAATATGCACTTTTCCCAATAGGTCCATCTCACCTCTTACAATTTGTCGGTATCTTTATGTATATCTACAGGGTGTAACAAATACATGGCCAAAAGTGACGAGGTGATTGCGGACATCCCAATAACTAAAAATGAACCTATAAACCTGGATCCAGTGCCGCTTCGTTTCCAAAATACAAGGGTTCAAATCGAGTCCCTCGAATGGCTCACTATGGGAAACAAAAATAACACAATCAAGTGGAATTATGCCTGTGCAAATACATATACATTAAGTCAGAGAATTAAACTAATCAACATTTGAGGTTATTGAGTTGCGAGTGTTGCCAACCTGGTACAAAGTATTATGTTTTCAAATAGGACTAGACGTCTGTCCACACGTTAACATATGATTGCTGACATCAAAACGTCCCTAAACATGGGGAAGATTCCGCTCCATTTTCAAAAGAAAAGGCGTCCAGTTTTGAAGTCAATTAATGGCGCACGGCGGCTAATAATAATGGATATTCTCTTTTACCCGACTTCGATCCGACGTTCTGTTCTTGAGTTATGGAAGTTTTTACATTTTTCCGACAAATTTTCCGGTGATGAAGGTCCCAAAAAGGCATTTTTACACTCAGGTTGGTGTATACTTTTCGTTTTATCTCGGTGTCAGGGATCACCTCCCGACCTTTGTTATATTAATTACTTTACACCCTGTGTATTCGGGCGTCATTTTATGTGTTAAAACCATCAAATTTGTTTAGTAACGAAAATAGCTAAACTGTGAAAACGTCTTTACTAGAGCAACACTTTTTAGTTCTTGTAATATTTTTTTGTTAAACAAAATGAAGCTAAATATATACCAATAAATCAATAAAGCTATGTTTTAGAAATACAATAAGCACTGATTATTCGAACACTGCTCTAAAACAAACAGGAACAATCAAATTTGTAAATAAAAAGCTTAAGAAAACTTGAATTGTTTGAACTGCGCTATATCGATTGCGCTTAGCTTCTAAAAGTTTTTTGGCAATAAGTGAATAGCAGCATGAAAAATTCCCATATCATCTTACCAAATAGACCTACATATTAATTACTTTACTGGCTTCATGCATATTTTTTGAAGTTTTCATGAAGTATGAAGTATGAAGTTTTCATGAGATATTGAATTTCAAAGTTCTCCCTTGAAAATTTTCCACTTTGAAGAAATATATCACTTGGCATTCAAGCGGTCCAATTACTACTATAACAATGTTATAGGGCCATAACAAACTCTAAAATTGAGAGGCCTCATCTCGTAGTGGTATGCGTCAATACAACCCAAAATTTGAGTTTCAGAGTGCAATAGTAGACACAGCATTTATATCTATATCTATATCTATATCTATATCTATATCTATATCTATATCTATATCTATATCTATATCTATATCTATATCTATATCTATATCTATATACAGGGTGAACCTGAAGAATGTGCGCAAGCTCCGGGAGGTGATTCGTGACATCAAAAAGAAGAAGATAAAAAGTCTTCTTCCATGTTGTCGAATTCAACATCGTGTACGCTTTCTATTCCGTTCCAATTGTCAGGATTCGTGTTTCGATCCCAAGTTGGCACCCCTACCTTACACGACGTGGAATTCGACAAGATGCAAGAAAACTTTTTGTCTTCTTTTGATGTCACGAATCACCTCCCGGAGTTATACACATCTTTCAGTTTCACCCTGTATATATATGAAGACCGATACGGAATGAGGCCAAAACTATAGGTTGCAGAGATAGTGTCTTAATGAAACAAGGTCTAAAATGCCCTTATCTTAATGAATGAAAATATATCTGCAAAAAAATGCGCACACAAAGTTAAACAAATCATTGACCTTAGTATAGACTAAGTAACTCAAAGACAAGAAATATCTCCTCTCCTCACTTTTCCATTTTACGCCTCAGTTGCTTCTATCGTCCATCGACACATAAGCTCTTGTAAAAGGGGGGAAAAAAATGTTTGGTTGGAACCAAGCACCGTCGTCGTTTATTTATTATTAACAAGACTTGTGTACATTATCATCTAAAAGGCCAGGAAAGTTTCGAACCTTAAAATTAACGCTACAGTTGCTTCACTGGGAAGTTGTTGATGGAACCCGCCCAGGCGGAGTTGCCAAATGACCTTGTTCAACATAAAAGGGTTACCGATCGAAAGAAGAAAAGAGGGAGAGAGACCAATTCATATTTGGGCGTCGACCTAGTTAGCTTCATAAGTAATAGTGTAATTATGAATCAGGTGCTCTTCCTCTATCTTCTTCTTTCATTTTTACCTTCTTCTTCTTCAAGCAATGCACTGTTTATCCTTTTTTTTTTTAACGTTATCTCTTCACGCCATCTTTTTTTCACTTCTTGAAGTTCGTGAGAACATCCGTGTTTTAGTAAGAGACAAAGAGTCTTTCCTTCCACAGGAGTTTCCAAAATCAGAAATGATGTCTTCCTCTCGTAAATATTTTTTCAAGATGCGTGAGTTGGTCATTTGTGGCCAACAGATGAACATCACAATGAAGAAAGTAATCGCACCCATAGGAATAAGAAAAAGGTGAATGTGATTTCCCTTACAAGTAGCTATCAGTTACAATTACGGTAAATGAACAAAATGTCAGAAATGATTAGGTCATTTAACTTGATGTAAATCATGTAGAGTTTAGCGCCCTTTCAACATCAAGGCTTATATGAGACGTGGATCTACAGTTTTCCGTGGGATTCGTTCGAACCAGTGACGATACCAGAGGGGGCAAGGGGGGCGAGCGTTGACTGGAAGTTACTCCTGTTCCTCTGACCACCACCCAAACTGTCCCCTCCAGACTCCTAAAATCTTAAAACATTCTACATATGATATTTTATAGCTCAGTATCATAATTAATCTCATTATCAAATTGTACTATTCATGCATTTACTATGTGGCAGATTAGTGCTCAAGTTTTCTTCTTTGAGAGTCTGGGCATTAGACATACATTTCTGTGTTCTAATTTAGCGTTTTTTTTTTTGGTCAATCTTAATTATAAGTTCTTTTTATGATTTTTAATTAACACTGATTGTGAGAATAGGCAACAGTCTAGATGCAATTCAGCAGAAAACAGAACTTTCATCGTGCCTAGCTAACAACAATAGTAGAGTTGGTAGACTTGTTTTCTTCGCATTGGATCAACTTCGATTGAAAACAAAAGAAAGACAAAACCATTAATTATACACATTAAATAACTCCTGTGTAGTTATCCAGGTTTGAAGTTTCCAGTTACACTTTTTGTTTTATTTAAAGGTTCTATACTTCTTTTCTGAAACATTATTATAGGCACTTAATATTCATAGGATGATCCTATAACAACTTAATTTACGATAACCAGAGCTTAAGTTTTAGAGGAGATAAAAAGAGTTGTCGTTTTCCTTACTGCAAAGGATAATAATAATAAATGTATGGAATTAAATTGATTAGCTCCCGATAAAATGCATTGTCAGAGCTCTGTTCTTTAGTTAGTAATTGATATGTACTAACGCTCCCTTAGTTATTTTGCTTCAAAGCACCAACGTGACGTCTACCATATTGAGTAGAAATGTACGAGGAGCTGCTGAAAATTCGTAGCCCAACTCAGAAGGAATGCACGTTGAATGATGAAATTTTAGTTATTCTATATATCCCCCCCCCCCCCCCCGGCCGAGGTTCAATACATTTCCTTGTAGAGTGCTCAAGTTTTTGCAGACCAGTTAAACGAATCTGGAGACATCCTCGCACTACTGTTTTCTTTCACTACTCTTATCAGATCTAAAATGGCGTCCTTTCAAGTATTATTTGAGTTTGCGTAACAAGTAAAAATAGTTAGAAGAATCTAAATCTGGGAAATAAGGAGAATGATCTAGACATTGAAAGTTATGTTTGTGCATGCAATGTCAGTTGTGTTTCCAGTGCTTAATGGGTAGATGCACTGCCCTGAAGGAACTGGATTCCATAAATTTTCTTTCATTTTCCTCGGTGTTGCACTTTCAATTTTTCTTTCAGTTTTGTCAGTAATGCAGAGATTCTGCATTAAATGTTTGACCCTTGGACTGGTAGTCTATGAGTTAGAGAACTGCTCGGCCAGACTGTTATTTCTTTAGGCCGGGCCGGGCTTGGGCGTGCCGACACTGATTTCTCTTCAGGTCGGGCCGGGCTTGCACTGAGAAAAAAAAATGTAGGTAGCATACTTAAAAACGTAGGTTACATTCGTAATTCCTGTAGTTTCTGGACTTAACGTACAACCGTATATAACATCCTGCAGCAAACGTATAGCTGAAAAAGTATGTATTATACGTACTGTCTGCACAAGTGCAATGACGTCATTCGTGTGACGTTATCTGCAGTAACAAGTATATACGGAGGTAATATCTAGCTTTGTGACGTCAGGGTCGTATGTAGCATGTGGGTTAATAATGACGACATACACTGACTATCAGGACGGAGCATGATTTCAAGAAGTATGCAATATACGTTCTGTACGTATGTTTCTTGCGTTCAACCCCGAGACAGCATCTATATTGTACTTGTGCCCCATACGTACGACTAGATACAGTATACGTATTGTACGTATGTATTACACAGATTTTCCTTATGTCGCACACAGCTTGTCCAGATACAGCATACAGAATATCCGTATGCACCATACAGAGTGCACATATGTAGCTTACAGACTGTCTGCATGCAGCATATAGATTATACGTATGTCGCGTACAGGTTGGCCATATGTAATGTATAGATTGGATGTATATAGCTAATAGGTTGTCCATATGAAATATACAGATTTTACCTGTATCGAATACGTATTGCCTTCTTGTAATGTATGGATCGGACATATGCAGGATCTAGAGTGTACGTATAGTGCACCATTATTAAAGTGCTGCAACATACTGCAAAGTGCATGATACATTCTTACTGTAATGTTGTCAAATACTGTTTTACTCTGTATGAAAACAAAAATAGCTTAAAATATGGTTGATCTCCTTTGTGCCAATAATAATAAAATTAACAATACTACACTTTTCAAATCTTAGTTTGGAGCAGTGAAACTGTCCAAAGAAATGTATTTACCTGCAGGGTGTCCTATAAGTTTGGGCTTCCTGCTAATTCGTTGGAGAGCTACTGCAAAGTCAAGTGTTGAAAAGTGACACAAGCGTTAATTTTAAAATTATGGGCACAAAGCAGGGGCGGATCCAGGACGGACTTCTGGGGGGGGGCGGTCGGCGGTAATACTGCTACTTTTAAGAGCTCCAAACTTGTTATGGATGGGTTTATTTATATATAAAATAAGAAAGTTTCCTTTTGTGGGGGGGGGGCGATCGCCCCGATCGCCCCCCTCTGGATCCGCCCCTGGCACAAAGGAGGTTAACCATATATTAAACTATTTTCGTTTCCATACAGAGTAAATCAATATGTGATATATTACTGTAAGAATTTATCATATGGTTTGCAGTTAGTTAGTTGCAGCACCTCAATAATAATGCAAAATGCACAGCCTTATACAATCCTATATTCAAACTCAAACAAGATTTACGTACAATCATTTATTAAGCTGTTATCATCCATTGCTTGTACGATATAAAGATTATTTTACCTCATTCTTTTCCTTAATAGTATCTTCTACTAAAGTGCAGTTGTTACCACAAGAGGCCTGAATAGAATTTTCCAGAAATAACTTCTCTGTACATTTTAATTAACAGGTATTTTTTTTTTTTTTTAAATGTCGCAATAATTAAAAGTGTGGTGTCAGCCGGAAACGCATTCGCTTACAATATTATTCCTACTCAGTACTCGCCATTAAAAATGAAATACCAAGAAGGAGACTGGGTAGATGCGCCAAAGTTCCCAGGCCGATACCTAATAGTAAGTGCAGAATACTCTTAAACGTTCGCTGTATTCGCTGTGTGACAACGTGGTGACAGCGGAGGCGTTGTGCAGCCATCGACTAAACATATTTATTCTTCCCTGCTATAGACATTCTGCAAATTTGGACTTTCCTGGATGCATCCTTCTTAGTGCAACATTTTAAGGAAAGAGCAATTTAACAGTCTCATACATTGCTTAAAGAAAGAGCAATGATTCTCAGAATTACTCGGAAGATATATATACACAATAATTTAAAACGGTTATTTCAAACTTTGCAATTCAAAGCACGAAAAGAACTATAGATAAAGGAACACTGATTTTAGCCAAATAGTAATTAGTAAACTCAATCACACTCAGTACCATTAGTTGCTTGGTGTTATCCGTAAGTCAGAGATCACGGTATCTCATTTCGTGTAGATTTTTGCATTTATTTAACGCTAAAAATGTATTTTATCGCTAATTGAACCCAGTACCATATATATACCGACAGGACGTACCTTAGTCACAAGGTGACATGAGTGAAACACTAAACTATTCGATTGACACCTGCGGCCTTGTCAACACTAGAGAAAGTTACAAAGTGATTAAGTAAATACGGAACATAGTTCATACAAAGTATAGCGATGTATGAAGTCTCCGTTTCATACGACTTGGATAAAGGATACATCTGAAATAGCAACAAAGAAATATATAATGATTTCTCTGGATAATTTGGATTAGTCCAGAATTCGAACACACACACACGCTGGTAAGTCCAACATTTTTTTTTTTTTTAACTTCTTTCTTCGGATTCCCAATAAAGTTGACTACTGAAAAGCTGAGTTATAGATTCTGTATTAAAACAACACCTTCGCTAGACATGTTCAGTATACACATTGTCTTACATACAGAACAATACATTAGTTATTAATGCATGTCTGAAATAATAGTGCTTCGTATAGAATTTTACTTCATCCAATCGCAATAGCACAAAGATAAAAAATATTGCTAGGGATAATGTTCTTATTACAGAGAAAAAGAATTAAAATGACTTAACATTAACAATCATTTTCTTTAAACAGAGATAATATTTTATTATAATTTATGGAAGAAAGAAATAATTTGTAGTACAGTATCTTTATTAGGGTTATATATTCGTACAAAATAATGTAAGTACAACTGAGTCTGTCTTCAGAAAGGGCGTACTTTTAGCCACAACCTACACTGCTTCTTTTGACTGTCTTTCAAGCAGAATCCTGGTTTGATGCACGAAATACCTGCAACAAAAATCAGAAAATATTTAAAATGTTATATTCAGTGTGCTTAATTTGGTTGTACTTAACAATACAAAGTATCTTAACATTTTTGAGATTAAATGGACAAAATCTGTTCGGTTAGGTATGGACTTTTGGGTTGCACGTAGAAAAACTATGAAGTGTTTATTGATGCTGAACAACAACTCAAAATGTATTACCATTCAAAAGTAAGTGGGTACCTCAATGGTGTTCGGGCTACCATGGGGTACCTAATGTCTGTATTTTTTAGATATATGAAAATATATGTCTCTAAAATGTAAGGAACTGACATCTGTTTACCGAAAACCTCAACTCGGTAAGCCTTATGGATATCGAGATATGGGAAAATAAAGAGCGACACTACAGAACTGTGGAGTTTGCGTACTAGATGGTGCAGTTTCGGAAACGTAATTACGAGGGCTTACAACAACCTCAAAAGTAGTTTCAATTAAATACACTACACACACGCCCTGATGGGGGTTTTCGGGTACCATGATATTCCCAGAACTCTCATTTCTAAATATTCTAAAATATGTCTTAATAACGTTTTAAAGAACGTTAGAGGTGTGTGTTTACCGAAACCGCAAGTCGGTACGCCTAACAGTTACCGAAATATGGTGAAATAAAAAGCGACACCATAGGTACGTGGAGCTTGCATATTAGACAGTACAATTTAGAAAAATAATTAAAATATGACTATCAAGATATTGTCAAATAAAGAGAGGATCCATATAGTTATGGGGTTTTTGTGTTAGGTGGTAAAATTTCCGAAACCGGTCATGTAAAGTTAATAAGCATCAGTAGCAATTTCATCTTAAAATAATTAGGTATTTCCATGGAGTTTAAGAACATCATGGGGTCTACCAAGATTAAATTTTAAAAGTTTTGTAAAATATATTTTGACATTTGTAAAGAGTATTAGAAATATGTATTTACCTAAAAGTTCCAGCTAGTACATCTAGCAGCTAGAGAGACACCATACAATAAAAGCGTATTAGATCTTGAAATTTCAGAAAACAATTATTGATCCTAACAAAAGTTAAATAAGATGGTACTTATATGGGTTAAGTGAGAACCTCAGACTCGTCAGTACAATTTCGATCGAAAGATTAATTCAGCTCTAAATTTTCTTTGGACAATTCCAAGCGTTCATCGGGCTCTGAAATAAAGTGAACATTTTTTGTCAATATCTAATATAGCAAGCGAGATATAAGGAATTATGTATTTTATGACGTCGTAAAAATAGAGACCCACATGGATTTGTACTTTTGAGTATTTGCTGTAAGAAGAAGAAATTTCAGAAAACAACCGTATATACCTTAATAGACAATTAAATGGGCGGGGGCACAGTGGCTTAGTGGTAGAGTGCTTACCTCTGGTGTATTGGGTTCTTGGTTCGATCCACGGCCAAGTCAGTTTGTAGTGGACATCGTATTCGTGGGTTTTCTCGGGGTACTCTCCTCCCACCTTTGCATTCCATCAATTCTGTCAACAACATTCACTTGCTTTAATCATAATCTCCCTGAGACTAAAATGCATAATCGTGGGTCGCTACACTGAAATATTTCCTTTTATTTAATTTTAAAATTAAATAGGGAGTTAAGTATGATCGTATTTCTATGGGTTAAGTGAATACTCCAATAGTTTCTGCAAAAAAAAAAAAAAAAAGATTAGTTAAATACCCTACCACTAAGCTACTGTGTCCCCGCCCACTGAATTGTCTATTAAGGTATATACAGTAGTTTTCTGAATTTTTTTCTTATAGGAAAGACCCAAAAGTACAAATCCATAAAGATCTCTATTTTCACGTCATAAAATATATAATTCCTTATATCTTATTTACTATCTTAGATATTGACAGCGAATTTTCATTCTTTTGCACAGCTCGATGAACCCTTGGAATTGCCTGAAGAAAACCTAGGACTGAACTAATCTTTCGATCGAAATTGTACTGAGGTACTGATTTAACCCATAGAAGTACCATCTTATTTAATTTTTTGCGACCAATAATTGTTTCCGAAATTTCAAGCTTTTATTTCACAGTGTTTCTCCAGATGTTAGATGTACTAGCTGGAAGTTTTGGGTAAATACATATTTCAAATACTGTTTACAAATGTCAGATTATATTTTCAAAAGCTTTTAAAATTTAATTTTGGTAGACTCCATGATGTTCTAACACCCCATGAAGATATCTAATTACTTTAAGATGAAATTGCTACTGGTGTTTATTAACTTTCCATGACCGATTTCGGAAATTTTAGCATCTAACACGAAAACCCCTTAACTGTGTTGGTCCTCCCTTTATTTGACAACATCTTGATAGCCGTTAGTCATATTTTAATTCAATTTCCGAATTGTAGCGTCAAGTATGCAAGCCCCACATACCTATAGTTTATTCCCCCCCCCCCTAAAAAAATCAGTTCTTTACATTTTAGAGACAGGTATTTCCATATATCTAAAATGCAGAAATTAGGTACCGCATTGGAACCCCATTGGAGTACTTACTCACTTTTGCATAGCAAGGTAAAAACGCCAGTGGTTCTCACTGTAAGTTTGAAAACATACTATTTTGTCTCTTCTCTGAGCATCGTAAATCTGTCGGAGCTGTACCATAGTTGGAAAGACTCACTGATCCTTCCTATAGTGACCATGTAGTCAGAATCCAAAAAGGAGTAGCCCTTGAAGGAAAAACAATATTTTAAAATCCTTGCACCAGTAGTCGTCACCTTAAAATCAAAATGTTCCAGTAGTAGTCAGGATTTTCTACCAGTGTTCATCACTCAAATAACTTGACAATTTATTCAAAAACGCACTGTGTATCAGTTTAGGGTTGAGAATACAATATAAAGTAGTAAGCTTAATAACTTTGCATCACTTTTAGCACTCAAGAAAGAAAATAAAAACGTTTTTACATACTTTTTAAAGCAATTTCAGAAAGAAAAATGTTAACTGAATTCAAAAGTTAACTGTATATCACTTCCACGTTAAGAGTACAATATTAAATACTATGTTTAATAACTATACGTCACTTTAAACTCTCGAGAATGAACATAAACAATTGTACATACATTTTAAAAACAATCTGAGAAACAAAATAAGTTAACTGAATTCAAAATTTAATTATACATCACCTTAAGCTTAAGAATACACTATAAAATGCTGAGATTAATAAAAAATGAAATCTTTAAGTTTAACGTCCCACGGTTATGCCGGTTAGGATAAGGAGACGGTGATAATGAGAAATGAGTGAAATGGTGGAATGAACAAAGTGGGAGGAAACGGGAGAACCCCGAGAAAACCCACGAGCAAGGTGTTTGTCCACCACAAAGTCCACACGGCGCGAGTTGGGATCGAACCAGGGACCCCAAGCACCGGAGGTGAACGCTCTACCACTGAGCCACCGCCCCCCCCTGAGATTAATAACAATGCATTACTGAAGAATGAAAACAAAAATGTTTTAGCTACCTATATTGTATTTACATGTTATTTCTCATTAACATTTTTTTTTTGATAACTCATGATCAAGTCTAGGGATGCGCAAGAGAAAAGATTTGAGGTTGTCTCCTCTCGAAAAGGTGCCGCGAAAGTTGTCTCGTCTCGAAAACTGGATCCGTTTCTATTGGAAAAGCTCTATCTTGTCTCGAATTTCGTAACAAAAATTGTCTCGTCTTGTCTCGTGCGCATCCCTAATCAGGTCCATAGCCAAAAACTTCATTTCGGAGGGTGCTCGATAGGGCTTTGGGATATCCGAATTTAGATATAGATAATCGATGTCGACAAACTATCGAAACTTGTTCGAAATATCGAAAAATACAGCAATATCGAAATATAAACAATATCAAAAATCGAAAATATAGAAATATGAAAGAGATCAAAAATATGGATATATCGAACAAAAATGGATATATGATCTTGGAATACGATTTGGTGGAATAATGAGGGAGAAAAATAATCATTGATTAAATATTAAATTGAAAAGAAATAAGAGCCTGACGCTCAAATACTTATCTATCCGGCACCCATCTTGATCCCCATAAAATATCATGAAGTGCTTCATTGATTCTAAACCCAGTAATAGTAATTTAACAATAAACACAATATATAATTTACTACGCACCTTGAAATGTAGAAATTAATTATTGTAATCCCCAGCTTTCCAATAGACCTTTGATTTCTCGAAATGAAGATTCGGATATCTTGTTTCTTCTCAAGCAATAATGGGTTACAATAATCAGTTGCAGTCCAAAGCCAAGTCACTAAGTTAAGCATAAAAATAAAAGAATTCATTAGTTAGATGCATACAAAATCCTACGCATGTAAATCCGAATCTACTTGTATTAAATTGTAAATTTAAACAAACTAAATTATACTACAGTTATAGTGACATCAAACATACATTAAATAAGGTATACAGGGTGTCTCAAAAGTCCCCTGACATAGGGTAACTCTGTTATTATCAGAGTTACAACAGAATGTAGGAGGGAAAAGCATATCCAATTATGATGTTTTCAATCTAAAGTGAAGGAATTTTTAAAATCGGATGACCCGTTTGCGCTGTACACTCTCTATGCGCCCAATGTGAAATGAAAATGCAACGTTGCCATTTACCTGGACCCACAACAGAAGTGAGTGAAGTTACTGTCTTTTACGCTAACATGTCGATGGCCAGCCCCCGTTTCAAACAGTAACTTCATTCACTTATGTCGTGGGTCCAGGTAAATGACAACATTGCATTTTCATTTAAAATTGGGTGCATAAAGAGTATACAGCACATTCATCTTGTCCGATTTTTTAAAAAAGTGTTCACTTTAGATTGAAAACGTCATATTTCGAGATGTTTTTCCTCTTACATTTTGTTGTAACTCTGATAACAGAGTTACCCTATGTTAGGGAACTTTTGAGACATCCTGTATACATCATAAGAAGTTCCTTTCTAAATTCTACACGGATGTGGTTAAATTGAATGTGAGGTGGGTGATACACATTAGGCCTTTTGGGAGTACGTCACACGGACGACCGTAATTTTGTGTTCAAAATTTTTATGAACTGGTGGGATATGTGATACATATGGCCACGGGCTAGAATTTTCTCAGTATGTCAAATATGCAATCAGATTTCATGCAGCTTAATTTGGTGAAAAGCTATTGCCAATTGAACGTTACATTTACCTCTTTCTTGCAGATGTTGAACCATGCCGTTAGCACGTGAGGAATGGATCGAAATAATCAAACTGTGGGGCGGGAGGAGTATATGTGCAGTGGTTGCCGATTGCAGAGTCATCCACAATGTGACTCTGTGTCACATGTTTCAGTGTCACAGTAATTAACTAAATTTGAGAAGACGGGCACATTCATGAACATACATCGTAGCGGTTCAAACTCGCGGGACCTTGTTCCTTCCCCATTTTGAACCGGTACATGAAAATGCCATTTACTCCATGTTTGCCTGCGCCGATTTTGAAAATTCCTTCACTAATCGATTTCTCCCGTTGAGTACTACAAGAACCAGTTAAAATCTCGCGGGCCCTTTATTCTTCCCCATTTTGAACCGGTACATGAAAGTGCGATTTTTTTTCATGCTTGCCTGCGCCGATTTTGAAAATTCCTTCACTAGTCGATTTCTCTCGACGAGTACTACAAGAATCAGTTAAAATCTCGCGGTCCTTTTTTCTTCCCATTTTGAACCGGTACCTGAAAATGCGATTTTCTTCATGTTTGCCTGTGCCGATTTTGAAAATTCTTTCAGTAATCTATTTCTGTCGTCGAGTACTACAAGAATCAGTTAAAATCTCGCGGGCCCTTTTTTCTTCCCCATTTTGAACCGGTACATGAAAATGCGATTTTCTTCATGCTTGCCTGCGCCGATTTTGAACATTCCTTCACTAATCGATTTCTCTCGTCGAGTACTACAAGAATCAGTTAAAATCTCGCGGTCCTTTTTTCTTCCCATTTTGAACCGGTACATGAAAATGCAATTTTCTTCATGCTTGCCTGCGCCGATTTTGAAAATTCCTTCACTAGTCGATTTCTCTCGACGAGTACTACAAGAATCAGTTAAAATCTCGCGGGCCCTTTTTTCTTCCCATTTTGAACCGGTACCTGAAAATGCGATTTTCTTCATGTTTGCCTGTGCCGATTTTGAAAATTCTTTCAGTAATCTATTTCTGTCGTCGAGTACTACAAGAATCAGTTAAAATCTCGCGGGCCCTTTTTTCTTCCCCAAGCCAATATTTTTTTGTATATTTTGAATGTATTCAAGTATGGAACAAAAGTATTATATAATTCCCTTAGTAGGCTTCTCAACTTAATATGTTTCAACTTAAATTTTATTTATTTTAATTATTTATTTTCTTGTGACTCAATATTTAATTGCAATCGTTCATTGGGGAGAAGGGTGGCCATTCTCAAATATATAAATATAGTATTCTTAAAATTTATGTGTTCTCGTACTATTAGTTTCTTCCACTAGACCTGGAAATTGCAAAATTAATACCTGGAAAACTTGCAAAATTCAGGGAAATTGAGTTCCATATTTATGTATGAACACTGCTATTTACATTTTTTTTTTTCGAATAGGGAGAACTGTACGAAAGGGTGGTTTGAGAATAGTATAACAGTAGGTTTCTGGGAGTGTTGTTCGAAATGAAATCTTTAAGTTTTACGTCCCACTATTATGCTGGCTAGGCTCAAGATGACGGGGTGTTGTTCGGTGGGGGTCAATGTTGCCAATTTTGGGTAAAGTCGCTAAATAAGGGGAATTCGACCTCAACGATAGCGCAGGGTGACCATAAAATTTTCAGTTAAAAACGGGACAGGTTCTTGCAACACTAGACTTTTAGATCTACCTTTGTTCTTATCAGTGCCTTGATATCAGAGTTCCCCCTCTCTCTCTTCGTTACAGAGCGGGTACTTATGAAAAAGGAAAGACACGTTGAAGTTTGTTTAACACACAACCAACTGCTAAAACCTCTGCTGCCTTTCGAGCAGTACTGCGAACTATAGAGTATGTTTAATATAGGGATTTTCAGTTCAATTTTTGCCGCTTTGTTATTATTAATACTTTTAAAAGGAGTGAAGGTACTGGGTTTGTTATTTACTTCTTTCATTTACATAAAACGGGACGAATACTACTTTTTTCCATCTACTGACGGGACGGCCGCGACACGCCCCTAAAACGGGACTGTCCCGGTCAAAACGGGACGTATGGTCGCCCTACGATAACGACAAAAAAAAAAAATCCGATTGGAGACTTTTTTGGGTGATTTTTAAATAATGATTTACCTACTTACACATTTAGCGACTTTTTGCTGCAAACAAAATGTTCATCTGTAGAGAAGCATTATTAGTTCAAAAAAGTTTTTACGTTATTTTTTTCTGTTTGTTTGTTTTAATCAGCGCAAGTGATGAAGAGTTTGGAAATACAGCGTACTCACTACTCCACAATCCTGCATTGTTATGTTACCCTTGCCCTCTAACGAAGAATAACTACAAACTTGATGTCCTTTAGTTCGCAGAGTTTCCGTTGAGAGACACACGTAATACATCATTACCGATAGCAACAAGATTAGCTATAGATGCGTGAAAAAAGGCGAAGAAGGTGTTTGTTATATTTGTCCTCTGGGGTCTTTTAATTATTCTGCACTTTTTCTTTTACAAAAAATTGCTTAACGTAAGTACTGTAGTGTTAATTATTTCGGAACTATTTTGACCACAACATGAACAAAAGTACCCGAAACAACCTGAAATGATCCCTGAATTAAAGGATTGGTTGCGCCCTGTTTACAAAGATGTGAATAGAACCAGCGGCGCAAATCTGTCTTCAACATTGGGGGGGGGGGGGGAGGGTAAGACCGTTACCATACTTTTTTTGGCGATGTCCAAAATACTTATGAAGTTGAAAAACAATGTTGTGGAGGATCAGAGTTGTCTTTAGCGTTAGGAGGCTGCAGATTTGAGGCTTATTCTGGGGGACATCTCACGTTCCTTTGTAGCAATCGGACAAAAATCATCAAATTTCTCCCAAAAAACACATTTCAAATCGGATTATTTGGGAGAAGTCCCCCTCAGTTCCAAGATTGGAGGGGACATGTATCCGTCATTCCCCCCCCCCCCGGGATTTGCACCAGTGAGTAGAACATATTGTTTAGTTTACATCTACAACTTTTACAATGCTTATAGACAATGAATTTCTCGATTATTTCTTATAGCGACTTTTCACCCAAAATTGGAGTCGTCACCTCTCGTTTCGCAAACTTATTGCCAACATTTTAGAAACTGGTTGCGGGGAGAGCTACAATGGATGATTCAAGTTATTTCGTCGCTTCCGCTGTGAACCTAAGTACAAGATTCCAAAAGTCACATTTTTTTGGTTCCAAACAATATGTCTGCTGGGTGAAAGCATAGACTGGAATGTGTTGCCTTTCCTACCTTATCTTTAATCCCATAGTAGCTCCTTTCCCAAAGTTAAAAAAATGCAATTCTTCCTTTCTTAATAGTACTTATGACCCAAAGTATTACGTAAGCATTGTATGTTACTTATGTAGCTCACAGAGCCGCAGCTATGGGCGAGCAAGCAAAGCACGTGTCCCGGGCGCGTGGTTGGAGGGGCGCCTAAAAGAGAGGTTATATATTAGTACTTTTCCTGGCGGTATTTAATACTTTTCATCAGAGTGCGAAATCATGAAATCAAAGTGAGAGGAAAAAATGAAATGAAATCTTTGAGTTTTACGTCCCACGGTTATGCCGGTTAGGCTAAAGGAGACGGTGATTATGAGAAATGAATGAAATGGTGGAATGAAGTAAGTGGGAGGAAATGGGAGAACCCCGAGAAAACCCACGCACACGGTGTTTGTCCACCACAAGGTTCACTTGGCGGGGCTAGGATCGAATCCGTGACCCCAAGCACCAGAGGTGAACGCTCTACCACTGAGCCACCGCGGCCCTAAAAGTGAGAGGAGACTGGAGGAGTGAAGAGAGAGAGAGAGAGAGACAGAGAGAGAGAGAGAGAGACAGAGAGAAGAAAACGCTCGCACTTTTACACTTCAAAGTAAATTAAGTCATTTATTTTTTCTGTCCCCCTCCTTCCCCTCCCCTAAGTTCTACTGTCAAAGTAAATAGCTAAAAACACTCCCAGGCCAGAAGCGCATCTACGTTGGAAATTTGATCGAGATCGGTCGGTCGGTGCAAGAGATTAAGAAAAAATGAAATGAAACCTTTGAGTTTTACGTCCCACAGTTATGCCAGTTAGGCTAAGGGAGACGCTGATGATGAGCAATGAATTAAATGGTGGAATGAAGTAAGTAGGAGGAAATGGGAGAACCCCGAGAAAACCCACGCACACGGTGTTTGTCCACCACAAGGTTCACTTGGCGGGGCTAGGATCGAATCCGGGACCCCAAGCACCAGAGGTGAACGCTCTACCACTGAGCCACCGCGGCCCCCGGCCGGGAATCGAACCCGGGTGTCCCACGCCAAAGGCGTGTTCATTAACCACTTAGCCACGAGGGAGCTCATCTGTGAGGCAGTGTAAACCCCCCAAAAAAAGAAAGAAAATAAACGCACACTGGATGTTTGCGCAACTGAGGATCAAAACATTCTCAATGGAGTATGAGAAATAGTAAACGTCAATCAATGTGTGCTTTTGCTTATTCATTACTTCGTTAATACTTAATTCCTTCTAGAAATAGTGAAACAATACTATGAAGAAACACTAATTAAACTAATAACAATTACGTTGTATTTCTTACCATACCGTTTTTACCACCCATAGAATTTCAATCTAGCACTATACTGCATTAGTCACGCCGTAACGAAAGCTGAAATTCAAAGACATGGCACTCGTTAACTGTTGAAGCTGTGTTGTAGCTACCTGTATATCACGCGGCCTGCGTTGGTACTCCTCAACATAAATACGTCACAGCCCAAAGCCAGGAAACATCACAAACAGAAGACAGGGGCACAAGCAGTGCCTGACACTTCACGAACTCAAACCCACCAAGACTCAACTCAACATGACCTTCAATTACGTTCTAGAAACCAAACCAGTGCTAAGGCACAAACTCACCAACTTCCTATATGAAAACACAAGAAAAAAATCTAACGTTTTGGTTCCAAAGTGATGACATAACAATAATACTAAAAAGGTTTTAATTTTCAGTAACCCAAACATTAATTAACTAGGGAACATAACAAAGCAAAAATAAATAAATAAAAATAAATTAAATTAAAAAATAAAAACCTGACAAGTAAGCTCTCCCTGACTACTTTTTTTTTAATTTCAGTGAGGCTGTAAAATATGTCAATATCTTCGTTATATATATATATATATATATATATATATATATATATATATATTTCATTGTAAACAAGTTCTTTAAACAAAAGAAAGCTCTGAGAGCGCTTACCTCTGACGCGGTAGGTCCCTGGTTCGATTCCTGCTCCCGACAAATAGGCTTTTGGTGAACACTGTAGTTGTGGTTATTCTTAAGACTTTCCAGTTTCCTTACATTTTCTTGATTCCACCATTATCATGTATCTCATCGTCACCTTCTCTCTTACATTGATGTACAATCATGGGGCGTTAAACTAAAAGAAAAAAAAATCTTGCAAATATCCTAGTAAAAATGAGTTTTCTAAACTACACTAGTGGCCCCGCGTAGCGTATTCGCTAACGCTCTCGTCTTCAGTGCGAACGGTCCCGGGTTCGATCCCGGTGGGGGAACTCGGTCGAAAAAGTATCAAAAGATTTTAAGTCCAGCCATCCTGAATGAGGTTTCCTTGGCTTTTCCTCATTCACAGCAGGCAAATGCCGGAGTGGTACCTAACATATAGGTCCCAGGCCGTTTTCTTCCTTCCGAAATCCAAAAATGGAAATGAAATCTTTGAGTTTTACGTCCCACGGTTATGCCGGTTAGGCTAAAGGAGACGGTGATGATGAGTAATGTATGAAATGGTGGAATGAAGAAAGTGGGAGGAAACGGGAGAACCCCGAGAAAACCCACGCACACGGTGTTTGTCCACCACAAAGTTCACTTGGCGGGAGCTGGGATCGAACCCGGGACCCCAAGCACCAGAGGTGAACGCTCTACCACTGAGCCACCGCGGCCCCATTTTTCCCCAATCCATTCTTCCCTTCCTTTCCCCGGATAGTGTGATCACCGAGGGAAGTCATCCCTCATATGCGACGGGCTAACAAGGCCATTGATGCCCAAAGCCCAGAAATCTAAATCCTAAATCTTCACTACACAAGGGAATTTTCGCGCTGAAAACGGTTTATTAGCAATTATGTTAAGCAGCCCTGTAGTAAATCTGCACCAAGTAATAAATCGTCACATATAAAACGGAATGAATAAACACATAACATTCATTTTGCTACCTTGAAATGTAAAATGTTTCAAAACATTAATATTCAAAGATTTCTCAAAATTCAGATTCACCCATTCCATTGTCCTCAATCATTAACAAGTTTTACAATAGTAAGAATTGTATTCATAAACTACATTACTTACTTAGTACTATATTAAAGCAAGTTACACTAAAAGAATATATAATTAATGGAATATTTAACTAAAGTAATAGTTAACTAGTGTACTTACCCAAGCATTTGTTTGCTTCCTCTCTTCTTTTCCGTTTGTAAACAACCTCGTTTCGCAAGCAAAAGACGGTAGTTCAATGACGTCAGCCATGGCGAAAGAAAGAGGTGTCTATAGGCGGCCTGGATCTCACACACAGATGGACGTATTTAACATATAGCTGAAGTATTTAACATACGTATACGTATGTAAAATACGGAAGATTGTTAGATGTCAGACATCCTGCAGCGACATGATGTAATATCTAAGCGGGTAAAAGGCAGTACCTCTGTAGTATATGGATAAAGTACGCTCCGTACAGATTTCCTTAGTAAACATAACGAATCCTTGTATTTGTACAATATACCGCTGTCCGGATAATGGATTTTTCTCAGTGTGGGCCGATTAATCGCAATTCTTTAATAATTATTGACTTTCGTTAAACGATAATTGGAATAAAGCCAAACGTTGAAGAAGTGTGCCCGTGAAAGATGTTACAAAGAATGCAATAGCTATTTACAGTTTGTGTTGCTTAGCGGCTTCACTTTCACTATAGAGGATTGCAGGCATTGCGCGGTAAATTGAGCTCTAACCTTGACCTTCACTGAACCCAAAATATGACAAGAAGGGGTGGGAAAGTTTTGCCTGTCGCTAAACAATATTGCCATCTTCACTTTGTGCTAAAAATCAATTAAGTTAGAGTTTTGTTACAGGAAATGGAGTTTTTTTTTTTCTCTCGATGACAGGCAAAGTTCTAGGAGGCAATGGTACCATTCGGGAGGCAAGCGTCAGAGTTTAGAAAATAATTCTGAGGGTTAGGTCAAGTTTAATACTAAATTTTGAGAAAGATTGGGGCTCGAGCTAAATTTTTAAAAAATTTATCGGGCCTGGGTCGGGCCAAAAACATTTAAAATTTATCGGGCCCGGACCGGACTTGGGCCAAGAATTAAAAAAAAAACTTATCGGGCCGGGCCGGGCTGGGGCCGAAAATCTCCAAAACTTTTCGGGCTCGGGCTGGGCCTGGCCTAGGTACATTCGGGCTGGATTGGGCTCGGACCGAAAAATTAGGCCCGTGCAGGTCTCTACTATGAGTATGACTCCATTCTTATAAGAGAAGAATGTTGCAAACACTTTCTCAGCCTACTTCTGTCTCTTGAACTTCTTGGGGCGAGGAGAAAATGAGTGCTACCACTCCATTGACTGTTCTTTCGTTTCAGGATTTAGTGGTACAGCCTATTTCGTCCATGGATTTAATTCGTACAGAAATCGATAGGCATTCCGGTCAAAATAGTAGAAGACTTCCCTTCATCCAGTCACTCTTTCACTCTCTTGATCTCCTAACAGATTTTTTGGAACCCATTATACCGAGAACTTGTGCATGCCCAAGTCATTATGAATTATGCTACCGACGCATTCCAGAGAAATGCCCACAATATCTGACTTACGTTTTGGTGAAATTCTGCAATTTTCAACTATAATATCACGAAATTTATCCATGATTTCGGGAACAGTCACTACTTTTGGTCATTCTGGATGTAAAGCATTATCTGTTGAGAAATCGTCAGGTTGAAACTGTGTCACTCACTTCTTCATCAATGTATATATTGCGAAGAGTCCCGTAGTGTTACACGGATTTCCTCATGAATTTTCTCCTGTGACTTTCCATGGTAGAGTAAAAATCAGATTTTTGATCTCGTTGTTCCTGAAATTCGCTGGTTGGGCACACATAATCACCTCAAAGGCCTGAAAAACACAATAAGAATTTCGTTGTTAATATGAAAATTTGTACATACAGAGATACGTTTTTCAAAACTGTACAATTTCATCGTTCTACCTACACTCTTTCTGAGCTGAGCTACGAGTTTCGAGTTTTTCAGCAGCAACTCGTAATATATATATATGTAACACATATAACTAGGTATGATTTAAATGAATGTGTTATTTGTAGTGTCATTGAATTTGGGTTAGGGTATCAAAAGTTGCATTGAAAAATATTTCATATGCAGGCATTACTTTATTTCTTAGTTACAAATTTTACTTGAAATAAGTTTAATTTATAATTATATAGTATGAAAACAAGAAATACATGTTGTACTGTAATGAGAATCAAACATAATAAAACTATCATTTTTGGTACGAAAAAAACAGCTCCCCCCAAAAGTGTATCTGCCCCTCCTTTGCCCCCCTCAGAAATTATAACTGGCGTCGTCACTGGCCCGAACTACATGAGCATCCGGGGTCTCCCAAGTACACTAACCATATACTCACGAGGGAGCTCATAATTAGACTGACTTGTACAACGCCTTTCTTCATTTATCTATTCTAGACATAGATGAATTCGTAGTTATTTTCTTCAAAATCTTTCATAACCCTTCCCGCTGGTTAGTGGCTAGCACGTCTGTCTTTGGCACATGGAGTCTCGGATCAGTGAGAGAGCCTTGAAATTTGAACACATTACTGGACAGTATTGGCGTACACAGAGGGAGCTAATGCATATTTAAAACGTTCTTCTTCTTCTTCTTCTTCTTATTATTATTATTATTTTTAGAAAATCTACATTTTCAAGTAAAAGGAGTAAAGAATAAATAAAAAGTAGGAAGAAAGGTAGTCGGAAACATAGAGATGAAAATTTCCAAAAAGAGGATGGAAATTAACTATCATATTATACATAGTAAAGAAGCAACACAACCCACAAGTAAATATATACTCGAATTGATTTTTAAGCTTGCTTTTCATCTCCATGCGAAAGAATATCTTCTAAAGGTAGAAGAAAGAACAAAATTCAAGACACTAGGGTACTCCTTTGGAAATCGCACTTACTGTATTATGTGAGCAAGTTAAAAACCTTTTATTTCGCTCAACAAAAAGAATGAAATCCATAAGCTGTGAGTGTTTATCAAAAGCAAAAACCTGCTGCATGTGACAACAAATAACAGAAATTGAACTCAAGGCTTTAAATACTGGAAACATACTTAATAATGCAGGGGAGGGTCAGTGACAGAGGGAAGTAAGAAAGTAAAATAATATATGGTTTAAATATGATACTGTTTTTACTTTGTAGAGATTTTTTCTTAAAGTACAATTTGTCGAAAGCTTTTTTAGTATGTGCGTGTGTTAAATACACCGATGCTTTCTTAAATGTTATACTATCAGACAGGGCCTGATCCAGGATTTTCTGACGGGGGGTGCACCAATAACTAAAAGCACATTTGAATTAAATTTGACTTGTTAAAATCCCTTTAGGAATCTGTGGTGTGAATGAGGAATTGCCCTGGAAATGCTGTTTTCTCTCGGTGAATCCTTTTCCTTCAACCTTCAGAAAATTAACTTAAACTATTAATTTTGCAAAACTCACTGCTAGCTTCTCACTTTAGGTAGTGTATATTTACAACGAGGGGGGGCGCAGTGCACCTTTGCACTCCCCCTAAATCCGGCCCTGCTATCAGAATGGATTTAATAAATTGTCCAAACATAAGAAGTACTCTTTTGCTCAGATGACATCATGTTCTTAGGTAGACGAAAATTTTCTTATTTGATTTTGATAAAGAAGTTGATAACGCGAAACTATGTATTATGCACTTTACAATTCTAGCGCCCTTCGAAAATAAATTCTGCGTGCGCCACTGCATTATGATGATTCGGATTTCACCTTAAAACTATAGATTCGCATCTCGTATAGTCTCGGTGCTGAAAAAGGTGCAGAAACTCCAATCCAAACAAATCACCAGAAGCTTCAATGGTCAAATAATTTACCTTTGTATTCTATGCATTACTGATTTGTGGATCTTCGAACTTAGTCAACTAATAAATTAGCAGGATTGGATACTTTGGTAAATTGGGAGAATTGAACTTCATCACACAAATCCGCGTTGTACGCATCAAATCATGAATCAGCATCATAAAGATAATGTAAATCTTTCCCCATCTTCCAATCTTGAATTCAAACTTGTATTTACGACTCCTTTTGATTATGTATATGATCAAATTTGGAGTAGGAGTATCTTACCAATTGATAAAGTGTTTGGAATATGAATTGCTAATACCATCATCAACATCAATGGGTAGTTTTGGTACTCGGAAATTCGAATCTGCCTTTCTCTATTTTTTTTTTCTTTTCCTTCCTTTCCTTAGCACTCATAAATTATTTCACAAATCTCTTGGATACAGATTGCTTTGTAAAACTAGAAAATGATATATGTGAATTCACTGTGTTCATGGAAATTTAAAGTAAGTACTAGAGCCGTAAAAATGAATATTTTTTTAAAATACAAATTCAGCTATATGAAGTTCGAACTCAATTATTTTAATAGTTTCTCAAATAATTTATTTTAATAAATTACTAAGCTTTTCAATGAGGGGAAAAGTCCTTCATCGATTGATTTTAGCAAATTTTTGTTATAAATTTAGAACGCATGATATCCTTAAATTTCGTTTTTCTTTTTTTTAAAAAATATGTTTTTCCTTGGTTTTCAGCACAATTAATGTCAAAATTATTTAAATTTTGGAAAACTGTCTGTCACTTGACACTGTTGTGACGCCTCATAAATAAGAATGATTTGAAAGATCATCTCGCAATTTTGTTTATTTACAGCTCACATTAATGTATAGCAGGCTTGTTACATATATATTTTTTTGTTTTAAATAGCAAACAATAATGTTTTCTATTGTACAAGCTAGGCTTTTTATTGACTTAAATATCATTTAAAATGCTCGCGGAGCAAAACAATATCTTCATTGTAAAAATTATTAACGTGTAACAACTTCGCCAACTATCAACTTTGCCTACTTGATCAGACTTGATAGTGTCTGATCAAACCAAAGTTGGCGACGTTGATACAACTTAATAATTTTTATAATACTCACATTGTTTGCTCAGCGAATAGTTTAAATTAAATTTAAACAAACAGTAATTTTTTTTTTCAAAAGTTTGACCAAGTCCAAAACTCTAAATTTGGTTGCCTATAACTCGGGAACCAAAGTTCTGGGTAGGGAAGAAAATAGTATTTCACATTCTTACTAAGTAAGTCAAGGTCTCTGTTTGCGCCAAGTTTAATGAAGATTGGATAACTTCCTTACGTATGACATACGACTGTGATTGTAAATAATAATAATAATAATAATAATAATAATAATAATAATAATAATAATAATAATAATAAATATGGACAGGAGACACTTGTTCAAGTAATGGGTAATAATTATTCAGATAACTAATACTTGTTCTAGTAACGATCAACTGTCCCTATAAATGTAAAAATTAATAAATTGAATGCATAAAGAAACTACTCCAAAGCTTTTTAAAAAATAAATTATCTAATAATTTTAATAGCGCTACTGTATACCCGCGTGTACCCCTAATTCTTTCAGATAGTCTTTAATCTAGAATGTGATTAGTAGAGACCGGATGTTTAGGCACTAAAACCTGGAAAATATGCAGGCAAATAAGCACTAAAAATTTAAAAAATAGGCAGTAAAATAGGCACTAAAATGTAACTAGAAATAATGAAGATAAATACTCAACACCATTAAAAAATAGATTCAAGTCACAGATAATATTCAAAGAATATAGAAACATACTTCTTTCTTAATATCTTCTTTTATCGTATACATGAAAACGAAGCTTGTTAGGCATTCCATATATACTGGGTGAACCTGAAAGATGTGCAGATGCTTCGGGAGGTGATTCGTAACATGAAAAGAAGACAAAAAAATCCTCTTTCATGTTGTGAAATTCCGCGTCGTTTACGAGTGAAAGGGACCAACTTAGAATCGAAAATCGAATCCTGATAATTGGATCGAGACATAAAAGTGTTCACAACTTTGGGAGGTCATTCATGACATTCAAGAGGACTTTTTGTCTTTCTTTTTCATGTCACGAATCATCTGTCGAAGTATGTGCACATCTTTCGGTTCCGTTCCAATTGTCAGGATGCGATTTTCGATTTCAAGTTGGCACCCCTGTCAGTCGTACACGACGTGGAATTTGACAACATGCAACAGACTTATTGTCTTTTTTTCATGTCACGAATCACCTCCCAACGTATGTGCACATTATCTGTTCCGTTCCAATTGTCAAGATTCGATTTTCGATTCCAAGTTGGCACCACTGTCACTCGTACACGACATGGAATTCGACAAAATACAAGAGGACTCTTTGTCTTCTTTTGATATCATTAATCACCTCCCGAAGTATGTGCACATGTTTGAATTTCACCTTGTATATATATTGTAACGTACCACGTGCGTTATATAAATTATATATTTTCCCAATGAAGGCTTATTTTGAAGAAAATGCATAGAATAGGCAACATCAGGCACTAAAGCAATTATTTAGGCAGTAAAAGTCGAAATAGGCAAAATAGGCAAAATAAAATTACCTTAAATCGAAACTATAACCCCCCATATAAATTTTAAAACGTTATTTTTGATAATATCTTTAATATTAAGGAATAGGCATTTTGCCTAACATCCGGTCTCTAGTGATTAGCAAAAGAAAATAATAAAAAAATAGGCATATTAATAAAAATCAAGCTTTCTTTTCTTCTTTTCTGACATTGAACGGAAGTCAGAGTACTGTCTGTCGGAACTGCTTTGTAGTCTGTGAGTAGAAAGATCATCCACTGTCCTAGTAGCAGACGAAGAGTTCTGGACTACAATTATAAAAGGTAATTATCAGAAATTATCCTATAATAATGTTCAATCGGTTGTTTAAAAATTAAAGCGTTTCAAAGAATAGCTTTGTTACTTACCCACTCCAAAATGCAGTTACTAAGTAGTAATTGGATTAAAACGTACGACCATGAACAACACTTTAAGTTTTGAAGTGACCTACAGCTGACATTGTCTTTGGTGTTTTATAATTGCTTGGTTAAGTTTTAAAATTTGCAGAAATTATTGCTGATGTTAATGTTGTCTAAAGACATCACTACAAAAAATACGTATTAGGCATTCTAAATTGTACTGACTGTATTTTTTAAAATTACGAAACGGTACACACACACACACACACACACACACACACACACACACACACACATATATATATATATATATATATATATATATATATATATATATATATATATATATATATACATACAGGGTGTTATGAAGCATACCGGCAAACTGTATGAAATGATTCCTCACATCAAAATATATATGGATCTTACGGGAAAAGAGCATAGTTTCACTATCAATGCCATAAAAGCATGTTGTCATATTATTATATTTGTCAAGAAATAAAATCAATTATGATACTCTTGTATTGATTACACAGCCAGAGGAAAAAAAAAATAAAACTTCTGCGCACCGGATCCCAGGCTATGGATTCGATGTATTTTGTTACACAGAATCCAAATTTCGAAACCCCAGGACGATTGACCGTGTCAATTTTGTTTTATGGACGGAAAACGTGAGCCCTCTTTATCCAAAATCGCTCAAGTTTTTCACCTATAACAAAAAATTGACACGATCGACCTTTCTGGGGTTTCGAAGTTTGGATTCTGCTTAACAAAATACATCGAATCCATAGCCTGGAGTTCTGTACACAGAACTTTTATTTTTTGTATGTGGCTGTGTTATTTATTTACTTCTGCCTACATTTAAATTCTTCTTAGAAACTAAAGCAGTATTTGATAAAATAGAACAAAACGAATTGAATTTCACAAAGGGTTGTGCAACCCGAAACATCTTAGGGGGCGCGGTGGCTCAGTGGTAGAGCGTTCACCTGTGGTGCTTGGGCTCCCTGGTTCGATCCCAGCTCGCGCTGTGTGAACTTTGTGGTGGACAAACACCGTGCTCGTGGGTTTTCTCGGGGCTCTCCCGTTTACTACCACTTTCTTCATTCCACCATTTCATTCATTTCTCATCATCACAGTCTCCTTTAGCCTAACCGGCATAATTGTGGGACGTAAAACTTAAAGATTTCATCTCATTTCCGAAACACCTTGTTTTAGATTTGGCGAATTAATTTTGTTGGGGGAAAAGTAGCAGTATCACGTGTACACCAGGCGAAAGAGTTTGGTTTGTATGGCGTAATATTTTCTCAATTAATTTTGAAACCGGAACTAATATATTTCTACTACTTCCAGTTTCAGTAGAAAGAGATTAGAGTGGAGATGGAATATATTGTTGGGACATTTGATCAATGCTTCTAGCTATCTATTACCGTTTTTGCTCTATAGTGATCAACGTTGAAACCGGAAATGGTTAACTTCTTCAACTTCCGGTTTGAACGTCACCTCCATCAACGAACTCGATTTCTAACTTTTCATTCTCTATTTTCTGGTCAAAATTGATGGTAACCTATCAATTAGTTCTTGAGATCATTTCTGCCCTTGACGGATGGAAGGGCACAAACAGGATAAATATTGGGTGCTTGAATTAATTCCCGCTGTTTTTTATACCAATGATAAATTGTCATTCCACAAGAACAAAACGATATCTTCTGCTGAAAGTACTGTCCCTCGGCAGCTACAACCTTTTCCCACTTTTCGGGTAATAAATGTATTCCGCGATAGGAAATTGCGGGTTCCTGTGAGGCAATCCATCCATCGAGCCAATTTTGGTTATCTTAGACAGTTCTTAAGTGTTGGTCAGATAGGTCATGCTGCGTGCATCTAAACAAATGGTAGTCGGAAGGGGCGACGTCTGGTGAATATAGCGGGTGGGGTAAAACATCCCGTCCCAATCCCTCTAAAGTTTATTTCACTACATTTGCAACATTTGGTCTGGCATTGTAATGAAACAGAATCACTTTGTTGTGTATCTAGTCATACTCCGGTCGTTTTTCTTGAAGTGCTTGATTCAGATGCAGTAATTGTATTCGGTAACGATTAGCATTCATCGTTTGACCCGGTAGAAGCAGCTCATAATAAACCATACTGACTTGATCCCACCAAAAGCACAGCATGATTTTCATTCCATGAATGTCCGATTTGGGCGTTGATGTTGATGGTTCTCCGGGCCTCACCCATCATTTTCTGCGCTTGGGATTGTTGTAACGAATCCATTTTTCATGGTAGGTTACAATGCGACGCAAAAACGACTTCCGTTTATGTCTTTGAAGCAGCACTTCACACATGGTTAAACGTTTCGCAATATGTCTTTCCGTCAATTCATGTGGCATCCACTTTCCCACTTTCTGCCATCTTCAAACTTTTTGACTGACGAGGACGCACTTTATCGCTCAAGTCAAAATCATTGTTTTTGAATCGTCGATACCACTCTCTACACGTTGTTTTCGATAGAGCATGCTTTCCATACGCCTCCACTAGCAAACGATAAATTTCTGCAGCAATTTCTAAAGATGGAAGCAGAAGAGTAGTGCTTCCCGCAAATGATGCTTTTTCAGGCGCAAAGCCCGCCATGTTCAAGACACTGAAAACAAATATTCTTTTCCCTTCACTCGAAGATTAAATAGTGCTCTGATAGACCAAGGATAGCACTTCCAAATAGATATCCTGTCTCAATCCGCTGTGCTGCAATAACCCAACTATGCCCTATGTTCATGAACAGCGAGAATTAATTCAAGCACTTAATATATAAAGGAGTTTTGGTGAACCAAATCTTTAAAAAGTATAAATACTATTTAACATCGGCGGAAATCTGTTTTTAAAATGATGTTCAAAATATTTCTAAAGTTAAAAAACAATGCTGTGGGGGATCAGAGGAGCAGAGTTTCTTTAACATTAGCATGTGGGCAGATTTGAGGCTTATTCTGGGGGGGGGGATAAGACTCATATTACGGTCCGATAGATGAATCTGACTTCTGAGATGAACCTGTTGTATATTATATATCAGGCGATGTGGATGAAGTAGTTTTACGTATCAGCAAAACACATTTCAAATCGGATGATTGGGGGGGGGGAGTTCCCCAAGTTTCAAGATTGGGCGGTACATGTACCTTTCATTCCCCCGGGATTTGCGCCAGCGATATTCAATAATACACGTACCTTTTACAACACTTAATAAGTAACCATAGTAAAGTTTCCATTCTCTGGTATTAAAATTTAAATGAACTTACTACCGTAAAACTCTTAAGATTGCATTATATATATATATATATATATATATATATATATATATATATATATATATATATATATATATATATATATATATATATATATATTTTAAAATAATAGATGGACCTTTTGGTGACCAAAACAAACATGGTATTTCGTCAAACTAAAAGTATATTGTGTTGTGTTATGAACAAAGGTCAGAAGAGGGACAAAATCTGTGGGCGCCTTCTGCATTGTTTTATTACATAAGGACTAAAGGAGCACGGTCAACTCAATGAATGGCAAAACCGGATGTAGACAACTCCTCTCTGTTGAAAATTAGTTTTAATTTGGTTGACGGAAAATTTAATGAGTTTTGATCGTTTATACGTATGACAGCGGAATATTTTCCCTCAGTTTCTTTATTTGGAGTTATGAATGACCTTCAAATTTTTAAGGGGAAAAAAGGTTAAAGAAGAAAACAATATTATACACCTCTCCTTTTTTTCCCTTTTCGGATTTCTTGTCCATCTTGCAATGTTTTTCAAATCCTATGTCGAGATAAAAAGCCAACAATAGCTCTGTGGTTGCTGCCGCCTCCTATTTTAAATCTCATCACGAGATGGCATTCACGTCAGCAGAGAACGACGCTCACAGCTGGCGCCGATGGCGGTGTTCAACTTCAAAGGGAGGCCGCCAGATGCCATCGTTGAGGATTGGCACATGAGAGAGAGTGTGTTAGATTAAGGTTCCAACACAATCAACCACGTACATAACACTTTTCTAGTGTTCCTCTCTATAGCCCCATAACCAGAAGCGATATAGCACATATTTTCTCAGGGTTGCCATAAGCTGACGACGATTAAAGAGATTTCAGCTTCTTACGTTAAGACTGAAAGGTGACAGCTAGGATGCAAAATACCGGATAACGATAGAAAAGATCTTAAAACCCAATGAAAACTCAATGACCAGCAACTTTTGTGTGTTCTGCATATATCCTCGAATTTATATATGCATACATACATACATATACATATATAAACATTAACGTCCTACGAATATGATCCGAGACTAAAGAAGACGATAATGTTAAGAATGAATAAAATGGTGGAATGTAAAAAGTAGTAGGAAACGGGAGAAGTCCTAGAAAAACCCACGCAAGCAATGTTTGTCCACCAGAAGGCCCCCACTTGATGCGAGCCTAAATAGAACAAGATACTACCCCACTCTGCTCTACTTTTGTCCTACCTCTGGAAATTTAGAGTGGGCTTGTGTCCTACTCTCGAAGATGCATCGCTTTAAACAATCAATCTTGAACTATTTTTCTCTCTGTCAAAAAGTCTTGTTTTTATGTTAAAGATATTCTACTAGGTCCTAACTGCAAAAATATGTTATAGTTCTAGTAATGCTGCCACTTCGTTTTTAACGTAGGGACGTCTTAATTTAGTATTTTCTTGCTGTTACAGTAGTCAACTTGAGAATGCCTTTGGTGCACAAGGTTCTGGGTTCGATTGCCTTTAGGAGATCATCGAATGCATTATACAGTCTTTCAGATTCCAGTTTAAAGTGTAGATCTCGCCCTATGTAACCTAGCTGCTTGCCAGGACGTATATACAAATCAATCCCAAAGAGAGTGAAGCTAATGCCCTTTCAATCTGTATCTATCTATCTATCTATCTATCTATCTATCTATCTATCTATATATATATATATATATATATATATATATATATATATATATATATATATATATATATACTAGCAGCGTTCACCCCGCTTCGCTGCGGTCACCCTGGAACGCAATAAACTTTGTTACTTAGATAATTTTTACTTTTTCGCTTTCAAGTGATATGATAAAAACCATAGAAGAATGTTAACATTATATCGCCTGTCATTTATGTTAACCCGCCGAGTGACACGGTCATGTGGGTTGCATATAAATACGGTTAGATTTAGCTATGATGAGCTAACAAAGGATTTGTACGTTATGGACACTTGAATGGTCAATTATCTCAAGACACTGGTAATTAAAAATTAAAGTGATATGATAAAAACCATCTAGGGTCCAAATCCTAATAACCCCCCAAAAATAAAAGAAATTGGTTCAGCCGTATTAGCGTGATGAGGTAACAAAGGATTTGTGCGTTCTCTTTTATATATATAGACTAGCAGCGTTCACCCCGCTTCGCTGCGGTCACCCCGGAACGCAATAAACTTTGTTACTTAGATAATTTTTACTTTTTCGCTTTCAAGTGATATGATAAAAACCATAGAAGATTGCATTAAATGTTAACATTATATCGCCTGTCATTTATGTTAACCCGCCCCGCTTCGCTGCGGTCACCCCGGAAGTTTTCGCTTTCAAGTGATATGATAAAAACCATAGTAGATTGCAGTAAATGTTAACATTATATCGCCTGTCATTTATGTTAACCCGCCGAGTGACACGGTCATGCGGGTTGCATATAAATACGTTTATTTTTACCTATGATGAACTAACAAAGGATTTGTACGTTATGGACACTTGAATGGTCAATTATCTCAATACACTGGTAATTAAAAATTAAAGTGATATGATAAAAACCATCTAGGGTCCAAATCCTAATAACCCCCCAAAAATAAAAGAAATTGGTTCAGCCGTATTAGCGTGATGAGGTAACAAAGGATTTGTGCGTTCTCTTTTATATATATAGATATATATATATTCTATATACGTACATAATTTTAAAAAACAAACAAAACTATATTCTAGAATGAAAGCTCAATTTTCGAACTCCAGATTCTTCCCTTAGTTCATTCTCATTCTCTCTCTCTCTCTCTCTCTCTCTTTTTTTTTTATATAGTAAATGGCTTAAGGATAATGAAGAAAAATTGTAGTAAGTGAATCAGGTAGTATCCTATCTAGATTTACAAGATGCTATTAAGTAATTTAAATAACTTTTTCCAAGCCTCTTTTTATAGCCTAGAAATTTGGGTGCTCAATTTATGACGGCATCTAAGTTTATAGAATATACTCTTGATCTTAAAAGCAGTTATACGTTCATATAATAACGTTTCTCAAATAGCACACTGTAACCAATAACCGTGAAAATAAGTGCCTCCTACCATGAAAAATATACGGTTTACCGTTTTTTCTAAAATAATGGTAGGAGACCGTTTTCCTGTCAGATGCTTGTGTCGGGCATGCGCATTGGAGAGAAAATAGATTTGATTAATATTGGTTAGATTTGGAAAATATTTCTGTAAATGTTTTTATCTTTAATTTTGTTCTGAGTACCTATAATCTGTTCTGGTGTTTTGTTAATACATTTGAGCGTTTAATAAATATGCGAAAGTTCGATACTCTGTAAGTTTGGTGACTTTTTTTTTTTTTGAGCATTGATGCCACTGTTAAATAATTATGCAAACACGTATTTATTAATTTGGGATAGCAGATACTGGATACTGTAGGCAGTGTTGTAAGAAGTCATATGGTTTTACACTTGTTTAGTCGTAGTTCTGGCCATTCTAAGCTATGTTGTCGGGTGCCTGCTTGGTTATCTGAAACCGTAATAATGCGACTAATCGAATGAATCGCTAATTAGAATATTTGAGGTCTATTAGTCTACTGGTACTCATAGCAAAAATACATGCGATAAAGCTAGTCTTAACACTGCAACAGAATATCGATTTATGAATATCTTAAAGGACATGGATGTTTGTTCCAACTACATTTTCAAAGCGTGCGAAAACTCAGCTATAAAATTCAAGAAGTAGGTTTATTTTATTTTTTATTTATTTATTTATTTATTTTTGTATGTAATATCAAATCCTCTTCTGGTGTTTTGTTCAATACATGACAAAATTGGCAATTTTGAAAAGAAAAAGCAATGTATGTTCAAGATGATATCAGAAGAAGGGTTCGATATTACAAACTAAGAATTAATTTTAATTTTATTCTTATGGATATTATGCACTTCGTAGGTGCAACGCTTCTTTCGTTCACTTTTGTGTTTTCTTTAGTTAAGTAGTCTTTAACACCAGTGGACCAGCGTGCACTCTAGTTGCATCCATCCAGGAAAAATTATTGCTAGCTACTGTGTGTACTGATACAGTTTCCAGCAATTCGATGAAACTTGGGTCAATATATATTGCCCAGCAAGAATTCTTACTGGATCTAGCAAAATGGCACGCTGGACCAGCAAGGACCTCTAGATAGGGAATCGGTGTGATAATTACCGTAAATCTTGTACACACACCTGTGTGGTAATAACACACCTGTGCTTTTTTTAATAAAAAAAAACGATCCCTAAATTTTACGGTAAATTACCGTAAAATATACGGTACCAAATTTGTTTGTAAACACGGTCAATATTATTTTGCTTCTAAATATACGGTCTGCCGTTTTTATGAAAAAACGGTGGTCCGTAAAATTTAGGGTAATCGGATGGCAGCGAGAGTTGACGGTAATCGGTCTGTAAATTTAAGGCGAAATTTTTTACAGTGCACCTGGCTCCCTTTCTAATTTATACGACGAGTAAGTCAAAAATTATCCATACGTTTGACATAACTTTTCTTACATTGTTTCATACTGATCTCTGTCCTCGTTTATTTTAGTGTTATGCTGTTGTGGTCATGCTATGAAAGTTTGATATTAATTCCTCCATTCGTCTTCGTTTTGTTGAAGATAGATCATGGCCGCTCCATTAGAAGTTTGCACCAAGGAGGAAAACGAGTAATGATCCGGTTTTTGTGGTCGGACGGTGTATCAGGGGCCGCAACCCATCAAAGACTTTCGTTAGAGGAACAATGTCTTGTCGCAACGGAGTGTCTACGAATGGATTGAAAAATTTCAAATTGGTCGCTCAAGCATTAGGAAGGAGTTGGACGACCATCTACGGCCAGAAATGATGACAACATTGAGCGTGCACGTGACATGGTTCTGTCAGACAGACGAATGACTATTGATGAAGTGGTACATCGTCTGAAAATTAGTCATGGTTTCTGATACACCTTCCGACCACAAAAACTGGATCACTGCTAGCTGTTCCTCTTTGGTGCAAACTTCTAATGGAGCAGCCATAATATTTCTGGAACAAAAGGAAGGTAAATGGGGGAATTAGGGTCAAACTTTCGTAGCATGACCACAACACCATAACAATAAAGTAAATGAGGACAGACGGATAATTTTTGACTTACCCTCGTACATATATATGTACGAGGGTAAGTCAAAAATTATCCGTCTGTCCTCATTTACTTTATTGTTATGGTGTTGTGGTCATATATATGTTCTTCATTGTCTTTAAGGTATTCAATAAATGACAAAAAAAAAAAAAAAAAAAAATGGATGAGCCTATCGAAAACCTTTAGCGGGAGAGTGTCAAAGGCTCTAAAACCATCACTAGATTCCAGAACTTCACTTGATCTAGTTGTCATCTATACACAACTATTTTTAACTTCCCATCTAATACAAAAAGGAACATTTATTCAGGGTATATTTTGTTTCCTTATTTTAAGATTTGCCTAAATTCCACACTATGTGTATATTTACTTATGTTTTGAGGTATTACATCATCTATCATGTAAATTTATGCCTCAAAGCTACAACCTAAAAAAAAAAAAAATCTATAAATATTGAAATATGCATCCTGTTTCACTTCCTGAATTTACATCAAAACAAAAGGAAAGTTCATTGCAATTGATGATGCAAAGCAATGAACAAATTGTTCTTGCTTTAAAAAGAGAAAGAAAAAAGAGAGAACTACAAAGGAAAACGACAGAAAAATGTGTTCAAAAGGGAAGAAAAATTAGAATCGAAATTCAAAGCAGCGGAATACAATCAAATAGAGAGGAGAGAAAAGAAAAATCAAAGATAGCGAACGAGAGGAGAAGGGAGAGAGGGAAAGGAAACAGAAAATGCAAAGCGGAAATCTGTGAAAGACAGATAAACGTGGATTCTGAGAATCACCCGTTCTTTCTCATTTTCTCTTTCACTGAGATTTCATTCCCAGAAATCCCTGGCAATCTTTCAAACGTTTAAAGCGCTTTTCTTTTCTCTCTTCTTCCTGGATGTGATGTATAGCTCTTCAACAACAGCTGACTCCCGCCATTTTTATCCCCTCAACTCTCGCCTATCAGACCACTTCAACGGCAGAAATAAAAGCCCCCCCCCTTTTTTTTTAAAATTCTCTCTGAGTTTCTTGACATGAGTGACTACACTGTGACCCTGACAGTCACAAACTGAGATTGAACTCGTTCTTATACTATGTGGAAATGTGTTTTGCATAGATAAAAAGGAACAAAGATCGAACTCAAATCCATTGTCGACGATCATTGTGAACCGTCGAAATGTTATCCTTTCATGTCAATCCAATCCTTTTTTTCTTCTTTTTCTACTACTTTTCAACACAGTTCAGGAGAGAATTTGCATCTCTCATACAATGAACGTGAGTTTGATATTGAGCATTTTATTCCCGAATAATATTGTTCGAGATGTAATGTTTTGAGCTAGATTTAGAGACCACTCGTACTGTTAAATGTGCTTATTTGGTTGTTTATTAACACACTTCACAGTCGTGCCTGCATATGAATCCACTTCCAATTGTCTACCAGAAGACGATGAAATATTCTCCAAACTTTTATTTTGTGAAGTAAGAGTAATTCCATGTGTTCCTTCAAGTATATGATTTGTTAACCCCTATTTTTTCTGTCTGATTTAATTAAATCTTTTATTTTTAATCTTCTTCACGTCTGATGCTAAATGTATATACATCTCGTTTGTCCAACGTATGTGAAGTCACATTCACATTAGACTAAATAATTACCCAGACTGTCCTCTCGTTCTTGATCTTTCACGAAGCTCAGCACTTGTCCTATCTTTAAAGATGACATGTGAATTGTTTTTATACCGTATTTATTTAATACATTTTTTAAAAATCATAAGTGAAGGTGTGAATGCTTATTTTTATCTTTCTTTCTTCCGAAGTTCTTTCTGAATTTCGTTCCATGTTTCGTTCTTGGCTTTTTGTTGTTACTTTATCGATATCTTTCATTACAATCAGATTGGGGAAAACGCATTTCAAATTACACATTTCTTCTTGAAGATAATTACAGATGAATATGGCCTCATATATGCTTTGAATAAATGAGACAGAATTAAAACCAGGAGTGAAGAACGTAGAAGGTATATCTGGTTAAGTAAATAAACATAAGGATTAGCAAAATATGCACTAGAAGGGAAACATGAAATTTCATTTGAAGGTAATCAGTTACAAGCAAAGGGTAAATTACAAATAGGGAGTTACCGTAATTATATTTTTTTCCAAATGGTAGGTTGATTCGGCAATATGAAGTAAAGTTTTCTTCGATTTCGTTATATTAAAGTGGTTACAGTTTTCACTTAAAATAAATATTTTAGTATTTAAGGAGTCTCTTGTAAATTCTACTTCCATCGATGGTCATTAGTGACACGGAAAGTGCATTAATAGAAGAAAAATGTTCATATTTTAGTAAGTGACTCACTGACATCAGTTTGGGTTAGGTTTAGTTTCTCTATTTGTTGTTTGTTGAAGTTTAGACTTGTCAGCACTAAGATTACATGAGATTAATTTTAAGGTGGAATTTGAACCACAGTATTGCATTCAAACTCTAATGCTCTTCACCGGGAATCTAAAAGGGGACCCCGTGTACAATATGCTTCTCTACTTATTTTGAAACAAGTGACATTACTTTGACATGACGATGAAAATGTAGAATATTAGAAATGAAAATGTTTAATAAAATAGTATGTAAAAAAAAAATAATTTTGATGAATATTTTAACCTGCTAATTCCAACGAAAAAAGCTCACAAGGTAACCCCAAATAATGACAACGTATTTTTAAAATTCAACATATTTTATTTTTGTTGTTATGTTTCTTATTTATGTCATTAACATTTTTACAAGCAGTATGTAATGGATAAACCTACTACTAAACTATTCCTATTTTTCTTAAATTGATAATGAAACAACTATTCCAATAGAACAAAACTATCATCTCTATCATATCTATCACATTGGTATATATATGTTCTCTCGATTTTCACTGTAGTTCACTTTCAAGTATGCCATCTTGTTTATCTCAATGAAATCTGTCGATTGATATATTTCCTATATCTTATCTTTGATAAATATCATAGTGAAATAAAAATAAAAATTTAAAAGCAGATTGTAATCAGATCATAACAAACAACAGTGCTGATGGAAAACCAACAGAGCATATTTCTTTCATTTTTATTACTGACATCATTCCAGCCATTCTTCGGTAACCTGATAGAATATATTTTACTTATTTATTTACAGAGGATCTTTCTTGGAATCATAAACGATAATATGGTGTCGTCCCACTTGCGACAGTCCTATGAGCGACAGGAACTGTTAACTGTCCTATGAGCGACCGATTCGTTCATGCTAAGATAATGGAAGAAGATAAGGTTTTCTCTTCTTTAACTTGTTTCATGCTAATGTGATTTAGAACCTCACAAAATGTACTATGAAAAATTTCGCTCTACCTGAATTTAATACTTGAGAATGCTCTCATTACATTAACAATATTTTATACGTTTTTCCTAATATTATATTTTTGAATTAACTTCCATGAATATCAAGGGGAAAACTAATTAAATATTTAGAGTCTATGTCTATGATTCTAATATAATTAAAAATTTCATGTTAAAATGATACGGAGCATAAGTTTAGATTGAATATGTTTATGGCATATAGGGATGCGCACGAGACAAGATTTGTGGCTGTCTCGTCTCGAAAATATGCTTTAAAAGTGATGTCTCGACTCGAAAAATGTATATTTCTCTATTGGAAGAGCCGTGTCTCGACTCGAATTTTGTCAGGAAAATCCTGTTTCGACTCGTCTCGTGCGCATCCCTAATGGCATAAGAAATAAATCAAAAACAGGTAGGGGCGTCCGAAGAAAATTTTCTAGGGAGGGGCACCTCCATGGTTGCTATATCACGTCTGGTATATCTGGTATTTAATATACGTGTTTTGCTATATTACGTATACATTTTCGTGAGTCAAGGGGTGCCCATGGAAAGAAGGTGCTCACCACTTAAGGATATCAAAGAAATGTAAAAACACGGTGCATTCGAAGAAATTATTACACAAGTTACAAACCTCTCGCAGGACTTAACAGTTCATCTAGTTATAAGGGATTTTTTCAGATTGCTATACGACAAGCTTTTATGTATAAGTCAAAGCAAGAAAGAAGTAAATTAAGCAATTAGTTTACGTTTTAGTAGCTTACAATAGGGAGGAAGATAGTTTAAAGAGTTTGTTTACCTTTTGGATTGTTTAGAGTGAACTGCATTGTAATTGGTGGGATTGGTTGAGAATAGCCAATCAGATGTAAGGGATCTCAAAAACTTTTACCATTGAATATTTTTTATTTACTTTATTCACAGTGTCTTAGGAAGTCTAAAAAGTAGATAGTTGGCGAAACTGTTACACGTGTAAGTTTTTCAAAATAAAATATATAACTGTGCTTAGTGAGTAATTAGAATTGAATCAAATTAAGTACAGAAAGCAGAGTTTTTGAAGCAAGGGGATATTACAACTGGATTTTCAATAATTACATAAAAATATACTTTTCATGGAAATATCCCCGTTTTCTCGTTAAGTTATTTGATATGTTTTATGTCAAATCTAACTCAAAATTTAAAAAAAAGTTTTATTTGCATTCACAATGGAGGAAAAATATATTTGACAAACCGTATCACTGCACGTACATTTTTCATAGCAAGGTTATTCGGACGCTAATAACGCCAGAGGCAAACATATTTTACGAGAGGGAACCATATCACCTTCCATCATCTCAATGTAAATGAATCGGTCGCTCATAGGACAGATAACAGTTCCTGTCGCTAATAGGACTGTCGTATCTAGGACTAATTCGATAATATTAGTGAATTATTGTTACAATTTGTAAAAAAAAAAAAAAAAAAAAAAAAAAACCAAGGAACTGATAGAAGTGATTGAAAGTGCTTATGACTTTGATATTTAAAAATTGAAGCACTTTTCATTACTAGGAATTCACCCTCCTGTGCAAGGAGCAGCTTGCGATTGTAAAGGAATATTTATTGAGGCACAAAATTGGGAGAAGAGAGAATATATTCCTGGAGATCTTCAAACAATACATTACCTTGGAAAGTATAGGAGTTACTTCCGTTCTCCAACACAATTCATACAAATAATCCATGACACATACAGGTAAAATCTTCCTATCTTACGGTTTCTATATTCTTTCTATCTATCTTGAAAAAGAAAACCCAAAACGTTGGTTATTACCTCTGTAAATACAATGACAGATAGAATAGAAAGAAAACTTTAATTGATTCACACTACCGTCATTCTTTGTAGAGAAGATCGTCGTATAATTTTCAAACTTATCGTGTATATCTAATATGATATATTTTATAAGGTTATTGGGAAATTACGAAAAAGTCAATTACGAGATACATGAGAAAACAGAAATGATAATGCAAAAGAGAAATGTAGATTACTTCTATCCTTTCAATGCCGAAAATGAATGTGTGAATCAATAGAACTCAAAATTATACTTGAATTTAGTAAAAACGTTTATTTTCAAGTTTGTGCTGCAATTTTAAACTGAAGTTATTTATTATTTACAATTAAAAATAATTATGTTTTTGTTATTGGTTTTTAAAATGGGTCATAGAATCTCATTAATTTTATATATTAAAGCTGTTAGAATTACTATATTTGAATATTCATTATACAAATCATTTTTCCATGAGTTATGGATTTAATCGAATCATTCATTATTTGAACACTTCTTCGTAATGTAAGTAATTATTCATTACTAGATCTATTATTCGTTTATCCGACTTAATCTTTTTGAATAATTGTTTCGTCCGTGTATGCAAATAAGACAATAATAATAATAACGAATAACGTAATAATCAAAGTGTGCATATATTTTGATTATTTCGAAATAGTTCAACGGTCAATGTTATTCTATATTTACAATGTTCCTAGAAGGAAACATATTTAAAACGCACAACTTGTTCTAAGTGTCCTTTCATAAGCGAGTATCTATCGCGTGTTCTTTCTGGGTTCGTTATCCTGCCTTCGATTCCCGGCGGGTGTATAAGCCTTGGATACAATCTGATTTGTAGTTCCGATCTCACTGTAAATAGTAGATTGTGTCTCATATGACTGCTATGATGAAATAGCACGTTAAATTCCTACCAATCCACTACTTTGTAATTTCTTCTAAACTAAGGATTCAAATCATAGCTTGGATATTTACAGTCTTATAATTAGTTCATTAATAATTAATGATGACGTAAATCAATCAATTACCAAAACTTAATCAATAAAATTTTCCGAAGTTCATATGTTAAAAACTTCGCAATGATTAAAAAAATAATCGTTATTTCTTTTCTTTAAAAAAAGTGTGAAATGAATATTTTTGATTTTTATGATATTTTAGTTTTACTGTTTATTATCAGTATTATTAGAAAACAGTAACTTTTGATAATAGTAAACATATTTTCCCTTCACTTTATCCACTTAATTTTACATTAAATCTCATAACTCAAAGCTATTCTGTTTGCATAGTAGTGAAAATTGTATTTCTTAATTTAGTTAATTAATTTTGATTAATACTTTTTCTGATATTTTTTTAAAAATGTAATCAATTATACTTAATTAATCAAATAAAATCAATCAATCATAAACAATTAATCAATTAATGTTTAATTCATTCAATTAATCAATATGCTTATTTTTTGAAATTGTAATCTGTTAAAATGTTATTTTTTCCAACTATCTATATTTAATAATGTTGAATACCTGCGTCATTCTTGTCTTGTCTTTTAACCCATTGATGTATCTCTGGGAATTATTCTTCTGTTTTCTTTGAAATAAACTGGAATTTTAGTGGTTTCATTTGAAATAAATTGGAATTTTAGTGATTTGATTTGAAATAAACTGGAATTTTAGTGATTTGATTTGAAACAAACTGGAATTTTAGTGGTTTGATTCCTTTGGTTTCTTCTTCAAATCTATTTATATGTACCTTAGTACGTGAAAATTAAATTTTGCTATGTATACTTCTTAAATAAACATAAAATCTAACCGAACCAAACACTTTTTATTACTAACCTGTGTATAGTTTCAACAATATTTCACTGCATTCATCAGAGACATATTCTTCTTCCAGTGCTTCACCTGTCTCTTTATAGACTCAGAGGTAATTTTCTATCTGAATGTGTCGGATGAAGGGAATGTTATATTTGCGAAAACTGTAATACACATAAGAAAGTGTTTGCTTTGGCTAGACTTTTGTTTAAGTTATATAAGTAGTGCCAAAGTTAGAATGAGCAGCATTCAGATATAATTTTAATATTATGTAATGATAAGTAATATTAAATGTATTTATAATGTAAATTCATTTAAAAAATGAATGGCTATTTAACTATACTTGAAGAAGATGTCAATAACATCATATCGTTTAAGTTCGAGTACATTTCAAAGAAAAAAGAACAATGTGCTAACAAGCAAAGATGGCGTGGGTACTTAGCACCGTTAAGTGGCAAGGCCTAAATAAGAATATTCAAAAAAAAAAAAAAAATGAAAAAGTAACAAAATCTAAGTGCAGAATGCAAACTTTACGTTGTTATACTTAGTATAGTGATGCTTCCGACTACTTTCTTAGGACCACGAAGACGAGTACTCATTTTGATTGAGAACTCCTATTTTATAAGAACTAGTTGTTCCTTCAAATTTTTGACTCGCTGTTTGCTACAAGTTAAAATTGTGCTTAATTAAAATTTCTAAATTATTCACATTTAACTTCCTTTTTTTGGGGTAGTTTGCCCAACTAACTTTTGGTTACACAAGTCGGAATATATTTATAGTTATAGTCTCTTAGTGGTAGTGCGTTTCATGTGGCTTGTGGGTTAGTGGTAGTCTGTTAAGCATTGCACTGTCCTAAAGGTTAAACGATAACAACTGTCTGTAGTTTATATACTGTATTCATGTTGCTTAGTTAATAAGTTACATTGTGCTTGATATGAAATAAATACTTGTGGATTTTTATAAACAATTACAATCTTATTTACATTTGATACGTCTTTGTCTTAATGATTAACAGCAAAAGCACTGCACATTCAGCATAATCAGTAATCACTATGCAGTTTCAAATAAAGGCAGGTAGTGAACGTGGCTGAGTTAGAGGTCTGCACGGGTTAGGGCTAAGCCCGCGGGTTTAGGCCCGGCACGACCTGCGGGCCGGACGCGAGCCTACAAGGCATAGATCGCTTCGAGGTCGGGCCGGACAAGAACCGTAAATTTTTAAATATACAACCATATTTCTCGGGCCTTTTCGGACCTAATTTTCTAAATATACTATACAACGATATTTATCAGATTGTTCTTTCTGGAGAACTTTTAAAGCATGACTGTAAAATTAAATCTCTGATTGCTCTAAATAAAAATAGAATTTTGCGTTAATTATTAAATTTCTGTAATTCGGGCTTATTTCGGGCTCATTTGATTATCACACAAGCTCGGCCCGGGCTCAATCCTAAAGGATAAAACATACTTAGGACTCGGGTCGGGCCTCACATTATAAATTCAAAGGGCCGGGCCGGGCCTGGGCTAAAAATTCAGGCCCGTGCAGACCTCTAGGCAGAGTAGCGATTGTTAACGTGTTCTCGCAGACTGAACATTTTTTGTATTATAGACAGATAAAACAGTATTTTTTTAAAAATAACTCTCTCTCTTTCCCACACACAACACAAAAAAAAAAAAAAGAAACTAATTACTAGCCTGGGGGCTGTGTGAAAAAAAAATAAACAAAGTTATAATAAAGATTAAGTAAATGAGTAGCGTATTTGACTGGCAACACTGTAAGCTATCTAGAAAGCAGAGGGAGGATTTTTGATTCAAGAAGACAATCAAACTCGGCGAGATAGAAGGGGGGAGTTGGAAACCCGTAGGAGGGACCGTCTTCTAATTGTTGGACGTCCGCCTAACAAACTCGATTGAAACGAGAACCTCATCTCGTCAACATCCGACAAGGGGATGATGGATCATCGACACACTCACGACAGTGTTTTGTTTTGCGATCACGTTCTGTCTATCTTTCTCTTCGTGTCTCTGGAGCGAAAGATGGAGAGAATGGAAGGAAAAATACATTAACTGGAGAATAAGTTCTTGTTGGTATGGTTGTATTTGTTGTTGCATTTTGTGACAAAAGGATGAGGCATGATAAATCCATACAATAAATCTTATATAACACAATGTAAGCAAAAGCTTTATTTTCTGTCTATCAACAGTTGAAGAAGTGTCTGCCTCCTGTGTTATGGACAAGAAATTTTCTATTTATAAATGCGTATTACGAAAGTCATGCGTATTGTGATTCTGATAATACACAGTAAATACTCTTTGCTCAGTACATTTGGATACAACCAGATAAGTGTTGGTATTAACCAAATTTTTGATAATAATTTCTGCGCATGTGCTACAAAATAGGGGTCAATTCTGTATTTGGGGGACCAAACCTATGTTAAAAAAACAGAATGTTTACAGGAGAAACAAGTTGTTGTTAAGGAGGGGTAATTAATATATAAGTAATCTATGAAGTGAATACAATAGAAATGCAGTGTGTGTGTGTATGTAAGAGAGAAACACGAAATGTTGCCGGGGAGGGGAAACTAGGTAAAAAACATAAGCTATTGTCTATCTATACAAATTGTAAAGGTAAGTACAAGTTAAACTTTCCATGAAACACCTAACCTAACCTAACCGAACTGAAACTAGTCAAAATTAGGCTATATTTAAGAAAAAGTATCAATTTTTAGAAAAAAATCTGATCCCCCAAAGCAGAATTTATCCCAAAATGGGTTTGATTGGATTTAGGTGGGTAAGGATAATGTCCAATTTCTCACATTTTTCAAAATATTCCCTGCAATCAAACAACAATATTAAAATTTATCTACATAGGTAATATTAGTACGTTTAAGAGATTAGTTTGTTAAAGAAATAGTTTGTTACCAGTACGTTTCCCATTGTCAAAGAAAACGTTCTCAAGGAATTGTTGACAGGCTATGGTGATGAACTGAGCACTACCTTAAAAACTTTGATTGGTTTATTGAATTCAGCAGTATTTTAACATTCCAAAAATTAAGGACATTTTTAATATTTGCTATTGTTAGATTTCAACATTTATTTTTTTTGGGGGGGGGGGAGAGTTAAGAATTAGAATTAGGGAGAGGACTGATAATTGGTCTTGTTTTTTTCAGCGCCTCAGATCAAACAGCACTGGGGTAAGCTATACGGTGTCTATTAACCTATAACTAATAACTTAGCCTATAGAAAAATCCGGGACTATCTACTGCAGAAAAAACACATGAAATCATTATTACATTCGCCAATACCCAATACGATTTCGGACCCACCACATCTTTCAGCAGGGCAGTGCCTTTTGTCATCATTTTACCTTGCAACCTACCACCCTAAGAATCTTCCTGAGATTGAAGACTTGAAATTCTTGTCATGGTAAGTAGAGTAGAATCTCATTCTATAACGTTCAGAAGTACCTTGCACTAAGACTAGCTAAGACGAAACTTAAGCTAAGACGAAACTTAAGCTAAGACGAACTTTGCTAATCAATATGGTTCAGATTTAGAGAAACCGAATCAAATGTGAACTATAGGAATACGGAGATGAAAACGACTATCTAGTGCATGAGCTATGGCAGCATACAGATCCCATATTCAGCTGGGTGATACTTAATCAGCACAATGGTGTGTAAAATTACTAAACCATCATCAAATTCTAGTTAAATCTTTGAAAAACACAAAACCTCTGTTGTTGAATGTACTTCATATTTAAAAATTCAATTTCGGAGATTACTGAATATGCCATTTTCATCTTATAGAAGACCCGTAGGTAAAAGAATTCTGAATGTTACGTTGTTGAAAGCTTTATAAATAAAAGTGTCCCTAAGGGATCGAGTATAACTTCCACATACATAACAGGAGAACTAGAGAGAAAATTAAAAATAATGAAAAGCCATTTAATTTTATGACAAAAGAAAGATATTTGAAAAGCGGGAGATAGTGTTCTTCCCTCTGTTGCAATGACGGCTGGACTGACATTTCTATTAGAATCGTTTATTAGGCTTACATTCACTTGTCATTCATAAAAGAGATTTTTTGCTGAATTGCAATCATGGCGTTCAGTCATGCAGAAATTTGATAGCTAAGTTTAAAGCGAAAGGAAATATTGCATGGAATATGTAAAGTTGTAAGCTGGCAAGGAAATATTACATAATTCAATCAAACGTGAAGTTAAATATTAAAATTGTCCATCAGAAATGAGAGAAGATTATGTCGTTCTATTACTATTATCTATCCGTTATAAAAATTTGTGTGCGCGCTTATTTTACAATGTTATTTGTAGGATTGTAACCAGGCTCGTATTTCCCATTAGGCCGTCTAGGCCCTGAAAAAAAAATAAGGAGGTAAAGTTTTACAATTTATGTATTTATTTATTATTTTCTGTTTGTTAAAAATGAAAGGAAAACAAGAGCAAAATAAAGGATCTTTTACGTTTCATAGAAGCGTCGTGCACTTGGAAACTATACAGTAATAAATACAAAAACAAGAAAGCTTTATCTATTAAATTAATATAGAAGTGCCCCGAATCAACGCATTAATGATAAAGCATTGTTCTCTTCCTCTGTCAGGCGTGCTCGCGAGAAACTGTTGTAATATATGCACAGTATATATTATTTCATAAACAAAATTCTTTTTTTTTTTTTTTTTTTTTTTTTTTTTACTATTCTAATATGTTTAACACTAGTATAAGAAAAATGAAATCTTTCAGTTAACGTTCCACGATTATGCCCTTTAGGCTAAAGGAGACGGATGATTGAGGCAAGTGAATGATTATGAAATAATTGGTGGAATGAAAATGTGGAAGGAAATGGGAGTGCCCCGAGAAAATACATGGATACGGTGTTGTCCACACAAACTTACTTAGCCGAGGTTTGCTAACATAAGAAACCTAAAAAGAATTTAAAATATCTCATCCACTTTTTAATTTTTTGTATTGTACTTGTAAATTCTAGTTCGTGGTGCTGCTGGTGTTACATATTTCTGGCTATTTCACATAAAGCTACATATTTTACTATTTTCGTTCCATCATATATTAGCTTCAGTGTTTTATCTAAAAGTTTGTGCCATAAATTCTTAAAAATGACATTAAAATATAAGTAAAAAGACGTTAAGAACAAATAATAAAGAAACTAAGTCTACCTTATGGATACCAATAAGAAATTATATAAAAAGCAATGAGTTGATCAGTACAGGGCTACATACCTACTTTTGGGCCACTCTGTATCTTGTGACAAAAAAGTAATACTGCATTTGATTTTTAAAGATTTTTGTTGGTATGAAAATTTTTTAGCATTTTATTTAAATTGAAAGCTAATGTTCTCTCTCCTTATTTTTATATGTAGCACAAGTACAACCATAGAAGATATTAACACTAATTATCAATAGTAAAATATTACTGGAAAAAAATAATGAACAATTCAAAATAATATATTCTGTGTTATATGGAAATTTCTAGGTTAGAATTATACATTAAACTCTATTTGAGGAGTACACCCTCAAAAACTAGGTTTGCGCCTTTTCCTGGGGACCATTCCGGTCCTAAGCAAAAGAGCTACTAGAGCTACAAAGGAGATATTAGAAATTTCAGAAATGTGGTTGAAATTCAGAGACAATCGAGACGTGAGCATGAACAGCCATTATGTGTTTAGACTGAAAAAATTGTTAGTTAGGTTTGAAAATTAAATTATAAATATTTATTATAAATAATATAAAAGATCTATTTATGTTATATAAAATATTTTACACTAAATATAAATTTTACGTTTATTTTATTGAAAGTAAAGTTTTTAAATTATTAAAGTACTTCTTAAAATAATATACAAATTATAGAGATTGATAAGATTAACCAAAACAATTTTGTTTTTTTAATAGTTAACTAGCTGAATCTGCGCTCTCTACTCAGCACATCATTCAAATATGAGCATGAATCTCCTTGCCATTCTTCACAACATCTGTACATGTCCCTTTACAGACACAAGTGAAAGACGTCTTGATAAAAATCGGCAAGGATCACCATAAAAGGGAGTTTTTTCGATTATTTTATCAATATCTCACACCGTTTGCAAGATTAAGCCTACTTCCGGTTGGAATTTCAAATTCACGTATGATCAGTGTTTTCTTTCGTCTTGCATGCACTATGTAATAAGCAAATACATTACATACACAATTAATTATAATGTCAGTGATACATAGTGTTCATTTGGAAAAACACTCCAAACAATAAAGATTGATTTTAGCCTGGAGAAATGGTTATCCTTCGTTTTTCATTATCATTTGTCCATATAACAAACGCCCGAGAGATATACAATCCTTATATACAACTATGCTGTGTTGGAATGTATAACTCATAGGATATGATGCTTTTTAAAATTTCAACCCTCCCTCCCACTGTAGGGCAAAGTGGGGTAATCGTGCGCACAGAAATTTCTCATATTTGGAATATCATTAGCGACTGAAGTGAGATGTTGGTTCCTAGGTGCTTCCAGGCGAAAGACTGCAGACACGACCCAGTGCGTTCAGTGTTGATGAGGAGTGAGTTAGACGAGATGAAAAAAAAAATCCTACATTTGTTGTTATTTATGAGCTGTGGAAAATAAGGAGGTAAGCCTACATTTTGCAACTTATGACATTAAAGAAGGTATAGTGCGAAAGGACGTTCTTTCCTGTAGAACATATTATTATGAGGTTGCCCTGTCGCTCAATATCAAAATTGTTGCGAATAAACTTTATTTCGACGGGACGTATGGGGTAATGGTGCGCGCAAATGCGCATTATTCCCCCACCCATTTAAACATTGTGGATCAAGTTCTAAGTTCATTCTTCATCATTTTTCATTGCAGATCTCGCGCAGGTACATTAGGAAAACAGCAAAGAATTCCTATTCGTAGGAAACTTTGCAGAACGCTGTCGATGCAATATGGAACGATGGCATAAAAAAATTAGAGAAGTAGAAAGATGTTACATCATATCAGAATCAACATTGAGAAGATATTTGATACTAAACCGGCCATCAGTACCAAGATTAGGCAGGCATTCAGTCCTTTCCAAAGAAGTAGAGTTAGAACTAAGAGACTATGTGTTTGCTCTGAGTAAAGTATTTTATGACTTGACACCGAAAGAGTTTGGGCGTGTGGCATTTCGATATGATGAAGAGATGAAAATAAATAATAATTTTAACAAAAACGTAGGGTTAGCAGGAAAGAACTGGTTATATAGATTCTTATAGTGACACCTTGACGTTAGAGTGAGGCAGCCTGAGGGAACAAGTTTGAACAGGATTACCGGAAGTTAGTGAAAGCGTTTGCTAAAAAAGACGTATTATCAACATATTTCTTAGTTTACTCGATTACTATTTCAGTCTAATGTTAATAAAGTGTAAATTACAACTGGATTCGTGTTTTCATTAACCTTCGAATCTCCAGGTTTGCTGCGCACCATTACCCAACCTTCTGCGCCCAATTACCCCACAGCGTGGAACCTTGCGAGCACAAATATATGTGGTTTTATTGCAGTATAATTTCCCTATGTTTAATTATAGACTTAAACTAATATTACTGTATGACGGTACAGTGGGGAAAGAACCTATTCAAGTAATTACTATTTCTGTGTCCTCATTGTCAACACCATACGAACGTATTTGGCTTAAGTGCATACAATTCCCCCACTTTCCCTTACCCCTAAAAAGGAAATAAAGAAATAACGACCATGTTTCTTTTTAAATATTCAATTAGAACTGGACAATCTACACAAAATTTAGAGTCGACCAGCGAAAACAGTACGTTTCTAGCACTTGTGATTTACGAGATCTCATTGTCAAAAGGATTGGAGACAAACGTTTAAACCTAAGATTTTAATATATAGACTAGCTGAACCTGCGCTCTCTACACAGCGCATCATTCGCATATGAGCATACATATCCTTCTCATTCCTCACAACATATGTACATGTCCCTTTACAGACACAAGTGAAAGAAGTCCTGAAAAAATGGGCAAGGTGTATAATAAAGGGGAGATTTTATCGATTATTTTTTCTGAATATCTTGCACCGTTTGCAAGATTTGAGCCTACTTCCGGCTGGAGTTTCTAATTCATGTATGACCAGTGTTTTCTTTCTTCTTGCATGGAGTATGTAATAAGCAAATACATTACATATACAATTAATTATAATGTCAGTTATATATGGTGTTCATCGGGCAAAACACTCAAAAAATAAAGATTTATCTTAGACTCGAGTAATGGTTATTCTTCCTTTTTCATTATTACTTGGCCATGAAATAAACGCCTGAGACATATGCAACCCTTATATACAACATTGTGGTGTTCGAATGTATAATGCGTAGGATATGATGCTTTAGTTTTTTTTTTTTTTTTTTAATTTCAACGCTTCCAGTGTACTCTAAAAAATATAATAAAGAAATAATGGCCATGTGTTTTAAATGTTCAATTAGAACTGGACAATCTACGCAAAATTTCCAATCGATCAGTGAAAACGTCATCTTTCTAGAGCCTGTAGTTTCCAAGATCTCATTGTCGAAAAGATTGACCACAAACATATAAACGCCCAAAACTTCCAAGATGGAAGCACAATTCACATGCATTGATTTTAGAGAAGGCTTATTAAAATACAATAATTTTATATCATAAACTTTATGAAAAAGATCTAGTTAATTGATTTGTTTAAAGTACTCGTGCTTAAAATGTTTGTCTCTGTTAAACGTGGAATCACTCATAACTGTAAATGAAAGATTTGAAAGCCAAAGTTATAGGTTAGAGATCGGGCGCTGTTAATTGGTATTGTAGCATTTTAATAGATAGATGGTTTATTAAGTGTAACTAAATTGAGTTTATATTTGAATTTATTTAGAGTTCATTTAACATGAAGTTTTATATACGTGTATGTTTAAAATTAACACATAAACTGATTATTTTATTTATTATTTTTTAAACACTGTTGAAATGTTTACTTTGTGAAAGTTTGTTTCAGTTTTGTTTTTTAAAGTTACGTTACAGTATATTAAAAAAATCTATAAATAAAAGAGGTAACTGCTACTGAAGAAAAAGAAGAAAGAAAAAAGAAAAAATCCTTTTTCTGAACGACCTTGAAAAATTTCAGTTTGTTTCTTTGGCGATCATCATGCGTGAAAGATAGGATATTGGATTTGGTCAGTAATTTTCTAATTTTTTTTTTTTTTTTTTTTTTTTGTTAGGTTCAATGAACCGGAACTTCTAAAAGCCATCATTTGTAATTTGAATGTAATCATTTCTTTAGGACTTGCAACTAGCATGTAACAACTATATTTTGAAAGGTTATTGTTATTTCAGAATTTCAAGTTATGTATATTATAATCGTATGCGATAATTCTAAGGAAATGCGGTAAAATTACCAGGCTTCTGATTTCTTAATGGGGTTATAATTTCTTCACTTTTCTCAACGTTGTCAAATGAACAGCAATAACTGTGCATCGAAGAAAATTATGTTATCTACGTACTTTCATGGAGATAATTTTCAGTTGCGCATGTATATGAAGACTGGACGCTTAAAAGAAAAGAGAGATTGAAATTTCTTCATTATTAAATTTATGCAATGCAATAAAGCTATCATTTGAAGAATTTTAACAACTTTTCCATTATTTTTACTCCATACTGTTTGTAATGTTTAAAGCATGAAAATGTTTTATCAATTTAAAGTTGATCTTTTTTTCTCTTTAAATGTTAAATGTCTTCAACGTACAAGACCACATATTTATAAAGAAAGTTCATCGTCATTAGTAGAGAATTTTTCTTCAATCTCGTCTTTTTAAGTTTTGACTCAGCATGTTAAAAGTGTTTACTGCACTTTTCCCCTTTTATTATTATTCTTATTATTAAGTCGATTCGTTGGATTGAAGTTAAGGTTTCCTTCTCAGCAACAAGGGTGTATGAGACGTGGAGGTGGAATCCGAACCACCGAATTGTGTTCAAATTTCAATGCATTATCACGGGACATAGAACCTGGGATCCAGTGCATCAAAGGTGCGCGGGCTAGCCATTATACCGATAGAGAGAGCTGTATTCTTCTTCTTCTCCTTATTATTATTATTATTATTATTATTATTATTATTATTATTATTATTATTATTATTATTATTATTATTATTATTATTATTATTATTATTATTATTAAGTTGATTCGTTGGATTGAAGTTAAGGTTTCTTTCTCAGCAACAAGGCTATGTGAGACGTGGAGGTGGAATCCGAACCACCGAATTGTGTTCAAATTTCAATGCATTATCACGGGACATAGAACCTGGGATCCAGTGCATCAAAGGTGCGCGGGCTAGCCATTATACCGATAGAGAGAGCTGTATTCTTCTTCTTCTCCTTATTATTATTATTATTATTATTATTATTATTATTATTATTATTATTATTATTATTATTATTATTATTATTATTATTAAGTTGATTCGTTGGATTGAAGTTAAGGTTTCTTTCTCAGCAACAAGGCTATATGAGACGTGGAGGTGGAATCCGAACCACCGAATTGTGTTCAAATTTCAATGCATTATCACGGGACATAGAACCTGGGATCCAGTGCATCAAAGGTGCGCGGGCTAGCCATTATACCGATAGAGAGAGCTGTATTCTTCTTCTTCTCCTTATTATTATTATTATTATTATTATTATTATTATTATTATTATTATTATTATTATTATTATTATTATTATTATTAAGTTGATTCGTTGGATTGAAGTTAAGGTTTCTTTCTCAGCAACAAGGCTATATGAGACGTGGAGGTGGAATCCGAACCACCGAATTGTGTTCAAATTTCAATGCATTATCACCGGACATAGAACCTGGAATCCAGTGCATCAAAGGTGCGCGGGCTAGCCATTATACCGATAGAGAGAGCTGTCTTCTTCTTCTTCTTCTTCTTATAATAATAATAATAATAATAATAATAATAATAATAATAATAATTATTATTATTATTATTATTATTATTGGTAGTAGTAGTAGTAGTACTAGTAGTAGTAGTAGTAGTAGTAGTAGTAGTAGTAGTAGTAGTAGTAGTAGTAGTAGTAGTAGTAGTAGTAGTAGTAGTAGTAATATTAAAAGCAAACATGTAAAAATAGCTGTGAAGTCATTTTACAATGGGAGTGATACGGTACCATATGATTTTCTAGCTTTTATCTAGTGAAACTGACAAACAATGTCGAGAAAGTGTCAATGAGGATGAAGTAGATATATAAAAGTTATTATCAAATCTCCGAATAATATCATTATTATCATAGGTGTTTAGCAATTACTAGCAGGTCACTTGCTACAAACTCCATGCACCACTGTCTTCAGCTAACGTCTTCGTCTAATGTAGGAATTTTTGGTTTTAATACTTCCAGCTGTAGCCTCCTTCGCTTCCTCCTTTCTTTCATGCCACCATACCTTCTAGCACATCCTTCATCATACAGCCGTGGGACGTAAAACTCACAGATTTCATTTTCATTTCATTTCCTTCATCATACAGTTCCTCCTCAGCCAATATCCCAACCAGTTTCCCTTCCTCTTTTCAATTACACCTTAAATTGGTCTTTTTATTCTACTACTATTTCTAACACCCAATCATCTCCGTTAGACCCAGGTAATTTTCTGATTTTCTTTCCACATCCACATTTCAAAAGCATCCAGTCCTTTTTTCAGCGGTCATGCTTAATGTTCATGTTTCTGACCCATAAGATACAATACTTCCACGAAACATTTTATGAGTCTTTTTCTTTCGTATGCTTGCTTTATTTCACCTTCACACTACATATCATCGCTAATAATACTACCCAGCTACCGAAAACTAGTCACCGATTCTAGTTTCTCCCGTCCTAATTCTACATTTGACATCGACAGCTTCGATCCAATCATCATTGATTTTGTCTTTCTAACGTTTACATTCATCTCCCGAATATTTGTTTATATTTTCTCATTCTTCTTGTCTTATTCAGGTATTCCGCTGGTGAGACTGATTAAATATTTATTAATGCCTGATGAAGTCTATATGTATCAGAACTTTGGAGCTTTTGTCAAATCTCCTGCATCACAAGTTTTATATACATACTGTGAAAGTTTGTCAAAAAGGACGAAGTGAACTTTTTTCCTGTTTTTCGCCGTTTCAGAACTTCTTTCCATTACGCCTGAATCCCGTGTCTAATTGAACCCTGGATTGTCATTTAAAATTTACTTTGACCACAGTTGTCATCAGTCACTAGATCCTTTATCAACTGCATATTTTATGTCTAGTTTTTAGATTTAATTAAATCTTTGGTCATTTTATCTTTTGACAAATAACATCCTATTTAGCAATTCCGTATCATCCAGGTGACCTCAACGACCTCCCTTCCTTTGACGACACATAACGAGCAGAAGAGAGAGAGAGAGAGAGAGAAAAAAAAAAACGTCACCACCGCCGCTCGCTGTGTGGGATGGAGCAGCAAGCAGTGCTGAAAAGCATGTGCACCGTAAATCTCAAAAGTTTGTCCGCTTAACGTTTTTCCAAATGTATTTTACGAGAAGCAAGTATGCCAACCAACGACTATACGGGTGGATGCGTAGGAGATAGAAGTCAGTCCTTCTCTATATTGGTATACACCATGTATTTTTCCTCAGTCCCTTTGATGTAGAGCTTTTTAGATGTATATATAGTTGCTCTGCGGTTGAATGTGCAGAAAGTCTAATCAAAATTCCGCAAGTGAAAGGGTGCGGCAAAGCACCTCGCTTTGTTTTTGCTACCCTCTGCAACCGTGAATGTATATTACACTTTGTACGTACACACGGATACATAACAGTTCAACAACACAGGTAGAGTACAAACATACACCGCAGAAATGTCTGCATGCGACATTAGTTTTCGTTCATGCGTGCTTTGTTAGTCAGTGTCCATTTTAAGGTATTTTGTTCACCAAGGTATGGAAATTTAATGCATCATATATTCGCTTCAAACTCTGAATTGCACTTTTATATGTAGGAATAATAATATAATAATAAAGAAGGCATGGTGACTCAGTGGTAGAGCGCTCATCTTTGAGGTGAGGAGTCCCTCGTTCGATCCAAGGCCAAGTAAATTTTTGATGGAGAATATCGTGTCCGTGAGGTTTCCCGAGATTTTTCTTTTCTTCCACGTTCTCATTCCACCAATTCTTTCATAGCTAATCATTCACTTTCATTATTCACCTGTCTCCTTTATCCTTCAAGGCGTAATCGTGGGACGTAAAAGTCTGAATTTAATTTTTCAATAATAATAATAATAATAATAATAATAATAATAATAATAATAATAATAATAATAATAATAATAATAATAATAGCTGTCTACACAGCACATCATTCTAATATGAGTATGAATGAATATCCTTCCTTATTATATCTGTATAATGTCCCTTTACAGACACAAGTGAAGGACTGGTTGACACACAGGAACGAGTGAATTGCTATAGATGCAAGATTTTCAGTTATAATGTCAAGTTATTATTGTTGCCTTATAGATAAAACGACACTATATCACTTACCTCCCTGCTCCTGACACTGCCTTGAGATTCAAGGTTAAGAAATTTTTCTTTTATTTTTGTAATTGCTTACTTAATTCAATAATTATTCATACAGAAATTCAAAAAGGTTAAGAAAGATATCGGAGATTGGTTTTCGCTGTAAGGAAGATAAATATTTCAGCTAAAACTTCTAAAAGTGAATTAAAAAGACAAAAATCCGCTACAATAGAGATTAAGTGACAAGGATGTGTTCTGGATCATATAGATTTTTCGTGTTTAGCAATACGTTTTCGAGAAATTCGAATATTTTTCGTGATCAGAAGCAAAACCAATCATTTCTAAAAATATCTAGACCATGATTGGCCAAAATTGACACTTTTAATTGGGAGAAACGATCGTTAAAAAAAAAGTAATTTTCCGCCTCTGTATTTGCTTACCTTAGCAACGCCAAGCGACAAGGGCTCTGATCCTGGGGAGCCTGGACTCACAAAGTTCATGAAGGCATTGTATTTATGATTATACACTGTTTGGCATAATTTGAATGCAATTTGTCCTAAAACCTTCATTCGTATATACCTTCTGCAGCTGAATGCACCCTCCCTAAATTTACAGAGAAATCAGCGCCCTTACCCAGCGACAATGTTAATCTTATGGACTCAAAACGACCCTTAAAACGTTGAATAGAAAAGTAACGGTACATTTCTTGAATATTTGAGTGAGAACTGGCAGATCGACACAGAAATTTGAATCGACCAGAGAAAAAGGTATGTTTTTAGAGTTTGTGATGTCCGAGATCACATTGTCGAAAGTGATTGGCCACAAACATATAAACGCGGCATTCTAATATATAGAAAGATAAGAATAATAATATATCTAGGATTAAAATGAATGTGTATATAGTGTACATACCTATATAGTTTTGTGAAGCACTGAACGTGTTTCAGTGCCTTTCGTGTGAGTGATTCCGAGTTCGATTCTAAGTTATGGCAGAGAATTTTTTTGTTAACCAAGAGTTGAAGTCAATTAGGGAAACAATTATTTGAGTGAAGAGCTAATGATCTACTAATGATCAGAGCTAACTGCAGACTAGAAAATCAGATATATATCGACGACAGGATCTCATGTGCTGATCATCCACAACCCAACTGAAAACTATCTGACAGGCCACAATCGTTCGTGCACTGTTTCTGAAAGCATTTTTTTTTTTAATTGAAATTTCTTCTTGTTTACCTTAACCATAGATTGGTAGGCAACATGGAAATTTTAAAACTTTTCTCTCGCTTGGGAGAGCTATGTTATACTTTGATAAGGCCTCTTCTTCGTAACTACATCTAGATACTCTATCCTTGGTCTTCCTCTTCCTGGTTTTCCTTCTGCCTTTCCCTCTATCAGCAAGGTGATCCAATCGGAGTGCCGAATAAGATGGCCAAACATGCTGCTAACACCGTGTGCGTGGGTTTCCTCGGGGTTCTCTCGTTTCCTCCCACTTTCTTCATTCCACCATTTTATTCATTACTCATCACCGTCTCCTTTAGCCTAGCCGGCATAATCGTGGGACGTAAAACTCAAAGATTTCATTTTATTTTTTAGTCTTTTTCCTATTATTTTCATGATCTGTCGTCCTTCATTAGTTTCCTTTAATACGTCTTCATTCCTTTTCCTTTCGGTCCATGATATGGGCAGCATTCTTCGCCAACACCACATTTCAAATGCTTCCAGCTTGAATATTTCAGCTTTTCTCAACGTCCACGTCTCTGACCAGTAAAGCGCCACGCTCCATACCAGATTCTTAATAAATCGTTTTCGAACGTCCAACGACACATTTCTTGATATTAGTAGTCCTCTTTTCCTATTGAATACTTATTTAGGCTGCGTTATTATGGAACTTAACGTCCTTTTCATTTTTTCCGTCCTAGGATATTAGACTTGCCAAATAAGGGAACGTCTTAACGTCTTCGATTTTCTCTCCATCTAGACATACATTTGCTTCTTCCTGTCCTCTTCTTGTGCACTTAATCACTTCCGTTGGTATTTGTCTATTCCTGGGGCTTCACCATGTTGCACTTTCTCCAAAGCATTGTCAAATTCGCACTGTAAAATTGATGTTCCTAATTCATTTTCATCGACGTCTTCTTCCTTCTCTATCTCTTCTTCGTTCACTCTGTCTCCTTTGTAGAGTTCTTCAATGTATTCCTTCAATCTTCTTGTTATCTTCTCCTCTTCTATTAGCGTTGTCCCGTCCTTGTTTATGATAATGTCTTTGCGTTTCTTTTCCTCATCGGACTGTTTTCAACGTTTCTATACGCCATTTCTGTATTGTCTTTGAGTATATTCTTCTCAATTTCTTTGCACAAGTTTTTTATCCAGTTTTCTCTGGCCTTCTTTACTTCTCTGTTGATGTGATTTATGTATCTTCTGTATTCCTCTTCTTCGTTTGTTATCCTGAACTGTCTTCTTTGCTCCATCATTTCCAAATTTTTGCTGTTATCCAGGGTTTATATTGGGTTCTCGTTTCTCTTCCTATGTGATCGTCGGCAGCTTTTGTAATCCCTGCTTTCATGGCTTCCCATTTCGAGTTGATATCATCATCTGCTCAAGGTACCTTAGACGTCTCTTTGTCTGTCGCATTTGCAAATTCCATTTTCATGTTTTCATCTCTTTTTAGCTTGATTGTGTTCCATCTTTTGTTTGGTGCTACCACTCGTTTCCTCTTTAGTCAGAGTTCGCTCTTCATCAAAATGGTCTGAGTCAACGTCTGCTCCTGGGTAGCTCTTATTGTTCTTCACTTGATTTCTAAATGCTTGTCGAACCAGTATCTTTCTATTTGGTATCTTTCTTTGTCTTGTTCAAGTGTATTTCCTTCTTAGTCGTTGTTCGAAGAGAGTGTTCGTTACAGTCTGATTATGGCTTTTGCAGAACGCAATTAATCGTGCACCTCTTGCATTCCTTTCTCCTAGTCCGAAATTCCCAGTTACACTCTCTTCTTTGCCTTGGCCGACTACTGCGTTCCAGTCACCCATGATGATTAAATTGTCCTAGTCTTCACCTTTCGTTAATACTTCTTTTGTTTGCTCATAGGTTTCTTCTATTTCCTCATCTGTGTAGCTTGATGCAGGCATATATACTTGAATTATCGTCATATTCCTCGTTTCGGTTGCTATCTTCAACATTACTATCCTTTCATGTATCTCCAGCTACCTATAACTTTCTGCCCTATCTTCTTATTCAAGACAAAACCGACTCCTGCTGTGCTGTTTACAGCTCTTGAATAAATCATTCTGAAGTTCCCGCTCCACATGTCTCCTCCATCAGGCCACCTAACTTCGCTGATTCCCAAGCTCTCTATCTTCATGCGTTCCATTTCTTTCTTCAGGTTTTCCAGTTTTCCACACTATCAGTGGCGGATCCAGAAATTGTTTTTTGGGGGGCTGGAACAAAATAATTAAGAAAAACTGTGAAACTCATTTTTGCTGCTCAAATTTGATACCAATGCATATAGTTAAAAATAAGCTAGTTTATGAAACCAAAGAAGTGGCATTATCTGATATTCTACCTCATCTATTTAAAAAGTTTATTTTATTAATATTGTTACATTGTTCAATGTATCTCATTGTAATATTTTTCTATATTCTTAATGAGCTAAGATTTTTTTAAAAAAAACTTCGGGAAATACATAAAATATTTTGTAACAAAGAATACATATCACAAACTTCACGTCAAAACAGAACTAAAAAATACAAAATTTATATATCTTTGCTTGAGTCATACAGAAATTACAATCTTTTGGAATGTTTCTGAGCGAAAAGATCCGCTACTACAGACACATCAATTGTAATATCTTTGTCAATATTCATTAAGGCTAACCTACTAAGTCTGTCTTGAAACATCGTTGTTCTCAGATACGATTTTACCAATTTTAAAGTAGAAAAACTTCTCTCTGCAGAACACGTTGTTACTGGTGAAACAGATAGAAGATGTAGTAGTTGTTTTATATTTGAAAAAAAAAAAAAAAATCACTGAACTTGATGACTGTGGCGGGAACTCCAATGTTCCCGCCACAAAGTCACTTCACTTTTTAGTTCAATTTCACTTCCACATAGATCCTCACGGTAAATTTGTGAAGATTTTAAAACGCTTTCTTCATGCAATTGTGCCGTAAATGCTGGAATCAAACTAAACAAAGGCATCACTTTTGAGTTTGTGAAAGCAAATCTTGAGGTCAGTTCACTTATGAGATGATCCAAAAAAGGAATGTACACATTTATGTTGAAATATTCATGTGGGGTATGTGCTTCTACATTTGAGCGGTGAGTTTGGCGCTTTACAGTCCTGGCAAATGTGATATTAACATCATGGGAAATAGCAACATCTTCGACCTTATTAAAGATCAGTGGCGGTTTCTCTTAATGTTTACATGTTTGTACAAACCTTCATCCAATATTTTCATTTTTTATTTGTGCTAAATCACTTTTCATTTTATTGTCAACATAACCTTTTCTTAAACAAGTGCGTTTGAAACGGGGCTGGCTAGTTGCTTTCTGCTTGAGAGTTTGCCAAACTCCCCAGCTTTAACAGCTTCTGCGCCATTGCGGGGGTTGCGCAGTAAGAGGGGGGTTATCACGCCATGCTTCATATGCTTGCTTATCTTTTGCAAACAAATCTACCAAACAAAAACAGCCTTTGCAAAACATAACGCTTTGGAACTGGAACTTCACCACCGTCCCTCCCCATGCAGTATTGGTTGACACGGTTCTCGCCTGAAGCAGAATAGTCTGTTCCTTTGTGACAATGTTGCGTCGTTAAAAAAAAAAAAAAAAAAAAAAAAAAAGCGTTTTGCCTAAATGCGAGATTGCCAAGTGGTCATAACTATTGGTTCTGTCAACCAAGTAACGTCAAGGCAGCTATGAAGACAGTAAAGGCGACCCCGTGAAGAGTGAAGACAAATTGAGGGTATCGATATTTAATAGACTCGTATCTGAATAAGTAGAAATTTGGCATAGATACAATGTTTTCCTTTTCATGTGTGCATGGGTGAATGAGAAAATTGGAGAACAGTTTTTAGAGAAAGGGCGTTAATTGGGGAAGGGGTGAGATTTTAAAGCGGGTGGCGGACTTTGTAGTGTTGTATGTTTATGTGTGTGTGTGTGTGTGTGTGTGTGTGCCGGTCTTTGTTGTTCATTGGAATATTGTTGCTGTAATTGCATAATTACATGTCTCTTCCTGATATACGTGAACTAGCAATGCAGTAGCAATGAATTTTGTAACGTCTTTGTTGAATTACCCGTTTTCGAAAAGAACTTCAGAAGCAAACCTACTTGTGAAAGACATCGGAAGACCAATTCCGACTCTCAATATAACGCAAATAATTAGAAGTCAGAAATGAACATTTACAAGGAAGTTTAATCTCAACTTGTACGAACAGCATAAGTGGTTATGTGAATGTGAAATTAAAAATGCTTTGTTTTGTTTTCCCTGTCTGTTGTTCGGAGCGGAGGAAGATGCATGGAGGAAAAAAAAAAAGTTCGGATATCCAGCATCTGCACGAAAAAAAAAAAAAAATCGTCAGGTCATATAAGACACGTTTCTGATCTCACTGTGTTGGGAAACGTGAATATTGCTGCTCAACTAAATGCTGGTTATAGGCGGTCCATTGAGAATCACAATCGAAAAGTGAAAATAAAATGAAATGAAATCTTTAAGTTTTACGTCCCACGGTTATGCCGGTTAGGCTAAAGAAGACGGTGATGATGAGAGATGAGTGAAATGGTGGAATGAAGAAAGTGGGAGGAAACGGGAGAACCCCGAGAAAACCCACGAGCACGGTGTTTGTCCACTACAAAGTTCAGACGGCCCGAGCTGGGGTCGAACCACGGACCCCAAGCACCGGAGGTGAACGCTCTACCACTAAGCCAGCCCCCAATCCAAAAGTGACGCAGAACAGGTACGTGCTCAATATAATCATCAATTGCAGTTGGTTTCGCGGCACCTTCGAATTGGCTTTAAGAGGACATGATGAAAAACAGACTCTTCTTCAAATCGAGGCGTTGTTCATAGATTAATTAATTTCAGTGCAGAACTTGACAGCGCTCTCAAGAGTCATTTAGAAAGCGCAATAATTTTCAAGAGTACGGCAAAAATCATACAAAATGAGCTTCTCCATTTTATGCTTGAAACATGCCATGAAGAAATCGCTATTATTATTTATACTATCAGTGGCGTATTTAGGGGGGCATCCGGGCTTAAGCCCCCCCGAAATCTTACTATAGTAAATTATATGAAATATCTTGCAGAATTTTCACATTTTCAGGCAAAGCCCCCCCCGAGAGTTAGCAAAGCCCCCCGAAACAAATTCATAAATACGCCACTGCTATTATTATTATTATTATTATTATTATTATTATTATTAAACTATTATTATTTATAATAATAATAATAATGAAAAGGAGAGGTCATCTATTGTGCACCACCTAAAATTCAAAACACGAGCCGCCACTGTTAAAGATCCTACTATAATATGGCCATTCCTAGTATAGAACGAAAATCCACAGAATCACCCGATGTATTTCGAGATATTATTACAAAACTTCTTCAGTTGGTATCACCAAACGAAAGTTCTTCACTGCTCCTCTGTGGGTGTCTGTTTAGCACTAAATTCGCGATTTGGCTGTTAAGGCCATCACCACTCGTAATTGAGAAGAAATAAAATCTTTGAGTTTTACGTCCCACGGTTATGTCGGCTAGGCTAAAGAAGATGGTGATGATGAGAAATGAATGAAATGGTGGAATGAAGAAAGTGGGAGGAAACAGGAGAACCCCGAGGAAACCCACGCACACGGTGTTTGTCCACCACAAAGTTCACTTGGCGGGAGCTGGGATTGAACCCGGGACCCCAAGCACCAGAGGTGAATGTTCTACCACTGAGCCACAGCGCCTCCCCCAAAAAGTTCGAGTATGAAGTTTGAGGTGGTTGAAGGACAAACTCAAAAATAAAAATAATAAATAAATAAATTTGATATAATTCGAACTTTTGATTAAGGAATATTTTAACTTATAGTATGCAGCGGGTCGAAGACTTGGCGCAACTTATAAGAACTAACCAACCCATTTATATTTAACTTAGCTAGGTGGTTCATCAATCCAGCAAAAGATGTTTAAGATGACCAGTTTTTCTCCCCTGCAATTTAAGAATATAAACCCTAAATATATGGAACTTGAAATTAGGGAATTGGAATGAAGAGATTCAGAAATAAGGATTATGTAGCCTATGTCACTTTCTTACATCACAATCCTCTGGAATACCACAAATTAAGGAGCTTTCATGCATCACAATTGTGTGAGATATCACAAATTTAGGAACTTTCATGCAGCATAATCTTCGAGGATATTAAAATTAAGGGGCTTCCGTGCATCACAATCCTCTGACGTACCACAAATTAAGGAGCTTTCGTGCATCACAATCCTATGGAAAACCAGAAATTAAAGAAGCTTTCATACATTACTATCCTGTGGAATACCAGAAATTAAGGATTTCAGATATCATGATCCTCTAGTAACTTTGCGCTCTCGCACAAAGCTTGTGCTGAAACAATCCTGAGCTCCTACTTGTAGAAAACCTGAGCAGAAGTAATATTTAGATTGTGATATATTTGTATTCATTTATTAACAAAGTTCCAGATACAATTTGATTTGATTTGAGCTTTGCATCCCTTTTAGCAGCGAAGTTGCATAAGACGTGGATCTACAGTTTAACGTGGGATCCGAATTACATGAACTTCCCCCCGGGGATCGAACTCGGGTGTCCGATGCCAACTACTTAGTCAGGAAGAAACTCCGAGATACAATTGGAAACTCTTGCAGCACAGACAGTTAATGAAACAGAAGGAAACTGTAGGTCATCCAACTGCCTACGTTGGTCCTACATTGTTATTGGCAGCTTTGGCAATCATACGCTAGCAGCACCGACAGTAGACCAACAGAGGGGAAATTGTAGGCCATCCAACTGCCTACGTTGGCCCTACATTGTTATTGCCTGCTTTGGCAATCATTTGCCAATCAACTTAATTGCCAACGAAGCAGCTACGAAAGAAGTAAACGTAAAATTTAGATGTGCGAGGTGCAAAATATTGAATAAATGTCGGCAAATTGTTAATTGGCCAACATACACTTTAAAACTACGTTGAACCAACGTATTTATCAACTATATTTTTGGAATTTTCAATTCCCAACTATGCGGACCATTAGCCAATGTAGGACCTACCAAGTGTGGAACTATAGAAATCGTTTTCCACTAGAAATATTTTATAGCGAAAAACAGGCAAAGTACTCTATAGAAAACATACTAGTGATGAGCACATAAACCGTTGTTCTGAAAACCTTACTTTTTAAATGTCTTTTTTAAAGACTAGTTCTGTTTTCTATCAGAAACTTATTTCGGTTTCCTATGAAATTATTTTCGGTTTTCTATCAAAAACATTTTGATTCTTTGTTAACTAGATTGGAAATGACTACCAGATATAAGAACAAGAACAGGCAATTGCTTTGGCGAAAATCCACTGGTTTCAGAAAAAAAAAGAGAGAGACCAAAAACTGGCTTCGTACAAAATAATTTCGGTGGAAAATTGAAACCGGTTTTGGTGAAAAACCGAACTGGTTTCGAAGAAAACTGAAATGTTGCTTTTTCGGTTTACAGTTCTTTCAGAAACAAGTTTTGCCCATCCCTCGTATATACGTTATACATACACTAAAATACGCGTTATACACACGGATATATTTTTTAGATCAAGCTCAATCAAGTAATCAAGTTATTACTTCTACAAGATTAAAAAGATAGTATGCATATTGTGCCCCACATTGAAAGAAAAATGACCAATACTATAGAATTACAAGTACAATCCTGGAATCTAAGAGATGTAACTAAAACAATTTTTTAAAAAAAGTGGATTATTGTATACGAGATTCGAATCTGAGATCTCCCGATTGCAAAGCAATAATGCTAATGTTCCTCTACCTCCACTCAGTCTTCGGGTTGTCATATTAATAATGCTTTTACACAGGGCTGGATTAACCTATCTGGAGGCCCGGGGTAGAAAAAATACATGGCCCCTGCTGACTTCACCTAATACATTTCTGTGAAAGTAGGAATATTAAGGGAATATTTTTAATATTTTTGGTCATATTTTATTTTATGGTGATGACGATTGTATCTTCATGATTCTTTTTAGATAGCCAGTTGAGATTTTGAACAGAGTGGATGCCCTTGTCCACCTGGAGGCTCAGGACTAGAGCCCCCCTAAGCCCCCCCTTAATCCAGCCCTGCTTTTACACCTAATTAGTAATTTTCATTATTATTTCCCTCTTCATGTAACGCTGACGTTATGAAGGACAAAATTATACAATTTATACAAACTGATAAAGCAGACATTTATTCAAGATATTGTATTCCTTACAGGGTTTCAACTTCCCAGCAGACTTAAGAAAAGACAATGCTTTTAACATTTCATGTTAAGTGACTTCTACAAAGGACACGGAATCTGAAGGAAGAACTGATTACTACGTACAATGCCATTGAGAGCTATTCTTCACTAAACGATGAGTAACTACATTCTGTTATTCTTGCAAGATCCAAGGTTATTTTCATTAAGACATTATTCTCATCTAGTTTGCAGTGCCTCATTCATATTTTTTTCCCCTATTCTTCCCTTTTGTTAATAGTACAATGGTTTTACTTTCCTGGATTATTCTACATTGTGTTGTAAACAACTCAATTAACTAACGTGCACCGTATTTTTGTGCTGTTTCGTAACATAACTTTAAGCTAGAAAGATCTAAAGTTTCATTTAGTATGTTTCAGTCAGTTCCGCAACTTAAAAGCCTACTGCCACCTCCACATTACTTATACTGAAAGATGTGCAGTCGTAAAATCTGTTTGATTGGTGGTCCCTTTTCAGCATCGAGATGATACGTGATGTGGGATTCGAACCGCCTAAAGCTCTCGTGGCGAGATCGCACGCTTTGATACACGAGATCTTGGGTTCGGTTTCAGATAGGAAACCATCAAATGCGCTACGGTGGTTCAGATCCTATTTTAAACTGTAGGTCTCGTCCTACATACAGGTAGCCCGCTCCTAACAAAGGACACAAATACAAACCAATCAATCGAACTACATGAGTTCCGAACTGACATCAAATCCGAGAGGAATGAGGATCACAGTCGCCTGACCTCAATCCTATGGAATTGGCTATGTGGGGAAACCTATATGTACGCTGCGATAACCTAGGGTAAAAATTTGTCTCCTAGAGAAGGTAAACTGCAAAAGATACAATGCTTCGACATTAAATGTCGAAGATAATAATAAAAATATACGATGGAACATTTAAGGATGAATGTTAAGAATCGTCTCAAACGTCTTCGATGTGATTCAAGTCGGGACAATAGGCAGGCCAGTCCATTAACCGAATATAATTTCGATCCAAGAGCTCTGTTACCTGCGCTGTTCGATGAGGTCGCTCATTATCATCCATAAGAAAGAATTTGAGTACGGCTGCAACAATGAAAAGACGCACATGGGAAAGGATTATAGAGCCACATATAAAACAATCTAGTTCTATATTGTTTTTTGAGAATATAGATGAAACTACTTGACAATTATTTATCGTCTTTTCGAGTGTACTTAATAGTACCGGTTCTATACTACATAGAAATAGTATCTTATACTATTGGATCTTCCCAAACTATGGAACCTTCTCATAAAAAAAAAAGTTTAGGGTCACGCCTTCGCCTGTCTACGGCCATGTTGTGAGTAACAGCATCTTGCTCCTGTTGCACGTGTTGAAGGGAGACTTCTAGCAACATGTGCTGGATATTCATTCATTCCCATCAATTACGCAATAGTTTATGTTATTTTATCGATCTCGTCTTATATATATATATATATATATATATATATATATATATATATATATATATATATATATATATATATATATATATATATATATATATATACACGTTATGGTTGACCATAGAACAAATAAGGAACGATAAGTTTTATCTTTTTAAAGAAGTTTTATCAATTATTGTCAGTAGTGTTAAATAACTCAGTAGAAGTAGTATTCATGCTTCTTGCTCCTGAGTTCTTGTGTCGATTTGCGAAAGCACACACGCAATTTGGATGTCACTCTAGGTTTAATATATTTTTATGATGTCTCAAACGAACAACATTCTTAGAATAAGAACGATATATGATATCGTAGTCGTAGAAGTAAAACGATACCAAACATGTCTTTACTTAAATAATTCCAGTACATGGGCGCACCCACATGGGGTCCACTGGGTCCGGAAACGCTAAATCGTCCTAACTCAATATATATCTTTCTTGATAAACCTACATTTGCTTAGCAGAGAAAAGATTGATGTAGCATGAAGATTTGATCTTACACTTCATCTGTACTCTTCTTCTAAAAACAATATAGGGCGATTCTCTAGCAAGTGGTCCATTGTCAGTAAATTTTCAAAATTAATTTGAAACTATGATGTTTATGTTTTTCTATTAAGAAATAGTGTAACTATATAATGAGACATTTAAAATCTTTTTGTAAAATATATTTACTAGGTTTTGACCACATAAACTTTATCTGTTCTACACCATGCTCAATGCTGTTCACATATCCCAATTTTCAAATAATTTTCAAACTAAATTTTAAATCTGTAATTACATGAATAATAGCAAAAAATATGAAATAGACCTTTGGCAAAAAATTGACAATTTTGTTTTAATTAATTTTTTTGTTCTGGTAGGCAAAAATCGTAGTTTTCTCATGTCATGTTTCGCTGTCCCGTGCGTAACGGAAAACATGTATTTTTCGTCTTTCCTTTGTAATTGCAGAGGATAAAGTATTGAAACTTTTGCTCCAAAGTAGAATTATTATTAGCCTTTTAGTGGTACTTATTAAATTTGCTTATCCTCCTCCTTATGCATTTCATGAAGTATAGAAATGTTGTCCCGTGCGTAACGTTACGCACGGGACATTTATAGATTTATCCAAGGAAGTGAATAAAATTAAGTTATTAAGATTACAATACGTGTTTATTGTTATTTAGATTAAACAATGAAGAATAAACTTTTATATTAATTCAAAGAAACATGAATTTGCTGAGAGAAACTAAATCAAATACAACTAAACATAACTACCAAAAACGTTTACGTTAAGTTACATAGAAACATTTACCACGAGGCTTAAAAACAAATTGTCATGATAAACTGCACTTTTTTCTTTTCATTAGAAAGGCAGGTATCTAAGTTGGGTTGACAGTCTTGTAGGGGGCAAATGGATTCGCAACTTTTTACTATATTCTTTTACCCTTTATCAGAAAATTAGATGCTTGAAGTATATTTAAAACTTGATCAAATGAGACATAAGATCTGTTCTTTTCATCAAAACAAAACTTTGTACAACTGTTGTCCATGCATTTCAGATTTGTTACTCTAATTTCCCCATCTTCTTCTACATCACTTTCAGACACATACCGATATTTAATTCTATTTCTGGAAGAACCACAATCAAATTTCATTAGGAGAAATACACGTGCTCTAATATTGTCCATTGTGAGCCCGACAGTTGGAGGGTTTTAATATCATTATAAACATAGCCTTCAAAGTTGTATTCTGAATTAATGTCGCTCTCATCACTTGATGAAAATATCATTGTATACACTGGCACTCTTTTTGTTTTCCTTCAACCAATCTAACTTGAATTACCTTGTTTGTCTTCACATTTTAGAGTGTTTTCCTCTTCTAATGGTCAACAACGAAACAATGCGGAATGAGTTTCGCAAAAGGGAGTGAGAGGAAAAAAGTTAACCTTCTAACTTACCTATAACGCTGCATCCTCACTTCATTTTTCAGTCTTACCTTGTTGCTATGTTTAAGTCTATATTTTCTAGCCCTTTCAGCGCCACTCATTGCTTTTTTTTGATCGATTCAGTTCATCACTGATAATATTACTTGGAACGGAGTTACTTCCATGTGAATCCAAATTACTTATTTAAAAAGCTCACACTAAAGAAATCTTCACTGTTAGGGATGCACACGAGACAACATTTGTGTCTGTCTCGTCTCGAAAATGTGCTGTAAAAGTGATGTCTCGACTCGAAAAATGAATATTTTTCCATTGGAAGAGCCGTGTTTCAACTCGAATTTTGTCACCTAAATCCTGTCTCGACTCGTCTCGTGCGCATCCCTATTCACTGTAAAGTAACAATCATACCAAATAACCAAAAACCAACTGTTTCCCTTCAATTCACTTTCCCGCATTTCACCTGATAATGGCGGCGTTCAAACGACTCAAAGTTTGGTAGGTAGCACAGAGGATCGAGCAGCTCAACAGTTATACAACATTATGTAGTTTGAACGCCACCAATCAGCACTCAGAGAAATACCCTTAAGACATAGTAATAACACTAAGCGAGTTGCCTAAGTAGAATAGCACGTAGACCTCACCAACTTGTTCCGAAAATCTCACCAAAATGGGCCTAAAATCCGCCATTTTGTACCAAAATTTACCCATGTTCCCAAAATCTCACCAAAATGGGGCTAAAATCCGCCATTTTTTACCAAAATTTACCCATGTTCCCAAAATCTCACCAAAATTGTTCTAAAATCAGCCATTTTGTACCAAAATTTGTGTACAGACCGAAAATCTCACCAAAATGGATGCAAATTTCCTTCATTCTCACAAGAATTGATTAACAGTGCAAATTTCTCACGAAAATGGATGCAAATTTCCTCTGATCTATTTTATCATATATTTTAATACAATTTTATGTTAATTTATACAATTTATGCTGATTACTTACCGTTTTCCCCAATCCTTTAAGAAACTTGTTTCTTCCTTTCTTATTCCTCCCTCAAGTGCTCAGAAATAACTGAAGAAACTTCAGAACATGCCCACACAGGTCTTTTTTGTTAATCTTGAACACAGTTCGTCTTGGTATTCAAGAAACTAATTCTAAAGAAAGAACGGGATGTCGTAAGGTGAGGTAACCAGTGGGGCAAAGGATCAGGAAGTGGGGGTGGCTGTAGTCTTATCGAAGTTTGTGCTCAAAAATGGGGGTGGTAATTACAATAGGAACCTTTTGTATACGTAATTGAGAAGCTCTTTGTAACAGTGTCACGTAATTTCATCATTTTGTCATTTAAAGAAAGAAGAAACTGTCATTTAAAAAGTGACATATGGGTGTCGGATAATACTTTAACTGTTGGAAGCCAGAGAGACATGTCAAATAATTCAGTTTCAAAATGTAAGCTAAGAATGGCGGGGGAGGGAGAGAACCCTTTGATGCGTAGTAAAGAAAGGAACATAGACACCTGTTTGTATGTGTGTGTTCCAGGGTGATGGAGGGGCGAACTCTAATGTTGTTTTTTGAGTAAAAGACCTTGTTTAAATTGGGCTGAGACTTCTACCCTACGGAGAAATAGTATTCATTATTCTGAGGACAGAGAATTTAAGAAAGAGATAGTTAAATGTTACGTGTAATGTTGTAAGAAGTTAATGTATTGCCCCCCATACTGAGAGACCGCACATAAGATTGGAGGGAACTGTGTTTTTATTTTGAGCAAAGGACCACTTTTAAATTAGCGTGCGAGTTGTTACGCATTTTGTTAAGGACCTTGTCACATACGTAGAGGGAGAGAAACAGTGACCCTTGTTACCTGAGTTTGAAAGGGGGAAAAAGAGTGAATGAATTGTGTACGTAATACAACTTTCCCTTTTGTGCCTTTTGGAAGAAATATTCAAACAAGATTTCTTTAAGGTATTTCCGCATAAATGATTTTATCCTTTTAAAAACTAGAGTATTGAATTAATTATTTATGAATATTAATGAGATGATAATGAATATTAATGAGGTGGTAAAGAAAGGATTACAAAGAATGATTTTTTGTGTTTTTCGTATATTTAGAGGTATATTGCGGATATATGTAATATAGAGCACTACATATTGTACATAAATGTATGAGATAATGTGGAAGGAAATGGGCGCAACTCTAAGAAACGTATTTTATGTATTGATATTGTATTTCAGTAGCTGATATGGGATTTTAGCATAGATTATCATCTTTTGGATACTGTATGGGTCTAATGGTGTACGAAGCTTAGACGAATGAGAAATTACATGTATATATGAATAGTTTGTAAGTGGGTACATGTATGTGTAGTGGATATGGGATTTTAGCATAGATTATCATCTTTTGAATACTGTATGGGTCTAATGGTGTACGAAGCTTAGACGAATGACAAATTACAGGTATATATGAATATGTGATTAGTTTGTAAGTGGGTACATGTATGTATGTATGTATATTGGTTTTTGATATGGGGACAGGAATATATGTATCATATGGTAGACATATTATCTTTCGTTTGCATGTAAGTGTTTTAAGCATGTGTTGTTGGGTTGCGTAGCTTTAGGGGCTATACTAGGCTGGATGCAAACACCTAAAGTGTATCTATTGTAGGGTTATAAATTGGGACTTTTTATTAAGGTAGCCTTATTTTATCGTATTGTAGAGCTGTATATCTTGTTGTGGTGATATGCTAGATGAATGCAAATGCCTGAACTGATTGTATTATATTAATATTGGATTATATTGTAGGTTTATATTCTGACTCCTTATGTATATAAGTGTTTTAGATTACCTTGAATACCATCTTAGGATGTATATATTGTGATTTTTACGTACGTAGATGTTTGTTAGACATGTCCTAGTGGTATTTTAAGTACATAGGATATTACTATGGTATAAGCCATTTACATATAGAAATCTTTTCACTACAGTATTATAATGTCATATATTGGTACCTTTACTTACTTCTAAGATGCTTGTTCACCCTGTAGAAGCCATTATGACATCAACATGGTTTCAACTTAGAATGATTTATTGTAGGAACATAAAATATGATAAATACGTATAAATAACCTTATATGAAGAATACGTATTCTTCCTTTATCTTATATAGAATACACATACTTCGTATTATATCAATATTTGTTTGGATATAGTCATAGGAATAAAACATATTATTGTAAATTGTAACGCTTTATTGTATTTATATAGTCTACAATATTCTATTTTCAATATTGCCATATTTATATACATATATAGATAAGATATTTACTATACTTAGAATATTCTTAATAACTTATTGCAATATTTACATTATATATACGTAGAAGTACCAACTGATAGGTCTTGTGAAAACTCATGGACATATTTGATGATATTATGACTATGTTATGATATCATGGTACCTTTACACAGTCTACTATTTACATATACACAGAATACCAATCATTTAACACACTTAATACTTTGATAACCATATGGCAATGTCCTATAGTCAGTAATACTCTTATGATTTAATCGTCGTCTTTTATTTTGAACTTTCTGATGTGTTTTAGTTTCAGACTTAGATACGATGACAAACCCAGGCTTACGAACAATTCTTCCTGGATTGTGTAACTGTTTTTCTCATCTTTATCTCGAACTAGTTGATAAAAATGATCAAAGTTAATTTCTTGTCGTGTACGATGATTTAAAGTTATTCCTCTAATTTTAAATACATAATCTACTTTCCCTGTTTGAACTTCTTTCATTCTATAGGCATAATTTTTTGGCCCTAAGCCTATAAATGCATCAATTTCCCAGCCATCAGGAACTTCATTAGTTAACTGACCCAAATAGGAACCCAAAGAAAGTGGTGGCTTTTCATTACGTGGTTGTACAAACATAATACTATCAGTGTCGCAGTACAATACACGATCAGGATCTATAGCTGTTAATAACTCATAAAATTTTAGACGCGCCCACGAGGTGATGAAGGCTGCAAGGACAACACTGGAAAATTTCCATGGTTTGTTTTTGTTCTCAATGTTTTTATATGATAGAATGAGATGTTGCTCTCCAATAGGCAATACAGTTTGTACCTCATATTGTGGTGCCCATAGATAACTTAAAAATTTTTCTGGAGTATCTACAATTACAGATTGAGATAAATCTGTTCGCTGTCCCCATTTCCCATACAGCGAATTGAGAAATATTTTGGAAATATATCTTAGACCAGGATTTGATTCAATGTTATTTTCCGTTAACTGAATGCATTCATGAACATAATAGTCTGCAATATATTTCTCTTGATATTGTTTAGTTTTGCACCAGCTAGGAAATCCTGAAGACTCCTGTTTCATTTTTAAGAAGGAATTGACATAATCTTTAAACAGATTATTTTCTGAATCGGATAATTTGAATTCCCAAATTTCGATAATTTGTAGAATTTTGTATCCGAGATCTAAAGCCACATGAAGTTCAGGAGTACAGTATGTACCAATAAGGACACGCTCAGTATCATTATGCATGCAATTGTTGACAGTTTGTTCCATACACGTACGGCATAATCCAAACAAAAGGCGATCATTACATGTATATGGTAAAATTGGAAAATATAAGTCTTTGGGAGGTAAGATACTACATTTGACTAATCCATGAATACTTTGCACTTGTGGAAAGTCAGGCCCCTTGTATATTATAGGTTTACCTATAGGCAATGGCTTACGTGCCATTACCCAGGGGTAAAGACTGGTAACATCATAATATGCTACAAACTCTTTGCTGGTACATTCGTACAAGGCATGAAAACATTCTGTACGTCCACCATGAAAACTATCTTTAGGTACCAGATGATCAACAAGATCATGACACTGTGTTTGAATAAACTGTTGTAATTTTTTATCATTTTTTACCATGTGGTCCCATTCACATTCCCACATTTCAATGACATTAAGATTTATTTTTTTAAGAAATGCTATTTTTGTGGTGGTGTTTTCATACCGATCTTGTAGTGATGTACCTTGCTTAGAGGTAGAATCTAGGGACACGTGTCGTAGTGTAGGATAACAGTTTAAACACCCGTGATAGTAACATCCATGAAATTCGTAAACTGTATTTGTTTTACTTTGAAATCCATCAACCTTATACCTCCCAAATTGTTTTTCCAAGCCATTCCCAGAATGTAGAATTTCACTACCAGTAGTACGTTCTAAGTATCGTAGCCAATACATTGCCTTTAGACTTTGACGATCACGATGGTCAAACCCATAAGGTGGAATAATTGGAATAATTTCTTTGGGTAAATATAAGGTACGATATGTTAGTATTGCCAAACTAGCAATAGTTGACGCGACGATAAAACATTGAATACCATTTGTTTTGTCTTCAATTAAGTTTGAAAATTTAATGACAGCCTCTGCTAAAATTTTAACATCATTCCGACAATATTCAATCATTTTCTTTTGGAGATTATACTCCTCATTACTTGTAGCACGTTCTTTGTGCCATATGATAAGTTGCTCTCGATCTTCAGTGCTCCTTGAATCAGGATCAAAATATTTTAGATCAGGAATTTTGCCTATATAATTTTGGTTTTCTAATGTATTAAACAAGTACGGGAAATCTCCCTTTCGTAAATTTGCAGAAAGACCTAACGTCTTAGGTAATTTAGATAATTTAACTCCCATATACAAATATGTGTCATGAAAGTAAATCTTTTGTCCTAATCGCATTTCAATAATTTTTTGCCCTGACATTATTACTTCAGGTGTAAAATGATGGTTTATGATCAAAGTTTTAGCACAGAATTGCATATCATAATTACTGCCATTATGGGAAAGCACAATGATTTTTTTAAACATTGGTCGAGTTATTAATACATGATTAACAAATTCGTCAATGTTGTTGAAATCAAACGAACGGAATCCATTTTTATCACCGCATATAAAGCATGTATCATCAAGCTTCATGTCCTTACACTTGTAACAAGCATGAATACAATTTACAAAATTTACGCGATGTTCTTATTCTCCCTGTTCATTTTTAGGAAGCAACATTGTTTCTACATCAAAGATAATGTACAAAAAGGTATCTACATGCTGCATCATAGCCATTTGAACAAAACAAATATGGTCATCGCTTACATATGTATAACATGTTTTACAATAACGGTCACCAGTCATGTTCAGACTTGCGTGAACGCATGTCAATCATAGTACCACAATGGACACAAATTTTCTTTGTTTCGCATAAACTCTTTCCGGAAACATTTATCGATTTATGATTGTCAAAACATTCATCCTTAGAAAACATTCTATGACAATCATTGCACTCGAGTTTAATATTATTATCGTTATTACAAACATTGTGATACTTTTCGCACATTGGACATTTGAAGTTACACTTATGATTTTCTGTACGATGATAACCTTCCAAACAATACTGACAATAATTTTTCTTGTTTAGCCCTACCCATTGATCAGCCCTACCCATAATGATCAGCCCTACCCATTCCAAGAATAATACTTTTAGGAAGACAATACACATCCTTTTGTACAGGAATAGTACATTGATGCATGTGTGTTACAAGATCAACATATTTTGCTGAACCCATAGTTCGTCCCCTACCTTTACGTGAATCAACAATATGAATCTTGAAATTTACTTTATCACCTAATAAATAATTTTCATTACTATTTAAAACATTTTCAATTTTACGAAATAAAATGTCGGAGCTTAAATTCGACTTTTGACGCCACGAAATGTATATCGGTTTATTAATTGTGGAAGCAGAACTTTCTATTGTTATACCAACATACATATCATCATCGGCATCATTTAACACATGATCTTTTACAAATTTAAATAATAACTGAATATATTTTTCAGGATCATCTATTCCACCAGTTTGCATACGTTCAATTGTAACTTCCTTTCCCGTAAGTCCAAAATAAGTATATTGTTTGGTTGTACTACTAACAATACGAAAATATTCATTTGTTTTACCACTCCCATACATGTTAGGTTGTGATACAGTATTAGTATTAGGACTTGGAAAGTTTATAAAATTTTCCATGAACACGCTAAAGTCATCTGTAGTTAAACTATCAGATTTTCCTTCAGACACAAGTTCCATAAACTTCTCACGAGCTAAATTCTTTATATTATCTTGTCGAAACAAGCCTACATGATATAAATCAATAATATCTTTTGCAGACTTACATTTTTTCAAAACAATATGAGGATCACAAGCAAAATGCATAAACAACGCCTGCAATAACTTGGAATAAGCTTCATTGCTTACCCTTGCACCCGTAGCATGACATTGTGTTATCACTTCCCATGTAAATAAAACTTCCTTTGGATTTTCATATCCATGTGCTTCTTGTGCTGACAACATGGTACAGATGACAGACTGTCCTTCCATTGTATTATTGACACACTAAATATGTAATTGCAATTTGAATGATTGTGTCTTATACAGTAAATATTTTACACAATGATGTACACAGAACTTTGATATTTGTTTTCACAGTTTTTTTAAATGACAAGGTTTCGTAAGTAGACTTTTATGATATGATTCACAATGTGTTGACCAAAGATACACTTTTTAAGAATTTTTACACTTACCAGTAAATATAATAATAAAACTTTCCCGAACTTGTTTCAGTTCACAACAGATTTAGTTGTAAGTTTACCGACACTACACTTGAAAGCTTGTCGGGAATTGCACTAACACTTGCCGTTAACTACAATGATAAAACTTCCCGTAACTTTTTTCAGTTTAGTATCGATGCACTACCGCTTGTCACTCACTAACTATATTTTTAGTTCACCGAACATATACTTTTAAGTTTATCGGTTAATCCTTTAGTACTTTCCGATAATTGTAATTTACAAATTGCCGTAATGAAATTCTTTTAGACTAATTACAGCACGCAGAGTACAAACAGGAAGTGTGTTTAATTTTTATTGATTGTTTATTATCAACACTAATAAATGGAAATTCCAAGAACTCCACACGAAGATTCCCGAAGATTGCCGAATTTTCCCGAAGTTTTCCGAACATTACCGAAGATGAACATGAGAGTTTATCTACAATTCCCGTACATGTTGGTTAATGTACCACACGAATGGTTTCGAAAATTGCCGAACTTAACCGAAGATGAACATAAGAATGTATGAACAATTCCCGTACACGTTTAGTAAATGTAACTTGCAAAAGTCTTGTAACTTTTAAGATCACCAAAGATATATTTCAAAGTTTATTATTAGATGTAACTTTGTAACAAAATTGGTATTTTAAAATAATTGATTTAACAACAGAGAGTATACCAATGATTGGCTTTACTTTAACAGTAGTAATTCTATAGTGCGCGGCGCGGCTTGCTGCGCTGGATTTATACTTTTAAAATTTAATCTCGTACCCAAAGGCACTTAGATTTGTAATCTCGTACCCAAACGCAATTAGTTTGTAGTCTCGTACGCAGCTGCTTTAACATATTTTAAATTAATAATCGTAATATTACATAATGTGATGTAATTTGTAATTGTAATATTAAAGTTTGTAACACTTCAAACAATTATAGATGCTTGTTTTTGTATGCTCTTTCATTGTGTTATCGGTCTAAAAAAATTGCTTTTGTAGTAATGCTAAGAATTTGTTTGTTTACCTTGCTACAGATGTTTAAACTGGTTTAAACCGGTTTAAACTAGTTTTATTGTTTTTAACAGAATACTCATAGAGTGTGATCGTATTTAAATTGCTGTGCAAACTCCTTATTTATTTAACCTCTCGTAATAAATTACTCGAACACTACGTGTGAGCATACCAAAGATAATTTGAAAATATTAAAAATGATGTGAACTTACAATTAATTCCAATAGAAACACAAAGTAACATAGTTACAATTATTTTATTCGTTCGCTTCATTAGAAGCTCAACTTTTTTGTTAACAAAACATAAATTTCAACATAAGAAAGTTATTTTTAACACAACACACGTCGGTTAAACTTAAAATTTATTACATGAAACTCTGATTGTTAAATGGAGAAGTAAAATTTAAGTCAGTGTTGCAATTGAATACACAAACTAACAGTAAAAGAACAAGTTCGGAAAAAGTGCAGAAACAAAACTTAAAACACAATGTTGCAATCTAAATTGGGAAAGAAAATTAAAAATACAACGTACAAACAAAACGTACAAACCGAAAATAAAATTGCAGAAGCAAATTAATACTACAAGTTTAAAAAAATTGAAACTGACATGAAAATACAGAAACAAAATTAAACAACGCTACAATCCAAATTAAAAGTACAAATTTAAAAAATGCAAATACTAAAAACGAAAATACAAAATAAGATTAAAACAATGTTGCAATCCAAAATACACAAAGGAAAATAAAAATACAAACATAAAACATACGAAACATTATGTAGTAGAATAGAACGTCATTATTTTAATAACATAAGTTTGCACCAACTTTGGTGAGATTTGCGGACAAAGTTGGTGAGATCTACGTGCTATTCTACTACGTAATGTTTCGTATATGTTTTATGTTTGTATCTTTATTTTCCTTTGTGTATTTTGGATTGCAACATTGTTTTAATCTTATTTTGTATTTTCGTTTTTAGTTTTTGCATTTTTTAAATTTGTTTCCTCCTTGCTATTTTCATTTTGCAATTTGGATTGCAACATTGTGTACTTTAAAATTGTTTGTTTGTGCGTTTCTAGTTTTCAGTTTGCATTTTTATTTCTTCACTTGTAATTTTTATTTTTGTTTCGGAATTTGTAATGTAACAGTGTGTTTTAAACTATAACTTTTAATTTTCTTTTGCAATTTGGATTGCAACATTGTGTTTTAAGTTTTGTTTCTGTATTTTTTTATTTTTTAGTTTGCATGTTTCAATTTTTTTAAACTTGTACTTTTATTTTTTTTACTTTCTGTATTTTATATTGCAACATTGTGCTTTAAGTTTTGTTTACGCACTTTACTTTTGGGAACTTGTACTTTTAATTTGGATTGTAGCGTTGTTTAATTTTGTTTCTGTATTTTCATGTCAGTTTCAATTTTTTTTAAACTTGTAGTATTAATTTGCTTCTGCAATTTTATTTTCGGTTTGTACATTTTGTTTGTACGTTGTATTTTTAATTTTCTTTTCCAATTTAGATTGCAACATTGTGTTTTAAGTTTTGTTTCTGCACTTTACTTTTGGGAACTTGTACTTTTAATTTGGATTGTAGCGTTGTTTAATTTTGTTTCTGTATTTTCATGTCGGTTTCAATTTTTTTAAACTTGTAGTATTAATTTGCTTCTGCAATTTTATTTTCGGTTTGTACATTTTGTTTGTACGTTGTATTTTTAATTTTCTTTTCCAATTTAGATTGCAACATTGTGTTTTAAGTTTTGTTTCTGCACTTTACTTTTGAGAACTTGTACTTTTAATTTGGATTGTAGCGTTGTTTAATTTTGTTTCTGTATTTTCATGTCAGTTTCAATTTTCTTAAACTTGTAGTATTAATTTGCTTCTGCAATTTTATTTTCGGTTTGTACATTTTGTTTGTACGTTGTATTTTTAATTTTCTTTCCCAATTTAGATTGCAACATTGTGCTTTAAGTTTTGTTTCTGCACTTTTTTCCGAACTTGTTCTTTTACTGTTAGTTTGTGTATTCAATTGCAACACTGACTTAAATTTTACTTCTCCATTTAACAATCAGAGTTTCATGTAATAAATTTTAAGTTTAACCGACGTGTGTTGTGTTAAAAATAACTTTCTTATGTTGAAATTTGTTTTGTTAACAAAAAAGTTGAGCTTCTAATGAAGCGAACGAATAAAATAATTGTAACTATGTTACTTTGTGTTTCTATTGGAATTAATTGTAAGTTCACATCATTTTTAATATTTTCAAATTATCTTTGGTATGCTCACACGTAGTGTTCGAGTAATTTATTACGAGAGGTTAAATAAATAAGGAGTTTGCACAGCAATTTAAATACGATCACACTCTATGAGTATTCTGTTAAAAACAATAAAACTAGTTTAAACCGGTTTAAACCAGTTTAAACATCTGTAGCAAGGTAAACAAACAAATTCTTAGCATTACTACAAAAGCAATTTTTTTAGACCGATAACACAATGAAAGAGCATACAAAAACAAGCATCTATAATTGTTTGAAGTGTTACAAACTTTAATATTACAATTACAAATTACATCACATTATGTAATATTACGATTATTAATTTAAAATATGTTAAAGCAGCTGCGTACGAGACTACAAACTAATTGCGTTTGGGTACGAGATTACAAATCTAAGTGCCTTTGGGTACGAGATTAAATTTTAAAAGTATAAATCCAGCGCAGCAAGCCGCGCCGCGCACTATAGAATTACTACTGTTAAAGTAAAGCCAATCATTGGTATACTCTCTGTTGTTAAATCAATTATTTTAAAATACCAATTTTGTTACAAAGTTACATCTAATAATAAACTTTGAAATATATCTTTGGTGATCTTAAAAGTTACAAGACTTTTGCAAGTTACATTTACTAAACGTGTACGGGAATTGTTCATACATTCTTATGTTCATCTTCGGTTAAGTTCGGCAATTTTCGAAACCATTCGTGTGGTACATTAACCAACATGTACGGGAATTGTAGATAAACTCTCATGTTCATCTTCGGTAATGTTCGGAAAACTTCGGGAAAATTCGGCAATCTTCGGGAATCTTCGTGTGGAGTTCTTGGAATTTCCATTTATTAGTGTTGATAATAAACAATCAATAAAAATTAAACACACTTCCTGTTTGTACTCTGCGTGCTGTAATTAGTCTAAAAGAATTTCATTACGGCAATTTGTAAATTACAATTATCGGAAAGTACTAAAGGATTAACCGATAAACTTAAAAGTATATGTTCGGTGAACTAAAAATATAGTTAGTGAGTGACAAGCGGTAGTGCATCGATACTAAACTGAAAAAAGTTACGGGAAGTTTTATCATTGTAGTTAACGGCAAGTGTTAGTGCAATTCCCGACAAGCTTTCAAGTGTAGTGTCGGTAAACTTACAACTAAATCTGTTGTGAACTGAAACAAGTTCGGGAAAGTTTTATTATTATATTTACTGGTAAGTGTAAAAATTCTTAAAAAGTGTATCTTTGGTCAACACATTGTGAATCATATCATAAAAGTCTACTTACGAAACCTTGTCATTTAAAAAAACTGTGAAAACAAATATCAAAGTTCTGTGTACATCATTGTGTAAAATATTTACTGTATAAGACACAATCATTCAAATTGCAATTACATATTTAGTGTGTCAATAATACAATGGAAGGACAGTCTGTCATCTGTACCATGTTGTCAGCACAAGAAGCACGTGGATATGAAAATCCAAACGAAGTTTTATTTACATGGGAAGTGATAACACAATGTCATGCTACGGGTGCAAGGGTAAGCAATGAAGCTTATTCCAAGTTATTGCAGGCGTTGTTTATGCATTTTGCTTGTGATCCTCATATTGTTTTGAAAAAATGTAAGTCTGCAAAAGATATTATTGATTTATATCATGTAGGCTTGTTTCGACAAGATAATATAAAGAATTTAGCTCGTGAGAAGTTTATGGAACTTGTGTCTGAAGGAAAATCTGATAGTTTAACTACAGATGACTTTAGCGTGTTCATGGAAAATTTTATAAACTTTCCAAGTCCTAATACTAATACTGTATCACAACCTAACATGTATGGGAGTGGTAAAACAAATGAATATTTTCGTATTGTTAGTAGTACAACCAAACAATATACTTATTTTGGACTTACGGGAAAGGAAGTTACAATTGAACGTATGCAAACTGGTGGAATAGATGATCCTGAAAAATATATTCAGTTATTATTTAAATTTGTAAAAGATCATGTGTTAAATGATGCCGATGATGATATGTATGTTGGTATAACAATAGAAAGTTCTGCTTCCACAATTAATAAACCGATATACATTTCGTGGCGTCAAAAGTCGAATTTAAGCTCCGACATTTTATTTCGTAAAATTGAAAATGTTTTAAATAGTAATGAAAATTATTTATTAGGTGATAAAGTAAATTTCAAGATTCATATTGTTGATTCACGTAAAGGTAGGGGACGAACTATGGGTTCAGCAAAATATGTTGATCTTGTAACACACATGCATCAATGTACTATTCCTGTACAAAAGCATGTGTATTGTCTTCCTAAAAGTATTATTCTTGGAATGGGTAGGGCTGATCATCGTTATAACTTTGTATATCAATTGCAAAATTATCCTGAACGATTGATAAAACAAGCAAAGGATTTATGTGTCAGTGCTAAAGTTGACATTGAAATCCATGATGGATGTACTATTAATGATGTAAAAAAGTTTCAAAATAAGTTAGCACCTCATTATCAAATTGTTGTTTACGAAAAAAATCGTTTAACTCGAAACTACAATATAATTTATCCTGGAATACATGCATCAAAGAAAATTTTAATTTTGTATACTGAGGGACACTATAAATTAATTACTAGTATTACAACGCTATTAAACAAGAAAAATTATTGTCAGTATTGTTTGGAAGGTTATCATCGTACAGAAAATCATAAGTGTAACTTCAAATGTCCAATGTGCGAAAAGTATCACAATGTTTGTAATAACGATAATAATATTAAACTCGAGTGCAATGATTGTCATAGACTGTTTTCTAAGGATGAATGTTTTGACAATCATAAATCGATAAATGTTTCCGGAAAGAGTTTATGCGAAACAAAGAAAATTTGTGTCCATTGTGGTACTATGATTGACATGCGTTCACGCAAGTCTGAACATGACTGGTGACCGTTATTGTAAAACATGTTATACATATGTAAGCGATGACCATATTTGTTTTGTTCAAATGGCTATGATGCAGCATGTAGATACCTTTTTGTACATTATCTTTGATGTAGAAACAATGTTGCTTTCTAAAAATGAACAGGGAGAATAAGAACATCGCGTAAATTTTGTAAATTGTATTCATGCTTGTTACAAGTGTAAGGACATGAAGCTTGATGATACATGCTTTATATGCGGTGATAAAAATGGATTCCGTTCGTTTGATTTCAACAACATTGACGAATTTGTTAATCATGTATTAATAACTCGACCAATGTTTAAAAAAATCATTGTGCTTTCCCATAATGGCAGTAATTATGATATGCAATTCTGTGCTAAAACTTTGATCATAAACCATCATTTTACACCTGAAGTAATAATGTCAGGGCAAAAAATTATTGAAATGCGATTAGGACAAAAGATTTACTTTCATGACACATATTTGTATATGGGAGTTAAATTATCTAAATTACCTAAGACGTTAGGTCTTTCTGCAAATTTACGAAAGAGAGATTTCCCGTACTTGTTTAATACATTAGAAAACCAAAATTATATAGGCAAAATTCCTGATCTAAAATATTTTGATCCTGATTCAAGGAGCACTGAAGATCGAGAGCAACTTATCATATGGCACAAAGAACGTGTTACAAGTAATGAGGAGTATAATCTCCAAAAGAAAATGATTGAATATTGTCGGAATGATGTTAAAATTTTAGCAGAGGCTGTCATTAAATTTTCAAACTTAATTGAAGACAAAACAAATGGTATTCAATGTTTTATCGTAGCGTCAACTATTGCTAGTTTGGCAATACTAACATATCGTACCTTATATTTACCCAAAGAAATTATTCCAATTATTCCACCTTATGGATTTGACCATCGTGATCGTCAAAGTCTAAAGGCAATGTATTGGCTACGATACTTAGAACGTACTACTGGTAGTGAAATTCTACATTCTGGGAATGGCTTGGAAAAACAATTTGGGAGGTATAAGGTTGATGGATTTCAAAGTAAAACAAATACAGTTTACGAATTTCATGGATGTTACTATCACGGGTGTTTAAACTGTTATCCTACACTACGACACGTGTCCCTAGATTCTACCTCTAAGCAAGGTACATCACTACAAGATCGGTATGAAAACACCACCACAAAAATAGCATTTCTTAAAAAATTAAATCTTAATGTCATTGAAATGTGGGAATGTGAATGGGACCACATGGTAAAAAATGATAAAAAATTACAACAGTTTATTCAAACACAGTGTCATGATCTTGTTGATCATCTGGTACCTAAAGATAGTTTTCATGGTGGACGTACAGAATGTTTTCATGCCTTGTACGAATGTACCAGCAAAGAGTTTGTAGCATATTATGATGTTACCAGTCTTTACCCCTGGGTAATGGCACGTAAGCCATTGCCTATAGGTAAACCTATAATATACAAGGGGCCTGACTTTCCACAAGTGCAAAGTATTCATGGATTAGTCAAATGTAGTATCTTACCTCCCAAAGACTTATATTTTCCAATTTTACCATATACATGTAATGATCGCCTTTTGTTTGGATTATGCCGTACGTGTATGGAACAAACTGTCAACAATTGCATGCATAATGATACTGAGCGTGTCCTTATTGGTACATACTGTACTCCTGAACTTCATGTGGCTTTAGATCTCGGATACAAAATTCTACAAATTATCGAAATTTGGGAATTCAAATTATCCGATTCAGAAAATAATCTGTTTAAAGATTATGTCAATTCCTTCTTAAAAATGAAACAGGAGTCTTCAGGATTTCCTAGCTGGTGCAAAACTAAACAATATCAAGAGAAATATATTGCAGACTATTATGTTCATGAATGCATTCAGTTAACGGAAAATAACATTGAATCAAATCCTGGTCTAAGATATATTTCCAAAATATTTCTCAATTCGCTGTATGGGAAATGGGGACAGCGAACAGATTTATCTCAATCTGTAATTGTAGATACTCCAGAAAAATTTTTAAGTTATCTATGGGCACCACAATATGAGGTACAAACTGTATTGCCTATTGGAGAGCAACATCTCATTCTATCATATAAAAACATTGAGAACAAAAACAAACCATGGAAATTTTCCAGTGTTGTCCTTGCAGCCTTCATCACCTCGTGGGCGCGTCTAAAATTTTATGAGTTATTAACAGCTATAGATCCTGATCGTGTATTGTACTGCGACACTGATAGTATTATGTTTGTACAACCACGTAATGAAAAGCCACCACTTTCTTTGGGTTCCTATTTGGGTCAGTTAACTAATGAAGTTCCTGATGGCTGGGAAATTGATGCATTTATAGGCTTAGGGCCAAAAAATTATGCCTATAGAATGAAAGAAGTTCAAACAGGGAAAGTAGATTATGTATTTAAAATTAGAGGAATAACTTTAAATCATCGTACACGACAAGAAATTAACTTTGATCATTTTTATCAACTAGTTCGAGATAAAGATGAGAAAAACAGTTACACAATCCAGGAAGAATTGTTCGTAAGCCTGGGTTTGTCATCGTATCTAAGTCTGAAACTAAAACACATCAGAAAGTTCAAAATAAAAGACGACGATTAAATCATAAGAGTATTACTGACTATAGGACATTGCCATATGGTTATCAAAGTATTAAGTGTGTTAAATGATTGGTATTCTGTGTATATGTAAATAGTAGACTGTGTAAAGGTACCATGATATCATAACATAGTCATAATATCATCAAATATGTCCATGAGTTTTCACAAGACCTATCAGTTGGTACTTCTACGTATATATAATGTAAATATGGCAATAAGTTATTAAGAATATTCTAAGTATAGTAAATATCTTATCTATATATGTATATAAATATGGCAATATTGAAAATAGAATATTGTAGACTATATAAATACAATAAAGCGTTACAATTTACAATAATATGTTTTATTCCTATGACTATATCCAAACAAATATTGATATAATACGAAGTATGTGTATTCTATATAAGATAAAGGAAGAATACGTATTCTTCATATAAGGTTATTTATACGTATTTATCATATTTTATGTTCCTACAATAAATCATTCTAAGTTGAAACCATGTTGATGTCATAATGGCTTCTACAGGGTGAACAAGCATCTTAGAAGTAAGTAAAGGTACCAATATATGACATTATAATACTGTAGTGAAAAGATTTCTATATGTAAATGGCTTATACCATAGTAATATCCTATGTACTTAAAATACCACTAGGACATGTCTAACAAACATCTACGTACGTAAAAATCACAATATATACATCCTAAGATGGTATTCAAGGTAATCTAAAACACTTATATACATAAGGAGTCAGAATATAAACCTACAATATAATCCAATATTAATATAATACAATCAGTTCAGGCATTTGCATTCATCTAGCATATCACCACAACAAGATATACAGCTCTACAATACGATAAAATAAGGCTACCTCAATAAAAAGTCCCAATATATAACCCTACAATAGATACACTTTAGGTGTTTGCATCCAGCCTAGTATAGCCCCTAAAGCTACGCAACCCAACAACACATGCTTAAAACACTTACATGCAAACGAAAGATAATATGTCTACCATATGATACATATATTCCTGTCCCCATATCAAAAACCAATATACATACATACATACATGTACCCACTTACAAACTAATCACATATTCATATATACCTGTAATTTGTCATTCGTCTAAGCTTCGTACACCATTAGACCCATACAGTATCCAAAAGATGATAATCTATGCTAAAATCCCATATCAGCTACTGAAAATACAATATCAATACATAAAATACGTTTCTTAGAGTTGCGCCCATTTCCTTCCACATTACCTCATACATTTATGTACAATATGTAGTGCTCTATATTACATATATCCGCAATATACCTCTAAATATACGAAAAACACAAAAAATCATTCTTTGTAATCCTTTCTTTACCACCTCATTAATATTCATTATCATCTCATTAATATTCATAAATAATTAATTCAATACTCTAGTTTTTAAAAGGATAAAATCATTTATGCGGAAATACCTTAAAGAAATCTTGTTTGAATATTTCTTCCAAAAAGCACAAAAGGGAAAGTTGTATTACGTACACAATTCATTCACTCTTTTTCCCCCTTTCAAACTCAGGTAACAAGGGTCACTGTTTCTCTCCCTCTACGTATGTGACAAGGTCCTTAACAAAATGCGTAACAACTCGCACGCTAATTTAAAAGTGGTCCTTTGCTCAAAATAAAAACACAGTTCCCTCCAATCTTATGTGCGGTCTCTCAGTATGGGGGGCAATACATTAACTTCTTACAACATTACACGTAACATTTAACTATCTCTTTCTTAAATTCTCTGTCCTCAGAATAATGAATACTATTTCTCCGTAGGGTAGAAGTCTCAGCCCAATTTAAACAAGGTCTTTTACTCAAAAAACAACATTAGAGTTCGCCCCTCCATCACCCTGGAACACACACATACAAACAGGTGTCTATGTTCCTTTCTTTACTACGCATCAAAGGGTTCTCTCCCTCCCCCGCCATTCTTAGCTTACATTTTGAAACTGAATTATTTGACATGTCTCTCTGGCTTCCAACAGTTAAAGTATTATCCGACACCCATATGTCACTTTTTAAATGACAGTTTCTTCTTTCTTTAAATGACAAAATGATGAAATTACGTGACACTGTTACAAAGAGCTTCTCAATTACGTATACAAAAGGTTCCTATTGTAATTACCACCCCCATTTTTGAGCACAAACTTCGATAAGACTACAGCCACCCCCACTTCCTGATCCTTTGCCCCACTGGTTACCTCACCTTACGACATCCCGTTCTTTCTTTAGAATTAGTTTCTTGAATACCAAGTCGAACTGTGTTCAAGATTAACAAAAAAGACCTGTGTGGGCATGTTCTGAAGTTTCTTCAGTTATTTCTGAGCACTTGAGGGAGGAATAAGAAAGGAAGAAACAAGTTTCTTAAAGGATTGGGGAAAACGGTAAGTAATCAGCATAAATTGTATAAATTAACATAAAATTGTATTAAAATATATGATAAAATAGATCAGAGGAAATTTGCATCCATTTTCGTGAGAAATTTGCACTGTTAATCAATTCTTGTGAGAATGAAGGAAATTTGCATCCATTTTGGTGAGATTTTCGGTCTGTACACAAATTTTGGTACAAAATGGCTGATTTTAGAACAATTTTGGTGAGATTTTGGGAACATGGGTAAATTTTGGTAAAAAATGGCGGATTTTAGCCCCATTTTGGTGAGATTTTGGGAACATGGGTAAATTTTGGTACAAAATGGCGGATTTTAGGCCCATTTTGGTGAGATTTTCGGAACAAGTTGGTGAGATCTAAGTGCTATTGTACTTGCCTAGCAAAGTTCGACTTTGATACTTTGGAATGTAATTTAACTCATTTAAATTAAATTATGGATACAATTTTTTTGTGCTTGTTAATGTCCAAATGTTAATCTTAAAATATCAATCTCTTTAGTAAGGATATTGCATAATAACAGTCTTAGAAGAACCAAACAATTGCATGGTTACTTTTCTGTCCCGTGCGTAACGGTGAGTCAAAAAAGAAAACATAGTGTGAAGCTAAATAAATTCCATTTTCCTGTTTAAAAATTATAATGCACAGTAAGAAGAATGAATGTAGAAAATAAGTGATGGTATATAAAATTAAAATGCTGCCATAAATCGCAGAGAATGTCCAATGAAATTGAGATTGTCAAATGAGCTTTTTGTCTGAGTCCCGTGCGTAACGCTTAATTTTGGCTTATAACTCAAATTTGCAATTGTTTTGTGTGTTTCATTCTATTTAACTATGCACTAATAATTTTTTCCCTAATTTTGACATACTTTTTATTTTATTTGAAAATACATTTTTGTTTAAAAAACCAGTTTTTGTGTACGAATGTCCCGTGCGTAACGCTGAGAATCGCCCTATAGTCTTATCATTTTGTTTTTGAAAATTGAGATGAAAGCAGTTTACAGTTACTTTCCGTCTTTTTGGGTGTAGAATAATAGTCGATCATATACATAGACGTACGTAGTAGGTTGTAGTATCGGACCCCCTCCCTTTGTGAACTTTGTGGTAGAGAAACACTGTGTGCGTGGATTTTCTCGGGATTCTCCCGTTTCCTCCCACTTTCTTCATTCTACCATTTCCTTCATTTCTCATTATCACCAGCTCCTTTAGCCTAGTCGGGATACCATGGAACGTACAACTTAAAGATTTCATTTCATTACATTTTTGGACCCCTCCCAACAAAAATTTCTGGGTGCTTGCCTGTCCCAGCAGGAGTGGATATGGAATTCCAGAAGTAAATGCGCAGTCATTGCTGGATATTCTGATCAGGCTATATCTTCGTGTAATTCTAATATTAATAATGATTTCCTTCTTTCTTTCGTTTTTCTTTCTTGAACTTTTATTAAGGAACGCCACCTCATTTCCACCTCTGAATCCCATTTTCCGTTGGATGTAAAGTCAGTTTTAACAAAGCACATACCTAATGAGACCGTTGCAGCAGGAGAACTAAAAGTAATAACCGAAAATTTCAGTTTTGCTACGAGCAACACTGTGCAAACAATTGCTCAAGTGTACGATGAACCTGAAGTGTTCCAGTTAGTTACAGTTTCGCTCGACAGATGGCTGCAAAATACAACAGAGTATCCAGAGTGCTTCGAAAGTCTGTGATTGAACAAGTCTCAAAAGAATTGCCAAGCCAGGGCGCAAAATTTGCAAAAAAAAAAAAAAAAAAAAAAAAAAAAAAAAAAAAGTTAGAAAAATAGTTTACGTATTATATTTGTGACAAGGAATATATATTTTTAAAAACTTTGTTATTCCGTTAATATTTTCGGCATGAATTTTAATGTTACTATAATTTACAATGTATGTTTGTTACGACTATGTGTGTCATTGTTAAAAGTGTCACTGTTAGGGGAAAACAAATAACAAAAGATACAATCTGCTACTCAACAGTGTATTTTGCATAGGCTTTACAGTAAACAAATAAACATTTTATTCCAGGAGAATAAAGGCTTTACAATAAACAAATAAACAATTTATTCCAGGAGAATAGTCTTTACAGTAAACAAATAAACAACCTATTCCAGAAGAATGAAAGATTTACGATAAACAAATAAACAATTTATTCCAGGAGAATAAAGACTTTACAATAAACAAATAAACAATTTATTCCAGAAGAATAAAGGCTTTACAGTAAACAAATAAACAACCTATTCCAGGAGAATAAAAACTTTACAGTAAACAAATAAACAACCTATTCCAGGAGAATAAAGGCTTAACAGTAAACAAATAAACAGCCTATTCCAGAAGAATGAAAGATTTACGATAAACAAATAAACAATTTATTCCAGGAGAATAAAAACTTTACAATAAACAAATAAACAATTTATTCCAGAAGAATAAAGGCTTTACAGTAAACAAATAAACAACCTATTCCAGGAGAATAAAAACTTTACAGTAAACAAATAAACAACCTATTCCAGGAGAATAAAGGCTTAACAGTAAACAAATAAACAACCTATTCCAGAAGAATGAAAGATTTACGATAAACAAATAAACAATTTATTCCAGGAGAATAAAAACTTTACAATAAACAAATAAACAATTTATTCCAGAAGAATAAAGGCTTTACAGTAAACAAATAAACAACCTATTCCAGGAGAATAAAAACTTTACAGTAAACAAATAAACAACCTACTCCAGGAGAATAAAGGGTTAACAGTAAACAAATAAACAACCTATTCCAGAAGAATGAAAGATTTACGATAAACAAATAAACAATTTATTCCAGGAGAATAAAAACTTTACAATAAACAAATAAACAATTTATTCCAGAAGAATAAAGGCTTTACAGTAAACAAATAAACAACCTATTCCAGGAGAATAAAAACTTTACAGTAAACAAATAAACAACCTATTCCAGGAGAATAAAGGCTTAACAGTAAACAAATAAACAACCTATTCCAGAAGAATGAAAGATTTACGATAAACAAATAAACAATTTATTCCAGGAGAATAAAAACTTTACAATAAACAAATAAACAATTTATTCCAGAAGAATAAAGGCTTTACAGTAAACAAATAAACAACCTATTCCAGGAGAATAAAGACTTTACATTAAACAAATAAACAACCTATTCCAGGAGAATAATGGCTTTACAGTAAACAAATAAACAACCTATTCCAGGAGAATAAAGGCTTTACAGTAAACAAGTAAACAGTCTATTCCAGGAGAATAAAGGCTTTCCAATAAACAAATAAACACTCTTTCCCAGTATGGGCGGAACTAGAGGGGGGCCAGGGGGGGCCGGCTCCACCTAGAAGCCAAGCTGGCCCTCCGAAGAATTTTCCTAATGGATGAAAATAATGTTATTAATTTACCTCAATTTATGCATAACAATTTTAGTGATGCTTGCGTTCGACATGGTGCCTGGATGTAATAAAATCCCTGGACCAATGTGATAGTGGGCAGTATAGCGACCTCTCAACTTCCGCTGTTTTTTTTTTTTAATTTGATAACTTCATTAATGTAAATTACTTTGTATTGTTTTAACTAATTAACATTATTGACGTAGTAAGTTTTTCTTGTTTATATATGTAAGAAAAACCAGTCTTGTTATTATTTTATTTATAGCATAGTAATGTTTGAATACTTAAGATTCTCAGAGCAAATTATTAAGGTACACTAAAAAACACAAGAAGAGAAAGAAAGAAGAAGCCGAATTCTTGAACAGATAAATTCAAGTGATTGTTGCCCTCTACATACACTAGGGATGCGCACGAGACGAGTCGAGACAGAATTTTCCTGACAAATTTCGAGTCGAGACACTGCTCTTCCAATAGAGAAGAATACATTTTTCGAGTCATCACTTTTACAGCACATTTTCGAGACGAGACAGCCTCAAATCTTGTCTCGTGCGCATCCCTAACATACAGGCATACAATACCCATTCAAAAGTCACTATTGAATGTCGTTTGTTGCTTTTCCTTACTACTACTACTACTACTACTACTTATTATTATTATTATTATTATTATTATTATTATTATTATTATTATTATTATTATTATTATTATTTATGAACTGAAGTTTGTGATTACATTCTTAAGGTTTGTATAAACTGTAACCAGGCACACACCCAGCAATTTTTGTGCAGAGTGTCGAAGGTTGGGAGGGGGTATAATATTGCAAGACACAGACACGACGTTATTCTGCACCCGAGTAAACGATAAATAATTTCCAAGTAACGGAAGTCGTGCACCCCAGGAATGCTTTTTTATATTTTGCTTTTGAAAAGTGAGTATATTTATGTTATGCTAAAAAAAAAAATGATCCTGATAACCTGATATTTTAGTTTCATACTGTAGAAATTACATAAGTATCGCAGCAATAACAAGAACCAGAGCAATTTTAGCCGAGCAAGTCATGTCGTCTCTTGGTACGGGAGAGGTGGGGGGGCATGCACCAAGGAACTTAAATTATTTTACCTAGGGACAACCATACAGAAACCATAGCTTGCTTCCTCATTCTTAATAGAATGGGAATTTTTGCATTGTCAAGTAACTTTGTACCTAGCTAAATACAAGGAATATAATGTTATATAAAACAAATAATATTGCAGTTTTATCACATTATTTGCAGAAATAGCAGGCATAGTCTACTGAGAAAAAAAATCGTAGGCGGCGTACGTAAGATCGTATGTTATATTTGTAAATCCTGTAGTTTTTGGACTTAACGTACAGCAAACGTATAACTGAAAACACTTGTTTTATAATACTTTCTGTATAAGTGTTCCATCTATATGTACTTTCCGTATGAAACAATATAGGCGGTCAGGACCTCACATACAAATGGACGTATATAACATAAAGCTGACGAAGGTAACATACATATATGCATGTAATATAAGGAAGACTGTAAGATATCAGAAGTGCCTATGTAGCATACGGATAACGTATGCTCCGTACTGATTTCTGTAGTAAGCAAGAGGATTCCGTATATCTGTACAATATACCGCTGTCCGTAGAACGAATTTTTTTTTTCAGTGCAATGAGTATGGAACTAGGCATATTGGTTTTAGAAAAATACAAATTCATAAGTTTAATAGGGTTACATCAAATAGGTATCAATCATCATATGCAAAGTAGTGTCCCTTGGTATTTGGATCGTTCTATTTATAAACAAGTATTTTAGGAATGATCCAAAAAATGGATCAAAAGATTGCGATCATATCAAAGAATTTAAGGAATGATTCAAAAATTGCATCAAAAGATTGCGATCCTGGCCAATAATTAGTTTTTGGATCAGGGACCACAAAATTTTTGAACGGTCCCTAAATGGAGTTTTAATATTTTTTACGGAATAAACATATATTGAGTAAATTATTAGGTTTGTTTTGGCTACATTATAATATGTAGTTCTCCAGATATAAGGCGTACAAGAAAATGTTTGATTTTATGAAATATATTGAATTTTTTGAATGAGGGGGCACAAAATTTTTGAACGGTCCCTAAATCAAGTTTTCGTATCTTTTGCGGAATAAGAACATCATACTTAGTAAATTGTTAGTTTTGGTTTGGTTACACTGTATGTAGTTCTCCAGCTATAAGACGTACAAGAAAATGTTTGATTGTATGAAATATATTGAATTCCTTGGATCAAGGGCCACAAAATTTTTGAGCGGTCCCTAGATCGAGTTTTCGTATTTTTTACGGAATAAGCACATCATACTGAATAAAATGTTAGTTTTGGTTTGGTTACGCTATATGTAGTTTTCGAGATATAAGGCCTACAAGAAAATTTTTGTCTGAAATATATTGAATCTTTTGATCCAATAAAAGTAAATATAACTAAAGGAGTGCATAATAAATTAGTCATCAGAATGTAGGAGCAATACACATGTATCTTAAATGTGCTGGAGCATTTACTTGTTACTTCCACTTACACACAGCAAGAAAAACTCTTCAAATGTCAGAAAAAAACTTTGATATACGAGAAACATATATTGCCTTCCAGTTCACTTGTTTCTGTTGCCCAAATGAATCATAGAAAACTGAATTCAGTGGTAGCAAGACACACTTGATACGAAATTCAGGAGGGCTGTAAATGTCATGTCACCTAGTACATTATGTAACAGAACGCACGACTTCCTCTTCTTTACCTATATGTAAAAGAAAAAAAATGCAGAACTAGATTGTTTTATAAGAAAGGAAAGGATACAGATATAGTATAAGATCAAATCTTTAAGCCACATTAACAATTTCTCTGTTAAAGTAAGTATAGTTTTATTAAGAAAGTGCACAAATGTCTATCAAGTTACTAAGATTGGATGCGGTCAAGATCGGATGGCCTTTCCATGAGTGCGTCCTGCACAATCATTAAGAAAAAGAAAATATTTTTTGAGGGTCCGGATCCGTGGGTGCTACCGGGCTGTAAACATATTTATACCGACGGTTGATACTAACAATGCAACTACTCGCTAAGAAGCTCATATGTAATTCAGGAATATTACAAGAGTTGTCTTATATATGCTACAAAACGTTGAATATATTGTTTATAATTTGATTTAATGATTTAAAATAGAAGTACTTTTATAACATTTAATTCGCTTTCTTTCACTGTTAAAATATTGCGATCAACATTATCAATCAACTCTGCTGGTTAAATCTTTGTTTTATTAAATGTTTGTTGCAGTGTTGAATTTAGACTTTTGTACAAGGAGGGTAATAAAAATTTAAGGAGGGCTCTGTTCTAAATTGCAGTAGAGCAACAGGAATTTGTCACAACAAAACTCGGGATTTCTTATTGTCTGGTCGGTTGCAATAAGCAACATATTGCTAGTTTTCCCTAACTAACGTAAAGCATTTGTGTGCGTCTGTATCTAATTTTCAAGTTTTTATTTAACTTCGACTTTATACGAGAATGTGGTTTGTTAATTGAAACAATTAACCTGGGCAAAAGAAGAAACTAATTTTCGTTTTAAAAAATCCTTGCTTTTAAAACTTTTATTTCCGAAAAAAATTAAACAAAACAAAGCAAATATTTCAAGGGAGGCACGTATATATTCCAGGGAGGCTAAGCCCCTCTCCGTTGAACATGCCTGAATTCAACACTGGTTTGTTGTATCAAATTTTACAATCACTTCTCCTTGCCCATTTGGGCCACTTATCATAGTAGGTCTTCCCAAAATTTTTAAATTGTAAGATATGTAATTTAATATTTCATCGAAACGATAATGGAAAACAAACATCTTTAGTAGGAAAACGAGTCCCTCAAGTTCGTCTACAAGTCTTCTCCTCCAGTAGTGTTGACCAGTTTATCTTCTAATTGCATTTTGTTTTAATATTTAAGTTGTACGGGAAGTTAGCCAACTATATTTCTCCAATTCGGTAGTTTTACATACCATAATTTTCATTTTTTTATAGTTAAAATGATTTGTGTATAAAAATGATTGTACAGTACTTCTTTCTTCGCAAAGGATTTTGTAATTAAGCTGCAACCCTAGTAAACGACAACGATTTATTCTAAAACTTAAAATGAAAAGATTTTACACTTTACTTTAAATACAGAAATGAATAAATACCTAGGTATTAGCCCATGAATGATTTTTAAAAAGTTATAATTTTAAATTATGTCATTACTTGTATGTTTATTTGTGTTTCTATTAGATGTAAGAGTAAATTGAAAACAAGATAGTTAACGTTTACGAATAACGTACTTTTGCTCAGAACTACACGAGTAAAATAGTAATAGAAAATTATGAGTTTTCATAATTATTAGAGTAGATTTTAGGTAGGTATTTCGTAGCAGTTCCATGTCAATGTTGTGTTAGGAGAACTAAATAATTTGAAGAGATGATAATGAGTGCGGGGAAAGGGGGCAAAGAAGGAAATATGAAAAACAAAACATTATTACAAGGTCTTCTAAAAGATTCTTTCAATTTTCAGAACTAAGACGCCATACCCCCCCTAGGAAATTATCCTAGTTACGCCAATGTTTCCCAGGTGAATAAAGGCTTTACAATAACAAATAAACAATCTATTCCAGGAGAATAAAGGCTTTATAGTAAACAAATAAACAATATATTCCAGGAGAATAAAGGTTTTACAGTAAACAAATAACAATCTAGGGTAAGTGTGAGACAGTTGGCGCACTTTTCGAAATAAAGAGAAAAATTAAATATTTACGTTTTTACGTACTTCAAAAACACATTATATGCAATTTCAATCATTAATAAAAAAAAAAATGGAAATGCACATTAACTAGGTTGTTGATAGCCACTTAATATTATTATGTATCTAAAAAAAGTGAAGTGGCGCATCTGGGTGGGTAAGATGGCGCAGAGAGAATGTCAAACAAAGAAAAAGTTTATTACCTTCCAGAGATGTGCGTCTACGCGTAAAAAACGATAGTTTACGTTTACGTGTCAACTATGCGTAGACAATGTAAACAACGTAGACTATGTAGAATATGTCAACAACACGTAATTTAATATGGCGTCGTGGACAATAAAGGAGCTTTCTTTTGTCGTTACCTTACGAAATTGCGTACAAAATAAAATGCCTAGACCAGCGAATAGTAACTTTCGAATACTTAGTTTCATTTTGATGAAGGAAAATGAAAAATATTATGCATTTTGTAAAATATGCAAGAAAAAATTGGCAAATACAGCAGATTCAAGACTGAAAGCCCACAGGTGAGAACTAGTTTTGTAAATTTCATTATAAAAGCAGTGCTCGAAGTGGAAAATCTAAGGAAGTGGTATGTGCAGAGCAGAGTAAACATACAGATTAGATAATTCCCTCTACTTTTTATATGTTAGTCGTTTCCCTAATCTTTTGCTGCACCGAAGCAAAACAGCTGAATGAGGAAATATGAACAAACGAGCAACGAAATTCTTCCTGACATTTGATAGTGGTTGTCTACATAGCTATACGGGAAAAGGTGTAATGTAGATTACGTATAGATTACAGTAGACAATGGCGTAGACGTAAAATAATAGTTTACGGCACATCATGCCTTACACATTCTTCCTGTTGGCCCGTAGTTTCTTGTTTAGTATTCATTCACAAACAAAATACTTATCTGAGTACACTGAGCATGTTTCTTGTAGCCACCTTGCGCACATAACACATTGCATCCAGTCTACGGTGGATGTTGCTTCTGCACACAGTTCTAGGCACTCAAAACATTCATCTCTGTTGTCACCAATAGAATTGTCACTGTCATAAGTGACAAATGAAGATGCGGACAACGAAGAAGAAGAGGAGGAAGAGATTATTCGGTGTCTTGTGCCGATCGTCTGTTTGGGAGTTTGTAGGATCTTCTTCAGAGCACCATACTTCAACTTCTTCTTCGCAATTAAATATTCTTAGGTGAGAACATCAGCTGTTTGTTTTCTTTTCGATGTCTTCTATCTGGGAGCACTAGGAATTGAGAAATTAACTTAATCATCTTGTTCGGAGTTTTACCCTGCGGTATCTCTGGCAGTGGCATGTTGTGTTGAAGGATGAACAGGGGCTTCGGTAGTATCACCAGATGTAACGGCTGTGGTGTTGGAGAGTGGCCTGTGGACCAGGTGCGTTAGCATGTGATGTTGGAACATGGCTTGGATGTTTTATCTGTTGAGTCTCGACTTGTGATATGTCGGAAATTGAAATCGCGTGGTCGGGAATAGCGGGCTATTAAGAGGAATATTCCAGTAGCTTTAAAATATATAAGTCCATTGGCTGTAGAGGCTGTGCGTTCCCATTCACGGCTAGGGATGGGCACGAGTCAAGCTAAAACTCAACTCGACTTGAAACTTGAAGCGAATTCGAGTCGAGTCAAAGGTAATTTTCTCGAGGCGAGTTCCGAGCCGAGTCACTGTTTTGAGGTCGAGTTTCGAGTCGAGTCGAGTTTGAAAAATGGCTCACTCGCTTATCTCGTTTTGAAGTCATTGCCTGATTAGACTGGAAAACGAAAGATAGGAGAAATGTACGCAGTAATGTGGAATATTTTTAGTGTTGCTCACGAGATGAGACACTGCTCGCATCTCGCCTTGTCTCGATTAACAAGCCGACAATGGATTTTTATAACGAGACAGCCTCAAATGTCGTGAGCACTAAAGTGATATTTTCAACTTTAAAGGTGTGCTGTACCTTCAGTTTCTGTTCTACCGTGACAAAATCTTCTCACTCTTCCTACTATCGTGTCTTCTCTCTTACTATGAAAGACTGGCATCAACGGACTATTCCTTCTATGTTATTCACATGTTGCGCCATCTGTCCCCCTGCGCCATCAGTCCACCACTACCCTATTCCAGGAGAATGAAAACTATCAAATTTTATTATCGATAACGAACAATTTATTTTTAGTGCAATAAAAATTCGTTTTTTCTCGATTTTCTGAGAAAGTACGCACGAAAATTTATCACTATGCATCTCAATTTGTTCAATTTGATACGATCTATCGATTGATATACCTAGGTATATGCGTCTCATCTTTAGACACTGTTATACTGTAGTTGAACAAAAAGAGTTAATGATAATGTTGTACCTGAAAAAGTAGGAGACGGTAGGTAGCGTCATGACGTCCCGCCGTCCCCCTTCCTATCATTGCCCATTGTAACTTTTTTTAGGATCTGGGGGGACGCCGTACTTATTTTTTTGAGGTGGGGGTGCGATGTCCCCCCGCGTTCCCCCGCACTTTTACCCCTGCCTATATCTCATTAACCGTACTATGGTCTGTCATCATCTGGCTAATGGCATCATTGAAAAGCTTGAGGACATACTTTAGTATCTGTTTTATCTTAACAGGTGGCGTGGCTATTGTACAGCATCATTTTTTAGATTTACAAAAAAATCATTTTTTGGGTCGATTTTTTCGAAAATTAAGCACGAGGATTTACACTCACTCAAAGTTTGTTAGTTCAATCAGATCTGTTGATTTATCTAAATATTTCACCTTCGGAGATTTCTTTTTGTTGAAATGCTAAAATACTATAGAATTTACTGCTTATCATATCTATTCTATAGTATCCGAATAATTGAATAATATATTTTTAATACTAATCACTAATTGAACATTCGAATAAAAAAGACGAACTTTTTTTTTTATTATTTAAGAGTGATTCCTACTCCTCCTACAGAAACAAGCTGACAAAGCAGTTGCACCCTATAATACTGGATAATAGTAAATCTATCAATAAAATTCAGATCTTAGTCCTTAAGAGACGAGGACCTCAGTATGTGAAATATTTCTTCTTTTGACATTTCGCTCTCTCCTATTGATATATCTTGCACTGTATTTTTATTTCTATTTTTGTTTTAGATTAGCATAAGTGAAAGATGACAGCTAACGCAGGTGCTCTCTATAGAATGTCAAGATTACTCGAGAAACCATTGGTGGCAAAGCGTGACGTAACTGGCAGGTGTTAAGGAGACACTTTGCACACAACATCTAATTTGAATTTACATCGTAGATTGCTAAAGAATACAAAAAATCATGAAAAGTTCTTCGGTTTTCTGACTGTAAACGAGACACATTGTGGTGTTTTATTTCAAAGAGCAGCAGCTAGGGTGTCAATGATGTGAAAAGTTGTTCTTCTAATTTAAGTAGATTTTTATGATAATAATGAAATTCTGTAAGCAGAGGTGTCTATTCCAAAAGTGTTGCATTTCAAACGCTTTGTACAGAAGGGTGGAGGTTGTTAGACAAAGGAATACTACAAGACTCTACATCTTATGTATCACCTTTCTTCACATATATATATGTACATGTATTTCGGTTGCAAATTACGAAGAAGTTTGTTGAATGTTGCCAACAAGAGGATAATTTCTTCGTTATAAACCACTGGGAAGAAAATTCTCTCATGGTTAGAAGTTCTAGGGGCAGTTTTCATAGAGAAGAAAAAGTATTATTTCCCTCAAATATTTCGCTAACTCCTTTTTTATTTTTAAATTTTAAATCTTGAAAGCAACTTAATATAAATTGCGTGAATCTCAATGTACGAGGGTCGTCAAGAAAGTGGAAAATGATTGAGTATATCTGAACACAAAAGGGTTGGAGGTTGTTAGACAAAGGAAGACTACAAGACTCTACATCTTATGTATCACCTTTCTTCATATATATATATATATATATATATATATATATATATATATATATATATATATATATATATATATATATATATATATATATATATATATATATGTACATGTATTTCGGCTGCAAATTACGAAAAAGTTTGTTGAATTTTGCCAAGAGGATAATTTCTTAGTTATAAACCACTGGGAAGAAAATTCTCTCATGGTTAGAAGTTCTAGGGGCAGTTTTCATAGAGAAGAAAAAGTATTATTTCCCTCAAATATTTCGCTAACTCCTTTTTAATTATTATAAATCTTGAAAGCAACTTAATATAAATTGCGTGAATCTCAATGTACGAGAGTCGTCAAGAAAGTGAAAAATGATTGGGTATATCTAAACACAAATGGAATATATCAAAGCAAATCTTCATTTACAACAATATTAAACCTAACACTACTTTTCTACATAATCGCCATTGTTATTGAAGTACTTATATACTGAATAGGCCAGGCCCGTAGCCAGCCCAAAAATGTAGTGGGGTTCCGGCTGAAGTTAGGGGGGCTCGATCCAACCATATGATAGTTCATCACCATATTATAGTTCATTTGCAAGCCTACCGTGAAAATTTTAGGCGGCCAGCGAAAATTAAGGGGGGGGCTCAGCCCCCTAAAACCCCTTGGATACGGGCCTGGAATAGACTACATATCAATGTTAATTGTCACCACAGCAAGGCAAAACATAAAGCTGTTGTACTTCGTAGCATTAAGCATATCTAAGTTGTTAAATGCTGTAATCGAATTAGTATGCATAGAGTATACCAGTAGTCAGAGACTGGAAATTCTGATTTTTCTGGAAATTTAGTATAACTTTAGGGGTAATTTTTAAATTTTAATATAATTTGTCCTCATACTGAATTTGGACCTTATCCCAGGAAAGATCTGACCTCTCCCAAAAGAAATTCCTGTATACATGACTGTCAATAGTAAATCAAGATGTCAGAAATCTTAGCAGCTATAAAACGGTTAAAAAATAAGCTCTATTACATTGCAATATATCCTCATATAAGTAAAGAAACCATATGCTTCGGCACAAGCACCTACAAGCAGCCGACGGACGCCGTGACCGAGGGATCACGAAGAGATACGAAGAGGATCCCATCAATCCCTCCACAGGCTCTGCCTCCAAAGACTGGCTATAAAACCTGACACCTCGAGGCAGAAGACACGGTTATCAACTGGTCACATCCTAGCTAACTCTCCAAGCTGCATTGCACGGGGCATACTCCTCTAACCTCACCTCTGACCTGCATCGGACAAGTGGTTCCTTATCCATCTCGTGCTGCAACGGGTAGGAGATATTATCCTATCTCTGAACTGCATCGGATAAGAGGTTTCTTTAAATCCAGCTGAAACGGGCAGGGCCGTTCTTAACCAACAAATCTTAAACCTCCGAGCTGTATCGGGAAGAAAGTCCAAATTAAAGAGGAAAGAACTATTAGAAAATTACTTGTTTGCATTATAATAAAAAAAATGTGAGGGAAAACCCATATACAATTACTCTACCGAATATTACAATATTGAATTATACCTAAGATAGGCCTACACATACGAACACCACCGCACTGCAGATGCAGTTCGAATCCTGGCGGGAGATCATGTCGTTCGGGTCCCACTCTAAGTTATAGGTACACGTCTTATATAACCTCACTGCTGAACCGGACTCTAAACTCAAATCAAATAGTGAAAAAATAATAACTTGAACGTTTAGGTGCCATTGCTAGAGATTACCCAAAAGCTCCGTCTTCAGAATATCGATGTACTGTTGGAACTCCATCCTACCAACAATTCGTCTCCAGCATCGCCCACTCACAAAGTGGACATATGCCCTATAAAATCAAATTATTTTCACCAATCCAACGATATGGTTTGTGTATGACGGTGTCTTCCCGTTGTGCCTACTTCCCGTTATGCCTACAGGCCCTCCAGCACTTTGTAGAAAATATTTTTAATGATCTTATCTGTAGGCAGAACGGTAATTCCCGTTGTGCCTACTTCCCGTTCTGCCTACTCTTTCGAGACGGGGAATTCTGTGCAGGGAGGGATCTTTTCTAGGGATTTTTTCTTTAGTAATTCTAATAGATTCTGTAAGAAGAATAACTATTCCTTTAAATTTCATCATATATTTTAAATGTTATCTTACTCGCTCTTCTCAGAAAAAATGACTAGGTATAGTTTTGTTATTAGCAGCGTTATTCACGTCTACTTTAGTAGAGATGTGTTTTTTTAATACTTACAGAGAAATGGAAAATTAATTGATTCAGTTACAAGAAAATAAACTTATTTCGGTCTAATATCAAGTCATTTCACAACAAAATTTTATTCAGTTTTCCAGTAGTTCATCTCCAACATTCTAAGTTGGGTCTTAGTCTCCTACATTAAAATTACTTTTTCGGCATCACCTTATCAGCTGATTTGTCTTCTATACGTGATTCTATACTATATGCCATAATATCATACATACTTCTATTTTCATATTTATTATTTCTTATTTACAAAATACAAATATCATAATTGAATGTTTTTGTAGAGTTTCAACTCAAATCAAAAGGTCAGATAATCGGGGAGGGAAAGGGATTTATAAGATTTTGTTTCAGTTTGGTACTCTTGAAGGTGATTGGCTACTGTGTTCACCGGTAGCCAATCAGCGTTCAGAACACCTGACGGCTTCGAAAAGTGAAAGTTCTGAGATCGAGACAGTAATCTGTATAAAATTCAATTCAAATTTTTAATCTGTCACTTTATAAGTATCAATAGGAATAGTAAGCAGCACAGAATGGCAGAATTTGTCAGTTCGAAATACGGGGGGAAAGTGCTCGCGTACGAAGGGTTCTTATACCGGATTAATAGACGTAGTAAAGAAAAGACATATTGGAAATGTACACGTGGGTGCAAAGCGACAGTTGTTGTTTTGGGTGACGATGTTTTATCAAAGAGTGGAGTACACTCTCATGAAACAGAAAGGAGCAAAATTGAAGCAAGATGCTTAATAGACAGGATGAAGTGTAAAGTGTCCGAGAATCCTGTAGATGCAGTTCCAAAAGTTTACAGGTAAGACTAAATTTTCTTTTTAAATGAGTAGTTATTTTATTGGTTAGTTCTATCTTCTAGTTAAAAATTAACTACTTTTTTCTTTCGTTTTTTAACATTACGTTAAGAGACACCAAATAGTTGATCTGGGTAAACTGAAGTCAGTTTCTTGAAGGTAGTGGCCTAGTATCTCGCTAGTCGTGTGATACAAGTTCAAGTTAGCAGTACAAATAATCTCAGTTTACAAGTTTTGACTTCAAGCTTATTGCACTAGTCAGATGAATGTATTTTGCAGGTAAATTTTAACGAAACTATTCATGTATTTTTTTTATTTATTTCATTTGTTTCTATCTTCAGAGAAGTGATTGCAAAGGAAGGGATACAGGAAGAGGTTGCAGCCGCTTTGCCAACATTTGAGGGAATTAAACATACCCTGTATAACTGTAGAAGCGCAGAAAGGCCTGAACTTCCCACAACAAGAAATTGTATTAGGTTAGAGGGCAGGTGGAGACAGACATTAACAGGAGAGGAATTTCTCTTAATTGATGATGGTGTTGATTCTGATCGATTATTGGTAACTGAATTTATTATTATTCAATTTTAATTACAATAACTTTCGTAAAGTACTTAATGTTAGCAGTGTTAAGTTTACAGACATTAATTAATATCATCTAGTTTGAATTTACTTAATAGGATCCTCAAAGTTTAGTTTTGGAGCCAGAGGTGTACTAATACAATTAACTGATTCAAATAAGGGATTTCAATTGTATTATATTCTGGGCACGAGCTTTAGATAACTTTAACATTCAAGTATGCATCCTTAAATTTTTAGCTAGAATTAAGTATGCTGGTCATCACACTTCAAGCTTGCAGCATGTCTGAAAATTCAATATTAAATATATATTTTGTTTGAATTTAATAAGTTTGTTAATATGTTAATTAGCTAATACACTAATAATTATCAATATATTAGGGGAGCTAAATATTAATATTATATTCTGCAGGTCTTTGGGACAACCGGAAATTTACGGAAGCTTTCAACCACAAAGACAGTTTGGATGGATGGTACTTTTAAAGCAGCTCCCCGTATATACTGTATCAGCAGCTGTACACCATACATGGGACATATTTGGGGCAGACTTTTCCGTTTCTATTTTGTTTATTGCCTTCTAAGAAAGAGGAAGACTATCGTAGGATGCTGCTTCTCATTAAAGATGCGGCTTCTGCAAATGGTCTTTCCTTTAATCCTACTACAGTGATTATAGACTTTGAAAGAGCGGTAATCAATGCCGTTACTGGTGTTTTTCCGGATGCAGCCATTCGTGGGTGTTTCTTCCATTACACCCAATGTTTATGGAGGAAAGTTCAGTCATTGGGGTTGTCCACTTTTTATGAAGAAGACAAAGAGGTCAGGAAGTGGATAAGACGTGCTGCTGCACTACCACTTGTGCCAGTGGAGCAAGTGGGTGACATGTTCCTGCATCTCCAGGAAAATGCCCCGGAAGTACAAAACGCAGAGAAGTTTCATGACTATTTAGTCGAAACATGGCTGGACGATGCAGACGCCATTTTCACAAAGTAAGTACGATATAGTAGTTACCTTATTTTCTACGCTATTTCACTATCTGTTTTTCGTTTGATTTTTTTTTTTCAAATATATGTGGTTTTCGTTTGGGAAACGAAATCTACGTTAGCAGTGATTAGTATTTCATATATAGGCCTACTCATTCGGTCATTTTAGTCCTTTATGTTTTTCCATTAGTTTCGTTTGTCATTGTTGTATTGCCTATGTGTTCTACAATTGTGAGCTCAGAAGTGTCTGGATATGAAATGGTGCATAGTGTCTTTAATGGAGTGTGGTAAGCGTAATTATTATTCTCATTCCATAAAAAATCATTTCTGAGATCTGCATGCCAATACGAAATTTTAATCTGCTCATACCAGAGATCTGAAATTAACTCTATACTAGTGTAATGATTACAAAACTGAATACTTATAAATTTACCGTGTTACTAACAACAAACAACAGACGTTATCCTTAACGTTATCTACGACAGACGTTAACATGCAACTTCCAATCGTTGTTGAATGTCTATTGTCAAGCTTTGATTTGTTTTATGTAATTAATGTTTCTCTCTTTTCCAGAGATATATGGAACCAATATGATAATGTTGAGGGAAGAACAAATAATGTTGTAGAGGGCTGGCACTCTAAATTAAACAGAAAACTGACAAGAGAACATCCAAATATTTTTACATTTGTACAGCTGTTGCAGCAAGAACAGAGTGAGAATGAAGCTTGTATGCTGATGTTGGAGGTAGGAAAAAAGCCGAAGGAACCAAAGCTGAAATATAAGCGAATTGAACAAAAAATAAAATCATTGAAGGCACATCTGGAATCACATGTAATAGACTTGGTGGCTTACACAGATGCAGTTGCATACTGTTTGCATTTAGAACAGTGATGGTGAGATGTTTTAAATATATTGGCTATATTAACGATATATGGTATTAACATTGACGATATGTAGTATTTACATTGACAATATAAGTATATGTAACATTGCATGTAGTATAGAATCGTGTTAGAAGACAAATTACCTGTTAAGGTAATGCCAAAGAAGGAGCAGTGATGTAAAAGACAAAGGCTCTTTTTTTTCAAAAGGGCCGCCTTATGCATCCTCTTGCATTGTTTGTTTAATGTATGGCCGAACATGTCTTGAGGATGTGAATTGTGGCACTTTTTAGTACTGCAAGCCTTAGTATGCTGGAGATAAACTACTGGAAAACCGATTAAAATTCGGTTGTGAAATGAATTGATATTAGCCCGAAGTAAGTCTGTTTCGTGTTCGTTTCAGATACAATGTCAAACGGGTTACTGGCAACTGAATCAATCAATTCGAGGAAAGAGATATGATGGAGACAAACACTCTTTTTAAAGGCCGCCTTATGCATCCTCTTGCGTTGTTTGTTTAATAGTTGGCCAGACATGTCTTGGGGATGTGAACTGTGGCATTTTTTAGTACTGCAAGTCTTAGCATGCTGGACGTAAACTACTGGAAACCCAAATAAAATTTTGTTCTGAAATTGCTTGATATTAGATCTTTTTTTTTTTTTTTTTTTTTAATGTTTGTTTCACATACAATGTCTAACATTCTTGCAACTGAGTCAACCAATTTTCCATGTATGATGAAACTTGTAGAGGTGGTGGTTGTTTTTACAGAAGCTTTTAGAAATACTAAAGAAATATTCCCTACAAAAATTCCTCCCTGCACATAATTCCCCGTCTCGAAAGAGTAGGCACAACGGGAAGTAGGCACAACGGGAATTACCGTTCTGCCTAGAGATAAGATAATTAAAAATATTTTCTTTAAAGTGCTGGAGGGTCTGTAGGCAGAACGGGAAGTAGGCACAACGGGAATGAACCTGTATGACAGGCCTGAGATTTTCTTCGACTTTCCCTCAAATCTATTGCCCCCAATTAGATCTGAAGCTGTTCCTTCTAGATTCGTCAGACCAAAAGACTTTCGTAACACTGCTTGAAACGCGATGTCTTGTGCACTAATATATATATATATATATATATATATATATATATATATATATATATATATATATATATATATATATATATAGGTAACCAAGAAAGTTCAGTCTCTTTTTCACCAATCACCTTCGAACATCGATATCCCACCTAAGACGTACCTGGAAGATGAAAAATAGTCCCCATCAGCAATCAGCATCGACGGCCTTCTGCCAACGTTCTGGAAGGCCATGGATTCCATTGCGGTAGAAGTTGGTGGGCCGTGAAGCGAAGCATTTTGCACCTCTACTAGGGATTTGAACTGGTGTCCTGTAAGGTGATAGTCCACGGAATGGAACAGGTGATAATCGAACGGTGCAATGGCCGGGGGGTATGGAAAATGCAATAGTGTTTCCCATTCAAGGCGTAGAACGGTGTCCCGCGTCACTCTAGCCACGTGGGGATTAGCGTTGTCCTCTATCAGGAGAATACTTTTGTGATTTAGAAGTACTGGCTCCAGAGTTTTGAGTTTTTCTTGAACACGACTCAACTGCGGACAGTACACAGATGCATTGATGCTTTGACCAACTGGTAGCAGTTCCCGATGCACGATGCCACGAGCAGTCCACCAAACACACAGGAGGACCTTCTTATGGTGCGGTGCTGGTTTCGGCTGTTCATGGGATGCTTACCAATGATGACGGCGCCGTGGAGCTTCCTACAGAACCCACTTCTCATCACATTTTAACACCCTGTCCGGAAATGGCTCTTTCCTCAGACGAGACAACAAAGAAACATAGGTGTCTGCTCATATGGGACTCATCGACCCAACTTGTAGTGCTTCCTAAGTTGATGGATGTGCTATCGAATGGTTTCTCCACTCACACTGAATTGTAGTCCCAGTTTCTCAAATGTCTAGCCATTGTTCGCCTCAATTGCTGCCTGAAGACCTTCATTTTGTACATGTATTTGTCGGTGTCCCGACAAAACGTACCAGCGACAAAACGTACCACTTGAATTTTCGCGACAAAACGTACCACTTTTGACGACCTGTCATAAATGACAACCTGTCATGGATTAATTAAAGCATTTCTGATATTTATTCCACGACAAAACGTACCACTTATATAAATTACAACCTGTCTGGGACTAATTAAAACATTTCGGATATTTAATCCGCGACAAAACGTACCACTTCAAGCATTTTTTTTTCAGCGTGTTCACAGATTATTCTCCAGATCGAACAAACTTCTCTTAAAGGTTCGTAACGTAACATTAAACACGTTTATCAGCGAGTAAGAGAACACGAGCCTTCCAAAATACATTAGACCAATGTGGGTGCTTACATATCTAACAAAAGAGAACATAATGTTAAGAAACTACTTCCTCATGAACAGGTAAAACAACGGCAGTATAAGGTTGAGAACGCACAGGTAATGTATCGAGTTGTCAAAGTGCAGAAACTCATTGGTAAAAGAGGGCTCATTTACAGAGGAAATGTAGCAGCCTATAAACTGAAAGACACAGCTATAGATCATGGAAACTTTTTGGGTATTATTCCTTTCTTAAGCAAATTTGATCTTTCGCTTAAAAGTAATTTAGGTAAGGTCACCGAGAAGAGTCATATATGAGGAAGTAAGCAGGATAGTGGTCGCATAACTTTTACTAAACACGGTGAATTTTGTTTTGAATGCTATCAACACACTTATCAGAGAAGATATTTCGAAAGAAGTCTCTCAAGCTTCAATATTTTCTGTTCTATTAGACACTACTCAAGATATAGTAGTTTCAGGCCAGTGCTCTGTTGTTTTACGGTAAGTTGTTAAAATGGTTGTTAAACAAAGTATTGTTGTCATTGTAAAATGCATATCTACCACAGACCAGTGTCCTTGCGGTTTACTGCTGGAAATTCTGCAGAAGTTGAACCTTGATATTAAGAAGTGTATTGGAAATTCAACCGATGGCTCAAGTAACATGCAAGGACAATATTCGGATTTTTTCAATTCACCTATGATCAGTTACACTGTGATTCAGTTGATTTTAAGTTTAACGGCCCTTTTAGCAGCGAGGCTATATGAGACGGGACATACTGATTTACGGGAAATCCAAAGCACATGAGCTTCCGCCAGGAATCGAACCCAGGTCTCCCACGACAAAGGCGCATACGCTAACCGCTGAATAACTGTGCGATATTTATGCGTGAGTCTTATCAGCGAATGGACATTTGGAAGATCAAATGTTAACAAAGGCGTCTTACAGTTATTGTGGAAACAAAATGGTAGAAAACACACTGTTTTTCAGAAAAAGTTTGGTCATTTTTCGAACCCAGAAAGTGCTTTGTATATAGAGTTGACCATAATAATTTAAAAAAATGCTTCTACAGAAAATATCAAACCAAAAGCTAGGTGTAAATCGAAAGGATATATAAAAGATCTTCTCAAGTTCAAAACAACTCGGACAGCACAAATGTTCCTTAAGATATTTCAAGTGACGACCTCTATGTCAAACTATCTCCAAATAGAGGGTGCTGCTAGTGTAGTCCTATCGGATGGTGCAGACTACTCTGTTCCAAGTAAAAGAGTAGAGAGATGATTTTGAATCCGTTAAGAATGCAGCATTAAGCTTTGCAGAATGGGCCAATAACAAATTTGAAGACTTAGAACGTGATTTCTTTTTCTTTCTTCTTCTTCTTTTTTTTTTCCTATTGACCTGTCGACAATTCGCCTTCAGAGGTGGACAAAGATTTTCCTGTGACTATGAATATGAAGCTGCTTCATCCAATGACCAGGTACTGCATCGAAGCATTCAACACAATATTGGACATGGTAGTTTTGAGTATTTCTTCAAGATTCAAGAAGCAATGTACTTTATGGATTATTTGGACCCTCGACACTTCAACCAAGTAACAGAACTCCAGACGTGCCTTTTGATAAACTTACATATTTTCTGAAAAACTTCAGTAAAGAAGTTTCCAAGGATAATATAAATGTATTCTCTTGGACTTTTGAAGGACGTGGATATCCTGAAAGTCAGTCTTGATGACGAGCACAACCGAGGAAAAATGACTGTGCTGATGGTGCAAGTGATTCAGAATTAGGAGAAAATACATTTGTTTACAAGGAAAGCGAATGCAAAACGTGTTGCAAAATTGTCCAATGTGCTGCTTTTTAATTTTGCAGAATTGTAAATTTTGCAGTAATACTTATCCAGGTTTCCAGCATACAAACTTTTATTGACTTTGCCCGTAACTCAGGTAACAAGTAAAAGAAATTTTTCAAAACTTAAATAAACTGAAATACATTAAAAATAGGCTAACGAGTACCATGTCTCAGGAACATTTGGAAACATTTATGTTGATGTCTATTGAAAAGATTTATTAAAAAATATTTCGAATGCAAAAGTGATAGATACAGTAGCATAAAAAACTAGTACACTAAAACATCTGCTAATTTTGTAATATAGTATACGTTCTCCTTGAACTTCATATAATATTTTGAACAATTCAGAATAATATACTGATGAAAGAATATCATGTTTTAATTGTCAATTGTTAATACTATTGACTTACTGTAGAAAGAAAACTGTGCAACTTGATTTGTGACATTGAGATACTGGTGGTGGTGGGAGAAAGCGCCCGCGCCCCTCTAATAATACCTATCCGTCCCTGGTCCAAAGCCTGGATAAAGTGTGATGGAAATCAGCAAATATTAAAATATTGCATATGCAAGATTCTTGCTGGTATTGGTCTGGCGAGAATCTTGCAGGTATGGTCTTGGTGTTGCGAGAATCTTGAAGGCATGGTCTTAGTCTTAGCCTTAGTCTTAGTCTTGGTCTTGCATCGGTACTTTTCTCACCACCAATCTGTTCAACTTTTAACCTTATTTTGGCCGATATATATATACTTATATGCTCTCCTATCAAGTGGTACGTTTTGTCGCCTGTCATTATTTGATGGCTGATTGGAAGACTCTTCGCAAGTAGCCCTCCAGGCAAGTGGTACGTTTTGTCGCTTGTCATTATTTAAAGTGTTTTTAGAAAACCCTTCACAAGCATCCCTCAGGGTAAGTGGTACGTTTTGTCGGTGGTACGTTTTGTCGCTAGTACGTTTTGTCGCGTATTCGTATTGGTCTTCCGGCACGTGGCGTGTCTTTGAGTGTTTCGCCAACGGCCTTAAACATATTAAACCACCATTGCACTATCCGCGTAGTCACGACTACTGTTGTAAAATTTCCGGAAATTTTGAACCTACTGGTAAAAAGCAGTTTTTTTCCGGTTTCTTTCCGGAAATTTTGGGAAAATAACAAAAATCTTTGTATTAGGTTAGTTTACTAGAAATGTTTTTTTTCGAAAGCGTGAAAAATTTAAGTTGAGAAATTTCTATATTTTGAATATTTAAAAAAGAAGCATTCGAAAATAAAACTGTAGTAATTATTCATAAAAATTAATAGCCTACAATCATTTCCTTTATGTGCCTTTTAGTCGTTTACTTCTGGTTGTGCATTAATTACAGAACTTTACAATTTCATACACATCTACCATCATGAAGCGTTTCTGTTGCAACAAATAGGGCTCTTGAATGAAACTGAGTTCTTAATGTGCTCTTTGATCTGGTGAAATTTTGTTAATTTTAACCAAATTACCTCTTAAAAGAGACAGCAGTAGGCAAATTTCACTAATACTCATGCACTAAAACATATAATTACTATTATTTAATATTCAAATACAAACTTTAATATAAACTTTATGTACAAAAATTTGTTTGTAAACAAATACATGTTTTCTAGTGCAACAAATTATCTATACACAATATATAAAAATGAAGGACACTATATTTGTAACTTAACAAATCTTGAACCACCAGACTGATCTCGATAAAAATTTTCAACATAGATGAGGTTCGGGCCTGGTATATATTTTACCATTTTACTTTGAAGGTGCTACTTGGAGGAAGGAAGTGTGGAACAGATCTTTGTGTCGAACGCATAGTTTTCGGCGTTGCTGAGATGAACAGTGGTATTTCCGATGAAGCTTAAATTCAAATTCAGCACTGCAACTTTATAAGGGGAATGGGATTCGATACTCACTTGTTCCAGTTCGAGAAGACTAACTAATAATAATATTGGGATCCGAACCTTGGATCTCTTTAAAATCTCCTTTACAACATCATTCAATTGCACAAATTAATAAATTGAAGTAAGAAACTGGTTACAAAATAAGTGTCTTCACCCCCCACGGTCCTAGGATTCGGGCGTTACACCAACTAGAGGCGTTTGTCGTCTACCCACCGTCGCTGTTGCGTCAGCTCCAAGATATACTAGTTAATACCTGTAAAAGAATACAAAGTGGGGCAGCCATGCGAAATTTACGCCAGATGATTAGTGGGAGACGAAAGTAATGTTTGACCTCCGCTGCTTAGAAGTACCTTACCTTGTGTCATACGTTTCAACTTGTACACATTTCAACCGCTAAAAGAAAACCATACTTATTAAACACATCTGGGTAGCACTATCTTCACCTTTAGGAAAAATAACAAGAATTGTAATCTAACACTGTATTAATATTCACTTCACTTTGATTACATGCACCACATATAATACAAAACAACACTAATATTTTCAAATTATGATTAGCATTTCATTCAAAAACAAATTGGCCCTTATGCACGATTTCGGAACGACACGTAAGTGCGCACGACGATTCCGGCGACTATACGGAATAAAATTCACTAGTGCACTGTCGAATAAAAATGAGTGTTGCGTCGTCTTCAATTTTGGAACGCTTTAAACATCCTAAATCACACGTTATTTTGGAGATACCATTGGAAATGTTTCATCCACTGAAAACCACAAAACTTAAAGAATATGACTGAACATTTTGTTTGCTAATGTGATTGATATACGTGAGAGCTTATTTTAAATACGTTCATGTTTTCTAGCAGGTGTCGATGCTCTCTCTTGGCATTGCAAATTGTGAATTTCCATTAAATTATTTTTGTTTTCATTATTCACTGATAGACGAAAGGGTAATGATTTGTTTACTTAGATTTGAGTATTGTGTTGCTCAAACCATCTTATATTATTTTTAATAGCTAAACACTAAAACTTTACATAGTTCAATGGTCTTCGTGAAGACAGAAACTTAGTACATTCACTTCACATGACGGCTAGCAGGACACAGACGCTTCTCTTCATGCGTCACATAGTTGCCAGTTAGCAGCGCAAGAATACACTGACAAAACTAAAATATAGTTCGTAGAAAACATTAAGTTTTGACTTTATTCTATTGCTAATAATATATAAAGAATGGTTCATAAGTTAATAGGAATCACATTAAAAACACTGATTGTTCCAATAAGTTATAGAATTGACGATTATTGATAGATATTACATTGTCACGTAAAAATCTGTCATCGTCATGAGGGATTGTGCGTGAGCGTTTATCTCGAGAGTAGCAAAATTCCTCTTCCTAATATGGGCTGACGGGAGGAAGCAGAGCTGTCTGGAAAAGTGAGGCACCTTTTGGGTGACAAATTCCTGAGCATTGTTCTCCTTCAAATGTTAACTGGTTGCGTATCATTTCTAAGAATTGACGCTGGGGAAATACGAGGGTTGATTTAAAAATCCAAGCCAATCTATACTGTTACAACTTGAAGGAAAGGGGGGGAGATATATTAAATGATCGAAAATGAGCAATATTAGTGTCAAATCCATAGTTTTCGGGGTTGCTGAGATGAACAGTAACACCTCCGATGCCGTTTAGATCCAAATTTATCCCTGAAAATTGGGGGAGGGGGAGGTGTATAAAAATTATGCAAAAATGATGCAAAATGATCGATATTACTGTAAATTTATAACTTTCAGGGCCATTGAGATGAACAGTGACATTTCCGATCCAATTTAAATCAAAATTCAACGTCGAAACTTTAAGGAGGAGGAAGGGGGTGATATATAAAAAAATATCGAAAATGACTGATATTAGTGTCGAATATATGGTTTTCTGGTCGCTGGCATGAACAGTAATACTTCTCATGCCGCTTAAATCCAAATTCAGCGCCGTGACCTGGGGGATGGGATATATATATACACACAAATGATCAAAAATAACCGATATTAGTGTCGAATTCATAGTTTTTGGGATTGCTGTGATGAACATTAACACTTACGATGCCGTTTAAATCCAAATTCAGCACCGCAACTTGTGGGAGAGAGAAGGGGTGGATATATAAAAGTGATCAAAAATGGCCGATACTAATATCGAATCCATAGTTTTCGGGGTGGCTGACATGAACAGTGACACTTGCAATGAGGTTTAAATCCAATTTCAGCCCCCATTAATACTCCTAAATGGGGAGGGTGACATGTAAAAGTAATTGAGAATGACTGATACTAGTGTAAAATTCATAGATTTCGGGGTCCCTAAGTTTATTGGTGAGAGTTCTGGTGCCCTTTATACCCAAAATGAATTGTATTCTCTCCGTGTGAAGAACGGGTATGCTGCTAGTCTTTAATAATAACGAACAAAAGTACTTCATGTTAAATTCTTTAATATGTTTGTCGCTGCTCAAATTTACGCACTTGTGCGGTATGTGTGTGTCTATGTAAATAAAATCCTCTCTCTTTTTGAGTTGTTTTCTATCTTTTACAGTTGTTCTTCGTCATTTCGGTATCACAGCTTTTCGGTGATTTTAACGAAATTCTTCAACTTCTTGATAACAATTACACTGACAACGGATCTGGAACGCGATACCAGCTTGTGCGAATGTTTTCTGAAACTGCTGTCCAGATGACAACCCATATATAATGTCTTTTGAATTTCTAAAGGTACTCGCACTATTTGTTGGCACTACAGGTCCAAGTGTATTATTCTGCCCAGCGACAGCATCTCGTGATGCAGGATGCTCTTTGAAGCAGGAATGTACGCAAGAATTTCTTTCGGGAGGGATTTAAATTCAATATGAGAATAAATTATATTAACGTTTGTAAAATCACTTTAGACTAAATTTACAGAAAAGTCGGAATTTCGGTGGGATTGGACTACCAGGACCCATCTTCTGCTTCCATTATTACAAAATGTACAACACAATCTTCCTGGGCGTCAGTGTGAGCTTTGTTACAGACTATGGGGCTTCTCCTCGCTTCGACCATGATCTTTTTCCCACATTGTTCTCGTAGTTTATCCACTTTTCTTCATTCATGATAAACCTGTTCAGAAATGGCTTGAATTCGTTACGTTTCGCAGAATAAGATTCACAAATATAAATTTGATCAAGTAAATGTTTTTAAGGCGGATCACGTGGCATCCAAACGTCGATTTTTTTTTTTTTTTTTTTTTTTTTTTTTTTTTTTACAGAGTCCGCTAGAAAAGTGTATACACTCCTTGTTATCCTGTATCAGGATGCTGGCATTGACAACTGTTCTGAAATTCCGACAGTATGTTGTAGTATGATTTTTCGTCCAACAGATGGCATTGTCAATCGTTTTCAGTTAAAATTATGTTGTAGTACGATTTTTCTCTCAAAAGATGTTTTATCTATTGATGGGCAAAACCGGTTTTTATAAAAACCGGAAACGGGTTTCTAGAAAAACCGAAATTCGAAAAGCTGATATTTCAGTTTTCTCCGAAACCGGTTTCGTTTTTCTCCGAAACTTCTTTTCGTGAAAATTGTTTCGAAAAATACAAAACTATTTTTGTGGAAACGGAATCGGTTTCTGGAGAACAACGAAGCACTATTCTGGTCAGAAATAGAAACAGTTTTGGAAAAACTGGAATCGGATTTGAAGAAAACCGAACCGTATCTGGTGGAAAACCGAATCGGTTTTGGAGAAAACCGATAACCGGTTTCGGGGAAAATCGAACAGCTGAAAATTTTCCAAAGCCGGTTTTTGTGCAACAAATAGTTTTATCAGGTTAGGGAATACCATCGAAGTACAGCGTCAGTGGAGAGACGAGTTTGGTACTGATCCACCAGCCCGCCAAACAATCAAACGCGCGAGAACGTTCACCAGAAGACTACAGAGGCATGTTCATCGGTTCCCATTGATATATTGACCGCTGTAGCTGCAGTGACCGCTCGTCGTTCTGTTAGGTGTTTGGCCGCCAACGGCCAACTGTTTGAACATCTAATGTAAACATATTCTGACTTGTAACACATGTTTGAACAATAATTAAACGTAAAAAAAAAAATGTAGGCTATTTTTTCTTAAGTAGTTTATACATTTTTCTGGCGGACTCTTATTTTTATTTATTCGTTTATTTACTTTAAAATCAGCTTTCTCTAAATGTTTTCGCAAATTTGGTGAGGTTGTTTAGGTCAAGGTAATGTTATGACTGCTAACGTGTTGGTCTTGCGCGACTTTTCCCAGAATATCAGCCACCATATACTTTTTTCTATATCGATGGCCCACTGCGAGGAGGATCTTCTAGATCGAAATTTCCAGAAGGAAAGCAATTCAACCATCTTTTGGCTCTTGCTTCTGATAACGTATCATTCCCATAAACAACACAAATTTCTTCACGAGTCCACACAGCATGTGCGCCTTTATCGATACGAAGCGCAGTTTTGCGGAAAGTTCACTCACTCGCACGACGCAATTTCTTACGTCTTATCATAAGAATTCCAACATGATTTGCACATCTACTAAATTCAACTATCACGTCAAATGATGTTAGGACTCGCTGTGGTTCATACTCTGAAACTTGGAATACTAACCCCATCTCGTGACCAAAAGGCTCAATAGCTTTTAGACTATCTGATATTTGCCATCACCGTGACAATCCTCACATCTACTTTTGTAGCAATTTCACTTTACATTACGTCATATTCCATCAGGTATATTTGCGGATCCCAAACGTTTCAGGTATTCTCTGATCTTATTGGCCGATACAGATAGGACATCAAGAGTCATGACCTACATATACCATAAAGTAAACTCCTCATGCTGTCGGCCCTCGGAGTGCCCTTCCCGCTGGTCTAGTGGCTTGCACGTACGCCTTTGGTGTACGGGGTACCGGATTCGATTCCCGGTGGGAGAGCCTTTGGAATTTTAACTGTCCTGGATATGTATGTGTTCGTGTCCCTGTAGAACTTGGTAAAGGTCAAAGAGGCCTTGTATACGAGGAAACTCGGGTTATTCAGGAAACTGAGGTATGATCTGTTGATCTTTTTAGAAAACAAATGTAGCCACGCCTGTTAGCGTACCATGCTAGTAATGAAAATCATTTTTGGCAAGGGTTCAAACCCGGCTCAAGGAAAGTTTTTACTTTTTATTTTTCTAAATTTTCATAATACTTTTTCATTAAAATAAGATTGAAAATAATACTCAAAAATTTACCGATTATTTTTTAAAATTTTCATAAGACTTTTGTCATTAATACTATCTGAACCTGCGCTGTCTAGTCAGCACATAGTTCTGTTATGACCATGAAGCTCCTTCACACTGTGCATGTCTCCTTACTAATACAAGTAAAGGATAGAAGACTCACAAAGGAAGTGAATTGCTGTGTATAGATGTTGGAGTGAATTTGCAGCAAATATGTAGAAGTAACACGATATCAAGTGGAAATATTTTTTTCTAATAAATCCGAGTACGCTTCATTGTGTCTCTTGAGGCCTTTGAAGTTGCCAGCATGCAATAGGTTTTGCCATTCAATTTAAGCAAAGCACCTGCAATGTCCGTCAACCCGCCATAGTAATTTCTCTACTGGTTGCCTAATCGTAGTTTTGGCCTGCGGCAATGTTAATCTTATGGGTTCAAAACGGTCCCTAAAATGTTGAATAGAACAATAACGACATGATTTTTGAAAATTTGAATGAGAACTGGACAATCTACACAAAATTTGGAATCGACCAGGAAAACGGCACGTTTCTAACACGTGTGGTTTTCGAGATCATTGTCGAAAGAATTGTGGACAAACATATAAACCTAGTATTTATTATATAGACTAGCTGAACCTGCGCTCTCTACACAGCGCATCATTCACATATGAACATGAATGTCGTTTTCATTCCTCACAACATCTATACATGTCTCTTTACGGACACAAGTGAAAGACATCTTGATAAAAATCGAAAAGATGTACAATAAAGGGGAGATTTTTTGCTATTATATTTTCAATATCCCGCACCGTTTGCAAGATTTGAGTCTACTTCCAGTTTGAGTTTCTAATTCATGTATGATCAGTATTTTCTTTCTTCTTGCATGCAGTATATAATAAGTAAATACATTACACACATAATTAATTATAATGTCAGTGATATATGGTGTTCATTGGGCAAAACACTCCAGATAATAAAGATTCAACTCACTGTTAGAGTGGAGAAATGGTTATCCTTCGTTTTTCATTATCATGTGACCATGAAAGAAACGCCTGAGAGTTATGCAACCCATGTATACAATTATGTGGTGTTGGAATGTATAATGTGTAGGATATGATGCTATAGTTTTTTCTTTTTTAATTTCAACACTTCTAGTATACCCGTAAAAATGTAATAAATACATAATGGTCATGTTCTTTTAAATATTCAATTAGAACTAGACAATCTACGCAAAATTTGCAATCGATCAGTGAAAACGTCATCTTTGTAGAACCTGTAGTTTCCGAGATCTCATTGTCGAAAGAATTGGCTACAAACATATAAACCCCCACAAACGTATGGCAACACAATTCATTTGCATTGATTTTGGAAAAGGCCTTATAGAATAGAAAGGCTTTGAAAATAATTTTAAAAAAATAAACTTTATATGAAAAAGATCTACTTAAATCATTTATTTAACGTACACATAATTTAAAATATTTGTTTCTGTTAAACGTGAAATGAGAAATAACCGTAAATCAAAGGTTATAGGTTGGAGCTCAGGCACTTTTACTTGCCAAAGAGAGGGCGTAACACTCTAATGGCTGGCAGTAAGAGTACCATCTTTATCAAAGCATTTAATAATTGATGAATAAAGATTTATCCAGTTCACTTATTACCTTATTCCCATACAAAAAAAGCACTTTTATTGGAACTGGCCACCTGGAGCTCTAACCAGGTTTAAAAATAGGGTATCCGTAGCTGGCGGAGAAAAATAAGCGAGTCACTTGGAGTTTCCATCCCCATTTGTTCAATTATAATCGCGAACTTCTCATATACGGTTATATTACTTGCCTCATTGAGGTTCAAGGAAACAACCGTCGAATTGATTACAAGCCTCCACGGAGGCTAACAGACGTAATTGATCCTAACAGTTGACGACCTTGCTAGGTTTTGGCTTCTCGATTTTTTGATACTCTCCTCTTTGGAGGCGGAAATAATGGCCATGGCATCTCCAACATAACCCTCATATCAGCATTGTGGATCACCACAAATCATCCCAGGTCCACAAGACGCGGCTGCTCTTGACAGGAAACGCAGGGAAAGCCATAAACGTGTTCAAGGCACTAGTTGATTTCCATCTGGATCTCAATCTCGGTTACGTTCACCAGCTGTTCCATGATCAACTCTGTCTCAGCCATCAAAGAAAGCACACACCATTAGCGATTCTGAATATGAACTTCAGATAGATCTAGGAGACGACCGGTAATTTCTACCATTACAAACACTATAATGTCCAACGATATACAGCTTTCTACTTCAATAGTGTGATCCTAAGTTTACCATCTCAAAATTCTGCTCCAGCAATTCTGTAAGTACGTACCATGTACATCAATTTCTGAGCTAATACCTACTCGCAATGGCATCATCATCAAATCAACAGATGAAAAACTGGCCTATAAAATTCTGAACCGCTGTAGCTACGAAGTCTTTGGCAAAACTGCCACAATGGCACGATTAACACACTAAAGAGCCAAGCAGCCACCACCGCCACGGAAATCGCTCACCTTGTCTGTAGTTATACAGAACCGTAGTTGTAGACTCTTCGATCACAGATGAAGAGGTTGCAGAAGAGCTCAAACAGGAAGGCCATGTCATTACGAAATGCATCCGGATTAAGAACAATATGGACCCGACTTATATGATGCGTGTTCTTTCCTCGGATCAAGAAACCATCGATGAACTTCTAACTTCAGGGGTATTCATCTTCAAACGTCGACACAGGGACAAACCTCTCCCACTTCAATGTGAAAAGTGTCAAAAATATAACTCGCATCCAACTTCAAAATGTTCAAATCAACCAACGTGTGGCTTTTGTACCGGGTCTCACTTCACTAAGGTCTGTCCAAATACACACCAACCACCTAAATGCACTACATGTCCTGAACAACATCCTACGTTCAGCTATAAATGCAAAGCCAGGCTACTAGTGGACGAGACTAAACCTGAACTTGTGGTGCCTATCAGAACGCCCGAAACTAAATCTGAATCTCCGCCTATCACCTCAGTGTATCAACCTATCACGATCGAACAACTTCTGGCATTTTTCACCGTAGCTCTGCAAAACATTCATCCCTTTCAAAAACAATATGTACTCCAACAAATCCAACTTGCAGCTCAGGCAACTCTTAACGTCACATTCAATGCTACATGTTCAGGTCCATATGCTTATTCCATGCTACTGCGGTTCCACCTAGCTCTTAAAAACTTTACTCACTGTATACCGATCATTATGGCTTTAATATTTCTGTTTCTTAATATCCGGTCTCTTCAATCTCATAAACCACTGTTTCAGCAACTACTAATAGAAGAACAAGTCAATGCATTTCTCCTTAACGAAACTCATCTGTAGTCTAAACAAAGCTGCAAATTTTTACGATATACATTACTCAGACATGACACAACCATACGCATTTGCTGTGCAAATGGCGGAGTTGCCCTTGGGTTTTCTCCTATAATCGCCTATCGCCAACATTTTCTGTCAATACCAAATATACCGGAATACTTCATTACCACTCTATACTAAAAGATATATATATATGTCACTTTGGCTACCACTTACATCCGCCCTGGTCATGTCATACCTCTCGAATTCTTTCAATATACCTCAGTCCCGTTCCGCACGTACATTATCAGGGCAGACAAATTTTCACAGTTGAAGGCCCGCCAAAAGGAACAATTTCTAGATTTCATTGCAACCGAAACATCCGGCACATTCCATACCCTGCCTCATTCTACCCGACCTATCTCGGATACCACTCCAGACGTTGTCATTACTTCAGCCAGTCTCTCTACACGCTGTACTCTCATAGTATTCGATCCTCTCGGTAGTGATCATGTTCCCGTTAATTTATCACTCACGTCTTCACATCATCCAGCATCACACTTACCTCTTGTCATTCGTACCACGTTGCGCTTCGATAAAGCTGGCTGCCCAGGATATCGAAACTACCTCAGTAGCATTTTTGCCAACTCAACTCTACCAGAAACGGAGGAAGATCTTTATAATTCTTTGGATATAATAACTACTGCATTCCAAGACGCAACCAGCCGTTTTATACCGACTAGTACATTCCATAGTTATCACCCAACGCTCCCACTCCATTATTTACCACTTATCAGACGTTCACAAGCACTCTACAGAGATTACAAAGGTACAGCAAATCCAGAATCGTCGCTCTTACATCGTCAATTTCAACGCTCAGTTCACAATTATGTTAAAGCATATAAACTCAGTCAATAGATAAAAACTTGCAATAATTTGGAAGACACTGCACACCCATCCAGATACTGGCACAGTTCCACATGCTTACTGATCGCAAGACCCACACTATCTATCCTCTTATAGAAAGTGAAAATCTTTTTCAGACAGACAAAGAGAAAGCAGACGCCTTCGCAACCTATTTTCACGCCATCTGAAGCTACCTACCATTCCTCCCAGGCATCCCACACATATCTTTAACATAAATTCACCAGAACTTCAACCCAGCACGCCTCATATTTTACCGGACCATCCTCTTGCTACGCCTATCACGGTAACAGATATCAACGCCATCACGGCTCGCAAACGCAATACTGCCCCTGGTTTGGATTCAATCACTTATCGGCATATCAAAGAAGGCCTTACGTCTTACTACACCTATTGACGTTTATTCTCCGCGCAGGTTATCTTCTTCCTCAGTGGAAGACTTCCAAAACACTCATCTTTGCTAAGCCACACAAACCACTGAATACCGTATCATCTTACAGGCCCATACAATTAACTCCGATTTTCAGCAAAATATTGGAGCGCATCCTTGTTAACAGACTTCACAATCACTTAACAGCGAACAATTTGCTACCTTTACATCAAGCTGATTTCCGACCAGAATATAGTATTAACGATCAGTTACTTCGCCTCACCAACACGATCACTAATCATTACAATTCTTCCAAGCCTGCCTGTTTAGTTTTATTCAATCTCGAAATGCATTTGATAAAGTATGGCACACGGGACTTCTATTCAAGCTTCTGTCTTCCCGTCTTCCTATTACGTACATCCGCTTAATATATAATTTCCTTACAAACCGCCTGGCTTATATCTACATTAATGACAATGTCTCTTATCCTATCTTTCTTCATAGCGGCGTTCCCAAGGCTCTGCCTTGTCCCCACTTTTGTATCTGCTTTATGTCGCCAACATGCCGTCCTTACCTCAAAATCTTCATACTTTTCAGTATGCCGATGACACGACTTTGCTGGCATTAGCTAAAACTATCTCTCAAATAAACACAGCGATGAAAAGCAATCCGTCGGTTTAGCGATTGATATCGGACGTGGCGCCTAACAATAAACGCTACCAAAACTCAGGTCATAGTCTTTATTCCACCAAAACGTCAATCACGAGTTCATTGAAACCCAGCTCGTCTTGCACTTACCGTTAATGATATCGCCATACAGCACTTAAAGACAGTGAGCTACTTGGATATGACATTTGATCACCATCTTACATGGCGTCCACACCTCGCTACCGTCGTAAGCAAATCCAAAAATAGATTAAATTTGCTTAAACGTCTTATAGGTACAACGTGGGGTCTCCATTCTTCTACGCTCATTAACACTTACAAGGTCTTCCTCCGTCCCGTTCTTACGTATGGTTTCACTGCATGGATATCAGCAAGCGCAAAACATTACGAAAAGCTTTTAATAATGGAACAACATGCTCTCCGCCTAGCATACAGCATTAAATTACCGAGTCCAACCCGTGAACTGTATGACCGCATTACATTTCCTAATTTTCTTTATCATCTCGAAGCTCTTCGTCTTAAATGTATAACTCAACGCTATGACAGCGAACACGCTCTCTTTTTTGAAACCGTTTACAGCAACGCTCCTTACACCCAAAGCCATCACCATACGCCTACACCTCTCTCACTGCTTTTCGCACTATATAAATATACTGTACCTCCAGATCATCCCGACTTTAACATCATCAATATGCTCAGCACGTCACACATCTCGGCCCATATCTCACCTTCATATCATGCACAGTAAACCCGCTTGTTACTAACAGAGTCTCCTCATGTATCTCATCACGTCCAGAGCCGTCCCTGGACAGAAAATTAACCCTTTGGGGATCCCATGGTACAATTTGTACCATACGGGGTGTTTCATGGTACATTGCGTTATAACTCTCCTATTTGAGCTTTTTCGTCCGTTTTTTTTCAAACCCAGAGGCATTGTAGAAGACATTACGTATGGTTTCACACCTTTCTGCGTCGAGACATAGGAGGTGATGACGTCATAAGTCTAAAATTTATATTTTCGTGTAATACTTTTTTGGGGGGTTTATGTAAAGTATTTTTGGCGGGCTTATTTTTGCACGTAGATTGAAATTTTGCACAAACATGCAGTCCACCGAGTAGTATTTACTAGATTTTTTTCAGATTTCTGCGTTAAAACAGGGGGAGATCCAGAGGGTCAAAAAGTTGAAAAAAGGGATATTTTTACCAAAAGAATCCCGTTTTTCCTCATTTTCCCGCCTTAGATACATGATGGAGACAAGTGAATGGTTACGCCTGAAAGGTAGTTCTATTCTGAAGAGAATGATATGCGACACATGGCCCTAGGGTAATTAGGGAAGTGTCAGGGAATTTTTACCAAAATATACTTCTGTATAGGGGAATTTTGGACATTTTCGGTATTATCTTTTTGCGGGCTTATTTTTGCACGTAGAAGATTGAAATTGTGCACAAACATTCAGTCCACCGAGTAGTATCTAACAGACTTTTTTCAGATTTCTGGGTTAAAGCAGGGGGTACAGAGGGGCTAAACGTTGAAAAAGGGACATTTTTACCAAAAAATCCATTTCATGGAATTTTCCCGGCTTAGATACATGATGGGGACAAGTGAATGGTACTGCCTGAAAGGCAGTTCTATTCTGAAGAGAATGATGGGCGAAACATGACCCTAGGGTAATTAGGGATGTCTCAGGGAATGTTTAAAAATTTCCCTCTGTATACGGGAATATGGGACATTGTCGGTATATTTTTTTTTTGGCGGGCTTACTTTTGCACCTGGAAAATTGGTATTGTGCATAAACATTCAACTCACCGAGTATATTTACCAGATTTTTTCAGATCTCTGCGTTAAAACAGGGGGGTCCAGGGGGGCTAAAAATTGAAAAAAGGATATTTAGACCCAAAAATCCCTTTTTCGGGATTTTCCCGCCTTAGATACATGATGGAGACACGTGAGTCATACCGCCTGAAAGGCAGTTCTAAGCTGAAGAGAATGATGGGCGAAACATGACCCTAGGTTAATTAGGGATGTCTCAGGAATTTTTTTTACCTGAGATCATGGTGTTTTACGGTAATTTGAGGCATGGTGGGTATTCCTGATAAAATTTCTCCCGCCCTTGGTATTCAAGATAGAAACTTGAAATTTGGCACACACATTCAGTATACAAAGTACTATTTATCAGATGTTTTTTATATGGCTACCTTCACACAGGGCCGCTCCAGAGGGGCCCAAAGTGCGAGAAAAAATGTTCCCTCTGAAATTTTAACTTTGACATCATATTCCCCACTCCTGGTATATGGTATGAGCATGCAAGTGGTATCATTTGAAAGCCAGCTCCATTCTGAAGAGAATTAGGTATGAACCATGATCCTACGATAAATAGTGACGATGCAGTAGCTGCTTGACTGAAAGTCTAAAAAATAGCCCAAAAAACCAGGTGCCGGAAAGGGTTAAAACCCAGCACCTGTCTTATCAACCAGTTCCTTTGTGTTGTGCCGTCTTTCCAGCACTTCTTTCTCATTTCACTTTACTCATCTCACCATAAATAGCTAGTCTACTCAGACTGCATCTTCGAATTAAAAAAAAAAACTTATGGATGTTAAATAAAGTTAGTAAATGTATTTTTGCCCAACAGAAATTCCTTTCCCCATAATAATGTCAAATCTCTTTCCCTAATGGAGGGCGTAGCCATCGCAATGGGTGCTAGCTACACCATAGCTAGCTAACGTAAACAAACAAACAACAAACACGCTTTTATTGTATTATAGCATTTTAATAGATAAATTTTAATAGCATTTTAATAGCTTGCAATTTTATGATACAGATCCGTAGTAGTAGTAGTAGTAGTAGTAGTAGTAGTAGTAGTAGTAGTAGTAGTAGTAGTAGTAGTAGTAGTAGTAGTAGTTGTTGTTGTTGTTGTTGTAGTTGTCAGAAGCCCCGCAAGGGTTGGTTGGGTTCTGTTCTCGACATCAAATGGGCAAATTAAGGTCTTGCCCAACTTTTTCTGTACACTTTACAGACCAACTTAAAACAGCTGGTTAGGCTAGCGCGTGAATACTGAAACATTTGGGATAGGCAAAAATGCTTCCAGCAGTCGCCAGATCTCCTTTCGGCGTCTTTATTCTTTTTTTCATGTTTGAAAAAATTATAAGTCTATACACGTAGATTGCCAGAACATTATTTTTGAATCAGTGTCAGACATTTCAAAAGCAATTATAATTTAGTCTACTTACCGCTTAGAAATCTCAAATCCAACTAAGCCTCATGTTTTCACTCATGAACTAAATGTTTGAATCTTACAAATGTTTCTCAACTACAATCAAAAGTCTCAAATGAATTCCCAGTCATATTGTCAATGAGCCACTACAACCCTTCTCTGAAGAAAATCTAAAATAAAATCCTCACTATATATAAAACTACATAAGATTACATAAATTATTGAGCATTTCCTGTAGGGCTACAATGATTAAATTTGGCATGGTTGTAGCTTTCAGGGACTAACCGACAGGAAAATTGCCAAAAATGAATAATTTTAATTTTTATGGGGTCTAAAGAGGGGATGAAAAATTTCCCCATGTTATTTAAATGGTTTTTTTTTTATCTATAATCTCATGTTTTAGGTACTTAGAATTGGAATATAAACCTGAAATTCGGTATACTTGTACGTTTTTTTAGCACTACCTAAGTAAATCAGTAAAAATAAAAAAAAAAATCCAACTTTAGAGTGGTTTTATAAGGAACTGAAAAACCTTTCCCATGTTATTTATATTGGACGTCTTCTACACCCCAAAATGTTTAGGCATTTCCGGCAGAATTAGAATGATGAAATTTGACATGATTGTAGCCTTCCAGGACTAACCGACAAGAAAATTGCCAAAAGTGAATATTTTTAATTTTTAATGGGTCTAAAGCGGGATGAAGAAATTCCCATGCTATTTAAATGGGCGTTTTCTTGGGATACAAATTCTTATCTTTTAGATAGTTGAAATAGGAAAGGAAACGATAGAATGGGCATTTCCTTTTTGATCAAAGGTTGCAACTTAAAGACACCATCGTGTAGAACTAGTCTTCAAACCACTACATACCAAAATTTTCAGAAAAATATTTCTTCGTTACGGAAATGCAACGCTTCAAACAAGGGAAAAATGAGCTGCTTACGTCACGGCAGCCCAGACAAGGGTTTTGGCGTGACGTCACAGGTCTGTATCGCTCTGTGAGTTACATTGGAAGCTTCAGGGAATCTTTTCATATTACAGTTTCTTACTGCAAACTACAGATAAATTTAGTAGAATAGTGAAAGGAAAAATGACAAAATAAGTAATACGCTTACTGTATATAAACGTAACGTGTTAATAAGACTCTGTATATTCGCAGTTGGTCACCCCACACCATTGCTACAACTATTTTTATCTTCATGCTACAAGAATCGTATTATATAGCGCTTTACTTTCTTACTATACTTCTACAAGGGAAATACTTTTGTAGTTACCGCGGTGGTTTGAAGCTGAAGAAAGCTGTAGCGAATAGAGACAGACAGATGGTTAGGTTGCCGAAAGACCACCATAAACAAGATAAGTGCTCGAGAATTTTTCTTGTGACCTAGGCGCCGGTTCTCAAACCTAGGCACCACAATAATGCAATTTCATACCTTCGTAATAATGCCTTCATAATTTTATTTTTGATTTAACTTATCTAGGAGCCAGACTCCTATTTCCAATCACCTTGACTAGCCGGCGTCCAGGATTTTTTTGAGCCTGAACAAGAGGAATATTGACAGAAATTCATTATGTATTCACTTATGTTGTTACTTTGAAATTTCAGCTTTTTCTTTCCAATAACCTCACACGAAATAGTGTTCTAAGTATACAAACATAAGTTTATTTATATTCTTTCTCCCCTTCAGATAGGCCCGTACCCACGTGAAGCAGCGCCCCTAAATTTTTACTGCCCCCTAAAATTTTCAAGGTAGGCTTGCAAATAAACTATAATATGGTGATGAACTATAATATGGTTGGATTAGCACCCTCCCCCTACATTTTTGGGGTGGCTACAAGCCTGTCCTCAACTCTGAGATGATCAATGTTTGGTATATGGTGGTACATTTGCGAAAGATTATATCGTGACAGTATTGCGTTTTGTGTTCTGAGGTCCACAAGTAAAAAAAAAAAAAAAAAAAAAAAAAAAAAAAAAAAAAAAAAAAAAAAATAATCAAAAAAGCAAATGTTTGAAGCTAGTTCAGCTGTTGATAAGTTTTCGTCCAGTAGATTGATTTCTCTTATATTGTTTCACTCACTGGAACAGAATATTGTGTTCATTACTTGTCATGACATATCACAAACATTCATTATCAAAAACACAGGGTATCAATAGTGGAGCGTTCACCTCTAGTGTGAGGGGTAACTGGTTCGAATTCAAGCCATATGAATTTGTGGTGGACAATATCGTGTCCGTAGGTTTTCTCGCGATTCAGACGTTTCCTCCCACACGACCATTCCACCAACTCTTTTATAATCATCCACTCTCATTAATCATCCGTCTCCCTTTACCTACAGGACATATTCGTGGAACATAAAAGTAGAAATTTCATTTTATTTTATTCAGTAATAAACCACTGTAACTAGTTTGTTATCATTACTGTGAGACCATATCTGTTTATTTGTTGGTCTAAAAGTTAACTCATGTGCTCAAAACACTTCAGCCAATCTGTAAATGTTCACATGGACTAATATAAATAATTAATGAGTGTATTCCATGGGCCAAAGAAAACGACAGTAAGCGCGAAAATATTATGATGAAATAATATTGCTAATGTGTAAAGTAGTTCGATAATACACTGGTAAATTATCAGAATGCTCATGAACATAATTATCATCGTAAGTTTGTGCGCCCTTGTGTTGAACTCAGTAAAGAATTTAGATTATTTTTACTTGGAGAAATGTTTTTTCATCTATTATTTTTTTTGGCGGGCTTGCCCCTTATCGCATAACTATCGAATCTACGATGAACTTGCATATAAGAAATTAGCACTCTACTATCAAATAACTATGCTTTTATATTGTTGATTTTTTCTTAAGAATGAATAAAATTCGCTTCGTAAGGTCGGTCGGCGACTGAAACATGAGAATATTAGTTAGTTTCTTACTTCAGGTTGCAAACAATGTCAATAATATAGCAAATTAGTACACTTCAACTTTGTCCTAAGATATTCAAGTATATTCAAATAATTGGTAATAAATATATAAATAAATAAATAAACAGCTTTCTTTTTAAATAAATCTTAAATTCTGTTCTTTTCTTATTCTTTGTGTTACTAGCAACGCCGTACACATTTGAAAAAAAAAATGAATCGTATCTTTCGCTAAGCCGTTTCCCTAGTGAGCCGCGCAGATAGAGATGCAAGGGCTCGGAAAAAAACCGGCTATTTTGAAAAAAAAAAAAAAAAAAAACTCGGTTCTTTCTGCTTCGCTTTTTTGCTTGGGAAATTTTGGGCTTTTTTCGAAATTCTGCTTTAAATTGATAAAGCAGACTTTGGTTCGCTTCTCTATGACACAAAAAGTCATTTAATTAGTGGTTGATGCTGATAATAATATAAAACCTCGAAAATAAACTATGAATTTCGAAAAGATATTTCAAACAATTTTTCTTCATCATATTTACATTATGAATTCCACAGGATTAACCAATGTATATAATAAGAATTTTTTAACCTCCTATATACAAAAGTAAGCAGAGTTGGCAAGAACCATGGTTGTTTTTGAAAATGCCAAAAACCCGTTTTTTGGTGGATGTTTAAACCAGGCTTTTTTGGTTTAATCCCGGCTTTTTCATTTAGATTTTTTGCTTTATGTATTTATATTACATATTCACAGAAATAAGTTTGTTTCGCCTTGGTGTTATTATGCAACAGCGGGGTTATGCCGGAAGAACTCCCATAAGCTTAAAGAAGTCCGGTCAGTAAATTTCTTAAATTGAGAATCTCCCGCCCTAGCCATCGGGAAAATCCCGTCATTACTTGAAATGTAAGACAATAACGGGAAAATCGTGTTATTGCTTTGCATGTAAAATTTAAAGGTCAACGTATCATAATCAATACGCTAAAACTGAGGTATTAAATTACAAATTTAGTACCGGTACGTAGATATCATTGAAAGTCCAATCCAAGCTAATGTTGGAAGCTACGTAGGCAATTGATAATTTTTGCAAATTTCTATCAATATATTTAAGCAATCTTGGCTTCTTTATAAAACAACAGGCATTTAGGCATGCAGAAATATACAGTTTGCTTTCGTTTAGCATGTTTAGGCTTAACATCCTTACGAAATACCGAGGTTATCAAGGAGAAGACTTTCGCTTAAACTGACATCCGAACCGCTACTTGGCTTACGCATGAAAGAAGGGTTGTGGTTCGACCGAGAATTAAACATGGGACACCTTGATTAAAAGGTGAAAGGGAAATAAAACTATTGCAGGTGGCTTGATATCTGCAAACGTCACCATGAAGTTCACACGATTCGCATTTTTCATTCTTTTTATTTTTATTTTTTTTTTTGGGGGGGGGGGGGTTAAACCAGTTATTAAAAAAAAGTTGGTGTAAACCAGCCAACCCTAAAAGTAAACACTTCTTTTTTTAAAAAAAATACACAAATAACTAGCAAAATAGTATGTAGTATTTTTACTTCAAAATATTCCATACCCTCTTTTTGAAACAAAATAAAATTAAAACATAAGAGAAATACTTAGATTTATATGATACACCTAAAGGCTGAACATCTAGAGCTTTTGGTTCTGTATATTCTTGAAATCTACAGTTAAGTTTTATATAACCACCATCACGGTTTACCCAATCCTCAAGTTTACTGAATTTTTAACAAGAGGGATTCAACATATCATTACGAATTCCCCCCCCCCCCAAAAAAAAAAGGACTACGGAATATATTTAAGCTAAGCTAAATACAACTGCACAACAAACATGACTGAGTGATTAGCTTTTGCGCTTCTATCGGTAAGTCCGGGATTCAACCAGCATTCGATCATTCTGACAAAGCTTTTCTTCATTCCATCTGTGAATGTAGAAATAGTGCGTGTACTGTAAGTTGGCCGACTTCCTTTCGTATTGTTTTTAAATCGTTATTATTACTAATTACCAGCAGTGACGGTTTTGCGAAGGTTAGGGGGGCGGTCTTTCGGACTGAAGCCCGTTCCCCAAAGTTACGGAATGTCTGCAACAAACGAAATATCTATTAGTTATGCCTTTACTCATAAACTTTAAGCTCCCGTCAAATAAAAATTACAAATGTTTAGAAAAACTAAACATTAGTAAGAAAATCCCTTCCCAAAATATTTTCTAAATCCGCCACTGATTCTCAGTATAAAATGACTTTTAAGGTTGTATCCGGAAGATTATTGATAAACATATAAACGAAACGAAATATTAGTTATGCCTGTACTCATAAACTTCAAGCACCTCCCAAATAAAATTCGGACTTTTTAGGAAACGAAACAATCAGAAAAACCCCTCCTAAAGTACTTTTCTAAATCCACTACTGAATATTTGTATAAATTGGTATTCAAGGTTCTGTCCGGAAAATTATTGCTAAATCGCTTCACAGCTACAGTATAACAGAAATGTGGAAGCACGGCTTGAGAGATATATTGAAAAACGCTTTGACGGATAAATAGAAAAACGGGCAAGTTTAACTTTTGCGCTAGAAGCTAGAGTACTAAAAGCTCTTAGAAATGAAACACGGATGACAAACTAAAATGATCTAGAGAAGGAAAAAGATGTCGATAACTCAAAAGTTAAAATAAAGTTAAATAGCCTCTAAAATTGCCCTCAAATACTACATTCTTCATGTTAGCTTTAATTCATAAAACATGTGCTCCATCCATCTTGATGGTGAATTTCGGAGCGAAATATCTCATTTAGGACATGGAATTTTTATCTAACTATAGAATATACTATAAGAAAGCTATTTAGATAGAAAAATCATGAAAATGAAAAAAGCCAAAATTTCCAAAATTCTCGTTTTTTCCCCAAAAAAGCCGGCTTTTTATGTGAAAAAAACCATCGATTCAAAAAAGCCGGCTTTTTTGCATCTCTACGCGCAGACCTTTTGCTGTACTGACCTGTGACGTACAAACATGGTGGTCGTTGTTTTAAGCGCACGAGTAGCAGACCGGAATTCAATCACAAATTTCGACTGGTTAGAGTCGTCGCATGAGCGAAAGGAAGTGTTCTCGGTAACCAGCTAGCTCTGAATTTTTTTTTTTAGAGTAATAAAAAAAAATCAGTGAAAATGTATATTGTGGATTCAAGAGGTGCGAGGCCGTAGGCCAAGCAAAGACAGTGTGTTGGGGCGAAGCCCCAGAATGGGCAGATTTAGGAAATATGAAGAGCAAGTTCACGAAATTCACTTTTGATGCAAAGGCCGATAGATAAGAAATACAAGGCCGTAGACCGAGCAGATTCGGGGTTCTGCGGACAGAGCCTCCAGGTAACCAAAGGCTAGTGTATATATCTATATCTATCTATCTATCTATCTATCTATCTATCTATATATATATATATATATACATATATATATATATATATATATATATATATATATATATATATATATATATTAGGGATGGCCAAAATTTTCCGGAATCGGAAAATTTACTTTCCGGAATTCGGAAAAATTCCGGATTTCGGAAAAATTCCGGAATTCAGAAAAATTCCGGAATTCGGAAAAATTCCGGAATTCAGAAAAATTCCGGATTTCGGAAAAATTCCGGAATTCAGAAAAATTCCGGATTTCGGAAAAATTCCGGATTTTGGAAAAATTCCGGAATTCAGAAAAAAATTCGGAATTCGGAAAAAATCCGACATTCGGAAAAAATCCGGAATTTAGAAAAAATCGGAATTTTTCCGATTTTACTTTCCGGATTCCGGAAAGTAAAAATTCTGGAATTGGCCATCCTTAGCTAGTAGCTGTTAAAAGAGAAACACAATAGTGAATAGGCTATATATACTGTATTAATTTCTTGTAGTTGGATATGTCTTTATCATTTACGTAGACAATTGCTACTGCAGTTATTTACTACTTTATGAGAAAGGTCTTATTTTCACACACAAAAAAGTCGCCGGTATGTCTCAAACATTATCGCGTTCCCACCTGCAGCTGCTCCAAAGCACTGCAAACTACTTTTTAACCAGGCGAAAGGCAGTGAAGGAAAATAAATCTCAACAAATATTCTAATAACATTCGCTTATTGTCAACATACCTACAGTGAGCGCAGAAAGTGTTCGTACACCGTGCATACTTTATATTGAAAACAGCTAGCATGAGAACGGGAGGTGGAAAATATATATATAACCAGAATTAAGACTACACATTCATACATTTTTTTTCTATATACAAGAGAAAGGCCAAACAAACACAATCACTGTTTTGTTCAGAAGAAAAGAGAGAATTCCTTTTTTGTAAACGCAAAAAGTCACCGTACACTTATGCTTGAATTAATGCTTATAAAGTATATTACGTTATTTAATATTTTGTGGGATTACCCTGTGCGTTAATGATTGTCTGTAGTCTTCGTGGCATTGATTTCACCTGTAGTAGTTCGTAGTTATGTAGCTTCGGGACTGATTATGTCCCATACTTCTTGAATAGCTTTTCTTAGGCCTTCTTTAGTAGACAAGCTGTGCCTTCTGATTCTTGTCTCCAGAACAGATCATAGATGTTCTATGGGGTTCATGTCTGGGGATTGGGGAGGTGTGCGAAGCTGTTTCAAGGTATTATAGAGTCAGGGGCGGATCCAGAGGGGGGCGATCGGGGCGATCGCCCCCCCCCCACAAGAGGAAACTCTTATTTTATATATAAATAAACCCAGTGGCGTATTTACGATTTTGTTTCGGGAGGGGCTTTGCTAACTTTCGGGGGGGGGGGGGGGCTTTGCCTGAAAATGTGAAAATTCTGGAAGATATTTCATATACTTTACTATAGTAAGTAAGATTTCGGGGGGGGCTTAAGCCCGGAAGCCACCCCCCTAAATACGCCACTGAATAAACCCATCCATAACAAGTTTGGAGCTCTTAAAAGTAGCAGTATTACCGCCGACCGCCCCCCCCCCAGAAGTCCGTCCTGGATCCGCCTCTGGCAAACCTTGCAGACAGGCCTCGTTCAACAGTACACACAATAATTGCGATGTATAATGTTTCTATCACTGTGCGAAACCATAAAAAAAAAACAATAAAATAATAATAATAATAAAAAAGAACTGGAAGACCAAGAGTGTTGAGTGAACAAGTTAAACGTTACATTATTAGGGAAAGAAAAAAGGTTCCAAAAAGTAGTGCTGTGCAATTGGCAACGGATCTGGAAACACGCGGTGTTAAAGTATCAGCCAGTACAGTGCGGAATATTTGCAGGGTATCATGGTCGGATAGCCAGGAAAATGTTCTGGGTGAACAAGACAAATCGTATAAAGAGACTAAAGTTTGAAAAAGAGTATAAAGATAAGGGATCAGGCTTCTTTCTGGAATAGGGTCATATTTTCGGACGAAAGTAAATTTAATTTTATCGAGTCCAATGGGAGGCGTATGGTATGGCGCAAGGTGAATACAGAGATGAATCCTCAAAATCTCGTCCCTAAAGTAAGACACGGAGGAGGGTCCGTGCTCGTCTGGGGTTGTATGAGTGCCTCAGGAGTGGGTCGTCTCCACCTTATCGATGGAGTGATGATCCACAAAGTGTATATTAACATATTAAAGGAATATCTCCATACTAGTGCGCAGAAGATGGTTCTTGAAAACAATTTATTGTTCAGCAAGACAACGACTCCAAACATACAGCGGAAAATACTCGATTGTAGCTACTCTATACAGGGGCGGATCCAGGACGGACTTCTGGGGAAGGGGCGGTCGGCAGTAATACTGCTACTTTTAAGAGCTCCAAACTTTTATGGATGGGTTTATTTATATATAAAATAAGAAAGTTTCCTCTTGTGTGTGTGGGGGGGGCGATGGCCCCGATCGCCCCCCTGTGGATCTGCCCCTGAGGTTTGCTATCTTTCTCAAAGACTTATCCTTCTTATGCACTTTAATAATTACTTTTCTTGTCTCCTCATTTGTTTCTGTTCGGTTGCTTCCCATTTCGACAGCCCACCGTGCAGTTTTTTCACTCCTATTCACAATTAAACTCATTCTGTTACTCGTCATGCTATACAGAGGTGTATACTCAGGTGAATACTAGTGAACCCCAGTTGTAGTATCTTTGTTTCGTATTCGTACGTCAGGTGTACGATCACTTTTTGCGTCTACTCTATACATTTTCTACGGAATTTATTTACTTTCTGACCATTAAACTTGTCTTTGTGGTTCTTTATTGATATATTCATAAAGCTTAGTTTTCATTATTCATATTGTGTGTGTTATTACACTTCTTAAATTTTCTGTTTCTTTTTCGCAGGCATTCTCGTTTCAATAGCATAGGTGTACGAACACTTTCTGCACTCACTGTATGTACAGTAAATACAAATTTATAATTTTTGACTTTACGAAGTATACAATGTAATTGTTCAATAATTAAGATAAGCAGGCTTTCATTAATTTATATTAATATAATAATTAACAAAACTAATAAGCGGGTGATTGATGACTCAGTGGTAGAGTTTTCATCTATGGTATTCTAACCCAGGACATGTGGGTTTTCGATGGCTAATTTTGTGTTCGAAAATTTTCCCGGTGGTACTCTTGGTTCCCTTTCTTATATTTGTTCCATCATCACTCATTAACGAATTTAGTTTATCAAAACTCTATAGCCATATATTCATTCTGTCCGTCAGTGAAACAAACAGTCTCAAGAACTATCTGATGGATTACCAATCAATTTTGGCCATGATGTACAGAGTCAATAGTTAAGAATCGAGTTCCCTGATGAATGTAATATTCAAACCGGAAGCGGTACAAATCAACCATTTCCGGTTTTAACGTTAATCATTATATAGTAAATATGGTAATAGATAGCGAGAAGTGGTTTCCAGTAATCGACATATATAACATTCATGTAGATAGAATGTTACCCAGTTTGTGCATCTGCTGAAAATAATGAGCTTAGGTATTTAGAGAGCATTTTCCGCTTTAGAAAATGTGTGCTTGGTAAAGAATGTAGAGAATTAGCTGAGTCAGGCAGAATTAGCAAGAATATGGTAATAGGAAGGGGGGGGGGTCTGTCACGAAATACTGTGGTTATTTACCAGGGGCTTAATCATTCTAAACTATTTTATTGGCAACATATATTGGTTCGTTTAGCCAAGATTTCTAATGGGGGCATGATATGAAATACTGCGGTTACACACCAGAGGCTCGATCAATCTAAATATTTTACCGACAACATACCCATATTGATTGGTTAGGACAATAAAATGAGGATATATTAGTAAGTATTTTAATAAGAAGCTATGAAGAAATCTCGAGTAAAAGAATATAAAAAAAGTATTGAAAAAGATATCGTCTTCCGAAGTCATTCGAACGGTGTCGAGAATTTTGCGTCTGGGAAATTTGCGCCCTACCTCAAGAACAGGGAAAATTGCGCCTGCGATGTACCTCCACCGGGAAGTTTGAGCCCTGCGAAATAAAAGAACCTATTGGAGCTTACGCATTTCCTCGGAGGGGCTGACATTACAGCATAAACAATCCTCCCCCCACAACCATGCCATTTGTGATTTATTTTCATTGTGGCTATATAAGGGGAGAATAAACTTCAATATAAGCCAAAAGAACACAACGGATCAACGCAACCACTGCTTCTTCCAGAGATGATTTTGGGGGAACACTGGCCTCCCCAGAACTCTCAGAGTGCCCCCTCGGAGGAGACCAAAATAATACGTCTATAATATAATAATAAATAGAATAGTACCAGCAGTGACCCCCCTCCGGAATACTAAATATGCCCCCCGGAACATTTTTCCTGAAAGAACGACTGAACGCAATTGTGTGTTTGAAGTGTAATTCCAGCAAGTAAACACACTGTACATAGTTTTCTTGATAATATTACTGAACTGATTTTACATTCACTTTACATTTTCTTTTCTATATTTTGTGTCCTGAAAAGCCAAACAACTCGCAAGGATTGTGAACAGAGATATCTGGGTAGAGCCAAACAGCCTTTTGTAGATTAAATTATACTCTTTGATTATATTAATAAATAATTATATATCAGTCATTTATACGTTTATTGTAAATTTTGTAGTATAATGAAAAATTGTATTTGTATGGATTGCCCTTTAGTGAACTAAAATTGTATTTTTTTTCATTTGTTCGGAATATTATAACGGATGGAGTAACTCACTGAGACGATGAGAGGCAAGCCTAGTTCAAGTGCGAGTGGAAGTTACTTTACACAATACAATAATAAGTTGAATTGTAGGGCGCTAACATCCCAGTGCAAATATATAGCCGGCGCATTTTCCCCTCTTTTTGGGGTAGGGCGCAAACATCCCAGTGCAAATATATTGCGAGCGCATTTTTTCCTATTTTTGTGGTAGGGCGCAAATTTCCCGGGAGCAAAATTCTCGCATTCAAGGAAAATATAATGTCCGTGAAGTTGACAAGCCACTTATGTCAGACTCCAATTTCGACTTTAAACGTCGCTAGTGCTACGTTAGTGTTCGATAGTGACGCAAATCGTTAGTACTCCAACTGCATGCCAACACGCTCACTTCTAAGAATCATCTCAAAAATGAGGTTAACCGTTAGAGCAAGTAAGTGCTCATTGGTGCCATTAACATTAACGTTAATGCCTCCATCGTACTGCCCTTTGAGTAATAATAACACAACGTTTTTTGCTAGTCTCAATGCGTCCCTATATTCTCGCGAACATTCTGACGTGCCCAAGTTAGTTACTTTTTTTTGGGGGGGGGACTATTGTTTATCTGTTATTGTTTATTGCTAGCCTGCAGAGTAGTCCTTACATTAATATGCCATTGTTCTTGATAATCATTGCGTATTTACAAGCAATTTGTTATTACTGTTAGAAGATATCAAAAAACAACAAATAAAATCTACTACTTAACGGTTCATATTTTTCTTTTACAGTACATAAACGATTAATAATAATAATAATAATAATAATAATAATAATAATAATAATAATAATAATAATACTATTCCAGCATAAAAGTTATCAATTGCATCACACTGGCAACAAGCGACGCATATTTTAACTTCATAAAAAATCGTTTCTCACGATTTTCTGGAAAACTACGTATGATAACATCTTCATTATGTCAAGTTGTTTATCTCAGTGTGATATAAATGTCTTACCTCTGGACAATATCACAGAAAAACAATAATTAAATATTAGGAGTACATCGTACCTTTGGACTACATCTCATTAACCATGGGAAGATTGAGTAGTGTATACTTCAGGATGTAAGTTTCAGCTTAACTTGCATCATACATTCTTAGGATTAAAAAAAGGAAATTTGTTCGTTTGCATTTGAACAAAATTCTTAGGATTACAAAAAGAAAAAATAATTTTTACGAATTCCGGATTTTTCCAAATTCCGGAATTTTTCTGAATTCCGGATTTTTTCCGAAATCCGGAATTTTTCCGAATTCCGGAATTTTTCCGAAATCCGGAATTTTTCTGAATTCCGGATTTTTTCCGAATTCCGGAATTTTTCTGAATTCCGGATTTTTTCCGAAATCCGGAATTTTTCCGAATTCCGCAATTTTTCTGAATTCCGGATTATTTCCGAAATCCGGAATTTTTCCGAATTCCGGAATTTTTCCGAAATCCGGAATTTTTCCGAATTCCGGAATTTTCCGATTTTACTTTCCGGATTCCGGAAAGTAAAAATTCCGGAATTGGCCATCCCTAATATATATATATATATATATATATATATATATATGTGTGTGTGTGTGTGTGTGTGTGTGTGTGTGTGTGTGTGTGTAAATGGAAGGAAACAAGTAATAAAAAATGCTCAAAATCAAGGAAAAGCAGGGTTTAGTTTTGAAAATTTTCTCCAAACTCCAACCATGGTAGCGTTTGGCGGCTGATCTGTCGACCTCAGTCATATGTACGGGGGCGCCGTCGTATACTCTCTTCCCGGGAGCTTATTTTCCACAACACGGGACTGCTGGGTAGTAATACTGATCATTCGACCACTTTTTGGTGCGTAATCTGTGAATCATTAGTCTACTTGGAGGAGGTGTATCAAATTCTGTAGCCCATTTCCGTCCAACATTCTCTATCTTCTAGTAATGTTTGATTATACCACTTCCGTTGGTCAATGGGTTAATTACTAGCTATTGTATGAAAAATAATAAATAGATCTAATAAATATAATAAACATAAGTATAAGTAAGTATAATTACCAGCTATGATTATCTGAAATATAATAAATAATACAAAATAATAAACTGTATACCTACTTTTGCACTACCCTATATACGCGTAGGGCTATATATATTTCTTGCTTTATTGCATATGTATGCAATACTTCTGCCATTAAACTCAGGCTCTCGGCGGGAAAGCAAATCACGATGCTGACCTCTCTTGATGGGTGACAGTGTCATTTCTATCTCGATAAGTGTTTTCTTTTTTTTATTCCATTTGACGACCAACAGAGTGCGTTGGTGTGTCTCCTGTATATGCCTATACATTTAACAAGAACCATTGAAATCAAGCAAAGGCGTGACGAGGATGTAAAAAGCAGATATGGCAGTTGCAAGTGAGTGATAAGTGGTATTCGTACGAGTGACGTGACACATAAATCATCTACTCTTATCAGATTTTTTAAAAAAATGAAGAAGAATGGAGAGACATGGAGATGAGTATGTCGCGCCCTTGTATTTCGAAAACCGCACCTCTGTATTCCTCATTGCTTTGTATTGTTTCACTACATTAACAGCCATTCTTTTTTCTCTCCTTTTCACTACAAGTACAGACAAGAGGATGTGTCAAGGGTTAATTTCAAACAACAAATCTCTTACACAAGTTAAACATTTCCTCCACAACAAGAAAATTTACATTTCCTTTATTCTACTTCTTGAGGCGTTGTAGTTTTGTTCTTCAACGTCTTAAAAAAAAGGAACAAAAGAAGACTGAAGTTGATCATTGATTAAGTAAGCTAAGATTAACTAAACTCACATTTTTGGACAGTAGCATCAGTTACCCAGAGGCGTAGCTAGGGAATAAAAGTAAGTTTTTGCATCTCCCCGTGACAAGATGTTATTTTATTTATTTTTTATTTATCAAATATAACATTGAGAAAACTTAAAACATTACTTTGAATATAATAACCTGGAAAGTTAGCGTAAAGTAAAAGAAATATTTGATGTGATGCTTTAAATATAATTATGAATTTCAAAGTGAAATTCTTCTTCCCTTTGCTAATGCAAATTTATCGATTAATTTCTCAAAATGTAACCTTCCGGTCCACACTCAGCACACCCAAAGCAGACTGTCTTTCCTGTCTCATGGATGGTCTCAGGCAGGACAGGATAATTTTTAACTTACTAAAAGGTCTTTCATTACTGGCAATGGGTGTTGAAACAGTCAGTAAGATCTAAAGACCACTCTCAGATTTGGAAATACATCATTCGTAGTAGGCCATAATGCACAATGAAACGAAAGAGGTTCTTCTGATGTCGAAACCTTAAGAGTCGGAAGGAGTCAAGTGACCTTGACAAATCGAAGATATCGCAGTGCAAAGTGTTTCTTTATTTTGGCAACAGATGGGGTTGTTGCTGAAATGCCGTCAAAGCAAATGGCACCCCTCCTTTTCCTTCGTTTTCCCCTGCATGTGGTCAAAGTTGGACAGCGCAGGTGGGGAGTGGTTACGGATGTAAATGGGACAGAGGAGTGAAATTCCTTTCTTTTGGCTAAAAGAGAAACAGAACTGAAGAAAAAATAAATACAGAGATATTGTAAGAGGGACCAACATGATATCAGCCGTCAGCCACTCAAATATCTACAACGGTCACAAACATACCATAGAGAACTAAAGCATTTGTCGCCTGTCTCTTTCTCAAAGGATTCTACCTATGGTAAATAACGCGGGAATAGTGCAGGAAGAGTCTGATATAAAATGAAGAACCATGCAAATATTTAAAAAAAAAAAAAAAAAACGGGAGAGTCGATATTCTAATTTATTTTGGGCCTTCGTGGTTAAAAAAAAAAAAAAAAAAAACTTGGAATTGAAAGGCAGAAAACCCAGACATAGATCTGAAATGTATTGGCAATGTGACTCTTTTTTAGTGGAATCCATTTCTTTATTTTCTTTTCAAAATATGATCACCAGATTTACCCTCTGTCTCGCCTTCACATTCGAATGGTCCTGGGATCGATACCAGTAGCTGACCATCCTGAATTTTTCCTATTACAACAGGAAAGGGACGCAATGTTACATTTAGCCTTGGGTACGCTTAGAAGGACAGGAGGGAGCATATGCTCTGCTTGGTATTGGTTTTTATTTGGGGAAATAGACCACTTCATTAACAATAGAATTAAAAGATATGTCACCTTCTTCAGGAAGGTACACTCATGTCCAAAATTATTGTCGCATGTCTATAAATATGTTGTTGTAGGAATATAATTTGATAACGAATTCACCCGGTATTTCCTATAATGTTAGTATGTGTACAATCGGCAGAGACATGTATGCAAGTTTCATGTCAAAAGAGGAGTAAATAAGAACAATAAAACGAAAATAAAACTTTCGTGTCCATTTAGCAACATTATGATTTACTCATTCTAATTTTCGTATTTATAAATATTTTCCTATGAAATTTACCATATATACATTTCCCGATTATACACATAGTATCATTATTAAAAGTACCCAGCAAATTCAGTATTACATTATATTCTTACATGAAGACAGTTATAGATATGCGACAATCATTTTGGAGATGAGTGTACAAGGACGTAACAGGTGTTTGTTTCAAACATTGAATAAGTGTTCGTATACATTGAACTTATTTCCTGACGTCATAGAACTAAGAACTGTCACAGAGTGACGTAAGTCCGGCGACAATACAATATTTCATTTTTACTTTCATACTTTGCAATATATCTATTTATTTTAAAAGCAAATTTTAATATGTTTTTATTTTCAACTATTTTATCCTAAAATAAATACTAGCCTTTAACCAGCCCTTATTTCCCTGGTTGCATATCACTTTAGGATTTGGAAAATGTGTCCAACGAATAAAAAAAAATGATAAAACAGCTTTTAAAGACATTCTTTTGTTAATCAATTCGCACTAAAAAGTTAAAAATAATCTTATTTATACAAGCCTAAATAAAAAGAATGGGGCGCGTCATTTTAAGAATTTATAAAGTAACTGTATGTAAGCCTATATTAGAGAGCATCCCATTTTTTTTTTTTTTTTTAAGTCATGCATAACCAAAATTGTTTTCTACTTTTAAGTGCGACTTGATTAATGAAAGAATGTCTTTAAAATGTTTATTAGTATGTTTTTCTATTATTATTGTTAATGTTTGCATCCTTGGCATAGGATGTTTATTTTGTAAGGTACCGTATGGTGCGTTTCTATACTACTAGGGTATATTAAAATTTAGTTTCCTATGCGATACATTAAACAGCACTTTTAAAAAAAAATAAAAATAAAAATTACTACCGAATATAGAGTATTTCTCCGCTAATAAGAGGGAGACAGATTGAGGATACCAAACACCCCTACCATTGATTGAGAAATATTTCGGTGTCGACACTGATGAACAACATTTACATTTGAATTTGAATGTTTTATGGGCTTTAGGCAATTGATTCAGACCGGGATACATGGGAGACAGAATGTTGGAAGCAAGTAGTCCAGTCCCTAGTTTGAATGCCTGGAATGAATAAGGACTCTTCCCTCCTTGGTAAAACCTGCCGGAATCTGAAGCAATATCAAAGAAACACTGCTTCGAAAAGAGAGGGAGCAAACATGCATAAATAGATAGTCAGAGTCGGATTTAGGTTTCGTGGGGCCCCAAGCTGTTTAAGGTAATGGGGTCCTTTATGTGTCCAGATGAACATAGGCACCCTACATACAGAAATGAACAAACTAGAGATAATTCAGGAAGCATACTAGCAGAAGGAGCCCCATTAATTACATGAACATAGGCTACACAGCAGGAAGCATTGTTGCTACGTATATATACATTTTATTTTATTTTTTAATTTTCTTATATTTTAGAAATGTATATCCAGTTTTTCTTTAGACTTTTGGGCCCCAAGAGAGCAGGGCCCTAAGCTATAACTTGTTTAGCTTATACGTAAATTCGGCACTGTAAACAGTATACACATACAGGCGCGGATCCAAAGGTGGCTATAGAGGCTATAACCCCCCCCCCCCCTTGACGTTCAGGTATACACTGGATAAAATGGGCTTCAATCCTGTTTACTCTGGATAAAGAGACAAACTATGGTTTAGCTCCTCCCTTGATCATATCCTGGATCCGCCACTATATATATATATAATGTTTGTGTTTAGTATGTTGTACGATGGAAGCTGATGAAAGAGCTTTATATTATTCTTGATTTTTTGACAGGTAAACAAAGAATATTTCGGGGATTAATCTACTCGATTATTATAATAAGATTATAATAATGTATTTTATTTTTTCTCTAGGGCCGCGGTGGCTCAGTGGTAGAACGTTCACCTCTGGGGCCCGGGTTCGATCCCAGCCCCCGCCAAGTGAACTTTGTGGTGGACAAACACCGTGTGCGTGGGTTTTCTCGGGGTTCTCCCGTTTCCTCCCACTTTCTTCATTCCACCATTTCATTCATTACTCATCATCACCGTCTCCTTTAGCCTAACCGGCATAACCGTGGGACGTAAAACTCAACAATTTCATTTCATTTTTATTTTTTCTCTTGTATGTATATTCTCAGTCCTGCAGGAAGTTTTCATTTCTTTCTTGGAATAGATAAACGAAGACTTTGGTTCAGCTTCTCCTTCACAAATCTCTGTCGAAAGGTTGACTTTATCGCTACCAACACAAATTACTTCTTCTCGTAGAAACCATCTACAAATACACTGTACTGCTGAAACAGAAACCATCAACTAAAGAGGTCATAAATTTTGACATCCCTCAAGTTTGAAGTTCCCATTCTTCACAACGACTTCCTTCCTCCCGCCCCTCTTAAGAAGTTCAAAGTAGGTTTTCAAAAGGACTGGCTCCCGCTGAGAAGGAAAGTGGGATGAGGAATGACTATAGTGCCATCTAGCAGTTAGACGGCCAAGTACGTGAACACGAAAAAATCTGATTTCTGATTTCTGTAGATTCAATAATGAAGGATATAATTTCTCATCGATTGTGTAATGAATGTCATTGGAAACAGCGAAAAAATAGTACAGTAGCGCACAAATACAAAGATAGTACTCCATTCTCAAAAAAGTCCGAAGTTTTTAGCTCTTTTCCTTACTGTAAAAAAACAGAAGACTTTTCCCTCTAATTTTGATCATTTTCTTATGGGAATTTGGATTATAATTATCTGTATTTATAAGAAGAAAATATCACGCACAGCGTTCAAATTGCACCTTTAAAATGAGATGCATCATATTGAGTGCGCTATTGAGACATTTTTGCGAAAGAACGAAATGAAACCATGATTTGCCTAAAAAATGGTTGAGATCCCATGTTAAATTGAACACCAATCTTCCGGCCGCTGTGGCGCACTCCTTCTCCCTCTTAATATTATCTCTTATCTTGAGTAGAATTCGGCAGTTTATTATTTCATTGAATGTCTCTAAGCCACCCAAAACTGTATCATAAAAGCTTCCCACAAAAATGCATCTCTGTTTCAAGCTATTTTTATCAGTTGTCATATCAATTGTTTTATGTTTAAAGGAAAGTCAAAAATAGAGTTTAGTTTCTTCAAGCTGATGAATCTCTCTTTCAATTCTACGTGTATTTTGTTAATCATATTTTTCCTGATTGTAGCATTTCATTTGCTGCTATGAGCCCTATAATCTCTGATGTTTCTCCAGGTATTTTGTTTAGCTTCTTCTGCCGTCTTTAACTTCGATATCACAAGTACTGCAACTTATTCAAGATAATTCTTTCCTATGAGATCATTGTTTTCTAAGAAAAATCCTTGAAAAATCCTTGACAGAGTATGCAAATTTATGGTGTGGTCCTGAATACTTTTCTGAATCCGGCCAGTTTTGCCAAGTATAATGTTCCAGCAGCGAAGAAGAGGCAAAAACTCAAATGTTAAAATAACTAAATTGTACTATTTTATCTGAGTTTTAGTCTTAATCAGCTGCAATATCATCCAGTAGTTCTATCAAGTGTTCTGGTTGATCATGTACACTATATGTTTAACAGCTTCTACTTTCTCACTGCAACGAGTTTTTTACTCTGACTTCACTGATACATCAAGAGTAGATTTCAATCTCTCCCGTTGAAGAGTTGACTGCGAAAAATAAACCGCACAGAAAAGTGTCACAGCTGCTACTTCATGGCTAACAACATGAACCCCAACTAAATTGAAAAGTGTGGTTACCACAATTAAAAATGAGGCTTTTGAGTTAAGTGAAGCAAGTCTTTGTTGCACTCGTGGTTTGTAGCCAAATATTACAAATGCATTTGTCGTAATACAATACTACGATCAATAATCGAAAATCTATGCTTCTCCAGTTGTTGCAATATTATGTCTGCAATACATGTTGCATCTTTTTTACGGGTTTGAATGAATCCTAAGACAGATTCCATAACAACAGTTTGTCCTTCAAGGTTATATATTTACATACCTAATGATCTCTGACATTTGTTACTGGTTAGCAGCATCAGAAGTTGAATCAAACATTATTCCATAATATTGATCTCTCTGGATGTCATACATAAGTTTTAATCTTTAACTGTGGAAGTGAAAGGCTGGATGAACTCATTTTGTATTTCTGGTGAAAAGCAGTAATTGATCTTGATTTTGCTGTAAATATGAGAGGTGGATCTTCATGACTGGATTGAACTATGCAACAAGCTTAAGAAGTTATATAATTTTTTCAGTGTTTCTATGACTCTCCCGTTTTTCAGTTTCAGTGGCCTCTGTAGCCCCTTAGGATCAAATTATGTTTGGCTAAATATTTTATGCAGCATAACATCCTCTTCAGTGCTTGTGGGCATTTTTCCTTCTTTTCAGCAATTTGATTTTGAAGTTGTGTATCTATTATTATATTTAAATCAACGTCTTTTTCATTTCTTTCCATGTTGAGAAAGAATCCCGATGGTTTTGGCATTTCTCATGTGCAGATTTTTTATTATTATTATTATTATTATTATTACTATTTACACACTTTTCAATTTCCAGAGAACATGTTTTTGTGGGAAAAGCAGACACAGAATACAAAATTCTGTGCCCTTCACAGGAGAATACACTGACCAAGATATACTTACCGTATCTTTTCGGTTTCCTAGTTGTTTTGTTAAACCATACAGACAGTCGCGCACCCAGAAATTTATGTTGAGGTGTCCGAAGTTTGGGTCCACCAATAGTGGTCACTATATCTAGGTGGTATTGATCTGGCTATTCTACATTCGATAAAACGACAAGTAATTTTAAAGTATTGCTATGTATATTCTCAGCAAAAATAATAAAACTAAATTGTTTATATAAGAGAACGAATAGTTCAGATGTAGTGTAAAATAAATTTGAAGACACATCAACCATTTCTCTTCTATAACAACCATATCTTTCTTAAGAAAGTGTAGAATTGTCTATCGAGTTACGAAGTTTTGGGGGGGGGGGGATGGACACGGTGGACCTTTTCATGGTTAGGCCCCTACATGAAGAACATATAGTTGCATCTATATACACAAAATACTCTACAATTGACTGTCCCGAAAAATGAAACTGGGGAAGGAAAAATCGAAAGCGTTTCTCCTAACGACAAAAGGAAGAACAGTAGGAATAGTGGATTATGTGCTCAAAACTGGGGGAAGTAATTACAATAGGAATGTTTTGTATTCGTAATAGTGAAGCACCAGCGGGGTGCCCTGCAGACAATAGGTAGAGAGTATAGTTGTATAGAAATACACTATTGTTTAAATGACATATGATGACAGGTAATGGTTGTTGTACTATTGTATGTATAAAAGAGAATAATAAAAGATGTCAAGTTGTAAAGATAAATGATTTTAAAAAAACCTTGGAAACTTGTTGAACAATGGGAAGCTTGTTATAAAGAATAATAAAAGAGAAACCTTACAGGTGTATGTAAAGAATAATAAAAGAGAAACCTTGGGAAAATTAACGAACAAAGGATAGTTTGTTATAAAGAATAATAAAAGAGAAACCTTACAGCTGTATGTAAAGAGAAACTTTGCAGGTGTATGTAAAGAATAATAAAAGAGAAACATTGGGAAAATTAATTGAACAATGGGAAGCTTGTTATAAAGAATAATAAAAGAGAAACCTTGCAGGTGTATGTAAAGAATAATAAAAGAGAAACCTTGTAGTTGCATGTAAAGAATAATAAAAGAGAAACCTTGGAAAACTTGTTGAACAATGCTAGCTTGTTATAAAGAAATAATAGAACTATAGAATACTTTGCAGGTGTATGTAAAGAGAAACCTTGCAGGTGTATCTTTTAAAATAATAAAAGAGAAACCTTGGGAAAATTGAAGAACAAGGGTATAAAGAATAATAAAAGAAACCTTGCAGGTGTATGTAAAGAGAAACATTGCAGCTGTATGCGTTAAAGAATAATAATTTAGATGATGAATAATACCGGATTGTTATAAAAAGATTTTTAACCCGGCGGCGGAAACGCGGACGCGGCGCGAAAAGGCGCGGGCGCGAAAGGTTGGGCGTGGATGGTAATAAATTTGAAAATGAAGTAAAAGAGAGGACGATTTACCTTGAATGTATATATATATATATATATATATATATATATATATATATATATATATGAAAAGAATTTTGGGATTTTTTGTTAATGTAAAGAAAAGTTTTTATGTTTTTTGTATTGTTATTGACATGTTTAAATATTGTTTTGAAAAGGAATAGGTGACTTGTATGAACTTGATGGTACTGGAGGACGCCATCTTGTTTGTTTGAACTGTTTAAATACGAGAGTTTTGGAAAATGTTGTATGTATTTTAGCTGTGGCTGCTATACAGAAAGAAGATTTTGTGTACGCGGATGAAGAGACGTTGTTTTCTCCGCCGTGTGTGGAGAATAACCCGAAGACCGAGAATAGCAATTTATCGGTAAACAGCAGAGCTGACTCTCCAGACAGTGTAAAAACTATTTATTTATCATCATCTTCGGATGATGATGATATTGATATTGAAGAAGATGAAGAATTTGTGGGAGGATCACCATCGTTATTATCGAGGACATCAAGGTTTTGGAGGTTGAATTGTTGCTGTAATAATTATAAAGTGGACACGAAGTGCATTGTGAAATCGATTAAAGAGTGGGAAACAGATAAAATGTTAATTTGTAGCGGATGTTATGAAAGTGTTAACAATCAAATGGGCGATGAGTGTTTATTCATGACTGAAGAAGAATTGGTGGAACGTGCCATATCAACTTTAATAGATATAGAAGTTGAAGAACTGTTTTATACATATGCCAAATCGCATATAATAGGCATATGTACACAATAATTGTTTTATGAATTATACTATGATTTGGTTGAAGAAAGGGATAAGACATTTTTAAGTGATGTAATTGAAATTTTTAGAATGAAAGACAGAAAACATGTGTGAACTGAACTACAGATGAAAAGTGAACTTTGTGTTTGTGTAAAGACGGAAAAAAGTGAAAGAAAGAATTAAATTTTAAACTTTTAACTATATATGTATACATATTACGTATTTTGAAAATAATTTTTTGTGTATCGTATAGTGAACAACATATAAGTGCATACTTACGTTTTAATAATAATAATATTTCTTGTGAACAATGTTTATTTCATTATGATATAGGAACTTTTGCTGTAGAATATTTATCCAATGATATAACTTAGATTGATTTATTTGAAGAATATGATAGTGAAATTTTAAGTATAAACTTTACACGCGAAATGCGTGAACACCGAATTTGTTGTTACGCTTTTTTGTTAGAAAACAAGATGCAACCTTTTATTGTAAAGATGCAGAAAAATCACATTGGATTAAAAATATTTTTGTAATATCTAAAATTTTTTAAAACATTAATTGTATTGTATACAAAGAAGAAATAATAATTATTATTATTTTATGTATTGAATGAAAATAACATCAAGTTTTTTTGTTAATGTAATTTTATTGTATTGTATTGTGATGAAAATATAAAGAAATAAACTTATGCATTATAATAATTTTTGTTGTTTTTCTTTTTAAAATGGTTAATGAAATAAATAATTACAAAAATTTGAAAATGATTGCAAGTAACATTTGTTTGATATTTATTTTCTTTTGCATTTACTTATATTATTTTACAATTAGTATTGTTTCACATGTTTGCATTTTTTTAATTTTTCGTAATATTATTTTATATTTTAAGAAAATATTTAAAGATAAATACAAATAATAATAAAATATATACGTATATAAAAGTTTAATACTTAAATAATTTATGTTAAAAAGAAATGATTTTTGAAAATACTAAATTACTTTAACAGTTTGTATTGCCGTGTTAAAAATTGGAAAAAACTTTACATTTGTATTTTATCGTTTGTTTTGAATAAACTTTTTTTGTATTATGTAGAAAATGTTTGGAGAATTTCTTTTATTAACTGAACTGTTTATTTTTAAAGTTACGTATTATCAACAGAATTGTTTTACGAAAAGTATTTATTTATTTAACTTTGCCCATTAAATTGCACAATCATGTTGTGTGAACTAATAAAATTGATTTGAAAATAATAAAATGTGCAAAAACATATATTAATATTTATTGTGTTTTGGATATACAATACAATTTTATTTTGTTTGATGTTAGTATACTTTAAAAATACATGTAAACATACATACATACATACCTGCATAATGAAAAGTAAAAAAACATATGTTGGAGTTGGAAGCTGTGCTAACCAATGGAAAGTAAATACTAAGTTTGTAACACGCATGTGCATTAGTTAAAAGTTTATACGCATGCGCAAATTTATTTATAAAAGGAAAACACATAATGCAGTTGAAAGCTGTGCTAACCAATGGAAAGTAAATACCAAGTTTGTAATACGCATGCGCATTTGTTAAAAGTTTATACGCATGCGCAAATTTATTTATGTATACACAGTAACAATACTTAAATAGAATAGTATTTGTGAAAATGTGTAGTAGAAAAGTATCCCATTCCGAGTATATTTCGCCACGAGAGAAAGAACTTAAACTTATTAATAGGAAGAAAGTTATTTGTGAAGTGAAATTATTATATCCTAATGAAGAACATTGTAATTCGTTTAGAAGATTTTATCGAAATGACGATGAAATACAATTTGAAAAAGTGTATCCTAATACAGATATTGAAATTCGTGAATTAGATATTGTAAACTGTAAGTGCAATCGCTTTAAAGTAAGTAAGTTGTGCATAAAAGAACTTTTTGAAAATTATAAACTGAATGAACCACTACTTTGTTCTGCATGTTCATTAAGAATACCAGATGAGCGCCTTCATTTATGTTTATTAGCGTATAATAATCGATTGAATCGTGCTGTGTGGGAATTTGTAATTAAGAAGACAACTCGTGACATAGTGTTTAAACTGTATTTGAAGAAACATTGTTTAGACGATAATTACAAACAAAACAAAACGCTTTTAAATAGATTTAATTTATCATATGAATCACTCACATTTTGTGATACTTATATTTCTGAGTTAGTGGAAGTGTTTTTAAAAAGTGACAAAAATGCCTACAGGAATCAGACCGTGTCTGTATAATTGTACTTCTTTTTTTGTGAATGAACAGTGCGTGTTGGATTGTATTTCAAGATGGAATCCAGAATATAAACTTGTATGTGAAGGATGTTTCGAAAACTCTCATATTATAGAACACCATGATTGTATTACTTGTGAATATGAAATGATGTGCTTTAATGCGTGGCGTGTTATGGTACCAGGGCGTACTTTTGATGAACTGTATGAAATTTTTTCATCATATCATGATATTGAAATAGATGATTGGACCTTTGTTTATATGTTATATAATATTTTATTAAACAAAAATTATGTTGATTTAATTACAGAGCTTTTCTTAGAAAAAGATTTTGCTTACAATTTTTATAATTTTTTTAATTTGTTTGATGTGTTAGTGATATAAGTAAACGAAGTAAAAGTTTTACATTGTAAATATAGTAAATTTGAAAACAATACTTATTATAATTTTAGTATGAATTTAAAATTAAAATAGAATATAACATTACATATTTATTTATATTATATACTTTGAAACAAATTTTTTATTTATATGTAATCAGTTTTAAATTATGTGAAAAATAAAAATATTATTTCTATAAAAGTATTTTTGTTATTTTTTATTTGATTTTTTTAAAAATACCTAGTTTGTAATTTTTGTACGCACAAATAGTTTGCATTGTTATGTGCAAACGGAATTAGTTGTAATTTTGCATGCATTGGAATTTATTTTACATACATGTTTTTATTTTATATTTGTGCATAAAATTGAATTACATAATTATTTTAATATCATTAGGTAAATTATAAAAAATGAAATAACATTTGTAAAGAAAAAAATAATAAAAATAATCATGTTTGAAATACAGACATAGAAAAAAAAACTTTTAAAAGGAAAGTAGAAAAGAACTATTGTTTATATTAATACTTTAATATGATAAGAAGAAATTTTAACAACGAGTTTGTTCTTTAGTATATGTAAATATTGTTAAGACATGTTTTTTACAATGACTTTTTTATTACGTAACAGAAAAATTATTAATGAAAAAATAAGAAACAACGTTTACAAAAAGTTCACGAGAAATTATTATGAACGTTATTGGTTTATGCTATTGATATTTTCGTTAACAGTTTATTTTAATATTTCCCTAAAAGTATTACATTAGTGAAAACAAAAAAAAAAGATTTTTTAGTAATCATGTACTACAAATGCCAAAAGTTATAAAGTTGAAATTGCATACTACACAGTAATAAAAATACTGAAAAAAGTATTGAGCATTTGGTACCTAAAGATAGTTTTCATGGGGGAATGTTTTAATGCGTTGTACGAATGTACCAGTGAAGAGTTTGTGTCATATTATGATGTTACCAGTGTTTACCCCTGGGTAATGGCACGTAAGCCGTTGCCTATAGGAAAACCTATAATATACAAGGGGCCTGACTTTCCACAAGTGCAAAGTATTCATGGATTAGTGAAACGTACCTCCCAAAGACTTATATTTTCCAATTTTACCATATACATGTAATGATCGCCTTTTGTTTGGGTTATGCCGTACGTGTATGGAACAAAGTGACAACAAGTGCATGCATAATGATACTGAACGTGTGCTTACTGGTACATACTGTACTCCTGAACTTCATATGGCTTTAAATCTCGGATACAAAATTCTACAAATTATACGGATCAGAAGATAATTTGTTTAAAGATTATGTCAATTCCTTCTTAAAAAATGAAACAGGAGTCTTCAGGGTTTCCTAGCTGGTGCAAAACTAAACAAGATCAAGAAAAATATATTGCAGACTATTATGAACATGAATGCATTCAGTTAACGGAAAATAACATTCAATCAAATCCTGGTCTAAGATATATATTTCCAAAATATTTCTTAATTCCTTGTATGGGAAATGGGGACAAAGAACAGATTTATCTCAATCTGTAATTGTAGATACTCCAGAAAAATTTTTAAGTTATCTATGGGCACCACAATATGAGGTACAAACTGTATTGCTTATTGGAGAGCGGCATATAAGAACACCAAAAATAAAAACAAGATATGGAAATTTTCCAATGTTGTCCTTGCAGCCTTCATCACCTCTTGGGCGCGTCTAAAATTTTACGAGTTACTAACAGCTATAGATTCTGATCGTGTATTGTACTGCGACACTGATAGTATTATGTTTGTACAGCAACGTAATGAAAAACCTCCACTTTCTTTGGGTTCCTATTTAGGTCAGTTAACTAATGAAGTTTCTGATGGGTGGGAAATTGATGCCTTTATAGGCTTAGGACCAAAAAATTATGCCTATAGAATGAAAGAAGTTCAAACAGGAAAAGTAGATTATGTATTTAAAATTAGAGGAATTACTTTAAATCATCGTACAAGACAAGAAATTAACTTTGATCATTTTTATCAACTAGTTTGAGATAAAGCTGAGAAGAGACAGTTACACAATCCAGGAAGAATTGTTCGTAAGCCTGGGTTTGTCATCGTATCCAAGTCTGAAACTAAAACACATGAGAAAGTTCAAAATAAAAGACGACGATTAAATCATAACAGTATTACTGACTATAGGACATTGCCATATGGTTATCAAAGTATTAAGTGTGTGAAATGATTGGTATTCTATGTATATGTAAATAGTAAACTGTCTAAAGGTAGCATCATGGAGTAACATGGTCATAATATCATCAAATATGTCCATAAGTTTTTCCTATCCGTTGGTACTTCTACGTATATATAATGTAAATATCTTATTTAAATATGTATATCAATATACCAATATAGAATATTGTAGACTATATAAATACAATAAAGCGTTACAATTTATAATATTATGTTTTATTTTTCCAACAAATATTGATATCATACGAAGTATATGTATTCTATATAAGATAAAGGAAGAATACCTATGCTTCATATAAATGATCCTAAGTTGGAAATTATGTTGTCGGCATAATGGTTTCTACAACGTGAACAAGCATCTTAGAAGTCAGTAAAGGATTAGAATACTGTAGTGAAAAGATATCTATATGTAAAATGGGTTATAGCACAGTGATATTCTTTGTGCTTCAAATACCAGTAATGATCTTTGGTATGCTCACACACACATTTTAGTATTTTTCGAAACATAATTCCTCGGAGCTTGCTTAGCAAGCGATCCGGTGAATATTACGAGAGGTTAAATAAATAAGGAGCTTACTTAGCAAGCGATCCAATGAATATTACGAGAGGTTAAATAAATAAATAATGAGTTTGAGTAACAAACGATCCAACTAAAATTCCAAAGGAAACGATACAATAAAATATATGAGAGGTTAAATAAATAATGAGTTTGCTTAGCAATTTAAATACGATCACACTCTATGAATGTTCTGTTAAGAAAAAACAATAAAACCAGTTTAAACCAGTTTAAACACCTGCAGCAAAGCAAACAAAAGAAATTTCTAGCACTACTAACAAAGGAATTTTTAAACCCAGTAACATAAGGTACAAATTACATCATATTGTGTAATATTACTGTTACTAAATTTAAAATATGTTAAACCACCTGTGTACGAGATTACAAAACCAAATGCTTTTGGGTACGAGACTACAAAACGAAATTTGTTTGGGTACGAGATTACAAACTGTGTTGTAGCTTATACAAGTAGTAGTGTTATACTTCATGTTAATATTATAATTATTATTTTGGACGGTAATTAAATTATATTTCATGCAAAGTATACGTATACAAAACGTGTACGGTAAATCATAATACATTTTTATGTTTATGTTCGATTAAGTTTGTTAATGTTTGTGTAATCATGTACACAAATTGTAAATAAACTCTTAGGATTATGTTCGGCAATGTTCGGGAAACTTCGGTTAAGTTCGGAACCATTTGTGTGGTACATTAACCAATATGTACAAAATTGTGAATAAACTCTTAGGTTTATGTTCGGCAATGTTCGGAAAACTTCGGTTAAGTTCGTGTTAACTTGTTTAAATTTTTAATTATTAGTGTTTTAAAAATAATGTATACTAGATTAATGCAAAGAAAACACATTAAAATTCATCCGCCATGTTTGTTTGTTAAAAGAGCGCCACCTGTACCATAACATTCACATTAGTGTGTATAAGACTGTGCGTGTGTGTACATGTACCATAGCAAGTTACCGAGTGTTGTTTGTTTTTATAACCGGCAATACTTCGCGCAGTTTCCGGGCGGCAATATTTTACGCGTCCCGCGTCGCGAAAACCTTTTTCCGGGCGCAAATATTGCGCGGCGCGTACCGGTCGCGGTAAAAAACGCGCGGCGGGCACCGGTTGCGGTAAAAACGCGCAAAAATGGTATTTATTTTAGTAATATTATTCATTTTACCTATTCATATAAAAATATATCTTTTAATAAACATATTTCCAAAGTTTCAAAAAAATCGACGCCATATTGTTTATGTAAATTCAATAAATTTTTATTTTAAAGTTACATTGTTCTAATCTGTATAGTAATGTTCCTTAGGTCCTAACGATTAAGAAAATACCTTTCTTTTCTTTCTACGACCAATACTTGGCCGTCAAAAGCAAAAAAAATTAAAAAAACTGTACTTTTGGAACACCCTGTATAAAATCAAAAAAATAAAATTTTTTCAAATTTATCATGTAGGGTGTCTTTCTATATAGATTTTGACCTGACAAATCGATTTCTGTTGTCCATTTTCACCTACGATGATTCGTTTACGATTTATGACCATTTAAAATTATTTTCAAGTTACATTGTTCTAATCTGTATAGTAGTGTTCCTTAGGTCCTAACAATTAAGAAAATACCTTTCTTTTGTTTCTACGACCAATAGTTTGCCCTAAAAAGCCAAAAAATAAAAAAATGTACTTTTGGAACACCCTGTATAAAATCAAAAAAATAAAAATTGTTCAAATTTATCATGTAGGGTGTCTTTCTATATAGATTTTGACCTGACAAATCGATTTCTGTTGTCCATTTTGTCCTACGATGATTCGTTTACGATTTATGACCATTTAAAATTATTTTCAAGTTACATTGTTCTAATCTGTATAGTAGTGTTCCTTAGGTCCTAACAATTAAGAAAATACCTTTCTTTTCTTTCTACGACCAATAGTTTGGCGTAAAAAGCGAAAAAATAAAAAACTGTACTTTTTGAACACCCTGTATAAAATCGAAAAAAAATAAAAAATGGTTCAAATGTATCATGTAGGGTGTCTTTCTATATAGATTTCGACCTGACAAATCGATTTCTGTAGTCCATTTTGCACTGCGATGAATCGTTTAGGAGTTACATCCATTTAAAGTTATTATACGGAAAAAATCTTAGTCTTTTTGCATCAACGCCACCTATATACCAACACATGTCAGTACCATACATGCTTTTGTGCGGTTAACATCAAATCGTATTGGTCTCGTCTTATTTCTACAACCGGCATTCCATCATACGCTTACCGACAAAATCATTTTGTCGTTTCCCGTCTTTTTTTTCCCCGCCATATATTAGTGCTTCGTATGTGCTTCAAACATCAGAAAAGACAATTTATCCTAGGTAAGTATCAACATTTTAACATTTCTATACTTCACATGTACTTTTTAGTACACATCATAACATTATAATGTAGCTCTATTGTTTCAAATGACACACATATTTTTAAAGAAAAAATAGTCACTCAAACCCGTTTACATATTCAGTTAAAATTTCAATAAACGCGTGCATATACGCCACTGATATCAACAAATAAATTATTCGTTTTTCGTTCATTTGGTATTCCTTTTCTCATGGCTTACGAGAACTTTTGCAGTTTTTACGTTCCTTCTTTCCTTCTAAAATCCATTGCATTCAACTAGAAATAAAAAAGGCCTAAAGCATCATTCAGGTTAACCTCACCCCTCACGCACACCAATACATGTATGCGTCCTTGCACACATTCTTTTTTTCTCTCTGTCCCTCTCCCTCTCTTGCTCTTTCTGTCAAAATACAGGCAAAAACTGCCCCGCACGTCTCCTCTCCTCTCACGCACCAAACGTATACACATACACACACACACACACACACACACACACCAATACAAAAATACATTCTTTTTCCGCATCTATCGTTCGCGCTCTTTCCTTCCTCCCTCCCGCAACACCTACCACTCCGGTCCCTAGCCTGCACTCAGCGTTTATGCATGCTTCCAGTATTTCCTCCCTTTCTCGCTCTCTTATGCTAGGTAAACAATCTGTCCACGTTGGGTTTCTTGCTGTTTTAAATTGTAGGTAATACACAGCATTTCTGGTTTACGTATTTCAATCTTCACAAATAAGTCTCATAACAACGGTTCTATCTGACATTTGTCCGAAAAAATGTACGTAAGATTTCCTTTTTTTTTAAGTATCATACATATTCAGTGAAGTCTTGTACACATAATGATTTTTTGATTTATCATTTCAGTTTATTTTTATGCCATATTTTTCAAATTAATCTATTAAAATGCAGCAATCGATAAAATATGGAAATAATCGCTAAACTGTGAAACATAAAAATCCCATGGAAATTATGAATTATATATCAAAATTTTAAGTAAATTTTGCAGTTAGAAACAAAGTTGGTCTCGATCTTCATTGCGCCTTAATACGTTACCAATACATATGTTATAAAGCTTCAATAGTGTTTTTAAGGGGGACAAACAAAATTATTTTAAAAAACGGGTAACAGAAAAGAGGTGAATTTTATTTATCTTTCTTGTTCTTAATATTATTATTATTTTCATTGCATATAAAACTAACTAACTAAGTCTATGACCTATGGAACCCAGAGGTTCACACAAGCTCTTCACTAACTTTTATCCATACCCAATTGTATACAGTTTCCACTTTGCCTATCCTATTTCTACAAAATTCATCTTAATATTTTCCTCCCATTTGTGCATAGGTCTTCCTAACGATCGTTTTCCTATAAGTTTACCAGTCAAGACTTTGAAAGCGTTCCATTAAATCAATATGAACTGTTCACCTAACCCTCCTAGACTTGATAACCCTAACAATGATGGGTAATCGTATAAACTATGTAGTTCCTCAATATCAAGCTTTTCCCAGTCCCCATTCTTATTCCTCTTGGCTTGGAATATTTTTCCTAGAATTCTGTTCTCAAATACTTCCCTCAGAGTAAGAGATCATGTGTGACAACAATTTGAATGCATATAGTTTACGAAAAATTGTCTTTTTTTTCTTCATATGAATATAAAAGGAAAAAGTAGAAGGAAAGTAATGGATAGGAAGAATAAGATAAGCATAATTTTCCAGGTCTGTCAAATGTATAATAATAATAATAATAATAATAATAATAATAATAATAATAATAATAATAATAATAATAATAATAATAATAATAAATATTTAGATAGCTGAGCTGGATTCCAGCTTGCACTACCTAAAATTTGTCTTTTATTCATACATTTTCTAATTTAATCAAGTTCAAAAAGCATCTTTAGTCAGCAATTGAAAATTATATTTTCAGCAGTCTTCTTGTTATAAGGTTTCTATAGACTTTTTTCCCTGTAATTTTAGCACCAAAACAATCTTAAATCCCTGTGAAACTAATATTCTTCGCTGGGTCTTTCATAAAAAAAAATATACAATACCTTACTCCAGTCCATTTGTTAGCTGCAGTCTTTTTAGAATCAACCGGAAAACTGAAAGAAAAACCATAAAAAATGTTGTCGCTATAAAGCCTTCCAACCACCCAAAAAACCAAGTAACCTTAAAACCTGATTTTTCTCAGTTCAAATTACCTAAACTAATGATATTGGAATTAATAAAACACACAACTTATAATGTCTAATCTAATTTTCTTTTTTTTCCTTTTTATTTCTTATATATTTACATTTTTTTCTTTGTGTTTTTTTTACAGTTTTCGTTTTTTTAATTTTAGCTTTTCTACTGCTTCCACGCGTTTGACAGCCAATATTAAGAGTTTTGCTCTTTCCTCATCCAGGGGAAACAATTCCCACAGATCTTCTTCTTCTTTCTTCATTTTTTTCTTTTTTCTTCTTCTTGTTCGCCCTTTCTTTTTTGTGATTTGTTGTCTTCATTTGCAACTTTGAATAGAATGCCATCTATTTCGTTAAATGAGTCAAAAATATCATATGATGTAGATGCTCGTGATCCCTCCATTCTGTAACAAAAGAAAAAATAACAATTATAAATATCAAATATTACTATAAAATTTCAGAGCTTATATTTAAGCATGCATGCTGTTAAAAATATATCAAAATAAGTATCACCTTATTTTTTATGTCTCTCAATAATTCATTGAATGAATTATATAATTATCAATAACAATTCACTGTTCTATTTTCAAAATAAATAGCTATTGTACATTGAATACTCAGTTATCAGTCTTATAGTTATTTGCTTAGCGCCTATAATTTGATCTATCAAAGTTATTTCATTATTTACATATCAGTTCTTAAAACTTGGATCTTCAATACAAATAATGACTCTATTTTTTATTTGTTCTCTTTTAAACAAGCTGCTATTATTATTTATTTATTTATTTTTACATCAGTAAAAACTCTGGGGAGCTAAGTTCCCTAAATCATGTTTATAATGCAATTCACCTATATTTCCAACAAAAGTAATATTTCATTCCTTCAATCATAAACAATCTAATTTTTTTCTACAATTTTCTACCTTAATTTTAAAAGTAACCTACATATAAATGTGAACAAGGCCTTAAAAATCACCAGTTTCATTCATATTCTAACAAAATTACTTTGTAACCCTCCCAACAAAAAATTTGTATGTTTGTCTTTCCCTAGATATTCAAAATATCAAATAACATACGTCCTTATTACGAATGTATCAACATATTCGTATCATTTATATGAAATTTCACAAAACTTAAGCACGAGTTTTTTCTAGGAAACAATACTAGCAAGACAATATTCAGTTATCATTACGTTTTTATTTTACTTTTCCTATACAAATCCTAAAGTAATTTCCTCTAGTATACATGGTTCATAGTTCTATTTTCTGCTTAAGTCATTATTATAGATATTTTGCCTTTAATAGCAAGTCACTTGCCACAGCTAACAAGCTTGTATGCTCCACAGTCCTCCGCTAACCTTTTCGTCTTCGCATATAATCTTTCTGTTTTAATATCACTCATTAATTGTAGTGTTCTTCGCCCCCTCCCTTTCTTTCCTGTTAACATACACTCTAGAACATTCCTTAACAAGAGATTTGGTTAACTAATCTTATAGTAAACAATATTATGTTCATAATTTTTTCGCAATGCTTCCGTTTCCTTCCACATCCTTAATGATCATCTTCTTTTACCCTAATTCGCATTACCGTGCAATATAAAGTGCTAAGTCTCATAAAAAACAATTTAATATTTTCAATAAATCAATATAAGGAAAGAAAATTCAGTTTTCCTAAAAACTATTGTCGTTTATAAGCTCCTACATGTCTAAGCGGTTAGCGTACACGCATTTGGTATGGGTAACCAGCGTTGGGTTCCCGGGACAAACTCATGTGGTTCCCATTGCACGTAAAGTTGTAGGTCCACGTCTCATATTGCCTCGCTGCTCAAGGGTACGCTAAACTCATAATCAACTTAACCCGAGTAAAATCTTCTTTATACCCACATTTTAAATACGGTCATTTGATTTTTTCTATACTTATATTTCAATAATATAATTCATGAATTTAGTTTCAGTCTGACTAAATATTTTAGCCCCCAATGCTTTTATGTTTCCTGTATTTTTTTTTATTCTTTCGGACATAAGGGTAGTTACATAAAGCTATGCAAGAGGTATAACGCAATATATATATATATATATATATATATATATATATATATATATATATATATATTCCAAAAATAATAATAATATTTAAGTCGCAAGCACACTCCCTCAAATAGTAATATTCCCAATAAAAAGTCCATATAGGTATTAATTTCAATTAAATTTAGGCATTAAAACATTTCTCTGCACGTTATTAGTTGAATCCATACTAATATTACACATGCAGGGTTTTCCCAATTCTTTAGCTAACAAATATAATTAGTTTTAAGACACAATAAATTACTAATAATTCAATTATCTCTTTTGCAAAATAATTATGGTACACTTGCACCTACATTACCAATTTTCATGTTATAAATGTTGGTGAGTGTTTCCAATATTAAAAAACTGTCATCGCCAAACTACTACATAATAACAGTGTGTTTAAATCCATGGCACTATTACGTAACCTTCTATCTACACGCAAAAATATATGGCAAACTACACTTTTCCAATTAAGATAGCGGTGCCTTAAACGTAAAACAATTCAGTTCAATTCATCACATTCACTCAAATAATTTCAATTCCACATTATCTTACATAACATTGCTTTTGTTTTTTCCAATTCATGAATTAACTAAAAGTATAAATTTATATCCTCTTTCTAATAATAAATTCCAATATTTATTAACGCCAGTTTGCGGTACCTTAATACTATAATGCCCGCCTCCGGTGCTTCAAATCTTTCATACAATCCCAATCCGCAACAAGTCAAATTTATGTTGCGCAAACACCATATGTGTAAGTTTTGTCGGGGTTCTCCCGCTTCCTCACACTTTCTATATACTTTTTCAAAAGCTTTCTGCATAAAACAAAACAATATAAAAAAATTCATTACTCATTATCATCATCATCATCTCCTTTAGCCTAACAGAAATACACAGCAAAGGTGTGCGCCCTACTTACTAGGTCACTGTAAAAAGGCATGTAAGTACTGCTATATCATATCTTCTTGTTTCGTATACACTATACAAAACCACCGTAAGCGTGGGTTTTCTCGCAATTCTTCCCTTTCCTCCCACTATCTCATTTCACCATTTCATCCATCTTGCATTATTACCCTTTAGCCTAACCCGCATAAGCGTAAAACGTTAAACTTAAAAATTTTATTTTCTATAGCATTTATAAACTTTTATCTTTGCACCATCTTTTGCTTTCCTTTCGTTATGTTCCAACGGTACCTCAATGTTATAACGCTCACCTCTGGTGTATGCAATCCCTCCTTCAATTTCCCGCAAATTAACTTTCTATTAAACAACATTCTGTTAGTGGATTTTCCCGTTTCCTCCCACTATCTCATTCCAACAATTGTTGAGTTATTATTTATTTTCCTTAATTATGCGTTAGTCTTAGCGTAAAGGGCATAATTGTCACACGATAAACTGAAATATTCCATTTTCTATGGCATTCATAAGCTTTTATCTTTCCATCGTTTCCTCATTTCTATGCATATGTTTCAACAGTACCTCTCCTGCGTAAGGTGTTTTATTTAATCCCTAAACATGTAACTTTTTAGTGGACAACATAAGGTCCATGGGTTGTTTCACGTATTTCTATTTCCTACCACACTCTCATTCCACCGATTTTTCCATGATCATTCATTTCCCTTAATCACCCGTCACTCTTAGTCTAAAGGGCATAATCGTGGGACGTTAAACTGAAATATTCCATTTTCTATGGTATTTATAAGCTTTTATTTTTCCATCGTTTCTTGCTTTCCTCTCAATAAAACTAGGCTACACATACTATAGTCAAAATGTTCGCAACTAAAACTGATCTTTTCCAAAAAAAAGTCAATTAAACATAATAAGCTCCGCAGTTTTCCTCTCTTAAGTTTAAAAATAAATAAAATAATTTATTTCTTACCTCAAATCTAAAAATTCCTTCAAAATATCTCCTAAAATCGATCCAGGAAAAAATCTAAAACAAAAATAAGAAAAAATAATTTAGTATAAATTCAACACCTCCTCCGCAAACACATAATATCATTCTCTCTCTCTCTCTCTCTCTATATATATATATATATATATATATATATATATATATATATATATATATATATATATATATATATATTAAAAGTTTAATAAAAATTACTTGGGTGGTTTACAAATAAGTTCTATGCTATTATATAAATTTAAAAATTAATTCCACCTCAGCTTTTCAATATTTCTCATTTATTTTTCTTAAAAGTCAACAAATAAAAATAAGCTCATGTTACAATTTACAATAAAAATGATATTATATTCTCACTTCAATTATCTATAAAAGTTAAGTTCTTTCGTTATTTCTTTATAGAATAAATATAAAAAACAAAATTCAACTTACCTTCCAAATATAGATATTTCCGGTCAACTAAAAAACTCCTTTCCTTAACTATCACACGCAAACGTAGTATCACCGACTAAGCTCTAAAATACAAATAAGCGTGTTCTCCAAAACAACATATTTATATTTTTTCACAAATAAAAGAGTCAAACTAACGCCAAACATTTTACGCTTTCTTTTTTTTTCAAATCTTAGCGTCCAATGCAAACACTTTCGTCCAATTACTGTATGTCTTAAAGCAAAATTCTTTTAAAAGGATGCCCCCTACAACTTCCCTTCAATACAACAAAAAATTTACGCAAGTATCTCTCTACAAACAATAAATTCTCACATAAAAGAAACTCTTTCCCTTAAATACAGCTTGTAGCGTCTAGATACTTCACAATAGCCAAAAAAAAAACAATACACTTTTGTAGGTTCTGCAAAACGAAAACGAAACCAAAGGTTTGCCTTTTTCAGTTTTATTATCTTATTCACCACTGGAAGAGCTCTTTTCTGTCTCTCTCTGTAAGTATGGCACCATACACTGACATTTTTAAAACTAAAAATCTAACTTACAATCCATTACAACATAGTTCTTCAATACTAAGGCGTTCAGCTTTCGTTCTTGAAGTCTCAGCTTCAATCACAGTTTACACCACATACATATTTTAATATACACCCAATATAATCATGTTCTTTCACTAATATATTACATATTTATACTTTACGTTATACAATATTCCATCTAACGTACCAAAGGTTCAATCCCCGACCCAATCAATTCAACTTTATGGTAAACAAAGACCGTGTTCGTGGGTTTTCTCGCAATTGTCCCATTTCCACCATTTCATTCATCACTTATTATCGTCTCCTTCACCCTAGCCGCACACATATCAATGGTGTGCGCCCTACTTACTAGGTTATTGTAAAAAGCATCTAAATACTCTCATCATGCATTTTCTCGCAATTCTTCCTTTTCCTCTCACTTTCTCATTTCACCATTTTTTACTCATCCTCTCCCTTACCCTAACCGGAATAACCATGCAACGTAATCTTAAAAATTTCAATATTCCAACTACAAAAAATATAAGTTTGTAATCATCCGTATTATACCCTTATTATTCACTAAGTCCATGTCTCATGTAGCCTTGGTGTTGAAACCAAATGCAAAACTACCATCAAGTCAAGTCAAAATCCATTCAGATCATATTGTGTTCCTTCGAATTCTCAAAGTATTTATGATTCTTCCCAAACAATATTAATCCCACCTTAGCCTAACCAAAATAACCATGCATCGTAAACTCAAATATTTCATTTTCAATATTCCAACTACAAAAATATAAGTTTGTAATCATCCGTATTATTACCTTATTATTCACTAGGCCCATGTCTCATATAGCTTCGCTGTTGAAACCAAATGCAAAACTACCATCAAGTCAAGTCAAAATCCATTCAGATCATATTGTGTTCCTTCGAATTCTCAAAGTATTTATGATTCTTCCCAAACAATATTAATCCCATTATTACATCACTAATAAAATATTTATCATTAATGTTTCACACATCCATGGTTCAATCCTCAGCTCACACCATATATATATTTTCTCACATTTTTAATCTATTTTTTTTCTCAACTATAATATATTATCGAACCAATCTTGTCTCTTCTCATCTTCATCTTTTCAACTATTTGGCATAAAAATTCAACTAAATTAAAACTTCAAACAAATCTATAACCCCAAAATATCTATATTTCTATTGCAAATATTATCTTATTTTCCACGTAAGTTTCTCACACTCCTTTTCAAAACTACAAAAATCCATTCATGATAGTATCCCTAACTTCAACAATACTTTTTTTTCTTTTTTTTCTCCCTCTGTTAAACCATTAACATAATAGCAATCTCACTCACAACCTGTCTGTTTTCGCCCTTTCGTTTTTTCACAAAAACAAGTACAATAGCTATTCTTTAAAGTTAACAAGAATCTTTTCCAGAAAAAGGGCTTTTTCTTTCTTTCTTTTTTCATTCTATCGGAGTAGAAAACATTTTTCTGTCTAACAAGTCGCAAACCGTCAACAATAAATGTCACATACATTTCCTCAAATAACTTTCTACATCCTAACAACTCAAAAGATCTTTTTTCAACTATTTCAATTCTTTCTTTCTTTTCTAAAAAGAGTTAGACATACAGGTGAGTCGCAACCAACATGACATTTTCTCATCCACACAAAATTCACTCTACACGCCAAATTCCTTAACTATTCCCACGTTAATTTAAACTGGTCCTTTGCTCACAAAACAAGAGCACACTTCGCCCCTCCAATCTTATGTGTGGTCTCTGAGTATGGGGCAATACATTAACTTTTAAAAGTGACACGTAACATTTTCAAGGTATTTCTAAAAATCTCTGTTCTCAAAATAATGAGCGGTACCTCTCCAAAGGGTGCAAGTTACAGTCCCCAATTAAGCAAAATCTTTTTACTCCACAGGACACTACAGTTCGCTCCCCACCTCCATCACATTGGAACACACACATACAATCAGGTGTCTATGTTCCTTTCGTTACTCCCTATCAATGGGTTCTCTTTCTCCTACACCTTCCATCTTAGACAGTCAATATCTTTTAACAATTGTTCTTTATCCAGAGTTTCCCATGTTTCTAAAAGTCATTTCACATGTTTTTTCTCACGTCCTGCTGTTAAAGTATTCTCCGACATCCATATGTCACATTAAATTGACAATATATTCTTTCTTTTAATGACAGAAGGTTCAAATTACGAGACAGTTACAAGAAGCTTGTCAATTTCAAATTCTATCCTTTTCTTTCATGTTTCTCATGTTTCTAAAATTTATTTGACGTGTCTCTCTGCCTTCCAACAGTTAAAGTATTGTCCAACATCCATATGTCACATTAAATTGACACTTTCTTACTTCCTTAATTGACACAAGGTTCAAATTACGAGACAGCTCCATAAGAGCTTCACTATTACGAATACAAAACATTCCTATTGTAATTACTTCCCCCAGTTTTGAGCACATAATCCACTATTCCTACTAAGAACTTTACGCTAACAATATGCTAACCAAATTATCAGCATTTGATTTTAGGTAAACAAAAAAAAAGATAGTAAAGAATGAGGAATATCACCTTAACGGCAGAAAAGAGGTGGTAAAAAATGAAATGAAATCTTTGAGTTTTACGTCCCACGGTTATGCCGGTTAGGCTAAAGGAGACGGTGATAATGAGAGAGATGAGTGAAATGGTGGAATGAAGAAAGTGGGAGGAAACGGGAGAGCCCCGAGAAAACCCACGAGCACGTTGCTTGTCCACCACAAGGTTCACTTGGCGGGGGTTGGGATCGAACCCGGGACCCCAAGCACCAGAGGTGAACGCTCTACCACTGAGCCACCGCGCTAACTAAGTAAAGAATGGGAAGGGATGAAGGATCTTATAAAATAGAGGGTCTGTCTTTACAATGAAATCTTGTAAGGGCAGACGTCACAGTTTCACCACCCCTACTCTGCCCACTCTGCCCAATAGGATCGCAATATTTTGAGCCAACAATCATGGCGGAAACGAAAGTAGCCAATCAGACGATGGCGGAAACGAGAGTAGCCAATCAGACGTGTCTATGCTCGGTTGTTTTTTGGCTTCATCGATTTCATAGGATGAAGATACATATGGGCAGATCCTCTATTTATAACATCCTTGGAAGGGATACTCTCATCTATCTGCAAGTATGTGATTTGGAATTTAATAAATTTCTTTTTCAAGTTTGTTGGTAGCCATATTATTCCCCAAGAATGAATACTGAAATTAAATTTTGAAATTCAGTCACAGACAGTATGAGTATTTATAGTAAACATTGCCATCCTATTTTCAGATCCTATAAAAATTTGAATGAAAAATCACGAAAATTTTCAAAAATGTTAGAAAAGAAAAATTACAGTATAACAAAAATAAATGTAACTGTAGGTTTGTTACAAAGTGAATTTAAGAGGAAATAGATTTCTTTCTGAAATTTATTCGTAGTTATATAACGTCAATTTGGCGCCTCCCATATCAATCATTACCACATTTGATCAGTATATAGAAAGTCAAAAGTTAGGAATCGAATTCGTTTTAGAAGTGATAGCAATCAACCATTTCCTGTTTTAACGTGGTTCGCTATAAAGGAAAAACGGCAATAAATAGAGAGATGTGGGTTTCTGTAATAGAAGTAGCACCTCCAAAATATATTGCTTCCTAATCCTTAACTCCTTACTAAAACCGGAAGTGGTAGAAATCCACTACAAATTCCAGCTTAAATAATGATCTACTCAGCAAAAACAATAACATATTGAGAGGAACCACCTTTTAGAATCGATTTAACGTTCCAAGAACACGTGTCATATTCTCTCCTAGCTCTCTATTCAAACCAGAAATCAAACCCGTTGAGTTTTAACGTTGATCGCCGTAAAATGAAAACCGTAAGAGATATGTTTTCTGTAAGCAACTGATCGTCACAAAAATATATTGCATTTCCACTCTAATCTCCTCATTGAAACCGGAAAGAAGGAAAATCAACCACTGCCGATTTAACGTTGATCGTTATGGAGTAAAAAACTGTAACAGATAGCGACATGTGGTTTTTCAATTAAGCGTTCCCACAATATATTTCATCTAATCTCTTTACTAAAAATGGAAGTTGCAGAAATTAAGCACTTCCGGTTTTAACGTTGATTGCCGTAGAATAAAAACAGTAATAGATAGCAAGAAGCTGTTTTTTTAAAAAAATCAATTAAGCATCTCAAGAATATATTTCATTTCAACCCTAATCTCTGCACTAAAACCGAAAGTGGAAAAAATCAAACACTCCCGGTTCTAACGGTGATCGCTATAGAATAAAAATGATAATGGATAGAGAAAAAGCGATTTCCTGTAATCAATTAATCTTCACAAGAATACGTTTCATTTCCATATTTAAGTCTCCACTAAAACCGGAAGTGGTAGAAATCGAATACGACTTCTGGTTTCAATATTGATCTACATAGAGTAGAAACAATAAGAGATTGCGAGAAACAGTTTTATGTAGTCAATTTAGCGTTCTAAAATTAGGTACAATCTCTCTTAACTCCATATACAAACCGGAAGTGGTAGAAATCAACCACTTCCAGCTTTAACGTTGATCATTATAGAATGAAACCAGTAACAAATAGTGAGAAGCGGATTGATGTAATCATTTAAGCGTTCTAACACGGGAAGGTTCCACAAATTGTCGCTCAAATCTGTCGCCACATATCTGATAAAGCATGATGAGAAATGAAAATGAGCAAAATTTAAGGCGCTATGGGCAGAAGGATAGGAGCTACGGGCCTTCAAGATTTGAATATCCAAAAAAATTTAACATGGAATTATGTACGTTTAAAGTAAATATTTTGAAAACCGTTAAAGCAATCAAACCAAAAGTTGCACAATATAATGAGAACAAAATGCCCTATTGAAAACCACAGAGTTGCTATAGGTGAAGCAATGTAGCCAACTCAGCATAAAATATTTTGTTTAAAATAGCACCATATACAAGTGTGCAGAGTTTCAAATGCACTATTATCACTAAACATAACAGTGAAGTGTAGTGGAACAGTGTTGCACACTGTTCGAGCTACGTGTGATGTAAATGTACAATGGATAAGACTGATATGTGGCAACAGATGGTAATAAATGAATCTGGGTCTCATACTATGAATTTAGTTCAAATACATAACACCGATAGTATAACATAGCAAAATGTCAACAGTGTCACAAAATATTCATGCATTTGAAAAATGAAATTGACTGATGCCATTTTTAAGTACTGTGTCAGCTCCAAAGCTATATAGGACGAGACCTATGGTGTAAAGTGGGATCCGAACCACTATGAAAGAGAAAGATAATGAAATGTAAGATGAAAAATACAACAGAAACATGTCCGATTCGGGATTGGAAACTGCGATCCCTAACATGTCGGTTGTCTAGCCTTCTAGACCACACGGCTATCCGGGCCAACTAAAAACGAAATGAGGTATTAATAAAATAATTATATTTCCAATGTGAATAGGGTAATATTACAGTGTATAAACATAGTCACATGGTATGTAGGAGAGGAAATAAAAGAATAACACGAAAGACATAAACCAAGAAAACTACTCTTCTAAACATTGATAAAATAATCTGTAGAAGCAGTTTACAGAATTAGAAAACACGTATTTCTTTCCTCGCGTGTAACATCAACATGCACGGCAGTGCATGGCAACCAAGTTCCGCGAAGCAAATGAAAACTGGCCTTTACTGCCGTAAGCATATTATACACGAGCAAGAGTTTAGGGTAAAATCGCCGATTTCGAGACTTTGTAAAAACGATTCTATTAAGGGTAGAAACATGAAATTTAGAATGCAAGGAGATATCCCACAGATGTACTCATATGCCAAATCTCACATTCCTACCTTCAACCATATTCGAGTACTGGACCCCCAAAATATGCAGTTTTCAGGCTCACTGACTCACTGACTCACTCATCAAATTGATTAGGTACTTCCCAATTAGATAGAAACGTGAAACTTTGCATAAAGGTACCTTATAACAATTTGAGTATGGAAAAAGTCCGAAATCTGAGAAATGTTCTATGGGAAATTTTTTATGGGAAAAAACTGTCCTTAGCCAGGAAAAAAATCGTTTCACTCACTCACTCATCAAATTGATTAGGTACTTCCCAATGAGATAGAAACGTGAAACTTTGCATAAAGATACCACATAACGACCTAAGTATGGTAAAAGTCCGAAATATGAGAAATGTCCTATGGGAAATTTTTTATAGGCCAGAAACTGTCCTTAGCAAGGAAAGAAATCGTTTCACTCACTCACTTACCAAATTGATTAGGTACTTCCCAATGAGATAGAAACTTAAAACTTTGCATAAAGGTACCCTATAACCACGTGAGTATGGAAAAAGTTTGAAATCTGAGGAATGTGCTACGAGAAATTTTTTATGGGCAAAAAACTGTCCTCAACCAAGAAAAAAATCGTTTCACTCACTCATTCATCAAATTGATTAGGTAGTTCCCAATGAGATAGAAACTTGAAACTTTGCATAAAGGTACCCTACAATAACTTGAGTATGGAAAAAGTCCGAAATCTGTGGAATGTGCTATGGGAAATTTTTTATAGGCAAAAAAGTGTCCTTAGGCAGAAAAAAATCGTTTCACTCACTCACTCATCAAATTGATTAGATACTTCCTAATGAGATAGAAACCTGAAACTTTGCATAAAGGTACCCTATAACAACCTGAGTATGAAAAAAGTCCGAAATTTCAGGAATGTGCTATGGGAATTTTTTTATAGGCAAAAACTGTTCTTAGCCAGGAAAAAATCGTTTCACTCACTCCTCATCAAATTGATTAGATACTTCTCAATGAGATAGGAACTTGAGACTTTGCATAAAGGTAACCTACAATAACCTGAGTATGGAAAAAGTCCGAAATCTGAGGAATGTGCTATGAGAAATCTTTTATGGGCATAAAACTGTCCTTAGCCATGAAAAAAATCGTTTCACTCACTCACTCATCAAATTGGTTAGGTACTCTCTAATGAGACAGAGACGTGAAACTCTGCACAAAGGTACCTTATAATGACTTGAGTATGAAAGATGTCCGAAATTTGAGGAATGTTTTACGGGAAAGTTTTTATAGGTAAAAATACTATCCTTAGCCAAGCAAGAAATCGATTCACTCACTCACTCATCAAAATGATTAGGTACTTTCCAATGGGATAGAGACGTGAAACTTTGCATAAAGGTACCCTATAAAGACGTGAGTATGGAAAAAGTCCGAAATCTGTAAAATGTCCTATGGGAATTTTTTTATGGGCAAAAAACTGTCCTTAGCCAGGAAAAAAGTCGTTTCACTCATTCACTCATCAAATTGATTAAGTACTTCCTAATGAGACAGAGACGTGAAACTGCACAATGGTACATTATAATAACCTGAGTATGGAAAATGTCCGAAATTTAAGGAATGTATAATGGGAAAGTTTTTATAGGCAAAAAACTTTACTTTTTATAGGCAAAAAACTTCCTTAGCCAAGCAAGAAATCGTTTCACTCACTCACTTAGGAAGTTAATTACTTACTTCTCAATGGGATAGAGTCGTGAAACTCTGCATAAAGGTACATTATAATGAATTGAATATGGAAAAAGTCCGAAATGTGAGGAATGTGCTATGGGAGTAATTTATGGGCGAAAAACTGTCCTTAGTCAAACACAAATCGGTTCATTCTCTCCCTCATCAAATTGATTAGATACTTCCCAATGAGATAGAAACGTGAAACGTTGCATAGAGTTACACTATAATGACTTGACCATAGAAAAATTCCGAAATGTATGGCATGTGTTATAAGAAATTTTTTTATTGGCGAAAAACTGTTCTTAGTCAAGTAGAAATCGTTTCATTCTCTCAATCATCAAATTGATTAGGTAATTCCCAATGAGGTATAGACGTGAAACATTGCATAGAAGAACCATATAATGATTAGAGTACAGAAAAAGTCCGAAATGTGATTAATGTGCTATGGGATTTTTTATGGGCGAGAAACTGTCCTTAGTCAAACATAAATATGTTCGTCTTCTCACTTATCAAACTGATTAGGTACTTTCCAATGAGATAGAGACGTGAAACTCTGCATAAAGGTACTGTACCTTATAATGGCTTAAGTGTGAAAAAAATCCGAAATGTGAGGAATGTGCTATTGGAAATTTTTCATGGACGAAAAACTGTCCTTAGCAAAGCACGGATCATTCAGTCACTCATCACATTGATTTGTTAGTTTCCAATGATAATGACGTGAAGCTGTGCATAAAGGTACCTTATAATGACTTGAGTGTGAAAAAAGTCTTAAATGTGAGGAATGTGCAATGGGAATTTTTTTATGGGTGAAAAACTATTTTTAGCAAAGCAGATATCGGTTCATTCATTCACTCGTCACATTGATTAAGTACTTGTTTATGAAATATTGACGTAAAAGTCTGTATATTGGTACCTTATAATGACTTGAGTATGGAAAAGGTTTGAAATTTAAGTCATGTACTAAAGGAAATTTTTATGGGTGAAAACTGTCCTTAGTCAAGCAGAAATCGGTTCACTCACTCGCTCATCACATTGATTTTGTACTTATCAATGAGATAAGTCGTGAAACTCTGCACAAAGATATCTTATAATGACCTGAGTATGGAGAAAGTCCGAAATGTGACGAATGTGCTATGGGAAATTTTTTATAGACGAAAAATTGTCCGTAGCCATTAGGTACTTCCCAGTGAGATAAAAATGTGAATGTCTACACGAAGGTAGCTTATAATGGCTTGAATATTAAAAATATCCGAAATTTAAGGAATGTGCTATGGAATTTTCTATGGGCGAAAAATTGTCCTTACTCAAACAGAGATCGGTTCATTTACTCACTTATCATTGATTAGGTGCTTCCAAATGAGATAGAGATTTGAAACTCTGCATAATGGTACCTACCTTATGTAATGACCTGTGTAAATAAAGGTTCCAAATTTAAGGAATGTACTATGGGAATTTTTATGGGCGAAAAACTGTCCATAGCCATTAGGTACTTCTTAATGAGATAAAGACGCGAAACTCTCCATAAAGGTACACTATAACGGCTTGAAAATCAAATTTAAGGAATTTGCTACGGAAATTTTTTCATTAGCAAAAAAAAAAAAAAAAAAAAAAAAAAAAAAAACTGTCCTTACAATCAGAAATCGGGAACGATTCCGTTATTGAACACATCATGTGCATAGTGATAATGTTGTCAATCGTCTGAGTGGTAGAGTTGGTGCTCTCCTCGCTGGTGTATTTGCTATATTTAACATACATTATCCATATGTTACATACACACTGCCCTCTTTCCCGCTTAGATGTTACACAATGTCGTTGCAGGATGTCTGATATCTAACAGTCTTCCGTATATTACGTACGTCAGCTATAAGTTATATACGGCCATCTGTTTGTGAGATCCTGACCGCCTACATACAGTCTTTTCGTTCGTGTGGAAAGTACGTTTATTCGGAACACTTTTACGGAAAGTACGTTCAAATATACTTTTTCAGTTATACGTTAAGTCCAACAACTACAGGATTTACACATGTAACAAACGTTTTTACGTACGCCACATACAGTTTTTCTCAGTGTGCGAGTAAAATAAGTGAAAGCTAGTAATAAGTAGTTAAGCAAGTTAATGAGGCACGTTCTGTGAATCAGTTAACTTTTAAAACCGTGGGCTAAGACACGTACATACTGCCGTAAATTTCGTGGTTGGAAACCCAGACAAGGAAAGCCCATATTTTGTATTTTTTCGGTGAATATTTTTCCTTTATTGCAGTCATTGGTATTATCATCATCATCATCAAAAGCATTTTCATTCCCATCCGAAGATGGGCGGGCCACAGAAGATGACATCTTCTCTCTGGCCTGAGTAAGTATTAAACTAGAGAAACAAGAAAAGATAGATGGGCAAAAGGATGTAATGAAAGTTATTGAAGTATGTTATTCAGCCTTTGTGCCAAGCTAGAATGAAATAATTGATTTGTAAGATAATGTAGAGGTGAGAATGTTTAAAATTAATGAAGTTTTCTGAGAAATGAGAAATCCAATTGTTCGAATTTATGTGAGACTAGCAACAAAATGTAATCGATTGCGTAAATATATTGGTACCAGAGTTATATTATAGTTACCACAGTCGTTATGTAAAAATGTTCTTGATACTTCATGTCTCTATCTGTGAACAGTGTGAGAATCTCTTACGTATCAGCCTTTTCATCAACAGTGAATTTCGTGCCTTTTGCTCTTCATATTTTCTGAATTTGCCCTTCGGGGGTTCGCCCCCACACCCTCGCCTTTGCTCGTCCTACTTCCTCACACCTCTTAAGCTTACAATTCCCGAATTTCAAGTTTTTTTTCCTATTTCAACTATCTAAAAGATAAGATTTTGTATTCCAGGAAAACGCCTATTTAAATAACATTGTGATTTCTTCATCTTCCTTTAGACTCCTTAAAAATTAAAATATTCAGTTTTAGCAATTTTCCTGTTGGTTAGTCCCGAGAGGAAACAATCGTGCCAAATTTCATCATTCTAACCCTGCCGGAAGTGCTTAAACATTTTGGGGTTTAGAAGACGTCCAATATAAATAACATGGAAAAGGTTTTCCTGTTCCCCATAAAACCACTCTAAATTTGGATATTTTCATTTTTACTGACTTACTTAGGTAATACTAACGAAAACATTGAAGCATACCGAATTTCACGTTTGTATTCCAATTTCAAATACCTAAAGTATTTGACGTATAATTTTGGGGTGTAAAAGGTGTCCCATATAAATACGTACCATGGGAAAGATTTTTCAGTTCCCCAGAAAAACACTCTAAAGTTGGAATTGTTTATTTTTACTGATTTACTTAGGTAATACTAATGAAAACGTACAAGCATACCGAATTTCAATTTTTTATTCCAATTCCAAGTTCCTAAAACATGAGATTATATGTCAAACAACAACAACAACAACAACAAAAAAGACCCATTTAAATAACATGGGAAAATTCATCCCCCTTCATCATTTCAACTTTCCACGTCAACCGGAAGCACCCCTTTAATTTATGTCAGTTCATGTAGTTTTATATACAGTTAGGATATGTTGGTGGCAAGTATTATTAAGTTTGCAAGCTATTTGAAAGGTGTATATCATTGGAAGGAAAACCCGAGGCAGTATGAAACTGTGCAACATGCGCGTCATGTAATGAACTCCGTAATTTCGCAACGTGAAAAGGTAGAGAACAACTAGGTATATTGAAACACCAGCTATGTCTAGTGATGTAGCAGCGAGGATTCAGCATCAAGGGTTTTGGGCCCTGTTCATACTCTTCTTATTTAGGCAATGAAAAGTGAGATGTTAGCGATCGTGAGTTTGTAGTTCGGGTAAATGAATTGGAATCTCGTTTGGACATAACGCTCTGACAGACATTTGATAGAATAAATCCTCCCCGCTGTTCTAGTGGCTAGCATGTGCGCCTTTCTTGTACAGGTCTTGGGTTCGATTCCCAGTGGGAGAGCCCTTGGGAATTAATGTTGTATGTGACACATTATGACTCCTTTAAAAATGTACAATTTTAAATTTAAATCCAGCAATATGCCATAATTGAGAATTCCAATATACGATATTGACATGGTGATCTACAAAAAGAAGTTAAATATGAACAAAAACACCAGAGGTGCAAAAAGTGCAGCCAAGTTCGTCAGCCTCAAAAAGTGTTGAGATGAGGATGGATGAGCCAAGTTCCTTGGCCACTGCATCTGAAAGGGACACTGGAACTTGGCGCGAGGTGTCAAGGAAAATTATGTTAAGTAACCTTAGGGTTAGTGGTGGTAGGCGTGGTGGGTTTGGAACCATCATCAATCTTAGGAATATGAACTTTGCTAATGAGCTAAGGCACATATACAATATACTACAGTAAGATTGGTGGTTCGAAACCCAGACAAGAAAAAATTATATTCCTCCACGAAGTGTCAAAATAAATTATGTTAACGAGCCTTAGGGGTGGTGTTTGTGAGCGTGCTGGATTTGGGGGTCACCACTAGCCTTAGGACTGAAATGTCCCGACCGTGAAACTAGGAACAGACAGCTTAATGTATTCGAATATGTTAGACACCTCGCGCCAAGTTCCAGTGTTCCTTTCAGATGCAGTGGCCAAGGAACTTGGCTCGTCCATCCTCATCTCAACACTTTTTGAGGCTGACGAACTTGGCTGCACTTTTTGCACCTCTGGTGTTTTGTTCATATTTTGTTTTCGCAAGTTGTCTGCTTATTCACTGGGGCTACAGAAGTATAATGCAAAACCCTAACTTTTTAAAAATGCATTCCTTTATTACCATCTGTCGCCACATATCAAACTTCTCCACTGAACATTTTCAGCACACGTAGCTCCAACAATGTGCAACACTGTCCACTACACTTCATTGTTATGTTTAGTGATAATAGTGCATTTGAAATCTGCGCACATTTATATATGGTGCTATTTCAAACAAAATATTTTATATTGAGTTGGCAACACTGCGTCACGTATGGCAACACTATTTGTATTCTTCGATAGGATATTTTGTTCTCATTATACTATGCACCCTTTGTTTTGATTGCTTTAACAGTTTTCAAGATATTTACTTTAAACTTACATAATTCCATGATATAATTTTTTTGGATATTCAAATTTTTAAGCCTCGTAGCTCCTATTCTTCTGGTCCATAGCACCTTAAATTTTGCTCATTTTCATTACTCATGATGTTCTAACAGATATGCTATGTGGAAATCAGATTTGAACAACAACTTGTAGGACCTTTCCGTGTAAGAATATACATATTTCATCTCTAATCTCTCTACTAAAACTGGAAGTGGCAGAAATCAACCACTTACAGTTTTAAAGGTAATCGCTATAAGGTAAAACGGTTACCTTATATTACTGTTATATATTTGGTCTAGGAATTAATTCGTGCGGTTGGTACGCACACATTGAAGCTGTAGTACAAACACAAAACACATAAATACCTTAAGAAAAATATTGTCCATCGCTAGCCACCACTTTCGCCCATCTGTCAGGCAATGTACGGATTCCGTGGCGAAAGAAGTCCTCATCCTTGGAAGCGATCCAGTCAGAGACCCATGTTTCGATATCTTCTGAAGAAGTAAACCGCTGTCCAATCAAATCGTTGTTCATGCAATCGAACAAGTAGTAGTCCGAAGGAGCAACGTCTGGTGAATACGGCGGGTGGGGTAAAACTTCCCATCCGACATTTTCTAAATAGGTTTTGACCGGTTTTGCGACATGTGGGCGAGCGTTATCATGTTGAACAATAAGTTTAACACGTCTGTTCTCCCATTCTGATCGTGTTCTGGCCAGAGCTTGCTTCAAACGCATTAATTGTCGTCGATAACGTTCTCCATTCATAGTTTCACCCGGTTGCAGAAGCTCATAGTACACCACACCTTTCATATCCCACCATATGCACAGCATAACCTTTGCACAGTGAATATCTCGTTTTGGTTGTGATGGACCTGGTTCACCTGGTTTCACCCAGGCCTTTTTTCGTTTAGGGTTCTCGTAATGGATCCACTTCTCATCACCCGTAATAATTCGATGCAGAAACCCCTTTCTGCTCTGTCGTTGAAGCAGCAATTCGCAAATGGTTTTTCGTCTTTCAACGTCTCTGTCTTTCAATTCATGTGGAACCCAATGTGACATCTTTTGAATCATTCCCATGGCTTTCAAGCGTTTGGAGACTGTTGTTTGATCAACGCCTAATGCTGCTGCAAGTTGTTCCTGCGTTTGACACGAATCCTGCTCGAGCAATGCTGTCAATTCTTCGTCTTGAAATTTTTTTGGCTGTCCAGCTCGCTCTTGGTCTGCCAAGCCGAAATCACCACTTCTAAACCGTGCAAACCACTTCTGACACGTTCGCTCAGCTAGAGCATGGTCACCATACACTTCCACCAAAATACGATAACTTTCAGTCGCACTTTTCTGCATGTTAAAGTAATGCAGCAGGACACCCCGCAAAAACACTTTATCAGGCACAAATTGCGCCATGTTCACTTAACTACAAACTGGTGTTGTTGACGCTTTAATCCACTGCCCTATACTACGAACGATACGCGATGACAGGGGTTTGCAACACATGTGTGGATACACGGAACTGTGGGACGCTCAGTTCGTTGCGCCATCTCTTGTCCACCCGCACGAATTAATTCCTAGACCAAATATATATTACCGTTAATACAGGGTGTTAATAAACTATACCGACAAACTGTAAGAGGTGATTCCTCACATAAAAATAAGAGAAAAAGTTCATATGGATCTATGGCGGAAAGTGCATAGTTTCAGAGCTAGGGCTGTCCAAAATTACGAAAAACCCAAATTTCAAGAGGCTCTATTTTGAATTCGAGAGACTGTGGATGGTGGTTCTTATCAGCGTACGGGAAGTCACGCATACGCAATCCAAAAATGAATGTTTCATTAATGTTCAATGGTGTACAGAGTATTCCATTCACGGTGAAATTCCCAGACATGCTATCAACCGAATTTTGAGATATGCTCTGACTTTATGGTTGGTCCAAAGTATTCAAACGATGAGCCTTGATAGCAGTGAACACAGAATCCTATGGCGTGATGTCGGAAGTGTTAAGGATCGTCAGCAGCACAGTCTCTTGTACTCGGGAAAACGCATGCTGCAATGTTTTCTTTCACGTTTATAAATGAAGAAAACGTGAAATATACCGTGACGGAATACATCGCATCACACATTATTCCGAACACACACATGAAAAAAAAAGAAAGAATAAAAACATGGAGTTGCCGGTTCCTAACACTTCCGACTTCCCTCTGAAGCATTGGATATCCGTTGTTGTCAAGGGTTACTTTCTGCCTATTTTGAAACCTTGAAATTAGGGTATATCTGAAAATTCTATTGAGAGCATATCTGAGAATTACAATCTGTAGGAAATGCTCTGTATACGTATTGAGAATTGACGAAATATACGGTACACTTTTGGATTTTGTATGCGTGGCTTCCTTTACGCTGATAAGGACCACCATCCACGGTTTCTGGAATTCGAAATAGAGCCTCTTGAAATTTGGCTTTTTCGGGATTTTGGACAGCCCTAGCTCTGAAATTACTCACTTTTCGCAATAGGTCCATATGAACTTTTTTTCTTATTTTAATGATGTGAGGAATCACCTCTTACACTTTGTCGGTATAGTTCATTAACACCCTGTATATATATATATATATATATATATATATATATATATATATATATATATATATATATATATATATATAGAGAGAGAGAGAGAGAGAGAGAGAGAGAGAGAGAGAGGAGAGGGAGAAAGTGAGAAGTGGTTCTCTGTAATGACTTAAGCGTTCCAGGAATATAGTCTCTCTCCACTCTAATCTCTGTACTAAAATCGGAAGTGGTATACATCTACTACCACTTTCGATATCAAGCCACACAAACTAAACTTCTTGATGTGGTGTACCCTTGATACTGCTCTGTTTTTTTATTACTTATTAGTTATGAAAGCAAGCTATTATACCTCTTGTCGCAATGGGTAAATGAGCAATAAGTAATTACTGAAAGTATTCTATGATATATTCAAGTAGGCTTTGTGGTGGATAAACACCATATTGTGTAGAGTTTTTCCGAGTTTTTCCATTTTCATCCACTTTCTTCATTCCAACATTTTGGTCATCATGATCATCACCGTCTTCCTTAGCATTAGTTTTGCAGTTACCTATTTTGCTTATTTCTTACATGTTCTTAATTTATCTAATCTCTGAGACATAATCTATATTATAAAATTAAAAGTGACTATGTTGTGACTCTTAATCTCTTGAACCGCCCGACCGATCTCGATCAAATTTTCAACGTAGATGCGGTTCTGGCCTGGGAGTGTTTTTAGCTATTTACTTTGACGGTAGAACTTAGGGAAGGGGAGAGGGGGGCATAGAAAAAATTAAATAAAACGTGATAACTCTTGAACCACATGTTCAATGTAGGTGAGGTTTGGTGCTGGGATGATTTTTATTATTTCATTTTTTCGGAGCAAGGTCGGGGAGGGGGTGGAGGGGGAAATATACAAAAATCAATAAATATAAAAATAAAAGTGACTATGTTTGTGATCCAGTTTAAATACAAAATCAGCTCCGCCACTTGGGGGAGGGGGAGAAAGATATATATATATAAAAATGATCAAAAATGGCCACTATTAGTGTCGAATTTATAGTTTCCTGAGTCCCTTAGATGAACAGTGATACTTTCGACCCCGTTTAAATTCAAATTCAAAGCCACAATTTGGAGGAGGGGAGGAAGTGATATTTTAAAATAATAGAAAATGGCTGTTATTAGTGCTGAATCCACTTTTTTTGGGGTCGCTGAGATAAACGGTGACACTTCCGATGCCATGACCCGCAACATGGGGGACTATATATATATATATATATATATATGTATATGGTCAAAATTGACAGATATTAGTGTTGAATCTATAGTTGTTGCAGATGAGGAGAGTTGACATACATTCAAATGATCGAAAATTAGCAATATCAATGTGCATTTAAATTATTTATTTCAACCCAGCGAAGCGGGTAATATATAGCTAGTATTAAATAAAACTTAATTCTTTGGCTGAGAATAAATATGTTTCCAAAATATTCAAGAGAGGATATTACTCTAAAAACTGCATACTAAATTTAATACATTTAAATCAAGAAAGAATAAGATGGACCATTTATTTTGATACGCTTTTGTAACTTTTAAACTAGTAGGTAAGGGACAATGAAATTTCGTAACACGCAAACATTGACAGGAGACATTGTTTGACATTATTTTAAATAAAGTCTTCTGAAAAAGATCAATTTTCATTGTTCCTATTCATTCAACATCGGTTATATCATGATTATAATGTTAGACACTAACGTGCTTTGTATATACTTGGAGCTGCCATATTGTATAAAATTTCTGAGGTTTTTGTGTATTAGTGCAAAAATTAAAAGACACATCAAGAGAAATGGCCTTCCCCGCATATATTCTGAGTCGTCCAATGCCCTTATATGGCACGTTTCTAAAATATCAATAGTTAATCAAAAGTCCGAAATCAATACTAAATGTTTAATATTTTTATCTAGGATTTTATTACGTAAGAAACTAAAAAAAAAAATCCTTTTCTAAAATTAATAATCGTGTATTGTAATATTAAAATATGTAATGATGTCCGTGAATACGTTAATTTGAAATATTTAAATACTGTACTTATATATATATATATATATACGTAATATGATTATATGAATTCTATATACGTATGTATGTATGTATGTATATATACTTCAAATATATATATGTATCAGGGCCGGATCTAGGATTGTCTGAGGGGGGTGCAACAATGACTACCAAAATAAGCAATCACACTGAAACTCATCAAAGTGACATGTGACAATATTGATATCCCTGACAACGCTGATGCAAAGAGCGGAGGAAAGTATTTTAAATAGGGTCGCAAGTGTTATGCAGGAAAAAATGTTCTTTCCTCCAGGCTTCTGTTTTCTTCCCTACTTGGCAAATGTTATATTGTTTTGCTTGGTGAATCCTTTTCCTTCAACCTTTAGAAAATAGACTTACACTATTGCTTTTGCAACGCTCTGTTTTCTGTTAAGTCCCAAACGAAACATGATGGCAGAAAGGTTCGGAAAGTGTTGTTATTTTTTACTGCTAGCTTCTCATTTTAGATAGTGTATATTTACAACGAAGGAGGGGGGGAGGTTGCACGTGCACTTTTGCACCCCCCTAAATCCGGCCCTGGATATATATATATATTTCTGAGACACTATTAATATGATGAACTTTCTGTTATGTAATATGAAAAATCTTATTATGTGATTATAAAACTTTTTTCAACACAAATCTTAACCGTTCAACACAGTATCCGTTGAGATGTTTCATGGTATAGCTCTAAAGATTACCATCAGATTCTAAAAAAATTGTAGGGAGACCACCGAAAAGTATACTCTTTTAAAATAATAATAATAATAATAATAATAATAATAATAATAATAATAATAATAATAATAATAATAATAATAATAATAATAATAATAAAAATCCGTGTAACTATGTGGAAGTTATGGGTCAACACATACCCATAACATGATATAACCAGGCTGAATTAGGAACCACTCTCCTTTCTTTGAAACCAATTAAAAATAATAGTATCATTTCGCATTTTAAAAAATGTGTCATTACCGTGAACCAATGTAAAAGGAACTAGAAAGACATATTGATAATACTTTCTGTCATTATATTATCATTTTCTTGAAAGTAAAGAAAACGACTGAGATTTTAATTAATATCATAGAAAAGAATATTTATTTTACATTTATGTAGAATACAAAAATAACATTTGACAATAAAAAACTTGTAAAAAATCACTTTATCTAAAACATTTTTTTAAAACATCACAGTAAACCTTTTACTTGTAACAATTTTCAATTTATTTATCAAACATTTGAAATTATGTTTATTAGGAAAATGTTGATATTTTCAAGCTGACGCCATAATTATCCTGTAGTATTTCTGATGGCACTACATTCAGTTAAGAAGATGGATTTTTCATTTTAGTACTTAAAAAATATAGATCCGTAAACTTCTTATACTCAGGTTGATTATGTTTTTTTGAGAACGGTAAAATTTATTTAAATACAACAGGCTGATATACATTTCTAGGAAATAAATCATGTGGAATACAGTATTTCACATAGCTTGTAACTTATATCAATTCACAGGAAAACAGGCATTGCTGACTTATTCCCTACTCCTCAAAGATAGAATAAATCATGATCTATCACCCCATTTTATTAGTTGAAAACAATAGGTATATTTTGGCGTTGACCTTATAACTCATCTTGACGACGATGAAGGCCTTATCACACTGACAAGAAAAAAATAGTTAGTCTCATGACCTGGTTATACTGACCAGGAAAGAGGATTAGTTTTATAGCCTAGAACCTATTTCTCAAAACTATTATTCTTAAGATACTAATGTAAAACTTTTAAAAATAAAATATTTTACAAATGTATATACCATAAAGTCATGATAAATTAGAGGTACCAGCATTAATATTTAGAAATGACTTAGTTCACTATTATTCTAGTATTTCTAACTCAAGACATTAACGATTTGTAAAAATATAATACAAAAATAGTAGTTTTGAGAAATAGGTCCCTGGTGACACTGATCAGATAAAGAGCTGTTAGTTTAATGGTTTACTGACTAAAAACCGCGATTAGTTTCATGGCCTGGTTACGCTGAACCAAAAAGAACTATTAGTTTCATCATCAGGTTACACTTATCAGAACAGATTGGTTACTCTTGTTGACCGAGTCACAGAAGAAAGTTGTAAACCACTAGAAGACTTTGGTTAATGTGAAAGATTAAGCAATATGTATGAAGCTATTTATTTTGAGAGAGATGCAGAAAAGTGTTCTATTTGGAAGCAGAAGAAGTTAAGTGTCAAGATATTATAGATTTTTATTCACTATTGGATTGGAGTATGGAAAATAATCTGTGTCAGATCTAAAATTAAATATAAGTTAATTTTGGCACTAAAGCATTTGAATCGATATTTTAAGATTAGTCTAGTTATTAGTTTCAATAGTTTGGACTTTTTCCAGTAGATTATACAGTAACTAACTAGCAGTAGTTGGATTCTGTATAGTATACTTTTAGGTAGTAGTATGTTATTTTTCTTTAACTATGCTCAAAAAATGTTTCGAGGGTTTGACCCAGTTTGTCACAGTGTAAACATCAGTAACCATTTTATGTAATGTGGTCATATCGCCAACATACGTCTATTTTTGCTTTAGACAACTAAGTATAAACAATAGTCATTTAAAAAAGTAGTCTCATCTTCCTATAATTTTGCACAAGATGTATAACGATCTAGTGGCATCATCTGATGAAATAACTCATTGTAATACCAATTTCCTTTGGACCCTTTCCTATACTTGATGTACAAAATACTTTGTAATATTTTTTGTATTACATTTACATTTTAATATAAATTAAATTCTAAATTTGTTTATATTTCCTCTTGTCTTAATCAAAACTTTCTTTTACTGGCCATATTAGAATGGTCAAACCACAGGTACCAATTACACAGACCATTAATTGTACATAAATACAATATTCTGTGCTTCTATTAACGAAATACTACACCAGAATGCTGTAGTAGTTATTTTGGTGTCGTTCATTTTTAATAGTGTCACTCTGTGAGGTCTACATCTTCCAACCACTGTTGATGCCATTGGTGTGATTGATAAGGAAAAACTAAAAACTAGTTGCATTACTTTCCCACAAGTATCTTTCATCACCATACCTCCAACCAGAAGTAATATTATAACTATCTTTACTCCGACATTCGTCCTGAAACGAGATTTCATCAGAAGAGTCACTGTTGAAGGTTAAGTTTTCGATACCCAAATTTCGGGAGTCTTCACTTAATGTATCAGGATTGAATAGATTTTGAACACTCATCCGTTGTTTAGACAATGCTGATGATGAATGCGTATTTTCTGACAATGCTGAACTCCCAAGTTCCTCTAAACCTCCTTGTGCATCTTCTCTGAGACGAAATCGTCGTAGTACAGGAGAGCCTGCTACAAGGATTTAAAAATAACAAATAAATGAAGTTAAAGGAAGCACAGTATAAAATATAATTCTAAGATTACAATTTATCTTTCAGCTTCTATAGCATAGCCAACTAAAAGAAAATATTTATAACCATTGTAACTCTTGAAGATCCTCCTTTAAATATAAAATGTAAACTATATTATTAGTATATCTCATTTAAAAAAAAAAAAAAAATACAATAGTGTTAGCATATAATAAAAAAAGTCCAAAGATGAGACATACTGAATATCAATCAATAGATTTTATCGAGCGTAATAAAATGACATGCTTGAAGGTAAATACTTATGCTTAGGTTTTGAGAAATACGACGAAAACAGATTTTTTATGGTGCTATAAGTATGTTATTCGTGGTCAATGATAACAAGTTCAAAAACAGACCACTTACTAAGGTGATATTAATACCAAAATATATTTCATCAAGCCTTTTATTGTGACACTAGCAAGGTGATAGTACACACTATAGTTAATGAGATATAATAATCTAAAATTATCTTTTAACTTTTAGATTTTAATCTTAAATTTCTTTTAATTAAATGTTTTCAGAGTTGCATATACTCCCTGTAATATACAATACCAAAACAAACAAAGAAATAAAAACTTGTAATTTACTTTTATGAAACCGTTAATTCTGCTAAGCTACATTAGATAAATTTAATTAGAACATTAAGTGTAAAAGTGGTAATAATTTACTAAATTAGATCTATCAAGGTAGAATTAAGGAGCCACGTTCCAAAAAGCTACTGTTCACCTGAAACAATTTTTAACAATATGGAATAAAACCTTCTACGGCCATGATAGGATTAAATGTAAACTACATTTTTCCGGATGGTAAAATATAGGGACAATTAATTTTCTGATTGGAACTATGTATTTTACTCGATAGAGATGCAAACGAAAAGTAACATCCAATTGGAATTGCAATTTGAAATTTTTGGTGACATTTTCCCTTTCGGATGGCATCTCTTCTATTTATCTTTTCGATTTTCACGAACAGAATGATAGTGCATAAGATTTCAGAACGATTAAAATTTTAAAAACTAATAATTGGTTTAAAACTTTAAAATTAATTTTTGAGAACTCAAAATTATTTTCAAGAAAATCAAATTTGATGATTTGATTACAAAATCCTTTCAAATTACTTCAAGCATTATGTATAGAATAGTTTAAAGTGTAACCAAAATTTTGCTCATTCTTTGTGATGTCATTAAAAAGCATTTTTTCCCTTTTGTATTTTTAACAGATATTTACTATCAATAGTTTGATGTTATCATCATTAAAGTTGTTATTAGGGTATCACTGTATCTGATTTTCCCTATGGGTAGCGTTGTTTCTGATTTTCCCTATCATTAATTTCATTGAAATACAACTGTTTTTGTAATTCTGTATCAGAGAACACGTGAGGTATTTAAAGTCGCTTCCAACTTCACATTAATTACATTGTTATGCAGTTATAAAACGTAGATTAACTATTCCTATGCATGGTTACTAGAGGATTATTTTGATATAGAGTATTGCTTTACCTTGTTCATTACTCTTCAACAACAACTACAAAACATTATTATTATTATTATTATTATTATTATTATTATTATTATTATTATTATTATTATTATTATTATTATTATTATTATTATTATTATTTCAAAACACTCTCTCTTGTGTGTGACTTTCTTGTTGATGAATGATTCTTTTAAAACTTTTTCAGTGTTATAAAAAGTGTTGCCTAAATGACAATTATTGATTCCTTGAATTAAGAACATAGAAAATTTAAAACATTATACTTCTTATTCCTTTCAACCAAATATACCTAGCGTTATATTTAAGAAAGTGTAACACATCTTACAGTTTTTTTTCAGACAAGATAAAAACTTTAAATTTTAGAAATCAATATTTGGTCTTAAACTTTAACATTAATTTTTGAGAATTGAAAATAGCTTTTCAAGGAAATCAAATTTCATGACTTGATTACAAGATTCTTTCAAATTTTTAAAATCTAATTATTTGTTTTTCAATTCAGACATCTGAAAAACTGTTAGAAATCCTAGGTAAAGTCAAGGTATGTAATTAGGAGAAGCAGTTGATGTCTTGGTAAACAATGCTGAGTATACTTGACACTATACAAAGTAGTCCTTAATCAAATATTCAAATATGCGTAACGTTTTTAGAAAATATAATTCCTATTCTTTGTTGTATCTTTGAATCATGTGTACTCAGCATTACAAAAAAAAAATGTAAATGGACAAATTGATTCGTCCGTAATTTCTCTATACTGTATATTTCAGCCCTGCTTCCAATAAAAAAAAAAACATTTTCCGAAATTGTATTTTGAGAAATACAGCAATCAAGTATATTGTAAGTATTAGTATCATACATAAATCATATAATTTTAATATAAATGCTCAAAATATAAACGTCATTTTGAACTTACCTTCATTTCCTACATCTGCTGAAATTGCTAAAAATCTCTTCTTGAATGCCATATCAAGTGTTCGAATCGGTTTCTTTTGCATCTGTTTATGCAATTTGTGAATTGTGCGTCTACGAGCCAACCTCTCATTCCCTGTCACACTTAGATCACTATCACAATCACTTTCAATGCCACGTAAGCGCTGAAGATTTCTCGCAATGTCCACTGCGTGTCTGTCGATAAGGTCATCTGAGGATATCTCGTCAGGCTGCAATCAAAATGAACAGTTATTGATATAGTTTATTTGCATTCGTTTGATCACGAAAGTTATGCATGGTACAAATTATACAGGATAGACATTTTCACGAAAATAATAAAAACAGATTTTATTACATAAACAAAAATACTGGAAGAAAAATCTAATAATTCTAATCATGTATTAATATACTATAATTGTAACTTATTAGGAAAAATAATCAGTTTTAGAATAGTGACAATCACCCATTGAAATGTAATCGATTACTTTCTCCAATTTAACATTACACTTATATTTTCACTTATGATGATAGTTTATTACATATTTTTATTCTCCGTAAGAATAATGAATTTTCATGTATAGAAGTTATATGCTGTTGACCATAAAGATCTTTTTCCATATTGTGCATGATGACAATGAAAAAAATCAGTATAAATTATCACTATTTCTTTCTTTTCAGTTATATATAATATACGGGCTCTGAAAATATTGTTAATACTAGGGTTAAACACTTTATATATATTACTGGATTATATAAAGTGTTTAATCCTAGTATTAGCAATAATTTCAGAGCCCGTATATTATATATAACTGAAAAGAAAGAAATAGTGATAATTTATACTGATTTTTTTTCATTGTATAATATATGTGTGTGTAAAAAATTCTATCTTTCTCTATAACCATAAGAATATTCAACAGTCAGCCTCAGTAGGATCTGTATTGCCCTGAGGACAAATGTATCTTTCAATATGTGGATTCCGAACCTATCTGAGAATTGGAGTGTGGAATATTATATCTAGATATTTGTATATGTGGTTCATTTAATTTGGTGCACTAATAAATAAGTATTGTATGAATTGACTAATTTTTACATGTTGGTTTGGCTTGCCACGTTCAACGTTCATTGCATATAAGAGTACAATCTAATGTGAATTTTGTTATAATGTAATATATAATTATATAATACCGGCACGCTGAACTGTATGGTATGGCCTCAAAACATTGAACGGTAATCTAAACACATCAGAAGTAACTGTAAATCCAACAAAACGAAATCACCTTTTAATTGATACTGAGTTTGATTACAGTATCAAGATGCTATTCACTTTGGAAGAATTCCAAGTAAAAGCTTCTAGCTTCCGTGGATATATCATTACTCATCCACTTTAATGAAAGTGCATTTGTTAATAAAATACATATTCTTTTCTTCATAACTTCGGAGAGAATGGATCAAATTGCATACAATGTTTCATTTAATGTAGTAAATACATTTTATTCTCTGTAAGTCATCGAAATTGTACTCTGATTAGTTCATTTCAAAGTTATTAGGACGAGAACATGGTTGAGATAGGCATGTACTTTTAATGGTATTAGTAACTGAAACACTAGTTACAGCCAATTGGTCATAATATTTTGATTATTGATTTGAAACAGAGAGAGAAAGAGGAAGACAGTAAAAGAGTGAAAATAAAAATAATTGAACATCGAAAAACAATTTCTCAGCAAAAATCAAAGTTTTAAATTAAAATAGTGATACGTAACAGTTTTGCCAACTAACTAAACATTCGGCTTCATCAAACACAGTCGATACAAGAGACAGAGTTTCATATACTTAGGTAATCTTCAGAGTTTATGTGTCCTTTTAGTTGGTTGGTGAAAGTGTGACACATCATTTTTTCTCAGATATTGTGTTTTCCTATGAAAATAAAAGAACTAATGGTCTTGGTAATTACGAAGATAATTTTAATGAATGTAAAAGTAAATAAAACTAAAGTATCATTTCATATCTTTTAAATTTACGAGGAATTTTTTTCATATACTTTACCTTTGCAGGACAGCTTAAGTCAGTTGACGCAAGAATATGAGAAAATGTTCCAAATCTGTGAAACAACATGGCTACGAATTGTATTACCAAAATTAATGTGAAGAAAAACACCAACACCAAACCCATAGGTTCCAAATGAAGATATTCCTTGGTAACGATTATCTTTAACAAAAAAAAAAGAAATGGAAGCAGAGTATTATTAGACAAAAAAAAAAAAAAAAAAAAAAAGTATATCTTAATTGTTACACAACTCGAATAATAATTAAAATTAATTACTTCTTTTTTTTTATATACAGAAAGTTAAGATCTATGAAAACTTTATTGGTTACCTTGCAAGTATCAATACATTTTACTTTTATTTACATATAGTAAGTCCCGACATTGTAGCGTATCATCATATTTGAACTTCAGTGCACATTTTTCTTTGTCATTTGCGTTAAACATTTTAGAATGAATTTTTCGTTTATTATGTTGTAAGTTTCTAAAATTCTTTTCTTGCGCTTAGAAAGCTAAGAATTTTGATGCAATCTAAGTTTTATGAAGTAAGCAAGTAAGTTAATAATAGAAATTTCATTTTACTTATTTTTGAATTTTTCTATATATATAAGAGTGAGCAATAATACGAGATACTTAGTTGAGGCATAAAAAGAATAGCTAAAGTGCAAAAAGAGATTATTTCAAACTTAAAATGTTAAAATGGTCATTTTTAGATAGAAATAAATTAATAAAAAATTAGAGTAAGAAATAATAAGAAAATAGATATTAAAATAAAATATAGGTATTTAGTCTTTCTTAAAATAATATAAAACGTGTACGTAATTAGATGGAGTAAACCCATGAAATAATATTTTTCTATAATTCTACGGTCATAATACCTTTTTATTTATATTACAGCCGAATACAGGAACATACAAATAATTTGTATAGGACATAACAGTTTTCAAACCTTTGTTGCACGATGGTAGGTTGTATTAATTTTTTTTCTTTTCTCTACGAAAACAGGAAGAAGGAAGCTTTAAGTTTTCAATTTATTATACAGATTTTAAGACCACCATATGCATTAAACTACTCGCGGTTTATTTCGATTTCAGATTCTGCACTTCTAAATATGGTAAGGACGAACATTAAGATTAGAATGCAATTTCGATTTGAACATCGAAATATTGTAATATTTTAAACAAGAGACTGTTATCTATCTGAGAATTAGCTTCTGTGCTACTGCAATTATCTTTATTGAAGTTTTATTGCTTCACTCGCTCTACCATATTGGGATACGCATTGCCAATTAATTTACCATTAACAATTATTGTGGCATTAAAGATTTCAACTAATTTTAAAATAATGTACCTTGCACATTCATACACTCATGTCGAACAATTTAAAAATATAATCAACATTTGTACAACTGAACGATAGGAAAGAAGACTTTATTCCCAAGTACCCAAATGTATAGCACATATTGTTACGGTTTCGGTGCTCAATGATTCGGATCTTATGTGAAACTGAAGATCCACGCCTCATAGAACTTCCGTGTTGAAGAGGGATTTTTGTGTTGACATTACGTCCACTATATTGAGATATAGTGGCAAGATGAATTATCAGTATACTATTCCTTTTATTCCCATCATAAGTGGCAGTGGATTCAAATTGATACAGTTTACAAAATCATACTGTACATGAAATGTACAAATTCAGTTTTCCATATATCAAACCATGTGAAATTTATTTCAATATAGTGTCTCATCTCTGAGTCCTTAGTAGTCGTTCGAACTTATTAGATTGTATTTTCTTATATTTTGTTACCTTTCTAAAAAAGAATTGGTTATTTTTTGTGTTGAACATAAAACTGTGTTCAAGACAAAAGATAGTTCAGTTCAGCTCTTAAACTATATACTAGTCGTAAGTGGGTTTTATTATATATTTAGAATAATATTAGATGATTCTGGAAGAAATAACGTATCTAAAAACATACAGCTTGAATGTCATTTATCTTCATTGTAGATATCTCCATAATCTTCAAGTAGCGTCATTAAATCCGTGGATAATTCTCAGACACCTCACAGGATATTAAAATTTGTAGCCTATATGTCTGCACAAGCAAGACTAAAACAAAATTAAGCCCTTCCCGATGGTCTAGTGGCCTTTGCACGTAGTTCTGAGTTCGATTTCCGGTGAGAAAGTATATATAAAATTTGATTTCACATTCATTCACTTTCATTAATCCTCCTTTAGCCTAAAAAGCATAATCGTGGGACGTTGAATCAAAACAAATTCCTAAACAAAGTAAAAATTAGAAAAAAATAAATACCTCTTCAGTATCCTCATCAATTGTGACGTTTACTTTAGGTGCAAGTGGCCATTCAACGTATAAATAATCCTTGTTTAGTTGCAAGAGGAAGACAATCAGAATATATAAAGAGTTGAACATGAAAAATGCTAAGGTAGCTTTGTTCCGTAATTCAACCAGATCAGCTGCCACTTTTGCCTATAAAACAGTAAATAATAGACATGAAGCTCACATTTATGTACTAAAAACCACACTTTTTATTGTCTTTATGACATTGTTTGTTTTCACTTTTTATGAAATCAAAGTCAGAATGAGATACTAGTGCATATCACCTCACTTCGAGCAATAATAATTAAAAAATAATAACTCAAAGTAAATTTCGAAATATTGAAGTTCTTCACTAAGTTTACAGTCACTTTTTTGAATTTTATTAAATAACTTAAAGATAATGATGAACATCATAAATTTGAAAAATGCGCCAGATAATATTTGCAAAATGCTATTACATGAACTAATAATTGCTTTAAGACAATTCTATAATGTATAAATTTTAGTACCTAATAATCATGCCGTTATAAACTAAGCACCCAAATTTCTGTCTGAAAGAAAAGATTTGGAAGCAGTTCACTTTCTACACTTCTCATATTCTTTATTGTCCTTAAGTTATTCAACAAAATGGAGCTGAACTTACTGAAAGTTCTTAATATATAAACTCTGTTAGTTTAATTTTTAGCTGAACTCTATCAACTATCTATAGTTCCATAAGGATTATATTTTGATACATTTGTAATTATATATTATTGGAATTATTTGTAATATTTATAATTTAATTTCCCGAGTGTGTAAAAAGTTTACCTAAAAAAGACTATATGATGATGACTTCAAACTTTTCTTTAAACTTACATAAATAAATAACGTAATAAACGTGAATGAGATGTTAATATTATGCTTGAGTAGTACAACAATAATTATTAAATCTTGCTTAAGGGAATCTTGAGTACGGAATACTGTATTTCCATTTTGGACATATTTCCACTTATTTTTACTGAATTTGAAAAATATGGCTTAATTACTGTATTAAAGATAGGGTAATATAATCAAATAGTCACTACATCACTTATTATTCTCATCTCTTATTACATCAACTCAATACACAGTGTACTAGGTAGTTACATTAAGTGTACTTTATTAACTCCGTTTAGTGTTCAACACATATGTTACATAAAAATCTATAAATTTGACTTACGTATGATTGTAATACTAGATACTAATATGGAATGTTGCTGAATAGAACTAAAAAATTGCATAAATAATGAGAGAATGATGATATTAATCCGAAAAACTTCTCAGTAATTTAGGATAATGAACAGCAGGAAAAGTAAATAGGCATTCTTTTCCCTCAGAATCACTCTTTTGAAGCTGAAACAAGATAAAGGGATTCAAAACACTAAACACTTTTTCTGTTAGGATATGTCTGTAATCTGATAGCTTATAGTTAAGCTGTGTAGATTAAAGACAAATGCTCGTAAATGATGCAGCAGCAATTCCTCCACGAACAGAAGGAACAGCCTACTCCTTCTTTTTGTGTCTCTGTAAGTAAGATTTACATTATTATTAACCCTGTATTTTCTAGAAAAAAAAAATCCATTCTCTACTGCATGCAAACGCTATGTCGTCTGCTCTGTAAAGGTGCTACGCCGTTCAATACTCAATTGTTGGATGTTGAGAGGGATGTTTCTTCCGAATAAGACAAGCAGACACGAATATAGTTAGGAAGCTAGAGGAAGTTGTGATTTGGCCTGTTTAAACAGTGTATTGTGCATAATGGAATTTAACGCTTCATACAGATCAGTTTATGTGTTTAATTTTGATTTGCTAAGGAATAAAGCAACAAAGCAATCCTTAGGTACAAAGTTATATGTGAATTTGTATAACTTTTTTCAAACTATCGGAGACTTAAATATCCATACTCCTAACTAAATCTGTGCAAATAAGACGACAAATGAATAGAGGAGTGTTCCAAGTTAACGAATTCGGCAATTTCGTGTTTGACAGAAGTAAATCAGAAGTGTATGATTGACCAAGTGAATGTCCTTTTGGTTTACTGAATTTTTTGATCATGATTTTTTTTCTTTTTTAATGGCTGAGCTAACCCTTTCCCATACCTTACAGACTTAAAACAAAAACAAAACTTTACACTAGGCATTTACAAAGTAATCACCATAATTCTTCGAAACGGTTAATTGAGTATTCATTAAGTGAATTTAGGAGTGGATTTCAAAAGAGCCTAAGTATTTTTTTTTTTTTTTTTTTTTTTTTGTCAATTTTGAGATACTGGTTTTGTTAAGTTCTATTTTAGTATCCCCGTATACTGAACTGGGTTTCATGTCAAAACTCCATAAATCAAATCAATTGTAGACAAAAAAAAGTCTTGTTTTCCAAAATGTCCTTAATCAACAGTTATTTCATGACTCACACCTAAAAACACTTATAAAACTCTTGCTATAGATAATTGCACCGTTATCTTACGAAAAATAGGTAATTACAGTTTTCTTTTACGTAAATAACTTTCATTTCACAGAAATAGAATGATGGAAACACACAAAAAAAATCGTCTCCTGAAAAACTTACTTTTTTGACTTAGGCTCTTTTGGAATTGAGCTCTTCAATTGTCATATTAGTCATGTTCAATTTGTCAATGAAAAAGAGTGTGGAATATCTCAGAATTCAGTGATGTAAATCATTTTTATGTAAATAGCGGACGTCATGAATAATCCCAAAATGATCTGCATCCAACTATAGCATTGAAGACATTCGATTACTCAATGATTAACATTCAAGTGAATTGACAATATCACTGTGAGATTGTTAAACAAAGTGAAAATGTAATAATGAAAACCAAAAGAGGACATCAGATCAGTGCCATTTTTAAAGCAAATCAGCAGGAATTGAAATTAAGAAGACATGAAGAAGATAGGGAGTTAATGAACAAAAGCAACTACACTCAACTGTTGAATTTGATTGCAAAATATGATTAGAAACTTGCAAACCGTTTATTGTATGTACATAACTATTTTTGCTAGAACTTTCACTAGAATTCAGAATAACAAGCAGCTCTGTAGCGAAATAGGACGTGGAGTTTCCCGTTCTTCTGTTGTTGCAATATGACATGACGAAATAACAGGCGTAGCAACTTTGAACAGTGTTACAGGGCGTGGCAAAGGGTGACAATGGCAAGGTGAAAAAAAAAATATTCCCTTAGATTTCCGGCGGGAGCTCAAGTGGTTCGGATTCCAAGTTAATCAGTTGTCCACGTCTCATATAGCCTCGCTGCTGAACGGGACGTTAAACTCAAAATCAACTCAATTCAAAATTATTCCCATGATTTACAGAAGTTATGGGAAATAGATCAGCTGCAACATTGCCGAGCGTGTAAAAATGAAATGACAGCTTTGACTTAAGAACCCACGATTATGTCATTTATGCTAAAAAGACGGATGATTATGAAGGAATTGATGGAATGAGAAGGCGGGAGGAAACGGGAGAATCTCGAGAAAACCCATGAACATCGTATCATCCATGTTATTTTACGCATGCTAATATTACCTTAGTGTTTGTCAGTGCCGAGGGGTGTGTTGTCATTCATGACCCGTTCCCGATCGAAAACAGCACCACACGCCACTGGAATGATGAGAGAATTGATAGAACGAAAATGTGTGTAGAAATTATAGAATTACGAGAAAACTTTCTCACTATGAAGGAGCTCTTCACAATCTTACAAGACCTGGAGTTGAATCATCAGCCATGTACCAAAGTGAGAGTTCTAGCTTTGAATAACATGCTCCCATAAGGAACTAAATACCAATAATTGAAATACGCAGTTATCTTACTTTAAGCTAATAGAAATATTGAAACAAATCTTAAGTAAAGAATGCCAATACTTGAGAAGCTGCTTAAAGAAATAAACTACAATGATCTACTTTTGAATTCGCAAATAAACATATGAAATAGACAATAGACGGACAGACAATCGTAATCTTTTAATATTGCTAAAACATATACGTATGAACAAATTAAGAAAATCAGCAAAATGGCGGGTGAATTCAACAACTGCATCAGAACTTTGCATAAAATAATATTGACTGAGAGAGTTAGAAATTGGAGCTCTTAACGTAATGAAATAGATAGAACTGGTTAATATTGCTTCTTGTATTCTATTTTAAGCTAATATAAATAAAACATTTTCATTCTGTTAATATTATCTTGTTCATTGAACCATATTATATTGAAATATTAATTAAGATCATTTGTAGATTCAAATTTCAAACTGTAAAATCCTACCTTATATTATCGTATAAAACTCTCATAATGCGGTACATGGTTACCTGTTCTTAACTCTGCCGTATAGAAGAAATTGTTTCTTTAAAGTAATTGTTCATACAAACTACAGTCATTAGTATATAACCCACGTTCTTTCTTAGTATAGAGTTTTCTAGTTCATACTAAAATTTCAGATTTTGAATACGTATATGTAAAATTTGTTTAACTTTTAAAATGAAAACTTAAGAATATGTCTGAAATCAATACAAGAAATGAAAAGAGCTCGAGCAGAATACCGTTTCGTTGTTTTCTAAAGTGCTGCTTTCCCGTAATGTTGTGGAGTGAATACAGGTCTTGTTAAAGAAAGCCTGGAAGCCACTAATATTATCTGGAAAGCCTGGAAAGCTCTCAAATCCATGGCCATCCATATTTCAGTAAATAGAATTAAACAACACCAAAATGCGAAACACTTTGGTCAATTGAGATCTTTATTTCAAGGTAAAGTATTAACATTTCGTATGTACTATATGGCCTATTAAAGAGAGCTAGTGGAAACTACCACAACAGCATTTCCTCCGACCAGATATTTCGAAATACTTGGTACTATATCTTATGTACTTTCTGTTTACATGTTCTCCCTAAATGATATCGTTGATAATTTTTCACATGAACATACCTCTCTCTTTTTGTTGCTATCAATAGGATACAGATATTTCTTGATCAAATCCTTCCAAAAAGAAACTTCCGTCGTTGGAAGATATTGGATGTCCCCTTTCTTTAACTCTGAATCTTCTATCCAATAGGGGTTTACTAAATCATCTCTTTCCATCTTTGACACTATGGGAGGAAAATAAATTAAGTTACACATTTAACTTCTCAACAATACACGAATAATAATAACATGATATTACGAGTAGTTTTATTTGGTTCTTCTTAATAGAGCTAACTTCTACAACACAAACTACCATTTATTTCATTAAATCAAGCATTATATAATAAATACAACCTCTGACAATTAAGTTCGGTGAATGAAGTCACTGCACACGACTTGGCAACATTGGCGGAAACAAGCCATGCCTCCATAGGTGTCGACAGTGATAGGCTGGCGTTATTTAGTTGTGAGTCAACAGAATTTCGCGAGGCACTTATTTGACTAGCAGTTTTTTTTTTTTTTTTTTTTTCGCGCATCCAGTTCCGTAAGACCCATGTTAGTGATAGCAGTAAAATGAACAAACAAAGGATTAATTTACACTTTCGTTTTAAGCTTGGGAATCGAGCCAAAGAAACCATTGCTATGTTGGAACAAGTTTATGGAAATCAAATCGTGTCATTGAAGTGTGTTTATAAATAGTTCAACCATTTTCGAGAAGGAAGGGAGGGCGTTTCTGATACCCCTTGTAACAGAAAGGCCATCAACTGCCAGTACCAGTAAAGATGATAACATTGACAAGGCGAAGACACTTATTCCCAACGATTGTCGTTTAACAGTGTGAATGATAGGTGAGAAACTAAATCTTAGCCATGAATCTATGAGATTCATCGTCATCCAGGACTTAAGGAAAAGGAAAACGCGTTTCGTCTTGTGACACATCACTTGACAGAGGAGAGAAAGAAAATACGTGTTCATACTTTACAAGATTTTATTGCTGTGGCGAATGAAGATCCAAAGAATGAGGTGCTGTGTGAGATACGACCTTGAAACGAAACGGCATAGCATGGTTCACCCCGTTAGAAGAAAGTCAAGATGAAAAAATCATGCATCAAGACAATGTTTATCGTTTTCTCTGACAGTGTTGGCATGATCCACAAGGAATTCCTGCAGGAGAGAACTAAATTGACTACTGCTAGTATGTGGAAATTCTGGGACATTTCATGAAACATCTACGATGGATACAACCTCAATACTCACTACAAGGCTCATGGTTTTTCGTACATGACAATGTTCGCTCTCACACAGGATAATCGTCCTACATTTCCCGGATAAAAAGAGGGTGGTGGAAATTTGAACATCCACCATACTTACTAGATCTGAGTCATACAGGTTTCTATCTTTTCCCATGCCTCAAAATCACCCACGAGATTGAGAATGTTCCGGACATCCAACGGAACGTGATGAGAGTTTTGAACACCATCCCCAAAGAAGACTTTTCTGAAAGTTTCCGGGATATGTACAATTGTTCTCAACGGTACATAGCAATGGGAGAGAAACACTTCGAAGGACAGTAAGATAGGTTTCATTAAGAATTCATCTACTTTCATCATTCAGAATCATTCAGCGAACTTTATTGTGAGAAATTGTCATTGAAATCAGTAAAAATCACTAAGTACGACTTAAAGATGTCAATACTACTACTCTTTCAATTTTCTTGGTTGATTTGAACTTTATAAATAAATAAATAAATTTAACTGAGCTTCTGTTTTAATTTTTTAAATATTTTAACATGAAAGAATTAATTGAAAATATGTCGATACATGTTATTTCTATGAACATATTTTTGATAAGTAACAGTTAGAAGTTGTTACTTATCAAATAAGAAAGAAACTTTAATACAAGTCAAAATACATATGTTTGTAAACACATATTTATATAGGTTTAAGTCAGAGACTCCAAATCTTTAGCATTTTTGCGAAAAGTCAGAACTTACTTTAAAAAAAAAAAAAAAAAAAAAAAAAAAAAAAAAAAAAAACTAGAACGGCTTAAACTCTACACATCAGTATCGGGAAACTTACGCGTAATATCGCTATCATAGTCATCAAAACATGAGAAGCTTTCCTCTTCAATCGTTTCAGCTACTGATGATCGATGACTCTCTGTTCTGGTAAGTCTTTTTCTGTTGGGTCCATCAATGTTAATCACTCTAAGGGAGGATAATGGAAATTTGAAATAATTAATTTTCAATTTAAAAATGAAATAAATAAATAAAATAAAATAAAGCAGATACAAAATATGCATTCAAAGATATCTTAATAATTGTTTATGTATGTTGTGAATAACTTTCATTGTTTCATCTGACAAATCTAATGAGAATATGAAGTTTCCTCTCCATTTATAATTGTTATAAATGCTTCATTGTTTCACAATAATAACTACTTCATTTTAAAGTAATGGTATATACTGAAGATAGTAAGATCAGGCGGTGATATTTGTAACTATATTTAAAACTGACTGTTAAGAGTCTCAGGTTACCTGAACTTAATTATTGTCCTACTGTAATTACAATATGAAGCAGGTACACTGAGCTATGAAATACACTGTTGATTCACCTAACTCTTGAATTTTTACTCTAACTCTTGAAACAAGATATCAGTAAAGGAAAGTTTATTTTATTACAAACAGATAAGTAGAGTAACAGATAGATAGATCCGTTGAAGGTTTGTAAAAGGAAAGATTTTTTCGTACTAAAGACTTAATTTTAGCCTTAAAATAAACTAGAACAGTGACCCCATCCTATAACAGAATATGTTGTAAATATTCTACCTAACTGTATTGTTCTAAAGAATTTATAATTTTTAGAAACATCCTTCAAATTATAAAGATTAATTATTTAATGATCACCATGCACCCACATAAATTGGAACAATGATATAATCAATGGTATAAAATTAAGTGTTTCATATATAAAAGAAAATAAAAAGGATCTTACTTCTCTATAGTTTCTAATCTTTTTCCTATAACGTTGAGAGAATCTGCTATTCTCATAATATGATATTTCTCATCCACTGGCTTTGGATGAGTACAGCACATACACTTGAAAAGCCCTGCCAAAGAGAATTCGAGAGATCCTTCTGTAGAGTTATCACTGTTGCTATTTGAATTCAGCCAACCAAGCCAAAGATTTTGTTTCCTGTGTCTCTTAGCTACTTCCTCGATTTCTTTCTTCTCCTCTTCAAGCTCCTGTTATTTACAAAAAAATATATATATCAGGGGCGGCTTGCCTATAAGTGCTGCAGAGCTGCAGAACTACCAGCTATTTTAGTGGCATAAATGTATTTTCAATTGAGTTGAATTGTGTTTAATTTAATCAAGGTAATAACATGTAATGATGATATTTGGTCTAACGGTGTCCTGAAATTGTACTGCTAGATATGCTACATATCGTAGTATTACTGGAAACACCTTCTGAAGCTTAATAATATTGCAAGAGCTGTGCACGGATTGCCCTATGCTTTAGCATTGAAACCAAAATCTTCACCAGCCGCACCGTATTACGTTTTCCTTGTCTCTTAGATAGGATTTACTAGAGCTGCACTCCCAGCAGCTCAGAACTCACGAATACTTCCGAAGAAGCCGAAGACACACGACGTGATGTACATGAGGCTCCCTTCTCTTGTTTTTGATAACGGTGTTCAGTGTAATTGTTGCGCGCTTTGAAAGTAATAGTATTCCATGTTCAAGTTTGTGCAAATTTTCTGAACAAACACAATTTGTGTGACATTTTTAAGGAAACCGTAAACCTTTTGCAAATTCTTCAATTACCCCAACGACAATAGCTGAAGCAGAACGTTACTTCTCTAATTTTAAAATAGTTAAAACATTTTCGGGAAGCACAATATGTCAGGAAAGAATCAATGCTTTGGCTGCCTTATCAATCGAGCGTGATTTCATATCCATCATGCCAAACTTTAATGATAGAGTAGTAGGACATTTTGTACAGCAGAAGACACATCGGATAGACTATTTACAAACGATAAAATATTTATAATTCAGCAGTATTAATACAATTTCTACCTGTAGACATTACGTGAATCGGAAATTGTTATGGTATCTGAAAACAGTGTTTCTTACGATATGGGTATGGTATTTTTAAAGTTTGTTACACGCAACAGTGGCGTATTTAGAGAGGAGCTATGAGGCTCAAGATCCCCCGAAATTCATTTAAACTTGTAGGTATCCCAAAGGAAAAATTAAGTGCTTATTCATATGCTGTGCAATGCTCCTCCCGGAACAAAATCCTAAATACGCCACTGACACCCAATAAACAAAACAATTGTGTTTTGGTTGCGATACAGTAAAGTTGTATATATATATTTGTTAATTTCAATTATAATTGTCATTTACGTATAACGATTAGAGTGCTAAAAGATATGCGGTTCGTGTAGATTTTATAATTAATTACTGCAAACGGAAAATTTAATATACCAAAAAAAAAAAACACTGTGCAGAACTACCTCAGATTATGGTATCGAGCCGCTACTGATATATGTACTTACTCTATAGTACATAATATTACAATTACAGTAATCAATAAAGCATTGATTAGTCTTTATAGTAATAATTTTTTAGAGTTTCCATCTGTTTTTTATGATAACAATTGTAACTTGATAGAAAAGTTTCTTGCTTTTTAAGTTATTAGTTTCTTATGACTCGAAGCAGGTAGAGCTTATATTCGGTTATATGAAATATCAAATATTAAATTCGCTAATGAAATTCAATATTTTACGTGGTTATTTCCGGTTTACACAAATATAATAATTATATCTATCCTTCAGGGCGACTCTAGAGTTCTACGACACATTGGTACATGGTCACATTGGCAATGGTGGTGAAACGGGTTTCTTATCCTCAACACCCAACTCCGTTGCAAAATCATCCCCTGGGTATGGGGCCTCCAGTGATATTTTGCTTTGAAGGCATTCTTTAAATTCTGATATTAGGTACAAATATTGCAGGAAAATTTTGCTACTGTTAAATTGCATAATTGTGCCAAATATACATTTTGTTAAACACAAAGAAATCCAGGTATTCGAAAAGAAAGAAAAAAAATGTCAACACTACTCAACTTATTTCTTCAACTGAATTTTCTCATAAGCGGTCTCAGGTTCGATTTCCGGTGGAGACACTCGGTCGAAAACTTGTCATAACATTTTCGGGTAACCATTCTGAGTAAGATTTTCACTGGGTTTTCCTCATTCACATCAGGCAAATGCCGGGATGGTACCTAATTTGCAGGTGCTTCCTTTCTTCCTCTATTTCCTAAATAGCGTCCTCGCCGAAGAACGTCATCTCTCAGTCATAAAGTATATGTGATTACATTGTATGTAAGAGTAGGCGTTCAAAGGACTGCACTGTGAGGCAGGCGATCTCTAGAAAGAGCCAAGCCAGAACACGTAAACAGAGTACCATCAACTATCGTAACTTACACAATGTTGCCAAATCTATCATAGACATCAATCAGGGTTGCAAATTCCATATTAAAGTAACTAACATTTTCTTCGGTCGTTTCTCATCGTATATAGGAATAGATATCCATATTTTTTCTTAACTATTTTCCTTCGTATTAATTTTGAAGGTATGTGACTTTGTTATTACATTATAGAGCCTCTGGTAAATGGATCCATATTTTAAATTGATAGAGTAAAAGGAATATGGTAAACCCAAAAGTCACATTAACAAAATGAACTAATTAATCATATGAAATTATGCCGGATAAATTCTTGCTGAAATTCAAGAATTCAAGAGAACATAATTTTTATTAATGTGACTTACTTTCTAATTATAGAATGTTATTAATTTATAACACTGTATTTATTCATAAAGTACTTAGTAAGTTTCCGGAAACAATAACTTTTTCCTTTTCCTATTTTCATGTTACTTCTATCTTTATTTAGTCTTATACCGACATTTTCTAATTGGAAAATAACAATAATAATAATAAGAAGAAAAAATTTACCTGTCTCTATCTGTAATCCATATTTTCAGATTTGACCTTTGAAGTATAGGGATGTTATTGAAGAAAATAATGATTTATTATATGGTTTTCAAGTTAAATTTAAAGAAAATACATTTTTGTACATGAATCACATGATGTTTTCTTTAACATTTACCTCCTACTAAATAATTTAATCATTATAACCATTAATCACTAGATTTTCATTGTTTCGATGGCCTACACGTAAGAACTGTGGTGCATACGACGAAACATAGTTAGTAAATTAATCTATTCTCTATCTAGCTACTTCTGTTTTAACTGAACACTTTAATATAAATCCCAATTATGATGTAGAGCTGGGTATTTGTTTTAATTTCCTCCCAAAGTTAAAATATTTTCTTTTATGTCTGCAAACTTATATAAAATGGGAAACAACAATGTGAATACATGCAGATTATTGTAGTTTCGTAATATGAGTGAATTTTCAGTCTCTATTTTATTTGCTATCTTGTTTTATTCTCTTTCCATTAACGGAAACATTATTTTGAAAAAGAAGAAAATATTAATGTGTTCAGTTAACTTTCATGGAAACCAGCACGTGATTAGCTAAATCAAAGCTTGCAACAAGGACCAACGATTGAAATTATGTTGTACTTTCTCAGAGTGATAAAACTGCTTTGCAACTAACTGATTAAATGTTTATTTTATGTATATGTTCCACTTTGTCAAAATGTGTGAACTATACTTTAAAGAATTTTTACTTTTCAGAATTCTTGTCTCCTTCATTAATTCTCTACAAAATACTAATTAGTATACAGTATAAAAGTATTAGATATACATGATATGTTAAACAAGATGATATTTTGGAATTTCAAGTCAGATAAGAAAATATATCACATTCCCTTAAATTCCATTCTAATAGAATCAACAGAAATAAACAAGAGGGTGCTTTACGAACTATAACATTTAATCGCATCTAACAACACATCTCGTTTAAATATATTACAATGTTTTTGCAGTTAATATCACATAAAGTTTAGATAACCAAATTTTATACACTGATATGCTATGAGAAATTTTCCTAGAGGTGAAATTTACGAGAGTTGTTAAATCATTTTGGAATGATCAGTTGATCCGATATTCCGAAGTATTAGAGCATTTCTGTTTCAAGTGTGCTCCTGCTATTGCTGCTGTCAATGTGTGTTTTCCCGTACCTCCCTCAAAAGAGGAGGGACAAGTTGCTATGACTAAGATCATTCAATAGTTGGATGTAGACAGGGTTGCCACATTGAAACCTTCCGAATTATTTCACGGGCTTCGCTGTACACTGTCTTGTTAGTCATTTTAAGTAGCCTACGATCTTCACCCACCAAGACCAAACGGCTGAATGACAAATTGGAAACACAGCCGAGATGATTCATTTTCCCCCCGAAACAAAGGGAAGGTTTCCTCCGTAAGAGAGCGGTAGGGGGGGAAGTATGTTTCACACATTTTCCGAGAGCACACTTGAAATAGAAAAAGCTTTACCTATAAAAGTAGATACCTAAAAGCCACAGTTTTACAAACCTTTTTCGTCTTTTTTGTCTGTACATTCTCCCTAGTCCCCCAAGAAACGATATTGAGGTTTATGAGGGAGTAAAGGACCAACAAAAGATACACAGATGGAACACTGAGCAAATAGATGATTCCCGGAACAATGCACCAGAACTCCTGAGGATGAAGCAATGCAGCAATGAAAAATGAACCAGAGAGTGTAATTAAGAAAATAGCCGAAGGAGAACCAATTCCGTCCATTCCTAGCTGCAGTGCTGTACCAACAATCACAGTCATCATTACCAGGGCATATAGTGCTGAGAGAATCTGTGCCACTCGAAGCTATAATGAATAAATATACATGTATATAAAAAATAATTATGTACAATATATTATGATATACATTAGAAAAGATTATACTCAACATCTAGAGAAATTAGATTGTCGTATTCTCCTTGGATTTGTGTGAATAAACACAATAAGCATTTTCTACTCGTTTTGTTTTGAAGTCAATATACACCAAACTATATTTAAAATGGAAGAACTCTTAATTTTATACACAGTTTCTCACATACTGAAGCAGAATCATCCCCCATTTTGCGTCTTTCGGCATCAGCAGCTTTGTACTTCTATTAATTGTATGATCATGTTTAGTATTTATTAGGATGAGAAGAGAGTTATTGGTGAAAAATTAATTAAAAATAAATAAATAAAATTAGAGACTAAAATTATATACTTCCAAATAATATCAAAGAAAGCCTGTATTTCCGAGAGTATTTTGATAATGTTGGCGTAAATAGGTCTTACTTAATTAATAGGTCTTAATTTACTTTGCATTGCGTTACAATATAATAAACTACTGATGTTAATAGACTTAAAAATCAGTATAATATTTCCTGATAGAGATATTTGCTTCAGACACAAAACACAAGTAATTGGATGGATTCACTTCAAGCAATAAGTTCCGTCTCATGTAGCCTCAGTGCTGAAAAGGGACTTTAATTCTAGTCAACCAATTGTAAATATATATTATCGTATCATAAGTTCAAGGTACTCAAAAAATTTCTTCCAAGCAGAAACAGACACATACAGTGCATAATACTCTGCGTTAGGTCTCGAAGTAATCTCGACCAGTATTCAGCACCATTTATAAACCTTCCTGCAGCCTCACAATGCCCTGGCAATAAAATTAGGGGATCTTGGACGACGCAAAGAAGTCAGTGACGTGTGCCGCAGGTCTGCCTCATTGTCGGATTTCCTACGAAGGTGGTTGTCGAGAGAATGGAAGAGATGGTATCTAATGAAACTAGATCCGGTGAGTGTGGTGGTTGGCACAGCGTTTGCTAGCCACTAGTATCCCTGGTCATCCTTGCCATGTGTGGTTCCTGGTTGCAGCACACCCTTGTGATTAAACAATACTGGATTCTGCTGCAATATATGATACACTGTTGCAACTGCTGTGAGTATAGGTCCGCAGTGATGGTGTAACCTTGTGGTAGGAGTTAGCAAAGTATAACTTGGCAATTAGTATACCAGACACAGAGAATGATCTTGCGTGGATGCAAAGATGGTCTTAGGTGTGAGGTACAGAGTCACGTGGGGTAACCAATACCTGGTACGCTTGGGAGTGTTATACTGTTATATTAGACCCACTTTTCGTCATCTGTGAGCACATGAGTGTGTTTCGGTGCCGAGACAGCAGCAATAAACAGCCAACTACTCGTTGTTCCTTGTTCACTGCCGACAACGTGTGGGGAACTCACTTGTTCAGCTTATACGCCCTCAATATCCGATGCACGTAAAATTTGATTGTTTCCTCGGAAATCTAGAAGCGCTCGACAAGTTCACTACACGTTTGAGTACTGGCCTTCTCTATGGCTGCCTTCAGGACCTTGCTACCCAACACCTGTAGTAATTCACTCGGGTTCATCACAAAGACTCAGATCTCCTGACCTGAACTTCTGAAACCAATGACTTGTGACGAGTTCGCTCATGGCATCCTTTCCAAATGTTTCTTGTATTCGACAACTTGATGTAACTGCTGACAGGTCCACCTTAAAGTCATACAGTGAATAATTGAGAACGGCCTGCTTCGGTAATTCTATTTCCCTTCGGCACTGGACGAGCTGTGATTGCAATATATACACAATGTGCATGTATTGGCACAAGTCAATAATCACACTAATTCCTCCCCGTCTGTCATCGCTTTATTGGTGCGTACGTCACTTCGTTTATTTGATGTGAGTGCTTCATCAAATGAAACGCCAAACACGGAAACAACATTTTTCTTTATCTCGTATATAATATCATATAATATTATAAATATATAATATCATTTAGGACACTGTATGATTACTTACTTGAATCTCTGTTTTACAGAAAAAGCAGATAATCACGAAGAAAACAATGGGAGCCATATTATAACAAAAGCTGGTCCAATTGTCAATCTTGAAAGCTGCAACAAATGCTCCGACCAACATCAAAAATATAGTTCCCGGACCAAGAATAGTTCCACACATTAACATAAACTGAAAAAAATAATTAAAAAGTACAAAATCATTGTTTCATTGTCTTTATAAAATATTGGAAGATGGACAAAACGGAACATACTTTTTTTAAATGGTTTCTTCAATATTACATTTTTTGTATCGTTTCAATTATTCCTTAAATTAAAAAGATAGTATTAAAATTTTACAACGTAAAACTTTAGTACTCTCAAAAATATTTAAAATAGCACGTGTTTCAAGAATATTCTTATAAAGCAATATGTCTGTCAGCCAATTGTTCTGTCATATTCCTTGCGATGTATTCCTCAATAATAAGGAATATCTCGAAAGTACTTTCTATTTTTATCACAAAGTTTTGCAAAAATGAAATATTATGTAATTTTTGGGAGTCAATATTTGAAAAAAAAGTAAAAATATGCTGTAAAATTCAACGAATATCTTTATGCAGCAAAGGACTTTTCTTCTTAAGTCGGATAAATAAACCATATATATATATATATATATATATATATATATATATATATATATATATATATATATATAATTATTATTGAGGGAAGCAAAATGGTTATTGTGCTTTAATTTTATTTTGTGCAGGAGTATGATATTAAATTATATGGTGTAATCATATTATTATTAATTCTATGTCCCTTTTAGCCATTTTTATATCATTTCTGGTGTAAGATAAACTAGTTTATCAAATCAAGGCCTAACAAATTGTTTAATTATTTGACAAAATACAAAATAGGCCTACAATAATTATTTGACATAAAAGTTATTTTAAAAATGAATATAATTTAGAAGATAAAAAGTTACAAAGCAACTGAAATTTTGTATAGGCACGAGTACAAGAAAATATGTTCATACACTCAGATTATGATGTATGGCACTATCGATTATGTCAAAATTAAAGTTACTATGCATTTAAGTTAGATTACTAGGAAGTCCTTAATGTATTTAAATGTAAATCTGCTACTGCTTAAATACATTAAGTCTCTTATATCGTACAACCTAAGATAAAATGTCGCGGATCACATTAACGCAAGTAGATATCATTACAAGAACTAATTTTATCTAAACTAATCTCATGGATTTTTTACTGTTCTTTTTGTAAAATGTATATATCTTTTTATTATTCTCTAATTTTTAGTGAAAAGTATTTGTCACGTATTTTAGTGATGGCAATATTAATCGTATTTCCAAAGTAATTTAAATTGTCACTTCTCATCACAGGACAGTAGAGGGTAATTTTTTCGTGTTTGCCTACTTACTTGATAAGCGATATATAAAGACGAAATATTATCATTGATTTTGATAGTCCTTTTGTAATCCATGAGGAGGTCAATAATGTTTGCCATTGTGGAAGGTACCCAGCGTCGTCTCTGATTATAGAACTCGTTGAACCCTTCGGGACAATGGGTATATGCGTCAGCGGCTGCAGAATATTCCACTCTGTATCCTCTTTGCAAAAGCAGAGTACAAAGCCATCTGTCCTCTCCTAAAAACAAAGATAATAATAATAATAATAATAATAATAATAATAATAATAATAATAATAATAATAATAATAATAATAATAATAATAATAATAATAATAATAATATATAATGCAATATGTAATGCAGACGCAAAAGCAACACCACTTCATCTAGCCAACACAGAGTTCACCACAAACTATGAATAAGATGAACAAAACCATAGACAATGGAGAGCAAAAGATAACTACGAAACTCTTTAAAAATCACCTAGAAAATAGTAATACAGATAAATGACGATAAAATTCTTGGCTCAAGAAAACCGAAATCTTTTTCGAAACAGTACGATTTATTATGGTCTACAAGGACAGACTAATACCAACTTGAAACTACTGTAAATACACATTAACGCAAGAAATACTGGATGAAACATGCACAAAATGTGGAAACACATCAGAAGCAATTGAATATATCACAGGCACTTGCCATATAATGGTTTTAACAAACTATCCGGAAAGACACAACAATGCTGCAAAAAACATTCAACAGTTTCTCGCACGTGGCATGGAACCAATCTCCGATATCAGGTCATACTACTGATATCAGCCAAATCTAGTACTTGGAAACGATAACTACAAACTATGTTAGGAGAGATCAGAACAGATATAACGGTACTTGCAAACAGACTCAACATCACTATCATCAATAAAATGAACCAAGAAGCAACTCGTATTGATGTAACAGTACCATTGACTCACAACATAGTGCAATATTTAGTACGATAATTAAAAACCTGAAAGACGAAATCAAAAAGATATGGAAATTACAGACAAAAAACATCTAACAAACCTACAAAAATCAGTAATTCTAGCCATTTATTATATAGTCAGGAAATTCTTTGGATAAGAACTATTCCAATAATATGCACTTGCCACAGACGGCCGCCAGATTATTAAGCTAAAACAGGTTTAAACCAAGATACAGAAGTGATACTAAAATATTATTATATATTAACATCTATTCATAACTAGTAATACTCATAACTAAAAGTAAGATAATAAAATGCACATTTCACGCAAAACTCTTTTAGTTCACGTCATTTATAAGGAGAAAATGGTTGATTTTTGATGATGAAAGGATAAAAGCTCGTTGCCAAAGAGTGAAAAGTTAAAGTGATTCAGGCATCATTATCAAACCATATAAAAGAGAAAAATTAAATTATTACTTTCTCTAATTTGACGACGCAATATCTACTTACTGTATGTTGATCAGAGCAAACTAAAAAATATACTCTAAATTTCTATCAACTTTCTGTACGCTAGTTAATTTTTGCAGTATAAATTCTACCAGTTCAAAAAATCAACATTCCAAATAATTCCTAGATTAACTCACATAGATTAATTAGATAGTAATCATAAAACTTACATCTTTGAAGTTATTGTGAAAACCCTTTCTTTGTTAGTTTAAACAATATTTTAATTAATTATTACTATTATTATTATTTACCTTGATCGTACTGTATATAATGTCTTGCTTCATTTGAACGCGTTGTATACCGTCGCATTACATTGTCATCCATCAAGGCTTTAGCACGAAACAGGGAGAAGCATCCAGGGCTACACAGAACACAGCCAATCATGTGCTCAGTTGCTTTCTGTAACCAATGACTTATAGCATATTCAAATTTCTGGTACCATACCATGGGACCTGCAAATAGAAAGGAGAATGCAATGGTAATTCTTATTAGATTTATGTATTACATTGATACTTTTCAGAAAGCTTTTCAAACAAATAAATTACTCTATTTATGTCGACTCACTAGCAAACATTTGGTTGTATTAGTCTATTAATACTAAAGACTGAATATAATGAAATAATCTTATATTTATTTTATAAATGTTGCTATTTAAACTATCTTCCACTTTTCTATCTAGATAAGAAAATTAATTGACAATTTAAAAAATTTGTGACAACTTACTATCGTATATTATGCATAATAAACTTTCTATCATGCATCATCAGTTAGAACTAAGAAAGACTGAAAAGTGAATAACAGTAAATATCATTTGTCAAAAAATCGTCATGTCGTCTTCCATGATTTAATATGATATAATGTATTGAGTGACATGATGTTACATGACAATAATCATTTATTGCCTCTTCATTTGTTCTGCTTCTATCTGATGATGATCTATAAATGATCGAAAAATTTTATAGTTTCTTTTCGTTGTGTTCTATATGTACTCTCACATGTGCTGTTAAACTTCCATTTCACTCCCTTATCGAGCTACATCCTATCTGTCATTATTAAAAGTGTGCCACAATGTATGGTTAACAGCCCTTTTCAAAATTTTCTAGCGGGATTCTATTTTAACATTTAAGATATAGGACCAATTTAATGCGTCGTACAAACTCTTCATCATAAATATTAGGCCTACGAAAAGGTAAGGTCAAGTATACAGACAAACATGAAATTCTTTCTCTTATTATTTCTTTTTTCTTCCAATGGAATATTTCTGTCCAATGGTTCTAGTTCAAAGTTAATTAATAATGTCACAAGAAACAGACCGGACTGTCAACCTTACCAACGCAGAAACTGTAAACTTATTGGCAACTTAGAATTTCCAAGAAAAACAGTTCTTTCACTATCATGTACGGGACTTTATATTTAGTAGTAATTTTGAGTATCTTTTTCTTTGCTTTGTTGAGCTATAGTAAAATTTCTTAGTTTCAACCCCATCATTTATAAATAATTTATTTGCATTTATGTCAAATGAAGATCTACCTTGCAGTACGTTTGATTGTGGTTACGATTTCCGGTGAGAGTGCAGAAATTTCGGTGTTGTTTCGGCATTCTAAAGCTACTGATAGTTAGTATAAATAAGAAGTAACAAAGTATGACACTGACCATACATCACCAAGGTAAAATGGTTAGTAAATTTTAGTTTAAATTGTGTTGAAAAGTATCCTATATATATATATACACATACTTTAACTACCATATTTAAAATAATATGATATACTGGAACAAAGGAATCCCGAAGTGGAAATGGAAAATGAATTACTTACCAGAAAACAGTGGAAACATACTAAAAGCGGAGGGAGAAAAAAATAAAAAAAACAAAAAAGTAAATACTAATTGATGTGATGGGATGTATATCTATTCACAGAAAGTAAACATTCTCGTACCTAAAATCATCCAAAAGACAAAATAAGTTAGTGATTTTGATGAATGTCTTGAAACTGTTCGCTGACTTTGTGTCTTCTGGCTATTTTTAAGTGTGAGAATTTATTACTTTTTGTTAACAGAGAAGTAATATTGAAGCATACAGGTGGGTACCATGTTCAAATACAAGGTACGTGATAGGTTTGCCAGAGTGAAAGTGGAGCGAATTCAGTGGAGACAGATAAAACAAATGGGAGGAATAGGTTGGTAGAAATACATAAGAATAAAGGAAGAATGAAGAGTAAATTTAGAAACAAATATTACAAGGAAAGAAAGAAATAAAAAATATAAATAAATAAAAAATACTCAGAAAATAAGTAAAAAATAAATTATGAAAATAAAAAAATAATAAAAATAATAGAAGATAATATAGAGCTATAAATATGTAGGAAAATTAATAAAAAGAATAAAAAAAGGGGTACCTTTTTAGTGTATGTGGTTAACTTTCACTATTTTTCTTACGATCTTACTGTTAGATCTTATTCAAACTAACATCGGTGTAATTGTGATCGTGTTCATCTACATACACTTACATTCAGAAAACAGATAACGTACGCTTGCATGACCATTATAACCATTAGACTAAGTACAAAGGCAGAACATTTTCTGCGAATTCTTCAATAAAGTACTTGCACATATAGAACATTTCTCGAAACAAATAGATTAAACCATTATCAAACACTCACTCATATATGAAGACTATTAAGGCAAGTAAACAATGTACACATGACACACAACAATGGTTTCTTCTTTTTTCCATAGTCCTTACTGTCACATGCCCATTTCCTTATGTTTCATCTCCTCCGTTACCTCTGCAAATGAACAATCGTTATTTTGATCACATGATACATCAATTTTACAGTCTCCTCGGGCATTTTCGGCTTCCTCATCAATCATTGTTGCTTCCTGAAACTCATCGATCTATAGCCGAACTTCCTGTTTCTTAGGACTTCATCGACCACTTCACCGTGACCTTCATGTCCTCTCTTAAGACTTAGCCGACCTAGAACCACATTGACATTTGTTGAGCTATCTGTCTCCTTAGCCCTTGTCCTCTTGCAGACCTCTACGCCTCCTTGGTTCATATCAATCTTTTCGTCTACCGCTATTCTCTTGAACCTTAGCCGTTGCTTTGTTGTAGAGGTGTGGCAATGAAGGTTATGGAAATTAAGTAGGAATCGGTAAGCAGAAAAAAAGAAATACTTATCTATTAATGAAAGAAGGGAACAACTGAATTTTTTACACATAGACACCATATGGACACTGGATTGTCCAAGCGCAGAAGCTTAGGCTGTGGTACAAGCCATGTGGTCTGAGTGGAGAGCACCGACTTCGAGAGCGGGAGAGTGTCTGGCTGTTCTGGAAAGCGGACTGGATAGCGTAGTAGTTAACGAATCGGCATGGTATGCCGGAGATCCCGGGTTCGAATTCTGGTCCAGTCATTCAGATTTTCACTCTTTCTGTGTTATTGAATTCGCATCTACAGAGAATCCGGTGTATAAAAAATTTGATTGTTTCCTCCTTTTATTAATATATATGAATTACAACCGTCAAAAGGAGTTCTTAATATATGGACACTGGATTGTCCAAGCTAGGCTGTGATACAAGCCATGTGGTCTGAGTGGAGAGCACCACTTCAAGGTTGGGGGAGTGTGTGGTTATTCTGGAAAGAGTATTGGATGACGTAGTGGTTAACACATCGACACAGTATGCTGGAGATCCTGGGTTCGAGTTCCGCTCCAGTCATTCCCTCTTTGTGTGTTAAATATATACAATGTTCTTATGTTTTATTTTACAAGTTGTCAACAGTTCAAAGCTTCTGTTATTGTTAGTTTGTTTTTAGTTATTAGAGACCTTTAAGTTGTATAAATTAATTATGAAAATATATTGTGATGTGTATAAAGGTATGTAGTTGTGGATTTTGATTTTGGGAATGATAAGATAAAGTACAGGTTTAGTTTGAATGCTCCACCTACATGTAACTAAAAGATGACAAATTTCACGGTATAACACTTACAGCTTATACGATGAGCTTGATTAAAAAGAGAAATATTTAGTCGAAAGTTAATTGCAGCGATGTTTCTAAATAAAAAATACTCTGTTAAAAAATCGAAACTTCTGAATGTATATCTGTTTACACACTTCTTTAGAATAAAGCTTACTTACCACAGCCCACAGGATGAATTCTTCCGCATGCAGCTCCCAAACTTCTATTTTTCTTCATTAAATCTACAAGAAGTTGCACGGCTCCAGGCTGAAAATCAATATCTCCATCCAATGTGAGAATATAGGTGTTCTCTGCCAGTAGTTCTTTCCTATCCACGGAAATCGGCAGTTCCATTAGGCGGTGGCCAAGTAAATAATACATGTACATTACCTAAGGAAGATGAAAAATTAAATATCTGCAATACTTATTATTTCTTTTCAGGGAAATAACTAAAAATAGAAGATGTAGAAATCACATGATCATAACAACTAACACATCATCAGAACAAATAATCCCTAAACCACTGGACTTCTACTGAACATTCGCTCTATTTCACTTCCTTGGATGTTTCTGACATGTATAGACATCTGATCCTGATGGATGTTTTTTTGTACATGCGTCTAGCATATATTATTGTAGACGTTTTGAATCAAAAGATACATACTATATATTCCCAAAATTATTTTTTAGACTCTGTTGTGGTTCTAAATCAGACTCAGAAATTATAGAATAATCCTCGTACTTAACTTCAATAATGAATTAGACAATACAACATTTAATGTTAACTTTTTTAAATATATATTTAAACAATTGAACTTGAATAGAAAACGAAATGTTTAAATGAAAATAAAACGTTAATGATGCTTTTAATTAAGAAGTGTTTCTGCATTTTAATACATTTAAAATTTAACACATTGTTTTGTATTTTATTCACTTCCAATATGGAAATAATTGATCTAATATATTTTATTTCATATTTCACTCAATAGACAACTTTTATTATTTCTACCAAATCAAGCAACTACTCCCATTATATACGCACTAAGAATTCAAAAATTAAGAAAAAGGAATTTTCTACTCTCCTTTCTGTATACGAGTGAATGTAATATCTTCAAAATTTCGGCTGAGAATTGTTGACCTTGGTCACGAAATAGAATGAGGCTGTTTTAAAAGTTTTGGTGAGAGAAGTAGGCTTCCTACCCAAAAGCTTTAGAACAACTCCATTCTGTATTCGTGATCGAGAACGAAATTTTCAGCCAAAATATTCAAGAATTTACATTTATTCACACACAGAAGATGTAGTGAAGTAAAATACATTCTCTAAATTGTTAGGTAACCTTTCGCATCAAGTCAAAATGTCTATATTACCTGACTCCAACGTTTCTTGCGCCTGATCTTTGACGTATCCTTCAAATGAGCAATTAATTTTGTTTTTCCAGGTAAGATCCACATTAGTCTACCTCCATACGGTGTTGGAAACTTTGTAGGAGGACGAATATTTATATTAGTTTGATGTACGTGACTCGCTGCTTCATCTATTGTGTCTACCAGCGTCTTAACAAATTGGTTTACAACGTTTTCTTCAATGCCATCGTCACTCAACTCAAAAGCATCGTCGAAGAAAATGTGAGCTGGATGGAAGATAAGAAAAGTAATTTTACAGTTATCCTTACAATTTATAAAGTTACATTACTTGTTTCCTTAGGTTTTCAGCAGCTGATATAAAGCAGGGATGTTTCAGATTACTGGCGTACGCAGAAGTTCATCGAAGTTAGAGGTTCCAAGTTCATATAATTTAAGGAATTTGCATACATACCTTAATGTAATAAATGTTTATTTTTGCATAATAGCTTGCTCAAGGGAGTCTGTGTTAAAACCCCGACCCTTCCCCTTATGTACATCAAGGCTTCAGATACTATAGAACAAGACAAAACGGACTAATGTTAACGTGCTAGCGATTCAATAAGTAAGGTGTACTGGAAATGATAATCTCAGGATAGGGCAATACACGAGGAGGAATGATGGGAACACGGTGGCTCAGTAATAGAGAGCTTACCTCTGGTGCATGGGGTTTCTTGTTCGATACCTGATCAAGTTTGTGGTGGACAACATCGTGTCTGTGTTTTTTCGGAGTATTCCCGTTTCCTTCCACATTCTCGTTTCACCATTTCTGGCATCATCATTCACTTACCTTAATCATCATCTCCTTTACATAAAAGGCAAAATCGTGGTACTTAAAACTGAAAGATTTTAATTCATTTTCTATATGGGGAATAAAGTTCAAAATCTATGAACTGGATTCTTAGAAATAGTATTTTTAAGATGGTCGAATTTGTTATACAGTGTAATGAAGTGTTGATGTTGTGATATAGTAGTCCTGAAGAGCACACACCAACGGAAGAAATGGAAGGTCTCATTATGGGTAATGTCCATGAAAAAGTGAAGAAACCGTGGACAATTTCAGAGCGAAGGTACGAAAGAAAGGAAAATTTTGAGCAACAATTGCCCATGCTAATGGCAGTGGAGTAGATTTCTAGCATATAAGACTAATCAATACATCCACGTACTTTAAAGTGAGGGGATACGTAAGTATAATTGGATGTCTTCAGATGTTACACAAGAAATCGGGTTACTATGTGTTAATTGACAACAGAGGTACATGAGTCTTGTAGACTTTACATACAGAGGGATAGACTCAGATTGAAACATCAACAGTATGATGGCGAAGATTCAACAAAGGCTTTTGGTAATTAGAGAAAGTACACAAATTTGTAAAAAGAGAAAAATTTACTGTTGAAAATCCCAAGAATCCAAAAGTTAAGCAGGAATTTCAGGCGGAGCCATCGTAGTCAAAATATGGGGAAACATCCGCGACACCGTTTAAGAATTATATGACGCATTAGAGAGAGAACAAAAAAACGTTATTGGATTCAAGGTGTAAAGCCGTAAAGAAACAAAGGAAGCGGTTAGATTGCAATTGCTTCAGAATTCAAATATTGTAAGATAAGAAGACAGTAAATTTGAAATTCCCCACACTTTTAGATGCAAAGGAAACAGTACATGAAGGATATAATTGTGGAAATAGAGGAAAAAAGCGAAATGAATGGCATATAAAATGCATGAAAAAGTATCAACTTGAATATAGAGTATGAAACACTCTACCAGATCAAAAATAAATAAATAAAATATAAATAAATAAATAAAATAAAAAATAAAAATAAATAAATAATAAAAATGGAATAGTTATTCTGCTTAACTTTCTGGTTCATTAATGCTTTTTTCTGGTTCATTTTAGGTTTCTTCTTGAACTTACTTTGGTATGTTTTTCTTGACTTAAAAACCCTTTTACTAAGAGATCTTTTTGTAAGCCTAGAAGATTGGAAGATAATATAATGAAAAACCTTCGGAAATTATTGTAACAATCCCTACTGGATTGACTGGGCACAGTATTGCATTTATGCAATCATTTTGCTTCTGCATGGGATGAGATAGATATTTTCTTGTATTATGGTATTATTACGCACTACATTAGTTAATATATAGGCATAGATGCGAACAAACTTAAAGATTCTCTTTAACATTAAAGAAAATTGTGCATAACATTGTTAAAATTCAGATAATATTAAAAATGGTATACAAAGTTGGATGTAAAAATAGAATTTTTAAATACACATTGTTAATTAGTAAAGTGTTAGTACTGTTGAGAATCTTTCATGGTAACAGGGAGAAAATCTCTTTTGTTTTAATATTTGAGTGGTGTTTGAACTTTAGCTTTTAGAATCTCGTATGATATACTTCTTTAGATTACACACGGGTAAGTCTTCTGTAAATTATTTTATTACAAGATTTAAAGCAATATTGTTAATATGTAAATGTTAATATGAAATATTTACTTATAATAGATTGTTTTAATTATAAAAAAAAACACAAATATAAAGGTAATAAGAAAGTTCCTGTCGCTTTTTCACCCACCACTTTCGAACATTGATATGTCACCTACGACGTACCTGAAACATCAAAAATAGTCCCCATCAGCATCGACGACCTTCTGCCAACGTTCTGAAAGGTCATGAATTCCATCGTAGTAGAACTTGGTGGGCCGTGAAGCAAAGAAGCTATCAAGTGTATTTTGTACCTCTATTAGGGATTTGAACTGGCGTCCTCGAAGGTGATTGTCCAAGGAATCGAACAGGTGATAATTGAACGGTGCAATGTCCGGAGAGTATGGTGGATGCAATAGTGTTTCCTATCCAAGGCGTAGAATGGTGTCCCGAGTCATACTAGTCACGTGGGGCTTAGCGTTCTCATGTAACAGAAGGACCCCTTTGCGATTCAGAAATGCTGGCTCCAGACTTTTGAGTTTTTCTTGAACATGGCTCAACTGCTGACAGTACACAACTGCATTGATGCTCTGACCAGCTGGTAGCAGTTCCTGATGCACGATGCCGCGAGCAGTCCACCAAACACACATGATGACCTTCTTCTGATGCAGTGTTGGTTTCGGCTGGGTTGGAACCGGTTGATGGGATGCTAACCAATGATAACGGAGCCGTGGAGCTTCGTACGAGACCCACTTCTCATCACGTGTTAACACCCTGTCCAGAAATGGACCTTCCTCAGACGAGACAACAAAGAAACACAGGTGTCTGCTCGCGTTTACTTTTGGCCTAAAGTCAAATCATGTGAGACCCATAGACCCAACTTGTAGTGCTTCCCAAATTGATGAAGGTGCTCCACTCACACTGAATTGTCGTCCCAGTTCCTCACATGTCTGACCACTGTTCGCCTCAATTGCTGCCTGAAAATCTTCATTTGTATATGTATTGGTCTTCCGGCACGTGGTTTAACAAGTTTTGTCACCATCCTTAAACTTGTTAAACCACCGTTGCACTGTCCGCATCATCATGACAGCCTAACGACACCGGGGAAGCATATCTTCCGCTCCGCTGCAGCCGAGTTTGACCCAAGTTTGAACTCGCACAGCATACACATCCCTATGACGCTCTGTGGAGGTCCCATGTTCACTCTGTCCTTACGCAAGTGCACGGTGTAACTGAACTGCCACAAGCAGGTAGTATGTTGGATATACCCACACCAACAACTGATCTTCGCCTTATCTCCATTCGCGTTCAACTCACGGTGTGAGGGTAATTGAACACAAACATTCACAAAAAGCGACAGAGCTTTCTTGCTTTCCTTTATAGAACAAGTTAGTGGGAAGTTATAATAACAAAAATTACAGTTTTTACTTCAGAATCATTTATCATTGTTTTATATGAATAATACCGAAATAGGGTGATTCTAGGAAAACCAAATTAATCATCAAATATTATAACTTCTTGGATATATAGATAGATATCTTATAATTCGTGATGGAATTGTATCGAATCTGTTAGAATATTATTCTTCAGAATTGGGCCATTTGGATGCCAAGTGACCTACATCCAAAACTGAAGTTTTTCAGGAGAAAAAAATTAAATTTTACACCTCATGAATAATTCATATTTCTGTTATGTTGGCCATTAAAACCATAATTATGATATTTATAGTTTTATGATTTACTATCTGCAAAAATCTTTTTGAAAAGGTACCCACGGATAGAAGTGAATGAAGGTATTTGTTCATTTAAAAAAAAACTTTCAGTTGACATCCAAGCAGTACAATTAAAGAATTAGCTATGATCAAAATTTTAATAAAGATCGCAATTTTACATTTACGTTAAATACAAAATGTACTTAACAAATATGAAAATTGTTATAATAACATATGCATTTGAATGTATACATTTTCTTCGTTATTATTAACCAAACACTTTTCTCATCAATTTGTGTTCGTATCAACCAATCCATTATTTTTGTATTACGCGTGCTTGATACTTGTTGAGTATATTCCCTATCTTCTTATTATATGTTCAAACTTTTATTCTTATTAACTACCAACGTTTTAATAAAATATACATATATTGCTTCTTATATAAGATGCACTATCTTTAATATTGCTTCTTATATTTTATTTATTTATTTATTTATTTATTTATTTATTTATTTACTTCTCTATTTAACTTACTTTCAAATTCGTAATAATCGGGATCTGTGACTCTAAGATATTTCTGTGCCACCCTTCTCGCAGATTGATCTTCATCCATCCTCAAAATAGATTTCAACATTTCCATCATTTCCTCTTTGGTTTCGTGCCACATGGTAGCACATGCATAGATTCGAGTAATATGATCGGTTGATTTTTCAGGTTTCACATAATGGTGTTTACTTGGAATTGTTTCATAGTCTTCATCGGCACAACCATCATCACTGTTGCTTTCCTGTAGAAAATAAAAAGTTCATCAAGTAACTGGAGATTGAGTAGTAGTCTGAAGAAGGAAGTGATATACTTCCGAAACTGTAACATTTCTAGTTAATTTATAATAAAGATTATTGAGAGCCTTGTAAGAAAGTGTGTTTAGTTTAAGAGTATATTGTACTCTTACAACACGACTTTCAACAATTATTATGTCTCAATTTGTCAAGATGGCTTATACATACTTAAAAAAATATTTACTTTGTAATAAGTTTTTATAACTGTCTATACTTGCTTACTTTATCTCAGTCATTCCATTCAGTTCGAAATTTGCTTATAAGATTAAAGTCAAAATCATTGAACTAACGTAAGACTATAATTGAAAAATAAAGTTTGTTCACAAAATCGAACTCATAACCATTATTAAATTTTAAAAAGATCTATGTAGTTATTCCTTGGAACTAATTACTCGTACAATATATAGTAGTTTCCCACAAATGTGAATGTTTCTACCAGCATATTTAAATAGCTTATCTCAGTGTAAAGCTAAGAATATTATTCAGCATTATACTATTTTTATTTTTTCAGTAAATATTTTTGTTTTCTTTCCAAACATCGATTACGCTCTTGATTTTATAATTTTAATTTTCTCCAATTTCAAAATAACACAAAAATTACTAAATTACCAACAGCTAAAAATTACGGATAAGGTAACACAAAAAGTTGATTCTTATATATTTGAAATGTGAATTCACATTATCATTGCTTAGTAAATCAGATTTAAATTTTAATTTGGAAATTTTATTCTAGACGAAGAATACTACATAAAATGATATTAATATTTTAGTCTGTCGTTACTTTGTCATATATTGTAAATGCTTGTTCTGTTTCCAATTTAATGTCTAGGTTTTGATGCCTAAACCTGATTTTTACAATACTTAAAAACTATATTGCATATCATAGTTTCGAAGACTAAAACTGTGGTTTTTACTGTTCATCATTTAAATTTTCATACTAGAGTATATAATTGCATTGTTTAGTAAATAATTAATCTCAAAACATAAAAAAATATAAATAACTTACTTCAGTTGTTAAGTCTGCTTCATCGTCTTTTCTTCTGTTCAGAGCTAGTGATTGGTCTATCAAAAGAGCATGGTACATTGGGCTAACAAAGATCTTTTCAGTGACAGCCAGACGTTCACATTTGGGTCTCCAGATTTGAATTGTTATCCAGAAATGGGATAGAAACCAAAGTAGCCAAACCCATACATGCTAAAATAAATTATTTAATCAGTATAGTAAGTTACAAAATTAAAATGGTCACATTGATTTCCGATTGCCCACTATCGTTTTAGCTTCAATTTAAAATGTTAGTTTCTCTTTCTAAATTCATTAGTATAATCTTGCTTAAAATTAGTCTTCGAATAAACTTATGCAATCATCATCGTATGTTTGAAAATTGAGTCGCGCAATGATCTTTGAATATGAATTTAAAACTACTTTAGAAAATATCACGAAGTAGGTATGTATATTACACTTAAAAAAAAATGGAGTAAATATAAAGAGATAAAATCTAGTGGGAAACTTTATTACTTTACAGACAATTGTACAATTTTTTTTTAAATAACCAAAGATCTCCAAGTAAGAATGATAGTGAGAGTACTAGTGACAGTACTTTCTCTCACATGGTCCTGAGTTCATCCCCGATAGAGATATTTCAGATCCACATTTCTTAAAGCCTTTGCATTGAAAAATGAGAATCAACTTCAAACTTTCTCAAACACGAAAAAGTAAATTAATAATTATAAGTGAAACATGTTCCTTTATTTCTTAGTCACAATTAATCGAATTCAATAAAATTTTAAATAACCATTTTTGTGAATAATAATAATAATAATAATAATAATAATAATAATAATAATAATAATAATAATAATAATAATAATAATAATAATAATAATAATAATAATAATAATAACTTATCTACATCAGACCTAATAAACCTCAATGTTTAGTTTATTGATTATAAGTGAATACCTGCTCTGTGATCAACTCTAGAATATCAGTGGTAGTTGGAAGATCAAAAAAGAGGTAGTTCGGTAGAAAACTAAAAATACAAGGATCTGCAGTTCTCCATTGTGCTGCCACGAGAAGAATAGCTAGTGTCATTGGCATCGTTAAAGTAACTGGTAATGCAAAGCTAAAACCTTGTATGAGAATTCTGCAGGCAAATTTACCTATAAAAATAACAATAGAAATAATAAGTACTATAATGTCGTTAATTATATACATATCTACTGTATTAAAGTCAATACCATGAAACTTCAGGCAATTTATGAAACTTCAATCAATTTAGCTTAAGATGCGTAAATTTGAGTTCTTTTACTTTATTTTCTAATGTATGATTACAGGTCATTGTTGGTATAGTCTTATATTAGTATAGTTATTATGTACTTAGAATAATATTTTCATACATCTTAACTCCTTAATTTGATTTTGTTTGTTTTGAAAGCATAATCGAAATTACAAGAACATTAGTCAAAATGTATAAACTTTAATACCTGTAGATCATAACTGGAAATATCCTGAACCAAGTTCAAAGTGGTGAGGATAAAAACGTTTTATAAATATTCAGAAATGCACTGCCAATCGTTTATATTATTTCTTACTCAAACCATAGCAAAAGGCAGCTAAAAGTACAGAACCAATTTTTGATCATACGAGAGGTTGTATTAATATTCTCAATTATGAACTCTTTACTTGTCGTTTAAAAATAAGACTGTCTCTTAAACTACTAAAGAATCACTAAATGCTGTTTCTTGTTTAGAAACTTAAACTAAAACTTATATGAAATAACTTAAGTGAATTGTCTCTACTTTGATTGTCCTTTTGTTATTTTAAATGATACCTGTTATAGTTATACTTACCAAAAATATAACAGAAGTATGCTGAAGCTATCTGTATGATAAGCATGTACACAGGGACGGAATGAGACGCAAAAATATATAAAGTATTTCGTGCCAAAAAATAGGGTGTACTATTTGTTTCATTGTCTTTCAGCATAGAAATCTGTAATTGAAAGAAACATGTGCTACTATAGAAATTATTCTGAAATTCTATTATTAAAGTCACAAAAATACTTTATAAAATACAATATGATATTCTGTGACTAGATTTCAAGAAAGGTACCTATTTGCGAAAAAAAAAAAAAAAAAACATGGTACTCGGGATAATAAAATAGCTCAAAATGTATTGGTAACATAATTGTAATGTAAATGTTATTCAAGTTTAATTTTCTTGAGATTTTATATTCCAGTTCATTATGAATATTATCATCAAATATTTGTTTCATTAAAATGAAGTCCATTTTTTTTCTAAACTAAATTAATTTGCTTGTTTAAATAAGTTTATATCCGGAAGATATTATTTTGAGACGGTAGTAATAGTAGTTAGTAGTTTTCCGTTTATGTCAAATAGAAAATTATATTTCTTCGGCAGCTTTCAAGTTATTGAAAAAATAGACGGAAAACCAAGAATATTCTGTTGTATTGCCTAATTTCACTGAATTCAAATTTTGTGCATCATTTTCTCCTGTATTTCAATATAAAGAAACACAAATTTCAGAGAAAATAAGCATAAACTGTTTAAATATGCATTTTTACATATAACAAAACAAAGATGCTTTATTTAAAAATTCAATATCCCATGTTCATGGCATGTAGGTCAAAATATACAAATAGGAAATGAATGGAAATGGAGATCAAATAAAAGATAGAATATATGACAGAAAATTAAAATTATTTCAAATAAGTATATTACTTTAAGAATTAAAAGAGAATAACAAAAATGTAGGAAAATATTATCGCTGAAAGGATACAAAAACATGATATTAAAACTGATCAAATTTTCAAGGTGCACAACCGAAGAAATATAGAATATACATACTTCTTTTGTAATTCCTGTGGAATATATTCCATACCATAGTTTTAGTTCTGTTATGAATACTTTGAATATCGGAATCTATGCTACAAATTAAAAGAATTGGGTTGCAAATGTAAAGCATTTATCTTTATACAAAGTCATAATATTAAATCTTACCTTCGTAACTTCAATAGCATGAGTTGAAAATCCGGAAGAAAATTCAAGAAACATTTTTGGTAGAGACTCTCCTTTGAGATAAAATATCAACAACATGGAGGCGAAAAACAACATAATTTTGTATATGGATGTAAATATTGATATAAAGTAACGAGTTCTGTTTAATCTTTCCTTCACGTAGCCAAGAAACGCCATAAAACCTGTAAAATTACAGAAACAGATTACTGAGAAATTGTGTAATGGGAGATGGATGTATTATCAAAAGGAAAAATATTGTGCTGACAGTAAGATCCATAGTATTACAATCTTACTATTTTAATTGGCCCAACTTCTCAACATTAACAACAGGACTCTCATTACGTTTTCACTATCAATCATTCATCTGTATAAATCAATTTATACAAAAGATTCAACTGTACAGAAATTTACTTGGATAGTTTAAACACGAAATGTTGTTTTGTGCTTCCATTGTTGTTTGTAATGTTAGAAAATAATCTTTGTGATTTCGCTTTTAAAAGGCATTCTTTCATAGTTTGGAGCTATTATTTTTATATATGTCTAATTTTACCTATTTTCAATACCTCATTTAAGTAATTCAATGTGAAAATATATTTTTGAAAATATTCAATTCGAGTAGGAAATACAAAAGGTAAAAAAAATACAAACTTTTGCTTTAATGTGTACCACTGAATGAATTACTTAACTACAATTAATTAATTAATAATTATATAGTGCTAATTATTAATTAGTATATAGTATTAACATTTTAGTTTTAATCCGAGAATAAACTTTCATAGAATTTACTCTAAGTAAGAGAACAATTTCAAGAAAGAATGATATTTAAGTCCAATTAAATGATATTGAAATCCTATTGTGGTAATAGGAAATCGTCGAGTGTCTGTGGTGCTAAACTAAAATTTTTAACGGTTTTAATTAGAATCACGTAAGTACTTTTTAAAAAATAATAGTAAATATTTAGGGTTAATATATTCTTGATCGAAAAAAAGACAATTTATTTACGGATCGATAACTTATCAGTAATCATATTTAATATAATTTCAATATCTTGAAATGAATAAAGTAAATAATGCAGCGACACAAATAAATGAAATATATAGAAAATTACATTCCTTATGTTGAGTTTTTTTTCAGTTGTTCAAATAATAAATACAAAAGTACAAATAATAATGTTAATGCCAGTATTCAATAAACGGAATTCAATTTGAGGATAGGACGAAATACTATAGCACTGTATATTTTAGTACCTTCCAAAAATAATCTCGGTTGCAAACTTATTATTCGGAGAAGAAGAAATATCTGAGCTGAGTTGAATAATCCTTGATAGTTGAATAAAGTATGAGATTCCTATTCAGGTATATTTATTGTATATATGTGTACAATTGACACGTCTAGGATATTCGTAAAAATGAAATGAGATTACAGTTTCTTTTAATAAAATTTCCTGCATTAAAATTCTTTAAACAGAGAACTCTTGTGTAACTTTCTTCAACCAAACAAATTCCTGTAAAATACAAACATGTCTTGAAATTTCCTTTCAATTTTGTCACTTATGTGGTTTTGTTCTTACAATTTTGTAATTACTCTTGAATACAGTACGATTTATCACGTGTGAGAAAGATATTTAGTACAAAATATATTACCATTGCAGGATTGTTTGGAGATGTAGTTTTCCCACCATCCACAAGACGTCAGAAAAATTGCAACAGGTACCATCCAAATAATAATGTCATTCCTTTCGCTCAGTAACGGCCAAACTATTAAGCCAGATGCTTGAGCTAAAAGTGATAATTTATTTAGGATTTTTATAAATATATTTGCCTCCCTCTCATTCTGTGGTAAATTACCTGCAAGAAAAAAGTGTAACCTGAACATTTAGGGTTGTAGTTTATATCTAAAGAGAATTTTTCTCATTCATGCAAGTCTTCAGTGAGTGTATCCAAATGTATCAATCTTTTGCACATGATTTATGATATCATAAGGAAAATATTAAATTTTGATATAATTAAAGAATTGCATACATATCTACTGTAATCAAAGAAAAGTTACTTAGGTATTAGGTGCTTAATATATTTGTACTGTCTTCAATATTTTTCTAAACTTTCCAAAATGTCAAAATACCTTATGAAAATTACAAAATTTCTTTCTTACATTGACATCACTACATGCTTGTAATACGTTAAAGTTTTCATGTTATACATCATTATGTTCTGTGCTTATTATTTGTATTTAAACAAACAATACGCATAGCGTATGGGTAAAATCACTTATGGAATTAGAAGGATAACTTTACAGGATACAAAAGTTACTATGCTTCTCTAGTACGTAATTAGTAACATGCAATTGTAAAAATCTTACATAGGTATGACAAAAAGAAATGTATCAACGAGGATCAAAGAAACATTAGAAATTCAAAGGACCTGGAGCTTAAGGTATTTAGATTGTCTAAACATTTAGCGACCTCTAAGTACAACATTAATAAGGTATAGTTGCTCCATAAAACCTCTTCAAATTTAAAACTCCACGTACGAATCCTGGGATGAAAGATGAAGGAACCACAATTAAATATAAACAAGGCTTACGAGATAAAAGTTGGAATTATAAGTAATATTAAAAATAATTTATAAATGAAGCTGATTAAATGAAAAAATAACACTATTCTTCAGGATTTTTCACAAAAATTTCCGTAAGTGTAAAAAAATGTATTAATCATAGGATCTAGTTACCCTGATTTATTAGCAACACCAGAAATATGTTTAACCGCAATAGATTAAGTACAACAAAGTTTTCATACTGCTCTACAGGATTATTTTCAGCAATTTTTTGTAAGTGCAAGTGCTGTGTTAAACATAGAGATTGGCTATTTTGATTTCTTGCAGAGGTTTCATGTGCATATATGTTGAAGCAATATATATATTCCAGATTAACCTACAAAATGAAGTGGAGTTTTTTCGAGATAGAGCGTGGAAGCCTTAGATTTTCCTTGTATTAACTATGAGTGCTGTTTTAGTGGAATATATAGGTGAAGATAAGGAAATAACAAATATGTAAATATCAGCCTGATTTATATTCAGATTCGTTTCGATTCATATTGAAAAGATGAAGTTCTCCCTGAAGAAGGTATCAGTACTACATAAGGTATTGAAATAATAGGCTTAAGAATATAAATAATTTGCACAGGTACGTGGAATTTATTGATATACTTGATTTTTTTTTTCATTTTGATTCGTTTAAAAAGAAAAAGTGATAGAAAGATAAGGAAAATATGAACATAAGATTGAAAAGATTTCTTTTCTTGAATCGTAGAGAAAAGGGCCTCATGAGGATCAATGAGCGATTCTATGGTAAGAATAACTTAGTAAGTTGAATATTTAATAAATTTACAAATCCTTTCCTTTAGCAAAGGAGACATAAACAAAACCATTTAGTCATGCACTTGCTAATGCCCTTGCCAGCGTAAATACCTGTGCGAACACTAGTTTTCAAGATACAGTTGTAGTGTCTCATTTCAAAACAATATCATTCTAAAGAGAAATGCTCAAATTTGGAGATGTGTAATACAGTATTTTGTCCACCCTACTTATGGAACTAATTCTGTGAAGAATCTTTTATGTGTTCGATTTGCTATTTTATCACTACAGGATCACATACCATTCTAAATCATCAGGAGTTAATATTTATCTGGATAATATTAAAAGAATGAAATCATATCCCTTGAAATTTTTAAAATCTTACTAAAATTATTCCATTCAGACAATAAAAATAAGTGGATAAAATACTCTCTGGACTAATGAATATGATATTTTGATGAAAAATTCGGTTTAGTTTATTCTAAATTATCTCAGCTAAAGATCTGCATATTGACTATAAGAGACCATAGTTATGAGTTAGGGAAGTTACTGAAGGTTTTAGTGATTGAGTCTTTGGACAGAAAGGGTCCAAGAGATGGTTTGTTAGGCATTTGTGTAGGAGGTATATCAAAAAATTTAGTGATGTATTTATAGGCAAATAAAGTTGAATAAAATGTTAGATACAGAAGAGATTAATGTAGACCTTCATTTAAAGATTAACATGCAAGAGAAAATGTCTACTTACTAACAATTATATAGAGAACGACTGTTCTAATCTTCTTAACAACTGCTGTAGTGATTATAAATGAACTTTTGCTTTAATAACCTACATTACCAATTTTGAATAATTTGACGCAAAGTTCGCACGTATATAACATTACATCGAACTCTTTGAATTTCTTTGTGTTGTGATACAAATCCTAAAAGAAAGGAAATTTAGCCACTTTCTTTGCTGCAATAGGCCTTCTACTAACGAAGAGATTCAGGACTGTGTTTGCTTGAAGATCATTCAATTAAGACTTTCTAACGGAAGACTTCAAAGGTATGTGTGTAATATGCCATTACAGTCTAATGATATTATGTTCTTAATAGGAGGGTGCCCGAAATTTTTTGCACCGACTGTACTTGATGTTTAACAAAAAATTTCTGGCTGTTCATATAATTCGTAATTTTATTTGTTATTCTATTTTAAATTAACATGGGAAACTGTAAAAAATTCATTAGGAATTATAGTTTTGGGAATCAATACCTTTATTTATATTTTAAATTAGTTATAAGTCTTGTATATGGATGTGTAAATGGATTATTACAATTCTTACGGTGTCAGTGCTATCTGAAAATATAGATCCACTATTGGACAGAACTTTCAGACCAAATAACCAATCTAAAATTCGACAGAATTTTCAGGACCACCCTTCACCTCTCTTTTAGATACCTAGGTCCTTCTAAAATCTAGTTTAATCCAGATTTTACCAAATTTTATTCGTTTCAAAGCCCCACCGCCAAAATGCTTAGTTTTGATTGGCTGATAAACCCACGCTATGATATTAGGGCGCAATTATTCCATTCCTTGCAAGAATTCCGCTGAAGACGCCGGACTAGGATCTTCTAGCTCAGAAAGTCGAAAATTAGCTGGAAAAGCTGCATTAACAAGGTAAATCTAGTTGATAATGGAATAGAGACCATCCAGGAAGCTAAGGAGCCATAAACTATTAAATTTTCCAGATCAAAACTGGACTAAAAAGGCTGAAATAGGAAGCATAACTCGGTGACGCCATGTTGTGCAGATATAGTTCGTGATGGACAGAATTCAGGATAGTGTGTGCATTTAATCTCCTTTCCCAAACCCAGTTTGCAGTTCAGTGAATCAAATAGTTAAATTTCCCTCTTGCCCCTCCTGAATCAGTGTAGGTTCGGTCAGACCTGTCCGTTCAGTAATCTGTCTGTGTAGTTAGTACGTGATTTTTTTTCATATATATATATGGCGGTATTTTTAGGTCTGTTTGTAGTGTTAGTAACCATCAGCATGTACGTGTAAATTAAGCAGGGGGCTCCTATCTGACTCCCAAATTGGGAGTACGGCTTCCAGCGGGATGAGTTGAACATTTAGTTTGTTTCCGGGTTCCTGCCCCTTCAGGGCAGGGGTCCTATTGTTAGCTAATACTCCGATATGTCCCCTCAGGGCATTGATTAAACAGGTTAAGTAAAGAATGTGATTTAGTAAATATAAGGGCCAGTTGGCCCTGTTCATTTCTTTCCTTTCGTTACTTTTCATAGAGCCGATTTAACATGGTAAAATATGAGTTTTCTGTGTATATTTATTAGTAGTAAGGTAGTGTGTAGTATGAATGTGGCATGTATGTGTTCGTAATGTAGAAACATGTTCTAGTAGTAGTAATTGTGATAGTTAAGTGATGAAAGAGTGTGTGAGATAATTAAATACGGACAGTGTAGTATTTACTATGCGATAAATTTTTTATTACTCCGTCATTAAGTGAACGTAATATAGTATAATAATTCCGTGTACAAGGTCACATTCAGTTGTTCAAGGGTTGATTATATCGTCGCTAGCCCTAGTGTCAAAAGTCAGTACTAACCGCCATTCTTCCGTCGAGGTGCTTAGTGATTTAGTTTTCATGAAATTGACCTTTCTTTCCGAAATAAAACCTAGAAGGTATAATTCACAGCCCATATGAATGTACAGTTAGGTCAAGTGACCCAAAATTAATATATTCTGAAAGTTTCAACATTCTGCATAGTCTAGAAATCGAGATATTTAAGTAAATAAACAATACGTAATTTTTTATCAGAAGTCGGGCGATATGATGCTAGTTCTTCGCTTTGAAATTATATTAAATGTTCATTTCTTTCTTCGTGGCTGCAGAAGTTCATTGTTGCTGCAGAATTTTATAAACATTAAACATTATCGCAGATAATTCTATTTTCAGTGAACATACGTAGGATATTTTTTTCTTTCTTCTTAATAAAGCTACCGAGTATTACATAGTATTGTGTGTGGAATGAAAGAGTCTTGAGTTCGAGTGAGGTTGTCGTGCGGTGATCGGAATGGGAAATGTTTGTAGTGACCATAGATTTTAAAGTGTTATGATGAAATGTGTATATAGGCTGGGCGTAGATAGAGGAAACAGGGTGTTTGTAGAATATAGCGTCGTGGCAAATGAAAAGAATGATGATATGAATATGATATGAATATTAATGTGAATATGAATATAAAGTATATGAATATTGTAGTAAATGAATATAGAATATAGGACACCCATATAGTTAAATATATAGTAGCCCAGTGAATACTTCGCCGTGTGTTGATATATAGATATTGAATAGATACGTGTAGCTACAGACATCTCAGGTTCTGACCCCTGCACCATAATATCACGCGGACCGGAGGGCAATATATAGTCGGACTATGGTATACTTTGTAGGTTTATGTGTTATAATAATAATCAACCATAGTAATACCATCTGATAGAAGGGGTAGCATCATACAATCGCTGACTAGACATATTGAATAATAAATTGTGAAAAGACAGTAGTAGTTATACATCAGGGCTGTAGTGAATTATATTTTCTGGTCAGTTTTAAAATAGAATATCCTGCTCCGTGAGATTTTTTTTCCTTCACGTTACCTACTCGGGCTAGCTTACAATGTTCATGGAGGCGACAGCTCTGACAGGGTTACAGAATCAAAACAATTAATTATTGAAATTTATTATACCGTACCCGGGCATCGACCTCTCCCCCCTTGAATATTTTCGTTTTCTTTTCTTAGTTTCCAAACTAGATAGTGATGGAAATTAATCGATGCCTCAGAATTTAGCGCATTCTGCGAAGGGGAGCTATCGGTGAGGTTTGGCCGTAGAAATCACCGATCCGAAATTCAGTTTATTTAATTTTTTTTTTATTTTGGCAAATCACTAATTAGGGATATCTTAGCTATTACTCTAGTTTCATTACTGTCCTAGAACCTCCTTAGTTCTTCTGAGGGGTCGAATGTTTTTTTTTTCTTACTTAGAGATTTCAAAACTGGGGACGCAGTTACCCGGTCCCTTCCCCCTCTCCTTTTATCCTGCTGGTCTGGGCCGGATACGGGGATCGGATTTCAATCTTACAAGCAAATTCTTGTGGGATTGGGATCTGATGGACACAGAACTTGCATCCTTGGCAGCAGGGACTCCCTCTTAGTTTACGTATTTAAGTAAACCACCCTCTTTCGGCATATGTGAATATTTTGGCTATGAGTTGTTATATATTTAAATTCGATCACTCTTCTGTGTAGTGAGTAGTACTTTAATCTTTCTCCTTTCGTTGGCGCCGCTTTCTCTCTCTTGTCTCTTTCTTCCTTCTTACTTCGAGATTTTTTTTTTAAATTTTCAACCTTCCCCCCGATTTTGAACTTGTCGCTTACGATTTATTTAACGTACAACTCTGATCTGAAATTACCAGCTGAGACGTTGCAAGACACGATTCATGGATAGAGTAGATAGTGATTGAGTCCTCCATCTCGTTTTGCCCTATCGCCGAAATGAACAAAGACTTCGTAGTTGACGACACTTAAATTACGTTCTTTCACCGTCGTCCCTTTTAAGTTTTTTTTAATCCATTGGTCACTTTCTTTTCTGTTTTGGTTTTCGTTTACCTTGTAGTTGGTCTGGGCCCAGAAATTGTATTTTAGGTTATCTAGTTATATCTCTAGAAATGCTCTGTGTTACGTGCCTGCCTTCCAAAGTTTTTTTTCCCTTCATGATGTAAACATGAGTTGATTATATAAAAGTGAAAAATTTATAGATGCGCGGTATCATGTAAAAAAAAATCGATTTTCTTTTTCATATGTAATGTCGGAAGTCATTTGTTTTCTTGGACAATGTTTGCAACCTTTTAAAAAATTATTGTTGGGGTGATTAATTTAAATGTGTGCGCATTTATATAGAGAAATGAATACGTCGAAATGTATATGTAAGTAGTATGTGAATATGATTTTAAGGTAAAAGTATGATATTAAATGTATTATGAATATATGTAAGAGCGCTCGTGTCTGTCCCCCTAAACGTGTGTTGGTTGCTATAGTTTACCAGTAAGTTCTCCGACGAATGTAAGAATGTAGATTTTGTTAAGAATACCGCCGTGCACTTAAGTAATTTTCCTTTTCTTTTGAATAAATGTAAATGGTACATTATGTAATTATGTAATGGCATGTATTGGAAAGTAACGGCAGGTCTAAACGAAACTCACATCATAACGCATATTATCCCTGAACTACCAACCTAAAACCATTGTGGAAAGTGCACCTTGAATCCTTCTCACCTTCATATGTATCCTGTGACTTGACCAGTTTTTTTTTAATCCTCAATTTGAACCTTTATACTCCGTACACCTGCGGGAGATCGTTTTTAAAAAATCCGAATTATATACACATATATACGAAAGTGATCTTGAAGAAAGGTCTCATGACGTGTCCCTGTGTTAAATAAATAACTTAAAACTAAGCAAATAATAAGTTTGGAAATGGATCGTCTAAGAGGAGAAACATCCTCTAGTGAAAGTTATTTTCTCAAAATCCCTAGATGGGTAAAGCGTCGTAATGTGCGATTGCAGACATAAACTGTTACGAATTACAAACCAAATATAGACGATAAATGGTTTTTGTAAACCGATAGTTAGATATATATATATAGATAGATAGATAAATGACCACAAACTAAGTCAAATGGAGCGAAATGTTTTGGACACTATGATTAGTGCGTGATCTGTGATTTGAACGCTCAAAACCATTAATATTTTATTACCCGATGTGAGGTAGAGACTCATATAAGTTCTGATACACCAAAAAGTTCTTTTTTTTCTTTTCTTTCCTCTTTGTCAAATTTTTTTTCAAGTGAAATAAGTGTCTTTTTGCGTATGTCGCAAATCATAATTTTGCTTTAGCATGCCTAAGATATGATACATGTAATTATATTTTTTTTCTTTTCTTTCCATTTGTCAATATACAAAAATTTACTAAAATATAACACTATGTACTCTATTGATATATAACCAATAACTTGTGCTTTTAATATTTTCTTCATAATTATTTGTTTGTCTTTTCTTTTCACTATGGATGTAATAAATTATTTGTATCTTTGTAGTTAGTTGGTTTCCTTTAAACATATATACACTGTCCTGAGTGAGTGAGCGTGTGAATGCATGATAGATTTAATTTAGGTAATTTTAGTGATATCCTTTGTCATATTAACATCTGTAATATTTGTGACATGTTTTAATAGATGTGTTAAGGTAAATAACCTAGGTCATGAAGGACCGCTACTAATGGTTTAAATCGGCTCTAGGAGTGAAACAAAAATAGCAGGATGAGCCTAAATACGACATCTTTCTTCCAGGAAGTTGAAATTCTTATTGATACGATACATAAATTTATATTGAGTTTATAAGTCTGATTTTTTTTTCCTCTTGGCTAATTCATATGTGTGGTCGATCCTAGAGAACAGAGTTCAGATGCTGGATGGTTATCAATCACCGGTTGGAATAACAGTACAAAGAATGATTTCACCTTTCTCGTTTCCAGGTCTAGGTCTGGGCAATCCCACGGTGGTGGTGCCTGGAGCTAGGTCTGGGTGGTATGAGGGAACATGTGTCTATTCCGAAGCATTTCAAAATTGATTAGTCGTTAATAACATTTAGAATGATTCATCTTTCAACGACTTTCCCGACCTTTTACTATATTTCCGGAATTATCCAGTAATCTGTTTCTTATTAAAATACCCTCTGTCTTTTTCTTTCTTCTTTTTCTACCTCCTTCTTTACCCTTCTACTTTCTTCTCTTTCTTTTCTATTTCTAAATGAAAGAAAACGGAGTCATGATTGAGAGTAGTCGCTATTGGCACGGTCAATAAGTTGTTTAGATGAGTTTTCTTCGGGAGTCCGATATGGAATAATCAACAATAACAAGAAAGTTTATTGGAATTTACTTTATTGGAAAATAATCCGGATTTCAATCAGTAGGTGATGTTTCGTAATCGTCCTCGTTAAAGAGAATTAATTTTAGCGACTTCTCTCCAGTACATTGCACGTTATTAAATTTTTCTTCGTTTTCGTTTTTCTTTCAATATTGGCTAACCGTGACAGGACCTGTTATCCTGGAAACGGCGGTTTCTATGGCAACGGACAACGTTTTCTTTCAATATTGGCGACCGTTGACATCGGATAGTTACCATGGAAACAATTGTTTTCCCTTGTAACGGATCTGAAATTATTTATTAAACACTGTTTAGGATCGAGCACATATTGACTTGGCCACAAAAGGTGCATAAGTAAAAAGTTACAGTGAGATTAAATAATTATAGTCATTGGCTGTTCTGCTATCTTTGTCTCTCTCTGTAGAAAGGGGGAAATGAAGGAATTTGCTAAAGTGACTTCTAAAATTTGAAAATGCTGGAAGTTGACCCAAGGAGGGAATTAGATAGGAGTCCTTAATTTATGAATAGTACCTGAATAATAAGTATTGTTAGTCTATAAGTATATAATTGCATGTGTTTATATTGTGTCTTTTTATATGGAAACTATGGCAACCAATAGGGAAGTCGTATCACACGAGAACGTGGAAGTCTCATGTACACAATGTACTTTAGAAAGTAGTGAGAAAAGAGCTCGCGTCTCTCGTAGGCTAGTGAGGTGTCACGAATGTGGGTTGAAATGGATTCATTTCAGTTGTATTAATTTAGAGGATACTGCTGAAAATGCAGAAAAGGTCCGGGCTGGGGAGATAGTTAAATACTGCAAAGAATGTGAGGGGAAGCTTCACCAGTCGCGTGAACCCATGAGTTTATCCTCTGAGAGAGAAAAGGAACATCCCGATTCAGACGGTGAGCGAGGGTATAGTACCCCGAAGAACCGAGGCCAAATATCTCCAGTGGAGATATCTGACCTCGATGATGATGAAAAAGATGGGGATTCAAGTGGTGATAAAACCAAAGAAGAGCAAAGGAAGACTGTGTCATCTAATAATGACGCTCTCCTCCTTTCATTGCAACAAATGCTACAAGAAATGAATGAAAATAGCCGGGAGATGAGACGCGAAATAAATGAAAAAATAGATAAAAATAGCCTGGAAATGAGACGCGAAATAAATGAGAATAGCCTGGAGATGAGACGCGAAATGAATGAGAATAGCCGAGAGATGAGACGTGAAATAAATGAAAAATTTGATACCTCGAAACGAGAAACCGAATCTCGATTTGAGGTACTAACCAAGAAAATCGACAACATATGTTCGGACTTTGCTTCCTCAATAACTACGTTGAGAGAGCAAATGTCTACTGAAATTGACTTGGTCAGATGCGAGGCTCAGCAATCTCTAAAGCAACTTCAGCAGGAGACTGAGGGTAAATTCGATCATGTAAATTCTGAAATTGAACAAATGGATACCAAATTGCATAAAATCAACAATAAATTAGAAACACAGCAGGCCGAAATTGATAGTTTAAAGTCAACCTTGTCAGACTTATCATTGGAAACCAAACGGGAAGTAACTGACCAGAAAATTTCGAAAATTCAAAACGAGATAGTAAATATTCAAAAAGAAATGACGAAATCTAGTCGCGAAAAATCAGAGGTAACCTATCCTTTCCCCGGTAGCGATTCCTCAGAAATATTACCCGCTATAACAACTACCCGTGGCGCAGGAAAAGAAAATTTAACGTCAGTTGATGCACGGGATATTGCGACGCACTACCCCATGCATCGGTCAGAACCAAAGTCGTGGTTCAATTCCAATAGTGTACCGAATCAGTCGAGTGTTGTGACGACTACGGTCACTAGCGTGAGTGCTCCCTCCTTACATGGAGGTATACAATCACATAGCGTGTTGCCGGGAAGAGGAGATGGGTGCCATTCTGAGTCGTTGTTCACGGGTGCGATTGGTCCGGGGATGGAGCCCAACATATTCAATACGACCAACAGAATCCCTTTCACTTACAAGGGGAATTATATCACCGCTACGACGTCGTCGGTGGTAAATCCGGTGACAACTCCGATTGTGCAGGATAATATGTTAATTCCCAGTAACTATTCCCCTGCTTATGTTAGTATGGGTTCCAAGGTTTCGCTGAGGGACATCGAACGTTTTCCCACTTTTGACGGGAATATTACCAATGGACAGCCTCGTGTTTTTCTGCGTAGATTGCAGCAGTGTTTAGAAATGTATCGGCTGACCGATAGAGAACGTTTACAAATAGTTGAAAAACTTTTAATTGCAGCATCAGGCGCGTGGTTTGCTTCTATTAAATATAGAATTCATACGTTTGATGATTTTCTGATCTTTTTTAAGGAAGAATACTGCAACGAACATATAGAGAGGCTTCAGAAACGCAACCTCCAATCTTTAAGATATGATCGAGCCAAGTATGGGTCCCTTTTGGACTATGCTTGGAAGATCATCGAACTGTACTATCAGATTGCAGAAAATCCATCGCAAGCCGAGCTAGTAGACATAATAGTGAACGATCTTCCACCAGATGAGTCGCGGGCTATTGCTTCCCACTTATGCCAAACGGTGCGAGAAGTTACGTCACGCCTAGCTGCCCTGTGTGGGAAAGAAACTGGAGGCCCACCAAAGAGGTATTTCGCCCGACAAGCAAAAGTTGTGAAACCCGTGAAAAGCAAGGCAACGGCTAGTTGCCAAACGGACTTTCTGAGTTACACCCAAGCTGGATCTCGCTATCCGAGTGGGAGTGGCTCAGAAAGCAATCAATATAACGGTCGACGTCTGTTCCGTAACCGACCAATGTTTAACAATCGACGGGGTTATCGCCCCTATGACCGCACAATGGGGGAATCGAACCCGAATAGGGACGATAATAGAAGGAACTTTAATGGGGCGTACCGGAGAAGAGAAAACGGTAATGGTCAAAACGGCAATGTTAACAATAACTGTGCAGGTAGACCTCAGAATTCTGCCCCTTCGCAAATACCAACTAATGGCGGAAATGGAATTCTAGCCACTCGAGGGATTGATAGTCGCGAGACCGCTGTCAAATCGACAAACTAATTCCGCAACTACCTGGTGAAATGGGGGAGGATAGTTGCGGGAAAATATACCCCATTATTTTGAAAAACCAGACTGACCACGAATGTAAATCTAATTTGTGGACACAAAATTTATCATTTCGGGACTCGTTACAATTTGTTATAAAATTTGTTATAGATGAGGAACCCTTTGCTTCAAGTGAAGAACGCTATTTTTCTACCTCTCCCAGCCTACGAGGAAGTATCGGCGGCGTTGAACTTGTCGCTACAATAGATAGTGGCTCGGAGCTCTGCCTAATGGACTGGGAGGTGTGGAAAAAATTAAAGCAACGGTTTCCATCCGCTAAATTGAGACCATACACGGGCCTTACACTTGGCGCTTTCGCTGGAAAAGAAAGTTTTTCGGTTCAGGGCGTTCAAAATTTTAACCTAAACATACAAAATCATATATTCGAAATAGCCATTTTCGTCATAAAGTACTTGCGAACGGACCTAATACTGGGATGTCCGTTTTTAGACAAATTTCATTGTATCATTGACCGGGAAAAGAAAGAGATTAGAATGAAATATAGTTTAGGAAACACTGTTGTCGTTCCTACGGATCGACCGAACATAATGCTAGTGAAATTACCAGTAGAAGAGATTGCAATCGGTGAATCAGGATGGCTGGTGGTGGATCAACCCATGCTTGACCCCAGTTTAAATTGTCAAGCTGCCTGTGCAGTGACACCTCTCCACAAGGGAGGGGTTAACAGGGGAGATCAGCTGGATCCGCTCCTGGGCACCGAATGCAATGTCTCGGAACAAGAGATTGATTCATATATTGCCACTCGGGATGACTTACCATCACCGATTAAATCAGGTCTTCGGAAATTATTAATAAAGTACCGTTCTCTTTTCTCTGAGTACCCACGCCGCGTTAACGCGCCTCCCTATAAAATACAGTTGAAGGATGAAGAACCAGTTGTTGGACCATGTTATTCCGTTCCTCAGGCTATACAACCTGAGTTTGAAGCAGAGTTGAATAAATGGTTACGGTTGGGGATAGCAATAGAACAAATGTCTCCATATCGAAATCCTATTCATGTCGTCCGGAAGGCCTCTGGCGGTGTACGTCCAGTTTCAGATCTGAGGGCTACCAACTCAAAAATTATATCTCCACAGGTGCAGGTAGAACCTATCAATGAGTTACTACACCGTGTTACGCAGGCAATGTGGTTTTCGTCGTTTGACGCGTCAAGTGCATATTATGGGATCAGTTTACACCCAGACTCTTACCAATGCACCAGTTTTGTGTACAAGGGAAGACAATATTGCCTTACTGTTCTGCCACAGGGGCTGAAAAGTAGTCCTGCTGTATTTCAATCGGTAATGACAAAATTTTTTAATGACTCAACCCGTTCTTTTGTTATTTTGTACTTAGACGATGTTCTAGTAAAATCAACTACTGAAGAAGAGCATTTGGCTCATTTAGAGAGAACTTTCGAAATCTTTAAACAAGCCAATTTTTCATTAAATTTCAAGAAATGTAAGTTCTTTGCACGGGAAATCAAATTTTTAGGACATATAATTAGTGGCAGAACAATAAGGGTTGACCCTCGACTCAATGAGCCAATTCGTTGTTTTCCAGTACCGAAATCCAAGAAAGCATTACAGAAGTTTTTAGGGCTTATAGGATGGAGGCGAAAATTCATCCCAAACTTCTCTGGTCTCACTGCTAATCTGTATCAACTCCTGAAAAAGGATCAGAAATTCGTATTGAATAACGAAGCCTTGGAAACTTTCAATAAACTGAGAACTCTTCTTAGTAATCCACCTGCATTAAGTCAACCAGATTTCTCCTTGCCTTTTCACATCCATAGTGATGCCTGCATGGAAAATTTGGCTGGCCTACTTGCACAATATCCTTCAGATAAAGATAATCCTAACGTCATTGGATATGCCAGTCGACGGGTGAAACCCTATGAGTTGTCTCTTTCAATATCTCAGCTGGAACTCCTGTCAGTCCTGTTCCTCTGTGAACATTTTGAGCAGTATATCATGGGTCGTACTACTTATGTCCATACAGATAACGCGGCAGTCACACATGCATTCACCCAAAAGAACCTTGAGCCACGAACCACCCGCATTCTATTGAAACTGCAGAAATTTGATTTAATTTTCCAACACTGCCCAGGCAGAGAAAATTTTGTAGCCGACACAATTAGCAGATACCCACCTGAGGTATTGCTTGAGCCCGAAACACATTATGTTCATTTTTTAACCAAAACGCAGGATGCCGATATTAATCTAGACTTTATTCGAGAAAATCAAATAACAGATGAGTTATGTAAGAATCTGTTAAAGCAATATGAAAACAACCGTAATCTGGACAGAGTAACAATGTACTGTGGATTAATTTATATTAAACCTTTGCGTATTCAGAAATGGCTCTTAGTAATACCGCAGAGTTGTATACCCCAAATTATCAGTGTTGTCCATTCTACCGGTCACTTTGGAGTTCAGAAGTGTTATCGTTTTTGTCGAGCTATATTTTATTGGAAAAATCAAAAAAACACGATTAAAAACTTCATACGAAATTGCATAGAATGTGCCGAAACAAAGTTTACGAACCGTGCTATAGCTAAGCAGGAATATCATATCCAAGCGGCCGTACCCCATGAGACTCTGGGGGTGGACCTTATTGGAAAATTGCCACCCAGTCAGGGATATTATTATATTTTATCTCTAACAGATATTTATTCTCGTTTCGTTACTTTCCTTCCACTGAAAAAGGCTCATACTAAGGAAATAATCACAGTATTAGAGAGACGATACTTTCATCTATTGCCTTACCCACAGGAATTTTTATCCGATAAAGGACCACAGTTCCAATCTAAGTTATGGCAGGACTTTTCTAACAAATACAAAATTAAACATAAGAAAACTTCCAGTTATTCCCCTCAGGCTAACGGCGTTACGGAACGTAGCCATAAAGAACTCAATAGGTTAGTTAGATTATGGTGTCATGAGGATCAAACCACTTGGCACAAGTACTTAGTAAAAATTCAGGATCTCCTAAATAATTCATATTGTTCCAGTATTGGCTGTACGCCTGCGGAACGCTTTCTTAGTTATTCTGCCGTTGATTGCTATAGGAAAGTGTTCCCATGGCCCAAAGAGTTAGATTCCGTAGATAACCGTTTCCGATACGCTGAAGTAGAGGTAAAATTAAAAAGTCATGCTAAACAGTCGTCAAACGGTATAAATCTGCAAGAAGGGCAATTAGTGATGTTGAAACTGCATAACTTATCCTCACTTATAAAGCATGAGTCAGCAAAATGGATGAAAGTCTATACCGGCCCTTTTTAGCAGTTAAATTATTGAAAAATTGCGCTGTATTACACAATCTAAAAGGTGAAAGTATCGGAACTCACAATTTCCAAAATCTTAAGCTTTTCAACTGTACCGAGGACAAAAAACGGGAACTTCTATCTCAATACCAAAAGTGAATGTTACACTGTCTCATTTGAGTGCATGAGAGTATGAGTGAGTAGTCAGTTTATTAGTATTAATACATGTTAATTCTATTCAACAAAATTTTGTTATTCAAACAAAATTTTTTTTAACGACGCCGGGGAACTGTAATATGCCATTACAGTCTAATGATATTATGTTCTTAATAGGAGGGTGTCCGAAATTTTTTGCACCGACTGTACTTGATGTTTAACAAAAAATTTCTGGCTGTTCATATAATTCGTAATTTTATTTGTTATTCTATTTTAAATTAACATGGGAAACTGTAAAAAATTCATTAGGAATTATAGTTTTGGGAATCAATACCTTTATTTATATTTTAAATTAGTTATAAGTCTTGTATATGGATGTGTAAATGGATTATTACAATTCTTACGGTGTCAGTGCTATCTGAAAATATAGATCCACTATTGGACAGAACTTTCAGACCAAATAACCAATCTAAAATTCGACAGAATTTTCAGGACCACCCTTCACCTCTCTTTTAGATACCTAGGTCCTTCTAAAATCTAGTTTAATCCAGATTTTACCAAATTTTATTCGTTTCAAAGCCCCACCGCCAAAATGCTTAGTTTTGATTGGCTGATAAACCCACGCTATGATATTAGGGCGCAATTATTCCATTCCTTGCAAGAATTCCGCTGAAGACGCCGGACTAGGATCTTCTAGCTCAGAAAGTCGAAAATTAGCTGGAAAAGCTGCATTAACAAGGTAAATCTAGTTGATAATGGAATAGAGACCATCCAGGAAGCTAAGGAGCCATAAACTATTAAATTTTCCAGATCAAAACTGGACTAAAAAGGCTGAAATAGGAAGCATAACTCGGTGACGCCATGTTGTGCAGATATAGTTCGTGATGGACAGAATTCAGGATAGTGTGTGCATTTAATCTCCTTTCCCAAACCCAGTTTGCAGTTCAGTGAATCAAATAGTTAAATTTCCCTCTTGCCCCTCCAGAATCAGTGTAGGTTCGGTCAGACCTGTCCGTTCAGTAATCTGTCTGTGTAGTTAGTACGTGATTTTTTTTTCATATATATATATGGCGGTATTTTTAGGTCTGTTTGTAGTGTTAGTAACCATCAGCATGTACGTGTAAATTAAGCAGGGGGCTCCTATCTGACTCCCAAATTGGGAGTACGGCTTCCAGCGGGATGAGTTGAACATTTAGTTTGTTTCCGGGTTCCTGCCCCTTCAGGGCAGGGGTCCTATTGTTAGCTAATACTCCGATATGTCCCCTCAGGGCATTGATTAAACAGGTTAAGTAAAGAATGTGATTTAGTAAATATAAGGGCCAGTTGGCCCTGTTCATTTCTTTCCTTTCGTTACTTTTCATAGAGCCGATTTAACATGGTAAAATATGAGTTTTCTGTGTATATTTATTAGTAGTAAGGTAGTGTGTAGTATGAATGTGGCATGTATGTGTTCGTAATGTAGAAACATGTTCTAGTAGTAGTAATTGTGATAGTTAAGTGATGAAAGAGTGTGTGAGATAATTAAATACGGACAGTGTAGTATTTACTATGCGATAAATTTTTTATTACTCCGTCATTAAGTGAACGTAATATAGTATAGTAATTCCGTGTACAAGGTCACATTCAGTTGTTCAAGGGTTGATTATATCGTCGCTAGCCCTAGTGTCAAAAGTCAGTACTAACCGCCATTCTTCCGTCGAGGTGCTTAGTGATTTAGTTTTCATGAAATTGACCTTTCTTTCCGAAATAAAACCTAGAAGGTATAATTCACACCCCATATGAATGTACAGTTAGGTCAAGTGACCCAAAATTAATATATTCTGAAAGTTTCAACATTCTGCATAGTCTAGAAATCGAGATATTTAAGTAAATAAACAATACGTAATTTTTTAACAGAAGTCGGGCGATATGATGCTAGTTCTTCGCTTTGAAATTATATTAAATGTTCATTTCTTTCTTCGTGGCTGCAGAAGTTCATTGTTGCTGCAGAATTTTATAAACATTAAACATTATCGCAGATAATTCTATTTTCAGTGAACATACGTAGGATATTTTTTTCTCTCTTCTTAATAAAGCTACCGAGTATTACATAGTATTGTGTGTGGAATGAAAGAGTCTTGAGTTCGAGTGAGGTTGTCGTGCGGTGATCGGAATGGGAAATGTTTGTAGTGACCATAGATTTTAAAGTGTTATGATGAAATGTGTATATAGGCTGGGCGTAGATAGAGGAAACAGGGTGTTTGTAGAATATAGCGTCGTGGCAAATGAAAAGAATGATAATATGAATATGATATGAATATTAATGTGAATATGAATATAAAGTATATGAATATTGTAGTAAATGAATATAGAATATAGGACACCCATATAGTTAAATATATAGTAGCCCAGTGAATACTTCGCCGTGTGTTGATATATAGATATTGAATAGATACGTGTAGCTACAGACATCTCAGGTTCTGACCCCTGCACCATAATATCACGCGGACCGGAGGGCAATATATAGTCGGACTATGGTATACTTTGTAGGTTTATGTGTTATAATAATAATCAACCATAGTAATACCATCTGATAGAAGGGGTAGCATCATGCAATCGCTGACTAGACATATTGAATAATAAATTGTGAAAAGACAGTAGTAGTTATACATCAGGGCTGTAGTGAATTATATTTTCTGGTCAGTTTTAAAATAGAATATCCTGCTCCGTGAGATTTTTTTTTCCTTCACGTTACCTACTCGGGCTAGCTTACAATGTTCATGGAGGCGACAGCTCTGACAGGGTTACAGAATCAAAACAATTAATTATTGAAATTTATTATACCGTACCCGGGCATCGACCTCTCCCCCCTTGAATATTTTCGTTTTCTTTTCTTAGTTTCCAAACTAGATAGTGATGGAAATTAATCGATGCCTCAGAATTTAGCGCATTCTGCGAAGGGGAGCTATCGGTGAGGTTTGGCCGTAGAAATCACCGATCCGAAATTCAGTTTATTTAATTTTTTTTTATTTTGGCAAATCACTAATTAGGGATATCTTAGCTATTACTCTAGTTTCATTACTGTCCTAGAACCTCCTTAGTTCTTCTGAGGGGTCGAATGTTTTTTTTCTTACCTAGAGATTTCAAAACTGGGGACGCAGTTACCCGGTCCCTTCCCCCTCTCCTTTTATCCTGCTGGTCTGGGCCGGATACGGGGATCGGATTTCAATCTTACAAGCAAATTCTTGTGGGATTGGGATCTGATGGACACAGAACTTGCATCCTTGGCAGCAGGGACTCCCTCTTAGTTTACGTATTTAAGTAAACCACCCTCTTTCGGCATATGTGAATATTTTGGCTATGAGTTGTTATATATTTAAATTCGATCACTCTTCTGTGTAGTGAGTAGTACTTTAATCTTTCTCCTTTCGTTGGAGCCGCTTTCTCTCTCTTGTCTCTTTCTTCCTTCTTATTTCGAGATTTTTTTTTTCAATTTTCAACCTTCCCCCCCCCCCCGATTTTGAACTTGTCGCTTACGATTTATTTAACGTACAACTCTGATCTGAAATTACCAGCTGAGACGTTGCAAGACACGATTCATGGATAGAGTAGATAGTGATTGAGTCCTCCATCTCGTTTTGCCCTATCGCCGAAATGAACAAAGACTTCGTAGTTGACGACACTTAAATTACGTTCTTTCACCGTCGTCCCTTTTAAGTTTTTTTTTTAATCCATTGGTCACTTTCTTTTCTGTTTTGGTTTTCGTTTACCTTGTAGTTGGTCTGGGCCCAGAAATGGTATTTTAGGTTATCTAGTTATATCTCTAGAAATGCTCTGTGTTACGTGCCTGCCTTCCAAAGTTTTTTTTTCCCTTCATGATGTAAACACGAGTTGATTATATAAAAGTGAAAAATTTATAGATGCGCGGTATCATGTAAAAAAAAAATCGATTTTCTTTTTCATATGTAATGTCGGAAGTCATTTGTTTTCTTGGACAATGTTTGCAACCTTTTAAAAAATTATTGTTGGGGTGATTAATTTAAATGTGTGCGCATTTATAATAAATATATATATAGAGAAATGAATACGTCGAAATGTATATGTAAGTAGTATGTGAATATGATTTTAAGGTAAAAGTATGATATTAAATGTATTATGAATATATGTAAGAGCGCTCGTGTCTGTCCCCCTAAACGTGTGTTGGTTGCTATAGTTTACCAGTAAGTTCTCCGACGAATGTAAGAATGTAGATTTTGTTAAGAATACCGCCGTGCACTTAAGTAATTTTCCTTTTCTTTTGAATAAATGTAAATGGTACATTATGTAATTATGTAATGGCATGTATTGGAAAGTAACGGCAGGTCTAAACGAAACTCACATCATAACGCATATTATCCCTGAACTACCAACCTAAAACCATTGTGGAAAGTGCACCTTGAATCCTTCTCACCTTCATATGTATCCTGTGACTTGACCAGTTTTTTTTTAATCCTCAATTTGAACCTTTATACTCCGTACACCTGCGGGAGATCGTTTTTAAAAAATCCGAATTATATACACATATATACGAAAGTGATCTTGAAGAAAGGTCTCATGACGTGTCCCTGTGTTAAATAAATAACTTAAAACTAAGCAAATAATAAGTTTGGAAATGGATCGTCTAAGAGGAGAAACATCCTCTAGTGAAAGTTATTTTCTCAAAATCCCTAGATGGGTAAAGCGTCGTAATGTGCGATTGCAGACATAAACTGTTACGAATTACAAACCAAATATAGACGATAAATGGTTTTTGTAAACCGATAGTTAGATATATATATATAGATAGATAGATAAATGACCACAAACTAAGTCAAATGGAGCGAAATGTTTTGGACACTATGATTAGTGCGTGATCTGTGATTTGAACGCTCAAAACCATTAATATTTTATTACCCGATGTGAGGTAGAGACTCATATAAGTTCTGATACACCAAAAAGTTCTTTTTTTTTCTTTTCTTTCCTCTTTGTCAAATTTTTTTTTTCAAGTGAAATAAGTGTCTTTTTGCGTATGTCGCAAATCATAATTTTGCTTTAGCATGCCTAAGATATGATACATGTAATTATATTTTTTTTTCTTTTCTTTCCATTTGTCAATATGATTGAATATACAAAAATTTACTAAAATATAACACTATGTACTCTATTGATATATAACCAATAACATGTGCTTTTAATATTTTCTTCATAATTATTTGTTTGTCTTTTCTTTTCACTATGGATGTAATAAATTATTTGTATCTTTGTAGTTAGTTGGTTTCCTTTAAACATATATACACTGTCCTGAGTGAGTGAGCGTGTGAATGCATGATAGATTTAATTTAGGTAATTTTAGTGATATCCTTTGTCATATTAACATCTGTAATATATGTGACATGTTTTAATAGATGTGTTAAGGTAAATAACCTAGGTCATGAAGGACCGCTACTAATGGTTTAAATCGGCTCTAGGAGTGAAACAAAAATAGCAGGATGAGCCTAAATACGACATCTTTCTTCCAGGAAGTTGAAATTCTTATTGATACGATACATAAATTTATATTGAGTTTATAAGTCTGATTTTTTTTTTCCTCTTGGCTAATTCATATGTGTGGTCGATCCTAGAGAACAGAGTTCAGATGCTGGATGGTTATCAATCACCGGTTGGAATAACAGTACAAAGAATGATTTCACCTTTCTCGTTTCCAGGTCTAGGTCTGGGCAATCCCACGGTCGTGGTGCCTGGAGCTAGGTCTGGGTGGTATGAGGGAACATGTGTCTATTCCGAAGCATTCCAAAATTGATTAGTCGTTAATAACATTTAGAATGATTCATCTTTCAACGACTTTCCCGACCTTTTACTATATTTCCGGAATTATCCAGTAATCTGTTTCTTATTAAAATACCCTCTGTCTTTTTCTTTCTTCTTTTTCTACCTCCTTCTTTACCCTTCTACTTTCTTCTCTTTCTTTTCTATTTCTAAATGAAAGAAAACGGAGTCATGATTGAGAGTAGTCGCTATTGGCACGGTCAATAAGTTGTTTAGATGAGTTTTCTTCGGGAGTCCGATATGGAATAATCAACAATAACAAGAAAGTTTATTGGAATTTACTTTATTGGAAAATAATCCGGATTTCAATCAGTAGGTGATGTTTCGTAATCGTCCTCGTTAAAGAGAATTAATTTTAGCGACTTCTCTCCAGTACATTGCACGTTATTAAATTTTTCTTCGTTTTCGTTTTTCTTTCAATATTGGCTAACCGTGACAGGACCTGTTATCCTGGAAACGGCGGTTTCTATGGCAACGGACAACGTTTTCTTTCATGTGTGAGCATTATAGTAGCAGGATAATGAAGTAATGAAGACAACAAGAAACGAGTCGTCATGCAATTCTCTAAGAGCATAAAGAACAAGCGTCATACTTTAATTTGTATAAGAACTTGTGTAAAGCATTGTGTGGCCACCTAGAGTTAGTATACACAGCGAAACAGTGTTAAGGCACACGTTTCTCACAAACATCTTACCTTAAAACAGATTATCGAGGTATTTACTAGTGTAGAAGACACCGAGAGACTAATGACATTTTCAAGCAACCAAGATGTTTATCATGTTCACTATGGCAAGATTTGATGGGAAGATAGATGATTATAAACACCACACTTATGTTCGGGATTTTGTATTTCGACGTGTTAAAGGCTAAGAACTGTTCGTTAGAGGAAATACCCTGCAATAAGTAAATAATGATATAACTTCAAAAACTCTGTTTATGGTCTAACGAAAGAGGAATAAGAAGAAGGTGGATGAAAAAAAGATGAAGTGGTAGAGCTATCCACAAAACGTGATAATCCCTCCGATTTTAAGTATATAAATTGCATAATTTTTCCATGGTAGATAAAGATTATAAGGAAGTAGGTGCAGCCGGCAGTTTTCTTGGCTTGCAAGACAAAGAGGAGTCCCAAACTTCTAAAAAAAGTTCTGATTCTATAGAGTCTGGCTGACAAGATCCTTTAGAGGAGTCTTCGGAGATGTTATCGGAGAAGAAATTTGGTAAAGTACTGGTTAATTGTTGCGAAAGTAAGATCCTAATCCAAAGGATTTCCTCTTTATAGTTATATATATATATTATAAAATAGAAAATGACTATGTTTGTGACTATTAGTCTCTTGAACCGCCCGACCGATCCCGACCAAATTTTTGACCTAGATGCGGTTCTGGCCTGGGAGTGTCTTTAGCTATTCACTTTGACGGTAGAACGTAGTGGAGGGGCACATGGAAAAAATAAATAAAACTATAACTCTTGAACCACTAGACCGATCTCGACCAAATTTTCAACATAGATGAGATTCGGAACTGGAATAGATTTTATTATTTCACTTTGACGGAAAACATAGGGGAAGAGGAGGAGGGGGAAATATATAAAAATCAATATAAATGAAAATAAAAGTGACTAGGGTTGTGACTTAATAACTCTTGAACCACCAAACCGATCTCAATCAAATTTTCAACATAGATGAAGTTTGGAACTAGAGGGATTTTTTAAATTTTACCTTGACAGTAAAACGTAAGGGAGGATATATATGTATATAAAAATAAATAAAACTTAATAACCTTGAACTACACAACCGAACTCGATCATATTTTCAATATAGATAAGGTTCGAACCTGAGACAATTTTGTCATTTTACTTTGCGGCACAACGAAGAGGAGGGGGAGGGGGAGATATATGTAAAAAAAAATAAAATAAAATAAAAGTGACTGTTTTTGTGACTTCATCACTCTTGAACTACCCGACCGATCTCAATCAAATTATCAACATAGATAGGGTTTGCACTTGGGGTGGTTTTTATCATATCATTTTGACGGTAGGCTTAATGGAGGGGAAGGAATGGGGAGATATATAAAAATAAATAAAACCTAATAACTCTTGAACCATCCGACCGACCTCGATTAAATTTTGAACATAGATGAGATTCAGGACTGGAAAGTTTTTAAAAATATATTTTCTCTTTGACGGTAGAACTTAGAGGCGAAGGAGGGGAGAGGGATTATATATATAGGGGCAAGGAGAGAGCTGAGTTAAATAAAACTTAATAACTCTTGAAACACCCAACCGATCTCGATTAAATTTTCAACATAGATTATGTTTAGGCCTGGGATAACTTTTATCATTTTACTTTGACTGTGCAACTTAGGGGAGGGGGTCGAGGGAGATATACAGAAAAAATGAAAGCGACTTTCTTTGTGACTTCATTACTCTTGGACTACCCGACAGGCCTCGATTAAATTTTCAATATAGACGAGGTTCGATAATAGGATGGTTTTTATCATATCATTTTGGCGATAGAAGTTAAGGGAAGGGGAGGGGAGGGGGAAATATATAAAAATAAATAAAACTTAACTATTGAGCCAACCGACCGATCTCGACCAAATTTTCAGCATAGATGAGATTCGAGCCTGAGATGGTTTCGTCATATCACTTTGAGGGTGCAACGTAGGAGAGGAAGGAGGGGGAGGAACATTTATAAATGATCGAAAACGACCGATATTAGTGTCGAATCTATAGTTTTCGGGGTCACTGATGTGCATAGTGACACTTCTGATACTGATTAAATCTAAATTCAGCACCGCAATTTGGGGGAGGGAAAAGGGAAAAACATAAAACGGATCAAAAATAACTCATATTAGTGTCGAATCCATAGCTTCCGGGGTCGCTGAGATTAACGATGACACTTCCGACTAAGTGCTCCGAAACATGGAGGAGGGGGAGAAGGATATATATATAGATATATATAATTGATCGAAAATCGCTTATATTAGTAGGATCTATCTAATTCGTAGGTTTTTCGGTCACTGAGATGAACAATGACACCTCAGATACCGTTTAAAACCAAATTCAGCCTCGCAATTTGGAGGAGGGAAAGATATATAAAATGATCGAAAATGATTGATATTACTTTCGAATCCATAGTTTTCCGGATCACTGGGATGAACAGTGATCTTTCCGATGCCGTTTAAATCGATGTCACTAAAAGCGAAAACAGCATATTTCACGGGTACCAAACACATGAGATACGGAGTTGTGCATTTAAATTTTCATTTTAACAAAGCGAAGTGGGTAATCGATGCGATATATATATAAAGATAACGGTTCACAAAGTTATAAACATGGAGAAAATTAACTCTACTAATAAGGAAGAGGATAAATTAGATAAAATACAGTCTGACCTCAATTAGACTTTATCAAGAAAGACGGGATATCAAAGGTGTTACAGTAAGATGCATCTACTAAAAATCAGTATCTAGAAGAAGAACAAAAAGAAGAAAGATCGTTCTTTAAGGAACTGAGGAGGATATCGGAAAATTACTAATAATGAGAAGAATTACATTACTCTCATTACAAAATGAGACTAGAAAATAACATATTTTAGCATGTATTCATTTTGTTATATGGTAAAAAAATAATTATGGTTATGTGAGTTAGGAAAGTCACTGAAGGAGTTAAGTTCTTGAACAAAGAGAGTACAAGAAGTTATTTAAGTAAAGAGTTAGTTAGAAGATGTATCAGAGAAGTTGATGAGGTAGCCTACTTAAAGGTGTATAGGGTTTCATGAAGTTTTTACTTCATACAAGTTTAGTTTTGCATTATTAGGTCTAACGTTAAACTTGTATATTTACTAACAATGTTGTAAAAAAAACTAACCTTGTTTTAAACCTCCTTAATTCTTCAAACTGGTCTTATAAGTGATCGAATCCAGTTCTTGAATACGTGGTACCTGTGTTTCTAAAGTCTATAATTTTACTCCAGATTCCTAGTTTAAAGCTGTTCATACATTCTTAAACAAATGAGAAAAGAACTGGTTATTCTGTCCATAAACTACCAGTCTAGTCAGCCTGCTCAACGTTTCCTATAGAATGGTACTAAATATACAAGGTGGCCCAAAAGTGGGTATGCACATCTGCATTAATCAAGTATAACATTCTAGTTTATGGGTTTATTTGCTTCGGCTCTTTCAAGCATAAGATGTAAGTGAAAACACATTAAGAACAAATAATAAAGAAACTAAGTCTACCTGATGGGTAACAATTAGAAATTACATAAAATGTAATGCTGATCAGTACGGTACTGTATACCTACTTTTGGGTCACCCTGTATATCTCCTGGCAAAATAGGTAGATACCTATACATACTTGTAAATTATCTTAATTACTTTTGTAGTACATTAGCAGTTAAAATATCCCCTACTTGAATCGAAATGTCTCATATATTTATAATATCATCGAATTTTGCAACTCAAAGCAAATTTTCAAAGACAATTTCCCCATGAAGGAGTATCTCTAGTCATGCAAATGCACAAGAAAATTAGTGCTGTAAAAAGTTACAATACTTACAAAGTATCCCAGGAAGAAGGCAAATACAGCTAGTCAGCATAGCTCCTTTAATAACATCTAACTCAGGTAAGACAACGTAGAACAAAATGCAAGTTCCAACGGTATGCATAGTTTCCATGAAGAAAACTATAATTACTTCAGCCACTGAAGGTCGTTGACATGATTTGAAAAACCATATTCTCATTGATCGGATAAAAATTCCAATTTCAGGTACAGTATATGCAAAAAACAAACACCATATCCAAACTATTCTTTCAGATTCGGGTAATATCACTTGGTATTTATTGCTTCTATCTAAGGAAAAGAACGAATCGTTTTATGGTATATTATTGCGATTTCACTAATTTACAAATATTTTAAAGAATTGTATTTTATATGTATTTCTTTCTTCTATCACTATGTTCAGTTTATATATATATATATATATATATATATATATATATATATATATATATATATATATATATATATATATATATATATATATATATATATATTTAAGAAAACAGTGCTAAAAACAGAAGCACAGTTTAATTATTGTTTACTAGTGGCGTCGTACAGTGTAGAAGCGAGCGAAATGTATTATTTAAGATGAATACTTTAAGCAACTTATCTTGAGAAAGTTGTTACTTAACAATACAAGTAATTCATAATTATCCTAGGAAACTTACGCTACTTTTGACACAGGCAAACGCACACAAGAAACAAAATTATAGATCCAGTGAGAAGAAAAAGATGAGATAATAATGCACCCGTTCCATTACTTGATACGTGAGTAGTGTATCTGCAAAATATCGACTCTGCTACATTTGTTTACCTGTCACCTTTGTCTTTCTCAACGCACAAGGCTGTAGTGTATTCCTTGACTGGCTTGAACTGTGATGTCATAGAACATCTACTTACAGTTAGCAGCAGACACTTTTTTTTATCATGTAGGTCAAAAGCTGAGTTTGTATGCCTCCTTACACAAGGTTTGACAATAAAATTTTTGGACTAATCCAGGTATTGTGTTATTGCTAAAGACATGTGAAGTTAATGCTATCATATTTTTCTTCTGCAGGACATGTGAAGATTTGGTAAAGAGAGTGTCCGTGCCCTTCTAAACACTAGTAGAAGACATTCTGGTTCCAAATGTCATGGATTCTTACATGGAACAAATTGCGATATTTAAGTTTTGTTCTAAATCGGGGAAATCAGCAACAGAGACTTACAAGATGATCAGATGTAAGAACTATTTACCACGAGAATGCCCTATCTCGTAGTCGTGATGGATATAAAGATATTTCTTATACCCCTAATCCAGCGTTCCCCAACCTTTTTCAACTTGCGGCACACTATAGGTGTAGCTTAAATTCTCGCGGCACACCCATATTATATCTATCTATCTATATATCTATCTATCTATCTATCTATCTATCTATCTATCTATCTATCTATCTATCTATCTATCTATATATATATATATATATATATATATATATATATATATATATATATATATATATATACAGGGTGTTTCAGATAAAACATCCAGTGCTTATAAATTCGAAACGGCTGAGAATAAAAAGATGAAACAAAAACTGAGATAGAAAAATGTCATAAGGCACATCACATGGTGTTGTGGTGACCCTCAATGCCCTCATTCAAGGGGGCCCAGGGGCCAACTTCTAATTTTCAAATAGGAACATGTACTGATTCATACCTCATTCAATAATACTTGAAAAACGAAACAACTTTTGTAGGAAACAATTTTCGATTTGGGCCACCGTTTTTAAATGGCCGCAAAAAGTGGGTCCTATATCAGATAAAACGTCCAGTGCTTATAAATCCGAAATGGCTGAGAATAAAAAGATAAAACAAAAACTGAGATAGGAAAGTGTCATAGGGCGCATGACATGGTGTTGTCATGGTGACCCACAGGGCCCTCCTTCAAGGGGGCCCAGGGGCCAACTTCAGATTTTCAAATGGGAACATGTATTGAATCATACCTCATTCAATAGTCCTTGAAATACGAAACAACTTTTGTAAGGAATAATTTTCGATTTGGGCCACCGTTTTCAAAATGGCCGCAAAAAATCCTGTATCCGTTTGAAGTTGGCACCTAGGCCCCCTTCACTGAGTTTCCTGAGGGTCACCACAACAACACCACTTGATATGCTTTATCATCGTTTCTATCTCAGTTTTTGTTTCATCTCTCTATTATCAGCCGTTTCTGATTTAGGCCTATAAGCACTGGACGTTTTATCTGATACAGAACCCACTTTTTGCGGCCATTTTGAAAACGGTGGCCCAAAACGAAAATGGTTTCCTACAAAAGTTGTTTCGTTTTTCAAGTACTATTGAATGAGGTATGAATCAATACGTGTTCCTATTTGAAAATCAGAAGTTGGCCCCTGGGCCCCCTTGAAGGAGGGCCCTGGGAGTCACCACAACAACACCATGTGATGTGCCCTATGACATTTTTCTATGTCAGTTTTTGTTTCATCTTTTTATTCTCAGCCGTTTCGGATTTATAAGCACTGGACGTTTTATCTGTGATATATATATATATATATATATATATATATATATATATATTATTATTATTATTATTTGTAAATATAAAATACCATGGTATTTTTATGTGATTACTGATCTTACAGAGAAGAAAGCTGGGTCACTGATTTTCCCCTGTGGTAAATCATTATGGTTATTTTTCATTCTTATTTTAAAATAGAAAACAATTGCAATGAAATATAGGACTCGGGTTTTTAAAATCCACTTTCTCTTTCGAAAACTGTATCTAACCTTTAACTAAAAGGGAAGATCACTAAATAACGAATAAATAAACAAATCTCCTATACTTTTAAAACGCAAATGTAGGTAATTTGTATGCATATTTGCTTTGTTGAATTTATTGAATGATATGTTAAAATTTCAAGTTACGAAATAGTCTGCAACAATAAAGAAGCAATAATGGTCATGACAATGTTAAATACATTTTCCATCATTAAAAATGTAGAGAAAAGTAACACAGTATAAAACTTAAAATTGTAGGTTTATAGTAGAGGTTCATAGTAATGTGAAACACAAATATACATTTTTCCCCTATGTCTTGCAATTTGATTCCTATAGAATTAATAATTTGTTTCGAATTCCTCGCGGCACACCAGCGGCCCATTCGCGGCACACCAGTGTGCCGCGGCACACCTGTTGGGAAACGCTGCCCTAATCTGTCAACCAATTGTACAGGGGATAATGTGAAGCCCGTAAGCGACGTGCTGCAATGAGATCATCGCATGATATCCACAGACCCGTAACGAGCCCGATTTCGAAGGGGGTAGTAATGAATGCGGAGGGAGGAATGACGGAGAAGTCTAGCAACACCGCAAAACTATTTATTTATTACATTGGTCGGCATGAAAATCTTCCCACGAGGGTGAAAGGGTGTACCGGATACATTTTGAGACGCTGATCACGAATATCTCATCGAGAAAGTTCCAGCACGTAAGGTTTTATGGAGCAGGGTGCTGTTTCCATAATTGACAGAAAAATCGTATTTTTCGTATTTAATATATGTTTTCCGTGTTTGGAGTGCATAATTCTGAATTTTTATCTTAATCCAAGAACTGTTACTAGGCTATATCCCAGGAACATTCTTTTCTCTAGCTCACGACCCCCCGGAAACGTACCCCTCCCCTTGGGTTGCAAAGATTTATTGTCGTTCAACACTGCATACACTAAAACCTAAGCGTTATTGACGGAGAAAGGTTTCGTAATCAACTTGCGATCATTCATCGGCTCCCTTTTGTCTAGACGACAGACAGATTGTAGAAAAAAAAAAAAAAAAAAAAAAAAAGGCGCCAAGACATACACCACGTTGTCGCGTGAAACAAATATTTCAGTTTCGAGTTGATCTTCGTGTTAGAAGGTGGTGTTACGCTGTGTCTATGTATACCGTAGGTGAAAAATATTTCTGCGTGAAATATTGACGTTTGTGTTAAACGAACATGCCGAGAACTTGCAACAATTCGACAGATTCATTCTGCTACATATGTGGGGAAGTGATTTTCAAGGGACAAAGTAGGCCATTGTCACCGTTCCTGAAGACAGCCTACCATCTGTACTTTGGCTGTAAAATCGGCGACCAGGATCGCGTTTGGGCTCCAAAACAAACTTGTAACTCGTGTGCGCGTACTCTCACATGATGGTTGAAAGGTACAAATAAATCGATGCCGTTCGCCGTACCTATGGTTTGGCGCGAGCCCCGTGATCAGGTTTCAGACTGTTACTTTTGCCTTACTAATATAAAAGATTTCTCAAAAAAAACATGAAGCATAACATACAGTATCCTAACTTGGATTCCGCGAGGCGACCTGTGAAACATGATGTTTGTCTTCCTGTACCCGTACCACCAGACTCATAAACCCTATGCAGTGTTTCATCCAATGAAGAACCTGCTGCTTGTGAGGATGTTGCACAATCTTCGAGTACACAATCAGATCCCAATTACGCTCCAGTGCCTGACACTAATGAACCACATGTGATAAGTCAGGAAGAGCTGAATAATCCGATCAGATACTTAAACTTTCCCAAGTCTAAGGCCCTGTTGCTTGTTTCAAAACTTCAACAATGGAATCTACTAAAACAAGATGTGAATATATCGATGTATAGGAAAAGAGAGGTGAGCTTAGTTCCTAATTTTACAAAGGATGGTGATTTGGTGTATTGCAGTGACATTCCATTGCTTATGGGACAACTGAAGTTGAACTACAACACTGAAGATTGGAGGCTATTCGTAGATTCCTCTAGGATAAGTCTCAAGGCAGTGTTACTACACAATGGCAATGAAAAGCCAGTCATCCCTATTGCTCATGCTGTACATATGAAGAAACATACGAGAACATGCGAAACCTATTGCAGAAAATAAAGTACGAACAGTTCCAGTGGTCTGTATGCGCTGACTTTAAGGTTATTGCCATCCTCACCGGTTTACAAGGAGGTTATACAAAGCACCTCTGCTTCTTGTGTCATTGGGATAGTCGAGCCACAGATCAGTACACCATCACAAAATGGCCGTCAAGGAAGCAAATGGTCCCAGGGGAGATAAACGTGGCTAATGAACGTCTTGTGGATCCGGAGAAAATATTCTTACCACCCCTTCATATCAAATTAGGGCTCATGAAGGTCTTCGTCAAGGCCCTGACCCGGGATGGTGAAGCATTTAATCATCTCAGAAAACTATTCCCAAGACTCAGCGAGGCCAAGGGGAAAGAAGGTGTTTTTACGGGACCTCAAATCAGAGACGTTTTTAAGAATACTACATTTTCTTCTAAGCTTAATGAAGTGGAAAGTGAGGCTTGGGAGGCCTTTCGAGAGGATAGGTGCTGATTGCCACGGGAGCTGCCTGCCACAGCCAATTATTGGTGCTGATTGCCACGATTGTCGCTGATTACATATATGAATGTGCTGACTGCCACGAGCCTGGGAGAAACTGTATTTGGAAAGAGAGGAATTAATCCCTCATACTAAATTTATGATTATTAATTAGTTTAGTAGGGATTAATTTAGTAATTATCACAGTAAATCTATGTGGCATCCTATAAGTTACAAAGTTGCTCACTAAGTGGAACGACATACACTTGTATGTTTATAAAGGGATTGTCTTTTCTGTTATATGTACAATTTGCACATTTCATTGTTTATATTAATTGTTTTATTGTATTATTTAATGGATATGATGGTCTGAAGACAGCTGACAAGGGAAGGTCTGGAGAAAGCACTCGCCTGCAGAGAAATAAGCATGTCATTTGAAGGACCAATTCGTGCTGATTACAACAGGTAATAAAACTCCTGTACGTTGAGAACTGTTCGAGATATTCAGCTTGGAAGTTCATATGAGAAAATAAGTGGATGCACGTTTCAACGCGTGAAGTATCCTCTCTCATGGCGAAGCCTGATGGTTTGAACTTGCTATTACTTGATCACTGGGGTTCATTCACAGATAAATTGTCCACTACAAGTTGCATGATGGATGGCAAAGATGTTAATGGTTGAGAAGATACTAAAGAATTGCACACGATTTGTGCAACTACTTGATGTGTTTTGATTCCAATCAATCACAGATTATGGCAGGAGATTTGTACATAGTATAAAACTTCTTCATTCGGACGTTATAATGTACCAAATAAACAATTTGTACATAGTATAAAACCTCTTCATTCGGACGTTATAATGTACCAAATAAACAATCAAATAAAGTTCGTGTCGATACGAATCACTTCCGATCACCGTGATACATTGGATTGTTTCAGTTTGCGTTCTACAAGGCAAGTTACGAACAAATTATAGGCCTATAACTTTTGAACCACTTTCGAATTTGCTTTTTGCTTTGGTTCTGCGAACTGTTCTCTTGACGGATGCAATGCAATTGCACATATAAAATGTTCATGGTGCAAGGGAGTCTTTTGCCTGCGTCATTTCTTCATGAAACAGAAGAACAACAGTGATCAATTTTCATCTCTAACCTATGATTATTGTGAACAATGTAATGACTAATTGTATCTAACAAACCCGTTAGTTATTGCGAAACACTTTTTTTCTGTTACTTTCGATAGCTTTCAATTCGTATGTCAATATTCGTTACTAATTATGTTGTACTTAACGCGTATAAATGCGCATATCCTCATTTTCTCATATAAACTTCCAAGTTGAATATCTCGAACCGTTCTCAACCGTACAGGAATTTTATTAGCTTGTTGTAATCAGCATGAATTGGGGCTTCAAATGGCATGCTTAGTTTCTCTGCAAGCGAGTGCTTTCTCCTAAAACTTCCCTTGTAAGGGAAAGCCAGCAGTGCTTTTTAAATGGAACTTTCAAGAGCTGCTCGAAACAATTTGCGCAGCTGTACAGAGTTCATGCTGACATAGGGAGTTCAAGTGAGAACACATAAATCGTACCAATTTTGTACGCACCGCTCCCTGACAAAACTGAAAGTACACTCATGTCCAAAATTATTGTCGCATATCTATAACTGTCTTGTTGTAAGAATATAATTTGATAATGATTTTACAGGGTACTTTTAATACTGATACTATGTGTATAATCAGGAAATGTATATTTGTGATAAATTTCATAGGAAAAGAATTATAAATACGAAAATCATAATGAGTAAAATAAAATGTAACTAAATGGACAAGAAAATTTTATTTTCCTTTCATTGTTCTTATTTACTGTTCTTTTGACATGAAATTTACTACATACTTGTCTTTGCCGATTATACACATACTAACATTATAAGAAATACCGGGCGAATTCGTTATCAAATTATATTACCAGAACAACATATTTATAGTCATGTGACAATAATTTTGGACATGAGTGTACATACAGAGACATGTTTATCTTTGTTAGGAGTTGGTCTGAACAACACGATCCTAAGGTTCATCACGTTTCTTTCATGCTTCTTGATGTCCGGTAATGTTACGTCTAGCAACTTTCTCTCAGGCTCGGGACAGTCAGCACGCCATCGTGGCAATCAGCACCAATAATTGGCTGTGGCAGTCAGCAACCGTGGCAATCAGCACCCCACCCTTTCGAGAAATGTGCAGTAACTTTCTAGGGAATCATAAGTCGCCTGATTACAAAGACATTGTGGGCAGGTTAATAACTTCATTTCGTAACATGGGATGTAATATGTCACTAAAGTTACACTTCCTGCATTGCCACATAGACTTATTCCCTGAAATATACAGCTTGGGGGAGGTCTCTGACGAACACGGGGAAAGGTTGCACCAGCAAATAGCTACCATGGAGAAACGCTACAGTGGTAAATGGAGTGTGAATATGTTGGCAGACTTCTGTTGGAATGTGACACGCGAGACACCCTGTAGTAATTACAAGAGGAGTAGGAAAACCAAGTGACACGTAAGTGTTAAACTTTAACTTTTTATGCAATTTTATCTGCATAATTTATATTGATATTTAAATTATAACGTGCAAATTATTATGGGTGGAAAATAGCATCTTTGGGCGGATATTGAAACATCCCACTTCCTCCCTGAAAACTGGTACGTCCTAGAGAAAAACGGGTTATGGATTCGAACTCAGGAGCTCGAAACCTATAGGAATCACTTATTTTCGTTCGTGGGAGCGAAAAAAAGTTTCATTTTGCCGACCAGTGTTATTTATGGAACATGGCTGTAGCTCTTTTTATAAAGGATAAATTATACTGACAATACGGTACACAAATGCAAGACTGCGAAGGTCATCATTAACATACAAATTCTTTTAAAAAAAAAAGAAAAAAGAAAGGGACATAATTAAATTCAATTACATTTTTTTTTTTTTTTTTTTGTTATGGAAGTTACTTGATGCATCTATCAAGAAGCATATCATTTTATGCGGAAATGAGTGAGATACATCTTCGATGACCATGTTTAGAAAGATATAGATGCTTTACCAAATCTTCACATATTCTGCAAAAGAAGAATACCACATCATTAGTCTCACATGATATATATATATACATTGGCGTCTCTGGCATGTAAAATTTGGGGGGGACATCAAAGGAAATGATCTAACTGCTAGTATCTCAGCGGAATTTTAGATTATGTCACTTCAAAATATTGGGGGGGACGCGTCCCCCCCGTCCCCCCGCCAGAGACGCCCATGTATATATATATTGTCATTAGCAGTTGTAGAGTACGAACATCAGTCTTCAAACTTTGTAGGGTAACTGGATACAATAACGCCAGGGATACAATAACGCCGTTTACTTTTCAGTTGTTTACAGCACAGAAACTAAGCACGTGGCAGCAATCTGCAATGTGTCAATGCATAGGAGGCACATCTGTTGTTTTCGCGCGTGAGTTGATTTCCTGTAATGTAACGTGTGCGTTGTGCAGTTTTTGTGTTATCAATTTAGACCAGAAAACTGAGAACAGAAAACGTAAGTAAAGTTTTTGAAGTCCTTTATATTAATATCACTATATGCACGTAATGTGTAGGAATTTAAACGGATTAAAAAAAAAATAAATAAAACACAATGGTAATTAACGAGTGTATCGACTGTGTTTACAGAGTCAATGTGTTAGTAGAGAGCAGTGGAACGATGGTATGTTCATTGTGTTGTGTGGCTGCAATAACGCCGAACGCGATGGATGCAATGGCGTTACTGTCTAAGTTAAAGCTGCCACACCTCAGAATGCTTTTCAAGCTACTGGCATATACTCATTCGATCATTTAGTACTCCAAGAAACAACCTTTGCACCAAGTACCATCTCTTCAGTGTTCCCGACACAAGCTCCTACCGGAACTGTATTGGACAATAATAACCAGCCATCTACTGAAGATATCAACAGTCCCCAGCCGTCAACACCACCTCCATGTATCTGTAATCGTGTAGCTAATGCTTCGTCTCAGTCTTCTCACTCTACATCCTCCAGTGACAGCTATTTCACTGAACTTATTCCAACTCCAAAAATTAACAGATCTCTTCCTGGAAGGAATAGATAAAAAAAAAAAAAAAAACGTCCAAGTAGTTGTAGTGACTAGAAGTCTGTTTAACGAACGCTGTAATGTGAAGGATAAAGGGTCAACTTTGCAAACGAGTGGACGAAAGAAAGGGAGTACTTATAGAAAGAATGGTGAAGGTTAAAGTTCGAAAACATGTCATCACAAGGATAGCTCCTGCTATTGTGTTACTTGCACAGGGTACTATTACGATGATACTGGTAAAACTATTGATTAGTTGAAATGTGGAGTCTGTAAGGGGTGGTATCACGAAACTTGTGATGACATATTGTCTTTTACTGGAAATATTGTTCTTCTTGTTCCAACTAATGATAACCTGTCGCTATTGTATCCATAATGTATTCAATAATGCCATTTCACTTTCCGCGACATTTTTGTGTATTACATGTGCTACATATATTTTATACAGGTTCTTTGCACTATGTTGTAATGAGTGAACACCAAGCTATTAAACAATGCAACATTTATTTTTTTCGTCAAATATTAAATGTAAAATCTTCGAAAAACTAAGAATGGTGGCATTATTGTAGGCAGTTACCCTATATTACACGCTTTCGATATTTTTTAGTAACTCCTGCAATACTCACTCATTTTCCTATTGCAAAATGGAACCACTCTTCCTTCTCTGATCTGTGACGTCATTAGAAAGACAGTAAGTTTGGATAAGACACCTGTAGTGAGGACAACAACGAAGACTATGAAGTAAGTGATAAGCTTTAAAAATTTTACTGTGATTTCTGTACAGTGCTGCCTGGACACCGATCCACCTTCAACTTCTGGCGGGATTACACGAAAGACATCCCATCCTTTAGTCTCGTACAGGGATTGCTGACTGGAACTTGAAGAAAATAATTATATCAGATTTGGAGAAATAACAATTAATTGAAAATTTTATTAACCTTTAATTTAAATTGGTTCGATATACAACGATATACAACAAGCATATTATTAAGAAATATGCACAACAATAGCAACTTCTCGCAATGATCATTTCTTGGCAACGACTTACGATAATCTCTTATTTCTTTTGATTTTTTTTTTTTTTTGGAGAAGATGGCGTCCAAGTAGATAAGTATAAGGAAGCTATGGCGTCCAAGTACATAAGTATAAGGGAGCTTTGCTCTCAATTTTTTTATTACTATTTTACTTATAATGTTTACTTTAGGCAATTTTTAGTTTATTACAATTTTAAACATATTTATTACAATTTAAATGTGATTGGCGCTGCTTCTCTTCCTTTATTGCAGTAAAAAGTGTGAAAAACAAATCTACTTATAATCTGCCAATCGTTAATATGGGACGGTCCATTTTGGAAAACAAAATTTAATTGATAACAGTATCTAGTGATAAAGTTGACTGGACTGCATGAGCCCAGGCTCGGACTGGCTAGGGCAGGAGGGCAGGAATCTCTGTCGGGGCCCTCTTGAAATTATATATATATATATATATATATATATATATATATATATAATGATTATTGAATAGCATGGAAAGTAAGATAAAATATGTCTGCTATGTTGGAGCACAGTTACTCGTACTTTGTTCCGTTCCCAGAGTTTGGTAGCCCCAGTGTTGAGTATAGTCTTGGGGTTCCATTATTGGAATGAAACTAGCAGTATTATAAAGACCTATTTGGAGCCATTTGTTTCAACAATATATTTCAACAATATGAAGAACGGGGCTCCAGTATCATTTTGTTTAAATGTGTATTGAGGCCCCATGAATATCGAAATGAGACTGACTTCCTGCTGAGGTCCTCTGTTAGTCGCTTGACAAGTTATTGTAACACCATAAAGGAACACAACAGGTCCCACTCTGGGGCTCTATTACCACGCGTAAATAAAGCTGACAGCTTTATGAAGAAAAGACACCCCATCGCAAAGATTTTACAAGACTCTGTTGATTGAGTTGATTTTCAGCAGCGAGGCTATATGAGACGGGACCTACTGATTAACGTGAAATCTGAACTACTTGAGCTTCCGCCGGGAGTCGAACGCGGGTCTTCCACCCAAAGTCGCGTACGCTAACCGCTTAGCCACAGTTGAGCTCACAAGACTCTGTTAAATTTGTACTACTAATATTAACAATAGTAATAAACCAATATCCTTTGAAGATGCGTAGGGAAGGGAAGATAGAGCCCTCCAAGCGAGGCTCCTGCGGGGCCCTATACTCTCCAGTCCGAGACTGCATGAGCCGCGACTAATAGTAATTATTATTACCGTATTGCTCGCAAGAGGACAAGACAATGAAGACAATTCTTTTATTTGTGGTTAAGGTAATTCAAAATTTTAAAATAACTTTAACTTCTTTAGTTTCTTTAAACAATGTTTAGCAGAAAAGGTCCAGCTTTTTTCCTAAAAAAAAAAAAAAAAAAAAAAAAAAAAAACCTTACAATTTCGGTAGTTTCTGTTCACATTAGGTTAGTTTAAGTTAGGCTAGGTTAGTTTAGTTTGGGTTAAGTTAGTTTATGTTAATGTAGGAGTCCAGCATAATTTTGGAAAAGGTGATAGATTTTCGCTCATTTCTATTAATATTAGGTTAGTTCAGGTTAGATTAGGTTAGTGTAGGTTAGGTTAGGTTAAATTTGGTTAGTTTAAGTAAGGTTAAATTTAAGTACTTGCATTTTCTATTTCTCCTGTAAATTTCCTATTTTTTTACATACTTCTAGGCCCCTTCTGCTAAACATTGATCGAATGTTTTTTTCTCTTTATTAATAATATTTTCTTATTAATTTTTAGTAGTTATCAGTTTAGTGGTAACGTGAGGTCTATCAGACCCATATTTGTAAACAGCAATTTAACTTTATTTGGTTACAGTGCACGATCTTTGTATTACTTCAACCTTTCAGCCTACCTTACTAAGAGTATTCCGAAAGTCTCCATACACCTGATTCCTGACATACAGTCACGCTGGTGCATAGAGACTTTCTGAACATCCTGTACATTATGTATTAAATTCAAACAATCCGAAGTTCTACCTACGATAGGGCCATTGTTCAATTTTGGTGTAATATATAGCATCAAAAACAAGTGTTTTCCTTAGGGAGAATTTGTGTAAATATATAATGCACTTGATTTTCTATTTTAAAAAAAACTACGAGAATTTATTCTCAAGAACGTCACTAAATTCAACTCGATATTATCTTTCGATTAATGTATATAATATCTTTGGATAACATTACAGTTAAACAAACAAACAAACAAAAATAAAGTTTGGGAGTTAATGATAAATTTGGACTATGTTTACATGTATATCATAACGTATGATTTCCTTTTAAGAAGAAGAAAGTAAATTCAAGATGGCGACCATCAACATCACATGTCCTAAAAGTTTTCTCCCTACCTGTACTACTAGTCTTATCCAAAATTCATATTTACATATCTTACTGTTGTAGTTTAAGATCTCTCACGATGTTCACACTTTGTTATTCATAATGAATAGGTTTACAATGAACACCATAATTTGTAATTTCAGAAGGAAAATACAGGTTTTGTCAGAAGACTGAATTATATTGTTTACATATAGATACTAGGCTATTCATAATTGAGAAGAGCGAATAAGTACATCTTCCTCATCTTTGGAAGTAGCATGACAAATATCATGGAGCTAACAAAACTTAAATATTTACAAAATTTTCAGTCCAAAATGTTCATAATTTCTGGTTCATTTCAAATAAAAAATTTCTTCCATTTTAGAAGAAGGGAAGGAACTTAAAATGCTAACTGCATTACCTCGCTGAATTGCTAGACTAATGCGTTGAAATAAAAATTGTGCACTTCTTGGATCTCCTGTCTTCAGATTTAATTTCAATCCGATTTCCTTTAGGAATTCCCTAGCTTCCTTGCTAAAAGCTCCCATGGTTTCCGTAGCAAAGGCAATAAACATATGATCTTCTTTTAATTTGGAATATTTCGTGTGTTTCCGCTTACAGGCAGTCTCAGCAGCATTTCCGGCCTCTTTACATGATGAAGCTAAATGGGAAGGTGCAAATGTGTCTACACAGGTGACGTCCCATACCAGTCGTTGCCCCATTTTCCAAGGGATTAATGTCACTCCATCTGGTCGTTTCCCATCATCTCTGGACATTCCAGATGGTTCTAAAATATTTGGAACATCAATGCTGGCAAGGGCTCGTCTTATTATATTATTCAGTTCTCCATGACGAGAAATTCGACCTCCACTCCTAGAGCAGCTTAGTGCATGTAAGCCTTTTTCATCAACCTGTTCTTGACATGTACATTTGAAACTGTGACAGATATTTAAGCCGAGACGTAGAGCGACACAAATTTGAAACGTGTTGTTGTCTAAGAGAGTTCCGATATTTCTTGACGGTGTAGCCTGTAGCCATGCACCAGATTCTTTCCTTTGTAAGGATTTAAAACGGGCAATATCAAATGCATTTTCAGGAACCAATTCTTTATCAATTATTGTTGTTAATATAATTTTATCCCAATGCTGTTGTAAATCCAATACAGCGGGAGTCTCATTATTGTAGATACCATTCCATATCTCCAATCCCTCCGCCAGGTGATGAATTTCCACTTTGTCAACTGGAATGTATAATATGTTGGAGACAAGTGGCTTCACCCCAAAACATGAGGACAGGAAAGCTGGAAGGCTTAGATCTGAGACTTTTCTTACACTTAAACCTCCTAAGCGAATTGGTAAGCTTGCTTGAGTCCATTGATTTTCATTCAAAGAATAATTGATGATTGACTGTAATGCATATTTCATACAATTATCAAACTGAAGTACCTTCGAAGGCATGGACCATGTGGGAGTGGTGCGTAAAAAATAGATCAGTTTCGGTATTCCCAGGCAATTCTTAAGTAGAAAAAAGGCGATATGTGCTGGTAAAGTCTTCAGACGCTGAGTTACTATTTTTAATCTATTTAAATGCTCATCAAAAGTTTTCTCATATCCATCCTCAAGGAGGGGTGATCCTAAGAGAGATAATTCATTTTTAAACACCGTCCGTATCCCAGGTAACAATTCTTGAAACTGGGATTCAACTTCTTTGCTTGGATTCCCAGACATGAAAAAAAGTTCGCATTTGGACGGATTAACTTCCAGACCAAGTTTTTTAGATTCTTCTATTAGAGTCTTCATGTCTTTGTAAACTGACTGTGGAGAACCACCTAAGCTACCGTCATCTAAGTAGAAGATATTTAGTTCAGACGATAAAGCGCGAACTATTGGGTGGATGGCCAAACTAAAGAGCATTGGACCAGCTGGATCACCTTGTTGACAGCCAACTTGTGATGGAATCGTTCGTTCACCAAAAAATAAGATTGATGGTTGAGCATAACTTTGCCAAAAGAATGAATATAATTGAGGCAATACTTGTTTCACTTGCTGTAGCATAATATCTCTTTCCACGGAATTGAAGGCATTTTTGAAATCGATCTTGAGAATTACGTTATTAGAATTCTTATGTGCTTGTATGTAACTGCGGGTGGAATGTATAATAGCTTCATTTCCTTTTCTCGTCGCAAATCCGAGTTGGTGAGGTTGCAAATAAGAGGCGCATTTGGCATACACAGAGGAAACTGCTGTCTTAGATGCTAAACGTCTAATTGTACACCCAACAGCTATGGGTCTAAGTCCTCCATCCTTCTTTCGAAGTGCACATAAATTTGCACCAAAAAAGTATTTACATATTTCATGATTGACATTTCCACTCAGTATGAGATTTATTAAGTTTGTGATTTGTTCCAGCAGATATGATGCCGTATCACCTGCCGATTTGGAAATAAGATCTTTTAAATGTTGAGGTGACAAACCATCAATCCCTGATGCAGAACCACTAGGGAAACTACAAATAGCTTTTGACACCATTCCACTATCCACTATGATTTTAGGGTCAAGGTCGTTCGGAGGATCGGGTAAATTTAGATCCCTGGAAGGAGCTGGGTGTTTGCTTTTGAGATCGAGAAATGTTTCCTCGTTTATTGGAGCCAAGATATCATCAGAACTTAACAACCTTAGGGCCCCTCTGGTTACTACTTTTGCAATTCTTTTAAAATCTTGCCTTTTATTTGAGTGTTTCCACACTTTTGGACAACCCTGTATTTCATGCACTTTACATGTATGATCTTAGACTTCATCTGTGTACTGTCGTCTTCCTAGTGTTATAAACAAAAGCTTGATGAGAATATACTTCAGACCAGTTTTGTCTTAATAGGTAGTGTGCTTCTCGCTCATCGTCGAGCATTAGGTTTACAAAACAATCGTATTTCTTCATTTTCTCGAAAACTTCGCATGAGAACTTACACTTATATCATTTAGTTAGTTCAATGAGATCTAACGATTTATATTGTCCCATCTTTGGACTTTTTTTTTTCCCCGGTTAAATGCTGGTAATGTTGCAGAACTTTTCCTTTCCGATTTCATAATTATATTTGTCTGTTTGTGCATTTTATGCAAGTTTGTTTTGTTTTTATACCAGTAAGAAATGACTGGTAGTCACGTCTTGAAGGAATAAGCTAAACATCAGAATACGAAAACTACGGCGAGCTATCTTGTGAGGACAAAGCTGACGAAGACGTGGATTCTGATTTCTGCTTATTCAGTTATTTATGACTAGCAGCGTTCACCCCGCTTCGCTGCGGTCACCCCGGAACGCAATAAACTTTGTTACTTAGATAATTTTTACTTTTTCGCTTTCAAGTGATATGATAAAAACCATAGAAGATTGCAGTAAATCTTAACATTATATCGCCTGTCATTTATGTTAACCCGCCCCGCTTCGCTGCGGTCATCCCGGTGCTGGCATATTGTAAAAGTGTCTGTAAAAATAAGCAAATCAATTAAAAAATTTTAAACAGAAGATTCAAGCTATTTTCCGCTGTATATCGCCTGTCATTTATGTTAACCCGCCGAGTGACACGGTCATGCGGGTTGCATATAAATACGTTTATTTTTACCTATGATGAACTAATAACAAAGGATTTGTACGTTATGGACACTTGAATGGTCAATTATCTCAAGACACTGGTAATTAAAAATTAAAGTGATATGATAAAAACCATCTAGGGTCCAAATCCTAATAACCCCCCAAAAATGAAAGAAATTGGTTCAGCCGTATTAGCGTGATGAGCGGACAAAGAATTGTACGTTCTCTTTTATATATATAGATTACGGCTAATAAAGCAGAAACAATACATGCAATGAAACCAGTGTTGGGAAGTAACGTAACGCAAGTAACGCGTTACTTGTAACGCGTTACTTTTTAAGTAACGTTTCCTAGTAACGCGTTACATTTTTTCCAAAGTAACTGTAACGGTAACGCGTTACAATTTTTTAAGTAACGTACCTAGTTTGCGTTACTTTTTCGCGTTACATTTCGGATGAGTAACTACAATATATGTTTTTTTTTTTTTTGGAAACAAATGTTTCTTTCCTGTAAGTGAATTTCTCAGAATGGAACACTGGAGCATGAACGATGTCAGTGACCGACAATTCCTGCACTGTTCGCCTTTTCCCGTTTCGCCTTATGACCACTAGCAATGAAATTAGCATGTAAACCCTGTTATCACTTTTCATCTTAATGTAAGGCGGAACGGGAAATCTCGATGTGCATTTTTCCGTTTCACCTTACGAATTTTACGTTGGTAGGCTTGCAAATACATTCATAGATACAATTTGATTTGTTTATTTACGTAACAAAATATAGTGCCACTTGCTGCTTTTGGAAGATGAGGACAGCCTCAGGGAAATCACGTGTACTGATTGCAAGCACCTGGAAGATTTTGTCTTAGATTTTGACAGCTCCAAATCAATATATTCAGTGAGTGAACTACGAGTGCAATGGTACTGGTAGTCTATTTTACTTTGAATGGTGTTGTTTTTATAAAGATGGAGAACGAAAATATTTTATCGTTCAAACATTTGAAAGAATACTTTTTCTTAAAAGCTGAAGATGATGGTGAACAGCAGTGTCTTATTTAGGGATGGGGCTTCCGGGCTTAATCCCGCCCCCCCGAAATCTTACTTACTATAGTAAAGTATATAAAATATCTTGCAGAATTTTCACATTTTCAGGCAAAGCCCCACAGAAACAAAACCGTAAGTACGCCACTGCTGAACAGAATTTAAAAGTAAAGTGGTGCCCCGGCGGGAAATATTTATCAACAATTAGGGTGCCATAATGAACGACATTCAGTAAGGGTTTAATATGAATAAACGGTGTTCTGATGAGCAGGCCTACTTTATTGATGTAATGTTGATGGTATGTAATATTAGGGTTCTTTTAGATCAGTTTGCATATCCTAAAGTCCCGTTGATTATAGAGTTTGGAACAACTAGCTTTAAAAAGCATGTATCGATTTTAGAGTTATTGGCAATTTTGATTCACCCTCAGTTCATGTGTTATCATTTTGACAGTTGTGGTGTACGTGTAATGTTTCTCTATATTGTGTATTTTTAATTTTACATAGCAACATCGTTATTATTATATAATTAATTTAGCAGAATAGTAATAAGAAACCATTTTTTCTAACGCATAAGGATGAGCACGAGTCAAGCTTAAAACTCGACTCGACTCGAATTCAAGTCGAGTTTCGAGTCAAGTCAAAGGTAATATCCTCAACTCGAGTTTCGAGCCGATTCAGTTTTTCGCGTCGACTTTCGAGTCCAGTCGAGTTTGATAAATGGCTCGTTCGTTTTAATTCGTCTTGAAATCATGGCTTGATTACACTGGAAAACGAAAGCCATGAGAAATGTAAGCTAAGCAGTAATATGGAATACTTTTAGTGTTGCTCACGAGAGGGGACACTCCTCGCATCTCGTCTCGTCTCGATAGCGAGACTACAAGAGATGTTTTATTACAAGCTTAGCTCGGCTCGGTTAACTAAGCCGATGGCTCGAGCCGGCTCGCTTGGGGTCAACCATCGGCTTGAGCTGGCTTGGTTGGGATAAGCCATCTGCTCGGTTCGACTCAACTGAGCGAAGGGCTCTAGCCGACTCGGTTGGGTGAGTTGTTGGCTCAGCTCACTTCTCGGTTTGAGACGATAGTGAATGAGCTGTGAGCCGATCTGCTTGAGTCGTTGACAATTCTAAACCCGGGCTGAGCAGTTTTGAAGATATTTGGCCAGTGCCCTATAACTTTTAACAACGTTTGGCTCGAGCCCGAATACTCAACCTAGACCCTCAACCCAAATTCAGAAGCTCATGTACAATGTCCTTTACTCCTAGACTTCACGACTACCGAGGTTGGAAATCAACTATTTTTTTAGTATTCATATATAAACCGCCTATCTTTCATGTTTATACACAGTGTTGTTATAATAATAATAATAATAATAATAATAATAATAATAATAATAATAATAATAATAATAATAATAGAAGAAGAAGAAGACATAGAAGTTGTAGTAGTAGTAGTACCATTGATAATAATTATATTGTCTATGTAAGATACTTGAAGAGTACTCGAAACTATTCACCAGATTTGACTCGACTCGACTCGAAACTCGACCCGAATTCGAGTCGAGTTGGAGAAAGTTTTTCAAGACGAGTTCTCGGGTCGAGCTCAAAGATGTCTGTTTGTATTCGAATCGAGTTTCAATGAAAACTTGTTTGGATTCACTCATGCCCATCCCTACGAGTACCGCAGTATGGCATTTTAGTCAATGTTACATTACATTAAAATGTTCATATAGTTGTCAAGTAAAAATTTGTCCTTGCATTTACATAAATCGATTCAGAACGTGCAATAATAATAATAATAATAATAATAATAATAATAATAATAATAATAATAATAATAATAATAATAATAATAATAATAATAATAATAATAATAATAGCGGTAGTAATAGCAGTACGGAAAACTGAAGTAATAAGATTTTTTCCACATATCCAAAGTTTCGGATCTAAAAGTAACGCGTTAGTAACGCGTTACTTTCGAAGTAAAGTAACAGTTACTTTTTTGAGGCAAGTAACGCGTTACATTTTAACAGAAAGTAAAGTAACTTGTAACGCGTTACATTTTTACAAGTAACTTACCCAACACTGAATGAAACTGAATGCTATTATTGCTTTTAAGTAGTGCGGGCACAAAAACAGTTTTAAAACAACGATTCTGAAGTCTTTCTTCAAACCGATTGCCGTTTTTTTTTTTTTTTTTTTTTTAATAAAAAGCAGTTTTGCCTATCCCTATTAAGAGGAGACAAAACAACTACGAGGTGCACACCAAAAGTGCGTGCTGTTTCCTTCTACATAATTTTCAAGAACAAGGAAATACAGGGAAATTACTTGTATCTATTTCTTAACAAACCGTCCCTCTCCTTATTGATACACAGCTGCCATCGGTCCGTCAATTTTCTGTAGCATCTGACATGGCCATCTTTGGGAGTATGTTTCAAATACTGGAAAATAGCACTTCTCAATGATAATCTACTGGCAAAATGGCGTCTACAAAGATAATTCTTGAGGTTTGTGTACAACCAGAAGTCACTCGAGAATAAATCTGGTGAATAGGGTGGGTATGGCAGAGATAAATATCGTAGTTAGGCAAGAATGAGGTCAAATATAACTACTGGTACATTTATCACTCAGACGATGGCTACTTGCCCACAAAATTTCGTTCAAATCCGGCCAGTAGTTACCGAGAAATAAAGTACTACATATTAAATACATACATATATACCTGGACTGAAGTTCTTGTACGCTTATACCGGGAGTTAATAAGTAGATAGGCTATGACTTTTGTGGGGACACAGGAAAATTTAAGGGTTGCATCAGATATCTTGGGGACAAAGGTATCCCTGCCGAAACCCATGCTCAAATTAGCCTATTCTCTTCCAATTTATAGAAGAGAGAATATGCACGAGATGGAAACATGCTCTTGCTGATGACTGCACATCAACACATTAGCAAGAAATATATTTTCCCTTGAAACATTATAGCACAACAGAAAATAGAATTTTAAACATAATAAGTAAAATTAACTTTCTTAAGACAATTCTGAAGAGGTTCATAAGTGTACAGGATATTGTGCTATTATTAATTAAGGGTAAAATACTATGAAATTAAATAGAAAATATTTATAGTCTTACCTGTGCCATTTAGGCTTCTTTGTCATTGTTAAATCCTTTTCACTTACAGTCATTTTAAAAATACTTCCGCTTCTTCACTGTCGGTAGTACGAAGTCTCTTCAGCGAAGTTCTTGTAAAATTCTGAAACAATAATGTAAAAGTAATAATAACAAAGTAACATAACGTATCCTCAACTAAATGATGTGTGATCAGTACATTCACTTCCAAAAGATATTATTTTTATTTCTGATTTTCTAGACCGGAGTTTGATACTTCTCAATTTAAATAGATTTCCTCCAAAAATTTTTGCTCACGAGACGAGAATTTCCTCGTCTCGAAAATTAGACAAGAAGTATATTTTCAAATTCAAGATGAGACAAGAAAAAAAAGTCAGTTCTTATCTGGAAACCGAGGTAGGACGAGAAATTTCTCTAGTCTCGCGAGTAACACTAGCTCTCCCAAGTCTTAGAACTCAAACATTATTCAAGTATTACATGATACACAGTATAAAAACTATAAATTAATAAAATAATTATACGAACATAACAAAGAACACTTAGCAACGTTTGTACGTTAGTCATTATATTTGCTTTAAGTATTGTTCTATCACAACCAGGGGCGTCATTTCAGACTTCGCTTGAGGGGAGGGGGCAAAAGCAGCACGGACATAAGACTTTCACGTTTGGTACTAATATATTAGTAGACAATCGATTAAAGTATACGTAAACCTCAAACTCTTGCGGGGGAGCAATTGCCTCCTCTTGCCCTCTAAATGACGCCCCTGATCACAACCTTCGTGGAGTTATCATGACGCGGAAGGATTCTAGTAATTTCTGGATGTAATTAACAAGAAAATCTGTGCATAAATCTTATACATAAATTTACAAAACAAGATGAGATGAGGAAAGCTTTTCCGAGTCTAGAGAGAATTCACCAAGAATTGAGGGAACAAGAGAGTTCAATTAAAAAAAAAAAAAAAAAAAAAAAAAAAAAATACGAGACGAGACGAAGAAATCTTTCTGGTCGCGTCTCGTGGGCAACACTATTTCCAACTGCGTGATGATCCTGGATTAACATTGAAAATCTTGTGCTTTGCTGGGAATCAAACTCTAACATACATGCACAAAATTCATGTGTGCTGAGCAAAGTTAACTACTACTACTACTACTACTACTACTACTACTACTACTACTACTACTACTACTACTACTACTAATAATAATAATAATAATAATAATAATAATAATAATAATAATAATAATAATAATATACATCTTTCAGGAAATTAACCCTAAAAAGACCATACATTAAACATAAAACACTATGTATTTGGTCCTTAAATTTGGTTTTCTATTTGCATTACTTGTGTCCTTGATTTACTTTCTGCCGAAACTGGTAGCGTCGCTCTGTAAACCTAGGTCTCTTAAAGAGGATATAGTGTGGCAGTAAACTGCCTGTACTGTGAGGGAAAAAATCTAATTATCTTGCATTATACTCCATGCAGCCCTCAACTACATCAGATTAAAGCCCTTGACTTGGTTCGAGGCCATTGGCGATCCCAGTTTTACTTTCTTTTGGGGGAAGGAGAGCAAGCTGAGGGGAAGACACATTTTTTGAGAGTAGCAATTTTTGTTGTGTGTGTACCGAAAACATATTGCGATTTGGTATCGTCCTATAGATGGAAATTTGTATACACAGTGGATTCGTACATGCAAAGAAAGTTTCTACAAAGGATTTGGTACTGGCGAGTTTCTGCACCAAAAAGAGCCTTCCTGTACATAAGCAGCACCTGATGTGAAGTAAATGCTGCTTGCTATGTATGCTATACATCATGTCTTAGATCCTATACATCACAAAAATACCTCTGCTTTGTATGACAATGAGACGCCAAAATCCATATCCACCAAGACATGTCCAGCAGTCGCAGTGCCAAAACAATGGTGACGTACATGGCTCGTATGGAACAGGGGACAGGCATCAGGACTACTCTATTTAGACATATCTCTGTTAAATTGTCAAAAGCATCACCCATGGACTTATGTGCCACTTGAAGAATTCTGGAAAGTATGCAAGGACGAGTGGGCTAACTGGATCAGGATGTGCTGAACAGAGGCGTTCCTCAATGGAAATTCCGATCTCGTGGAATTGTTCATCGCGGTTTCAAATAGCGTAGGTGCTGAAAGGGAAATTAAACTCCGAAACCAAACTTACGGTGACTCAGTGCTACTTATTGGGAATTCGAGTCTTTCTGAACAGGATGAACACTTTTAACTGCCCTTGATGTTTTGCCATTCTCGTTCTAGTAGGGGAATCAATAAGTGAAAAGTTGCAATCCGTAGGCTTTTCTTTGCTACAAGTGACAATCATTGTTTTTGTGATTCTTAAAACTGGTTTTAACAGAAAATTGCGTTTGTAACCAGTCAATTTCTTGGAGTCACCAGAAATCAAAGATGGCGGTCAAGATGGCTGCCCAAAACGTAAGTTCACATCGCGTAAGCTTTTCTTTTCTACAAGTGGCAATCATTGTTTAAATGACTTTTAAAACTGGTTTTAACTTAAAATTGCGTTTGCCACCCGTCAATTTCTTGGAGTCACCAGAAATTCAAAATGACCGCCCAAGAGGGAAGTAAGTTCAAATTGGCATATGGCATCAAACGTGGTGTCGATTTTCATGCTTTTGCGGCTGTTGAATTAAAAAATAATGTTGAAAATGTTACAAGACATACACAATGTAAGGTATTTACATGATTGGAAAGGACATCAAGGAAATTAACATAATAAACACACGAAAATGTGATTACACTTCAGTAAAGTAAATTTAATATATTTATAAACATCAAATCTCAGCAATAGCATGTATTGCAAATACAGTATAACAAATTTTCTTTAGTAAAAGAAATACTGTAACTGTGATGTTTAATCTTAAAAAAATGTCTCAAGTTCTAAATTTTCAATATGTATATATACATGGTGTTTCAAAATATCACTGACAACGTTTGGAAGGTGATTCCTTACACCAAGATACAAAAAATTATAGACCAACTTGGGTACACAAATGCTTCCTTTCGGAGTTATAGGTTGCCGAAAACATAAAAAAAAAAATGAACTTTAAATGTCCATAGTTCCAAAACTACGGGACCTACCGTAGTCGGGTGAAGACTTCACTTAGGAACTAGTATGTGCCCTATCCAAATATCCATGTTTCACAATCCTGCGGTACTTCCGCAACAATTTTTATAGAGGTAGTTGGTGAGTACTTCAAATTATGTCCGTAGCCAAACTCCTCTTTAAAAATTGTTGTGTGAGTACAGCAGGATTCTGAAACATGTACTTTTGGATAGTGCACATATTAGTTCCTAATGAGGGACCGAGATTCCGTATTATCAGAGCTTAATCCAAACAAACAAACAACTAGTCTGCTTACAATGATAAGCAGTCTGCAAGCCTTTCAGCAACAAAGCAAAAATAGGAGTTGGCGTAAAGATAACGATCCCTTCCCTTTCCTCATAACACCAGCTGACATGATCTTGCGACCTCGGCGGAATATAGCGACAAAAAAGCGAGGCAGCTTGTAATGAAGCAAAAGATTCATATTACTTTTTTTTTTTTTTAAAAAAAAAAGACACTTATGTGTATGGTAAACAGTACTTTATTTCTATTGTGTTTTACTTAAATTTATTTACATATCAATATCGAAACTGAATTTTCTTTACTGTATTACGGCTAATTCCTTTTGTACGTAAGTATGTACCGTACTGTACTGTATGAAAATAAGACAACAGTAACAAATAATCTAATAAAAAGAAATAACCAATGAACAATAATAAATAATAGATAAAAGTATTTGTGTATTCATCCGTATTAACCGAGTTTTTGCTTATCCGAGTTAGATCTGGTCCACACTAGCTCGGATAATCGTGATTCTACTGTAATACAAGCTTCATAAATATCTTACTTTTTTCCCCACTCAACATAAAGTTTATCAAATTAAGATTTTTACTCTCCGATATGCATATAATGACACGCTTTCCCTACATATTTTGCACTTTAAGTAGGTCAACGTATCACTGGATTAAGAAATTCTACGTATATATTCTTAATAACATAAGCATACTAATAACGCTCATTGTAGAAACCAGCGAACATTTCTTTTTCTTTCTTTTTTTTTAAAAAACATTCTATTTTACTTTTTTATGTTGGAGAATCAATCATCTTATCCTTCATCATTCTGAATCTCAACCAACAGAACTAATTCTTAGGTTTCCAAGAAAATACTCCTTTGCTTAATAATAATCCCGCTTTTTATTCTTACTTTTTAAACGAAGTAATTCTAAAATATGTTATTTAAATTAGTGATCATTACTTTCTTTCGTCTCCTTGAGTGATGCCAACCAAAAGTAATAAGCCCCGTTCCATAGCTTGAACTTACTCTTGGAAAGCTGAATCAATTGAAAACACCTACGCCTCGATTATATCGTACTGGTTTTGCTCTAAGGAAATTAGTATTGGAACCGGAAGTACTTGTAAATTTTAACCACTTCCGGTTTTAGTAGAGTGTTATAGATTGGGATGACATACTTTCTTAAGACATTGAATCGATTAGAGAAAACCGTTTGCCGTTATGACGATAAGTGTTGAAACCTGAAATGGCTAACTTGAACCACTTTCAGTTTCAATAAAAGATTAATGAAGAAGATAGAGCTGTTCATGGGATAATGAATCGATTGCAGCAGGGATGCAAATAATTACTCGCCCGGAACGACTGGTTCATCAGTGCGGGCGAGTTTTTAATAGCACTATTATTTATTTCAAAGGTAAGTAAATGATTTCTATTGTGGGATGTGCGTTTGGAGCTTTTCCCTTGAGCTAGTACAGTAAAATGTTCTTGCTTATTTGCATCCCTGGATTGCAGACAACTACATCTCGATATCTCTTACTTACCTCTGGTACTTGGGGTCCCGAGTTCGATCCCAGCCCCCGCCAAGTGAACTTTGTAGTGGACAAACACCGTGTGCGTGAGTTTTCTCGGGATTCTCCCGTTTCCTCCCACTTTCTTCATTCCACCATTTCATTCATTACTCATTATCACCGTCTCCTGTAGCCTAGCCGGCATAACCGTGGGACGTAAAACTCAAAGATTTCATTTTTCTCTTACTTACCAGTTTTGCTTCGTTTCAGGTTTTCGTTACTTTGTGGAAATCAGTAATGAAATTGGAAGTAATATTAAAATTGAATCACTTAGATTTTGGTAGAGTGTTCGGAATACTCATGGTACGTTGCCTTGGGACGCTGAATGGTTTGCAAGAAACAGCTCCTCGCTATCTATTACCGTTTTCGTTCAATGATGATAAACATTGAAAGTGCAAATGACTAATTTGAACCACTTCTGGTTTGAATAGAAAGTTAGAGGAAGAGATGGAACCTATATTCTTACGATGCTGAATCGCTTCCATAAAGAGCATCCTGATATCTTTTACTGTTTATGGACCTTGTCTCTTATTGTTTTGATCTCTTACCTTGCGACAGACGGACGCAAGGACAAGACATAGCCGTTCTATAAAACTTCTGGCATTTATGCGTAGCATAGTTTGGAAGTCTAAAACGATTCAGGCAATTTTGCTCATTAAAATAAATAATTTAGTAGTAACTATAATGTTGCATAAAGTATTCCTTACGAAAAATGTTACAAGGCATAATTTACTCTTGGGATCGAATTTATACTCTTGGGATGAGGTGTTGTTGTTGTTGATAATTTTGTAAAATACCACTCATGCGATTTTTTGTTATTTAATAAACAAATATTTCATTAATATCCTAACACTTGGCATAAGTCATTTCCTATGGAAAAATCGACAAGGAAATGAGTTCCTTTGGGTGAAGTTTTCTGAAAACGTCTTGTTACTTTGTTCGTATTTCACAAGAAAAGGTTTCGTTTATAACTGTAGCACAACATAATTTATCTTATGGAATTGGGTCGGGAAAGTTTAGTGTGGTGGCCTGTATCTTTTACTTATATTGTTGCCTCCTTGTGACTTTTAAACCAATAGACAAATATACTGAAATTTTGTACCGTGCAAAAATCGACAGGGGGACTCCTATGCAGGCCGGTACCAGGCACGTAGCCAGGATTTCGTGAAGGGGGCGGGGGGTCCGTGACATGAAATACTACTATGGTCATCACACCAGAGGCTCGATCATTCTAAACTATTTTACTGGAACATATTTGGTTCGTTTAGCCAGGATTTCGTAACAGGGGGAGGCGTGACATGAAATTCTGAAGGTCCAGGAGCTTGACCAATCTAAGCCAGTGCTATTCAACCTTTTTTCTCGCGTACCACTAGACTCAATTCGCTATCCAATTGTGTATCCCTGAAGCTGATTAAAAGAAATTACCTCTGTATGTCAAAACGGATTTATTAACGTTAATACACGTGCTCTGTTGATTAAAAAGGGACAGAGACCCAACAAAAGAACAATCAGTGTGCCAATCAAAAGACTATTTCAGGGGGATAAAATGCACACTCGAAAAAATTAACATGGGAAATTTCAAAACATATGGAAGACATCCAGTTCTACTGAGGGCGATTTTTCCCTCGTCCTCCCTGATAATTCGCACACTGAGGACAATGTTAAAAATTCAAAAACTAAAAAGTAACTTTGGAACTAAAGTGTTAAGGAGATGACTGAGCTTGTTTCCGGGATGCCAACTTGTTAATTTTTGGTCGAATCTTCGAGAGAGCGAGACTAAGAGCTGATTCTGAATTCAAGCAATTTCTGTGCTTCATTTTTATTGACGTTAATGCAGAGAAATCATTAAAAAAATTCTCCAACTACGATAATTCAATAAATATAGGATAAATGCTTATTTTAGGATTAAGTATCCTTAAAAACATCTCCGCGTATCCCAGGTTGAATAGCACTGATCTAAACTACTTTACTATCAACGTTAGGACAATAAAATGAGGATATGTTGGTATTTTAATAACAAACTATGAAGAAATCTCGAGTAAAATAATAATAATAAAAAAAAACGTATTGAAGAAGATTATTCAATATTTACGTCCTTCCTTTGTTTATTCAAATATAACAAATTTCCTTTCATTATGACCTCAACTATTATAAAAACTACATATTCACTATTATAAAAAGTACATACTCAATAATGTCTTGTAAAATATTTTACAATATCTGCGTTCCTTTCTCTGTTGAATCAAATGTTAACAGAACTTTCTTTCCACATAAATTTTTGTTTTTATTATTACGTCAACTACTGCCTTCCAAATGACAATTTAAAGGAGCAGTAGAAAACTGTTTCTGAAATAACATGTTTGATACTACGGAGAAGCGATGACGAAAAATTATGATAAAAATGTCTACACTATTACAGAACGGCACTATGTTTTCGAAAGCTTGAAATTTCCCTGACTAGTGGCAGAAATTCTGGGAATTCCATAAATTTTCTAGAAATTTCAAATTCCCTGACTCTTCCAGGATATCTCGTCCACCTCTCCACCATGTATTGTAAGTAATACAAATCTCCTCATAAGAAAGAGTAACCAAAAGCTTCCTGTAGTTCATTTTTAACGCTGATCCTTCTTTTTCTCATTTCATTTTTTATCCTTAATTTTTTCATTTCTGGTCTCGAAGGGGGGGGGGGTCCGGACCCCCTGGACCCTCCCCTTGGCTACGTGCCTGCCGGTAGCCAGCCCAAAACTGTAGGGGGAAGCTGAAGTAAGGGGGAGGCGATCCAACCATATTATAGTTCATCACCATGATATGGTTCATTTGCAAGCCTAACGTGAAAATTTTAGGGGGTCAGCAAAAATTTGGGGGGCCATCCCCCTAGACCCCCTGGATAGGGCCTGATCCTATGACACCACAATGTTAACAGTGTTGCCAACTCAACATAAAGTTCTACTTTTCAAATGCCACTATCTCAGATTATTACATATTTCAAATCTACATGTTAAACGAAACCTTACGACGTTCCATTTATTATTCAATGTTGCAAACTAAAGACGGTACAGTATCATAAAAATGTGGCTCCGAGTAGTGTAGTCGCTAACGCTCTCGCCTTCGGTGCGAGCGGTCCCGGGATGGATTCCCGCTGGGACACTCGGTCGAAAAAGTGTAAAAACGCTTTCTCAGGCCAGCCACCCTGAATGAGGTTTTCCTGGGTTTTCCTCATTCACACCAGGCAAATGCCGGAGTGGTACCTAACTTATAGATCCCAGGCCGTTTCCTTCCTTCTCCCACCCTTTCTTCCTTCCCTTTCCCCTTATTGTGTGCTCGCCGAGGGACATCATCCCTCATAACGTGAAGGGCTAAATGGTCTTAGATACCGAAAGCCCAGAAGTCTAAATCCGAAATCTTCCTAGTATCATAAACATACAAACTTCGGTTACTTCTACAACAGTAATAACGCAAATGAGATAGAGGGTCAATACATCAAAAGCCTTATATTCTAATACTATGATCATTACTTGACGGATATCGAATGGATACGAACAAAGTTACAAGGGATTGATTTTTTTCAAAAGCATTTATTTCGAAAATCTGTTTAGAAAATTGCCTCACAGCTAGTTTTTAATAGATGTAAAGATCATAATACAGCAATTTGATATTTCAAACTGCTCTGGAGATATGGTAGAAAATGTTAAAGATTGCCACACTGCTTAAAATTTACGTAATTCTGAAAACTTATTGTAATTGCACCTACCAAAAAGTATTGTTGTTATGTCACAAAAGTAAAGTAAATAAAAAGAATGTTTTAAAAGTTTCCCACAAATACCCCATTTAAAGCAATATATCAATTTTACAATTTTCTTCATATCTCCCGATTGGTATGAGATGTCGAATTGCTGTAAACAGCATTATAATCCTTATGTCTATTATAGAATTCCCCCAGATCATTTGGACCGCCTTCTTCTCCAAGATTATCGTTTGCATGCCCATCTTCCTCATATCTTTCCATCTTTTTTTGCACAGTGATCTCATCTTGACTAACAGGCTTCATTTCGTCAACATCAGCCTAGAGCAGCCCCTAGGCCAGGGCGCAAAATTTCCGGCCGCCAATGGCGACTGGAAATTTAGAGCTGGCGACCAGTGTTCAGTAGGAATGGTTTGTGCCTAAACTCACAGGACTACGCAATTTCTGTTTTTAATTTAAAAAAATAACAATAGAACTGCCTTTTAAGTACTTGCAACTAGATTTTAGCAGAGTGTACAGAATATAAACCTTTGTTTTCTTCATTGACATTGAGTCAGACACTGAAAAAGATTAACAGTGAAAACTTCATTGCGAGATTCCCAAATTTGCTTCCAATTGTCACAGTTTGTGCAGTTTTACCTGTGAGTACTGCTTCATGTGAGAGAGGCTTCAGCAGTCTCAACAGAATTAAGACTGCGTGCAGGAAGTCACTGAAGACTGACACAATGGAGGATTTGCTGACAATTTCCATCAATAGCCTTTCACTTAAGGACTTTGATCCGAAAACTGCAATATACAACTGGTACTTTAATGCAGAGAGAGAGAGAGCGTTACACAAACGTGGTCTTAAAGGTAAGATATATATATATATATATATTTTTTAAACATGTATGTTAATTGTCCACTTGAATCTAATTGTTTGGTTTTGAAATTTTATGCCCTGATGTAATCTCTTCCTTTGTCAAACCAGAGCCCGTGCGGGAAGGGAGGTCATAATTTGTAGGTGAGAAATACTGGCGACCATCATTTCTGGACTGCAAAGTGTGTCTGACTGAAATTTTGCGCCCTGCCCTACGCAGAAGATAACTACATTCGTTCTGCTAACCAGCTCTCATCTTGTGTTGTGGTGTGTTTTGCACTTCACTTCATCCCTCATTCTCATTCTACTTGCTTTACTATTTACTTCACCAATTCTATACATACACTAAATATTACTATTATTATGTTTCATTATTTGTTAGATTTACTCATATATTGTTTCTTGTTTTGTTGATCACCCATACCTTAATTATGATCGCAAAGATAATAATAACCCACATATGTATTATTTGTATTATTAATGAAATAAAGTTATAAAGTAATCTTTCTTAGCCCAACCCTCTGTGCCTTACATCCTACTTTTTTATTCATATCCCATCCTAGAAAGAGGGTGTAAACCTCTAAAAAAGTAGCTAGCCTCTGGCTAGCATTAAAAAACCACGTACATAATGCTATGTGATACTTATGTCAACACTGTTTCGAAATAGAATCCTTTGAATAAAGTCAAATTTTCAATTCCTTGTGACAAAATAACAAAAAAAAAAAAAAAAAGAAAGAAAAAAACAGAAAAGAAAAGAAAACTACTATGCATACATGCACATAAATTCAACTCTAAACAGTGTTAGAAATACACTAAGAAAATTCTTTAAAATAAATAATTTGGTAGGTTTCTTGTTTCTACTCAATAAAGAAAATAGAATTCTGAGTGTAATTTTACACATTTTATGATACATTAAATGTTATTTGTGTTATTAGTTTGTCGTGCCTACCCTACTTGTGGGATTACGCTTCGCCACTGCTTTTGTCACAGAGCAATTGATAAGAAAGAATTTTCAGAAATGCCTATTTTAAGGAACAGAAAAAAGGGGTTCAAACTTTTTGTCAAGAATTCATCATGCCCTGAAGTTAAAAATGTGAAAATAAGCATATGAACGTTTCATTAGAAATGGTTCAACATATAGGCCTACATAGTCATTTTCGAAAATTCCACTCATAAAAGGAAAAATAGCAATTTCCATAATATTCAAAATTCCATTTCTTTATTTTATTCAGAAACTGTTCAATGTCAGGATTTACTTAAAAGTTGAAGGTGTGAAATTTGTTATATAAACTCTTCATTTAAAAAAAAAAAAAAAAAAAAGTTTCAGCGCAGTGGCGGATCTAAAAGGTAAAAACTGACCAAAGAATAAAAGGCAATCCTTACTATAAGGTAAACTTTCAAACATATATATAAATAATAGTTGAATTATTTTTGTTACTGAAAAAAGCTGTGTGGTCTAGGCTTCGCCTGATTCAGAGTTTTCAAAAATTACGGCTCTAAAAGAAGAAGTGAAAGGGTTCGAAAGGAAGGAGTGAGAAGTGCTATATTCAAAATTTTCCATTTTATATTCGTTAAACCTTATTCTTACTAGTAATGATAATAAACAAGAATTTTAGGAATGATCCAAAAAAATGCATCAAAAGATTATGATCTTGGCCTTTTGGCCAATAATTAGTTTTCGAATCATAGGCAGCAAAATTTTTGAACGGACCCTAAATCGAGTTTTTTTTTCTTTCTTTTACGGAATAAGCACTAGGGTGGGCCGAAAACGGCCAAAAATTTTTTTTTTCTTAGAAAATTAAGATTGAGTACCGTGCAAAAGTTGTAAAATGTTATATTATGTTTCCTCACCAAAATAGAGCCGAATTAAAAGATATTTAACCGGGCCCCAGGGGCCCGAACGAACAGTAATTTTGGAAAAAAAAGTAGCGACCAGTGAAAATATTATTAAAATATATTTTTAGAAAGTTAAGTTTCAGTACCGTGCAAAAGTTGTATAATATTAAGTTATGTTTCTTCACAGAAGCAGAGCCGGGAAAAAAAGTTATTTAACCGGGCCCCAGGGGCCCTAAAGAACGTTTATTTACAAAAAAGATAGTTGTAAATAGTGAAAATATTATTGAAATATATTTTTTAGAAAGTTAAGTTTGAGTACCGTGCAAAATTTATAATGTCATGTTTCCTCGCCAAAACAGAGCCGGATAAAAATATATTTAACCGGGCCCCGGGAGCCCGAAAGAACGTTAATGCTGAAAAAATATGGTTGTGAGTAGTGAAAATATTATTGAAATATTTGTTTTCAGAAAATTAAGTTTGAGTACCTTGCAAAAGTTGTATAATGCTGTGTTTCTTCCCCAAAACAGAGACAGATAAAAATATTTCACCAGGGCCTGCGGGTCCGAAAAGTGTTATTATTTTTTTTAAATATATACCATTATTTTAAGTATGTATAGAAAATTGGTTAAGATTCCTAATACTTTAACTTGACCCCAGGATTTTAGATGTTCTGATCTGATGTGCAGCTCTTCGTCTGATTGGTGTTTAGTAGATATAATAGTACGGACACAAATACATAAGGTAAGATTGAAAAATTGACCAACAAACACCAAACCAGCCCAGAACTAACCACGTGGAGATGGCTACACAGCGAGTTCCTCCCACCCACCTTCCTCTTACTTAAAGCTCCTTAGTTGAATCTTGGAACAAAATATTGAGATTTATGTTCGAAGCTTGGTAGATATTTTCGTGCTTCCAGTTTTGCACGAATATAACCGTCTCGTGCAACACTACCGCATACTTCTGAAGAAGGTTCTGTTACTACCTTTACACACCTCTCCAAAGCCTGTGTGTGGAACGGGAACGTGACAAACTGTGAAATCTCCTCTTTTCCACAATCATTTCGGTTAATTCTTCTGTTGATACGTTAGCCAAAATTGGAGGTTTCGTTACTATTACTTCTGACCAATCGGTCAAATCGATATAATCCGCATATTCTTCAGTGCTTTGCCTACTGCAATTGTCAATTAGAACTATAGTTTGGTATTTTCGGCCATCAAAATAGACCCTTAAAATTAGTAGCTTTACACTGTAGACGGTTTCTTTTATTGTCTTTTTTTTTTTTTTTTTGTTAGTTTCCTATGGATTCTGGTTTTATCTACTACCTTGTCTTGGTTATTTTTGTTCAGTAAATTAATATCTTCTAAAACAGCGGATACAATTTTAGCTGCCGACTTATTCGAGACACCTGTTAAATCGTTGGAGGTACTCATTTGTTTAGGGCTCACTATTGTTTATTTAGGTTTACTTTAGATTTTATTCTTTAAACGATAGCTCCATGCGAACTCTTCATCGTCTGAATTCGGGGTGGAAGCACTTAATGTATGTTCCAAGTGCGTGATTGAGGCTAACGATTGTAACCCTCTTGTATTTGGTACCGCAGCATCATAATCGATCTGTGTGTCATGCTTTCTTTTGAGCCTATGGGTTTCTGCTTTTCCTACATTGCAACTCGTCATTTGTCTCTGATTTCTCTGATCTAATATGAGCTCCCACGGCGGTATTTAATTTGATTTATCACACTTACAGGTTACTCTATCGCAGCATTTGCAAGAGAAAATATCAAATAACTTCTGAGCATCGTTCTTAAATTTCTTTAATTTGGCTCTTAATGAAGGTATCTTATTTCTTAATGGAGTTAATGATCGTTTTGCATTTTGACTTGTAATTCAAAATCATATCCTTAATTCGAAGGCAAGACAATACAGGAAGAGAGGCTCGCAGCCATATCGTTTCTAGTTTATTTGAATTCAGCAATGTAAGCGCCGCCTTCGGAAAGTCAGTGTTGTGCATTTTGCATCCAGATGCGAAAAAGTGATATTCTCTTAAAGTTTGAGAGTTCTGAGCTGGGCTCAATACGAAGGTTTTTCGTGGTTAATATGGTAGTTATGAAAGTTAGTTAAGGTCTCAATAGTTACTTGCGTATATTAAAACCATGTATTTCATGTTTTATGTATTAATAGTATTGTCTGGAAAAATGTTCTTATTACCTAAAATCATTTTATTTCAACAAAAAATTTGGAACTTTAGGGCCACGGGGGCCCGGTTAAATATTGTTTTAAGATCAACATATTTGACATGGCTTCATTTCGTACCAATACACAACTTTTGATAACTACTCAATCCTGAATATCTGAAAAAAAAAAATTTTTTTTTTCGGCCCACCCTAATAAGCACATCATACTGAGTTAAGTGATAGTTTGCGTTTGGCTACACTATATGTAGTTCTCCAGATATAAGGCGTGTAAGAAAATTTTTGATTGAAATATATTGGATCTTTTGATCCAAAAAATAAAACTTAGGATACTCACCAGTAAAGGAACTCAGAATTCCCACATGATCAACACAATTTACTTGTTACCACACATACACTCTTAAACATCAATCACTAGAAATTTATTAACCTGATCAATTTATAATGATGTACGGTGTAATCACTATTCTCATATGCACGATTCATTTGAAATCACTACTAGTAACTTCACACATGATCTAAACAGGAGTAGAATCAACTTAACAAATGTAAAAACTATTTCTACATTTTTAAAAAATAAGTTGTGTTCATAAAAAAGATGCGTCATTCGTGACTATGTGAACATGTCATGCTGTTGCAAATAGTGTCAGGTGTGTGTTTTTGTTTAACATTTTTATGTGGTGAAACGGTTGCGTTGAATCTAAGAAATGTTTGATAAAGTGTCAAAACATACGACAAAAAGACAAAACATCAAAAATTCTTTTCCAGCTTCAATTAAGGAGAAAAATTACAATGGTAAACGTTTCTAACAAAAAAAAAAAAAAGAAAGAAAGAAAAGAAAAGAAAAGAAAAAGAAAAGAAAAGAAAAAAGAAAAAAAACAAATGAGTCAATAACCCGCTTGAAAATTTTTAATGTCATATTCCTGCATTGTGCTTATGACATGTATGTTGTTAATTAAAAGCGTTATATATGTCATTAAATGCATTTGAGGGCAAGGTTGATACGAGAATTTTTATATACATCTTACGCAAATCTGAAAATATGTCCGAACTGTAATAGTGTAAAAGAAAAAATATGTAGGCTAAACATGTTTATGCTTCTGCTCGATGTAGATTCAATTTCTCATGCTGTATGCTGCCTGCATATGTCATTACTGTGATTTCATTAAAGAAATACGGCAATTATTTGTTTATAAGATTGAACGTGATTATCGATTAGCATTGTAACTCAAGATGATCAATGGTTGCAATTATTGCCTAATTATGTACAGTTGAGAATATTAATGGCGTAAGAATTATAGCAAAATATTTAATAACTTCCAGATAGTGACTATGAGGCCAATCCAATTCATGTTGAATTATTAATAATATATCACAATAAAAATGGGGGCCTGGGTAGCTCAGTAGTAGAGTGCTCACTCCTAATATGAGGGCTTCCTGGTTTCATCCCAGGACATGTGAGCTTGTGATGGAGAACACATTTCGTCCCTGGGTTTCATATGGGTTCTTCTATTTCCTATCACATATTGTTTATCATTCGTTTCCTTTAGCTTAGAGGCAGGCCCGTGCTGAGATAGTAATGAGGGCGGTGGACGTCTACTAAAAGGGCGCCCATACAAACGGGCATATTATATATTTATGTAGAGAGAGAGAAACTTTGAAAGAACGTATGGATGCCATTTTATACCAAATTATCATCAAATTTCTTTTAATATTAACGTAAATAGCTAATTTGTGGAAACCTCGAATCAAATCATGTTTACTAGACAAATACTTTTTTAGTTCCTGTAATAAGATATCTGTCAAATAAAAAGAAGCGAAATATATCAACAAATTAATATAGCTCTATGGCCTATGGAAACAGGAGGTTCAGTGCCGCGTTTACAAAAGCTCTCCATTGATTTCTGTTCTTAGCCAACTGGACCCAGTTTCTACTTTATATTCCAATCTCTGCAAGAAATATTTTAATATTGTCCTCCCATCTGCGCCTCGGTCTTCCTAATGGTCGTTTTCCTATTTAGATTTCCAGTTAGAACTTTGAAAGCGTTTATATTTTCTTCAATTCTCGCTACATGACCTGCCCATTTGAGCCTCCTAGACTTGATGACCCTAACAATGTTTGGTAAACGTATTAGTTATGCACTTCCTCGATACGAAGTTTCGCCATTTCACATTTCCGTTCCTCTTGGAGCCCGAATATTAATCTAAGAATCTTGTTTTCAAATACTTTCAGTCTGCGATTTTCCCTCAGAGTCAGTGACCATGTTTCGCAACCATACAGCACAACCGGCATGATTTTCGTTTTATATTTTAAGTTACAAATTCTTCAACAGAATTCGCGACAACAAAAGATTTTTAACTGAATAATAACACGAAATCCCTGCTTTCAGTTCACATCAAATTTCTTAGTGATTATAGTTTTGTTCTGTTAATAATAATCCCAGATATTATTCACTGAATGAAGGTATTCACTGATTTGAAGGTATCCACTTTCTCGAAAGTAAATATTATTTGATATTTTAACGCATCCATACAAAACAGTATTACGATCCCAACAAACTTCCATATATTTAGTTTTCTCTGCATTTACTTCTAACCTCATATCCCTGCAAGCGTTAATTAAGATTTCTGCATTCCTTTCTGTTGTTCTATCATCTCCTATTAAATTTACATCATCAGCGTACACCATAACCTGGTAAATGCAATTCAGTTCTAGGACCTGATTGTTGTCTTTGATTTTCATTAATAGTGTTCTTCAGAACAAAGTTAAATAATAATGGGGACAGTACCGTAACTAGAATTTTTCTCAGGGGGGGGGCAATGAAGGGCCCAAGAAAATTTTGAGGGGGCCATCTCCAATGAATGAATATATATATATATATATATATATATATATATATATATATATATATATATATATATATATATATATATATATATATATATATATATATATATATATATGTGTGTGTGTGTGTGTGTGTGTGTGTGTTTTCAAGGTGAATGTTTTCATCTTTGTTATTCATGATTTTACTCTTTATTTATTTATTTATTTAATTTCTTATTTAAAATGGCGGAGTTAAGGCATAACCTTTTCTTCCACTCAACCATTTACACTTTTCTTTACAGTCGGAACTCATTTTTTTTATGACGAGAATAAAAATGATATACAGTTAGGAATGTTAAAGAGTTACCGACACACAGAACAATACAAAAAATAAAATATGAAAAATGAAAATAAAACTTATTACATATAAAATAAACACTAAAACAAACAAGAGACAATGCTAAAGACATGTCAAACTATACAAGGAGAAACAAAGATATCAATCTTGATTATACCTAACATAAAATACATTCCTATGATTCACTATCTATAGATAAAATGATGCACCTACTTAAGTGATTGTGTATAATGTATATGTTCATACACATGTATCAGAAGGGGATAGAAAAGAAAACAAAAAGAAATAGAAAGAGAAAAAAACGAACGACTGCGTGGTAACGCCAGGAATAGTTTCGTGTGTAACAACTTTTTTGTTTTTGTTTGTTTAACTTACTAAAGACCTTCATTAGAAAGATATTCTTTAAGCCGACGTTTAAAAGTCAACACTGAACCAGAGTTTCTGATGCTTTCAGGGGTGTCACTCCAAGCTTCGGTGGCAAATAGTGTGAAAGATTTGGAAAAGAAATTAGATTTGTGCGTTTGAACGGCGAGTGTTGTATTTCCTTTAGACCGTGTATTTAGTGGGTGAGTATCGTCGAGAAATTTAAATTTAGAGGATAGATAAGTAGGTTTTTTTTTTTTTTTTTTTTACAATTAATTATTTTATATAAAAGTGTTAGAGAATGAATGCGACGGCGGGTGCTTAGATTGCACCATCCTAGTTGCTGATAACAATGGGAGATGTGGTCGAAGCGCTTTTTATTAAATATGAATCGAATGCAAGCATTCTGAATGCGCTGTAAACGTTTTGCCAGATCTTCGGTTAAATCAATATATGCTGCATCACAATAATCTAAATGAGAGATTACCAATGACTGAACCAGGGACGCTTTAATGGATTCCGGAAGAAGGTTTTTTAAACGCTGAAGAGAATGAAGGGAGCCGTAAGCTTTCTTGCATACTCTATTAATATGGTTTGTCCAATTTAGGAATTTATCGATCTGGAGTCCTAGGCTATTGACGCTATGGCTTACAGGAATGGCTACGTTGTTTACAAGAACATTCGGTAGGCTTGTAATATTGATTGTAGAGAGTAGTTTACGAGAACCAAGCATGATATATTTTGATTTGATTGGGTTTACTTGCAGTCCATTGTTACGTGCCCATGTGCAGATACTTTCAATGTCACTATTTAAGTGATCAATCGCGGTGGTTAAATTTAGGGGATTACTAGTTAAATAGCATTGTATATCATCTGCATATAAGTGATATTTACAATGGGTGATGTGCTCAGGTAAATCGTTGATGTATAAGGAAAACAGAAGAGGTCCTAGGACGCTGCCCTGCGGGACTCCACATGGAACAAGTTTCGTATTGGAACATATGTTATTAGTGACAACTTTTTGTTTTCTATTTGATAAATAGGAGCTAAGCCAAGATAAAGTTGACTGGGAGAAGTTGTGGAAGGAAGACAATTTGGCAATCAGTATGTCATGGTCTATAGTTTGGAAAGCTTTAGAAAAATCTAGTAGGGATAACAGTGTAACTTGGCGTTCATCCATAGCGGCACGAATATCATCAGTGATATTTACTAGAGTAGTCCAAGTGCTGTGCTGAGATCTAAAACCTGACTGAAACGGATTTAAGATGTTATTTTTTTTCGAGGAACTTAGTTAATTGGTCGTGTATTATATGTTCTAATGCTTTGGAGAGTGCAGGGAGTATACTAATAGGGCGAAGATCTTCTGCTTTTGTTGGATTTTTAGTTTTAGGCAATGGGCGAACGTGAGAGAGTTTCCAAATTGATGGAAATTCTCCGGTTGTGATGGAACTATTAAAAATATGCACAATGACATCTACAATGAACGGTAATATTTTTTTAATAAGAATGATTGGCAAGTCGTCAGCTCCTGAAGCAGGTGATTTGATTTTGTTTATTGCCTTCATAACTTCCGGAGCAGTGACGAGGTGAAGGTTAAATATATTTTTTACAGGGCTCGTTTTTTTAATATTCTTCAAAGTATTGATTTTATCTGGCGTGATATTTGCTGTATAGCATAGTTGTTCATTTATGGTGTCTATATGAAGTTCTGGAAGTTTATCGATTTTGGCTTTGACACCAATACCAAGGAACTTCAGTTTTTGCCATAGCTCTCGTGGTTGAGTCGTATGGTTCAGAAGACTTCTAACAAATTCGATTTTCGCCTTACGAACTTCTTGATTACAACGGTTTCGTAATTTTCTATATTCTTCCTGCATTAATAAGATGTTAGATTTTTGTTTTAAAGCCGCCCTGTAACGTCTGTGGGCAGAGTCTCGAAGAGCCATGAGCGCGAGTATATCATTGTTAATCCAAGGATTGGGGGGTCTACGCATTATTTTCCTTCTCAAAGGGGCATGCTTATTATATAATTGCTGCACAAAATTATATAATACTCTTTTACGGTGAAAGTGCAAGAATTTACTACTTCAAACAACTAGGATACATTAATACAATTGATTTCCAATATAAGTAAGTAGTAATTTAATCGCTGCATTAAAAATGTGTGTGGCTGGTAGATTTAAATGGAAGCAGAGAAATACACTTTTACAGGTCAAGAAGATAACTTAGAGGTTCATGCCTCGACTTAAAAGAGGATCTTTCTATTCTTGTGGACAGCAGCAAACTTATCAACAACTTCTTCAAGATCTAACAATTTGGCAATTTTCTTCAATATAAAGTAATCCTAAGTTTCTCAACCTATCATCAATCATTGAATTGCCTATATATCTTTAATCTTTTCAAACATGAGAATGACCTTTCACATTTAGCACTAGAAACTTATATAGAGATTATATGTAACCTATATAGAGATTATGTATATATGTTGGTTTCTAGGAATTCGTTTTTGTAGACGCAAAGATCAACGAAATTCACCAAGGAATCAACTTTGGTTTTCTCTCGTCTTCATACAACTTACAGTAATTGTGTTTGGGAGGGTTTTGAGTTTACATTTAAATATTTCCAGATCACTTTCATAATACTGGATCATATGCTCCACAATGTTGTAATTTAGAAAGTTTTCACCTTTTCGATGTAGAGTGGTGATTGATCTAATGATTTTGGTACATGATCCAAAGCGTTTTTCCGTCTCAGTGATTGTTTTATCAATAGTAGGCAGAAAAATGTCTCTTAATATATTATCTTTAGAAAATTCGTTTTCTGCCTCCAATGGAGGAGGAGATTAATCCAAAATGAATTTGTGATATTTCGATGGGGAATGTCTAATTCGTTTCCACAAGGAACCCTTATAGCTATCTGTTTCCGGCTCTGGAATTTCAGGACCATTTTCTATGCATATCGACAAATATTCTTGATAAATTTGTTGGAATGTTGTTCGTTGAGAGTCATATTCTCCAGACCACATTTTCGTCAGCGTTTGAACTAGTGAATCTACAAGAATCAAACCTTTCGACATGTCTGCATCTACTTGAAATAAGGCGAAGCTCAAAGTTACAGCATGGCAGCAGTACCGGTAATATTAAATTTTACCCGAAAACATTCCATCTCGTATAGATGACATTTATTTCCCGGGTGGAATGATGGAAGTAAATAAATATCGCAAGTTCCAGATTTGGTTTAATACAGCATAATAATATAAATAGTTGTTTGGTAGATAAACTGTATTATTATTATTATTATCATTATTATTATTATTAATAATAATAATAATAATAATAATAATAATAATAATAATAATAAAGTAAAATGTGATGTACGAGGACAAAAGTGCTTACGAGACAAACGTCGCAAAGAAACAGGAACTGAACTCTAACAGGACAGTGATTTGCCGTTCCACCCCACTTTAAATTATAAGCCTTGCTCTTGAAGCTTAAGTTTCACTCTAAGGTAAACTGCCAATAATTATCATGTATTCTTAATATTTCAGAAAAATGTCAAAATTTTACGCTCTAAAAATGGTAGCCTAATCAGTGACGAAACTAGACATTTGGTGCCTAGGGCAAATTTTGCGATTAGTACCCGTTTCATCTACATCCACACCAATAAACACACATATTAGTTTGCTGGCGGTTGGCAACTGCCCCGGTTCCAGTATCTTGCTTTGATCTGGCCGTAGTTCAATTACTTTTTGTTACTTTTACCCTTGAGCTCTAAAACTGAGTAATGAATGTGCCTTTACGTTATTAAAATGATGAAGTGAGCACTCTTTGAAGCAAAAAGAGGAAATATGTTGTTCTTTCCCTAATATCAAACAGTGTTAGAACAGACATTTAAATCGGGACTCCTTACAGCAAAAGAAGTATACGTGGTCCTTTTCTTTCTTTCGTTTGTTTACCTTCACTCCTTTTTACAATTTGACGTGAATTCAAATACACAAACACTTGACACCCACACCGAATGGCCAAAGCTCAGCGATAGAACATCAGCTTAAGATTCGGAAGATGGTGTGATTGATCCCTCGTGGATAAATATTTCAACTAAGAAGATTACCAAGATTCTTCCTCGGTGGCCTTAATGACTAATTTCCCTTATTTCTATCCTCTGAGTCTCGGATGTTTCAAAGCCTTAAAATAAATTCAAATGTAGTTGAAATAACGCTACTATCCTGTTTTTGATGCTAAATTAATATTGTAAGTTTTGAGATTTGATGTGAAGGAGGGGCATTAATTAGTATATCCTGTTGAAAATCCATGTCACCACTGATTTACTGTTCTGCATAATTCCTACAATGTAATTTTCTCAGAAATGCATATTTTGACGCAGAATTAATATAAACCTGTGATAGAAATTGGTATTCACTGACTGAACTTACTGAATGGAATATCTGTAGACCAGATAAAGAAAGAATCGCTGATTATTTATAAAGAATTACTGACTTTTGTTAGCCTCATTTCCCCAGGCTTTAGTTAATAGAATAGGTCCAACAAGCGCTGACTCCGTTTTCCTTGGAGATCGCTAGTATCGCTTATTAACATCGCAGCAGAAGGTTTCTACTTAGTTGCCACGGCCAAGAGCGTTAGGAAATTAGACGTACTAGAGACAAGATCAGAAGATAGACGAGAAGGAGAACCAGTACCAATAGCAAATAGTAGGTGTTGATAGTATTCAGTATCTTAATTTTCTCAAACTATTGGGATACGAACAGCAGAGAGAATGACAGAAATAATAAAAACTTCTGCTCTCTTCTTTTACTGTATATTAAACAAGACATCTAATAATAATAATAATAATAATAATAATAATAATAATAATAATAATAATAATAATAATACCAAATTATTTAATGCATGCTATGCATTTGATCTATATCGCCATTATCGATGGAAATTAATTACTTAGTGTACGAAGACTTCTTTCGTCCAACACGAGTGTAAAGTTTTACTGCAGTGCATGCTATTTGTAAGGAAGCATCTCTTATTTTAGTATGACTTTCAACATTGAAGCAATTGCTTTTTTTTGTTCTTTGTCGAAAACAAAGAAGACAACCAGATAAGGGACAGAGGTTAAAAGGAATGTTCAGATGCTGAGGTCAATGCATGCATCTTATAGATTTAGATAAATTAGATCTTGCTATAATCCAAACATAAAGGAGCCTGAAGATTTTTGCTCGGAACGCAGACTATTGCAACATACGATATTCTGCAATTGGTAATTTTGTTGTCGAGATATGTTTCGTTAGTAGTTTAACTTGCGGCCACTATTAATTCACCGTTTGTCGACCTGTAGCAGTATCACTCTGTGTGTGTGGGGGGGGGGGGAAAGGGGCGCTAGGGGGGCCAAGATTTTGAGCAAGGGGGCCTGGCCCCCCAGGCCCACTCTTGGCTCCGCCACTGAATGGCGACAACGCATCTCCTTGTTTCAGGCCATTTTCAACTTGAAAGCTCGTGGACATAAATTTTCCTATCCGGACTTTATTTTGGGATTTATTTAAACATATATTAATTAATCTACCTTTTTCGGTATTCCAAATCCTGTAAGCATGTACAATATTTACCTCCTATCCGAATCTAAAATCAATAATTGATATGCCAGGATATTGCATTCCCATTTCTTTTCAAGTATTAGTCGAATGGTAAATATCTGTATCATAGTTGATCGATTTGACCTAAATCCGCTCTGATAATCTCCAATAATTTCATCTGTGTAGGAGTCAATCTTGCTCATAGAATGTTTAAAAGGATTTATTGAATGTTGACAGAATAGTAATGTCTCAATAATTATTACAATCAGTTTTGTTGCGTTTCTTCTGAACTGGGACAGTGATTCTTATCACTCTTGTGGTAATTCCTCCTTGTTCCGGATAAAGAGAATAAGTTAGTGTATCCTGTTCTATAATTTTTTCCCTCCAGCTAAAATTAACTCAGCCAAAATTTCGTGTACACCAGAAGATGTGTGTTTCTTTAATTTTTTAAATAGCGATTTCTGTTTCTGTCTGGTTAGAGTCTGGAATATACGGTTATGCTGTGTGCATTTTACTTTCTCCATGAACATTAGTTATTGACTGTGTGTTAAGTAAATTGTCAAAGAAGTCTTTCAATCTATTCAAGATGCTATCCTGATCAGTGAGAACTGTTTCGTTGGCTTTCTTTAATGTATAAGCACGACGCTGATAGTCTTTCTTAAGTTCATTGATGCATTTATACATGTCCCGAATGTTTTTGTTTTTACTATTATCTTAATTTTAGCTTTCAAAACTCGTGTTTCTTTGTTCTAAACGTTTTGGAAGTTTTCCGCCAGATGACAATGAAATTTTATGTGATTATTTCGTTCGGATTTTGTAGCCAACGCTGTTTCTTCTGTTTTCTCTTCTCTGCTACTTTAGTGCATTCCTGGTTGAACCATGGTTTTTTCTTACGTTTTTCTGCGTGCGTCAATATTTCTTTTGCTGAAATTTTAATGGTATTTCTAATTTCAACAAAGTATCCAGAACACTAGTGCACTCCGAACCTTCTAAAACCGAAAATCTGTTCAATCTGGCTCCACTCTCACTTGACTCTCCTCTAATTTATTTAAATTAAACCGCTCCGTTTTCAGATATGGAATATTTCCTTTATTCAACGATAGTCTCTCTCTTATTGTTGCTGCTACCAGGTGGTAATAAGTACCGTATCACAATCAGCTTCTCTGAACGACCAAACATCAGTTGTGCTAAACTGTTTTCTTCTGTCAGTTTTACTATGTGTTTTTCCATCTGATGAACTCCAAGTATATTTATGAATGTCACGATGTGGAAATTTTGTAATCTTCACGATAAGGTTTCTGGATGCTGCAAAGTTCACGAGTCTAACGCTGTTGTCACAACCTTCCTTATACAGACATTTATTCCCTATAATCGGTTTGAAAATACCCTCTCGTCCTACCTTCGCATTGAAACGGCTAGCAGAATTTACATATAGTATTACCGGAGATGATCAAATACCCGTTCTATTCTTTCGTAAAAATTGTCTTTTATAATCGTAATCCTTATTTTCTGTTGGGGCATGTGCATTTAAAACAGTAATATTATATCACCGACCCTTAAGAGAAGAAAAAAAAATCTATCATTAACAAATTCAACCCATGTAATTGTTGTTATTATTCGTTTGTGAACAAAAAGCCCTGCTCCTAGTTGGTAATTTTTAATTCGTTCCCCGTAAAAGAACGTAAAATTTCCCGACTTGATTTCTCTATTTCCTTCTCATCCCCCCTTCTCTACTTCCTGTTATCCCCCTAGGTCCATTCTCTATTTCTAAATTCATTCGTTACAAATTTTAACGCGCCTGCCTTATAGATACTTCTTATATTCCATGTTCCAAATCTCGTGACAATTTTACTTTGCTGAGTTCGTGCCGAGTTAGCAGTTCTGATCCGGTGATTCTGCGAATATATCGGAACAAGCCTTTTTTTTTTTTACAGGATGAAGTTGTTAGCCCCACACCAAATCCTCAAGCTGGAGGATCATCCTTTGTCGTCTGTCCGCGACTGCTTATTCAGTATATTCGCAACTAAGATCTAGAGGCCTTCTCCTTGATCCAAAACCTGAGGACGCGCCATGCCGTGGTGAGAGGAAGAGCACATTTCACGAAAATTAATATAGCTACATTTTAGAAATACAATAGGTTCTGGTTATCTGAACACTCTTTAAAACACATAGGAACAATCAATATGCTCGGATATATGGATGCATATTAAGACTGTGAAGGCTTCGATGCCATGAAAATCGTAAATTAGAGACTAGTGTCAATGTAATATTTCATGAATGCATCGTACGTTTGACTATCCGAACTATTCTTGATGTATCACATTATTTCGTTTTACAGCTGCATAACTTTATAATATTTTTGTAAGTGAATATATCCTTTATCTGTTCTCTGCCAATAGCAACGAATTTATAATATAAAACTGAAATACAGAAGAATAAAATGTTTTTCTAAATATAATGCGATATTTCGCAAGGCATCTTATGTAAAGGGCGCCTTGTATCCTTCACAAATTCTTTATTAACAGTCACTATTTGAATTTATTATACAAAGCTGGTATACAGGATAACTAAAACCACTTATCTATAATGTGATGTTTCATAGGGCGCCTTATGTAAAGGGCGCACTGTACCTTTCACGGGTTCTTTACCAATAAAATTGTAAGAATTTATTACTAAAAACTTGTACCTTTATATATATCATGATGTCTCGGAGGGCGCACCGGGACACGTCCCGGTGTCCCGGTGGGCCAGCACGGGCCTGCTTAGAGGACATATTCGCGGATCATAAAACGAAAAATTTCATTTTACATCTGCAATAACAATGAAAAAAGATTTGGAAGAAAGACCACCAAGGCCAATATTTGAAAACATCATTCCGCCTTCAGCTGGCGAAATTGAGGAAACACACTGAAAAGAAAAAACTGTTCGGATAGACTTCCAGTGGATTTCAACCTGGGACAAAAGGTTTATGAAGCTTGCTATAGCTTTATATTTCCTTAATCGTTTTCTCAAGTCTTTTTTTTTTATTCAATCATAATAGCCGTGAGATCGTGACACTCTCTTTTATTTCTACCAATAAATGAATAAATAAAATAAATTGTCGGCAGCTCAAGCTTGACTAGAGATATGACGGGTGAATTTAAAGCTCAACCAGGCTAAACTAAAATTTTTAATATAGTGACCGCGACTTCTTTTAGTATTTTAGCCCAAGTGAGGTCTAACATTCACACGAATCCGAATTTAAATTTCTAAATTAAGGTTTTCGAAAGTTGAAAGTTTTCAAGTGAATCAACCTTTCCTTAGGTGACAAAGTTTTCATGTTTTTTCTTCAGTTATATATACATAGCCTGAGATATGTGATATTTTCAAATATGACCCGAATTCAACACGAGCCCCTTGTATCAGAGTTCATAAAGTTCTTTATAAGCTCTAGCGATTAGGAAGCGGGGAAGGTAGTAGATTTGAGCAGTCAGACGAACAAACTAGAAATTGAGTTTTTCATTCATTTCTCTCAAAATTGTTCAGTTATTTAAAATTCTATTTGACCAGTAAGTTAGTGTCAACATACTGGCTTTGGCGCGTACTGAATGCTTCGTCTATAGGTGTAGCCAGATGTATTCAATGGGAGAATATGTCACAAGTACAGGGCAAGTCAAAATGATGGATCCGATTTCAGAAATTTCTTGTGAAATCTAATAAACATACGTATGTTATTGTGAGACATGTACTAAGAAAAGTAAACTGTCAAAATTTTCTTCAAACATATCACAAGTGCTCTACGTGAGTACCTCACGCAACACGACACACATCAAGTTGATAGTGTAACTCCTGCCAAACCTTTTGTTGCATGTTGCGAACATATCAGCAACTCATTTTATGCTCGCTGCTGACTCTTAACGGTAGAAAGTGGAAACACTGCGTGGAAACTAAACTTTGAAAGCTAACCTTTCTAAGCGGATATCTCACAATAACATATGTTCATTAGAGTTCACAGAATATATTTCTGAAATCGTGTTCATCATTTTGAATTGCCCTGTATATTATTATTATTATTATTATTATTATTATTATTATTATTATTATTATTATTATTATTATTATTATTAATAATAATAATAATAATAATAATAATAATCTCCTTACTATTATGTTTCGTAAAACACATGTTTGCTTCTTGCCCTGACACTATCTCCCTACACATAAACCTTTCCTTCCTTTATGCTCATATTTCATGTTCCTATTTATTCGTCAATTCGATTCCAGTTTTCCTCCTCCTTTACATAAAAATAATAATGTATTTGGACTTTAATCGAACACTACATGCACTTGAATGATCTTGAGGCTCGATTTGCGAAGGTAACAGTACCTTCCTCTAACAAGTTAGAGACCCTGGAAATGTGTGTATTACAATCGGAGATCACACCCGAACTTCCTATATGCGTAAGTTTACGTAAATATGTTTCCGTGTTTGAAGCAATGGCTTATATTTGATTGATGCGAATGAAACTTCCACATCAGGTACTTCATTTCCCAAAGGAAAAAGAAAACTACAATACATGGTTTATCAAAATAGTTGCCATCTAAACTTCACCTTCCATTGGCCAGCCAACTATTGGATTCCGTTGCGAAAGAAGTCTGGAGTTTGCGATGGAAGAAGTCCTCAACAGCACGTTGCATCGCCCAATCATCAGGGAAGGTCTTTTTTCCCAAGAAATGGTCGAGATATCAGAAGAGCTGGTCGTGTGACAGAAATATTGGAAAATACAGTGGATGAGATAGGGTTTCATACCGCAACTCATGAAGAGGCTTCACCGCTCTTTGCTCGAAGTGAGGGTGAGCATTGTCGTGCAATATGACAGCACGTCTGTTGTTCATTGCTACGTGCTTACAGGCAACGTAACACCACCAGGCGTACAGGCAACGTGGTAGGGTAAGTTTTCCACTATAAGAATCTGCATTGATGGTTTTACCTCGCCTGAGAAAGACATGATTGGTCACTCCCACTGTTGACTACCACACTACTAACACCTTCTAGGATGCAGAAGTGGTTTCGGAAACCGTCCTGGACGTTGGTCACAATTCAACCATTGGCCTATTCGTTTATCATTGTCACTAAATCCATTAATTCTTCTGAAGTGACAATTCGATGCAGTTCACTTCCCTAGTTATTCCTTACTCAGAGAACTGCACAGTTCCAGACGGCTATTCTTTTTGGCTGACATCAAACCCATTAGTCCAATTTTTCACCTTATCAACTGTATGGAATCAAAGAATGACAGTGCTTTTTAATGTATGCTTAACTCGTCTGCAATGGTATGAACACATCTCTAAATCAGTTTCGATGGTGTTCCTGAGGAGCTCACCCGAACATGATGTTGGTCGTTGCCAAGGAGACTTATTTTGGGACACTGTGTCACTGGAACGAAATTTGACAAACCAACGACGAATGGAGCGTTCATTTGCTTGCCATTCCTGGCCCAAATGCACTGCTAATGTTTTTAGTTATATAGAACAGTGGTTCTCAAACTTTCCGATAACGTGGACCCCTTGTTCATTCGGAAAGTGATCCACGGACCCCCTCGCAATGCTATCTGAAATTTCACACATTCAAAACTATAATGATTAGAATTACCACTGACAAGAAAAAAGATCAAGAAAAATATTGCAATAACTAATTTATTCTAAAGATACATGATTGTTTCCTAGTGAGCGAAATTTCAATTGGAAATACAGTAACTTTCAAGACTGAAAATCAATGTACTTTTTTTTTTTTTTTTTTTTTCTAAAGGAAATTAACTTGATAAACGATGTTCTCAAATGTGGGGTCACTAATATGAGGAATGAAATTCTTTCTGTTTTTTTCTATATTTGTCACCATTAATCTTAGGCCCGATTCCACATTAAGACGATTTCGCTTTCATGCTTTAATACTGCAAAGAGCAGAAAAGGTCTGTTCACATAAGTAAGTGGTAGAGAAAGGCATCAAATGTTGCATTGCCTTTTTAGACAACTCTTCATACTCACAGTGCAGAAATTTAGTAAAGTAGGAAAACATTTACATTTTCAAACGTAAGTATAATTTCTAATTGCTTTCTTTTTAGTAAATGAAAAAAAAATACTTCTTGCATAACAGCTGTGAGTTCCATTTTATTATAACACATTTCAATTTTTAGGTGTCGCGGACCCCATGGCTACGTCCCACGGACCTCCCGGGGTCCGCGCACCCTACTTTTAGAACCATTGGCCTAGAATGTAATGAAAAATCACTCAAAATTGTGTGCTCTCCATGGGACATTTTCATACGACCTTGTTTAATAATACACCACCACCTGACTGTCTGGGTACCCAAGCCTGTTTTCTTGACATAATTCGTGAAGTTAGACGAGTAACCTTAGTCATTAAATTTGTTTGATGTGCTACTGAGATAAACAGATATTTCATTTGCACCTACCTAATGCATTTTCTTCAAGTTTCTGTTAGATTTGCACGATTAGATGAATATTGAAATTCCTAGATATAACATACGACTATCTTTAATTATAAGAATTAAAACAAAAACTTTGTCACGTTGTCTTCGATAGAGAAACAAACATATATTCTAGCCGAGTGGTTCTTGACGTGGGTGGTCTCGTTTCCAAAGGAGTGTTGGAACAAAAATGAGCAATTGAGAGGTGATAGACTGCATAAGAAGCGTTAGATGGAAAAGAAATGTAAAGAAAAAGATGGCTAATGTAAGTCAAGTTATAGAAACAAAACTTCCTTTCACTTTATCTATATTATAAAATTGAAAGTGACTATGTTTGTGACTCTTAATCAATTGAGTCATCCTACCTATCTCGATCAAATTTTCAATATAGATGAGGTTCGAGCCTGGCAGTCTGTTTGTCTATTCATTTTGACGATAGAACTTAGGGGAGGGGAGGAGAGGGAGATATCATAAAATAAACAAAACTTAAGAACTCTTGAATCAAACTACCAATCTCCATGAAATTTTCAACATAAATGAGATTCGAACGTGGGCAGTTATTTATCAATTCACTCATATATATATATATATATATATATATATATATATATATATATATATATATATATATATATATATATATATATAACTCTATGGCCTATGGAACCCGGAGGTTCAATGCCGTGTTCACAAAAGCTCTCCACTGACTTCTATCCTTAGCTAACTGCATCCAGTTTCTACTTTGTATTCCTATCTCTGCAAGATCCATCTTAATATTATCCTCCCATCTGCGCCCAGGTCTTCCTAATGGTCGTTTTCCGATTGGTCTTCCAGTCAAGACTTTGGAAGCGTTTCTACTTTCTTCCATTCTAGCTACATGACCCGCCCACCTAAGCCTCCTAGACTTGACGACCCTAACAATGTTGGGTAAACCGTATAAATTATGTAGTTTCTCGTTATGAAGTTTCCGCCATTCCCCATTCCCGTTCCACTTGGGTCCAAAAATTCGTCTAAGGATCTTGTTCTCAAATACTTTCAGTCTATGTTCTTCCCTCAGAGTAAGCGACCATGTTTCGCAACCATACAGAACAACAGGCATGATTATCGTTTTGTATATTTTAAGCTTCAGATTCCTCGATAGAATTTGCGACGACAAGATATTTTGAACCGAGTAGTAACACGAATTCCCTGTTTTTAGTCGACATTTAATTTCTTCGTGAATATGATTTTCCTCTGTTAATACTGATCCTAGATATTTGAAACTATCCACTTTATCAAAAGTATTATTTAATATTTTAACGCATCCATAATTTCCTGTATTCCAGTCCCGACGCACTTCCATGTATCTAGTTTTCTCTGCATTTATATATATATATATATATATATATATATATATATATATATATATATATATATATATATATATATATATATATATATATATATATAATATATGTGGGGGGTGTATGTGTTCTCCATGGTACTCTCCGATCTCGATCAAACTTTCAACATATATGATGTTCGGGCCTGAGATGATTTTCATCATTTCACTTTGTCGGTGCAAGGTAGGACATGGGAAGGGGACTGTTTTGTGACTTCATCATTCTTAAACCAACCGAACGATTTCAATCAAATTTTCAACATAGATGAGGTTCGGATTTTGCACGGTTTCTTATTATATCACTTTCACGATGCAACTTGGAGAGGGAAGGGAAGGTATTTAAAAATGATCGAAAATTACCAATATTAGCGTCGAATTTATAGTTTTCGGTGTCGCTGAGAAGAACACTGAAACTTTCGCTGTTATTTAAATCCAAATTCAGCCCAGTAACTTGGAGAGGGGTTTATAATATATATATTCTTTAAGGCTGAATTTAGGAATTTAATCCTTTTTCTGGTTCTTAGATTGGTTCGTCCAAGTCTTACGTTCGGCCTTGTGCATTGTGGGTTAAGATGACGGGGGCACTCAGGACAATCGCGCTCATCCAATTAGGCGCTAGCCTAGAAAAAATTGAGAGAAACTGCTCTAGTCAATTCATATCTTCACATTTGGAAGTGACATAATGCCATAAGTATAAATTAACCCTCCTCCATACCCAGAGATAGTTGCAGTACCGAGATTCAATAAAACTGAAATTCATTCCATTTTACCAGTATACTAGCTGAACCTGCGCTCTCTACACAGCGCATCATTCACACATAAACATGAATCTCCTTATTATTCCTCACAACATCTGTGTATGTCCTTTTACAGACGCAACTGAAAGACGTCTTGATAAAAATCGGCAAGGAGTACCATAAAGGGGAGGTCTTTTCGATTATGTTTTTCAATATCTCAGTATTTTCGTTTGCAACATTTGAGCCTACTTTCGGTTAGAGTTTCCAATTCATGAATAATCAGTGTTTTCTTTCTTCTTGCATGCAGTATGTAATAAGCAAATACATTACACACACAATTAATTATAATGCCAGTGATATATGGTGTTCATTGGGAAAAACACGTCAAACAATAAAGATTCATCTTAGATTGGAGAAATGATTATCCTTCGTTTTTCATTATCATTTGTCTATGAAACGCCTGAGAAATATACAACCCCTGTATAGAAATATTTGGTGTTGGAATGTACAACTCGTAGGTTATAATGCTTTACTTTTTTTAAAAAAAATTCTACACTTCCGGTGTACCCCTAAAACTGTAATAAAGAAATAACGTCCATGTTTTTATAAATATTCAATTACGATTGAACAATCTCCACAAAATTTATAATCGATAAGTCAAAACGGCATCTTTCTAGTGTCTAAGGTTCTCGAGAACTCATTGTTGAAAGTATTGGCAACAATCATATAAACGTCCACAAACATATAAACTTTTCTAGCATTTTGATAGGGTCTATACATGTAGGCGAGTCAAAAATTGTCTACATTTTTGTCATAACTTTTCTTACATTGTGTACTTTGTCTTTTGTCCTCGCATATTGTATTGTTATACTGTTGTGGTAATGCTGTGAAAGTGTGATCTTAATTCCTCCATTCCACAGTGTGATCCGATTCCTCTGGTCGGAGGGTGTCAAAGGGGAAGACATTCATCGCAGACTATCATCGCAATATGGGAGAAGTGCACTATCACGTAAAACTGTGTTTTTGTGCCTCGAGAAGTTTAAAAGTGGTCGAACAAGTGCAACGCATGAAGAGGGAGCAGGACGGCCATCAACCTCCACTACAGATGACAACATTCAGCAAACTCAAGAGATGGTTCTGGCGAATATGCGAATCACTATCGATTAGGTAGCAGCTGCTTCGAACATCACTCATAGTTCTGCCCATCAAATCGTACACGACGAGCTCGGTTTTCATAAAGTCTGTGCACCTTGGGTACCAAGAAAGCTTACTGCAGAACACAAGCTTACTCGTGTTAGGGTCTGTCAACGCTTACTCACTCGCTTCAACAACGAATGTGATGCATTTTTAAGCAGAATAGTCACCGGCGATGAAACATGGGTTCATCACTATGAGCCAGAATCAAAGCGCCAGAGTATGCAGTGGAAACACCCTGAATCTCCGACGAAGAAATAATTCAAGACTGAGCCATCCGCAGGAAACTGTGTTTTGGGACTCAAAAGTGATCATAATGGGAGAGTTCATGGAAAAGGGAAAAACGATCAACAGTGCGAGTTATAGTGAAATGTTGGAAAAGAACCTGAAGCCGGCAATTCGCAACAAATGCCGAGGTTTGTTGTCGAAGAAAGTTTTGTTGTTGCATGACAATGCACGGCCACACACGGCTCATCACACTATTGAAACAATCAACAAGCTGAAATTTGAGTTATTGGAGCACCTTCGTTACAGTCCAGACCTAACTCCATCTGACTTTCACTTGTTTGGGCCACTCAAGAATGCTTTGCGTGGACGCCGATTTGCCTCAGATTTAGACGTGCAAAATGCGGTGCAAAAGTGGCTTCACGACCAACCGAAAACCTTTTATTTGGAAGGAATACGTAAGCTCGTTGACCGTTGGGCCAAGTGCATTGGTAAGGAGGGAGATTACATAGAAAAATGATGTGCATAGTATAACTCTAACTTCATGTAAGTAAACTGTAGAATGAAAGGTGTAGATAGTTTTTGACTTGCCCTCGTGATGAAAGACACAACGGAGTTGGGATAGGAGTTACAACCTCCACCACCCTGCTTCGATACACCACTGAGTTCGTCAACTATTCGCGTTCAGCTTGGATATCTCGCTATTACATATTTTGCACAACTCTCAAGACATTGAAATTAAAAAAAAAAAAAAAAAAAAAAACTCGAAATACGTATATTATTGAATCTTTAAAAAGTGAAAGCAGAAACGAAAATTGTTATGAGCTTAGAAATATATGAAATATTTTGATTTGAGCCATCACTAGTAAAGACCATCAAATACTGTCTGAGACTTTTAAAGAAGATAATGAAGCAACTGTAGTTTTATCTTCTTTCTATGGCCTGTAAAAGTGTAATTGTTATAAAGAAACCTATAATACTTTGTTTTGTTATTGTTGAGTGCTTCCTTCGTGATTAACATTGAAACTTGTTTTGACATTGTCTGCAAATGGAAGAAAGAAGCTGAGTAATGGAATTAAAGACACGAGATGTTGAAATAAGCATTTTGTAATCTCCACTCTATTATTATTCTTACCAGATGTTTCTTTCAAGGAGATTCCCTACACAGCATTAATTACTTAAATCTCGTTTCGTGGTATTGGATACGGTTACATTTTAAGCATCCATTTTATAGACATGACACGAATATCCGAGTAATATCCATTGTTATATCCATGAACAACGTCTTTGGAGTTGCACTATCAACTCCTGGGCAAAGTTAACTTGTTCCTTCTTGCCTGGACTTAAATGTTATCGAAAATGTCACCATTCAGTTAAGCGACCCCAAAAGCTATGGATTCGACAGTAATCTCGGTCATTTTGGACATTTTATTTTTCATCCATTCTGATGATGGGGCTTGATCTTCGGAAGTAAAGGAATGGATGCAATAAATAACAAACTTTTGGCATTGCGATCTACTGTATGTCGATTCCCAGGATAGCTAAAATACTGTATGTCGATTCCCAGGATAGCTGAAATGCATGGGAAGAATAAGGTATATGCAATTTGAAAATTAGTGAAACAAATAACAAGGAGCAAAGCCTTTGTCGTTGTTACTATCAGAGATGAAGTGGGTCAGTGGGTCATGGGTCAACAGGACGTGACCCACTTTCATCCACCGACCCACTCTGCTCAGGGCATTTAGACAGCATCTTCTGAAAACTAGTGAATTTGTTTCACTTTACTTTCAAGGGCTCCATTTTTCTTACATTTTCATTTGTTTCTATTTATTTACCTGAGATGAGTATATCTATATCTAAGTTTAAAAAAAGAACTTGAGACACTTTTGGGTATTGATATTTGTAATTGTAATAATAACAATACAGAAGTAGGACTTATTACTTGGCTTTCGAGAGACAGCCTATGTTTTTTTTTTTAGAGGAGTTGACTACTGGAAAAAATACTTTTGAATCTCCACTAATATATGAATTATTACGAGTATATAAAAAATTATCGGTGCGTCGGAGTGGGTCACAGTGGTTCATGGTGGATAGTGGATCAAAGTGGATCATGGTGAGTCGTGTGTCACGGTGGGTCAGTGGGTTGTGGTCAAGTTTTCATCGATCCACGCCATCACTGTTACTATCAATTCCCGGGTCAACTGAAAATAAAATAAAACATGTGAAAATGAGTGAAATAAATAATACAGAATAACGCCTTCGGGGTTTCCACTATCAATCCCCGGGTCAGTTGACTTACTCCTTCTTACCCAAACTTGAACTTAAATATCATCGAAACTGTCGCTAATCAGCTTAGCGACCCCGAAAACTACAATTTGACACCAATATCAGTCGTTTTCGACTATTTTTACCTCCTTTCCATTTCCATGTTACCTCCTTTCCATTTTAGCTCATCACTATTGATATAAAGAGGAAAATTTTCCGCGGGAAGTTTTCCATTATAGTTTTCCAGAAATTTTCCGCTCTAAGCAAATATCCACGATAAAGTATTAAGTCCGCAAAAAGCTATAGAATAAAGTGAATGCATGTATAGAAATGTTAAATAATAGCAAATTATAATTTTCCAATTATAGTTTTTTTACAACTGGAAAATTTTCCAATATTATTTCGTACTTAATAATGAAAATCTACATGGTTTTGGTGTATGTGCGTGTGTGTGTTTGTGTGTTTGTGTGTGTGCGTGTGGGTAAACTACAAGAAAATATATTTCTATAGAGAAACTACTGCTTATTTTTAATGACAAACTAAAAAAGATCCTTTGAAAATTATTTTTACTTATGGCTATATCTATTTCTGTATACAAACTGAGACAACCGAGCTCCCCCCCAAAAAAATTTGACTTTAAAACAAAGATTTTTATATACAAATTTCTCATTCTCTTTTCTCGCTTTCCATCCAGGGGTGGATCCAGGGGGCGATCGGGGCGATTACTCTCCAGAAGAGGAGACTTTCTTCTCTTTATATATAAATAAAACCCACCCGAGAGTGTGGAGTTCTTAAAAGTAGCTCTAAGTAGCAATATTACAACCCACCGTCTCCCCAAAAGTCCGTCCTGGATCCGCCCCTGCCTCCATCTCATATGTATACTGTAGTTGTAACAATCTTTTTCATTAACTTATAAATTCTAGTTCTAAGAAATGTAGTCAGAAAAAAACTTCATATTGAAAATAACATAATTATTATTTATAAAATTTGCATAAATGAATAATGAAAGACAACAGTATAATAATTATATGATAGAATAATACGTATATAACTAAAGAACAAGAAACATCTTTTTATTTTATAAATTAAAACGAAGTTCAAGCTTGAGCTTCCTGGTTTTATAAACACTTTCAATTCTGTTTAATTCCAAATTCAGCCCCCATTGGCATGATGGTGAGAAAGTTTAAAAAATGAAATGTACAAAATGTTCTAAATTAGTGTCGAAGCTACAAGTTTCATGGTAATGGGTAAACGGCTTACTCTTTTTCTAAGCTTAATGTTTCACGATTATGCACCGAGGCTAAGGAAGAGGTGATAATGAGATGGATGATACTGGCAGATTGACGACCCCGAGAAAAAACACACACACAGTGTTTGTCCATTAAAAACCCCATTTGGCGGAGCTGGAATCGAACTAGAGACCCTACGCACCAGAGGTGAACGCTCTACCACTGAGCCACCGTGGCCCTACTACACTTTCATTAAAGTGCGTATACTGATGGGGAAGAGGATTATATTTTCGTATGAAAGCAGGATCTAACAAGATTAAGAAAATAGTGTGGATTGTAATTTTCCCTAGGTAATCATTGGATTTTTGAACTCTTTTTGCGCCAAAATAAATGTTGTTTTTATATTTTAAAAATTATACTTTCTAACATAAGAAAAACTAATTATAATAATTCGTGAATTTCATAAACTAAAAAAATATATATACTGACACAGAATTACACGGATTAAACACGTTAAAGCCATAGGTATTCCTACTTATCTAACCTAACTACTTTCATAATGTCATACATAAACGCAGTCCTAATCTTAGCTATATATAAAACTACATGAACTGACATAAAATAACGGGGTAGTTCTGATTGATGTGGAAAGTTGAAATTTGGCATGATTGTAGCTTTCCGGAAATAACCCACAAAAAATTACCAAAACTGAATAGTTTTAATTTTTAAAGGGCTTAAAGGATTGATGAAGAAATTCCCCATGTTCTTTAAATATATCTTTTTTTTCTATCTGTTATCTTACGTTTGAAGTATTTAAAATTGGAATAAAAACTTGAAATTCGATATACTTGTATGTTTTTGTTGCTTTACCTTTACCTAAATAAATAACCAAAAATAAAAATTTCCAACTGTAGAGTGGTTTATGGGGAACTGAAAAATGTTTCCTATATTATTTATATGGGACATCTTTTACACCTCAAAATGTTTAGTCACTTTCGGCAAGATTAGAATGAAATTTGGCATGAATTGTAGTGTTCCGGGAATACCCACAGAAAAATTGCCAATAGTGGATATTTTTAGTTTTAAAGGGGTCTAAAGGGAGGACGAAGGAATTACAATGTTATTTAAATGGGCGTTTTCTTGAGATACAAAATCTTATCTTCTAGATAGTTGAAATAGGAAAAGAAACTTGAAATTCAGTAAAATTGTGGGTTTAAGAGGTGCGAGGTCATAGGCCGAGTAAACGCGCGGGTCTGGGGGCGGAGCCCCATCTAGCCAAAGGCTAGTCTATATATTAGAATGCTAGGTGTTTGTGGTAAAAAAAAAAAAAAAAAAAAAAAAGTTTGTGACCAATCTTTTTGACAATGAAATCTCGAAAACCACAAGTGTTAGAAACGTGCCGTTTTCGCTGTTCGATTCCAAATTTTGTGTAGATATGCCAGTTCTCATTCAAACCCCCCCCCCAAAAAAAGCTTGTCTTTATTTTTCTATTCCACATATTAGGCGTCGCGTTGTTTGGATCCTATTAGTTTAAAATTGCCACTTGGACATTAAGGTTAATATCCTTGAAAAGGCAACCAGTAGAGGAGCTACGTATAGCAGGTTGATGGACATTTCAGGCGCTTTATTTTAATCTGAATGACAAAACCTATTGCAAGCTGAAAACTTCAAAAGCTTATGGACCGAGGCGTATTCGGACGGATATGGAATTAAAGAAAAAAATATTTGCATTTGGTATCATCTATCGCACACACACACACACACCACATTGCCACAAACTCACCACAACATTCTATATATTAAAATATTACGTTTATGTGTTTGTCTAGAGCATTCACTCCCTTTGAAAGTCTTCCTGTCCTTTATTTGTGTCTATAAAAGGACTTCCACAGATATAGTGAGAAGTAGGAAGAAGATTTACGCTCATATTAGAACTGTGCGTTGTGTAAATAGCGCAGGGTCAGCTAGTAGTATATATATATATATTTATTTTAGCATGCATAAAACTTAGAAAAGAAAATTATTGTAGCAGAAACGAATTACATATTGAGTTTTTCACAACTTGATCCATTAATTACTTAACTCAAGCAAATGGTTGACTGACAGACAGCGCCGTAACTTGGAACTTGAACCCTCCTAAAAAATATGAAGTTGACACTCCTAGAAAAGTTGATATGAAATTTGGAACCCCTTAGAATTTAAAACCTTAATAAAAAATGTTATTACTTCAAGGAACGACAATTGGAATTTTACTTAAGTAAAGGCCAAATTACATTTATACTTCATCTTAGGGAAATATATTTTATTCAGATGATGGGGCAGGAGCACCTTAAAGTATTTTCAGTTTTTTTTTTGGAAATGATACGGTAGGCCAATACCATACTTCACTAGCTAAATTGTGGGGACAAGTTTTAAGAAATATATATTATTTCTGGGGACAGTAATAGTAAATATTTTATTGAAATGGAAACTAATCAAATTGTCGTTTCGTTAAGAGATTTTTTTTTTTTTTTTTTTGAGGTGTGGTGAACCTATTTCATGCTTCATTTATACATTTATGTTCGTATATCATATGGAGTAATAAAGTTTTGTTTTGAAGTGGGTCCCTCGAACGACGGGGCAGTGGCGGATCTAGAAAGTAAAAACTGAGGGGGCAGCCAGAATCCAGAGTATGATAGGTATATCATGAGTTTACGCAAATCATTTTAATTTGAAATATATTTACACACTTTGTTAACAGGAACTAGGAATATCTAATGTTCCTAAAATTTTCCAATAAAGAATAAAAGGCAACGCTTACGACAAACTTTCAAAAATATACAAATAATACTTCAATTATTTTTTTCACTTAAAAAACTGGGGGGCCTAGGCCGGATAGATCCGCCACTGCAGCGGGGAGCTTAGGTGGAAGGGCAGTTGCTTCCCTGCCTCCCACAAATTACGGCCCTGCTCAAGAGGTGGGCCCACAAAATATTAACCTTCGCCATGACACGCGGATGAATGTTCGGGTTTGCTATAAATGATAAAAGATTGATTATAAAGTTTAAGCCAGTAATTTTCAATAGCTTAAAATTTACATTTCATCACTTTGCCATGTTTCCACCCGAGCTCCTCAACTGTATTGGTTAAAAGCAATTTAATAATTATATTTGCAATAAATAATTTACTTTACCTATTACAAATACTATGAACTCATGTTATTTACTACTAATTTAGTCTACTGCGTTGTTTGTTTATCAACAGTCGCAGCAAAGTTAAGAAAAGAGAGAAAAAGATTTACGGTATGACAGATGCCGAGAGAATTACATTGTAGTCTAATATAAATTATAAATTACGAAGATGATAGGAATTCAAACAAAGTGTATTAAGTTTCTCTTTAATGTGAGATCATCCATATTCTGCAGAGTATGCTGACGTCAAATAATTAGCAATGTTCTCAAATCATGTCAGTTCCATTAACAGTATTGGCAGGGAAGATTCTCATTAGTACGAGGGCTATCCAGAAAGTAGATTACGTTTTCGTCTGTGTCCGCTAGGGGCGGGGCTAGCGCGGCCATCTTGGGGTCAGAGCGTTGCGCAGCTCAGTCGGCATCTAGCCGTGCTAGTGAGAGGTTCGTGCTGTGCTCCGTTAAGATACTGTGACGGTTTGAAATGTCTGCGTTAATTGAAAATCCCGCGAGCTGCGAGGTGCGTGCAGTAATAAGGTTTCTGACAGCAAAAAACTGTAAACCGATAGAAATCTATCGGCAGCTGTGTGAAGTGTATGGGGACAACATTATCACTGGAGTGCGACAGTGGGTCATAAGATTTAAAAATGGCCGAACCAATGTTCACGACGAAGATCGAAGTGGGAGACCCAGCAAAGTGACTGCCGAACTTGTCGAAAAAGTCGATGTTAAAGTCCGTGAAAATCGAAAGTTCACAATAACGGAACTTTCTTTGAGTTTTCCACAAATTTCGCGAAGTTTGTTGCACGAAATCATCAGCGAAAAGCTTGGTTACCACAAGTTTTGTGCAAGATGGATTCCAAAAATCTTGACAGAGGACCACAAAAATCAGCGAATGGCTGCAGCGTTGCACTTTTTGGACGCCTACAATAAGGATGGTGACTCTTTACTCGATCGCATCGTTACTGGTGACGAAACATGGGTGAAACACGTGAACTGTGAAACGAAATTGCAATCAATGCAGTGGGGGCACACAGGTTCTCCCCAAAAACCCAAGAAATGCATGAAAACAATGTCGGCAAGGAAGATGATGGCGACTGTTTTTTGGGACAGAAAAGGTGTGATTTTGGTGGACTTCCTGGAAAGAGGCACTACAATAAACGCTCAAAGGTATTGCCAAACTCTGCAAAACCTCAGAAGAGCAATTCAAAACAAGCGCAGAGGAATGTTGAGCTCTAAGATCTTGTTGATTCACGACAACGCCCGGCCCCACACGGCAAATGTCACGCGTGAAGTTCTTGAATCTTTTCAGTGGGAGTTGTTTCCTCATCCGCCGTACAGTCCCGACCTGGCACCGAGCGACTTCCACCTATTCCCAGCAATGAAGAAGTGGCTGGCTATGCAGCGTTTTGATGACGACGAACAGCTGCAAGAAGAGGTAACGAAGTGGTTGAAGTCGCAGGCGGCCGAATTTTTCGACGAAGGAATTTCCAAGCTCGTACATCGCTACGATAAATGCCTTAATTTGAATGGTGACTATGTCGAAAAGTAGTATTTGTGTGTGGCTTTCATCTGTATATAATAAAATTTGTTTCCTATACTTTGTTGATTTTTTATTCCAAAACGTAATCTACTTTCTGGATAGCCCTCGTATTTGAGAACTATTCAATAATAGTTGAGGGAGTAAAAAAGAAACGAAAAAATTATCTAATAGTAGCTAAGTTAGTTTTATTTATTTATTTAGTCCTAAAATTTTAAGGAATGCTTTTAACGCCTTCTCTTCTTTCCCGAATTTTCTTGCCCTGTCGTGATCACATTTTGATGATCTTTAGCAGTTTCTTATTCTTGTTCTCTATTTGAATTTTCCCCTGAAAAATCAATGACAATCATGTGGACCCGAAGACGGGCAGGGGGCTCACGAAAGTGTATACAGAATATAGCAAATCACGAATATTAAATACCAGACGTTAGGGATGCGCACGAGACAAATCGAGACAGAATTTTCCGGACAAAATTCGAGTCGAGACACAGCTCTTCCAATAGAGAAAAATACACTTTTCGAGTCGAGACATCATTTTTAATGCACATTTTCGAGACGAGATAGCCTCAAATCTTGTCTCGTGCGCATCACTACCAGACGTAATATAGCAGCCATGGAGATGCCCTCGTAGAAAATTTTCTTAGGGCACCCATGATGACAATGACACTATAAGTCGTCCTCACTTTGGATTTCCCCTGAAAAAGTAATGACAATGGCGCTATATACGAGGGCTATCCAGAAAGTAGATTACGTTTTGGAATAAAAAATCAACAAAGTATAGGAAACAAATTTTATTATATACAGATGAAAGCCACACACAAATACTACTTTTCGACATAGTCACCATTCAAATTAAGGCATTTATCGTAGCGATGTACGAGCTTGGAAATTCCTTCGTCGAAAAATTCGGCCGCCTGCGACTTCAACCACTTCGTTACCTCTTCTTGCAGCTGTTCGTCGTCATCAAAACGCTGCATAGCCAGCCACTTCTTCATTGCTGGGAATAGGTGGAAGTCGCTCGGTGCCAGGTCGGGACTGTACGGCGGATGAGGAAACAACTCCCACTGAAAAGATTCAAGAACTTCACGCGTGACATTTGCCGTGTGGGGCCGGGCGTTGTCGTGAATCAACAAGATCTTAGAGCTCAACATTCCTCTGCGCTTGTTTTGAATTGCTCTTCTGAGGTTTTGCAGAGTTTGGCAATACCTTTGAGCGTTTATTGTAGTGCCTCTTTCCAGGAAGTCCACCAAAATCACACCTTTTCTGTCCCAAAAAACAGTCGCCATCATCTTCCTTGCCGACATTGTTTTCATGCATTTCTTGGGTTTTTGGGGAGAACCTGTGTGCCCCCACTGCATTGATTGCAATTTCGTTTCAGAGTTCACGTGTTTCACCCATGTTTCGTCACCAGTAACGATGCGATCGAGTAAAGAGTCACCATCCTTATTGTAGGCGTCCAAAAAGTGCAACGCTGCAGCCATTCGCTGATTTTTGTGGTCCTCTGTCAAGATTTTTGGAATCCATCTTGCACAAAACTTGTGGTAACCAAGCTTTTCGCTGATGATTTCGTGCAACAAACTTCGCGAAATTTGTGGAAAACTCAAAGAAAGTTCCGTTATTGTGAACTTTCGATTTTCACGGACTTTAACATCGACTTTTTCGACAAGTTCGGCAGTCACTTTGCTGGGTCTCCCACTTCGATCTTCGTCGTGAACATTGGTTCGGCCATTTTTAAATCTTATGACCCACTGTCGCACTCCAGTGATAATGTTGTCCCCATACACTTCACACAGCTGCCGATAGATTTCTATCGGTTTACAGTTTTTTGCTGTCAGAAACCTTATTACTGCACGCACCTCGCAGCTCGCGGGATTTTCAATTAACGCAGACATTTCAAACCGTCACAGTATCTTAACGGAGCACAGCACGAACCTCTCACTAGCACGGCTAGATGCCGACTGAGCTGCGCAACGCTCTGACCCCAAGATGGCCGCGCTAGCCCCGCCCCTAGCGGACACAGACGAAAACGTAATCTACTTTCTGGATAGCCCTCGTACATATAGATTTTATATACGAGTTCAACTGTACTCAACCTCACCCGAACGAAATTTGTAGTGGTAGTAGACCTTGACCTGCTACACAAGCTTGAGAAATACGAGTATTATGATGTCCATACCTTTGGTTCCTAGGTCATATACAGGGGTGTACAAAGCAACATTTTCCTGAGGGAACAAAAGACTTTTTCAAGGGAGCCAAACTTTTACATACTAAAGCGAAGTGAAAGTCCTCCTTCAAAAACATAAAACATTACTAGGAACTCACCATATATATATATTAGAGGTCTTCGCGGGCCGAAATTTTTAGCCCGAGCCCGGCTCGGCCCGTGAATTTATATAGCCCGACCCGAGTCCGAAATATGTTTTAACATTTAGGCCCGAGCTCGCGTGATAATCAAATGAGCCCGAAAAGGCCCCACCCCGTGCGGCCCTTTAATATATATATATAGTAGTAGTAGTATTTGCAGTTGGAACGCGTTTTGACAATGGGCAAAGTTAGAATTTCAGGTAGGAAATGTTCTAATAAACTATACATAGGGAAAGAAAATTTATTTTAGGAAGCCATTTGTTTGACTCCACCTTTATGTGTATAAATAAAAGGTACGTACTGAACTTTCTCCTTCTAATTTCTTAAACCAAATCGTGTTATGCTGCAGCTATTACTGAAGCATTTATTTATGAAATACGAACAAAACTGTTTCCGGAAAAATTCGTTCGAAGAAAACTCAACTTCAAAAATAAACTACGTTTGTGGACTTTTTAATAATGACTACTGAATGAAATCTTTCAGTTTTACGTCTCACGGTTATGCCTGTTAGGCTAAAGGAGACAATGATGATGAGAAATGAATGAAATGGTGAAATGAAGAAAGTGGGAGTTAACGGGAGAACCCCGAGTAAACCCACGCACTCGGTTTTTGTCCACCGCAAAGTGCACTTGGCGGGAGCTGGGATCGAACCCGGGACCCTAAGCATCAGAGGTGAACGCGTACCACTGTGCCACCGCGGCCCCAAGAAAAAGGGAAATTTGTGCATATCATGTAATTGGGTTATTGATGTAACATTTGTTTGTGTGATGTAAACAAAATCGCATCGTCCCCTAAGTCGTATTTGAGGATAGTAAATAATATTAATAATAGAATGGGAACTACCCTTGTAAATATCTTTGTGACAAGTGATTTGCATAACAGTGTAGAGTTATTAATCACATATGAACAAACCCTTTTAAAAAACTCACCTTTAAGAATAAACTACCCTTTGTGAATTTTTTAGGGCAAATAAGGTATGGCATATTATTACGTTTTTAATAAAGCAACTATTAATAAAATACGAACAAAATCACCTTGGTAGTTTTTGAAAAAAATGTCCGGGAAAAACTCACCCCAAAGAATAACTATCCCTGTGGACTTGTCCAGAAAACAAGTTATCCCATATTGTCAAGTTACAGTATTAATCTAATATTTGTTTACGAAATATAAACGAAATCGCCTTTATTGTTTTCGAGAAAATAGTCTGGAAAACACCCTCGGGAATAAACTACCCTTTCTAGATTTTTCCTAGAGAAACGACTGAAACATTTGTTTATGAAATATGAACGAAATTATTAAAGCAGTTTTTGAATAAATATCAAATTTTAATTTTTAACCTTCAGTAGACTACCCTTATTTTTAAGGGTAGAAAGAAAATTCAAAAAAAACTCTCTATGGAATCTTATAGAAATCTTGTTTTACATTTGGTCTCAATACGTTAACCGGTATGGCCTTAGGCAAGTGATTACCTTTACATCGTTACGAACGGTCAGACAGACAGACATCCAAGAATCGTTTTTCGACATGTAGAAGCCATGAAATGTGTAAATCTGCTGAAACCACGAATTCGATTTTCTTTTCGCCTTTTGCGTGGAAAAAATGGGTTCGATTCCCAGCGGGAGCTCATATGGTTCGGATTCCACGTTAATTAGTAAGTCCTGTCTCATATATAGCCTAGCTACTGAAAGGACGTTAAACTCAAAATCAACTCAATTCGATTTCCGTTTCAAGATCAGAAAACTTTATTCACTTCTATCGTCGTTCGAAAGTAAAATTAAAAATAATAATAATAATAAAAATAAAAATAAAAAGAAAAAAGAAAAATTGAAGAAATAAGATGACTATGAGACGGTAATGCAATAGTGGTATCTAAATGAATTGTTTTATGTAGTATGTTCCACTTGTGACTATTTTATATAGTAATTTGTCACAAAAAACAAGCTTTATGTAGACATTTTTAAAGAGAAACTTATTTATCCATAAGCTCTATTCTTAACCCTACACAAGATTATAGCAGATTAGGTATACACAGTATTCTCAATCTTTTTCAATTCTTTTTCGTTAGCATAGACATCAAAATTTACCATCTGTGGAGTGGCGGATCTAGCACGGGGCTGGGGGAGATAAGCCCTCCCCAGTTTTTTTTCAGTGGCAAAAAAGAAAAAAAAAACTCTTATTAATATATTCTTGAAAGTTTATAATAAGCTCATGGTATACCTATCATAGTCTGGATTCTGTGTTTCCGCTCAAGTTTTTACCTTCTAGATCCGTCCCTGTCTGTGGATGCGAAAAGAAAACAAAAAAAGTTGACATTTAAATTTTATTATTCTCGTATACTCCGGTTTAACCACATTGTTAGCGTGCGCGACCTCGGTGTGCATAGTTTCTGGTCCTATTGTCACTAGGAGTACTAAAATTTTCTACCATTGACTCAACGTAACGAGGCAATTTGGTAGCTACTTGAATTAAGAGGAAGCGAATCCGGATCCGGAAAGCCAGAAATAATGGCGCCTTGGGAATAGGGATGTGTTCGAGTCGAGTCGAGTCGAGATTTAAGCCTGTCTCGACTCGACTCGAGAAAATGTTGTCTCGACTCGAAAATATGTTGCTGTCTCGACTCGTGTCTCGACTCGACAGTCTCTGTCTCGACTCGACTCGAATTCGAGTCGAGACGTCTCGAAATTCCAGTCGAGACAAAATATACGAGTTAAAATATACACATACATCAGCCAGACCGTTATGACTACCTACCTAATTGTTAGTATATCCACTTTTTGGCATGAATAACAACGGCAGCGCATCTTGGCATGGTCGCAATGTTCCTCGGTGGGTCGCTGGAGAGAGTTGGCACCACATATGCACACACAGGTCATCTAATTCCCGTAAATTCCGGGGAGAGGGTGATGCACCCTCACGTCACGTTCAATCACATCCCAGATGTGATCGATTGGGTTCAGATCCGGAGAGTTTGGGGGCCAGCACATCACTTGGAACTCGCTCCTGTGTTCCTCGAACCACTCCATCACACTCCTGGCCTTGCGACATGGTGCATTATCTTGTCGAAAAATGCCACTACCGATGGGAAACATGGCCGTCATGAAGGGGTGTACGTAGTCTGCAAGCAGCGTGCGATACCTCGGCCGTCATGGTGCCTTGCTCAAGCTCCACTAGACACATAGATGCTCACCTGAATGTTCCCCAGATAATAATTAAGCCGCAGCCAGTTTGTCTCCGTCCCGCAGTACAGATGTCAAGGAGCTGTTCCCTATTAACACTACGGATTCGCACCCTCACATCGTCATGATGAAGAAGATATCGGGATTCATCAGACAATGCAACGCTCTGCCATTGTGCCAAGGTCTAGTGGCGATGGTCACGTGTTCATTTTAGTTATAGTTGCCGATGTCGTGGTGTTAACATTCGCCATCGTTAGGAGTGTGTGTTCAGACTAGTGTTGTGAAGGCCTGTGAAAAAAACGGAAATTTTGGGTTAAAAAAACAGTTTTTTTACTGTTTTTCCGAGCTGGGGAAAAAACGGAAAATTTGGGTATTATCAGAATCATCATTTAATCACAGAATCATTTTAGTTAATATGTTAAATCAAACATATATTTCATAGAGATATCTTGATTGTTCTATGTAAAATTCCGGAAATTTTGAAACCATTAGAAAAAATCGTTTGTTCGGAAATATTGGCAAAAACAGGAAAATGTAGTTTAAAAACTATTTGTTAGCCTGATGCTAGTAATCTTACTTGCTGTAACATGTCTGCAACATATGCAGTGGGAAGTCGAAAATCCGAACTAATTGGGACCACAGGTATTCGGATTTTCAAATTGTTCGGATTTTCGAAAATGACCAAGAAAATGCCATTTAGGCTTACATACTGTACGGTATGTTCTTCTATCGATACAGTGGTTATTCAGTACATACAGTAATTACAATACCGTACGTAAGGCTATTTACATTTAATGTTTCTGAAGAACTTGCTTGTACTCTAAATAACACTGTTCTTGTAAGTCACACTTAAAACTTATTGGCCTAAGAAAAAATAAAACTAAAAATACATGACAAACAATTACATATAAATGAACTTTTGTAAAAACACTGACTTCACATAACGTCGATGGACACGCTATTGTTTGTTTATCGCTAGCGTTAAGACAAAATGTAAAAAGCTTCTAGGGACCGCATAAGGATTTTTGACGTTAGGATTATCGACGTCCTACTGTATATACAATGTACTTCGCTAACGGAAAAATACTTAAAGCAACAGGTTTTAATTCTACTTTACACACATATACCGCACAAGTGAGTAAATTTGAGCAGCGAGAAATATATTAAATGAAACTTCCGTTAGTTATTATCACAGACTAGCAGAATATCCATTATTCGCACGGGGAAAATACGTTTCATTTTGGACACAAAGGGCACCAAAACTGTCACTAATGAACTTGTGGAGCCCCAAAACTATGAATTTGACATTAATATCGATAATTTTCAATTATCTTTACATGTCACCATCCTCCTTAGAGTACTAATGGGGCTGAATTTGTGGATTTAAACGGCATCTTCTGCTCATCTCAGCGAGTATGGATTCGAGGCCATTTTCTATCATATATATATATATATATATATATATATATATATATATATATATATATATATATATATATATATATATATACAGAGGCGGATCCAAGGGGGCTATAGCCCCCCCCTTCACACTCAAGTATACACTGCATAAAATGGGCTTCAATCCTGCTTTACACTGGATAAAACTGCAAACTATGGTTTAGCCCCTCCCTTGATCATATCCTGAATCCGCCACTATATATATATATATATATATATATATATATATATTGTATATAACGCTAAAAAAAATTAGGGGTTCAGCTGAAATATCACACAAGACCTTAAGATAGTGTATGAATAAGCTTGTGTTTGACTCATATATATCATACAAGAAGGAATGCTTTAAGATACACTAGAAAAATGGGGCACATACTGGTGTTGGGGCACGGAAAACCTTGTTCACATGGCTCATGACACAAGACAGTTATGTGTGCATCTCTCGAACTGCCCATAAACAGGCAAAGCAACAACACTGATTGTTCCTTAATATGTCATATGATCACTTCGAATAGCCAACAGAGCCTCGCACCTGCGTGGCATGGATTCAATCAGATTATCGATGAGTTCTTGGGGGATGTTGTGCCACTCATCCAGAAGAGCGATTTCCAGCTCTGGAATGGTTGTTGGATTTACTGGCCTAGCGGCAATTCGTCTGCCAAGCATATCCCAGACATGCTCAACTGGAACGAGATCCAGAGAGCATGCTAGCCACTTCATCCGAGCGATACCCTCAGCATCTCATCCACTAACCGAGCTCTGTGAGGACAAGTATTGTCATCCATAAAAAGGAACGAATCACCAATGGCACCAGCATAAGGAAGAACAAGAGTTTTTATGATCTCATCCCTATATCTGAGAGCCGTCAAAGAGCCATTTCGGATGATGTGGAGCTCAGTACGCTCACCAATGCTGATTTCTGCCTACACCATCAGTCCACCACTATGATACTGGGATCTTTCTCGCACAAACATGGAATTGTGTCGTGTTCCACACTCTCTCCAGATGAAAACACGTCGATTATTAGGCTCTACACTGAATCGAGACTCGTCAGAGAACAAAACATTGCCCCATTCATTGCGTCCCCACCCACGATGTTCCTCCGCCTACGCTCTTCGATCAACACGGTGTCGTGCAGTTAATGGGACACACACCATAGGCCTACGTGCGTAGAGACCACCTTCTCGAAGGCGATTGCGGACCGTTTGAGTAGATATTATGCGTCCTGTTGTTGTTCGGAAGGCTCGCGGTAGCAGAGTTGTATTCTGGTTTCGACGGGCTGTTAACAACAGATAACGATCGTCTCTGGCTTTAGTTGCTAGTGGACGGCCTTGTCCTTGTCTTCTTCGAACACTTCCAGTTGTTTGAAATCGATTCCACAATCGGGAAATCACACTTTGTGCCACTCCTATGGCATGTGCCACCTCCCGCCATGACTGACCAGCTTCCAACCTCATTGGGGGCCGCGGTGGCTCAGTGGTAGAGCGTTCACCTCTGGTGTTTGGGGTCCCGGGTTAGATTCCAGCCCCTGCCAAGTGAACTTTGTGGTGTACAAACACCGTGTGCGTGGGTTTTCTCGGGGTTGTCCCGTTTCCTCCCACTTTCTTCATTCCACCCTTTCACTCATCTCTCATCATCACCGTCTCCTTTAGCCTAACCGGCATAACCGTGGGACGTAGAAACTTAAAGATTTTTCCCGGTCCGCATACAATTATAGCTGAATTTGCATATCATCGCTAATGGAATTGTCACCATTGATTTCAGCGACTGCGAAAACTATGGATTTGACACTAATATCGGTCATTTGGGATTACTTTTACTTCTCTCGGTATCCGATCCCCCGGTGACCCCCGGCCCGAATAGGGTGAATTTGTAAGTCAATGTGATCAGAGTTTTCAGCGACCGCGAAAACTACGAATTCGACAGTAATATCGGCCATTTTCTACCACTTTTACATGTCCCTGTAAGCGCCCCCTGAGACCTCCTGGTCCGAATTAAAAAAAAAAAGATTCGTCTTGATCTAGGGCCTGGGCCAGGGTACCCCTGACTAAAATTTGGTAACTCTCGGTCCACTCGTCAGGTCCCCAGGCCGCATACAAACAGACAAACACAAACAAACTATTTATTTTATATATATTAGACTAGATAGATTCTTGCAAATTATGCCAGATTTTCATATTATCTTTCCGAACTAATTTTAAAGACCCTCTCCTACTTATCTTTATATATATATATACGCAGTATCTCTATATTTATATCTATCTATATCTATATATGTATATAACAAACGTAGGAATTACACCCTCAATAACGCTCCTGGAGGACCCCTTTCTCAAAAAAAAAAAAAAATGCTGGGGAAACACTTGTAGAAACTTCATTTTTCGTGCCAGACGATTACCGAGACCTGGTGAAAAAAAAATTAGCGATCGAATTAAAAAAATAGCTCTCCATAATAGTATTCACTGAGAATATTGTTATAAAATTTAAATTTTATGGGTAAATCAGTAGACTTTGAATACATCCACATCGTATCCATTAAGTTGCGAAATTGTGTACCTCCAGACATGGGCGGCCGAAGAAAATTTTCTAGGGGGGCATCTTCAATGTTTGCTATATTAGTCTGGCATTGTGTGCATGATTTGTTATATTACGTATACATTTTCGTGAGCCAGGGAGGTTCATTCTTATCAAACACGGAGATTATGAAGGAGCAGATCTACTGCACAAAATATAATAAAAACATCTCTTTCGGATTTCTATCATCCCGCAATCCAACCCCGAGACTGAAACATAAGAGATAGGCTTTTTGTTTTTAAACAAGATAACGTGCCTAGCGAATGCTTTACATTGTGAAGATTATATTAGTGAAAATTAAACGAATATAATTTTACAACTTAATATACATATCACTAAATGTTGAGCTCCCCGTTGCTATGTGGTTAGCGTATGCGCCTTTCTCGAACGAGGTTTGATTCATGGTAGGAGCTCATGTGTTTCAAATCCGACTTTAAACTGTACGTTCACGTCTTCTAGAGCTTTGCTCCTGAAAACGACGCTAAACTATAATCTAATTTAATATTACTAAATATTAAAAAATAATGACTTACCAAGGTGACGTCAATTTGGCAGTCATGAAATCCATTTTATACTTTCACTTAATCCAGTGGATATTAATATAACAATTACAAGACACACGTCATCATCTTCTCATGTATCTGCATTATTTGATTCATCCATAGATTTGTTATTTGTACGCATCATTCATTTTTGCATTTTGGGTAGGGTTCAGGGTTCTTTCTTCATTTAAAGAGTCGGTTCTCTGTATTGAAAAGAGAATCAGGGGAAGAAATATATACAAAACATGCCGCTTCCGACGCAGCACTGAAGCATTTCTTTTAACGGTCATACCCCCCTCCCCTCTCAAGTTGTAAAGTGAGAAGGGACAGAAACATCCCAGACACTCAGGGTTCAGTTGACAATAATAAAACTATGGGTAAGTAAACATCTTGTACAGAGTCACGTTTTGCTTATTTTTGAACATTTCTGTGAATTCAACAATACAACAGCGGAAATACTAACTGGTTTTATTACTCCAACCATCGCTTCAACTAAGGGTAATTACCAACGCTCAGTGAGCCATCTAAATTTTCGTTCTTTTTCTGTTCTCCAGAGGAAAGAATGAGATTTTGCCAAGATGCTAAAGTCAAGATGCTAGAAGCTAGATGGGAGTGAATTATGCTAGATCTAGCACCAAGATGCTAGATATGGCTTCACTGGCGGGCTTCGATATCTACAGAACTTTCTGCCAAAGCATACAAAAAAACACAAAGCACAATAGTTTCGATAACATCTGTGTGGTCCTTCGGTAGGCTACACATCCGGTAAGAAGCTCAATCCAAAGAGTAGTTTGCACTGCACCCGTAGCCGGCTAACAAAAGACTCGTAGCCGGCTTGTATAGATAATTGAGTTCAAATTTTCAAGTTTCCATTTACTGAATGCCCATATCGTGTATGCATGCATTTGCATGCATTATTTAATAAGTAAATAAAGTACACACGCAATTAATTATGTCAGAATGTCAGTGATAAACGGTGTTTATTGAAAAAAAAACCTCTCCAAACAATGCAGATTAATCTTAGACTGGAGAAATGGTTATCCTTCGTTTTCATTATCATTTGGCCATGAAACAAACGCCTGACAGATATACAATCCCTATATACAACTATGTGATGTTGGAATATATAACTCGTAGGGTATGATGCTTTACTTTTTCAAAAATTTCAGTACTTCTAGTGAAATGAAATCTTTAGTTTTACGTCCTACGGTTATGCCGGTTAGGCTAAAGGAGACGGTGATGATGAGAAATGAATGAAATGGTGGAATGAAGAAAGTGGGAGGAAACGGGAGAACCCCGAGAAAACCCACGAGCATGGTGTTTGTCCACCACAAAGTCCACACGGCGCGATCTGGGATCAAACCAGGGACCCCATGCACCGGAGGTGAACGTCCTACCACTGAGCCACCGCGCCCCCACAGTACTTCTTGTGTACCCCTATAAATGCAATAAAGAACTAATGGCCATGTTTTTTTTTTTTTTACAAAAATATTCAATTAGAACTGGACAATTTACATAAAATTTGGAATCGACAAATGAAAACGGCACGTTTCTAGCACTTGTGGGTTCGAGGTCTCATTGTTCAAAGGATTGGAGACAAACATATAAACTTTTCTGCGAGGAGAAACATATACGCGTAAATCTAGTATTTTAATATATAGATAATAATTGGAATAATTTTATTTTCGAGTGCTATTTTTTAATATTTGCAATATTGAAATTTTTGAACTTAAATTTTTCCCGTGTTTGAAAACAAAAAGATATCATTACTAGTAAAATTAATCTAATACAAACATATTTATTTTTTTCAATTTTTCCAGAAAATCGAAAAAACGTTTTTTTTTAAAAAAAACAGGTTCAAAATTTCCGGAAATTTGACAAAACTAGTTCAGATACACTTGTACTTTGCCCGGCATTAAACTCTGATCTTAGTTCCGACGCAGTTCGCCGCCTGTTCTGTTTTACCAATCTGCCCAGACTAGAACGTTCGACATTTGTAATGAGGTGGGGGCACCTAACCCCTCGACATTTGGACGTCTTTTCCCCTTGGTTTCGCCACTTGTTGAAGACAATCACCACAGCACTCCTCGAACACCTGACAAGTCCTGCAGTTTCCGAAATACTCGTGCCGAGTGTTTCTGAGCGAGCACTTTCTTCAAAATAATATTAAAAATTATAGAAAAATTTTCGAGACATTCGAGTCGAGTCGAGATTTTTAGCAGCTGTCTCGACTCGACTCGAGTCTCGACTCGAAAATTCGAGTCGAGAAATACGTTTGTCTCGACTCGTCTCGAATTTTACAAAGTGTGTCTCGACTCGAATTCGAGTCGAGTCGAGTCGAGATTCGAGACATGTCTCGACTCGAGCGCATCCCTACTTGGGAACTGATGCGTTGCCACTCATCACCTAGTTGAACGTGAGACATCTAGCTAATCATAGTCTTTCATATCTGTAGTGTCAGGAAGTTTAATTTATTATTTCTTAGAAAACTTCATCAGTATTTCAATACCGTATAATTAAAGAAAACTCGAAAGAAGTAAACCTCTATTTTATCTTTGACCTGTAATTCACCTCATCTCTATGTACTGAAATAAAATACTAAATTTCGTTTCACAAAAGCCCATGAAGTACTCTGGCAGACACTCTATATTTCAGCTAGTGGCGCTACATAAAAGTGGTGTGTGTATGTGTTAGTGTGTGTACGTAAGCGCATTTCTTCATTACGAAAATTATTAGTGCTCTCATTATATATTTCTGGCTATGCCACTGATTAATAATGCACTAATTATTGTCTTTGGGAAGTTCATAATTATTGTGTATTGATGCTGTTTATTATTTTTTCCCCTTTTAGATCAATATTATTATATAAAAGTGACTCACTCATCAACATGAAGGACATGATGCTACCATAGCTTGAAACATAAAATTTGGACAGAAGCTCTCTTGCCATGAAAACAAAAGATAAGAAAGGATTTCTAAACTATATATCCTAAGGAAGATGAAAGGGGTTCAAATCATTTTTCGACGAATAAAATGTCTCACATTATAGGCTATCCAGAGCTTGGTCTGTGCTGTGGCTAGGGACGTACGCAGGGAACGGGTTCTGGGGGTCCGGACCCCTTCTCCGAAATTTCGATTTTTGTGTAAATTTGGCCTAATTTTAGTTGCAATTTTAGGAATTTTAATATAAAATACCCTCATATTTTGTTCGACCTCTCCCGAAATAAATTGCTGCGTACGCTACTGACTGTGGCTGCTTATGGGCTTTTACTTCTGCGTACTTAGCCCCTTAATATAAACAGAACAGATTTCACTACTGTAGTTTATGTTTTTTTTTTTTTTTAAAAAAAAGCTACTGTAGTTTATGTTAAATACTTACCGATGATACGAAAATAACTTTCATAACTTCTCTTTCTTATAAAGCATTTAATTAGCTTTTACAGGCTAGTTTTTGTTTTTGAAACTCAAAGGGGGAAGACATGATAAGCGTAATGGCTGCTAGAACGTTGCCGCTGCATTTCACGTGACTAAAACTGTCTGCTCAAAGATACCGTTGCCAACTGCCGAGAAATTTCACCGTAATGTCAACCTACATTCGTGAGCTCATTAGTTTTGTCACTTCCACTGATTTCAAGTACGAAAAAAGGTAGCTAAAAAGGAATAAAAGTACAGGCAGAAAGAATTGAATGAAATCTTTCTGACTTTTAGAAAAAGTAAAACTTCTTTCCATCTCCTTTTCCTTGTTTTTTTTTTCTATCTCAACCAAAGAAAAATATTTTAATCAAAAACGGAAAGAGAGCATAAAATGATTACAACTTAACGTGGGATCCGAACTATTTGTGCCCCCACCGGGAATCGAACTCGAGACCGTTTGATTACAAGACGACGAGTGTAACTATTCATCCACGGGGGATACTATGAATAAAAAGGCAGTGATAATTTCAGAGGATGGTCTGTGGGGTGATTTTTCAAGTACAAAATTACCATCTGAGGTAGTTCAGTTTATTAACTCTATTATTATTATTATTATTATTATTATTATTATTATTATTATTATTATTATTATTATTATTATTATTATTATTATTATTTAACCAAGCTACAGCCATGATCCATATCTTTGCAAAAGTATTAACTTGCTTTGTTTTAAAAATAAACACTAAGTGTAAAAATCCTTAGGCCTAGCACTGACTCATGAAATTTTTGTTGGTAAATCTGAATTCGATTATTAAATAGATATATTCCTCATCGGGAAGGAAATTAAAAGGAGAAATGCTGTAGGATACATTTCATATTTCTTTTATCTTTCGTGTATTAAAATTTCTTTGGGAATTCATAACTAACTGTGATTTCTGTTGGGTTTCATATTAGCATTGGCTTCAGAAACTACACCATGAAATAGGGAGACAGTTTGGTGCGGTGGGTGGGACCAATTGTTTAGCTACTGTATCATCTATTGTCGCGTTAGATGACTCTTGTCAGACTCCAGACAAAATTCTTCTCTGTTGTGTCTTTGCTATTGTGCAGAGTGTGGTCTCTAAGCATTCGACATTTTGTTTTATGTTTATTTACTTACTATGCTACTCTGGAAACAAAATCACATGTGTCTGTGTGTACGTAGGTGCGTGCATGCATGTTAATATCAAAATGGAAGAAGTTACAGCTAGCACCTCTTTTAAGCGTAAGAGTAGTCAAGTGTTGAAGAGCAAAGAAATGGGTATTGTCATGAACCTGTTTAATTATTAATTAAGAAGGAAAACCCGGGTAACATTATAAGTTGGGTCGCGAGTGAAACAGCTTGGAAGAAACACGACATGTGGCAGTGGTTAATCTTGCATAATATTGAGTATGATGAGGATATGTTAAAGAAAGATTTGATGGATCTAATAAGCATTCATCGTCCTAAATATGAAAAATATCAGACTGACGAATGGGTCAAAGAACTTGGACACACTATTCTCCGATTACCCCCTTATTACTGCCAACACCACCCTATTGAACTCGTGCGGTCTCAAGTAAAACACTATGTTGGGGCAAATAATACAACATTCAAAGTGAAAAACGTTGAAAAATTAATTTATGAAGCGTTTGAGCGTATAACAACACAAAATTGGCAAAACTACGTGAGGCATGTGATAAACATCGAAAGTGACATGTGGAAAGCAGATGAGCTGTAAGATGTTGAGCCGTTGATTATTCATTTGGGTGAAGATTCATCTGAAATCTTCAAGAATGATGATGATATGGAAAGAATTGATTCTTTCGAGTGCGATTGATTCAAAGTGGTAGGTTGTTTATTATTATTACTATTATTTATCAACAGGTTGACTGCCAAGGTGATTTGAGGGTACTGGTCCCAGGAGGCCAAAAATTTCTTTTTACCTTTGGCTCGATTATGGATAGTTATATCACATTTTTGTCTCGATATTTTTTCTCCCGAAAAGGTACCAATGGGAGTCGAGCATCATATGTGATGCTCATGGTCTCTCACAGTAATTTGTGACAATGAACATCATACGAAGTGTAAGGGAAAAAAAAGAAGGAATGTCACAAAACTGCATTTTCGAGAAAATTGCGATTTAATATTGACAACCGCGTAAGAAGAATAGGGTTAGTTACATCTTTTGCCCCTTTTTACATGGACATTTTTACATCTACGTATGCGTGGCATATACAGTCAAATAGTACCAAGTGTCACCAACAGATAGGACAAAGCACCCAAAAAAGCACATACATGGACATTCTTTGTTTTTTCCTCTTACCCTATATGATGCTCAAGAACCTGGAAAGGTTAGTAATTTGTGATATCAAACATGACCATCATATATGGTGCTCATGGCCCCACAGAAAAATAAGGTGAGCACCACATATGATGCTCATGGCAGTCAACCTTCGTCGTGGTGGTGGATTTTTTTTTTTTTTTTGTTACTATGTGAGTTGGCAACCTCAGTCGGCAGTATAATAGAAGCGCCATCTGTTCTGCGTTTGTTTTTAATGCTCAACTTGGCATCGCTGTCCCCATAAGACCAACAATTCAGTCTTAGGCCGAGCCTCCATTGCATCCGACTGCGACTGCGAACGCGAATGCGAATGCGAACTGCGAATTCATGTGCCTCTACTACATCCGAAGTTTTGTGAATGCGAATCAAGTTGTAATATCTCTTTCAAACCTTCAATGTGAAATATTTTTGCTTGAAAATTCATATCTTAAAATTTTCAGAGCAATAATAATATCAATAATAATAATAATAATAATAATAATAATAATAATAATAATAATAATAATAATAATAATAATACTGTGTTAATTTCCTTTGTGTGCAAAATAGAGTGAATGTCGCAAATGTCGCTCCTGTTATTATTATGCTTCTGTGGTAACCGCTATGTTCACTTTAAAATAAATAAACTAAATAAAATTTGAGATTGCAAAATCAACCAACTTTCTAAGAAAATTTTCTCCATGAGTAAAAAAACCCGTTTTTGATATTTCAAACATATTAGTCAATAATTATATGTATTCGTAAAATCATTATTTGAGGAACAAAGAGGAAATATAAATTGAATAAAAAAGTTGCGGTTCGTGTATTAATTAGATCTTCATATTTTAAAGAGAAAACAAATAAAATTATAAATATCTTCCACTCCAAGTTCTTTACTTACATCTGCCCATAATTTGTTCACGACGTGTCGTTTGTGGTAATCTGAATGACCTTGGATCCACAATGGAACTTTATAAAAAACACAATTTATTAAAACATCAACAAATATTTCCATTATTATTTTTATTTTTATCTCCGCACCTCGCACCATCGACTACTTTCACGCAAAAAGAACTTTCTTCTCTCACGTAGCGCTCAATTTCTCTGCAGACGTCGCTCCATTCGCATCAATTCGGACGAACAATCCCAGCATGTTGGGATCGTTCGCATTCGCATCTTTTCGTCGGTTTTCGCAATTCGCAGGTCGGAACTAGTCGAGGCACTCCAATTCATTTACACGTGCTTGGAAATTCGCATTCGCATTCGCAATCGCATTCGGATGCAATGGAGGCGCGGCCTTAAGGTCACGACTCCATTGCTTCCGAATGCGATTGCAAATGCGAATGCGAATTCATGTACCTCTACTAAATCAAAAGTATTGCGAATGCGAATCAAGTTGCATTTCTTTTTCAAAGCTTCAATGAGAAATATTTTTGCTTGAAAATTCGTACCGTAACTTGAGAGTCTTGAGAGCACGAAGACAAACGCGGATGACATATTTTTCTCAAGAAACGAGGAGGGAAAATTTAATTTATTGCCTCAGCTAGAGTAACAAGAAGAAAAGCTTTTCGAGTATTTTAGAATGACACCTACAACATTCTATTACATACTTCACAAAATCTCACCTGATTTGAAAAATATTCCAATTTTAGAGAGTGTCTCTCTGCGAAAAATCGTTTGGTTTTGACATAAAAACACAATTTATTAAAACATCAACATCTATTTCCATCTTTATTTTTATTTTATTTTCTTTATCTCCGCACCTCACAACGTCGTCTGCTTTCATGCAAAGCAAACTTTCTTCTCTCACATAGCGCTCAACTCCTCTACAGACGACTCTCCATTCGCACGAATTTGGACGAACAAACCTGGCATGTTGCGATCGTTCGCATTCACATCTTTTTGTCGGTTTTCGCAATTCGCAGGTCGGAACTAGTCGAGACACCCCAATTTATTTAGGCATACACTTGCTGGGAAATTCGCATTCGCAATCGCATTCAGGGAGGCTCGGCCTTCTGGATAAGTCAAAAGATAAAGCTGGTCATATGAATTTCCCATTAAAAATAACTGAATTTGTGCTGCAGCATTCCGTTCTTAAATAGCGAAAAAGGGTTAAATTTCCATCTTACATCGACTCTTTATTGTGAAACTGTCAAATATGAAGAGTCACTCAAGATTTAGGAGTAGAATTCGATATTTCGTAATTCTTGTTCTAATAGCCAAAGGGAACAATTTCTGTAATATTCAAGTTTCCGATTCTTTATACAAAACTTTGGGTGTTGAAGACGGAGGTAAGAAGTCTGGTACTTGAACTTCTAATTGCAACTAATCGAAAAACTGTTTTAGCCTTTTCACGATTTGCGTATACATACAGCGTTCGGACACATACCATAAAAAATCAGTGCAAAAAGCAAACAAATCTGTGCTAGGTTGCCACTGAAAAGGACAAATAGTACCTAAGCGAATCAGGCAGGGCGAAACTGGTGGTCCTGGGGTGCTTAAGCAAAGGAAATAAAAACATGTTGGTTTTAAAAGTGATACAAAACTATATCTATAGTACTTGTAATGGTTTCACACTAGTAAGGCTACACTTGTAAATATGGAGTACAGCTTTTATAAATTGTGCAGAAATACTCCGCCAGCGGAAAACTGTATCTAATAGTTATCTTTCATATATGCTCACTTATTTTAACCGTCGTAAAGCACTAGTAATGATTTTACACAAATAACACTTGTACACATAAAATACAGCTGAATTACTTATTATATAATTCTGTCATCTGTAGAAAATTGTTCCTTACAAACATGTCTTTCAATGCAGAGTATTGAATTTTACTTGCAAATTTTGCAAATTGTGGAATGCCTAAACTTGAGCAGCACATATTACTTAATACCATTTAATATCTAATATACTTTTTATCTTTATGATTAACTTAGTATTGTAATTAACTTAGCCAATTGCGCGACTTTTAATTTCTATAACCCGTTAGTAGTTGAGAAGAAAAAGAATAGATAAGTAGAAAAGACGATTTTCATATGCTGTGTTTAGGCGCCTTGTAAATTGAATTAATATATAAAAAAAATAACATCAATATAATATGTAAGATAATATTCTCATTCTTAATAATAAAAACGACTAACTAATGCTAATAATTAGAAAGAAAGACGAGTTTTACGCAAGTAGAAATCAAATTGATATATAATACAAGGGATATTTGTGGAGTGCTCAAATAGCTATTTGATGAACCATTGTCACACCACAAATATCTCTCACGATTATCATAAATCTCGATGAGAGGAACACAACGGTACAAGAATTTTCGCGATCCGATTTTCGAATTTTCAGATAATCACCTCTCAAGTCTCACTGAAATTATTGTAAAATTGTGGTTATTCCAAGTTCCGAAAATCAAATTGACATTTTGTTTAAATCCATCGAGATCTACATATAATAACTACGAGAAACATTTTTGACACTTGAGAAACAATGCTTCTCAAGTGAAAGTTAAAGTAAAAGCACTGAAAAATAGCAAGTATCTCAAGTCTGGAACGTCAGATTGGATTTTAGGCTAATGTTTAGCAGAAGGAGTCCAGCAATTGTTTCTAAAACATGTTTACAATTTCGGTAATTTCTTTTAACATTAGGTTAGGTTAATTTATGTTAGGTTAGTGTAGGGATTCAGCGTAATTTTCCAAAAGATGATAAAATTTCGCTTATTTTTATTAATGTTAGGTAAGTTTAGGTTAAGGTTAGTTTAGGTCAGGTTAGGTTGGATTTGGTTGCGTTATGCTTGGTCTAAGTACTTGCACCATCTATTTCTTCTGCAAAATTTCTGTTTTTACGTGCTTCTGGACCCCTTCTGCTAAACATAACCCGGATTTTATTTTGTATCATTGTGTTTCCCTCATCGAAAAGCTATATTTTATGTTTTAAAGTGTAGCGTAATTAGTGTAAGGCCATTACAAGTCCTATAGGAACTCGTATCTCTGCGAAAATCTACATGTTTTCACTTTTCTCGCTTACACGTATACGCTAGCTGACGTGCCTGCTCCCTTTGACGCATCTTCGCACTATCACATAGACCCACTGGCTCGCTCTGTTATGACTCGCTTAGACAGTATTCGTGCTTTTTAGTGTGTTTTTTGTATTGTGGTTTTTATCGCATATATCTGAACACTGTATTTATACTCTAATCAAGAAAGAATGGTGATTTTTCAACAATTACTGATAGTAGTCCCCTGGAATTGCATATGTATCCTAAGTTGAATATTGTCATGTCACCGAGTGCAAATCTTTTTCAGAACAATGAGAAGGAAAATAATGATAAAAGAATAATTTTTCGACAATTATTTTGAGTGGTGTGCCTAAATGTGAACTGCACGTTGAAAAATATTTTTGATGCTATAAAACTTCTCAAATAAAAATTCCAAAGAACTGCGATTATCTGGCATAGCAAAGTCAGATCGCAAAATATGGCATATTTTTGGATATGGGGGAGAGATATAATTTTTTTTTTTAGTTGAAATGTCTTACTTTCGTGGTATATTTTCTGTATTTATTTTGGTTCAGGTTAGGTTAGGTTACTTTCGGTTAGATTAAGTTAACTTTATATTGGCTTACCTTTCAAAACTATCCCAATATTTTGTACCATCGTGTTTCTCTCATCGAAATCTATGGTAATTGTGAAAAAATATTTTTGATATTACAATACTTCTCAAGTGAACGTGGAAGTGAAAGTCTAAAGAATTGCAATTATCTGAAGTTCCGAAAGTCGGATCACATTTTTTGGTACCATTATGATCCTCTCATCGAGATATACAATAATCGTGAAGAATATTTGTGATGTCACGACGCTTTGGCCCAACCGAATTGTTTTCAATTTAACGCCTTTTTACCGAGACTAATGATGTGATGATGAGATGGATGATGATACAGGAATGACGGAAGTGAGAGGAAACGGGAGAATCCCGAAAAAAAACATGTAGGCCTACACGGTGATTAATCACCACAAAGGCCACTTGGCGGGAGCGGGGATCGAACCAGGTATCTCATCGCTAGAATTGAGCACTCTACCCCTAAGCCACTACGATCCCTGGACCTCGTTGGAATTTTAATATTAATTTATAAATCATTTTTGTTATCTCTACACATTTGTCCTGCAGTTCAAATTCAGTAGTTTAGAAATTATCTTTCAGTTAAAATCAAAATTTTTTTTCACTCCACAACAATATAGCTATTACATGTAACTTACAGAGATCTATTATTGTAATAAATCATTGTGTTTCTAACAGTTACATTGGTTTTCAGTAAGATTAGATTAGTTTTCTCCTAGTTTATCGTCCCTCCATATTTTTAGAGCGTGAAATTGGTGTATTTTCCTGATATTTTCTAACTGTAATGTTACTTTTTATAATACAGTGTGTCCGTAAAGTTGCGTAATCCAAAGTTTGATTGCGTATATCTTTTGATCTAAGTATGATAAAGACCTGAAACTTGAAACAAACGTAAGCATGTTTTATGTAGATATTTTTGAGATCATGAACAATGCCGGAACTTGTAAATCTCTTGTATAGTAATGAAAGAAATTATCGTAAGTGTAAAATGAAAAAAAAAGTGCAAAATGAAGAAAATAAATATTCAGTTGCAGAAAAACCGATTTCCTGCGGGTGAATTCCTGTACATACGATATATGTACAGTATGCATCAACATTTATCCATAATTGCGAAAATGTTACAAAGTTGGTGCAGTGTTGCCATATAAAAGGCTATTTAATGGAAGTCCGTAAAATGCTTATTTTTTGACAAACGCTGCTTTTGGCAACACGGTTGTCGTAAAATTACTGCAACAGGTGTGTTTTAGGCTAATTAATGATAAGCAATGAGAATTTGCACATAATTGATAGCATGAGTTTTTATGCAAAAAATTGCAATATAGCAAATTTATCGCAAATTTTTGCATAAAAACTCATGTTATCGATTTTGTGCAAATTCTCATTGCTTATCATGTACAAAGGAATTCACCCGCAGGAAATCAGTTTTCTGCAACTAAATATTTAGACCCTATGTTCTTCATTTTGCACATTTTTTTTAAAAAATTTATACTTACGGTAATTTCTTTCGTTACTATACAAAAGCAGGCCCGTATTTATACCTTGTGCGCCCTTGTGCTCTAAATAATTTGCCGCCCCCGCACAAAATTTTCCGCCTCGCTCCCTGAAAACGACCAATATTAGAGTTGAATTCACAGTTTTTTTTTTGGGGGGGGAGGTCGCTGAGATAAATAGTGACAGTTTAAATCCAATTCAACTTCAAGGTCATACTCCACTTACAGATATTAGTTTGAATCCATAGTTTTCAAGGTCACTGAGTTGAACGGTATCAGTTTTCATGATATTCAAATTCATCCTCACCCTTTTGGGTGGGGGTGGGAGAGGATGACTTTTTAAAAATAATCAAGTAAGCTACCTAATTAGTAACTACTGTAATTAGAGCGAATTAAACACATGGACATATTTTCGCGCTTGCGGGAGACTGCGGATTGCTAGTTTTACCTATGTAAATATTACTGTATTGTGAATCTTGAAAAAAAAATCCAAAATTTCCCCCCCCCTAAATTCTGTCGCTCTGTACTTGAGCACAGAATAGCACTTACCTAAATATGGGCCTGCACAAAAGCGTTACAAGTTCCAGTATTGGCCATGATCTCGAAATTGTCTCAATGGAACATGCTTACATTTATTTCAAGTCTCAGGTCTTTATCATTCTTAGATCAAAAAATATAAGTTCATTGCATCGAATATGCGCCCCGGGAGAAAATGCACACTTTGTAAGAAAACGGATAATATATGACAGAAGCTGAAATGTTGAGTTCTTCTTAACAGACAGGAGGACGTTCATACCGCTGCTATGTGTTGCTGCATAAAAAGGACAATTTTTCTTACAACTACAAGTATGTTGTTGACAATTTATTGTATGAACATGTGTGTGTGTGGCATCAAAAAAGTGCCTGATGTAATATTGAGTGTTTGTGTATTGTGCTTTAGAAGAAAAAGAAAAGCAAAGAAGATTGCTACTCCGGTAGCCATCGTGAAAGTAATTCATGGCTTACACAGATAGTTAGCAATTTTCGTAGGAGCTTGCTAGTCTCGCTGCAGGGCGAATATATGCGTGTGTACTGTGATTGGAGAAATACGCGCCCTGCTACTTTGGGGAAAAACGCGCATCCTGCAGAACAATAAGATAAGTATATTTCCCTATAAGTGTAGTCGGAACTGCAAGACGACTACACTTGTAAACAGTACGGGAGGTGGGATTAATCTTTAAAACTCCACTAATATCTCTTTCGGTAGATTTCAAAAGGACATGTGTTACAACTATTACAACCGTTACCGTGTTACAACTTCCGGAAAATTTCTACGTAACTTTTCGTTTCGTGGTACCTAGATCTCTCTAGACTTCAAAATGGGTTACATAACGTTAGTGACACTCAAATCTATAATATATTTTTGCAGTATACAAATGTTGGAATGTACCTCAGCCTGTAGGCTTAGCCGAAAGGGTTTTGTTTACTTTCTTGTGCGTATAGTTACAAGGATAAATCTGCAACTTTTGGTATGGTACTCAACGCTTTTCGTACAACTGGTACTTCTCCGTTAAACGCATATGCCGTTCTTGCATATGCTCACAGTCCATCTGCGGGTTTACGATCTCCAACAGAAGAAGACAATCGTCAATGTATCAGGAGAGCCAGCTTGTCGAAATGTGAATAATGAGAAAGCACCATTGCCTCTAACTGAATCCAATGTATTATGCAGCACATGTCCGATGTCCGACGTTCATGTGTGTCCGATGACATCCCAACGGCTATTGTCAACCATGTCATTTGCGTCATTGCATCCATTGCTACACAGTGACACATCATTTCCCCCTATACGTGAAGAAAACGTCAAAATGCTACTGTTCTTACATCTGATTACTACACGACTGTGCTACGTCAAGTAAAAACTTGTACTAAGGCTACTACTTCCGAAAGAAAACAGGAAAGAAAAAATTGGAAAGCCACAAACACGCAAAAATATTGCAGGATAGGGCCATTCACCATCGGCAATTCGTAACAAAAGCAATTATTAAGAACGGATGCAGTGTATCAGATGCGCACTGTGGTATCATGTTTCGAAAGTATCTGCACAAGACATGATCGTCGGTGATTAGTGCCACAAATAAGATAGTTTTACTTCTTGTTATAGTGTTTTTGTTTGTAACTGTTCAATTCATGTTATACCGACACAAGAGTTTGTAGACAGTTCAGGTGCTCCACTCCTATGTCAGAAGTTATAATACTTGAAAGAAGGATTTTGAACCTATGTTTACGCCTTATAATGCAGGGAAAACACTTCAGTGGTAACAAGAGATCATTTTTGTGTTACAAAGGAAAAAAATTAAATTTACCCTTCCTTTCATGAAAATTTCTTTATAATTTCTTTATGTTTTCATAATGTAAATTTGCAGTATTGCTTCATTGTATGATATCATAATGTGGTTCTATATTAGGGTGTCAGATATTTGACGTATTGCTTGTCAGTAGTTTTACATTTTAGTTTGAAAACGTAATTACACACGGTGCGCATATTACCCCAGCGTCGGAAAATATGCGCCCTTTCCACCCTTTGGCATATTTTGGTGTATGATGCTTTTGTGTAAACATATTTTTTCATGCTTGCTAATTGTATTATTTACGGAGGTATTAAACTTCGCAACTGCATACTGATTTTCGGATTCCTTTTTTCCATCTGTGCCTGAGAGCTCATTTTATCTGTAGGGGGCGCATATTCGACTCAATGACTTTACTCAATCAAACTGGGTTTCGCAACTTTACCGACACACTGTATATGTATTACATTTTGGTGGTGTCGTTAGCATTTTCGTCTATGCCAAGAGTTTCGTCCAATACGTGGTTTAAGTTGCACTTTCACTGGTCAAATCGAAATATGTAGCGCAATGGCGTCAGGAAGATTCAAGTTCAACTTGCTCTTGTTATGCTTGTTGATTTCCTTTTTTCTTTTGTCTGTCTGCATGTGTTGTGTGTGTGTGTCAGAGAAAGAGAGGAGAAGAAGGAAATTATTAATACAATTATATGTTAAATACAATACTTGTGTGTCTTAGTCGCTAACACTGATGCCTTTGGTGCGAGTGGTCCCGGGCTCGATTCCTGGTGAGGACACTGTCGAAAAAGTGTAACAGCTTTTTTTAGGCCAGCCATCTTGAATGAGGTTTTTCTTGGGTTTCCCTCATTCACACCAGGCAAATGCCGGGATGGTACCTAACATAGTGGTCACAGGTCGCTTCCCTTTTATCGGATAATGTGCTCTCCGAGGGACGTCCTCCCTCATACATGTGATGGGCTAAATGGCCTTAGATGCCCTTTATACCATAAAGCAAAAACGGTAAGAGATTTTGAGGAGTTTCTTGGAATAGGACCTATCAGATCTAACGCTTCTATACGAGTCATTCGGGTCAATCTGTTTCATAGGGTAAAAATGCAATGTTGATCCAATAGGTAGGAGGTCGAGAATAAATTCATTCCATTTTCCGAGCACTATGACAAGGAGGAGTTATTAAAATCTGCGTTACCGTTTAGATATGTGATCTGTGATATATATGTTACGTGACCTAGTAAGTTCAAACCACTGTAAGTGTTCGCTAGCACGAATATAGATAGTGGCATTCCATTTTTGCTCTGAAGGGTTATACAGTACTGCGTTCCGTGTATGATTTGACAGCTGTAAGATGAAGGAACAACAAAGTCTAATTCGGAAGTTTTGGTTTACGAGTTCACCGTGAAAGAAAAATGAAACACTTTGTGCAAAAAGTGAAGGGGCAATTGACATCAGCACAGACACCAAATGGTTCAAGAAATTTCGCTCGGGTTGCAAGAACCTTTCGAATCAGCCAATTCCAAGTGCATTGACAACTGAGGATTCCGAAGCCGTGCGCCAGGCTATAGAGAGAAATCCGACAACCAACACTATCAGGCAAGCTTGCTGTCTCACAGTTAAGTGCGCTTCGTTATCTCAACGACCTACACAAAAGTGTATGGAGCTGCCGAATTGTGTCTCACAAATTGACTATCTCAATTCAGAGGCATGCGGATGTGTGCAAGAAATTTCCGGAAAATCTGTGATCTGTGCGTACTGAAAAGAATAACGTGTGACAAAAATGGGATACTTTTAGAAATTCGTATTATATAAGCAGTGGTTAAACAAGGGTCAGGTGCCGGAACTTGTATCCAATCACGGATATTTCGAACACAAGGGAATGATCTGTGTGTAATGGAATTGTGGGGGATAATTCACTACGAGTTCGTTCCGAATGGTCGAGCCATTAATTTTATCCTGTTTACCGAATAGCTGAAAGAGATGTATGCTGTTGTATGTCAAAAGAACTTTGCACTGATAAACAGAATGCCTGTCCTCCTGCAGCAAGACAACATGAAACTTCATACTTCTCGAACAACAGAATAAACATCATGAATTCCTGGAAATTGAACTGATACCATGACCACCAGCATGCAATCCAGACGTCGTACTCTCGAATTACAGCTTGTTCCGATCCATGGCGCATTTCTTTGAGCTCATATTGCTTCAACAACTAAGAGCAAATGGAAACTGCAGCGCGGAAGATTTTGCCCTCAAAGGTTTCTCAAAAGACAGGAACTAATATCGGCGTGGGACATAATAACTTGTCAAAAGATGGTTTCATACGATGAAACACGACGGCCTCTACTTTGAGTGTTTGACAACTTCGCGTGTGACTTGACGCGTAAAGCAAGTAAGTAATCAAGATATTGCAAAACGTTTGACTCATTTCTTGAACTTGCTGCTATATTTTACTATGTTTCACTTAAGAATATCTATAAGACTTCTCCAAATATTACAAATCTTTTATGCGAGTCTCATTGATTTCTGGTCATTGAATTTCACCTGTTAATTTTTCAAATAATGTGTCACTAATGTTGGTTATTATTTTATTCTTTAAATAGATAAATATATAATAAGGTGGGTAAATAAAGTAATGAGACTTATTTTTTTAGCTTATTATTATTTTTTAAAGCTCCGAGAACATTACAGTGCAACATTGTCTCCTTTAAAATGATTACTTTGAGAAATCACACCGCTCTGGAAATAGTTCTTCTACTCCTCATACCAAGGTTGGAACTCGGATATTGGAATAGCGCTCAATTGCTCGCCTACAGTCTTTTGAATGTTTTCTACGTACGTCCCCAAATCGACGTTCCTCCAGGTGTATTTTTATTCTCTGGAATAGGAAAAAGTCACAAGACTCAAGTCGGAGCAAAAAGGGGGCTGAGAAACCACAGGAATATTCTTACTGGCCAAAATAGTATTTACTGAAATTGCTGTATGGCAAGCATTGTATTGTGATGCAACACCCAGTTATTTTGATATTTTAATGCATGACTCTTTTTCACAATTTTTCAAGAGCCTCTCGAGACACGAACTCTTGGTGAATGATTTCCTGGCTATCAAAAAAGCAAATTAGCATGCTTTTGATCTTTGACTTGGCGATTCTTTCTTTCTTTCTGCCTTGGAGAGATTGGAATGTGCCATTCCATGCTCTGGTCCTTGGTCTCTGGGTCATATTGGAGCATTTGCAATCGAATCCACAAAATCAACGCACCTGTTCCTCTGCATGTCTTTTTGCTCCTGCGTAAGGATTTTCGGAACCAATTTGGAACATACTTTTAGCATTCCAATTCATCGTCAACAACTGATAAACGATGGTGTAATTCAAATTCAACTCTTTCCCGATCATTTTGACTGTCATTTGATGATCGGAACGCGCAAGTTCCCGCATACTTTCAACATTTGCATCAGTTCTTGCAACCGAAGGCCTTCCGCTCCGAAGTTCATTTTCAATTGACTCTCTTCCTTATGCAAGTGCCTTAAACCAACGAAACACCTGGATTCTTGACAAAACACTGTATCCGTGGCCTGGCGAAGTTTTGCAAAAGTTTTCGTTGCACTATGTCTGCAGTAAAATCTGATCACATACCGTTGTTCAATATTCCTGTCACTCATTGTCACAATGCACAAGCAAAAACTGCTTCAATAAAACAATTGCTACGAACAACCAAGGTGACACTAGCGAATTCTCACTTACACTGACATGTATCACAAGTTCATCCACCTCCACTCCAAGTCTCACGTCACCTGTGTTGCCGATTCGTGCGCAGTGTTGCCAGTCTCATGACTTTATTTACCAACCTTGTATATTAGAATTAGGATCAAGCTGAAACAGATCTGTCGAATAATATCAATTAAATTTTATTAGTTACTTACGATATTTTGATTTTCAAGTGAATGATTTTTAATTACAATAAAATCATGCTCACGTTAAATACAATACAATACAATTTAATTACAATAAAAACAGCATCTTGCTCATGTTAAATATATTCACTTTTTAAAAGAATGAATCTAAAACATTACAGAAAATATCTATAGCTGGAATAGTTATCTCTTCTAGCGTAAAAAAAAAACAATTTTATAATTTAACTTTCGTGTTTGTATTTAAGATTATTGGGTGTAGAAGAAAATGTAGATTTAGGTATTTATAAATCTTGTCATGTTATCTATAATCGTATAAATTCAGTATGTTTAACAAAAGTTGAGAAGTTTAGGTTAGTGTGTATATAAACTGATATATCAACATTAAATTTTATAATTTATATATATAATAATTTCAAGTACTCATATTTTTCTTTTCTTGTTAGGAAATAAGCATAGAAGATCGCACTGGTATAAGACACAAGATACTGTAAGAGACCTCTCAAAGTCGATTAGGTGAAGAGAAAGAAATATGTAAAAGAAAAAGAACAATCGTTGAGCAGAGTAACGCTTGTTAATTGTCTTTTTCCAGTAAATTGATTGTCTAACAACACAATAAAAAAATTCAGATCAACAGATCTTGTTTAAGGCACCGCAATCATGGATACTCAAGAAATATATAAAAGCAAAAAACTACCGTCGAAACGCCATCTTGTTCACCAACAAGAGCATGAATTAGAAGAAAATGGCAAAAAAGAATCTACTTATATTATTATGAACCCAATAACTGATTATGATATTGAACTTGATCCAACAAATTCTACTGTAGCTGGCGGAAGTAGTCCTAGTTTTATTTACCTCAGAAGACATTATATTCCTAAAAAACATACTAAACAACATTTTCAATACGTACCTGGTAAAAATGTTAGGCATAGTTATTATTATTATTGTCAACAACCGAAACATTGTCATAATGAATCTAGAATATTTACAGGAAACCGAAGTAAAGAAGGAAAGTCTATTATGCATAAACGAGAACATAACGTATTAATTCCTTGTTCAAGAAACTCTAACCTGTGTTTGAGAGACTCAAAGGAAAAAGTAAGTTCGTTCCCTTGTTCTAGAGAATTAGCAAAAACAACTGACAATAATTTTATCTACAAAAGTGGACAAACATCCAGAAAGAATCATCAAGACATCGAAGTTTTATATGATACACGGTACAAATCTAATGACAGGGCTAAAGCAGATAGAAACAACATAAATAGCGCTACTAATTTTGGGATAACTCGTGTTATTTCTTCAACGTCTGACAATTTTGATTCAAAAGTACATATCAAAGAGTTGAACTTGTGTAAAAGAGTAAAAACTACGGAAACTGATTGTGGACTGAGTAAATCAGAAATTGACAACAACTTTGGACAACCTGCTGATGATAGAAATATAAAAATACACACTAAAAGAATGATAAGAGTCAATAAGTCTTTTATCGATGATCGTGAGGATAATATATGCAATGATAGTTTGGATTACAAAATTTGTAAAGCTGTGAAGCATGAATTAAGCTCTGAGAAAACGCAAAGGAGACAAAAAGTTCCTAGAAACGAGGAGAAGTACAGATATGAACCGAAAATTTCGAATCGGAAATCACAATTTAGAAATGGAGCATGTAAAATTAGCTTGCCTAATAAACCACCACACCTAACCCATACGGGTATAAATAGAGCAGAAATACCAATATCGAATAGAAAGAACTTGCACAGTAATAAGGAAATACAGAAGGTTTCGGTTCGTAAGTGTAACGAGAAGAAAGTAAAACCAGAAGTTGAAAATCAGGTATTTCTAGGATTACCCGATAAAAATATTAAACAACCAAAAGCTCTTACAAGAAAAACACGATTTGATGTACTTCATTCCAAGTTTCGACCTATCAAAAGTGAAAAGTATTATGGAATAAAGAAAGCTTCTGATTTCAATGTTCCTCCGTTTTTCAAACCAACTACATCACAGCGAGGACGAAATGGAAAGACTGGACCAGTCACGAAAATTGGAAGACCAATAACACCAAATATAAAGAAACAAAAGGAGAACCTAACGTGTGGTAATACTATCAACAAAGATAGTAGGATGTCTTCGAAACTTCCTGTTAATATGTATGGACCTTCTGCTAACGTCGAGCTTCGATCTACTTACCCTGAACAAAGTAATCAATTAAAACGAAAAGAACCCAGAGAAGATTCACTAAAGAATCAAATATCTAAAGATCCTGTATCTCGGAAACCTCATTTTATTCCATCATTACCAGCTTCAGAGAAGACATCGAAATTACAAAGAAATGGTAATGTCTGTGTCACAAATGCGACTAACGATACGAAAATTAAGCATAAACTCCCAAAGTATAGAACGACAGATGGAAGAACATATTCCATAGGAGCTATATTCGACCGTCTGTGCGAGACTCCTAGTGAGGTTGAGATATTTAGTAAAATGTTAGCAAGTCCCCCTGAGCATAACACAACCACGAAACACTGCGATGATCTGAAAGAAAAACATGATACTACATTTTCCAGTAACGATCATAATACAAATAAATACCTGCACGATATCCCAAATACCATGGAAATATCTCCAACAAACAGTACAGTTGAAAATACAGAACGGAAAGCAGAAACTGAAAATCTGACTAAAATGTTGAATTTGTCTAAAAATACTGTCAATGTGGAAATAGAATATGAAGTTTTAAAAGAGACTCCACAGTTACCAATGCTTATCGACAACAAATATCCTGTCACGACTAAAAGAAAGAACAAAAGAATGGAAGCAAACGATGCTCAAAGAAATAATTTTACTTTCAGTTCAATTTCTCAATCTAGCTTAGACATGAATATTTCAAATGACAAATTTTCAGAGAATACATTTAACCAGCTCGTAAATGTTGCCGAAACTAACTGCGACACAAAGACTTCAGTCAATGTACGGACTGCACAAAAGGATTGCCAGAATCAGATTATTAGTTCGGGTCTAAAAATACACAATAATATTAAATCAAATAATTCGGATAATAATGTAAAAATTGAGAAGAAGGATGCTAGCACACAATATGAATCAAATCCTAGTACTTTAGGATCTGTAATTAATAGTAATGATGCTACAAAAGATGTAGGTAACTGTATTCAGACTTTCAAAGACCGGAATGATTCTGGATATACTGGTAAATTATTGGAAAAGACAGTGGACAAACAGAGAGTATTGGAAAATATAAAAGACTCGGGAAACAAAGAAACTGTAGAAAAAATTCAAACAGAAAATTCATCAATAATTTTGGAGAGAAAATGTTCGAGGTGTATTCCTTTAGATGACAGTATGACTTCAGACGTTTCACAAAAATGTGATCACAATAAACATTTCAGTAGATCTTTACCTACAAGCAATTTATTTTCTTTCAGTGCAAGCAAAAACACACCTGATATAGATTCAAGAAAAAGAGAAAATGTGTTATGCAAAACTACACATGGAAATTGTCATACGATCCAAATATCTCCATCTCAAGAGAGCGGTAACGCTAAAGAACCAACATCTCTGAATGCAAAATTCAGTGTTTTCCAATCAAGTTTTAAATTTAATTTGGGATCTCACATGTTAAAATATTTGAAAAAATGTAAAGCTAAAACACAAGGTTCCAAAAATTGTTTAGGGTATAATGATACTAGAAATCTGGAGAAAAAGATATCTTCCTGTCATCGTTTGACTTCGTTTAGCGATGCAAATCCGCAATTACATCTTACTGCAAGAAATACACATCAAATTCCAACTGCCCAACGTCCATCTATTGTTCATATTGAAGCTCTAAGTTTACCAAATGCACCCAATCACCAACTTCTATCAATAGAACAAGAACAGAAAAGTCAGGGAAATAGCTATAACACAAAAACTGAAAAAGGTACAAAGAATTCTAAGTTGGAGGACATATCAGTGAATACTGCGAATTTTAAACGTGTAAGTAAATTAATAAATTTTTAAATAGATAGAAAGAAATCTTTCTAGTATAAGACAAGTGCTAGTCTATAAATTCGATTTTAAGAAAATTAAATTGAAATACAAATTCTCTTATAATTGCATTCTTAATTCATTGTCACCACGCGTTATATTATCAAATTGCTAATATTATGTAACGCAAATTAACAGAAATTAGGTTATTAGAAATGATGGATAGTTATCCAAATAAATTTTAAGATATTAAGAGTATACGCATAAAGAGATCAAAATAATAAATGTCATTAGTGGCAGACACACATTATATTTTCTACAATTTCCATTTTTTAGAAATTAATGTTTAATGCATATAAACGTATATATAGGTAAAGATTTATATTTTCCTTTGTGTATTGTATTATCTGAATAATGGTTTATTAAAATATTCTAGATGTGATAGGCCTATGATAGTTTAGTGTTATCTCTTTAGTGTGTATATTTTGTTATATATTTCCGTATTTTTATATACCGTATTAGGAAAGTTGGAAATATAATTTTTCTCTTATTTCTATGAGGAACACAATTTTTAGATTATATATGCATTGAAATGTAGCAGTAATCATATATCCTTATTTCATATCATGTCGAAGTCACACGAGGAACATATAATAGTCAATAGTTGTGATTTCATCGTTCCGAAGTCCATGAGTTCATGACCCAAACTTCAAGGGAATTTGGGACTATTTTGGGGCAGAAGTCTGAATTAATTTACCTCTGTAGTAGGATCGTCTATGAAGTTTTAAAAATAAACTTTAAAAAAGTTTTTGTAGAATGCGCTTTCCACGTGATTTCAGAAAAAAAAATATTACTTTCTGAATTGTTACGAACTTTTTTGTAACGATTATCAATTAAAAATTAACTCTTGGAATATTTACTTGATTAAATTTAAAATTAACTAAGTTTAAACTGATTAATTTAATCGGTATTTTTTAATGGATTAATTATAAGCCTGCTTATTAAAGGACTCTTTTCATTCAGTATTAACTACTTCTCTTTTTCAGTATTTTAATATCTTATTAGTTCTTAGATTCTCTGAATTTAACCTGGCATTAAGTCCACGGACGATGTTGATTTTTTATCCACTTTCTCTCACTTTATTTGATCAAGAATCGTTGCTTTATAACATTCAGTGGAATCTTCCATAGTTTTTAATATAATTTTAAGTTCGCTTTATTTTAGCAGTCTCCGTACCTTTATAAGCAAAGGGCTGTATAGAGCTTGGATCAGTCAATAGTCAAAATTACGGAATGCTAGTCACTTCAAGGGTATGGCGGACCTATCTGAAAAGTACCTGATAGTGGCTGTCAGATCTTGGATATTTAGGTCCATTTCCTAGTCACAGAGAAATTTCCGGAGTCCGTGTTCGGCTCTGAAGTTTTCAGATTAAAAGGTATGTCCTATTTTAGGTTTAAAGCTGCAGGTCCAACAGTCAAGAGCTGACTATATTGAATCTTCTTTATTTGAAGAGAAAGAACTGAATGAGCTCCTCTCTGCTATATTCTTGATCTTATTGAGGATCAAGCAAATAGGCCTTTGTAAAAAGAGACAAATTCAGATAGTGATGGCTTCGATTCCCCGATAACCTAATTGATTAAGCTAGTGAGTTTTCAATTTTTATTAAGCGAGTTATTCACTGTTATGATTTCTATAGTGAAGAGGTATAAGAACAATGCAGTTGATTTATCTTTATATTGTAGCACTGTCTAAAGTGATAGACAGAGACGCCCCAAATAAGCAGTAATATTTTCATGAATGATTAAAGATTTCCTCTTTGCCTTTGGTTTCCTTACTTCCTTGTTTAATTAAGAACTTGGTTAGATCATACTATAAAGGAACCAATAAGTAGGTAAGTAGGCCAAGAAGTTGCTCAAGTGAGAGGAGATGCCTTTGTGAATTTAAGGAATTCAAGGCCTCAGCTTGATAGTGAAAGACTGAGTTCAAATCTCCGCAGATACAAACAGAATTAAGAAAAGTTATGCGTGATTTTTAAAACAGAAACTTCTTCTTGCGACTATCAAGTAATAGTTACTGTTAAATAGGAGAGTTAATTATATAAAGGAAAAGATAATTTGCTTTCAAAAAATTTAATAGGATTTCAGTACTGACCCTATATTACTGAACATACTAAGCCAAGAGCTATCATTTCTTCCTTTAAAGCAAGGAGAAAAGTTATAATAAAGACTATTATTTCTCTATCTTAAATACCTGAGTTTAAACATAAATAATATAAGTCTCTGAGATTCCCCTAGATGAAAACAAATTTATTAGAAAATGTTTATAACAGAATCTGATATTTATCGAAGCTAGATATTAATTGGGTATATGTTTTCAAATCCTAATAAGATAAAAAAAAAATAGAATGAAATCTTTCAGTTTAATATCCCATAGTTATGTCCTTTAGGCTAAGGGAGACGATGATTAAGGCAAGTGAATGACGAGGGAAAAATTGGTGAAATGAGAATGTGAGAGGAAACTGGAGTATCCGACAAAACCCACGGACACAATGTTGTCCACTACAAACTTACTTGGCCGTGGATCGAACCAAGCCGAAGAAATATACAGGGGGTAGACAAAAAAATCTAAAACGTTTGCAAAAGTGTGAAAATCATACCTTGTATGGTGTGGGGCCTCCTTTTGCGTCCAAAACAGCTTGGAGCCGACGTGGAATGGACGTATACAGCTCCTGAATCGTGGTGTGTGGAATTTTGTACTATTGTTCCTCCAAAACATGCTCCAGTTCCTTAAGGGATGCTGGTGGAGGGTAATGAGACCGAACATGCCTTTCTAACTCAGACCACAATGGCTCAATGATGTTCAGATCTGGTGATTGTGGGACCCAGGGGAGGTGTGATAGCTCCTGGTCATGCTACTCAAACCATGATTTCACCGTTTTTGCAGCGTGACAGGGTGCCAAATCATCTTGGTAGATGCCATCACCATCAGGGAACAATATTTGGCCCATGGGTAGAACCTGGTCCCCCAAAATGGCCTCATACGCCTTAGCGTTCATCATTCCATGCAGGGCTATGATGGGAACTCCAGAAAACCATAATATAACTGCCCATACTGTAACAGAACAACCTCCATGCTTTACAGTTGGGAGCAGACAATCTGTATCATACGCCTACGACGGTATTCTCCATACGTAAACACGACCGGTTGTTGGAAACAAGGTGAAGGTCGATTCATCGGACCACATTACGTATTTTCACTGCTCATGAGTCCACGCCTTGTGGCCCTTGCACCACTGGATACGCCTCTTCGCATGTACTGCTGTGACCAGGGGTTTGGCGATAACGTCCCTGCCATGAATTTTCATTTTATGATGTTCCTGTCGCACCGCTTTCAATGAAACCGGGTTCTGTAGGTCGGAATTGAGTTCAGACGTAATTTTCATTGCAGTGGTCTTCTTTTTAGCTGCTACAATCCGTTTTAATGCCCTCTGGTCCCTATTTGACAGGATTCTCTTTCGACTGCTGTTGTGCTTTGCAGACGTCGTTTGCCCATGAATTGTGTATGCCCTCGTGACATTGGACACAGTGCCTTTCGATACTCCCACAATGTTCGCCACTGTTGCCACTGAAGCTCCAACCAGACGGACACCAACGATCATGCCTCTTTGGAAGTCTGTCAGGTCGCCCATTTTACCGCACCACAACACTCACAGGTGAACTGGTTACTGCTGACGAAAGAGGAAGGTCCACATGACACATTAAAACAAAAAACGATCGGCAACCGCAACACGTGTTGTACAGTGTACAGTGGAGGGCCAAACTTACGTGTCCTGTATGAAGTGTTTTTAGATATTTTTTGGCCATCCCCTGTATATACGTCAATAAAAAATTAGAATTTTTTTCTTTGTTATCCATACTTCAAGACACATAACTTCGTACATTTCCAAAAGCCAAAGTTTGAACGAAACGACTAATCTTTCTTTCAATAGTTGTCCCATGCTCACTATTAAAAAAAAAAAAAAAATAAATAAATAAAAATAAAAAAAAAATAATAAAAAAAAAGTTTACCTGACCTCAATCGATCCTTTAGAGAAAGAAAATGAAAAATCGAAATACCTTTTTGGAAAAGAATGGAACTCCGTTTGCTAATGGTCCAATAATCCAAAGTTTACTATCAGTTAATCCTCCTTAAACGAAGCAACTTACACAGTAAACACACTTCAACATCTTATATATTTCCCTTAGATATTTTAAGTGACAATGATAGGAAATAGTGATGCATTTTTACAACGTATTTTAATTGGCAATAACTGAAAATAGCGCCCACTCTTACACATTCACTTTCTTAAACTTTTGTGCTACTCACCTATTTCTAGATGCAAACACAAACATATCTTAAGATCTTAGATAAATTAGATTGATATGTTTAGCTTGTGAAGTTATTTATTCTTAAGTTTCTGAAATATATGCAACTTACATTTTCTTTCTGTCTGGTATTTCAGCATGAAAAGGATTATGTAGTGGTTGAAAATATATCATGTGAGTCCCACATATCAGAAGAAGAAAAAGGTATGAAATAATTGCATTTGATTTTCACTTTTATAGCTAGCTTTAATTCTACTCATACAAAATGCATTTCATTAGTATGCTTTAATATAGATGCTAGATGCTGTAAACATAAAGGATATGGATATTTACAAACATTGTAACTCCGCAGATATGTTTTTATTCTTTGTCCCGTTATGACGTTTTACCGCAGTCACGTACACGACGCAGGATACTTCATTCTAACAGCACTGGGAAGCTTTCCATATATATTAATCGAATAGTTCAGCTCAATTCGAAAGTGAAGAAAAGAAAATACAGCAAGTGGAAAAATGATAACAAAAAGAAAAAAGTACTAAAGTTTATTAAAATGCTTGATTGGTAAACTTGATAACTTTTCTTTTGAACTATAATTATGTTCTTATTGAATAGATTTTATAATGTATGCAATATATACTTTTCAAAATAGTTATCCATTGCACCGCTCAAACATGATTCTGATGAGAATAGATGGTTTTTATTCGTTGAACATTTTTTAACTGATTTAACTCTCAGCTTTAGAAGAATATATAGGAAATAAATGTAATAGCTTGATACTTAAGAGTAATGCTTCTCTTCTACATGTAAAGGTGTCTAGTTGCGTTTAATTATGATAGAAAGAGATGTTTCAATCCTGACCTTTTTAGAATATATAGTGGATGCATTTAATCCAAATATTGCTCTATGCGTTAATTCAAATCATCAAACGATAAAACTAATTAAAATATTTTTCTCGCTCAAAAAGAAAACTAAACAGATGTTGAACATGATCTTTGAGAGAACCGACGAACAAAACTATTCCCGAATTCAAGAAGTATAAATTTCAATCACTAATTCTAAACTAGTTTATGTGTATACTGAGAAACAGTATACGGAACTTCCCTTTTATCTTTAGTCTTGTCCAACAATCTATTAATGAAACCAAATTTGTTCGGTTTGACGCATAAATGAGATAAAATACAACGGTGTCGTGTTAAATTCAAACTTGAATAATTGAAAATATTGGATAGCTCGAATAACAGTTTATCCCTCTTGAAAACTGTATTGAAAGCAATGGTAAAAAATCTTGGATAAATCGAACTTTTGAACCTAATGTTTGGATAATTCTAACTAATATAGTACAATACTGTTTAGTGTTGCACAGACTGTAAACAGAAGAATGCAGTTTCAACTGATTTTCAGTTACCTACCCATCTGATTAAGATAAAGAAAATGAAGACGAGATAGACAATGAAATAAAGAAACAGCGTGTATCAAAACAGCATCTGAAGTTTCCAAAATGGTTGAAAATTTAAGTTTTATTGAATGTCAACCAAATGTTACTAATAACGTGCTACACATAAATAAATTAATTTTTAAAGATTTTGTTGATTATGTAAAAACAATCAAATCAAAACAAATAAAAGATCATGAAATTCTTTAAATGAGAACAGGTAATTAAGGTTGTTATTCATATATGTAGTTTTGTATGATAATTCAGTATGTGTGTCTTACTGTACTTTGTGTTTTCCATACGTCGTGCGCTTTAATTTATGTGAGAGAAAATATCGTTTGTTTGTGTGCGATATTGAATTACCCAAATAATATCCTTCCGTAAAGATAAAGTTTACTGCTTATTATTATTATTATTATTATTATTATTATTATTATTATTATTATTATTATTATTATTATTATTATTATTATTATTACAGTAGTTTTGTTCTCTTGATTTTAGGTATTTAAAAATTATGATTTTGGATAATTCGAACTTTTTTCGTATCCCCTTGGACTCCGAATTAAAAAGAGTCCGTTGTATTAATAAATAGTGTAATACTTTATGAGTTTTAGTGAAGAATTATAACATTCAACTATCAGGATTTATTTTGTTCAAAATATCATGCATTCAATAAAAAAATAGAATACTTACTTGTAAAGATCATTTTGTGAAAGGAGTAATAAGTGTTTGTAAATATCTTCTATGTCAGGGTTCCAACATAATGAATGAGCCATCTTCTTCTAACAAATACATCTTTAATCTTCTGACCCTAAGATTGGTCGTTTTACATGTTCTTGAAAAGTGAATCAAAATGCAATACTTCACTGAAAAAGAGAATAAATTTACCACTTTAAGTCTGCAATAATGTTATTGTAGTGCTGGTTGTGTAAATAATAGTTTGGTCTTCAGATATGCATGTTCAAGGATTTCAATTACATTTTGAGGATTTTTAAATTCTGTCATAATTTAAGTTCACAGTTTCATTTTTCCTAAGCTTTCCTTTGCGATACTTTAGAATTGAAATAGTTTAGAAACAAAATTTTAAGACTTGTTTTATAATCGAAAGTAGAAATTTTTCACTTCATTTTTTTAAATGTTTAAATACAGACGTACTAGAAATAAGTCTCTGATATATATATTTTTGTGCATAACCTATCTTATTTATCATATGAAATCTACAATTTCATAACATTGTTTAATATACTGACAATTGCTAAGCCTAATTTCTTTACATACCCCTAATACAATCCTAGTAACCACAGATGCTACTTCATTGAACACCAATTCTCCACCCACCCGTCGTATTACCATCCTTAAAGAATTCCTAAGTAGACATCACGAACTCCGAAAGCCCAACACACATTTCCAAATTCAAGTAGCTTAGGTTGTCATAACTATAAACAACTTCACATTTAAAAATAACCAATATCTTCGAAATCATCAGAGGCAATGTCATAGACAGACGCATGATCCCATCATACGCCAATCTATAATGTCATCACTCAAACATTGCATCTAGCTTTTATTCATAGAGACATTAATCTAATATGAACTCGTAATTAACCAGTATCAAATTATTCCTGCAATCTCCAAACAACTAGTCAGTCAAATTCACCAAGTCTTTCTCCAAGTATGTCGTCATCTTGCTCGATGCATTTCAGATTTCGGAACGGACATCTGAAGACTGACGTCAACATCGAATCTATTAACAATATACAATATCTTCACTTCATGGGAGAAACACGTACCTATTGTAATACATAGTTCATCAATAATTTTCTGAATATCCTCTCTTCAACATTCTCCAATCTCGGATAGCTTTCTTCCACTCTACTTTATTTCCAAAGAATTCAATCGTACAAAATAAAAATTCCATTACCACAGAATCTTTTATTCTGAATTTCTTCACCGGAATACCATTCCAGCCTCCCTCCCTTAAAAAAATATATACATATATATTTCTTATACATACATATTTACTACCTCATCTAAAATCCGCACGCTACAAAATCGTACTGAAACTCACGATTCCTCTACTTCACATCCTTATTATTAGAATTTGTTCCATAAAAAAAAATTCCGCATCTCCACCAAGAAAACACAGAGACGTAGATGTAAAATTTGCCCTATATTGGGCACTAATCTAGCTTTCCAACATTTCGCAGTAAATATAATATCACATTCCACGATTTTGCGATTCTTCTAGATTCATTTACACTCGTAAATGCATCTAGTACCCAGGCACTATGCTGAAGGAACTTCTCTCTCAACCCTTCGTAACACTCAAATTCCCCTCTACCTATTCCAAAAGACAACCCAGGACAACATATCAGACCACATCTTCTTAATGTCAGTAAATATGAATAAAGTGTGACAGTGTGTGTGCGTTTACCATTTTGTTTCATTTCATTACATTGAAGATTCTTTCTTTTTCTTTTATTTTGCCATTTTGCCAGCTATTTTTACTCTTTTGATTTGCAATTTTGTCAGCCATTTTTAGCCGTTTACTTTGGCTTTAATTCTAAGCTTTAGTCATTACATATTTACGTTTTCCAAGCCTTAATTCAGTCGATCCTTGGATCAAGAAGTTTTGCTATTTTGACCTGTGACGTGCGGTATGAAGCGCAAGCAAACTAATAGGTCGACATGGAAAGATTTTCGGGAAGATCGTCGCAGTGTACGATTATGTGTGGTTCAGATGTATTATATGAATTACATGTCAACTAAGTTAACTGAGTATGAATCATGATCACTTTTGGATGCCTTTTCTCTCGTCCAATTTTGAGTCACTTTAATAGTCGTCAAGAAGCGCCACAAGAAAAGAGAGAATTTTTATTGGCCAACTGAAAATATTGAACGACCTTGTTCAAGATATCGATGCATTTCTCGCTGTGTTCATACTAACCACATATTACACGAAATTTCAAATTCTATACACTAAATGTTTTCCTACCATAACAAAATCCCCACCATGCTTGACGGTTGAAGTCAGTTCCTGTTGATTTCCTATGAATTTACTACAGATTTGCATACGACTCTAACATAAGAACTGAGTAAAGGATGACTCCTCTGAAATAATATAAAGACGTGCAATCATCATCTTGGAATATTTTACTGTATTAACTGCAGAGAGAAAGTCTCTGCTTGGCGACTATCTGCGTTAGTTTAACTGATAAATACACATTTTAGTGTCGCATTACGAATTACTTGAAGAGTATGTTTTTAAATATATATATGTTAATTTTTTTTACATAAAAACATTTTTGTTAATTTTTCTCTTATTCAAATCTATTTTTTATTTAAATAACTCGTAATTTATTTCTTTTAATCAAGACTTTAAATCTATTTTATATTTTAATTCAACAATTTGGGAGTTTTCCGTACTTCTTATATAACGAATGTAATGTATTTGAATAGTAGCAAAATCAAAATTCACTATAATATTTCTGAATTAGGACCATAAAGTTTGTAATAGCTTGAAAACAAGAAGCACGACCTTACGAATCTATTGTGCATTTTATGAACAAAATTCAGTATGTAGAATAAGGGCAAACATTTCAAAGTATGAACTATTATTAAAAGACACAATCTGTATTTTATTTCTTCGTAAGTAACTGAAGTTGTATATTTTCTCTCGTAAATAACATGTTTTGCTTAAGCTTACTAGGATATTTTAGTTCATTTTGGCTAGTTTTTTACTTTTCTATATGGTAAATTTTGCTATCGTTGTAGCACTACCTTCTGTTAATATTTCGCAAATTGTGTAAAGCCATTTCCTCTCTTTTTTCTTTCTTTTTAAATTAATAAATGATAGGCGTGTGACTTCATAGGTTAATTCTTTGCCAAGCTAAATATGGTTTTATATTCTGAACAATTTAAAGGTATGCAACTTAACTTCTTTGAAGCATCATAATTGAGGCACACTCTTTTCAGTTATTCTAACGTTTTACGTGTACATAAGTAAATATTTAAGTTTGAACGATGAAATTTATACAATTGAATAATGTTATTCTTAAGTTTGGAGAAATGTGTCTACTTAACTTCGAACATTTCGCTTAAATGATTTTATGATCGAATGATCAAGCAACTGTCTAGCCCCTTGAACGTAATATGTGATTTTCAAATATAAAAGTAGGATGATACCGATGAGTCCTCTCTTTTTATTCTCTCTGTTTTCAGCATGAGCAATTAGTTTTAGCTTATAATACAAATCGGACCATGGAATTTTGAGAAATACTTCATATTGTTTTTATTGTAAGTAAAATTAATCTTGATTCAATTTAGCGTTGCTTTCTAATCACCCGATTTAAATAATTTTGATTTGACAGGTATTTTACCAAGTATCAGCAACAGAAATATCTTTCCACTATATATTTTGACCTTACAGTTTTATTTTCTTTTTCATGGTTTTGAACTACATTATCAATCCATTATATTTGGTATATTTCTTGACTTCAAAAATATATCACTTCACACAAAATTAACAAAGAAATGCTTTATCATAGCCCTTATAAGTCCCAGAAATTTTCTTAAAATATAAGATTATTTACCTATAGATTGTTTCTGTAAAAGGTGCCTACATTATACTATCTAAAATGGCTGATAGTTACACTTAATTGAATCTTCCTTTCTAGTTTTCGTATCTGTTGGTTCTCTCCTACCATTACTCCGTCGACAAGCAATTTAAGGCTTGAAAGCTAACCGTTTTCTTTTAGTGACTAGTATGTTTGCGTTCTAAACAATGAAAGGAAAAGCGCTGATCTATGGTATGAAGGTTTCTTGGGTGAATTTAACCCCCACTGTGATATAAAATAGTAGAAAACCTATGTATATTAAATTTTAAAGTTGTTGTAAATGTGATATCAGTATCTAGAAATAAAATAACCAAGCTCGTTTCCGGAAAATAAAAACGTGAGTGAAAGTGTCAGAACAACGTATGGAGAATAAGAAACATAAGTGAAACCAGAAACTTATATAAACCTTCTGAAATGTAAACAAAGGATCAGATTTAGTAAATCTATTGGACAGTCACTTAGTAGAGACGAATAACAAGTCTTTAGATATTGAGTGATAGGCATAGAAACTCGAACCGAGCATTATGGTGATCATCAAGCCAGGATTTTTATCCAACATATTGTAAGTCATACCTTTTATTGTTACAGTTATGTGAAGAGACATTAAAAAAGAAGTTCCTCGAATGCGGAAGTCTTCCGCAAAAACAGGTTATTCTTAAATCTCAATTTATATAGTTTATTGTTATCATATATATATATATATATATATATATATATATATATATATATATATATATATATATATATATATATATACAAGTATACAAGCATTAATGCATATTCATAAGTTTCTAGTAAAATTAAAACACAAATAGTTTAATAATCAATTCAATTTTAAAGTACAAAAACACCGCCTCTCAATTTCAAAAATATGTTCCTCAAGAATTTTCGTTAAAAAATTCAGTTCTGGCGTAACATGTAATACATTTTCCTCTGCAAGTCGTTAAAATCTGTAAAGAATAAAGTTGTGGATTTATATTCCTTACTCCCCCCCGATTTCTTGCATTCATTCGGTTTTGATTCAATGTATTGTACGTTTTTTTTATTTTTTTTTTACTCTTTTTCTGTAATTTCCAGGGCTTAAGACGATAATCAGCCAAGATAAGAGCAATGACTGTGGGATGGATTCCCCCCCCCCCCGGTTCCAATTTAAAAAGTATGTTCCACGATAATTTCCATTACAACTGATTGATTTTGATGTAATATATCGTACATGTTCTTTAAAGAGCCTATCCGGTTTGCCATAAGGACTAGACTGTGCCACGTGATCAGGTCAAAAGTCACGTTGCGTGCGAAATTGAGTCTGGAGATTCCACATCCAGATGTGAAACACTTCAAGCACGTAACCTCCGCATGGGGCCCTGGGCAATTCGCAGAAGATGCATATACTTTATCATTGTTATTGATTTTACTCAAACAACGTGATTTTTCACAATGTTCTATCCATATTTACCTTACATATTATACATCGTTTTCAACCTCTTTATTATGTCTTTGCAATAAGCTTTCCATTAATCATCTCCTTTTTATAGCTTTTCAGATATGTGGACGATTTCATTCATTGACTTTCCATTGACTCTAATGTTAATATTTCGTGCTTCTTGACTATGTCCCATCCATTTTAGGACAATTTGCTTTTAGAATATAGAATCCACGTAGCCTCTTCTACATTTGAGCTGAGTTTCAGCCATCTTCCTCAAAGTCTGTTCACATCATTGCTATCGAATAGGCTCTTTCGAACTTCTATGTTAACTTTCTGTGTTAACAATTTTGTCGAATATAGTATATTTTTTCCGAGAATTTCCAATTATCTCAATTGCTTGCAGCTAAAATGAGGCAGTAATAAGGGAGCCTGTTTTCCCAATTTTATATAACATATTTTCCTGAATATTTATTAAACACACTCAGATTTTTATAGAACATTGTAGTGTTTTGTTTGACATTACATATTTACTCCTATAATTTGAATTTAATGAGAAGGATGATCACTAGATTCCACAATGGACAGCATCACTAGTACCTATATATTAAATTGGTAGGTTTATGTGTTTGTGGTCAAGAAAAAATTATATGTTTGTGGCCAATCCTTTCCACAGTGAGTTCTCGGGAACCATAGGCTCTAGAAAGATGCCGTTTTCACTGATCGATTGTAAATTTTGTGTGGATTGTTCAATTCTAATTGAATATTTTTAAAATGGCTGTTATTTCTTTAGTATATTTTAGGGGTACACTGGAAATGTTGAAGTTTATAAAAAGTAAAGCATCATATCCTACGAGTTATACATTCCCACACAACACATTTGTATACGAAATTAGTATATCTCCCTGGCGTTTGTTTCATGGCCAAATGATAATGAAAAAGGAAGGATAAACATTTCTCTAGTCTAAGATGAAATCGTTATTGTTTGAATTGTTTTGCCCAATAAACACCATATATCACTGACATTATAATTAATTGTGTGTGTAACGTGTTTGCTTATTACATACTGCATACAAGAAGAAAGGAAACACTGAACACATATGAATTAGAAACTCCAACTAGAAGTAGGCTAAAATCTTGCAAACGGTGCGAGATATTGAAAAAATAATAAAAAAAATCTCTCCTTTACAGTACCCCTTACCGATTTTTATCAAGACGTCTTTCACTTGTGTTTGTAAAGGAACATGTACAGATGTTGTGAGAAATGACAAGGAGATTCATGTTCATATATAAATGAAGCGCTGTGTAGAGAGCGCAGGTTCAGCTAGTATATAAAACAAAGTCTTAACGTGAACACATTAAAATTAAAATGCTAATTTGAATGTTATTATAATTTCAGGTATTATTCTACCAGGAGTAGTCAGTTCAATTCCCCCTGTTAAAGTGAAAAGTGTGATAAGAAGAAGATCCTGTATTATTGCAAGTTTGGTAATAATAATTCTTGTTGCAATTGCTTTTGCTACCATTTTAATAGTGTTCAAGGTAGGAAATTCTGGGATGGAATTGATACCAAACTCTACGGCTACATTTTTATCTAAGGAAACTGGTATCTATGATGTTACTGAAAGTCTGACAGAAGGTAAGTGAGAAAAGATAATGTTTTCAAAACTAGAAAAAAGAATTATATTGATGCTACTCAGTGTCCTTTCATAACCGAAGCTAAGATAATTTGAGATCTGTTCCTTTCTTCCAGTACAAAACAGATTCGAATAATATTTTATGTAGCTGTTTATTTATGTTCCCTTCATAACAAGCCTTCCTACCTATTAACTCTTGGGCAATGATACACCATACAACATTTAACTATAATTAGAAAAATTAAAGAAAACTTTAACGGTACCACAAACCTGTTATGGCTCAATCTCGTGCTACTAGAGGCAGTCTGTCCCTCTTAGAAGACATGAACGTTGGAAGGAAAGATTCCAATGCCTAGTTAACAGGCTAGAGTCTCTTTCATTATCGGAATTAACAAGACAAATCGCCCCACCAACTAAGAACGGCCATGCACCGATAACGAACGAGATTCTAGCCTGCTAACTAGGCGTTGGAATTTTTCCTTTCAATGTTCATGTCTTCTTAGGGGAACAGGCTGCCTCTAACAGCACGAGATTGAGCAATAAGAGATCTGCGATGCCCGTAGATGTTTTGGACCGCATGAGTGCCACACTGAACGAATCAACATGTGAAAAATTTAATGGATTAAAATAAAAAAATAAAGAAATAATAGTGAATTACTTTAAAAATTAGTCAAAAGAAAGTAACTGTTAAAATGAAAATATCTTTAAAATAGTAGAAATGACAATATTTACTATTATGCAATGAGAATTATCTTGAGGTTTGAAAGTTAATATATAATATAACGGGTAGAATTAAGGGATTGGGAAAATGAATTGATTATTACGAAAAATTGCTGTTTTCGAACAAACTGGCAATTAGTAAAATTATCATAAAATAAGTTAAAAAGGTATTAATGAAATTATGTTTTTATTATATTTTTTGTGTAACTGTAACTTCAATAAAGAACATCAATTTTATATATATATATATATTAGAATGTAGTAATAATGATAAGTGTCATTTCAAAGTCTTAAAGATTGATAAAATAATGATCATTATAATAACTGTGATCATTATAAAGTTAAGGAGTTCATGACTCAGACTTCAAGGCAATTTAGGGTCATTTTGGGAAAGATGTCTGCATTAATCCACTTCTATAACGGAACCGTCCATGAAGTTTTTTAAATAAGACACAAAAAAGTTCCGGTAGAATATCCTTTTCACACTATTTTAGAGGGAAAAAAATAACGACTTTTTTAAACGATTATCAATTAAAATTAAAAATTTTAATTGATTGAGTTAAAAATTAACAAAATTTTTAAATAATTAAATTAATCGATAATGTTTTTTTTTTAAAAAAAACAGATTAATTGCAAATTTGCAATTAAAAACTAGGAATAAGGTAAGGCCTACGAAAGATTATCATTAACATTAGTAGAACGAGCTAATGGTATTATTAGAAAATATTAAATTTTATTTCTGCGAATTGGATTTTAGCAGATTTTTCAGTACAGTGGCTGTATGAGACATGGACCTACAGCATAACGTGGGATCTAAGAAACGAGCTGGAACCCGAATCTTCAATACTGAAGATAACGAATGATAACCATATAGACACGAGGAAGCTCTTCATTTCTCGCTATAATAATCTTAGCGCATAATAATAGTAAGCCCAAAGATCAAATATATGTCAATAGATAATCTCAGTGAACAGAATAAAATGGTAACTGTGACAAAAATCTTTATGCGTAGTTCGAGAGCAACAAAAAAATAATTTTTACAGAGCTAAAAATTATATCTTTATAAGCCAACAATAACATGTCACCTCTTAAAATAAAACATACTAGAACATACCTATTAAACCTTTCATTCTGACGCAAGCAAGAGAACAGTATATATACACACTGCCCCTATAAATTACCTTAAATATAATAATCTATGTGATAAAATACTATAAAATTATCATAACTTCCAAAGTTTAATTTTAAACATCCTTTCCAACTAGTGTTTTCAGAGTCGTACGTTATTTCTTGTAAATCATCAAATTTGCTTCGAAACTTCCTTTTAAAGTAAATTTTTATTATTATTTTTGAACCACAATGTAGTCGTGCATTGATTAGCTTTGTCCTTTATTCATTATTTTTTTAATTAATAACAAATACGACATTTTGTAGTAGATTTATTGACATATTGATACTAAAACGTTCAAGATGTTATATATATGGGCTCTAAAATGCTAATCTAATGTGATATCACCTTGTTATTTTCATTGTTAAAGGATCTGAGGCATTTTGGTTTCCTGTATCAATCATGAACTGCTGTTTTTTCAACAGATAAAAAACTACAACAAATCTTCCTTTCTTTGGCATGTTAATCTCCGAGTGATATAATCCAAAATTATGTGAAAGTTCCAAAAAGAGTTTATAGCTGTTATGAGAATTATTTCCCCACATTGCTTCATTAGAACCATTGCAGACATTATATTAATGTATAACTTACGGGAAAAGATTTACGACTCTATCTAAATTCATATTTTTCAAGGAAATTGGAGCAAAAGATTAGAGAAAAAGGAAATTCTAAACTCAACAACAAAAGTTTGTAAGGTAACTGATCCATTGAAGATATATTTAGTACTCTTGTGTTAACTCATCCCAGTTTTAAGTTTGGTGTTTTGTCAGTTGGGTTTAAAGGTAGAGAGACAACATTTTTTATTGAGTGGCTTATTAATACAGGTAGTCGAATACTTCACCTGATAAATTCAACAAATAATTTTCAACAAGAAATCTAGTAGGTCTTTTTGGAACTTCCTTTTTTCTTTCTTTCTTTCTTGCCATGAGCATCTTTATAATTTCCTGTCTTTGCTTTGTTGGTTGTGTGACAAAACAAGAAATTACAGTTAAATTATCTGCTAAGTTTATCAGATGAAGTATTCAATTACCTGCCCTCAAAAAGAAAAAAAATGTGTCCTCCTAATCTTTATACCCGACTGGAAGGTGCGATGGTTCAGTAGTAGAGCACTCACTTCTGGTGCGAGCTCCCTAGTCTGTTTCAGGCAATGGGTAATGAGGGCAATATAGAAGGTTAAAGGTAACTGAGAAAAAAAATGTGTCGCTGATCCTGCAAATGTTAATGATAAAATAAACATTGCCTAGATAAGATTTGCTGTTTGGCACACAATAAATTTATTTTTTAATATATTATATCTACCTAGTCTTACCATAAGTACTGTCTTACCTTTTAAGGGTAGCTGTACTTCCACCCGTAGAAGCGAGCGACGTCAAGAGAGGTATCGTAAAGAGTGAGTCATTGCTGGATGAGCTGAAGAAGAGTGTCAGTTATAAGTGTTCAAGATGAATTGGAGCGAGTGTGAAAATCGTGTAGCCGTGATAGCGTTACACAAGACAGGAAAATCAAAAGAGGAGATTTTCAAAACCCTCCAGAAGCTACAAATTAGTAAAAAAGAAATCGTTTACCACACTATCCAGCGTCTTGTTGAGACTGAAATTGTAAAAGGTCACCCGTAGCAAAGAAGACCATGCACAGTACGAACACTGGTACTTATGAAAGCAATGGTAGCGCGTGTCCCACAAAATCCAGTTAAAAACAGCCAGTTATGACTCGTGAACTAAAGATATCCAAAATGTCTATGTCTCTCACGTTAAGCAGTGATCTAAGGCTCTATGCTTACAAACAACGCAGAGGACATTTGACAAATGAACTGAAGCACCAGAGGCTCCTAAAAGCAAAGCGCTTACTTAAGCGTTACGCAGCAAATGGACACCATCGAATCATTTTCACTGATGAAGAGACTTTCAGTGTTGAGGAGACTTTCAATGTCCAAAACTACAGGACATATTCCACATCCTCTAGAGGAGCTGGTGAAAAGGCTCCAAGGATCCAGAGAGGTCAGCATCCTGCCTCAGTCGTGGTGTTGTGGGGTGTGAGCTACGAGGGCACAACGGAACTCCATTTCTGAGAAAAGTCAAAACGTCAGCCAAACTATACCAGGAGACAGTGCTTGAAAGACAAACCAAGAACCTCACCAACATCCTCTTCCATGGACAGAACTGGAGCTTCCAGCATGACCCAGCCGCAGCACACACATCACGAACAACCCAGCAATGGCTGGAGGCAAATGTTCCGGACTTCATTTTCACTTCAGATTGGCCTTCTGTAAGTTCGGATCTAAACCCTTTGGACTACAATTGTGGTCCAAGCTTCGGGAGATGGTTTGCAAGAAGAGATATCCAAGTATTGGAAGTTTAAAGCGGTCTCTTCGGAAGGTAGCTGTAATTTTTCCAGTTGATGCGTTTTGCGTAATGTAATTGATGAGTAGCCACAAAGGCTTAAGGACTGTGTGCATGCTAATGGTGGTCATTTTGAATAATTATTTGTGATTTTGGTTCATAATGCATCCATGTAACTTATTTTATTAGGATATTTAAATATCTTTAATCATTTTGTGTCAATGCACTTAAAACTTTGAGATATATTTATGGTACGACTAGGTAAAAATAAAAGCACAAATACTTAGAGATGGTGAATTTTCAAAACAGTTAATAGTAACTTCCAATTATTTCAGATTTACCACAGGGTAGTGAAAACGAATTAACGATTATCAAGAGACATGAATGGTCAGCTCAACCTAGTCTGGAGAAGTCCGAACTTAAGACTCCCGTACCTTACGTCATTGTAAGTCATACAGGAACAGAAATGTGTTTTAGTCGTATTGAATGTACGTTTGTAGTGCAAAAAATGCAAACTTTTGATATGGAAAGTCGTGGTTATTGGGATATAGCATATAATTTTCTGATAGGAGCTGACGGTTATGTGTATGAAGGTCGTGGTTGGGATGTAGTTGGAACCCATTCATACGGATACAACAACAAAAGTATTGGAATTACTCTTATTGGATTTTTTGTTGACATTTCACCTCCAGATTCACAATTAACAGTAACTCAGAATTTAATTAAAGAAGGTGTACGTATCAAGAAGATCAGTAATAATTATAAATTACTTAGTCAAAGTCAGGTGTCTCCTAGTGAGAGTTCAGCGTTAGCTTTATATGAATTACTAAGGCAGTGGCCACATTGGACAGAAAACGCTTGATCACAGATATGAATATCCTCTGATCTACTTAATAACAATCTCGTTGACATGTGTTCATTTACTTTTATATTGAGAGTGATGTAACAGCGCTTATTCGCTGACATGCATTTTATTGTCAATTGGTAAGTGTAGGTATAATTTTTATAACAAAAACCTTTATAAGCATAAAAAGTGTAATTTTCTGAGAGCAAAACTGTACTATTTTATTTTTTACTTATATTTTGTGGAAAATATGAAAGTTTTCTCTTGGTTGAATTTGTTTGATTTTTAAAATTTGACTTGCACTCTATTTTGTGATAGATATTTTAAAGTTTAAAAGCACTAATATATTGCACAATTTGCTATACTGTTATTGTAGGTTAGTTTACAGACAACTCGTAGAACGCCACGTGCCAATTTCTATGATTGCGTTTCTCTACCTTAAAATTAATTCTCCCTATTTGTGATACAACTCCCCGACCCGTTCCTATAAAGAATTGAAAGCTCCTTTCTGTTTAAAAAGAAAGAAGAGAAGTTCTGCATTTTAAACTATGTAAAATAATTTTGCTACTTTATGTTGAATAGTTCATGTAAGCAATAGCTTCATCATTTTTGAAGAAAATGAAATATACGTAATATCTTTGAGCGTCCACCACTTATCGAACTGGCATGTCCACGTCCTGGAATATCGTATAGAATAATTAGTCAAATGAAAAAGCAACCGTCTGTGTAGAACGCATCCCGTGAAGAACAAGAAGCAGCCTGGTGCAGTAAGATTCCAAAGGTAACATAAAAACATTCACATGGTATATAATGAGAAATTCATAATCAAAAATATGTGCTTAAAAGCGGACTCTTAAAATATAAAATCTGTGAGAAAATCAAGTATTAGATATTAAGAATGTCGAATTTTCATTTGCATCTTTTGTTAAAAAAAAATGTAACGTGTTAGAGTGAGAATTTTCTACTATAGTCTGCCGTTTGTAGCCGCCAATTAAACGGGGACTTCAGTGAGAACATTCCAAACGTCGGGACCCACCAGCTCATATGGACCTGTATGTTTTATGATGATAAACAGGAGATAGACACGTCAGTGCAACGGAAACAAAATTATGGCAGCCATTCGGTAAGGTTATGCTAAACGTGTGTACAGTTCAGTGATGGTTTAATAAATTTAAGAATGACGATAAATGCATCCAGAACGCACCATATACGAGATGTCCATAAATCTAAACAATGAGGCAATCAAGGTATGTATTGAAACATGTACAAGCATTCAATTACAGTGCAAAAACTATTCCCTAACACCATCTGCAGCATGGGAAATGGTATAAAGTGAGATAGATGATTGTACTCTAATTTGACTGCGGTTCAGAAAGTGAGACGAGCAAATAGCTGTGTTTCTTTGTTTTCTTGTGAGGCGAAGGATCGGCTTCTGGCTGGATGCTGGCGTACGATAAGAAGTGAGTTTTTATTATACTTAATGCCGTTATCATCATAAGTTGACATCGCATGAAACTATCTGAAAACAACCAAAGCCACTTTTACATCAACAGAAGATTAAGTTCTGTGGTTGGTTGACTGATCAGGCTATCACGAATCACAATGAGACAATTAATTCAACTGTCTGTAATTGGAACGTGCGCATAAAAAATTTAGAACCGAGCGAAGTAGCTCAAGTGGTAAAGCTTTGGCTTCGCATTCGGGAGGTCGTGGGTTGTATTCTCGCTGCCAACCATCCTGGGTGGGATTTTCCAGCGTTTTCCTCAGTCCTACTAGGGATTGTACCTACTAAACAGACTCTGGCCGATAATCTCCCATATCCTTTCCATTGTTATTATTGTTGTTAGATATCCACTATAAAATGGCCTCTGAATTGTATCTGGTGATAGTTAAGTAAATACATAGAACCGTGGAGCCGATATTAATGAATTGCAGATATATTATTCTGTTTTAAGTAAATCCGAAGCTATAAATTACTAAGGTTAGCCGTGGCACCATTATCCAACATGGTTAGAAAGCTATAACAATTTGCCAGAGATGATGATTCCGAACCTTCTACGAAGTGATTCTACATACTGAACGATTTCTTTGGTTCACGATCTGCTCAGTTTTATCACCATGGATCCATAGTTTTATAACCGCTACCAGGTTATAGAAGTATTTTTTGTGGACGCCCTGTATATTTCCTGAAGACAGTGATTATTATTTTCGATTTATACTTTATTCTACAACGCACATAAGTTCTTTATTTGGTGGGAATTGCTTCTTTCCCACACAATTGGACAAAGAAGTCTTTCTTCATTTTCTCATATATATATTTAAACATTGCTTTTAGTGAGAACATTTCAGCTAGTGACTAACCATTTCAGTGTTTCTCCCTGACTTATTATATGCACAGTATATATTCTATAGTTATTGGGAACTGAAGTAAGTGCTTTCTTTAATCGCTTATGGAAACATTATAATATATTAGAGAAATACGGGCTGACCAGATGTTCCAGCAACCAAAGTGGCACCAACTGTGTTGTTCTGCAGCTCGTTATCTGTACTTTCTCACGCCAGTGTTATCGCCGTGTCTAGTGCATTATAGGCAGTTGACTAAAATTAACATAAATTGTTTTCCGTATTCTGCTTGTATGTGCATGCAGGTGAGTTACTGGGTGATTTTTGAAATGAACTGCCAACACTTTTCCGTTGACCATTGCAACCCGTAGCTTGAGCTTGGATGCTCGAGGAGTTTGACTCCAGGTCTGGAAGATGCAACCACGCATCTCGCGTTGAACTTCAAACATAAGTTGTGTTAAGGGGCACAAGCTATTTAGCCGGTGAAGGACGATTTCTTACGGCTAGCCCCAATCAGTGAAATCCCAGGTCCTCAGACCTTGTGCGTTTAAAATGTTACATACGCGCCCTCCAATATCTGTATTCCATTGTGGAGATCTTCTTTTGTGTGTTTGCTGAAGATTCACCTTTACGCTGCAGGACTGTTCAGCGTAACAACTGGATTCATCGTGGGACGATCCAGACAACTTTTCCCCAGTGCGAATCCCCCAAGTGTGTTAATGGTGTGAGCAAAGTATTTATAGTGATACCTGAATTATAATCATATATATAGAAAGGGCTCTATTTCCCGAAAAGGGCAAAACGTAATTTCAGCGGCAAAATTTATTAGTGTCCAGTGTTGTGTTCATTTCTCTCCGTTATTTTTTTTCAAAATAGTGTTCTAATAAATAAGTATAGTGTCATTTAACCCAGTGTGTTTTCGTTGTATGTATGAGTGGTGTTTGTGTGCGTTATGGTCTGGATGACCGTCTGATCGTCCGTGAGGTTTTCGAGACGAGACACCCGAACCTCTCGGCGCCTAATGCTCATCTCATTATTGAGACCGACGAGCTTTTTGGGAAACAGTTTGTAACCTTTCTTGGAGAGGTCTTCGTCGTCCTGTCCAGGTAAGCTAAAGTATCAGGAGTATACTTATTGGTAATACCACGAGCCAAGGACAGCGAACAGATTATACGGAGTGGTTACAAATAAATGGCGCCCGAACAGGGACACGAATTCAAGTTGGTTACAGATAAATGACAGCCCGAACATGGACCCAGACCTCAAGTTGGTTACAAATAAATGGAAGCCCGAACAGAGACCATGCACTCCTGTTGGTTACAAATAAATGGCGCCCGAACTACCGACCCGAATCGAGACCGTTGGTGCTCGAATACTCATAAGATAAATATTTTAATATATCACTTCTTTTTCAGCTCAGTACCAGTAATCTGAAAAAAAAATCTCTTTCAGGTGATTTTAATCATATGTTTTGGTGATAATATATTTTATTCTAATCATACGTTTTAAATTTTACTTTTGTCCATAATGGAACATCAGGAAGTAGATATTATAACTAGAATGAGTTCACTTCTCGAAGAATCGATGAGAGACAATAAAAAGAATTTTGCTCAATTTAAAGAGAATTTTGCTAGATTGGAACAGGGAAATAAAGAGAATATTGAAGATTTAAAAAAGGAAAATAAAGAAAACCTAGCTAGATTAGAAAAAGAACTAAAGAGTGAGTTAGGTCAGAAGTTAGACGCTGTACAAAGGGAATGTCGCGAAAATAACCAAAGATTAGAACAAAGTATTAGGAATGTGGAGGTCGAAAGTAAACGAAGGAACGAAATCCTCGAACAAAAATACGATGGCATCACACTTAAGATTCATGACCAGCTTCACGAAGTCAGTCATAGTACTAAACAGGCAATCGAACTCGCCACACAGACCAGCGTCGAAGTTAGGCAACAGACTGAAGAAACATGCCATCGTGTAGAACAAACAGAAACAAAAGTCTGTAAAATTCAGAATCATTTAGGAGGCTTGCACGATTACACACAATCCCTCCAAGGGCAGTTGGAATCAGCCCGAGATGTGTGTCAGGCTAATAAGGAACGCTGCGTTAGTTTACATATAGATACAATCGATAAATTAGATGAGATGCATGACCGTATTGAGGAAATTTCTGAACGCGTAGAAAGGCAAGGTAAAGACATTAAAATGGTATATGAAGAGGCGAAACTGATAGATTACAATATGAAGGTAAAAAATGAATCTAACGCAGAATGTCGCGCCGAAATACGGGCAATAGATAAGAACATAAAAGAAATTAGGCGTGATATGGTAGAGCTCGCCCAGAGAGTAGAAAGTACCGAAAATAGAGCGTCAGAATTCGAACCCAGAGTAGAAACAGATACTCCTAGACAAGTTAGGCATTATAGTGATTCGGCTTATTCGGAGTGTAAGAACACCAGTAGTAGTGATAGCACAAGTGATGATTCAGAAATCAAGGTTGTATGTGACCGAAGGCGCAAGCGCGACAAAAGTGTTACTTTCACTAATCGCCAGAGAAAAAATACGAAATTAAAAGACGATGTCATGCTTAAGGAAATTCAGTGTTTTCCTAAATTTCAGGGTGATCCTTCTAGTGAATCAATTCACAATTATTTACAAAAGCTAGAGCTTACAGCTCAATTAGCCAACCTTTCTGATAAAGCTCTGTTTAAACTCATTCCACATTTGTTGCAAGGAGTTTCATTAAGTTGGTACAATATCAGGAAAGACGACTTTACTAACTATGATCAAATCAGACAAGCACTTATTGAAGCTTTCGCGGGAAAAGCTACAGTACAACACAGGCTATCAACCTGTAAGAGTACTAGGTTCGATCCCAAGGTACATAGTTCCGTACACGATTTCGCGCTAGATCAATTCAATAAACTTCGTGAATTGACACCGCAATTGCCTGAATTTCTCATACTTACAGACGTAATACAGACTTTGCCTAATAGATTTAAAACTGAACTCTTTCTTCATTCATGTAATAATATCAGGGAGTTTTTGGCCGCAATTCAAAAATTAGAAACTTTACACGCTCAGCAAAGTCGTAGAGAGGAAAGATACAAGCAGGGTAATAATTATAATGGTAATCAAAATTTTGGTTTCCAAAGTAACCAACGAAATTTTTCGTATAATAAGAGTAATAATCAAAGGTACCAGGATCAGCGTGTAAATAATATGAGAATTGATAGGAATCAGAACTGAGGTCGTACGCGACATGACAATAGTAGAAATAATAGGAACCGACCCTCGAGATCACGTGATCAGAGAAATAGTGAGGAACGGAACTCGCGCGATAATTCTAACACTAGACCTGAACGAAAGAACGATAATTCTAGGAATCGGCGAAACAATAGTACCAATAATGAAAGGAGGAATAATAATAGTAGAAATAACAACAATAGGCAAAATCATAACAATAGGAACAACTCAAACCGGTCAAACCGACGTAATGAATGGAATTCTGGCCACTCAGAAAACAATTAGAAGGCGGTACTGAGGACCGGGTACCGGCCAATACATACTATCCCACTGTAGGTCCAACTAAGCATTTTCTGGTATCGCATACTCACATTTGTAGTGTAAATAATCCGGATTTAGCTAGAAGTGACTGTGAGTCGGACACAGACTGTCTAGACCATTATATTAATGCGCAACCCAACCCTATCTCTGCTAAACTTAAAGTTTTAGTTTGTAATACTGAAGTTGAATGTCTGGCGGACACAGGCTCCGATACGTGCCTCATGTCTTTAGCGCTTTGGAAACGCATTAGCGCAGATGTGACGTCACCCAAACTCACTCCAGCTGATGATGTACTTTTAGTGGATTTCAGTGGGTCAACCAGAAGAAAAGTAAGAGGTTACATATTGGTCACTATTCAAATTGATAACATTTCTGTTTATGTAAAAGTTTATGTTACAGAATCTCTTAATCAGGATCTTATTTTAGGACTTGATGCACTTACTGCTTTGAGAAGCCAAATCAATCTTTCGGACGGTACGATTTCCATGGAATATAATAATTTGAAAACCATTATTAATCTTTTACCAGAAAATTTTGACTTTCAGGAAATCTCCGAAGATGAAGAGAGAGATACGATAGACAACAATTTTTCTATTTCAGCTGCCACTTTTGTAAAACAATGTGCTACAGACGAACAGACTGCAGTTACCAAGGCAGAAACAGTAATCATAGGAAAAGAAAAAAAAGAGGGGCAACCAAGACTTTGTGTGTTGATACAAATTTTTCTTTCAGAAAAGCGACGCATTTCTAAGCGATAAACATGTATTCATTTTCTTTCTTTTTGCTTTTAGTTTTTGATAGAACACCTGGATACGAAAAGAAGAATTACGCATTTCTTTTAATACTCCTTTTTGCTTCCAGCTTTTAACTGTTCAGCAAAGAGCAGATAACACGTTTTTCTTTCTTTATTTTGATAAGATAGTCGCTGCATTCTCGACCACCTGTGCTTATGGTTACGAATGACGAACGGTATACAGCTGATTAATTTTTTTCCTCTTTTTGTCTTTGCTCCGTATAGCACTTCATACCTCAGTCAGCTGTGCATTTGTGTTGCAAACCTTATCAATGACTTACTATTAGTTTAATGTCATTAATTTTTTCTTGTTTTATTTCAGGTGTTTGAATTTAGATTTTTTAGTAAATAATTAAAGTATCATATACGTAGGGGAATTGCATTTTAAAAGCAATTTGAAATCTTGGCGCGATTTCCGTATCCCCAGCCAGTGGGAAGATATTTTGGCCTTATAACATATTTTTATTAAATGTTTTAAATTTTAAATCCCTTTTTAGGATCCCTTCCCACTTTCGAAATTCTTAAATATGTTATTACATGTTATTTAGAATTAATGTTTGATTTTCTTTTAGAAAAAAAATGTATCGAGATGCCCAGGATAAGAAAATTTTTAGTTGTTAGTTACGTATATATTTCTGTATTTGTAAATGAAACTTAGTATGTAATCTCATGCGTAGAATATGAAACTTTACATTTATAATCAATGTTAAATTTCTTTTCAGTGTTAATCTTAGATTTTCGTTTTCATTTTGAAGTGTTTACTGTAATTTTATTGAACCTCATTTACGTCATTTACCCGATTTTGACTTTATTTGAATTTCCAGGATGTGACATGATATATTTTGTTCGAAGAGAAAAGTTTAGAACGGAAAGTAGGCTAAGCCTTAAACAAGTGATAACAGACATTTCCTTGTTGGTAATAGAATGTGCAGGAATGTCGTGTGAATAGTATAATTCTCCGAACGAAAGCAGTAATCTTTTTATTGTAGAAGGAACTATATGAACAGATATTCTGATGGTGAACGGTCGTTTTTCCCCTCATATTAATATATATGCGGAAATACGTTTAACTTCTATATTTTCTTGTAATTTCTAATTAACATTTTTTTTTCGTCTTCTCTAGACCACTGAACGACCGTAGGGGAACTTCTTCGGGTAGGATATTTTATGGGGATAAAGATAAATATTTTTTTTCAGGGAGGCAATATTTCCTGGAATTGCAGATCTGTTGCAAAAATGGATGTGGCTAATCCATTGGATATTCCATAGCTAACTGTATTTTCGCCATCAATCGCAAAATATAGTTTTCATTTCCCTTCTTCCTTTATGGTATCCGTAACTAAGTATGCGTATTCTTAGGTTAAATATTTTGAGTATATTTTATTGTCTAGTAATATTCTAGTGAATATTTTAATGTTTATGAATCGTAACTATATTGTGTACTTGTATGCTAATGAGTTGTAATGTTTATTTTTCATATTAATTTTGAGAAAAGTATATTTTAGTTCCAGTATGTCCTAGAAACTATTCGAATTCGATATAGATCCCGAAAAATAAACTTATTTTCTTTCTTTCCAACAGCATGAAGTTATAATGATTTATGAAAATTATTTTCTGTCAATTATTTCGTATGCTCGATGACTGAATTTTAATGCGTTAATAAGACCATTTTGAATATTTGTAGCGAAGATGCCTAAGGAAACTTGTTACAGCTGTTTTGTAGGGAATTTTATCTTGATGTTTCAGACCGACCAGAGAGTTGTAATGTCGTTGACTATATTCTTGTTTGTATCTCATGTTTTTCTTTTAATAGGTCTCATGTATTTTGTCTTATAGAGACATATCTTTACGATGCTACGAGAGCATTTGTATTTTGTGTGTTTACACATCTTTTTCTAGGTGGAAGACGTATGTTATGTTCCAGGGAACATACGCGTAGTTTACTGAATATTAATGTTTATATTTCAGTTTTGTGCAGAAACAATTTGTAAGTGCCTATGGTCACAGGCCTTTCCTCGTTTCTAATTTTGCCTCGCAGGTGTCGATGGCATATTTTGTGTGTAAGTACGTGTAGTATTACACATTTTTCCCACCTATGGTTTTGGTCAATTCATGACGTAATGACCATTTATTTTCAGGAATATTTGAACTAGTGAGTCAACTTCCTTGATTCAGACCTTTGAAAAACTTGGATCAATATTGAATAGTTTTCAACACTTTAATTAATAAATTTTTTGCAGATAATACCCATCTATTTTGGTAACCCTACAATGTTTACGTTTATGGAAGTGAACAACAACCATTATTCTAGGCCTAAGCTAATAATAACTTTGTTTCAGAATGAAACCATTTGTTGTATTGAGCATTATTGAATTAAAGTCTCGATTTTCACGACGAGCAGATGGCATTTGATCTTACGGCGTGCCAACTTTCCTTCATACATGTCAACGAAATCACGATCTTTTCTTTGATATGCAGAATCATGCTTATTTCTTGGAATTACTATGAACGTCAATTTTGACACTTAAGTTTATTTTTTTTTTATTTTTGAAAAACGATTTTTCGTTTTCTTCTGCCAAACAACACGAGGCACAGTTAAAAAAAAAAAAGGACATACAGGTGAAAATCTTATTTTGTTTACATATTGTCAGTTTATCATGTGTTTACATTTTCATTCATTTTACTTTTTCAATGATTTTCGTATTTTTCAAATATATTATAGTGATATCGAAACTTTAACAATAATTTTAATATTTTAGTACCTTTAACATGTTTTGCTATTTGCTTATTCATTCACATTTTGATACTTTAAATACAAATATCAGTATATTTACTAATTTTTATTGAGATATTTGATAATTCTTCAAGTCGATGTTTTCATGAATAGTTATCGTGTGTGTATATTTATTTCATATTACACAAAATAAAGTGATCGAAACGGAACACTTAAACATTTTACGAAAAGAATTTATTAGTGTTTAAAAAAAAACATTTAAATAGCCCTATAACGTATTTACTTCATATTATATCCAATAAAGTGATCGAAACGGAACACTTAAACATTTTACAAAAAGTATTTGTGTTTTTTTTTTTAAAAAATAAGAATTTTAATAGCTCTATAAACGCTTTCTGCGAACTTAAAAAAAAAAAAAGAGTTATCATACAGGTGTTGTAACCGTACTTCGTTTCTCACACCAGTGTTAAAAAAAAAATCTCCCCTTCTCCCCTCATCAACTCATCGTTGCAGAACCATGGAGGAATGGAGGATACTCACACAGGAAGACAGCATGGTTTCAACATGTGAAGAAACGGAAGATAAGGAAACCCAACTGCACCAATTGTTCAAGAGGATCTTATTACTTTATGGAACATTTGGATTGGACATTGCTCATGCAGGAACCTCATCACTTTGTAGTGAGTGAACAAGTTACTTAACTATTTTAAATAGCCCTTTTTCAGGTGAAAAACCATTCAACGTTTATGCACGTAAGTCTCACACCATATGACAGTGTTGCCAACTAACTAATTTTTGGTGAAAAACCTAATTTTATTAATACTTCGTCATACGGCCAAGGGTTCTCAACCTGTCTACGTGTGCACTTGACAGGTCGTTCCACTTTCGGACACCATATATAACCGCTACCAGGTTATAGAAGTATTTTTTGTGGACGCCCTGTATATTTCCTGAAGACAGTGATTATTATTTTCGATTTATACTTTATTCTACAACGCACATAAGTTCTTTATTTGGTGGGAATTGCTTCTTTCCCACACAATTGGACAAAGAAGTCTTTCTTCATTTTCTCATATATATATTTAAACATTGCTTTTAGTGAGAACATTTCAGCTAGTGACTAACCATTTCAGTGTTTCTCCCTGACTTATTATATGCACAGTATATATTCTATAGTTATTGGGAACTGAAGTAAGTGCTTTCTTTAATCGCTTATGGAAACATTATAATATATTAGAGAAATACGGGCTGACCAGATGTTCCAGCAACCAAAGTGGCACCAACTGTGTTGTTCTGCAGCTCGTTATCTGTACTTTCTCACGCCAGTGTTATCGCCGTGTCTAGTGCATTATAGGCAGTTGACTAAAATTAACATAAATTGTTTTCCGTATTCTGCTTGTATGTGCATGCAGGTGAGTTACTGGGTGATTTTTGAAATGAACTGCCAACACTTTTCCGTTGACCATTGCAACCCGTAGCTTGAGCTTGGATGCTCGAGGAGTTTGACTCCAGGTCTGGAAGATGCAACCACGCATCTCGCGTTGAACTTCAAACATAAGTTGTGTTAAGGGGCACAAGCTATTTAGCCGGTGAAGGACGATTTCTTACGGCTAGCCCCAATCAGTGAAATCCCAGGTCCTCAGACCTTGTGCGTTTAAAATGTTACATACGCGCCCTCCAATATCTGTATTCCATTGTGGAGATCTTCTTTTGTGTGTTTGCTGAAGATTCACCTTTACGCTGCAGGACTGTTCAGCGTAACAACTGGATTCATCGTGGGACGATCCAGACAACTTTTCCCCAGTGCGAATCCCCCAAGTGTGTTAATGGTGTGAGCAAAGTATTTATAGTGATACCTGAATTATAATCATATATATAGAAAGGGCTCTATTTCCCGAAAAGGGCAAAACGTAATTTCAGCGGCAAAATTTATTAGTGTCCAGTGTTGTGTTCATTTCTCTCCGTTATTTTTTTTCAAAATAGTGTTCTAATAAATAAGTATAGTGTCATTTAACCCAGTGTGTTTTCGTTGTATGTATGAGTGGTGTTTGTGTGCGTTATGGTCTGGATGACCGTCTGATCGTCCGTGAGGTTTTCGAGACGAGACACCCGAACCTCTCGGCGCCTAATGCTCATCTCATTATTGAGACCGACGAGCTTTTTGGGAAACAGTTTGTAACCTTTCTTGGAGAGGTCTTCGTCGTCCTGTCCAGGTAAGCTAAAGTATCAGGAGTATACTTATTGGTAATACCACGAGCCAAGGACAGCGAACAGATTATACGGAGTGGTTACAGTTTGATCTAGTGTTGAAGACAGAGTATTGTTGTTGATGATGACTATTCTTGATTTTCCGCTTGCTATGTTATCGTCTTTCTTTTTGTAGAGAAAAAAATCAACATTTTTTAAAGGAGAATACTAGTGACGGTTTTGAGGGAAATCACATCGGTAAAACAAAGTTTTCTTTCTTTAGTTTGAAGCAATAGAAGTTTAACGAAGTAACGTCACTTACTTCAGGGTGGATACCTGATAACATACACTAACGTTTACTATACAATACTACTTGTGATTAATAATAGGGTTAGCAGTATGAAAGTTTTACTTCAAGCAAAATACTATTTAGTAACTTCTTCTATTAATCGAATAATTTATCTCGATTGTTTGTCCATTAAATAATCGATCCCTCTTGAAGGTAAATATTGTAGTGTTTCTCGCCATTTGGTACGGCGGACCAGATGGGAGTACATGTGCTTTGTATACCGCGTTAGATATGTAACTTCACTATCTCGTATAGTTTCGAATGTTGACAGGAAGCTTTAAATTCTACACAATTCATTACATAGTGAATTACTTTTTTAAAAAATGTAATGAAAAGTAAACTTACATTATCTGAAAATCTCTTAGGTTGGTCTAACATAATTGTAGTTGTTTTTGGACATACTCTTATCTATAAGCAGGATTGTAGTAAACCAAACCATATTGTAATATATCGCGTGCTTATGTATACAAACAATGCCATGTACTCTTGTTTGTAAACATCACCACATGGATTTACTACACACCACGCGGGAATACTACAAGCAGCAGACGACGAACCACTGGCACCTCTTACGAAGCACATAACGACACGACAGCAGCAGCGCCACCGCCGCTCTGGACGCCTATAAATTCGGCAGCAGCCAGCGGACCAGTACCTGTTCTCTGGTGTCTCTCCTACTGCTTGCCTTGGAGCATTAGGAGTAACCTACCCTCAAAGCCTCTAGTCTGCTTTGGAACTCTTGGCTGTTTCTTTTCTCCTGGCTTAGCCTGCTTCGGGGCTCTGTTAGGATTCCTACCACAGTTGCTTAGCCTGTTCAGGGCTCTGTGACTCCTAACCCCCTCACTGCCTGCTTAGGGTTTCCTACGCCACTCTACTTAGCCTGCTTCGGTGCTCTGTGGAGATCCTGTCCTCGGCCACATGGTCAAGGACTAAATAATTTCAACTTGATAAATTAGAGGAAAGCACTTTTGTAGTATTTTTTGTAAATACTGTTATATAGTGAATACATAAACCGGCAGTGGAAGTCGATTCCGGACTTTGTTTTTATTACCTATCTCTACCTACCACAAAGTTTTACAATATGCTGTTCTTCCCTTTGAAGACTTTCTTGGAAGCATGTGTTACAAAACAACCTCCTTTCATGTGAGAATGTCGGGGTCAGTGGCGTAGTTCTATTATTTAGCTTCCTTCGAGGCAAGGAAAAGTGAGGGAGAGCGGCCTATACAGTGAAAGTTGAACTTGCAGGGTAGTCTGTACACCCGCCAACTGTATCAGATTTAAGCCCTGAACATGGTTTGGACTCCACTTTAATAAAAGATCCCCTCCCATTCTTCATAACTTTGATGTTGCATAAAAACACAAGATACGAAAGCTCAAATTCAAAACCGTGTTATGTTTGAGAATAGTAAGTTTTCTCAAGAAGACCGTAGTATTATTTAATTCCATATAGGAGATTACTGAGATTCAATTCAAGTAAAGTAAGTATACAGAAGTAAATTGATTATAGTTTTGCTTGCATCTTCAATTATTACTCTGGCGAGATATAAACGTTGGATGCCAACTTACGGGCATGGACACATGTTGACAGTATTCGAAAATAGTGTTCAGAAATGGCATGTAAAAAATAAATAAATAAATAAAAAAAAAAATAAAAAATAAAAAAAATAAAAGCGAGTAAAAGAAGAAAGTTTCATAATACGAATCTCTAAAACATATTTTACATCACATAACATATTGCAAATTATTATATCAAGATGTATAAAATTGAGCGAAACATGCCAGTATACTTGCAGTTTGCGTAGAGTTTTAGCTCTAGAAAAAAGACATTTGAAGGTGCCGGACCAAAAATTAGGGCAGGAATGGGGAATCTTTTTTTGTTTTAAAGCTTACATTGACAATGCCCATTTTACAAGAAGGCCGCATATCGTAGTTGAGAATAGACCTAATTTGTGTAGTTATTTTATATTTATCAGTTGGATAATTATATAAATAATAATTTACATGAAAATGTATAATACTATAACATATTAAAAAATAAGGTAAGAAAATTTATATATAACTTTAACTTTCTCAAATATATATTCATATTGAATATTCCTCATATTTCTCATATTAAATCATTTTCCACAGCAGATCCAAAAGGCCACACTTTATGACTCTGAAGATCGTAGGTTCTCCACCCATGGGTTAGGGAATAATATAAATTTGTATCTGTGAAATAGTATAACAAGCTTGAGTCGGTTTGGCGATCTTTTTACTTCTGTGGTAATGTACCGTTCCATCCCTTAAACTATAACTACAATTGAGTTATTATAATTACAAAAGTTAAATTAAAGATATTTTTTATACTGTATATGAATAGAAGATTTACAAATTCATTAACAGGATATAAATAATATTTTATTAATAATCATTATTCATTATTAATAAATAACATACGTAAAACTTAAAAGTATCTTACATTTACTATGTAATAACAAGTAAGTTATATTGGTTACCTGTCATATTGTTTTCCTGCACAAACATGGGGATAAATATTCACCGTAACTTTCAAATTTACACTATCAATAAGCAATACAACTTTGAACACAAATCTCTTAGGTGATTCAAATTGTTGATTCTGATTGTCTACAAGACAATTGTTATAAGATAGTTATAAAATTATGAAATAAGCTAGATTTTATTTATTCATGTAATTTATGCAAATATGAAGACAATATAAAAAATCAAAAAACAGTATAAGGAATAAAGGAGATACATGAAATTAATATGCAGTCTTGATTATAAATTGATCATTTATATTCATTTGATATCATTAAACGTATTAATTGCTTCGTTTATCTGGTGTAATTATTATCAAGTATTATTGCTGTCGTTTCTTAAAGTGAAGGTAAATTCCAATTGTTTAAACTCTTACACAGAAATTTTATTACTCAATTCAATAATTTACTCTAAAATTTGTGATTCTTTGTTGTATTTCTGTCAAATGATTGAGGTAATTATTAATATACACAACTAGTAATGATAGTATTACATTTGATAATTACATTTATTGTATTGCAGATTTTAAACAATATACTGTTTCAGTAATAAAAATAATTATCATATTTATGGTCATTTACCATGTTTCGGACTTAGATTACTTCCATATATTCATTAAAATTGTTATTCATATTTTTCTTCTTAAGACCTTCATTATCATTACTTATGATAACTTGAACTGCTTACATAATTTACTTTTTGCAAAATTAATACGTGATCAGAGCGGCTCGTGAGAGAAGTCACATCGGTAAAAGTTGAAGTTTTTCGCTTCAAACTACTGGGAAAAGAGTTACCTAATGTTCTGAATTTTATGTACGACAATTAGAACAATAGGTAACTTCCTTCATTTAGTTTGAAGCGGTAAAATTTTATTTCTTAACGATATAACTTCTCTGAGGAGCTGATTTGTTCTTTAATTTCAGATAATATATTTACTGTATTATAATGTTTCTAAGCTACCCAGTAGTTAGGAATATTATGTGATATAATGCTATTATAAATAAATATTGATACAAAGAGTATTTTTTGATTAAGTTCTACTTTTAAGGAATAGTAAGTTTTAAGCTTCTATATCTGTTTGCAAGTAAGATGACCTTCTCAGCGTCACAGAGTGAACACTGTCTGAATCATGTATATTCGAAGCTGTTTCATCTTCTTCCGGATAAATTTCAAATCCTCTGTTGGTCATTCCTTCGTTAGAACCAGGAAACTGAACACTTTTCCTGTTAGGAGACGACATCAACATAGAATCATTCCCAGAAAGCTGTGAGCTTCTGCGAAGAGGACCCGAGCTACCTGAAAACTGTGAGCTTCTTCTGTTGGCATCACGGTAGCCAGAGTCAGTGGTGGATGTTGACTGTCTCTTTTGGAACATTCGGGATTTACGTCGTTCCTCCAAAACAGTGTCTCTCCTCTGGACTAATTCTGCAACTGTGTCTCTTCGGAGAGACAGGCGTCTTATACCAGATAAGGTAGGAGCACCTAAAATAGACATAAAACAATTTATTTTTTCTTTGAATATATATATATAAAGAATTCATATAAGAATCATTTGCAGGGTTGGACTACAAGTTTATTTACTTTGCACAACTCTTCAAATAATTTCCCCCTGTTTGCAGGAATTCGTATTGGAGCATATGATATAACCTTGTCAGTGTACAGCAGATTCGTTACATACGTGAAATTTATTATTACACTATTATAGCACTTTAAATTTCAAATATTAGTTTAACTTAACAGAAATAAATTAAATGTTTAAAAAAAGTTTTTGGTAAAAATTTATTTGAAGAATCTTGCTATTTTAACTAACTTTAAATATTTCTGGAAATTATAGAAAGTAGTGTCATCCAAATATTTCTATAATTATCTTGAAAATACAAATTATTTTCTATTCGGTTTATGTTTGTTAGTAAGTAATTAAAAAGTTTGATTCCTAGTACTTAAATAGTAAATGTAAGAAACATGTTATATAATGCTAATCTAACACAATTTATCTAAATGTCTAATATTATCCAGTATAGAAAGCTTGAATACCTGTGTTCCTTTTCAATTTTATCCTTTCCATTTCCGACATACGATTACATAAAGATATTTTGTTAGTGCAAAATAATTGAAGAACTTCAAAAAGTATTAAGAAAGTCAATGGCTGCTCTTGAGGGAAGTCACCATTTTATCGCTACAAGTTAAGGGAAGAAAACTTCTCTATACAAGAATTAAGACATTAGGTAAGTTTTTCTTTCCATAGCTTGTAGCGATAAATATTTTCATCATGCGTTCAAATTTAAATGTCTTTTCAAATTGGATTGATTCTAAAGTAAATGAGTAATTCATTTGCCGTTTCATTTTCAGCATCAGGATATTGCCTGTTTATCGTAGAATCTGAATTACCAAAGGTCGAATCTTCTTATTCCATGCTGAGGTTGCGTTTGCAAACTATATATTCACGAGGAAGTTCCAAAATATACGTGAAATTCCGCAAGTGTAACGGAAACCGCATTTACTGAACCCCTCGTTAGTGTTTACCGCCTTAGATCTATCAAATATGACGTAACAATTGAGTATTCTCTATTTATTTATATTTTATAATTATTTACTTCAATTACAAGTGTAAGATTCACATATTTGTATCTAGCTTCGGATGCTTGCTTTCACAGGAATATTTAAGAGGCAAATCAATTTAAAATGTAATTCAAGAATATTTATTCGTTTCTTAAATGCTTGAGAAAAAGTACCCACACATCACAGGTCATTAAATTTTAAAATTGTACAATGCATTAAGAAAGTGCTGTGTTTCTTCTTTCATAATAATTTGTATATGAGCATCGCAAAGCATGCAAATCTACTGCGTAGTCCTTCTCGCCCTTGAAACACTATATGTCAGTGTTTCTTCTGCGAGAAACAGAAAATTCCTCCTACCTTTATGGTGTGGATCACACATCACCACAGAGGTGAGAAATTCCCCCTTATTTACTTTTTCTCCCGCCCGCCAAAAAGAGTAGATAGAAAACACGTTTCTTCAGTCACATTAAAAGTGTAATTACAATGTATTTGGGGCAGGTGTTTAAAGGGTTATTTTGCGAGGCAGGCAAACTCGAGAAAGAGCCAAGCCAGAACACGAAAGTAGAAGATAACGCCAAGCACCGTGACTTACACAAGGTTGCCAAATCTCTTATAGACATCAATCAGGGTTGCATACTCTATATTAAAGTAGCATTTTTGTTCGGTTGCACTTCATTTCTATACAGGAGTAAGTATCCATAATCGCTTTATTAAAAAATATTTCTTTCAGTATGGCATTAATTAGGAAGGTACGTGACTTTGTGGCTGCCTTACAGAGCGCTCCTGCTTTAAAACAATTAAGGACGAATAACTATGTGTTATAATAAGAAGCACGATGAAAATTGAAAACGAAGTGACAAATTTCTGGCCCAAATTGCAGTTATAACACATATCTATATTTCATTAGGACCTCTATCAATTAAGAAAAATATTACATCAAGCATCTTATTATACAGCAAACAGTTATGTAAACTAACTTATAAATAAGTAAAAATATACTTACCGTTTTCTATATCCTGGGGTTTCAAAGAGTTGAGCCTCTTTCTGGCAAGAGTTTCGAGATCTTCATGTACTTGTTTCTTCTTACGATGAACTTCTAGCCGATGTACTGTTGTTCGTCGTCGAACGTTATTACTCATTTTACCTGATGCTCCGTCACCATCTTCTGCAGCTTCATTAGGAGGCTTCTGCAGCTCTTTCATCAGTTCAATAAAGAATTTACCCTTTTCTGCTTCCGAAACAATGTCATCCTGAAAAGTACGAATGTTAATCACTCACTGAAAAATATTGTTATCCTATCCAAAAATAAAAATAAAATCAAATATGAAATAAAAATAAAAAAATAAATAAGATATAAAATAAAAATAATATTAAATTAAATTTTAAAAAGAATTTATGTATTATATCCTGATAAAACAGTAAATTAGTTTAGGAAAACATTTTTATATATAATATTTTTAGATTTTCGAACTATTCCTCCGTATGAATAAGTATGCGTAAGTAAAAAACTCGCTGTTTCTTGCCAATTTTGCTCTAATATCTATCTACAGGCAGACAGACGGTTGAATATAGCTGTTCAATAAAACTTTCTGCACAGCTTTACTCATCCATCTGTCTGTATGTAGACAGATATCAGAGCAAAATTGACAGGAAAAAGCGAGTTTTTTTTTTTTTTTTTTTTTTTTTTTTTTTTTTTTTTTTTACAACAATATGAATTCAGTGTCTCAAAAATTGTTTTTACCTCTACCTTAGACACTTATTCAAACCAAAAGTGGTAAAATCAATCATTTCCAGTTTCAATGTTGATGAGTGTAGAACAGAAACGGTAATAGATAGCGAGAAGCAATTTGTTGAAATGGATTCAGCGTGCAGGGAATACGTTGCATATCCAAGCTTATACCTCTACTAAAACTGGAAATTGAACAAATCAACGACCACTTCATAGACCGAAAATGAAGAGATAATAAGATTGTTTCACTATCAAAAAGGATAATTTTATCTGCAACCCTATTCATCTATTGAAACCGGAAGTAGTAGAAATTACGATGTCTGTGTTCTACACTGATCAAGGTATAGATTAAACGGTAATACTATAGATCCCGAGAAATGGACTTTTTATATAGACTCAGTATCGCTAAAATATCTTCTATTTCTGCCCGTCTTTCTACATAAACCGGAACCTATAGAAATCTGATGCAACTTCCGGTTTTATTTATTATCTCCTTAGAGCAAAACCGGCAATAGGTCTCAATATTTTTTCCAATGTGGATTCAGCGTCTGAGGAATATGTCCCACCTTTGCAAGATCTAATGTGAGGAATCATCTCTTAAAGTTTGTCGATATATTTCATTAACACTCTGTATATATATGAAGCTATTGATATTTACCTTTGATGTGAAAGACCAATTTAATACAGTAGAAGCCAACATATGTGAGAGAGTTCCAAATCTATGGACAATCATTCCAAAAAACTGGATGACCAAAATCAGTGCGAAGAAAAGGACAAAGATTAGACCAATTGGCTCTAACTGCAAATAGTGCTTGCTGATAGTAACCTGAGAAGAATCATTGGTATATATGTTAGGAAAAAGAAACACAATAGTATCTCTCCATTTATACCTATTTTTAAGTGTGAGTAAATGAATTTTCAGTGTGGGTTCTAATAAAAGATTTAAGTTATATAGAACAAAATTTTGAAATTACAGAGACATGTTCGTAAATTTCACTTAATACGAAAGATCGGTACATATAAATCAATTTCTTATTCTTTCATTATTTATTTATTGAGATTTTCAGTTATGAATTTTGTTAAAAGTACTTTTCCAATATTTAAATATTCACTACTTAATTTTTGCTTCTAGTTTCATCAACCAACAATCTCATGATCTGTTGTCTAAGGTTAACATAGTATTTATAAATACAAGAAATTTCTCTCTTATCTCTATGTGAAGTAAGAGAGCAAGCATGTATGTATATTTACCTTCTGTTGAGCTAAAACATAAAGCCATGCTTCCTAATTTCCCTAAGGACGGCGACAAATAATGACTCATTGAAATTACAATGATCTGCACGAGACCTAATATGCTTATGATTACTTCAGAAAGATATGTCCCTCATTTCTTTGTTTTAATTATTACTCATTATTCCTCTGTTTTTCAACACTGGAAGTAACACAAGTGATCAGTTAGTATTCTTGCTTAGCAATCGCGAGACCCCGCTTTCGAACTTCGCGGCCACCTATCCCCACTAAAGTTTACTTAAAGAGTTTTACCTCAGTCACACCAGAAGAATATTTGATAATACTTTCAATGGATAGGCCTTAGCCAAATTTATCTCAAAACTCTTTCCGATGCTTTATTGTGTGTAACGTAAAATCCTTTCACAAATATATCAAGCTCGTTATATATATATATTTATTTATTTATTTATTTGCCATCAACACAACAGGCATAAGCCCAATTATAGTGTTGGTGTATTACATAATACATTTACAATAGTTTTCTTAAACATAGAGTTCATATTGCAGATGCCAATTTCTTTGTGTTTGATACATATTTTGTTATAAGTAGAAGACATTCTCCAAATTGGTGATTTCAATAATACGTTGGTTCTTGCTTTTTTGCAATAAAACAGACCAGAGTTATTAGCACGAGTTTTAAGTGTTGGGACATGAAAATTTAATGTTGATATGAGATCTGTACAATTAAATTCGTTTTGTACTATTTTATGGAGAAAAATCAAATCTGTCACATTTCGCCTTTGTTCAAGTGTAGGGATACAGAAGTTGTCTATTAATGTTAGATAATTTTCATAATATGGATAGATTCCAGTTGTCTTGTACGTCAAGTATTTGATAAATTTAGATTGGACCTTTTCCAATTGGTGTCTGTATTGCTGTTGTGATGGGTTCCAAATCACAGCAGCATATTCCAGTTTTGATCGCACATAGGCATAATACATTTTTGTTAGTGTAGTACTATTGTTAAATTCCTTTCCAATTCTAATTATGAACCCTAACATCTTGAAAGATTCGTTAACTATGTTCTCTATATGGTTATTAAATGTCAGTTTCGTATCAAATATATAAATAAATAAATAAGGAAACTTATTGTATGAGAGAGATTAATGTTTTATTAAAAGTGTTTTGAACTTTTTACCTAGGTATTATTATTATGAGCTATTAAGCAAATATAATGTTTTTCATCTCAGGTAAGTTATTTAAAGTTCAATACGTTTGTATTAGTGGCGATGCTTGAACTTTCTGATCTGTACAATATCATTTGGGCACAACGGAGACATTTCCCTGTTAGATAGTACTTTATATTTAAAATAATATAACAAAAGAATGATGGGGCCACAGTGGGTCATTGGTAGATCACGTATTTCTGGTGCGTGGAGTTCCTGGTTCGACCTTACCTCTCGTCAAGTGAACTTTATGGTGGACAAACACCAGGTGTGTAAGTTTTCTCAGAGTTTTCCCATTTCCTTTCATTTTCTTCATACCACCATTTCGTTTATTATCATAATCGCTACTTCTCTTAGTTTTAGTAATGTAAAAGCGGAACGTTAAACTAAAAAAAAAATGAAATGAAATGAAATCTTTGAGTTTTACGTCCCACGGTTATGCCGGTTAGACTAAAGGAGACGGTGATGATGAATAATGAATGAAATGGTGGAATAAAGAAAGTGGGAGGAAACGGGAGAACCCCGAGAAAGCCCACGCACACGGTGTTTGTCCACCACAAAGTTCACTTGGCTGGGGCTGGGATCGAACCCGGGACCCCTAGCACCAGAGATGAACGCTCTACCACTGAGCCACCGCGGCCCCTAAAAATAAAAAAAAAAAAGTATAGTTCAATAGAGATACAAGGAAAGTCGGAGAAAAATCAGGAATACTGATTCTTCAGAGTAAAAGAAATATTTAGACGCAAGGAAAAGGCTTTTTATTTCTTAGTGTAATCTCTTTCTACTCCAATGCATTCCAATGCATTTACCCTAGCGTTTCACTAGTGCTTGAATATAAAGAGAATAGAAAGATTTCTTAGTACCCTGGAAATTTAATTGGTAATGATTGTATCTAAGGAACTTCTTTAAGCGAAAATTGTTTTTGATCCGAAGTGTAAAAGGATACTGTTAGTAACCTTCAGCTAATTTCCGCAATCTGTAAATCGCACGGTGAGCAGGGGTCGAGGTGTGCGGACAAAATCCAACGCGCAGTAACTTTCCGGAACTGTAGGTATTCAGATATTATAAAGTTAACAGTTCCTATAGAAAGATGAGTCTGTTCCTCAAGTTGATGACTTGTCACCCGTCAAGATTCAAGATTCATATTCTGATATTTCCAAGAATCAGATTCTTTCCTACTGAATATTCAAGAGGTTGACTGCAGTGAGTTTTGAGCCACCTCCAGTGGGATGAAGTAATGAATGTTTGTCTTTAAACCGTTCGCACCATTCTAGTGCTTTCCTACAGCTAAAAGTCTCACCAATGTAATGCACTTAAAATTCATCTATAAATTTCACTCGCCTTTATCCACAAGAAATTTTATAACAACATAATATTTTACATTTGCAGTTATAGACTTGTCTTCCATTTTGTTTAACTTGTTATAAAAAAGCTTGTAAGTGAATTGCATTGACCCACAACTTTACTGCGTCAATAGCAAATGCCTGCATGCATGGCTACGCAACGCAACTTTGCTTGGAGGATGAATTCAATATTTACTCAAAAAGCTGTTCCATAAACTTCTATTTCAATAATATTCTATTATGCAGCTTAAAGAATTAAAATTCTCATTCTAAATGATTAAATGTGTTTTGTTTTACTGTACAGATGAACCTCAAAACACATATTGAAATATCGTTGTTGGTAAAGACAAACATTGTATTTCGTCTAATCAATATTGAAATTCGCTTCAAACTATCAAATTACTGAGTGTGATAGCTATAGCATTCATGATTTGAAAGTATTATAATACAGTAGCAAGTCTTTTTCAGTATCTTAAACTTTAAACGACACGTTATTTCTGTTTAATCACTTTTATTGTATCCTATAATCTAAAGCGAGAGAGAGAAAGATCATCAGTAGTCCCTATATTTTATCTTGAAATCAGCACTAACATCAGATTTGTTTTTCTTTTAATCCTCTCACACCGTATGGACCTTTGTGGTGAACAAACACCGTGCTCGTGGGTTTTCTCGGGGTTCTCCCGTTTCCTCCTACTTTCTTCATTCCACCATTTTATTTATTTCTCATCATCACCGTCTCCTTTAGCCTAACCGGCATAACTGTGGGACGTAAAACTAAAGATTTCATTTCATTTTTTCTTTTAATCCTAGCTCAACACAGAAGGTCATTACGCAATATTTCACCTAGTTCAATACGTTTAATCGAGAGTACGAAATATAAATAACTTATGATATTTAAAAATTAAAAATTTGTAGCAGCAATTATTAATTCTTGTTGCTACAAGTCAAAACAAGGCCAGTGAAAGCGTCGAAGAACTTGTATGTAATATCTTCTATAAGACAAGCTTGATAAGGACTAAAAGATGTGTCCGTAACTTAATAAAAACTAAAACGCCAAATCCAATACTTACTTGTGAATCCGGTTCGCTGTACGTAATGTTGACTTTGATTCCTAGTGGCCATGGGATATAGATTAGATCTTTGTTTAATTGCAATAAGAAGACGACCAGCACAAACAAAGCGTTCACCATGAAGAAGCCAAAAACAGAAATATCTCGTAGAGTTTTGAGATCGTCTGCAACTTTTTTCTGTTCGAAAAAAAATATTTATATTGAACACAATATTCATGTGTTGTTAACATAGTCTGTTACTCTAGGATTTTTGATTTGTTGCAATAACTTATTTGTTTCATTCAAATACATATACTCCAATTTTCATAAAAAAATATGTTCGGTGACTTAGAGGAGGATACCTGTTAGTCCTCTTCCTTCAATTTATCAAGTATTACAAAAGAGTTGTTTATAGTCTGTAATGTAATACAGAAACAATACTGATTAGAAAAACAGCTAGATTCGTCGAACCAAGAGAATATACTCAATTTAGAAGTGGGACATATCACAATTTATCATATTCATGCAATGAGAAAACTGATAGAAAGGTTAAACGAGTATTAATTATCGGTGTGTGTGATGCGATCAATCACTATAAATGCACCCTATTCGATAAAGAGTTCAGCGGTTATCAATGCTTTTTCTAGCAGTGTTGATGAGGCCTACATCGAAGCAATTAAAAATATAAATGAGTAAACTACTGCAGTTATTCAAATACAAAGGTGATAAGAATCATGAAAGTAATATGACATATTATTTCTCCTATTAACTTACTTATAAATATCCTTGTATATGTATTTCGGATGGAGCATACTGATAAATATACACGAGCAGTCATTTGCCTCATCTTCGTATTGTTAACAACGTTCCTCCCGTTACAATCTACATCACAGAACTGCAAGGAACGATAGATCTTAACCTAAAGAGAGCGGAAGTAGGATTGTAAATGAATATAGAAAAGATGAAAGTGATGCTCAACTTTGCGAGAAAGTCAAGATAAGAAGTTAAAAATAACGAATTAGAAAGTGAAAAAAATTACAACCATCTTGGACGGAGGATCTCCATATGATGTCTGATAAAGAAGTTGTTAAGGGATATATTTCAGCTAAGCTGGAATGTATTCGGGACGAACGTTGTGTCTGGAGCGGATATTTTTCAATGAATGCATTGTTTTCATGTATGGTCAAATGTGGACACTAACAACTTAAGACATACATCGTCTGCAAACTACTAAAAATAAAGCATGGAAATATGTGTGGTAGGGATAGCAGTCAAAACTAGAAAATTAATTACATGGATAAGGAAACTGACATGAGTGGTAGATTTTATAGTGAAAGTAAAGGCACTGGCCTAGCAGTGAGTTGGGCATATTGTAAGAAGAAATAACGATCTATAAAAAAAAATAATAATAAAAAGAAAAGAAATGAAAAGGATAGGATAATGAGAAATAAAACCCATCCTCATACAAAGTGCTTGACGAAAATAAGAAGAACTGCGTAGTAATGTGTAAAAGATTTGCTCAAGATAGATGCTTGCGGAGAAGAGTTGTAAAGATCTTCACCCAGCAGTGACGATGACATTCAACAAATTTTAAAATGGTGTAAATTTCGCCATATTTCTACAATCTTATAAAGGACAAGTTTCAGACAATACAAGGGATGATTTACAACTTATAAATTATGTTTATTTAAACCTTTGCTTCTTCTATATGGAAACAATATTACCGGGAACTTTTAATTATGTGCATCAGATAATGTCAGCATAAATTGACAGTAAGTTGACGTCAGTGATCATGGGTTTCAAAAGTTATTATGTCTGATTAGTTGTAACAGATTTGTTTAAAATTGAATATTATAAAATTAAGATGAGAAATAAACAAACTAACGAAGATCATGACCAAAAAACTTTTCAAGTTCTACAAGTAAAGTAGAAACAAGCAATTGATCCAAATAAGCGAATTCTACTTCAAAAAATATTCTGCGATGGGCTAGAAGCCTTATCGAATGAGGCTTGAAATTCTACATCGTAAACTGGTCAGAAAGGAGAAATTTCTCAAGGCATGAAGGAAGCAACTTCTACTCTAACAATTCTAGTGTATAATTCTCGGGATGTAATTCTAGAAGTTCAAAATAATACTTATAATTTTCATTTCAAACATTCACAAATATTCTTCCCCATTTGGTACAAGAACTAGTTGAAGGATCTGCTTTACAATTAAACTGAATATTTGTACCGAAACAAGTGGTGTATTTCAAGGTGTAGCTAATTTTTTGATGGAAGTTTTCATTGAAGGTTCAACACGAAAACAAAACTCAATTGGCGAAGAAAAATTGAATGTTTTTGATCACTTGTAAACCGTGATTTGTAATTTATTAAGAACTTTATTTTCTTTTAAATTAACATACCGTAAAATGAAGTAAAATCAGTCAATCAGACATATTTTTAGCCTTCCTGAAAAATATGACATATTCACCAGTCCAAATACGTTTTTCTTTTTTCTGAAAACTTTAATCTTTCCGATCAACCTAGCTCAACTACTGAATTTTCAGGACTAGGTGCAATGTAATTCTAAACGTTCAAAATAATACTTATAATTTTCATTTCAAACATTCAAAAATATTCTTCCCCATTTGGCAAAACTATTTTTGTACTAACGTTACTCTAAAGAATGAGATTACTTTTATATAGACGTGTTTCTAATGTGAAAACCATATAGATAGATATTTGTAATATGTTGTTAAGCTACAGAAGCGTTTCTTCAGATTCATAAGAAAAAAAATCAAGTTTAGAACCTGTTTTTAAAGTACTTTTGACTTTTTTCATTTGTCAATAAATTCCTGAATATTTACCTACTATTTTGTCTATGAATAGACTCAGCAGATGAAATACAAAGAAAAATTTAAAATCAAAATAAAAGAACAGTAATTACCTAGTGATTATAAAAAATCTTTTCTTTTTAATGTCTCCATTTTATGTATTTTATCATCATTACAATTATTATTATTAACTTTTTTATTTTAAAATACAAATCTTGTGTAAAAACTAAAGATCTTGTGTAAAAAGTAGCATAACTAGGATTTGCTCACAACTACGAAGATTTACATTTGATATTTTCCACAAATGAGATCAGCAAAAGTAAAATATTAAAACATTAAAATCATAAACCTCTTTCTTAGGATCCTTTTTGATTGGTTGCAGATACGTATCGATGAGATCTTTCCAGAAATCTATCTCTTTGCTTGGCAAATAATCAGTTGTTCCTCTCTTCAAAGCTTTGTCTTCTATCCACCAAGGGTTCTTCAAATCGTCTCTCTCCTCTTTCGGCTCTTCTATATTGAAGATGAAGTAAAGTAAAATAATCAAATAATTAACATATGTACAGAATAGTTGAGAGATAGCTCCCTAATAAAAAAAAATGTTAATAACATTACAAATTTTGACTTTTGTGGGTTCAACAGAATAGTGAAAAGAGTATGGAGTGTAAAAATTAAACCAGCGTTGTTCACAGTTACTGTAATTGTCTGGAAACAGCTTTGGCTGGTTTCCACAGGAACTCCGATGGTATATTAATCAAATAATGTGGAATGAGATCCTCTAGTTCATCCAGTGCTTGTGCAGGGTGTTTATCTGTCACGAAAGTCACAAAAGTAACGAAAAAGTCACGAAATCAGAAAACGGTCATGAAAATCAAGAAAAAGTCACTAAATTTGTATTTTTGTCACGATGTTTTAAATCTGTACAAATATAAGTACAGACTGGAAAATTTTGTTCTATAGAACATCAAAATTCACCACCAAAAATGTCTATGGTCAGATTTAAACGCTACCAAATCGCAAGCAAAGCATGATTCCATAGCATGCATGAAAATTTGGCCTAATTCGCTCCCAAATTTGCTTTTGAGAATGTTATCAAATTTTATGGTTTGATAAAGAAAAGAAAACGAAATTTCATTTTAGAAACTTAGTAGACACCCTGTTGTGGTTTAGTGTGGTAAATATCTTTTTCGCATATTATATTTTGTTACGTAAAGTAACTAGAATTTTGATGCAGCATCTTGAAATCTAATAATTCATGTTTAAGACATCGCAATTCAAGAGAAGAACATGAGAACTCTGTTGGGTCCGAAGCTTTCTAATATCGCATAACTTTAGATGTCACTGCCATTTTCTAAATTAATATCAGTTTCTAAGGTTACAATGTTATCTGTAATCATACTAAAATTTACCGTTTTATACCCCTTCTTTATGTTTCAAGTGTATTTAACTGTTTAACGATATGTAAGCAAATAATTCTTTGCGTTAACAAACTTAATTTCTTCGATTTTTATCATTAGAAACTTTTTACTTTACTTTTCATCTACTTCGTTACTAAATTTGTTTACTACATTATATATATATATATATGTCTTCATTCATTTCATTTCTTATTTTTTGGTCAGGTCGAAAATTGGTATCAAAATAATGCAGACCTGGAACCCAGTTGGTATCATACTTATAGCATCACTTATCATTCAACAGAACAAACAAAGCATTGAAAATTCAAAAATATAACACAAGCTTCAAACTAATACAATAACAGAATAAATTAAAGAATTCTTGTAACAAGAGGAGAAGCTGTTCGTTACACACAATAACATTTATTAACAAAAAATAAAAGCATTTTTTTAGAGGAAGTTACTTTTCAATCTCTGTTTATATGTAAACTAATGTTTCATTTAAAAATTAACTATAATTTAATATTTCTTTCCTATTAAGAAAATATAAACGTTATTTCTATTTTAAGTGCACGATTTGAAAGTAAAGTGGCACTGTTTTTTTTTTTAATCATTTTGTTTGAATTATTCGTAATCAATGAAAACAGAAAAGATATAAAGAGAACTTCTGCATCCTAAAATCATCCACCTTCTTTTAGACTACAAAGTTACTACTTAAAAACTAAGTGGATTTAACAGTTTTCATTTGTCATTCATTTAACACATTATACAATGTTAGTTGAATACCTAATTGATTTTAATTGACATTTTTTCAGAAAGTGAGTTCAAGCAGTACATAAATTACGTAAATTATATTTGCCTTCTATTTCTGGAGGACTGGTAACTGGATCCACTAGTAGTAAAGGGACCTCTTCAGATGGTTGTTCAGTAATGGTAGACATTATACTTGTACTGACTGAAGTCCTTCGGCGTTTAGACAGATAACTGAAAATTACATGGAAAACAGCACATTTAATATGTATATTCATTCACAAACATACTTAACTAATATTTCGAACTCTGATACTGGTGAAAAAGTACCGCTCGCATATAATGCATTTTTTTAATGATAGTGGCACACATGTGTCAGAATATTTCAGTCACTGATGATTAGGGTTTCTATATGTTACAGCACATATTTACCGGAATTGTTTCTTATTACGAGGTTATGTCTCGGTGTACCAACAAAATTCTTCGAGACACAGAATCGTCCCATAATTGTAATTGTGAATTTGTATTTAATTTTCTCATTCTTAAACTTCAAACATGCAATTCCCAACATATCGATAGCTATCGTCTTAAAAATATCATACTAATGTACAATTCTCTATGTTTCGAGATTAGTGCCACTAGCGGACATCATAAGAACTAAGTAGGAATGACACTGATCTGCTACGTATCGAAATTACTTATATTATTACATGTACCTTCAAAATGCCTAAGAGAATTGTTCTCACAGAAAGACTAAGGACTAAATACCTTTTTATTATATCATGTAAATGTAATGAAAAAGTGTCCAGTATTATTCAAACTGAAGGTGTTCTGTATATAAACTACCCTACTTAAAACCTTAAAAATAAATTTAGCTCAAAGAATAATGAGTATTGTTTTTTTACTAGACCTATCTCTCTCTCTCTGTATATACATATAAACTTTGGTATTGTTGATGTAGCCAAGAATAGCGTGAAAATGGTTGATTTAAGTGGTGATTATTGAATATGCATAAATTCTTATTCCAGTACAACCTCCTAACCTTGCGTAGAAAATTGATCATAGAAATTTATTTTCTCGTATGCTCTTTCTTTTAAACACTTAGCTTTCAAGCCCTTACAATTCGTCGTATAACTATAGAAAAGAATTAATAATACGAAAGAACTGGTAGCTAAACCAATGTCTGCGTAAGATTTGATCATCATCATAGGTATTCTGCCTTTATTGGCAGGTCACTTGCCGCAGCTGAGAAGCTTCCATGCTCCACGGTCCTCCGCTAACCTTTTCGTCTTCGCGTACGATCTTTCTGTTTTAATATCATCCATTAATTGTAGTCTCCTTCGCCCCATCTCTCTCTTTCCCGCCACCATACCCTCTAGGACGTCCCTCATGATAAATCTCTTCTTAGGCAATGTCCCAACCAGTTTCTCTTCCTCTTCCTAATAATGTCTAAAAGTGTTCTTTTCTCACCCACCCTTTCTATCACTCTCTCATTCGTTTTCCGCTCGACCCAACTAATTCTTTTCATTCTTCTCCACATCCACATTTCGAAGGCTTCCAGTCGATTTTCGTCACCTTTACGTAATGTCCACGTTTCCGCCTCATATAGTAAAACACTCCACACGAAGCATTTTATGAATCTTTTTCGCAACTCTTTATTCAAGGTCCCACAAAACAGACTTTTCTTCCTTCTAAAGGCTTCTTTCGCCGTTCCTAACCTCGCTTTTATTTCACATTCACATTTCATGTCATTACTAAGAATACTACCCAGGTATCGAAAACTATTCACTTGTTCTATTTTCTCCCCTCCTACTTTTATATTTGACACAGACCCTTCCAATCACCAATCACTACGTTCCAATCACCATGGCTTTTGTCTTTCTAACATTTATTTTCATCCCATATTCTTCAAAGCCCTTTCTCATTTTTTCTAAAATTTTATTGATTTTAATTTTAAGAGAGGAGAAAACACTGAAAATAAGATAATAGAGCTCACAGGAAGTAAGTATAGGAAACATGTAGGAATAACAGCTGAAACAAGGCTGTGCCAGGAAAAACATAGAAGTTAGAACTACCCCTTATGAAATTTTCTAAGATTCGTTGGATCAAATGGCATTTTATTTCTTTCTAATGAGCTTTCGTTTCTTTCTCTTTAATAATAATTTTCCCAAAATATTTCATAGATGAGACCTTAAGCTGGAGGGTTAGTAAAATTGGGAATGAGTAAATAATTAGTATTATATAAAATAATTGACATTCAAAAGAACTTGTTACACTGAGAAAGAGATGAGATGGAAAAGGTCAAGAAAACTTTTAAATTAATTGATTCGGCTGCAAGGAGAAATTCCCTAAGAAATTACGAATTTAACAATTGTACTTCGCTGCAGCAAAAAGTACTCAGCTGATTGAGCTGAAAATTAGTGTACAAAGAGAGACTAAGAAGTACTAGGTCTAGGTCTAACAAGACGCGACTGAATAAAGGTTAACGAGGTGGTTTAAAAAAGCAAAAAACTATATATATATATATATATATATATATATATATATATATATATATATATATATATATATATCGGGTGTTCTGAAAATGGCGCACATGGACCACAGAGCACTATTCTACAAGTCATAAGGAAGCAAAATATATATATATTTGTATATCTTCCGGGTCCTTGTCTGGAGACACGAATTGCACTATGTGGCAACATCGCAAATAAAGAACCATAGAGTAGATCTACGAGTCTATCAAATAATTGCATCGATTATTTCCAAATGGCAGCTAAAGTCGATATAGATTGATCCCAGAATCACTTATTAGTTTAGCAATCGATTTTACTGCTTGATGTATTTGTATAGTGATGGTACTGGCTCCAAGTTAATCTGCGACGTTGCTTCATTGTGAAATTTTGATTCCTCATAGCGGCTGAAGGAGGCCCCGGAGGGCAAACCATCATATAATATTTTCGCTTTATTTTGGCCTGTAGAATAGTACTCTGTGTTCCGTGGGCGCCATTTTTAGAACACCCGGTGTATGTACCAGCATAATTGTGGAACGTAAGGAGCGAATTCTGAAATTTGATACACGCATGACTTACAATTTAGAAAGGAATACATTAACAGTAAAACACCCGAACGGAAAGGGGGGGGGGGTAAAAGAGGTAATGTAAAAATAATTTTACAAAAATGATCAATACGTAGTGTTAAATACATAGTTTTCGGAGTCGCTAAGATGAATAGTAACACTTGCAATGCCGTGAAAAGTTGGATTCAATGTATGATGGTCTGCTTAAATAGTGGTGATTGTTATTGCGTATAGATAAATAGACCCGTTACGGAACAATGTGTGCATCTTCGCTAGTGACTATCGGATTGGATATAGTACTGAAGTGTATCGGGATTCGTATCGAAAACAGACAGATTGCACATCTTAGATTTCGGCGTTAGTTCGAGGAAGAAAATGTGGAATTCATAAATCCATGAGTTCTCGAATAGGGTATGCGTATTAGGCTGTCTCCTTCACGCAATTTTGGAACGAGTAGAAAACAATTATTATGATTTTCATCTCTCTCTCTCTCTCTCTCTATATATATATATATATATATATATATGTGTGTGTGTGTGTGTGTGTGTGTGACAACTTTGAAGCAATAACTTTTCTTCAAATTAGCTATGCAATGACTAGAGTCCGGATTTTTATGTAATATCACCCCCTAAATATGTACATAAATATATAACAAAAATCGCTTAAAAATGTAAGAAAGAATATGTAATATTAAGTATTTACATATTTATGAAAACGTAATATTAACACGCGTATGAGTATGCAATATTTAAACGAATTATGAAAATCTACTACACTTTATCCTGCTTAATGCAAGTCCTCCAATGAAGTGAAATACTTGAACAGCTGAGACAGTCATACGTCACTGACGTGACTGATTGCAGGATAATAAACATCAGACGCGAATGAAGGAAGATGTGAATCGGCAAGAAAGAAACAGGAAAGCCCCGAGAAAAGCAATGCGTACCGCATTTGTACGTCAGAAATCTCATGTGGTGTGATGTGGTCCCGTTTCAAATCTAGAACCTTTTACACTAAATGCGCATCCGTCACCACGGCCCAATCTTGAAATGAATTATACGCAATATACAAATTTAAATACTAAAAGCAACTTAAGACGAAATGTATTGTATTATATATGTTTATTTCATGTAGGGAAAAGCAGTCCTATATCTTTTAAACAATACCAGCTGAACTAAGATTGAAGAATATTTCCACTAATGAACGTTTTTAATTTGAAATAAAGTACTTACAAAAGACGTGCCTGCAGTTCAACTGTGTGTTGTTGCACAATGGGTTACAAGGTACATTTCCAAATGATCAGAAGTAAAATTTTGTCGGCGATCGGATAAAATATTCTTGTATGCAGAGAATGATCTCTCCACATCACATGAGGTAACCGGAGCGTATTTCAACAGGGGGATGTAGTTGGGGGAAATATCTTCAGGGGGAGGTTCTTGTTTCACCACTGAGAATCTCACACACTGCCAATAGGCTGTCGTAACCCGGGTTTCTTTCCTGCACTGCATTTAGTTTCTTTCGAACTTTTTCTCCTACATCTCCACACACACCTTGCAGCAGTCTCTTTGAATCCTCTGATTTCCATGGATTCCGGAAGAGGCCGCCCAACAGGCTCTAGCTTTTTAATGCTTGTAGGTAGTCAACCAAAATTGCTGTCTATGTATGCGATATCACACGCTACTTTTGAGTCATTAAACAGTTTCTGAGCAATGCCAACTGACACAACGGAATCCGATGGAAATGAATGAACAACAGGCTTAATTTTTAAAAAAATGTTCATTGTAGAAATGTACTTCCTGTATCCAAGTGCCCCATCGCGTTAGCACAGGCTTTGTTTACAAGTTCATTACATGCTTTATGATTATAACAATAATTTTTTAAAAGAATAATTGAAGCATTTTTTTGTGTGTGTAAGTTTAAGTTTATACTGATTTCACTGTTAAAATGTATTACTGTAACAATAGTTCATGAAAGATCTAATAATAAATTTACCTTTCAATGTCTGCAAACCGAGCATCAAGCCCCTTCAAAATCCGTAGACTTTCATCTTCTCTTTTCTGCTCAGCACAACAAATACATTTGAACAAATTTCCAAATGAGAACTCCACAGAACCATCATCACTGTTGTCCTGACCAAGTTGCTGAAGTTTCGATAGGAATGTGCTCTTCTTTTTCTTGCTTTCCGCTAGTTTCTTCATCTCCTCTTCTTGTTGTCTCTCCAGTTCTAATTCCTAAATTAAACGTTTTGTAATTTTTTTATATGACAACTTTCCTTTAAGTACATTTTGCAAAACCCAGTTTATCCAAATAATAGTAGTAATAATACTAACGGAATAGTGTCATTATCTGAGAAACTTTTTCCTCGTTTCGTAATGTGTGATCAACTTATTACCATTATTTCTGGGTTTATATACCGGTACTTCACTTCAGAATTTTGTAATTCAGGCAGAATATCAAATTTCTCGGGACGCTTTGTCTACACCTAAAACATTGTTCTACTACGAATTGAACGCGGAACTACTCACATCAAAGACAAGCGTTTAAATATAAGACTGCTAGATGCACCCATAAATAGTACAAGGGATATTCCATTTATTTTTATTTTTATTATTATTATTATTATTATTATTATTATTTTATTATTATTTTATTATTATTATTAAAGTAATATAAATATTACAATGCAACCTTAGTATTGTTCTATTGCCTTATACATATTATTACCAACCTGTTTAATACTTTATTAGGTCCCTATGTAATGATAAAAGAAAGTTTAGTGCTAATTTCTATACTTTTTCAGATATAACATTTTTGAAATAAGACATGACTTCTTATCCACTTTATGGAATTGCAAATACTTAATACTATTTCTTACAATAATAATGATGATACTATACGTGTTATTATTCTGATTAGAATCTCGAAATATCCATTATTTAAAATGAAGATCTTCATTTATTTATCATTTTGTATGTTGCATATTTCCTGGGGGAGAAGCTGAACTCCCACCAGGCGCCTCCCCAGGTGGCGGATTGGGGAAGGCCTGCTAGATATAGCAGGTACCGAAAAATTCGGGGCGGACCAAATCAGCACTGCTGCCTTGCAGTTGGTAGGAGGACCTACAAAGGCTAAGGGAAGACGACCCTGACAGAAAACTCCTGGTCCTCCAGGTTGGGGGTTGGGCGCAGGGCTAACAACCTTGTCTCGGAAAAACAAGATGTTCAGAAAACTACACCATTGCTTCGGATAGGACAGAAGAATGGAGGCGACGGGAGAAGGAAAACGGACCTGATACTGGCAACTTGGAATGTACAAACAATGTTACTACCTGGAAAAATGGAAGAAATAGCAAACGAAGTCACAGAGCACAAAATAGACATCACCGCAATTCAAGAGATAAGGTGGCACAACCATGGAAGAATAGATAAGAAGAATTACACAGTCTACTTCAGTGGCACACCCACAAGAACAGGACAATATGGTACAGGCTTCATAATACGGAAAGAAATAAGAAAAAGCGTATTGCAATTCAATCCAGTAAATGAACGTATATGCACATTAAGGATCAAAGGAAAATTCAGAAATATAAGCTTAATATCAGTACATGCTCCAACAGAAGAAAAAGGTGAAAAAGAAAAAGAAGAATTTTATGATTTACTGGAGAGAACATGTGACAAGATAGCCAAATACGACATGGTGATAATTCTAGGAGACCTCAATGCGAAAATAGGAAATAAAGACACGGTTGACAAAGTTACTGGAAAATATTCACTCCACGATGAAAGTAACCAAAATGGAAACCTACTAACAGAATTTGCAATACGAAACAAAATGACCATAAAAAGCACCTATTTCCCACACAAGAGAATACACCTAGGAAAATGGAAATCGCCAGATAACAATACTATAAACCAGATAGATCACGTCATCACCAACCAAAGACATGCTACATCGATAACGGACGTAAGATCACACAGAGGATATAACTGCGACTCTGATCACTTTCTAGTTAAAGTCAAACTCAAAGAAAAAATAAGCAAGTTGCAAAACACTCAAAAGAAAGTAAGAAAAAAGTGGAACGTAGATAAATTTGAAACAAAAGAGAACATACAAGCGTATGAAAAAGAAATAAACAAAATAGTGCAAAATTGGGAAACAAACGAGAGAACAACAATAGAAGAAAAATGGGAAAGGGTAGAGTCGGCGCTGAAAGAAGCAGCAGATAATACAATCGGACAGAAACACAAGGAAGAGACCAGAGACTGGTACGACGAAGAATTTAAGGATATAATAGACAGAAAGAATAAAGCAAGACAAAAACTGCTACAGAGAGAAACACGAGGCAACTATGAAAGGTACAGAGAGCTAAGAAAAGAAGCTAATAAAATGTGCAGAAGAAAGAAGAGGGAAAAAATGAAACGTGAAATACAAGAAATAGAAGCATTGAGCACACAAAATAAAGCAAGAAAGTGTTATGCAGCAATAAAGAGAATAAACAAAGACTACTTACCAAGAAACATAGGATTCAGGGATAAAAGTGGAGAACTGATAGGAGATGAACAGAAGATACTACAGAGATGGGTAGAATATTTCCAAACACAATATGGTGAAATTGATGAACAGAACAGCTCCAGTGAGGAAGGAACTCAGCAAGAGACAGATAATACAGACAGTGATAACAATGAGAATAAACCTACAAAAGAAGAAGTGGATAAAGCCATCAGAAAACTACGAAACAACAGATCACCAGGTGAAGACGAAATAGTAGAGGAAATGCTAAAACACTCCGGAACCCGAATGAAAGAAGAAATACATAGGCTGATAGAACAAATATGGGAAGAAGAAAGGATACCAGAAAAATGGAAAACAGGAATAATCATACCATTACACAAAAAAGGAGATAAAACTGAATGCTCCAATTACAGAGGAATCATGCTGTTAAACACAACTTATAAAGTTCTGACAGGGATAATCAATGAAAGAATAAAGAAACACACTGAGAAGATACTAGGAGAATATCAATGCGGGTTTAGACCTAATAAAAGCACAACAGACCAATTATTCACATTGCAGCAGATCATTGAAAAACACTATGAACACGGAGTAAAATTGCATATCCTATTTGTAGATTATGAGAAAGCATTTGACAGCGTGAACAGAAAGCAACTAATAAAAGCCACGAAGGAATTCAAGATACCTGGGAAACTGATAAAACTCACACACATGACATTAGAGGAAACCTCAGCAAAAGTAAAAATAGAAGACAGTCTAAGCGAAGAATTCAAGTACTATAAAGGAGTGAAACAGGGTGACAGCTTATCCATAACATTGTTCATAATAGCACTGCACGCCGCGATCTGCAACATATATAAAGGAGGAACAATATTCACGAAAATCACACAAATATGCGCCTATGCCGATGATATAGCCATAGTAACACGCACAGAGAGAGACATGAGGAAAACATACACATAGCTAGAGAAAGAGGTTAACAAAATAGGACTGCGAACTAATATAAAGAAAACAAAGTACATGGTAATAACAGCGTACGCAACAGAAAGAAATCAAAAATCAATCATAATAGAAGGTAAAGAATTTGAAAAAGTAGACAAGTTTAAATATTTAGGCCTAACAATCACAGATAAAAACTCCATAAAAGATACAGTAAAGGAAAGAATACAACTAGGCAACAAAGCATATTGCGCAAACATGAAGTTACTAAAAAGTAAAAACACAAGTAGGGGAACAAAAATGAGAATATACAAAACGTTAATAAGACCAGTAGTAACATACGGCTCCGAAACATGGCCACTGGCAAAAGAAATCGAGAAAAAACTCAGAATTTTCGAAAGGAGAATAGTAAGGCAAATTTACGGATTAATTAAAGAACAAGAAACCTGGCGAATCAGAACTAACGAAGAGATCAACGACATAATAGAGAATCAGGATATAGTCAGGTTCATAAAATCGAATCGGCTAAGGTGGCTAGGACATGTAATAAGAATGGACAACGACAGGATGCCATACAAAATCATGAAAGAAAGACTCTACTCCAGCAAAAGGAAAGGAAGGCCAAAAACCAGGTGGCTGGACGGGGTGGAAAGTGATTTGGAAAAATTGAAGGTTCGAGGATGGAAGGAAAAATGCAAAGATCGGGAAGAGTGGAGGCAAATAGTGGAAGAGGCCAAAGCCCACCCAGGGCTGTAGCGCCAAGTGGTAAGGTAAGTAAGTAAGTAATGTTGCATATTTGCAGTGAGAACATTCTAACGAGAAAGGAGAGTAAACACCAGGCAATGTGTTTTAAAAGAGAATGGAAATCATACCATTAACAAAATAGGGAAAGAAAAATTAGAAACGCAAACAGGTATAGTACAAAAAAATGTAAAGGAAATGCATTAAAAATTCACAAAATAATGAAACTAATAAACGCAAAATTATTAGGAAAAAATCCTTTTTGCTATCATTAGAACAAAGAAGCTAATTAGGTGTATATAAATAATTTCTTTACTGATATGTTTGTCACTCAGCTGAAAAAATATTTTATGTAGGAAATTCTTCCTAATGCAACCACAAATTTATTAGAAATTATAAAATATATCACGACTATGAAATGTAGTACTTTTGAGCATACATATTTCCTCAACAAATTTGCAATCCTTGACAGTGGCGTAGCACACTTTTGCGGGCCCCCCCGCAAAGTATAGAGAAGGGGCCCGAGTTGTAAAGCCGATAGAAGTAAGGTTGAAGTTCTACTTCTTTAAATCTTTATTCATCGCAAGATTTCGGGGCCCTCTATACCTCGGGGCCCCCCCGCACTGTGGGGGTTGCGGGGGCAGCTGCTACGCCACTGATCCTTGACCAGAAAGCAATATAGAAAGACTACTGAAATACCTGTTCTTTGCGCGAGAAGTATAAGTTTGTGTAAAATGTTTAAAAGGTATAAAATCTTTTCTTCATTTAGGATGCGTATTTGAATAGAAATGGTTATAAAAACCCGGCTCAACCTAAGTGCTAACTACTTTCCAAAATTCATTTGAAATAGTTCAAATATTTTCTCGTGATGGCGAAAAAGACAACGTTAATATCATCGTCGACTTGCCTGCTCCCCAACCCCATCTCCAACTATTTAGAAGCGGAGTTTTCGGAATTGCAGCAGTACTAGTAACGGCTCAAGAGTTCAACAACAGGGAAGTCACATTGTCAATCGGGCTGAAAACTGGCTTTGCACCTCGCTCCACCCCGCATCGCAAAATCATCCCTTGACTTTAAGGTTTCCAACTCTGGAAAATAAAATTACTGGCACTTCTTCAAGATTGCCTATGATATGCCTAAGTGTGAAGTATCTCTATCCGGACCCACCCATGGGAAGAAAATGTACTATCGTAGACAAAAGCGCATTAGCACCTGCATTCTGTATATTCTTAGTACATTTACTAATGAGTCTAATAAATACCTTCTGCTAAAAAAAAAAAAAAGAAAAAAAAGAAACTGAAGTCGCTATTTATCATTTTATTGTATTGATCAGTAACTGCTACTTCTTTAAAATTATCGAAACAGATTAACAAAAGTATATTAATCTTTTCGTGACAATTTTGAATTTATAAAATGAAATTTACTCTTTAAACTTATACGTCAACTTCCTAAAGAATTAAGTTGGAAGTTTAAGAAAAGTTGTTATATGCAGCAGCTAAGAACGTGCAACAATAAAATCTAATTATTATCAAATTTCTGATGTTAAATAAATGAAATAAACTGTCATAGATTAAAAAATATCGCTTAATGTATAATACAGCGGAAATTTGTATTTGTAGAGAGACTGTTGAAGAATTTCGATGTTCAATGTTTTATTCTGGATTACAGATTTCAAAATCGCGGTCATAAAGAGGCTGATAAGAAGTTTGTACCGGTCACCCGCCTTGATCAAAATAACAGGAATATTTCCGGGGAGACCGGTGAAGTACCGGACAGTTGGCAACTCTACTTGGCTTTGGGTCCTTCAGTGACGTTTTACTTGAAGGCATTCTTTGAATTCTGATATTAGGTATAAATATTGCAGGAAAAATTTACCATTATATAATCATATATCCAACACAACGGTTATATGCAACGGTCTCCTACCCATTTACATAATACTTAAAAGTGTAATTTGAAACAGATACTAAAACTAAGTAATAGTGGAAACTTACTTTTTTTTATCGTATATTTATTTATTTATTTCTAAAATTATTACCATTACTATTAAGTATTCTGCCTTCGGCAGATCCTGGGACTAATAAGTTTTTCTTTCTTTTTTTCTTTCATATATCTGAAAATGTTTTGTCCATGTTTCTCTATCTCCAGTTTCTGCTCTTAAATGCAATATTTTCTTCTGTTTTTCAGATCATGGTCTTCTTCCTGTTCCTCGCTTTCCTACAATGTTTTCCCTTTATAGTGTTATGAACAAAATATTTTCTTCGCAAGATGTGTCCAATTCGTTTGATCTTCATACGATGGATGCTGACCAAAAACGTCTTCTTTTTTCCTACCGGTTCTAAAACATACCGTTTGTTACCCTCTCCGTCCATTTTATCTCCTCTATCTTTCTTCAACATCACACTTCGAAACTATCTAAATATTAGTGGTAGGCACAAAAACCGGTTTAGGTTTTTGGTTTTGAAAATCGGAACAAAACTGGTTCCGATTTTTTCCAAAATTTGATCTATTTCTGACCAGGAAACTGGTTTTTGGAGGAAACCGAAACCGGTTTCGCTGGAAAACCGAACCGGATTTTGGAGAAAACGCCGGTTTTTCGGGTTTCGGTTTTTCTACAAACCGGTTTCCGGTTTTATAAAAACCGGTTTTGTCCATCCCTACTAAATATTTCTTCTCTAACTTTCGTAATGTCAAAGTCTGTGAAACATACAGTCCAATACTTCATATATAACACCTGACCATCTTCTTTCTTAGTCCAATGTTAAGCCTGGTAGTTTGGGGTAATCTTTTCTTGTTGAATGCCTCTTTGCCTCTTTGACCTGATCTCTTTGGTACAAGAAGTGTCCCTCATCAAAAATCTTCCCAGATATTTGAACTGATCAATCTCTTGAAGCTCTCTTTGTGCTACTCGGATCCATAAGGGCGTGTTTCCACGGGAATTCTCGTGACTTTCAATTTTTCGATGTTGATTTCCATTCCATATTGTTTCCCAGTGTCAAATATTTTATCCATCATCTCATGTAGATATATTTTGGTTCTAGCTATAATAATTGTGTCATTCACATACTTGATTTTATTAATGATCTTGAAATCTTCAATTTTGAAATTTTGAAATCTTCAACTTCCGTTAATGTTTCCTTTATTAAGCATTCTCTGCAAACGTTGAATAATTGAGGTACCATACTATATCCTTGTCTGATTCCTCTCCCAATTTCCACACTATTGGTTCCTCTTTGATTCATGCGCAACTTCAATTGTTGTCCAGGTTGCAAATGAGTCGTCGATTCCTCAAATTGATCCCAATTTCTTTAAGGATTTTCAGAAGTTTGGTGCAATTGACCCGGTCGAATGCTTTTTTTTTCAATCGATGAAGCACAAGCACAACTCTTTCCTTACATCAAGGACGCGTTCTGATACTTCTAAAATAGAGATCGATAATATTTTCATGATAGATTGAAACTAGTATGCATTCAATTTCGATCGTTTTCTAAAACAGTTGAGTAATACATTCGATCATTCATTTTCAACATCGACATTGACCGACTATTTAACGTAGACTCTGAATCACACATATTCCTACCGAGAATCGAACTCTGGTATCCCATGCCAAAGATGTCTTTGCAAAACATATACGCACGAGGAAGCTTCAAAACATGCATGGAATTCCGCAAGTCTTCTGGGAACCGAATTTACTGACCGTCCCATGAGTGTTTCCACCTTAAACCTACCCTACATAACTTGACAATTGACTGTTCTCTACTTATTGGTATTTTATGATAATTTTCAATTACAAGTGTAAACACTTACATATTTGTCTGTAGCTTCGCATCTTTGTTTGCACGGTAACATATCACTGGTAAATCAATTTAAAATGTAATTCAAGAATATTCATACATTTCCTAAATGCTTTTAAAAAAAGTTAGTTAAACATACATCAGATATTATTAAATTCCCAAATTGTAAAGTACACTAAGAAAGTGCCTTATTTTCTTCCTTTGTAATAATTTGAATATGAGTGTCGCTAAAAAACAATGATTCGAAATTCTACTGTGAATCCTTCTCGTCTTTGAAATGATATGTCATTAATTTGTGTGTGCGAAAAGAGAAACAAATCAATCCCTCTTCGCTTGGATTAAGTGCATCAGCACAGCCACAAAACTTAGGTTCTGTCCTATTTCATCTTACCCCGCGATCTCCTTTGCTGACCGAAACAGATTCTTTTTATCAGTTACCGAAAACATGTGATTACATTGTATGTAAAGACAAGCGTTTAAAGGGATGTCTTGTTCTACACAGGTAAACACTAGAAAAAACTAAGCCAGAATATGTGAACGGAAAGTAACATTAAGCATCATGATTTGCGCTTTGTTGGCAAATCTCTCATAGACATTAATCAGGGTTGCAAACTCCATATTAAAATAATCATATTTTTTCTTCGGTCGTTCCTCATTTACATACAGGAATAAAATGTCAATAATTTTCCTTAGTAGTTCTCTTTATAGTATATAGTAATTGGGAAGGCACGTATCTTTGCGACTACATTACAGAGCCGCCCTGCTCCGCAGTTTTCGGGTGTTACTTTGTTACTGAAATAGTGGCTTGATAAGTTTTATGTGTACGTTAGTTTCCCAAAATATAACTAACTATACGAGTATATCTTTTCAGTCTATTATAACACTAAGTTTTCCAGTGTTCTTTTCCTGACACTAAGTTCTTTTCCTAACTTTGCTGTAGCAGCTCAAATGAAAATATAGCATTTTTGTAAACAACAAAAATACAGAAAACAAAGTTCTCCGTTCAAGCATTTTTTTTTTCATATAGCTCAATGTTTAGATTAACTTAACTTACCTCTTTGGTTTTCTGTTTTGTGGCTACTTCTCTGGTGCCCCAAGATACAACGTTTAAGTTGAAAAGAGAATAAACGATAAGCAACAGATACATGCTGGGTACTGTGATGTAGTACATAATTCCATGAGGCAAGCACCCTAACTCCAGTGGATGAAGAAGACCAGTCACAATAAAGCTCCCAGCCACAGCAAACAGAAATAAACTCGATGGTGCCAAAGGCCCGTCGTAGGATATCTGCATACAAATACCCACAAGCACGGCCATCATGAGTAATCCATAGGCTGTACTGATAATCTGTGCTAGGATGAGCTGCAATAGATAATATATTATTTTAAAAAAATAAGAATATTATGTGTACTTAAGGTAATTATTAGAACATATAAAATTGGAGACTTGGTCGGAAGAAGGGCATGTAGACCGATACGCCAATTCTCAGCGAAACACTTCAAATGATTGAAAATGTTTCATTCTATTGAGGCAAAATTTCGTTTTAGCAATTTGGTCCTGCCGGACATAGCATATGATTTACTAACTTGGTGTAGTAAATACATAATGGTATTTAACAATAAAGTTGTTATTACACTGTGAAATATAAAAGAATTTAACTGTTTTTTCCTTGAGTTATATTCCTACAAACTGTCTATTGAATATTCCATTTACGAATTATTCGTAATTGAAATCTTTAGTTGCAAATATCTCAGTTCTTAATTATTACCTATAAGTATTTGTTTCAGCCAGATACTTTAAGAATTATATTAATTATAAACGTCAAATTTTATGATTTAAGTAGCTGAAATGTCCGCTCTCCGCACGGGGAGAATAGATTTATGAAAAATATGTGAGCTTCCTCTCCCGGTTAGGATACGCATATCAATGAAAGTGTAACAATAAAGTCCCCATAAATTACTTTATTTTTGGCATAAAATTTGAACTTTCTACCCCTTAGAATACATCCCTTTTAACAAAGTTACATGATAAATTCTCAGCTTGAGATAGGTACCAACTATGTTCAAAAATTTATTTCAAACTTTTGAACTATTTCCCCCTGACGAGATCATAAACTTCAGGAAACATTGATTTCAATGTGAAGAAAGAAATTAAAGAAAATGCTCTCCTTCTGATCGATTATTTGAGCAGAGAGAAATTGTGAAGGCTGAAAGCTATTGCAGGATACTTCTGAAGTTGAGGGATACCATCAGACGAAAACGTCCTGTTCTCCTTCGTCGTAGTGTGATTCTTCTCGATGATAATACGGGACCTCATTCAGCACAAAATACAGTTAAGTGTATTCAGTGTTTACGCTGGGAACGACAAGAGAATTCTCTACAGCCCTAACATAGCATTCAGTAACCTTCACCTTTTCCGTACTCTAAAGCAGCAGTACTCTAGCTATCATTATCTGGAATGTGATAATTTCAAAACCGCTGCTCCACGGTGGCTACGATAACTTGATGTGGATTTCTGTGCAATCGGTATGGAAAACCTCATTTACTGTTGTGACAAATGCTTGAACAATAAATGTGATTAGATCGAAGACTAGTGTTGAGTATCCTCTATCATCAGGTGTATTGGCTCACACAAAAGATATAATATGCTTTTTAACCTTGTGCCCCAATCATCCCTCGTGTTATTATAAATCTGATACAAAAATATATTCTAATCACGCCTTTCATTATGACACTAGGAAGTCGACAGGCTAATGCGATATAGCCCAAAATTATGATAACTCTTAAAGTTTAACTTTTGTTTAACTATAAATATAATATTGCAATATCCCCTCATATCGGAAGCATCTCACATTGGTAAAGAATACTACGTGCTTCAGTACAAGCTTCAGCAGGCAGACGACGGATATCTTTACCACCGATGAAACACGAAGAGGATACGAAGAAGACTCTTTCGACACTTCCCCACAAGCTGCTAAAGACTGGCTAGATAAGTAGACACTTGGAGGTAGAAGACATCAGATGGCAACTGGTCACATCTCATCTAATAACTCTAGCTGCAACGAGAAAGAGATACTTCTTTCTCTCCAAGTTGCAACCAGCCGGCGAAACTCCTTTAACCCTATTTTGTGCTGCAACAAGCAAGAGGTATCCTCAAATATCTCCGTGCTGCAACGAGCAAGAGGTTTCCTTAGAGCCAGCTACAGCAAACAGGAGGCTTCTAAGACCTACCTGTCACAGGAAGGATCGTCCTTAACCGACAAACCTCGACTTCCGTGCTGCACCGGGCAGGAGGTTCAATTGTGCTTAACTTTTAGAGCCATATAGACACTTATTGTGATCCATTATTTCTAACTTTTAGAGTTTATGAGGGGAGTTTAAGACTATCTATTTTAGTATGGATCGTTCCAACCCACATTGTATAAGCTGTACAAATACTTTTGTAATAATGAAAAGCGAGAGACATAAAAAACCCGTGTACCATTGACTCTATCGACTTCCGTACAGAAAACATTACAATATTGTTCAAAATTAAGACAAATATCAATCGATAGATTATAGCGAGATAAACAAAATAAGATATTTCAGGGTAAATTTTCATGCGAGGCTTTACACAAAAGAGAAAAACGAATTTTTATGACATTTAAAAATTATGTTGTTCGTTGCCAATAATAGCTGATACTTTTCATACTGCTGGAATAAGTTACTTATGTATGTACTATATATATATATATATATATATATATATATATATATATATATATATATATATATAAAGTCGGGGCCATGGATAAGCGACTATTTTTCCTGGAAGAGGAAAGACTTTCCTCTACCCCCTGTGGCTTAGCAACCGCAAACTTCACTGGGGTTCGCGAAGCAGTCAATGCTGCCAGATTTCTGAATGACCTTGTTCCTTTCTGTTTTAAGGTTTTCAGTCCAGATTGTCATGTGAGGACAGCAAAAGTACGAACTGATTTTTCAGTTTACCCTACAAACCAACTTGCATAATGTATTTGTTCGAAAGTTTTGGGTGAAGTGACATATTTATGTATTGCCCATAAAAGATCTACACGGAAAAATGAACTAACGAAGGTCTTACTTTTTTAAAAGGATCCTCTTTCTTTCAGAATGAAAAAAAAAAAAAAAAAAAAAAAAAAAACACGAAAAGCGAAGTGTGTAAATGCCTTTAAAAGGGTAAATATTTATTCTCAATTCCTGCAAGAAACTTTACTTTTGGTGCTATAGTTTACAAGTGGCAGGCAGTAGGGTTAGTTTCCTTTTTTTTTTTTCGCTCTTGAGTTTTACAGTTTTCCGGATTTTGCAAACCATAATAAAATGAATCACATCCTTGTAAATTTAAACATGAATTTTTTTGAAATTTATAATGGAAAGAAAAAAATGAAAGACAGTTTTAACTTAGGTCTTCTTCATCCATGAATGAGCAGTAGCATATAAAAAAAGTTAAAATAGGTTTTTTTTTCCTACTGTTTTGAAACTTAAAGAAACGAATAAAAGGAAGGGAAAATCTTAGCTTAGAATGCTTTCTCTATAAACCTAGTTTCTCATAGAACGCTTGAATTTATTGTTTATGGCCACCAATGTTGTCAATAGTTGTCAGTTGGTAAATTTGAGTTCTCTAGTTTCCCTCGACACTTTGTTCAAAATGACTGTAGTGTGCTGGTGTCTTAGTATTTTCTCGCTGAGTGAAAATGTCCAATTTCTTTCGGCCGTGGATAAGTAGTTCTGCGGTACCAAATGATCCGCAACCTGGTCCTTCTGGCCAGAGAAGTCCAAGTAACAGAAAGGAGGATCGTGTACTTGGAAGTGGAGCAAAGTTGAGGAAGCAAAGCGTCCTTATAGTGCGAAATGTACAAAAGTTTTTGCGTGAAGTTATTCGAAAAGGTGGAGTTTTACCCAGTAAAAACGTTATGAAACTAACAGCGGATGCTACGCGGATTGGACTCACAACGATAAAAAATATTTTACAAATTCCAGATCCCAGTGTTTATCGAACGCCAACAAAACGACACGTGAACAGAAAGCAGTTACCGTTCGGCAAAATAGATTATTTTACTCGCGATTTACTGCGACGTACGGTATATGAGTGCTATAAGAAAGGAGTGTCACCTACTGCAAGAACGCTGTCTCGAATTATGTGTGAGAAGACATCCGGGACTATGAATTTCCATATTCGATTAGAACATTACGTCGTCTGTTACATAGTATGGGGTTTTCATATAAATCAGTGTCTAGAAAAAGTGCGAAATATGAGTCCAATGAAGTTATTGCTTGGAGATACCGTTATCTCGAAGAAATTAAAGCTTACCGTTCCGCGGGATACTCTGACGTGTACCTCGATGAAACTTGATACGATAGCAACACGTGCCAAATGAAAAATTGGTCCGACGACTCTGACAATTGCACAGTTGCAACTTCGGACAAAAGAGGGGAACGAATAGTTATTATGCACTGTGGTGGCCGATTTAGTTTTGTAGATAGTGCTTTATTTATAACCCACAAGAAAATGTCTGATGCTCCTGCCGATTATCATGGAACAATAAACGCAGAAATTTTCGAGAATTGGTTTGAAAACTCCATACTGAAACGCTTAGAGGAGCCATCAGTTATAGTTTTGGATAATGCCCCTTATCATAGCCGTGTAATTAATCCAAAACCTAATACATCGTGGAGAAAAGAAACTATTCTTAATTATATGCGAATCCACAATATCGCCATACCTAGTCCGGTCCCGATAATACCTGTTCTTCTCCAAATTATTGATGAACAATTGCCTGCAAACAAAAGAAGAAAAAGGTACGCAATAGACGAACTTGCAGCATCATATGGGCATGCTGTTTTAAGATTACCACCATATCATTGCGTATTGAATCCAATTGAAATGGTGTGGTCGCAATTAAAACGGACGGTAGCATCCCAAAATTTGAAAGGTGAATCCCTACCGAAACTAGTGTCTGTATTAAATAGTGCGTTCAGCAGAATTAGTGTTGACAATTGGAAAAATTATATAAGGCACGTGGAGGATATTGAAGACAGTTAAAGAGATCTTCAGTCCGTTTTCAATAACTCAAGCAGAGTTTTAGTGGAAATAAGAGATTCGTCAACAGACGATTCTGACTTAGATCAGGAGTAGCACTTTCCAAGGTAAGACAGTATTCCATACTTTTTAATATTCTCTTATTTTCGTAGATCATGCACCTTATAATATTTCTGGCTGATTATTGTTCAACTGAATTTTTTTCTTGTTCAAAATATTTGTATTCACGAACGGGCGAACACATAATCCTACGTTTTTACAGAATCCCCTATTTAAAAATAGTTTGCCCAATTTACTTTTAATAATTATATATATAATAAATTAATATATTGATGTATTTTATTGCAAGTTTTTATTTTGATATGTTTGATAACACTCGCTCTTGTAGAATTCATATACAGTTAGAACAATAGTTCTTAACCTAATTTCTATTACGACCCCCAATTTTATCACATCCTCTTACCAACGACCCCTTGACAATTTCTGGTTTGTAATAAGCTTGTATGGGACTTTTAATATACCTATTGCGAAGATCTCACGACGTCCATCTATTTCTATAATAGCAGAATCCTAACTTCCCTAAAAGCGAATAGATTAAAACCTAATTCCGTCAGTTCATTCATATTACAAATATTGAATCCGATCCGTTATACTGTTTCAAAATGGAGACATTTTGAAAATTTGAAAACTTTATAACTCCCTTAATTCTGGATGTATGATAAAAAAAAAAGTAATTTCTAATTTTCGTGGTAAAAGCTTGAACAGTTGTTAAAACAAGTTTTTGAGGATTCTAAATGACTTGATTTTTCTGGTGTTTCAATATGCAGTTCTCATTAGTTTCATATCATACCTCTTTCATTTAAAATGATTTTTAAACAACTCTGCAACTGTTGAAAATATTTATTTGGTCTAGGAATTAATTCGTGCGGTTGGTACGCACACATTGAAGCTGTAGTACAAACACAAAATACATAAATACCTTAAGAAAAATATTGTCCATCGCTAGCCACCACTTTCGCCTATCTGTCAGGCAATGTACGGATTCCGTGGCGAAAGAAGCCCTCATCCTTGGAAGCGATCCAGTCAGAGACCCATGTTTCGATATCTTCTGAAGAAGTAAACCGCTGTCCAATCAAATCGTTGTTCATGCAATCGAACAAGTAGTAGTCCGAAGGAGCAACGTCTGGTGAATACGGCGGGTGGGGTAAAACTTCCCATCCGACATTTTCTAAATAGGTTTTGACCGGTTTTGCGACATGTGGGCGAGCGTTATCATGTTGAACAATAAGTTTATCATGTCTGTTCTCCCATTCTGGTCGTGTTCTGGCCAGAGCTTGCTTCAAACGCATTAATTGTCGTCGATAACGTTCTCCATTCATAGTTTCACCCGGTTGCAGCAGCTCATAGTACACCACACCTTTCATATCCCACCATACGCACAGCATAACCTTTGCACAGTGAATATCTCGTTTTGGTTGTGATGGACCTGGTTCACCTGGTTTCACCCAGGCCTTTTTTCGTTTAGGGTTCTCGTAATGGATCCACTTCTCATCACCCGTAATAATTCGATGCAGAAACCCCTTTCTGCTCTGTCGTTGAAGCAGCAATTCGCAAATGGTTTTTCGTCTTTCAACGTCTCTGTCTTTCAATTCATGTGGAACCCAATGTGACATCTTTTGAATCATTCCCATGGCTTTCAAGCGTTTGGAGACTGTTGTTTGATCAACGCCTAATGCTGCTGCAAGTTGTTCCTGCGTTTGACACGAATCCTGCTCGAGCAATGCTGTCAATTCTTCGTCTTGAAATTTTTTTGGCTGTCCAGCTCGCTCTTGGTCTGCCAATCCGAAATCACCACTTCTAAACCGTGCAAACCACTTCTGACACGTTCGCTCAGCTAGAGCATGGGCACCATACACTTCCACCAAAATACGATGACTTTCAGTCGCACTTTTCTGCATGTTAAAGTAATGCAGCAGGACACCCCGCAAAAACACTTTATCAGGCACAAATTGCGCCATGTTCACTTAACTACAAACTGGTGTTGTTGACGCTTTAATCCACTGCCCTATACTACGAACGATACGCGATGACAGGGGTTTGCAACACATGTGTGGATACACGGAACTGTGGGACGCTCCGTTCGTTGCGCCATCTCTTGTCCACCCGCACGAATTAATTCCTAGACCAAATAGTAGACCTATTTGTTGTTGTTGTTAACAGTAAGGATTAAAATAAAAATATGCCTATCAGAAGAAAATTCAAAATATTCAAAATATATTGAAAATATTTAGTAGACCTATTTATTGTTGTTGTTAACAGTAAGGATTAAAATAAAAATATGCCTATCAGAACAAAATTCAAAATAATATTTAAAATATTTTCCGATATTAGATTTTTATCATATTTATCTCTTCCGCTTATCTTAGTGACCCATATGAAAGCCTGGGGGGTCGCGACCCCGAGGTTGAGAAACCCTGAGTTAGAATAATACTGGCAGTTTTATTTTATTACCACTGGCAGTTCAATATTTCTTTTATCTTTTATGATTCATTACTCGAAGGCCGAAAATAACAGAAGCAGTTATTTGATATACACACCAACAAATAAGTGAAAGGGCTGAAGGTAGTCGAAGAGGAGGAAATCTCCCTAGCCATCCTAGCTACAGACCTGGTTTCGATATGAACATTGGTTAAAACACCTGGGCGATATGTATCTTTTTAATTAATGTTAATTGTTTAACACCTATCCCAATAAAGCATTTAAATTTCTTATCGCTAAATTAAAAAATTCACCAAAATTACTTTTAAAAGAATATAAAATTACTGAACAAGATGAAATTTTTTCTAGACGAGGCGGAAAAGAATTTTTGAGAATCGAGACGACACTTCTTCAAGCTTAACAACACGTCTCTTCTCGTGTGCAACACTGAGTTAATTAGTTTTCGCACCTCCCAAACCAGTAGCCTTAAGTGAAAAGAGACCACATATCGGAATAATATACAATAAGTCTCAGTGATGAGAACCACAAATCTAGTCCAAACCACTAACCTTAGGATACGTTTCAATGTAAAACATTTCATAGCGATTGAATTATTAATTTCAATACAATAATAGAGTATTTACATTCATCATTTTCACAATAGCCTGTTTTAAATGTTGTTTTAAGTTCAATTTACTGGCAGCTTTATCAACCAACTGCTAATCAAATCTGCAACTTTCTGCTATTTTGCACTAATGTTTGTTCTTAATTACCTGAGAACTTTTCTTTAATAAAACTAAAATTATACGTATAAATATTATAGAAAATGACCCTATTTCCCCTTCTCAGCAACGGAATAAAAAATACCTTCAAGGATTCGTGAGATACTTTATTCTTAGCAAAGATCTATTTGAATCCTCTTTTACTTCCCTGTAAGACACATTTCAAACAAATCTTTTCTTAGCTCTTGATTTTGTGACAAATGAACATTCTTACAAATTCATGTTTCTATCTATAATGGTTTGCCTTAGTTATTGATGAGTAAGTCACTTTAATCTTTTTTATATATGATGTGTAGATAATATAGTAGTGTAGTAAACATAGTAGTGTATATATCTTTTTAAAAACTCATAAATAATTCGTGTTTAGTTTTGGTATTTTCGCCCTATTTGAATTGTTGTTGTCACTCGATCATTTAACATTTTTCTTAGATCACTTTCTATTACACAATTCACGAGTCAATACGTTTCTACTACGGTTTTCTCAATGGCTTTCTCTAGAAGAAAGAACATATGGTGTCCAGACATTTTCAAGAAAAGATGTGACAACCTTGTCCCTCAGCACGTGCAGAAAACACTTTTGTGGTCACTTGTGGTCATGCTTGCGGAAGGAGCTGTTTCTTACGAAGGGTATGGGTAAGGGTCGCTTATCGGTGGCCGCGACTTTATATATATATATATATATATATATATTGTTAGGTAGAGTCTTTCTATTTCAAGTGTTCCCCTTCTGGCGCTGCTGTCGATGTGGAAAGAGGAGGGACAAGTTGCTGTGGCCGAGATCTTCACGGACTTCTTTGTGCTCTGTCTTGTTAGTCATTCTAAGTAGCCTACAATCTTCACTCGTCAAGACCAAACGACTGAATGAGAAATTAGCAACACAGCTAAGGTCATTCACTTCTTTTCTCTAAGCAAAGGGAGGATTTCCTCCGTCAGAGGGTGCCGGGGTGGGGCCGAAGTATGTTTCTCATATTTTCTGAGGGCATACCTGAAATAGACAGGCATTAGCAGATTGTATCTATGGTTGTTTGCCTTTTCCTGACACAGATACTTCTAACTTAACAGTGGCGCAATTACTCCTACCAGCGACACATATACTACTTGTAAATATAAACTTACCGCTATTGTCTTAGGAATCTAAGATTTTCATGACCTGTTAAAAGCTTTTGAATATACAGAATACCACTGGGTAAAACATGGATAAAAGCACAACACAGTTTTAACAACTTACCTGAGTTTTGGATTTGCAGAAATAACAGGATAACATGAAAATCACAATGGGAATTAAGTTGTAAAGAAAGCTTGTCCAGTTATCAATTTTGAATGCAGCCACAATTGCACCGACCAACATGAGAAATATTGTCCCAGGACCAAGAATAGTTCCCGCCATCAATATTGCCTTTAAAAAAATATATTAGATAATATCACCAATATATACGTACTAAAATGTATATTTTTATTTATTTTTTTCTTTGAGAAGAAGGTATTAGTTATTAGTTCCCGAGATTTGACTGTACTTACAATTAGTAGGATCGTAACATAAACGTAAATGAAAGAAACCATAACCAAATAAATTAATATTTTTTCAGTGTCGTGATGTGAAAAGACATAATATGATTACTTATTTAAAGACATGATTTGGTCCATTCTGTAATTAACACCGTGTGCATGGATTTTCTCGGTATTCTCACGTTTAATCCTACTCTTGTCATTACACCACTATCATACATTTTATCATCACCATTTCCATTAGTCGTGGTGCATAATCGTATGGTGTTAAACTTCCCTTTCCCCCAAAAATGCACTATGGAATTAGTAAAAACTTAATGTGTCCACACGCACTTTAATTGCACTAAACTGTTTCAGCAACCTCCATTGCCTTCGTCAGTACCTCTAGGAAACTCATATGAAAATGTTTTTTTTTTTTCATTTCTCAGAATTTCCTTTTGCACTTTTTTCATGTATCGAATTGGAAAATGATGAGTTTTAAACTCTTGTTAATGTAAACCCCTTGTACTCAAACAACACTTCTCTTGAACGAGGGGGCACGGTGACTCAGTGGTAGAGCGTTCACCTCCGGGGCTTGGGGTCCCTGGGTCGATCCCAGCTTGCGCCGTGTGGACTTTGTGGTGAACAAACACCGTGCTCGTGGTTTTTCTCGGGGTTCTCCCGTTTCCTCCCACTTTCTTCATTCCACCATTTCATTCATTTCTCATAATAACCGTCTCCTTTAGCCTAACCGGCATAACCGTAGGACGTAAAACTCAAAGATCTCATTTTTTTTTCTTTTGAACGATTTACTACAGCAAATACTTTCCTCTACAACTTTTGTAACGATATATATAATGTAGAGCTAGTTTTGTAGAATTGTGTTCAAGATTATAAAGCATTTGCGAAGTTACTATTGTCATTATAAACTTACAAAATTACACATTTTGTTAACTTATCACTCGTTTGATATTCCAATTAATCAATATTCCAATTAATCCATACCGATGTCCTTCAGTAGAAGTTTTAGTAAAAAGTGTCTACCAGAATAGATCGTTCAAAAAAAGAGATGTTCGAATATATGTTATTCACATTAACAAGAGTTAAAACCTTATCATTTTTCAACTGGATCCAAGGAAAAGTGCAAAATGAAATTCTGGGAAATGAAAAATCATTTTCATGTGAGTTTCCCAGAGATACTGACGAAGGTAACTGAGATTGCTGAAACGGTTTATATATATATATATATATATATATATATATATCGTTTAAAACCTACGATTATGCACCGAGATTAACGGAAACGATGATGATGGATGAAATGGATTATAATGGTGGAACTGAGCCTACGGATAAGTGCAAAATGAAATTCTAAGAAGTGAAAAAATCTTTCATATGAGTCTCCCGGAACTATTGATGAAGAAACAGAGATTGCTTAAAACGTCTAGTGCATTTAAATTGCATTCGAATGCAGTAAGCTGTTATATTTTTTATTGATGTGATTATTTTGATTTTTCTATTTGCTATTCGAAACATATTATAAGAAATTGGGATTCCGAAATTAACCAATCTACTACTTTACACTCACTACAGAGTGTTTATATGTCTTGATTTTAAAGTGTGATGCATTGCAAAGTGACAGTCTTTGCAACATACAATGACGTGTAATAAATCTTACCTTAAATTTCACTTAAATTTCACTCAGATCATAAACCATAGTTGTTCGACGTCAGACTTCTAGTTGTCATCGTTGACTTCAAAATATTTCTCTCATCATTTTCTGAATTCCAAAATTACATACTGACAATCTTCATTGGAATGTCTGAATTACATTTGGAATATATAAGGGTTTTAAGTCACGCACATTTCAAAGATGTCGGTAGTTTTGTTTTAATATCCATTACAACCAGAAGTTTCAAGTCTGGTTAGTTGATTTGGAGTTTATATCCATTTCAGCACCGAGATTATATAATATATAGACCTACAGCTTAAGGTGGAATCTAAACCACATGAACTTTCACCGCGAATCGAACCTGAGTTTCCTACATCGAAAGCGAATAGGCTAACCTTATATAACCACAATGGAGCTCCAAATTTCAGAGAGAACTACATACCAAGAAATGGATCCACTACAGAAGAAAAATTGCGAAGTTTTAAGTGAATATTATATTCTCCTTGACGTAAATCTTGTATTATTGTAATACGGTTTAAGTCTAAGTTGTTAAGCATTATCTTGCATGTTTTACTTACGTTGTATATTTTAGTTTTATTATTTTTGCATGTAGCCAATTATAATGTTCTTGTGGAGACATTTTTGTTCTGAAGATTTTTTGCGAATGCCTGTGTACATTCGTTCTTATTGAATTAACCACTTCTATGCTTACTATATGTCTATTGCCACATAATAAATTAGTAGCATTTCCAATTTCTTTGTAGCTCTCAAACTTTTTGGTTCTCATGTCATCCAAGGTTTTCTCTCTGTAAATATTTTGGAACTGTCTACCCTACAACATAATTTAAAAGCAGCAAATCACAGAAGACATTGTACTTTTTTCTGAACTGTTGCTCGCTTTGTAATCAAATGACTGCACGTCGTTCATAAAGTAATGTTTACAATTTCAAAAAAGTTATCACGTTTATTTTACGAGTTATTAAATATTAATGCGACTCTTTACCTGACATAAACGACACTGTAAAATCCGAAGATACTTTAAAAACACTCTGTATAAATATAATAATAAAATCAATCACATAATAAAATTATGTAATTTCATCTTTTTTTATTGACATGAGAAGATAAAAACTAATACGATAAATAGATTAGTTCATAATCTGTATGATCTCAACGCATTACAACTTTATACCCAGTACTTTTTTACTGCGTAGATTTGTACATAAGATACTACTCAACAAAACAAATATTTATGAAATTATAATTTTAAAAAACATCTTTATATTAATTCATATCATGGCATTATATTTTAGTTGCGGTACACGAAACCACGAGATACATTCAATAAATATGACAATATTAGTTTTTTGTTTGTCTTCTTAGTTTAACTTCTGCTTATAGGTTATAACATTATTGTTCGAAAAAAAGTCATATTCATCATATCAGCTGTTCAAAACTGTTCAGTCATCTGTATGTGACTGGTCTAATCGGCGCCATCTGGACGGTATTACGTGTTACGATCTCAATCTCTCAGCTGTACAGTTAATAAAAGGTAATGGAAGAATTAACTATGTGTTTCGATTTATGTCTGTGTTACAACTCGAGTTATGTAGTGCTATTTAAATGACAAGTGTAGTGGAAATGAGACAAGGATTTGTATGTAATACGATGTGGAAATGTAGAATCCATATTAATTAACTAACCCTATGCCCTATGGAACCCGGAGGTTCAATACCGCGTTCTCAAAAGCTCTCCACTGACTTCAATCCTTAGCCAACTGGATCCACTCACCGTGGATTAGTTTTCCTATTTCTGTGAGATCCGCCTTAATGTTGCCCTCCCATCTGCGCCTAGGTCTTCCTAATGGTCATTTTCCGATTGGATTTCCAGTTAAAACTTTGAAAGCGTACCTACTTACTTCTATTCTCGCTACATGACCTGCCCACCTGAGCCTCCTAGACTTGATGACCCTAGCAATGTTTGATAACCGGTATAAATTATATAGGTCCTCGTTATGAAGTTTCCACCATTCTCCATTCCCTTCCCTCTTGAGCCCGAATATTCGTCTCAGGATCTAGTTCTCAAATACTTTCAGTCCACATTCTTCCCTCAGAGGAAGGTAGAATCCATATTATTAGTATTTTTGTAATATTTTTTCCATTTCTTTCTGTGTCATTTTTGTATTGCTTTGCTTTGTCGTTTGACACTGGTCCACTTTTACTAAACTTATTGGGAAACTGATGTGCGTTTGGACACTAATATCCTTCTTTCTTTTTGTTCTTCCAGCATTTGATAACGTAATTACATTTTAAAACTTTTATGTAATATATATTTTTTTTTTCAAACTTCAAGCTGTAAAATTACAAGAAATTGAGGGACTTAGTGTAAATCACTTGCAACTACAGTGACTAAATGCCATTGGACATTTTGAAAACAGATAGTAGAAAGTGTTAACTATTTAATCGATATATTTATACATTGGTTAATACTTGTTAATTATATACTCTTGTTAAAAATTTATATTAATAAAAGTATACATGTTTTCCGAAATGCTCTTAACATTTCACATGTATCACTAATTTCCCTTCAGTCAAGTGACTGTGAATGTAAACCTATTAGGGAAATCTTGCATCAGTGTTACCGTGTATATGTTTGCATTGTATTGTATTGTATTTATTTCGTCCTTTTTTCATACATTTAGCACTGTATTACAATGCATATGAAGTGGACACGTCATTTATATCTAAACCCAAAGTAAAAAGAACAATAATAATGAAAATTACACACACAAGGTTACTAATTATGCCTTACATCTTATATGATATCATTATTATATCTTACATTTTACATGACATCATTACTAAAAATAAAGTTACAGTAAGCAATTATTACTTGCAGTGTATTTAAGATTGCATGTGTTACAAGCTGCAAGACTGTATGAGACATGAATCTACAGTTAAATGTTTCACCCGAGTTATTCGTACCCCCACTCGAGAGGCGAGAAGGGTGTAACAGAACGTCTAGAAAATATACAATACTGCTGATTAAAAATGCGAATACTATCTTCATACTATCCTTTTGTCTATAAACACTAGTGATATGAAAATTGTCCAGGAAATTATAATGTAATGTTTTCAATTCATTTGAATCAAGTAATGATAGAATTAGCTAAAGGTACATTCGTTGCAGAAGAAGAGAAGATAATCTATGAAATTTACCTGGTAAAATATGTATAGCTTCGAGATATTATCGTTAATTTTAGTGATGTTTCTGAAGTCATTGAGAAGATCTAGAATGTTTGCCATAGTTGATGGGACCCATCGTCTTCTTTGATTGTAAAACTCATTGAAACCTTCTGGGCAGTGAGTATACGCATCGCTGGCAGCTGAGTATTCTACTCGGTAACCTTGTTGTAAAAGCAAAGTGCATAGCCATCTGTCTTCGCCTACAAAAAATTATATTTAAAAAAAAATAAATAAAAAATAAATAAATGGATAATATATAGGCTAATTGTGTACAAAACATCAACCCATGACTTAGAAAGTAGAATTGTCTTTAATGAAAATATTTTTCATGATTAGAAAATTACATTTAGCTTCTTTCATATTCAAAGTTCAAAATGTTTCATTAAAAATTCTTTACAGATTTTGTTACATTGTGAGTTGTAAACATGTTATTTAACTATCTTTATATCTTGTTAAATATCTTTTTAAACTGCGTTAGGCAATGCATTCACAATTAACTTTGTATTAGAGAAGTCGCAATTTTTCATGAGGTATTCATAGAGAGCTATACAATTCAACAATATACGATGTTAATAATGCTTCGAACTCATAGGAAAAGTTTTCTAAATGTCTCAAATAATAATCAGTAATAAATAACATGTTGTAAGGCCAATGCCCTTGTACGCTGCGTTAGTACATATAATCACAATGGAGGAAATTTCAGTTTTTTCACTACATATCAGTCATATTAAAAGGAGGAATCCAATTCAACATTGTATGGATTGAGTATAGTTCAAGCTTTCTAACAAAATTACTTTAATTTTAATTTTTGAAATAATAATTACTAATAAATATCAAGTTACGAGGTGAATTGTGTAACAGACAATTAATATGAGTATTGCATTTACTTCAACATTATCTTCTAATAATTTTCAATTAAACTGTTAATAAGACGATATGATTGTTATTCACAGTCCTTGTAGTTCAAATTATATACACAAAGTGAATGTTATTTGAACTATTTATATTTCTAACAGCTCGAACCATAAAGGAAGAGTGAACTCTGGGATATTATTACTAATTTGTTTCATATTTTGTTTATTTATTTTTTTGTAATTCAGAATTAGTATATTTTCTCTTATATGAATCATCAGTTAGAGCAGCATTATTTGTGTAGTACTTACATTAATATCTTCTATAGTTGAATACCTTATGTAAAAATAAATAAAGCAAGATCAATGCTATCTCTCAGTTTGAATTTTGTTCGTTGGAGCTTCATGCTCTTATAAATATATATACACACAATTTACACCTCAACAAAAATAGAAACAAATTATTACTTTAAATATTGTTGCTAAATACTTTGAATGATGGAAAGGTGCATTTTTACTTAATATTTATAGGTAAAGTTTAGATGTGCAAAAGTGGGGCCGCGGTGGCTCAGTGGTAGAGCGTTCACCTCTGGTGCATGGGGTCCCGGGTTCAAACCCTGCTCCCGCCAAGTGAACTTTGTGGTGGACAAACACCGTGTGCGTGGGTTTTCTCGGGGTTCTCCCGTTTCCTCCCACTTTCTTCATTCCACCATTTCATTCATTTCTCATAATCACCGTCTCCTTTAGCCTAACCAGCATAACTGTGGGACGTAAAACTCAAAGATTTCATTTCATTTTAGATGTGCAAAATTAATTTTACATCTTCATTGAACAAACAGGACAGCAGATACATTACACGTTTACAAGAAATAATCACTTCCTTTGTGTAATACTTCATCTACAAATAACGCTTTAAACAAAAACGCTTTTTTGCTTAAAATATGGAATGCAAATAATAATGTTTATCAATTTGTTAGGTTTATTTCTAGTATTCCGATCAAGAACATTCGAGTAAATGACACATTTTAAGAATTAAATGTCACCTATTAATTAGTTATAGGTCACCTATTTTATTATGTCACTTGTAACTGAACTTGTAGTGACAAAATTTTAAAAGAAGTCATTCAATAAAACAATTTATTTTAATTTCGAAAAACATATAGCCCACCTACCTTGATCGTACTGTACATAATGTCGAGCTTCTTCTGATTTTGTGGTATATTTTCTCATAACATTATCGTCCATCAAAGCGCTACCACGAAACAAAGAAAAGCATCCAGGACTACACAACACACAACCAACCACATGTTCTGTTGCCTTCTGCAGCCAATGACCAATAGCATACTCGAATTTCTGGTACCATGCCATAGGACCTATATTATTCATAAGTGTTTATTACTATTTTATTATATTATTTTTTTAAAAACTATATCAAAAAACTGCATTTTAATAAAATGGTTAATCATTAACAAAAAAGAATCACTATCAATCAGGGTGGAAAAAAATCATGATTTTTTTTAAAAAAATCATTTTTGTTGATTTTTTTGATTTAAATCGATTTTTTTGATTTAAATCAAGTCTTTCTCCTCGTATAATATAAGTCGCAAAGTGAAGAAAAACCATTAGGAATTAGTATTAAATGCTAATTATGCCATTTAAGTGAAAGTATTGGGGTTGAATTTTGAATTATCCCCAATCGTTAACATGTATCTATCCCAAACAATGTTTCTTAACACTTTTAAATTATGGCTCTTTTTAAAGGTAAATTATAGACTTTCAGTCAAGCAGCTACAGCATCATCCCTGTTTATCCTAGGATCATGGTACATACATCACTCTCTTTAGAATAGAACAGCTTTTAGAACGGTAACATTCACATTTCCTTATCATGTCCCTGAAACGGGAAATTTTGAGACTAATCAGCATTTCTTTAACTTTTTTAAATTTTGATCCCCTCTGGATTCCCCTGTGTTAACGCACAGATCTCAAAATCAACTGGGAAATACTAAGGGGTGTACTAAATTTCAAGCTTCTATCTTGAGTAGTAAGGGTTAGGAAACTATTTAACAATGAGTTAAGAACATTCACAGACTGCCCCAGATGAACCGGATGTAATATAAAAATTTCCTCAGACATCCCTATTTATCATAGGATCATGATTTGTACCTGTTCAGAATAAAACAAATTTTCAAACGATACCCTTCAAATGTCTCCATCATATATCTGGGGGGGGGGGTAATTGACGAAAGAAGGAATTTTCTGTTAAAAATATAGTTTTTTTCTTTTTAATTTTTACCTCTGTGGACCCCTCCTCCTGTTTTAAGGCAGAGATCTGAAACAAATCTGAAAAATACTGAGGGGTACAGTGCAGTCTTGGGAAGTAACGTAACGCAAGTAACGCGTTACTTTTCAAGTAACGTTTCCTAGTAACGCGTTACATTTTTTCCAAAGTAACTGTAACGGTAACGCGTTACAAATTTTTAAGTAACGTACCTAGTTTGCGTTACTTTTTTCGCGTTACATTTCGGATGAGTAACTATAATATCTGTATTTTTTTTTCGGAAACAAATGTTTCTTTCCTGTAAGTAAATTTCTCAGAATGAAACAATAGAGCATGAACTACGTATGTCAGTGACCGACAGTCACCGACACACAGAGAAACAGATAAGTTCGTAGTGCCACTTGCTGTTTTTGGAAGATGTGGCCAGCCTCAGGGAAATCACGTGTACTGATTGCAAGCACCTTGAAGATTTTGTCGTAGATTTTGACAACACCAAATCAATACATTCAGTGAGTGAACTAGGAGTGCAATGATACCGGTAGTCTATTTTACTTTGATTGGTGTTGTTTTTATAAAGATGGAGAATGAAAATATATTACCATTCGAACATTTGAAAGAATACTTTTTCTTAAGAGCTGAGGATGATGGTGCACAGAATTTAAAAGTAAAGTGTCTGAAGTGCCCCAGCGGAAAATATTTATCAACAACTAGCGCGCCATAATCAACGATTTACACTAAGGGGTCAATATGAATAAACTGTGTTCTGATGAGCAGGCCTACTTTATTACTAGAAAATAGTTTGCTGATGGTATGTAATATTGGAGTTCTTTCAGATTAGTTTGCTTATCCCAGAGTCCCGTTGATTATAGAGTTTGAAACTAGCTTTAAAAAGCATATATCGATTTTAGAGTTACTGGCAAGTTTTGATTCACCCCCAGTTCATGCGTTCTCACTGTATTAGTTGTAGTGTAATGTTTCTCTATATTCTGTATTTTTAATTTTACATAACAAAATTGTTATTATTATATAATTAGTTTAGCAGAGTAACAATAAGCAACGATTTTTCTAACGCATAGGGATGAGCACGAGTCAAGCTAAAACTCGACTCGACTCGAATTCAAGTCGAGTTTCGAGTCCAGTCGAGTTTGATAAATGGCTCGTTCGTTTTAACTCGTTTTCAAATCGTGGCCTGATTACACTTGAAAGCGAAAGCCATGAGAAGTGTAAGCTAATCAGTAACATGAAATACTTTCAGTGTTGCTCACGAGAGGGGACACTGTTCGTATCTCGTCTCGTCTCGACAGCGAGACCACAAGAGATTTTTTATAACAAGCTTAGCTCGGCTCGGCTCAACTGAGAAAATCGCTTGGGGTGAACCATCTGCTCGAGCTGGCTTGGTTGGGATGAGCAAACTGCTCGGTTGGGCTCAACTGAGCTGAGGGCTCTAACCGAGTCGGTTGGGTGAGCTGTTGGCTCGGCTCACTTCTCGGTTCGGGTCGATAGTGAATGAGCTGTGAGCCGAGCTGTTCGAGTCGTTGACAATTCTAAACCCGGGCCGAGCAATTTTGAAGATATTTGGCCAGTGCCTATAAGTTTTAACAGTGTTTGGCTCGAACCCGAATACTCAACGTAGACTCTCAACCGAAATTCAGAAGCTCGGGAACAATGTCCTTGACTCCTAGACTTCACGACTACCGAAATTGGCAATCAACTAGTTTTTTAGTATTGAAATACAAACCTCCTATCTTTCATGTTTATATACAGTGTTGTTATAATTAATAATAATAATAATAATAATAATAATAATAATAATAATAATAATAATAATAAAAGTTGTAGTAGTAGTGCTGTCATTGATGATAATCATATTGTCTATGTAATATACTTGAAGAGAGTACTCGAAACTACACACCGGATTTGTCTAGACTCAACTCGAAACTCGACCCCAATTCGAGTAGAGTTGGAGTAATTTTTCGAGCCGAGTTCTCGGATCGAACTCAAAGATATCTGTTTCTAGTCGAATCGAGTTTCAAAGGAAACTCGCTTGAACTCGCTAGTTCCCATTCCTACGAGTAACGCAGTATGGCATGTTATCAATGTTACAACATTATATGAAAATGTTCATATATCAAGTAACAATTTGTTCTTGCATTTACATAAAGCGATTCAGAACGTGCAATAATAATAATAATAATAATAATAATAATAATAATAATAATAATAATAATAATAATAATAATAATAATAATAATAATAATAATAATAATAATAATAATTATTATTATTATTATTATTATTATTATTATTATTATTATTATTATTATTATTATTATTATTATTATTATTATTATTATTATAGCTGTAGTAATAGTAGTATGGAAAATTGAAGTAATATTTTTTCACATATTTAAAGTTTTGGAACTAAAAGTAACGCGTTAGTAACGCGTTACTTTCGAAGTAAAGTAACAGTTACTTTTTGGGGGCAAGTAACGCGTTACTAACGCGTTACATATTAAGAGAAAGTAAAGTAACTTGCAACGCGTTACACTTTTACAAGTAACTTACCCAACACTGGTACAGTGAGTAAGTGTGCAAAATTTCAATCTTGTAGATGCAAAAGTAAGCCCCCGAAAAATAATATTCCCCAAATACCTCAGATTCCCGTATAAACCAGAATGGATAAGTTTCCTGAGACATCCCTATTTATGCTAGGAGCATAGCACGTACATCATTTTCTTCAGAATAAAACAGCCTTTCAAACGGTACCATTCATATGTCTCCATCTGAGGCAGGAAAATCACGAAAAAATCTATTTTTTGTTAAAAATATCCTTTCTTTAAAAAACATTTTTGCCCCTCTGGACCTCGCTGTTTCTAAGGGGTGCACTGAACGTGTGTGCAAAATTTCAGTCTTCTGAATGCAAAATGTAACCCGCCAAAAAATAATAATAATACGCATAACAAAAAATATCTTTTAAATTTATGACGTCATCACACACTATGCCTCAACGCAGAAAGGCGTGAAAGCATATGTAACATGTTCTAAAATGCCTCCAGTCTTGAAGAAAACGAAGTAAAAAGCCTTACTGGTACTTTTTTAATCGAATAATGAAGATTCTACTCTATCACCTAAAAATAGGTGATATAATTTAAAAGGTTAAGCATTAAGGGAAAAGTACAGCAACGTTTATCAAAATGACACTTTTTTTCAGAAAAGTTACTGATATTTGGCAGAGGCCTATTTTTAAAAACTCAGAAGTAGCTTGCGGCATGAAATACATAAATTTCGCCTAAAATTATAAAATTAACTAAAAAAATGGAAAGGGGATAGGACCCCTCTAAATACGCCCTATTATCTGAGAACAGACAGACACGCACAAAAAAGAATTTTCGTCTTAAATGTCGATGGTGATTTCCCCGTTGGAATAGTTAACGATTTTAAAACCCAAACCCAATGTTACGGAAAGAAGAAAGCAGGATTGCTCCGTTACCTGTTCAAAAACGGGATTTTCCCTAATCATCCTTTGCATGACACTTGTTTTCATACTATACTGTACATTTGAGAATCGAAATAACAGAACAGAAACGGGATTTTACTTATTTTCACTTTAAATTAATTTAGTTCGGAATTCGATTTAAATCAACGATTTTTATTTAAAAAATCAAGTGATTTAAATCTTGATTTAAATCGTGATTTAAATCAGATTGATTTAAATCAATCCACCCTGCTATCAATGTCCAGAAATATCTTGCGTTCAAATATTGATTACACTGAATTATTACTACTAATAATAATATAAACAAAACAAAGATTTAACGATTATTAATTTAATCTCTAATAGGTAACAGGGATATTTGTCGAATCTTATTAGGCGGTGAATATCAATTTTAAATGAAGGAAATAGAATACAACTGAACTTGTTAATATTTCTAGTTAAAGAAAATGTACGCAACTTTTGGCTACATACTTAAACTATAAATTACAATATGTATGTAGCCATGTATCAAAGATTAGTTAACTGGTTCATACTAGCTTTGTTATCTTAAGTAACTAAACTAAAATCATAAATCAATGTACAAAGCAACGTTTATTTAAAAATAATAAATTTGTAACGGTTTCGCCAACTAACTGAACATATTGGCATCAGCAGACACTGTCTGAACGTTGTTTTGTTGAGTGATTTGTATTTCTGTAGTCGAAGATTATTGTATAAAGCGTGCGTGAAATTTATGAGATTGGAAATTAAAAATGAAAATATGTTTTGATTAAATAAATTATAATTTTGGTTACATGCTTAAATTGTGAATTATGATGTGCATATCCAATCTATAAAATATTACCGTATAAAGCGCGAGTGAAAACTATTGAGAGATTAAAAGTGAAAATAATGAAAATTGCTGAGATTGAGAGAGTAAAAGTGAAACTTTGTTTTGATCTAGCAATTTTTATCTATGTCTATACTAATTTATTCTTTAATAGGTATAAAATAAGGTATATATGTGTGTCTTTGTGTCCGTAAATTTTCGCATCGAAAGAAGCCACCTAACGCCACCACGTAGACATATAGATGTTCACCACATCTAATCGAATCGCGTACGAAGCAGTTTTCTCGATTTTCGACTAGAAGGGGATTGGGGGGGATCAAAATTTATGCAAATGTACATGTACAGTCAATCAATACTTATGAAGTAAGCAACCCATCCGTTTTTACTGTCGACTGGGTTGCATACATTACAATTCACGTTCTTTTGCATTAGCCTTGAGTATTCTTCCTATTACAAAGAACTGGCATTCCAGCTGGCCAGTCTGTCATATCTTGCCATTATATATTTCACGCTTTTTTATTTCAAAGATTTTGCATAAATATTATTCGTCTCGTGCAAAGAACAGGTATTTGAGCTACTATAGAATTTTAAGATTCATCGATATAATTTTTTACTTCCTTTTCAGTAGTTTTTTTGATTGTTTCTGGGACATAACGAGAATTGGTTATTTAATTCTTTTTATCTCTGCTCAAGTACAGCTCGTTAATTAAAAGAAATACAAATTTAACAATTAATATTAAAGAAGCCAGCAAAGCGCACAGGGAACAAATTACAGTTACACAAAGCAAAACAGTATCTCTTTATGAAGCTATTTATATTCTATTATTCGTTCTTACGTAATTACTTCGATTCTTTCAGCCGACTAAGGTGAAAAAACGACTTAAGCAAATTGTTAGTAAATCTTTCTGGAAGAGTGTCAGTGAAAGGATATGTGTGCTACTAAACATCTGAGGTAGGAGCGATTTTTGGGTAATCTTATTTAGGGAAAATTGTTAGAAGGAGATTAGAAACGCATATAAATTTTTCCTCAAAAATCAGTCACAATTTTTCTAATTTTATGGGGGAAAGAAAATCACTGAGGATAGTCATTTATGGGTGACCTCCAGGATTAAATTTATTTGATAACCTCGATTAGTTCAATTTTGCCTTTCAAATGCGATAACTAGTAAGTATTTTAGTAGTAGTAATGATAGAAATTGTTGTAATGCAAAAGTAGTAGTACCTGATCCAACAGGATGAATTCGACCGCAAGCAGCACCAAGATCCTTGTTTTTTGCCATGAGATCAAGTAACTTTCGGACAGCGTCTGGTTGAAAATCAATGTCTCCATCCAATGCTAAAATATATGTATTCTCAGCTATCACGTGTTTCCTATTGATGTGCATATTCCTATCCATGAGACGGTAGCCCAACAAATAATACATGTACATAACCTATTAGAAGAAATAAATGAAGTAAGTAATACATTGTGCAAAGTAAAGTCTATGCAACTATATACAAACATGAGTTAAAGCTTTGTGATAGTCTAAACTTTTTAAAAAAAATGCTCTCTAGTAACTAGTAAAGTCCTATGATGAAATTCGTAAAGAATCAATGTCGTTCCCTTCCTCAGGGTTAGTATGAAGAAACTAGTCAATAATGAAAGCTAGTTAGAGACTTGGAACGAAATCTTCTGGTCTTCACAAAAGAGCAACATTTGTTCTTAAAATTCAACAGTTTGACCTGGTTGATTATTATCAGACAATACATATCAGGGTTGCTATAAGCTATAGAAATTAGATCCAAATGTAATGAAAGAAAAAAATCAGTGCTTGTTATTATCAACACATCAACAAATTTTGTAATAAAAATATATAGGAACATCATTACACACACACACACACACACACACACACACATATATATATATATATATATATATATATATATATATATATATATATATATATATATATATATATATATATATATAGGCACAATTTAAGCACATTTGTAAAAAAGCGGAAGCTAAATCATTATAAAGGAATGAACATAGTCATATTGGGAAAACGAATGGTATGTATTGCATCACAAGTATACAACAAAATCAAAACATTAATGGGATACTGTAATATTCTTCAGTAGTCATATATTTCATAAAATAATTGTCTGATTAATCTGACTGATTATAGAGAACATTAGAAACTCCTACCAACTTAAAATGTTTGTTCATTGTCAGTATTTGCAACATGAATACGTTGATTCCAATTTTATAAAAATTCAACCAAGTGATTTGCCACAAAAAGTATTTTTGGATCAAAAGATCCAATATATTTCAGGCAAAAATTTTCTTGTAGGCCTTATATTTGAATAACTACATATAGTGTAGGCAAACCCAAACTAACACTTAACTCAGTATGTGCTTATTCCGTAAAAGACACGAAAAATCGATTTAGGGGCCGTTCAAAAATTTTGTCGTCACTGATCCAAAAACTAATTATGGGCCAAGGTCGCAATCTTTTAATGCATTTTTTTGTGATCATTGGCCAAGATCGCAATCTTTTGATCTATTTTTTGGATCATTCCTAAAATTTTTGTTTCTTCTGTCACAAGGTCTATAGACGAAACGAAAAATATTTCTAAACATTTTTTACATTGGCGATCTTCAAAGATTGCCCAACCTCTTTTTCGTAGACAAAGTGCAACTAATGCTGTCATCATTTCAACAACCTTTACAAAGGTGATTGTGTAATGTAAAATCACACAGCTCTTAACTTGCTGTGTGATTTTACATTACACACACAGCTTTTTTTTTTTTTTTTTTTTTTGTATTATTTCTCAAAATGCTATTTACCTGACTCCATCGTTTCTTCTTTCTTATCTTTGATTGGTCCTTAAGATGTGTGATTATTCTATTTTTTCCAGGCAATATCCAGACCAGACGTCCTCCATAAGGAGTTGGAAATTTGGTCGGTGGTCTAATTTTGATTTGTTCTTTGTAGTATTTCTTCACGGCTTCATCCACCGTCTCCACTAATTGTCTCACAAAAGAATTTACAACACTTTCGTCATTATCGTCCAGTTCAAAGGCATCGTCGAAAAATATATGAGCTAAAAAAAGTAACATTCATTGAAAGAATATTTTTAAATTTAAAACTTATGAAAGTGAGTTTATCCTATGGAATTACACTAAATGAAGTTTAACTCTTTGAATGATGCTGTTTCTAAACCGCTTGTTTCTGTGGTGTTTGAACTTTAATTCTATGGCTTTTAAGGATGGGTCAACAGGTGGTTTCTTTCTAAAATACATGTTATGTTGAAAGTGATAGCTCGTTCGTGCCCAAACAAATGAAAGAAACAGTATCATTTCTTCGCGGTTTGAAATGAATCGATTTAATCTTGAACAACGTTGGGAAATGTTAGAAACCTTCAAATTTCCAAACTGAGTGTTGAGTTGCCGAAACAGTGCGAAGTTTGAAATGAAAGTTTGATCAAAATAATGCACCAACCACATCTGTTGTACGCAAGTTCATGCAGGAAGTTCGTGAGATTATCATGTTAAGTGATAACACAAGGTATTCTGTGTGCGTCCAGTGCGCTTGGTCCAGAATATTGTTGCTGTTGCCGAAAGTGTGTGCCTCGAACTTAACCTTAACTCGCCACAGATCATAGCAACTGAGCATTAGCCGCATTTAGCCTGAAGCGAATTCTGCATAATTACTTGGGATTATTCGCATACAAAGTGCAATTTACTCAGGAATCGAAGCAAAAGGACACCCTCCTTCGTTATCGCTTCTTTGTTTGGGCTTTAGAACAGCTCAAAGTTGACGTCCGTTTTGCTCATAAATCATTTATTACATGAGGAGCATTTTCACCTCGGCGGCGAAACTTCCGTATTTGGAGCTCGGAAAACCCACACGTCCTCGTCAAGAAGCCAATACATCCTTAATGTGTGACTGTTAAATGTAGTTTGTGGAGTGGCGGTATTATTGCCCCCCCCCCCCTTTTTTTTTTTTTTTTTTTTTTTTTTTTTGAGGTGATGATCAACGGAAAGCACTTCAGATGCATGCTCACCTTTTATTTATTTATTTTTTCAGTAATAGCTGCATTAGGCGTGGCGAACTTTTTAAGGCCATTTTGAAACTGCAATTTGATCCCATCAGATTTTATTTATTTATTTATTTTCGTTGGGTGCCGTTAAAGATAAGGGTTAAAGGTAGGGTGCCAATTATAATCCAGAAATGATTCAGGCACTTAAGTATATTTTTGACCTAGCTATTCGTGAAATAGCGCCACAAACTATCGAACATGTACCGCAAAATTGGGTTGATAAGATGGCCTACTGCCAAGAGAGTCAAAGCAGTCATTTCAATTAAATTTCTGTCGATATCTAATCGGAAGTTGTACTCTTTTCAATAAAACAACAAACGTTGAACTATATATTGAATGCACCTGCACAATATTGAATGGTGTTTCTTTGCTGCTACCTTTGAAAAGAAATCAGCCGATGGCCCACCCAATATAACGTGAGTTTAATATGTGGCAATGTACTTAAGTGATTCATTATGTGCTATCTGTCTATAAAACTAGTTTATTTCTTAGCATTGTACTCAAGTATTTGTAGTAAAGTATTGATTACTTCTTTCGTGGTTCTTTCACAGTAAAATGTTTATCTATGAAATGTACTGGAATGATCTTGAATTTGATTTCATATTTAACCAGCGAGCAATTTATGGTAGACCATCAACCAATGGCAATTTATGGTTTATGAGCAATTTATGGTTTATTTCGTAAATTTTTTTAAAGTATTATCCGATCCTCAATTTCGTAATACAATTTAGAACATAACTCCTTATTGTTGCACTTACAAAGGTACTGTTATATTAATTAAAATGGCAATTTCTAACGCTGTATTGATAATTATAGAGAAGTTCGATCGAAAAGTATAAGATGTGTAATGTTATAATAACTAACTAGAAGCCATCATTTTACTTACAGATTCCTGTAGTCCTGAATTTTCTTTAAAATTCCAAGCTTTCGACTCTTCCCTGGAGTCTTTGTCACGGAGATTCAAAGCAGGAAGGAAAAGAATAGGAATAAAAATGGAATGGATTTAGCAAGGAAAGAGCTGTGTTATACGGAAATATGTCAAGTACATCAGTGGTCTCCAGATGAAGATGATTAGAATCTAATGACAATCTTTGTAGTTAGAAACGAAACTCCTCAGCAGGTGTATATTAATACCGTATATTCAGATATAATTTTGTAACGCATATATATATATATTTGTCAAGCATGTTTCGTAGACCGACCCATTTTAAGAGAAGTTAGCGTCCTACCTTTAATTTAGGTATCTACCTGAATTACTGTGGTAAAGAAAAAGTGGAAAAGGGAAATAAAATTAAAAGAAATATAACTGACTTTAAAAAATGCACTAAAAAGCAGAAAATAATAATAATAATAATAATAATAATAATAATAATAATAATAATAATAATAATAATAATAATAATAATAATAATAATAATAATAATAATAATAATAATAATGAAAGAGCTTAAAAGCAGAAAATAAGTTATTACTATGGTCCATAAAATTGTTTGAAGTCTCTGTTGAGCCGAACAAATTAATGCTTCATAAAATTACCTTCGAAACTTATTAATTGATTTGTTTGGTGGTTTGGCACAGACTTCAAAACCTTTTGTACATAATAGCAGTTAATTATTTTATATTTTTAAGCGCTTTATTATCACTTTCTGCTTGTTAGCACTTTTCTTGATGTCTGTTAATATCGTTTCTCTACAAAAATCTTTTGAACAGTTGAATGGATTTTACAATTTTGGACCTGGGTGCAATAATAGTGTAACCAACAATAATTTGAAAATAAGAAACACAAACTTAAAGTTTCTCTTCTGGACAACAGGGCATTCTCAGCTTTTATGGTACACAGTAGATTTGTACTAAGTTGAAATTTATTTTGTAGTTTGTCTCTTATTTGTGTTTCGGACCTAGAGATGTGCATGTTGGTTTGACGACGATTGCACCTCAGTCCACAATTATAAAAATGGAAAAGGATGTTACTTGGGTATATATAAAAGCAATAGAAAGCAATGTTCTTCACTTCGCTACCATTGTTGCTAATAATGTTTTTACATGAGAAACTTTGTTCGGTAATTTTGCAACACTAACATTATCCAGCAACTCAAAGCAAGTTAACTGCACGAACTAAATCTTTTTATCTTGCCATAAAATGCCTTTAATGTTCAGGTTCAGTTTGAGTTTGGTGCTGTAAACACATGATCAATCCTTTGGCACATTGTCAACTGCCACTGCAAATTCGGAAGTACTAGTTTCCTACACGCTCACAAAACGCCGTTGTTGAGTATCGAAGGTCCTGTACCAGTATTCTACATAAATACATGTTTCTACCTTACTTGGTTCTGGTTATTCACAAGGGCGCCAATTTCTCTGTAACTTTAGGGGCGGGGCATTTAAATGTGTGTTTGGTTGCAGACAGGGGTCAAAGAAGGCATATATGAGGATTTCAAGACAAATTGAATTCAAACTATACAAAATATGGAATATTCATAAAAATACATACTCGTAAAAATACATGGGGCCCACATGACCATTAGGGACCCGCCCTCAAGGATCGGCGCCCTTGGTTATTCATTTTCTATTTTCTACCAGCGGAATCTAGATTAAAAATAACTTTAAATTCATTTACTGAATGATACATATTAATAATATCCTGTTACATATTATGGCAAAATGTTTCAATGTCTCTGTTAGTTTATCGGTACATTTGAGTACAACCTATTTGTTATAATGAAAACTTAATGTTGATAATAGGAATAGGTTCTTTAGCTTCAGTTTTTCTCTTGCTAAATAACATTGAGAGTACAAAATATTTACTGAATACTAGGCTAATTCAAGCACCTATTTAAACACTATCATTATTGACAGATATTACTATTTTATAATAACAATAAACTTACTTTCAAATTCGTAGTAATCATGATCCACAATACCCAACAACTTTTGAGCATTCCTCCGTGCCGATTGGTCTTCGTCCATTCTCAAAATTGACTTCAACATCTCTAACATTTCGTCTTTCGTCTCATGCCACATGGTAGCGCATGCGTAAATCTTTGGAATATGATCTTTCGCTTTCACCTGACTTGGATCCCTCAAATTTGATTTTGACGCCAAAGAAATGTTGTCCAGATAATCTTCTTTCTTGTCAATTTTGTCCAATTCTAAATCCTATTTTGATAAAGTGATAGTTTCAAATTAAACAACCATGCAGATACATATATATATTGGTAGAAAAAGGACCAATGTTCAATAAACGAAAGTGGAAAAATTAAAAATTAATCATAGTTGTATTAATAAATACAGTATACGTACCCGGAGGCATAGTGAGTAAATAAAATAATTGAAAAAATATTTTTACATGCTGTTTAGTGTAATACTTAGGTGAGCATTTACTAAGAAGTTGTGAGTTAATAGACATTGGTCCTTCTTTTAGCTATTACAGTATAGATACAATGATGTCAGTATATTTATAAACACCAATTGTAGAATATCATTTTAGATCACTTTTAGTGCCAATTATAAAACATATTTAATAGTAACTAATAAATATAAGAATAATTTGATGCATTTCATAATTGTTTCTGATTAAAAGTATATCACGAAATATTTGTATTTTGTTAGAAAATTTATTTATCATTATTATTATTATTTAAGTGATAAAACTCCTCTCTAGATTCACAATATATATAATAAGATTTGTATAAGAAAATCTAACAAATATTTAAACACTTTATCTATAGGTGATATCTTTATGTACCCTATCGAGTCCTATATTAGCTTCTTTCAATTGTAAGCAGCTATTATTTCTTGTTTTGAGTATGAGAATCTTTCAAAGAGTCTACATATACACATTGAACTAATTTCAAATACATATTTTGTTTCGTTGATTTTTATTTCCTCATTTCAGGGGCAATCTAAATGAAATCGACCAATTTCCAGGTCAAAAGTTGTTGATAAAATTTATTAATTTTTAATTTTTTTTTTTTTTTTACCTAAGATTGTACCACATTCAGGGAGTTGAAAACGGGTATTCATTTATATTTTAGCCGCGCAGGTTTGTTTGTAGCGGCCATTTTGTATAGGTGTGTGTGCGTATTTTTCACTTTTCAGAGGATTCCTTTAATCGCTGTAACTTTTTAGGTTTTAAAGATAATGAGTTTAAACCAAAACCATATGAAAGTTAATGGAATGGACATTCTGTGTTCTGTGCACATTGAGACGTACTTCAAAACGTTGAAAGCAAAAGCTCTGAACATTGCGGTTGGAAACCTAGAAATGGCCATTTTGGAATGTACATTTTGAAACAAAATAAATGAGACTCACCTTCAATTTTTTGTCTACATAGAGATTAGATAGTAAAAAACGCCCCAAATAAGTTTCAGATCTGAGAACCATATACTTGATTTTCTGGAAATTTTTAAACATTGCGAATTTTCGAAAATCGTGTATTTTCATCATCAAATATCTCAGGAAGGACACAAGTGAAAATAGACGATGGTTGGACAGTAACAAGTGAGTAAAATTGCATCACTGCGACTTGAGTGGTCTCTGAGTTATAAGTTGTTGCAATGATGTGAAAATCGCGATTTTAACAGCTCAACAGATGTACAGGTTTTGTGTTGATAGTATCTCAGACATACGATTTATCTAAGTTTTATCAGAAGAAGTGCTGTCGAGATTTGCTACTTGTAAAAGAATTATCATTGCCAGATCAAATCATAGATTTATACCTCTGACGCAAACACAAATAAGGTGTTATGAAAAACATAGCATGTTGTTATTTGCCCTTAATGATACCGTAGCCTGTATTTCCGACGAGAAATGGTGGATTGAGAGAATTAAAGACATCAGTCAGGAAAAAAAACTATCTTTTTATTATTTTTTTTCCATCTCCATGGCCCAAGAACCTTTTTTAAACTATCTACGAATGACAAAGTGTGGGTGCCAAGCATTAAGGTTCTCCGGAAACTCACACCCACAGAGTTCACAACTCTTACAGGTCGTACTTTCAATATCAGTGCCGAACTCTGTACACAAATTAGTCAACTGTTTACCTCACTGATGTCTTAACAGCAGCGCTATAGGCAGAAAAGAAATAACAGAGGCGTTTAGTTTTTTTTACAAGATATGATTCATGAATTATGCATACTTTACCATTAAACATTACTGTCGTGTTATTTTGACTTTTGCTACAAAGTTTATGTCCACTCCTCATGGCGCTTCATGATATTAAGTTCCAGTGAAAAAGAAACTTTTAATTCAGAAACCACTCAAGTCTCAATGATGCAATTTTACCGACATGGTACTGAATAACTATCATCTATTTTGTGCAAATTTGAGATTTTTCACTTGTGTCCTTCCTGAGATATTTGATGGTGAAAATACACGATTTTCGAAAATTTGCAATGTTTAAAAATTCCTAAAAAATTAAGTATATGGTTCTCAGATCTGAAACTTGTTTGTGACTTTGCTGTTTAGTCTCTAAGTAGCCCAAAAAGTGAAGGTGAGTCTCATTTATGTTGTTTCAAAATGTACATTCCAAAATGGCCATTTCTAGGTTTCCAACCGCAATGTTCAGAGCTTTTTCTTTCGACGTTCTGAAGTACGTCTCAATGTGCACAGAAAACAAAATGTTGTCCATTCCATTAACTTTCATATGGTTTTGGTTTAAACTCATTATCATTAAAACCTAAAAAGTTGCAGCGTTTAACAAAATCCTCTGAAAAGTTCAAAATACGCTCAAGCACCTATACAAAATGGCCACTACGACAAAACCTGCGCTGCTAAAAAAATAAATGAATACCCCTTTCAACCCCCTGAATGTTGTACAAACTTAGATAAAAAAAATAATTAAAAAAACTAAATTTTGTCAGCAACCATCATTTGTCGATTTCATTTGGATTGCCCCTTTAATAGTAGTAAAGGCGACAGTTGAGGCAAATTTTTTGCCCTTGGGTCCCTGGTCCAGGGGTCATGGTCCATGTCCAGGGGTGCATAGGACCACCCTATCTAAATTTTTGCAGGGGTATCTTGGCCCACCCCCTAAATTTTGGTAGGGGCCCACCCCTATTAAATTTTGGAAATTGACAAACTTAAAAATTTGGTGTGGTAGTATAAGGTCAAGGTTTATACCTCTGTTAGTTTAGGTGGCCCATCTCGTTCCCTTTCATGAGTAAAAACTTGCCAAAATTTCAAATTTCGGAGGTTTTGACCTAATTTATCCTATTTGATGGGTTATTACCTTATATGGTTACACGAGTGTGTACAGGGATCCATTCCCTTTCATAAAACATATGTATATTGATACACCCCTCTTAAATTTTGGGAAGGGCACATTAGCTCACCCCTTAAATTTGGGATTGGTCAAAAAGAACAATAATTGGTAAATGTTTTTTAGAACCTAATATGTACTACGGTAGATTTGGGTGATCCATCTCGTTTTCTTTTGTGGGCATAACAATTGTCAAATATTAGCACGGTCACGCGTTCGCCACGAGGTCGGTTATTGACTTATTTTTCTTTTTTGATGAGTCTTTATTACTTTATATGATTATAAGTGCGAGAAGGGGAATCCATTCTCTTTCATACGACCTGGGTACATTGATGCTTCTGCAAAATTTTGGGAGGGTACCTAGGACACCCCTAAATTTGGATATGGTCAAAAAACGATAATTGGTAAATGTTCTCTAGGTTCCACTGTAAATTTTAATTGGTCCTGATTACCAATTCCTGTAGGTAAAAATTACCAAAATGTAAATGTAAGTAATACATCGTGCCACGTGGTATGTTATTGACCTAATTTATCATTTTTGATGAAGTTATGTGATCCTGCTTATAGTGCATGGATACATTGATATTTCTTTCTCAAAATTTGGAAAGGTTCATAGGACCACCTCTTAAATTTAGGAATTGTTAAAAATAAAATTTGGTAAATGTTTGTACGCTTGGGTCATTCATCACGTTTTCTCTCATGGTATAAATTGCTAAAAATACAAAATTTGGCGGTTTTTGACTTTCTCTTTGCTAAGGGTTTTTTATCTTATATGACTATACGTGGCAGGATTGGAATCCAAGACATTGGTACGTTGATATCCTTTTGTAAATTTAGGGAAGGGTACATAGGACCACTCCTTAAATGTGGGAATTGTCAAAACAAAATTTGATAAATGTTCTCTAGAACTCATTTTCAAATTTATGTTGTCCAGTTTATTTCTTTTGTGAGTAAAAGATATCAAATATTAGTATTGTTACGTTTTTGACCTAATTTATGTTCTTTGATGAACATTTATGATGATATGATTTAATACAGGTGTCCATTCCGGACACGCTTCATTCTTAACATTTGGGAAGTACATAAAACTGCTCCTTAAATTTGGGATTGTCAAAAAACAAAATTTAGTAAGCGTTCTCCACGACTCATGTAATTTTGAATGGTTCTCCTTATCCCCTTCTACGATAAACAATTACAAAAAAAATTATCTTCTTCTTCGATAAGGCTTTACTGCAACATATGATTATATGGTTAAGTACAGAGTCAGTTCTATTTTCTTCATAGGACTTAGGTACATTGATGTACTCAACTTAAATTTTGAGAAGAATACACTCTTAAATTTGGGAATTGTGATAAAACAAAATTTGATAAATGTTCTAGTATGATGTGCGAAAATTGAATGTTATGATTAACGTTCACTAAGATAGATTGTAACAAGGTTCCATTGTCTTTCACTGAGAGAAGTACATTTGACTCATTGCATCAACCATCTGGCCTCTCATCGCTCGGCTTGCCTTATTCACTCCACTTAACATATCAACAGCAACTCTAGAGAACAAATACTTTCACTCGTCAAATAAGTTATACTTTTGGAAAACTTTTAAGAGGAATGTATACAAGTCAACGCACAATATACAGTATGCAAACTGAACATTAAATGCTAGGTTCAATGAATGAATAAGGTTGCAATTCAATTATTAATTGCCTGATATTTTGACAATTATTGTACATGGGTGATCCAAAAAGTAAGGTCTATTTTTTTGAAATGCAAAGAAATGTTTATTTTCCATAATGTTTATGTCGTTTTAAAGCTTATACCTTTATATATTTTTCTTCATAATCACCATTTCGGTTGATGCATTTTTATAGGCGCTGTGTTAGTTTTTGTATGCCCATGACCATACCAGCTTGCAGCCATGTGTTTGAGGAAGCTTTGAACCTTATCTTTCATCTCGTCGTCGTTATTGAAGCACTCTTCAGCCAAATGTTCTTTCAACTTAGGAAACAGGTGTCAGTCTCTGGTTTACTCAATCTTGGCGATTGTCTCATCGGAAATGGATGGTCTCCCGATCCTTTCTTCGTCGTGAATTTTTGTTCGACCAGCTGCTAACTATGTACACCACTTACAAAAGATTCTGACATCCGTTCACAACTAGCCACACACTTCCATCAATTGGCGATTAATTTCAATCGGTTTAACACCTTTTGAGTTTTAAAATCGAATAATTGTGCGACCTTCGCACTTGGGGTAGCTCCAGGTAGGAGCTCCATTACTAACTGCTGCCAAGCCGAGACTGAGCTTCCTAACGAGGTTCGCTGCGTGCAGGCTTCTTTGGGAATAGACGAAACAAAGACAATAGTGTTGCCAACAGTTTCCCTGCGTCCTCAATGCTTTGGAGACATTACTTTTGGGGCAATACTCGTATTTATGAGATGAATTAACTTTAAGAATGTTTTCAGTACTATAATTTCCTTGGTTTTATAATTCTTATGAAGGCTATTCTATCGGTTAATCACTTCCAAGTGACACCCTTGCCGATGTTTACTGGTTCTTGAAACAAGGTATAATCTTCACTAGCTCTAAAGCATTTCCAAACCATTTTGTGAAAAGAAGCGAAGTATTAACGCTACAATAAAAGAAATTGATTAACCTATTCGAACGTTTTGATATTATAAATCTACACCTAATATCAACATGTTTTACACCTAATATACACCTAGTATCAACATGTTTTATATTTTGAATTTCCTTCAAAAATACTCCTCGTAATTGTCAGTAAATTTGTCTTAATTGATTTAGTTGTTTGAAATATATGTGACAACTTTCGTGAACAATGCTTTTCGAGTTATAAGAAATGTTGAACATTTAATCAGTTTTTCCTAACCCCTTAGTTATCGACCAACAAAATACACTTACATTTTTACTAAAGGATTCTTCCTCCATTCCTTCTTATGTCTTTTGTTTTCCTTTAAAATTGATTGCGATAGTTTGCTAAATATATATTCGTAGTAAAGTTACAAATTTATAAAGTTCATGTTTTTGAAAGATTTCCATCTTTATAAATACATTGATCAATAAGCGATTTTATTTAATGCAGTACTTTTTTCATGGAATTTTAGAAACTTACTCGTAGATTCAGAAGCAGTTCCGACTCATTGATTCTGTATTCTTCTTAGAGAATATGTTCCTAGCCTACTCTTTACTATGTTCAGAACCGGACTCAGGTTTGATCAGTTCCTAAGCTACTGAAGGTAATCGAGCCTTTTGTATGCCCGAATGTTCTTTATCAACTGACATTTTAGGGAGCAGGCTAGCGGAAGAGGCCCCATTACTTACATCATAGAGGCACACTATTGCTGTATGTACATGTTATTTTATTTATTTTTATGTTATTTTTGGAAATGTACATCCAGTTTCCTATTTCTTTTAAATTTTTGGCCCCCCCGAGATAGTTAGTCCTTACAGCTTGTTTAGCTTATACGTAAATGCGGCACTAACTATGTTGTACTGTATGTTTCCAAACAATAATTCTTCAAATAATAAAATCTTATGTAGATTCTTGACACAATATAGGAAACACTTACCTCCACAGTAACCTCTGGTTGGTCGTCTTTGCGCCTGTTCATACCAAGAGACTGATCTATGAGGAATCCACTGTACATGGGAGCTACGAACAGCATCTCCGTAGATGCCAAACGCTCACACTTGGGTGACCAGATATGCCTCGTTATCCACAGTTGTGAGAAAAGCCAGAATAGCCATACCCATGAGTACTGGAACAAGATTAAAAAAACATTAATAATGAGAAAACACATGTATAATAAATATTTAAAAATAAATTTTGATTTCTTTAGAAAACATTTTTTGAACGTTTTCTCTGTACAGGTGATAATAATTAACAAAAATAAAAACAAGGTAGTTTCATTAGTTAAGTATGAAGTTTGATTTTTAAAATAGAAATAAGGAACCTATTTAATCTAACAGTAAGATCAATCCAAACAGTAAATCATATTTCATGAATATGTTTCACATAAAACATGAAAATTCTTCGATATGCCCCATCGAAATTAGTAATATATTAAATTATATCATTTGTGTGTAATATTTAATACAGTAAAAAAAACTTCAGTTATTTAATACGAGGTACAAATAATTATATACATATTTCAATTATACATGTTTCAGTGCATTAAAAAAATTCAAATCAATTGTTTAATTGGAGACAAAATTAAAACGGCAAAGATCACTTGTGTTACTCAGCACAGTATAGTATTAGTACTTTTAACCTATGGCAAATTTCCTGTATTTTTATGCTATGACAAACTTCACTTACTCCACACTACATTGTTCCATGCAGAGTGAAGAAAGACATTATATATATATATATATATATATATATATATATATATATAGTTACATAGTTTGGTTTTCTACTCGAGAGGAAACCAATTTCCGAAACGCATCTCTAACATCAGGCCGAAAGTATCGTGCAAAGAATTACAATGATATATTGCGTTGCATATAGCTATACTATCCATTTAAGGCAAACCTTCACGTCGATTTTTGCTCATTGCTGAACTATGAAAACAACTAGTTAAGAAATTCTGCCATCTCGGAATTGTTTTTCCAACTCGTCCAAAACAGAACCTTGCATCCTCATCAGTCACAAAGGATAATTGAATATTGATCAATTTTCATTAAACAATTGCGAACCGTATGAGATTCCTGGCACCGAAACCGGGTTTCCCGGACTGATGGCGTGTGAAATACGAGAATGCATAGTTGGGAACAGGCGTACCGGTTTTATGAAAGACTTTATGTTGTCCCTAAATAGAAATAGAATAAAACTATATATCACATACCTGCTCAGCAAGAAAGTCACTTAAAAAGTAGAATGGCATCGACTGGAAGAACAAGTATGCAGGTATCACATTATTGAAGGCACAAGGGTCATTATTTCGAACTCCACATGCGGCAATTAGAAATGAGATGGTCACAGGAATGGTTAAACATACTGGTAAAGCGTAACTGAATCCTTGAATTTTTATTTTGCAAGCAAATTTCCCTGTCAAGAGAACATATACATGAGATTAGATCTGTAGAACGCAAAATAAATTAATACTATCTCTTCAAAGCTTAACCAGCCTGAAAATAGAAACTAATCCTTTTTCACTATTTCTTTTTCTATTTAAACACTGAAAAGTAGCATAGTGGGTAACAATACTGGGGGGAAATGTTACTTACGTTGATACAATTAACAAAATGATCAGTGACACTGTCTCTTGCCATGAAAAGCGAATTAATACCATTTAGTGCAAACTTGACAGGATTCAATATACATTTGGTTATGAAAATAATCAATTAATACACCTGAAGAAAATGCGACTTACCTAATTAATACGGCATGGACCCACTGTTGGGCTGCAGAATAGCTCTGATTCGTCGTGGGATGGAGGCAAATATGTGAGTTATAAATGATTTCTAGAGGAATATCGCAGTTCCGTCAGCGATTATGGAGGACCACAATTGCTCTAGATTAGGAACTCCAGAACTGACCACAGGTGTTTAAAAAATGTTGAGGCTGGGGATTGGGTGTCCCAGTTCATCCTGATGCACATGAAATCACGCATCAACAGCTCCAGCAGTATGAATTGGCATATTATCATCTTGGAAAGTTGCATTATTGGGCAGTATATATATAGGGGTGCCCACAAAGGGGGCTATGACGCAAACTGCGTCATTGAAATATGTGGGGGGGTTAAAATCTATATAAATATGTTTGAGGAAGTGTAAAAATTAATCGAAAAGATATTTTTGATGGAAGAACACCTACGGATAGACAATTGAGGGGGGTGCGTCATGAGAGGGGGTGGGCATCACTTATATATATATATATATATATATATATATATATATATATATATATATATATATATGCTACTATGTCAAATAAGTAGACACCTGGAGGATAGTACAATTTTGTGGAAACATACAGGATAGTACACTTAAGGAATATGTATGCCTGATGAGTATGATATAGCTGGTGATGTGATCATGCAGTACAGCATGTGACACCATGGAGTGCAGACGAGGGTGTGGAGACCTGATAATTTACCCAAGGTCGCATTTGAAGTGTGATAGAATTTAGTATACCATTAAGGCTGTATTATCTATATCGTTACCAACGATAACGCAATTATAGATAAGTTCAAAGACATGAGTAGATCAAGATCAGGTGGACCGCGACCAATGCCAAAACTGAAACGTGCGGTCATCTGGAGTGTAAGGACTGCCCTTCCAAATTTAAGAATGACATCACAGCCGAAGTTGACAGATTAGCACGAACCGTTCAGTGGTATCTGCAGAGTGCTGGAATGTACCGATGCTAAAAGAAAAGAAAAAAAACTGCTTACAAAACCACAGATGACACGGAAACACATCTGGACTATCGGCAAGAGGAGCAAGTCAAAACATTTTTTGAACCACGCTGCTTTTCTTGATGAAAGACGATTTTGCCTATTCTTGGACAATGGTTGACAAGGAACTAGAAGCGGATCAGAATATTTCATAATTGCAACATTCTACGTTAAAAAAGACATGTCATGGTGTGGAGTGTATTTGGAAAAGTGATCTTAGTAACATTTTCTTTATTCGATGAGCACATCTTGCGCACATTCTGTGAAATACACCGAGGTCAAAATTAGTTACTTTCCTCCTTTGAAACAGCCAAGTATTGCGACACTCCACGTAAATAATGCATTATGGGACACCATGTTACAACACAAAGCTGATTACCCGCGTGGAAGAAGCAATACGGGACAAACTCTGCCTGCTTCGGACAATCTTTGGACACAAGTCCTATACAGAGTGTTTGGTATCTCCTGGTTATTGCAAACAATAAACAATATTTATTTGAGGTATTCTTTGACGAGTTGTAAAACCCGTTACATCATCGATGACTTATTCAGTTAGTGGATACCACCACGCCATGTTTGGTTCAAGCATTATATGCTGCCAAAGTAGGCTCCACCAAAGAGTAACTCCAGTTTTCGCTTCTGTGCACTGGTACGTAGCAATGACCACATGCTTATTTTTCGGTGTCCATTTACGTCATAGTAGTGTGTGTATATTTACAAGTATATCTATTGAATAGTATGTTAGTACGCCTTGATAAAGAATAGCTTCATTCTGGACGCTGTATCCACGTAGATACGCTGAAATATCATGGTTATTTACCACTCATACTTTGTCATGCATTGTGACCCTTATTGTAGAGCAGATAAAATATATGCTGCACAGTACAGTTTCAGGAGTCAATACTATATTTCTTCTGTCCAATGTTCTGTTCTGTTGGATGTTAACCGTACACAGAGAAAGGTGATAACATAAAGTAAGACGTATCTAGAAAATTAGACAATCGCTATCGGCAGCAATATCTTATATCCAATGATCGGGTAGGCAACGGATCCCACTGTGATAGATCTCAGTGGAACATGAACCAAAGAAGTCGTCAAGTATGTGGTTTCTCGTCGAGGATCCGAAACTGTCATCCCTGCAGTGGTTGGTAATGTTCGTGGAATACGGATAAAAAACACATTTCCCAACCAAGTCTGATGATGGCGTGTCCGGTAACACTATGATAATGTGGCCTCCGAAGTAGAATACCACCTCTGTGATTTCAAGCACTGCCTTTGTGGTTTTCAGTTTTATATGCACAAATTCTCATTGCTGTGAATATTATTGTATTGATCATGTGACCAATTTATAGTAGTTCGCCATATACGATACCTCGAGGAGTCCACCAAAACAAAGTATAACCATATGTTGATGTAGTGGCAGTTTTAGTTCTTTGGGAACCACCACCTTGGGGTATTCATACAGTGCCAACCAATACAATGTGGAGTATCATAAATAAGTCATTCCTCATCGCACATCAACATTCTGCCCAGAAAAGAAAGAAATACACATTTGCTCGTGTTACTTTTTAGTCCGCACACGACTCATGTGGGATGTGTTCCACTTTATACCGTTTCCCAAAGCGGTAAAAGTGTTGGCGGGTGTTTTCTGTACTGCAATTGAATGTTTTTTGATCAACTCACATATTTGGCTATAATCGATCTTGATTGTTCGTTGTCTATGGTTTGTGGAAGTCCTGTATGTGATCGTTTCAGAAGAAATCATTGCTGGTTTTAAATTTAAGCCACCGTGGTAGGTATACTGTTTGTTTATTTAGAAAGAACATGCTTTTGAAGCTTGATATTTTTCTTACTACTTTACTAGCGTTGTTCCAGTTTATACTCATAAAGCATACAGGCGTATAACATTGTTTGGAGTTCTCATGTTGGACTTCTCCTGACGTCTTCCATTTATCAGAAGCCTTCAAGAAGAATCTTCTCAATACGCTATCTTCCTGTTTTATCAAACAGGAATGAAAATTATATGGTCGTGTGTAGTAGAATACCTCACACAAATCTTGTAAACATTTTCGCTAACTTTATGCTGTGATGGAATTTCCATGTACTCGGAAAGTAAACACTATTAGTTCCAGAGGACATTTTTTGACCAGAAGTTTATGCATATAACTTTCGATTTAAATACTTACCAAATATGTATGCAAGATAAGCAGCTATGACTTGGATAATGAGTAGAAATACTGGGGTGAGATAAGAGGCGCCTGTGTAGTAAACTGCTTCAATTTCACGTGCACTGAGTATGTTTGGTATGTTGTTTATTTCAACCTGAGGTTTAATCTGAAAGTAAACGAATAATTTTAACCTTAAAATACTTTATTATTTAAATAAATACGCATTTGTAATAAAACAGTGTACAAAATTATGCACAGACCAAACAACATGCGATTAAGTCGGTGCAGTATTAACAAAAAGAAGTGTATTAACAGGCGCAATAACAAAACGGCGTGGCGATTGCACACAGTGACTAAACACTGTGATATGTTACGAATGTAACCGTGAAAACAAAAGTGAACATTTAAAATATAGAATTAAAAATAGTTACTGTTTTCGCTTCTATATACAATTTTAAATTTTAATCTCAAAGTAACAAAATTAGGAAGAATATAAGAAGTGTCATTGATTAGTTCTATTAGCTTGATGGCAATTAATTTCAATGTTCAGTGCAATAAAGCGATATTTTGACATATTGGTTATTACTGTCAGTGAATATCTTAGTTAAATTAAGTCGAGTCCACATGATGTGTATGAAATAATCGATGCTTTTAGAGTTACACAAACAGCCCCATTACTGTAAAATTTCTAGGAATATGTTATATCAGTATAAAGTGAAGGGTGTACGAAATGCGACCCACACACAAAGAAAAACGTATTTGACTCATAAGTTCTAGTACTTGCCGCATAACTGCCTGATGTAGTAATCACCTCGAGTAGTTTGTTTGTCATTCCCACACTTCTGCCACTGTTGGTAACAATACTGGAAGTCATTTTCTGTGAATTCAGGTAGGTCTGACGTTTTCAACTTCTTCATGTAAAGTAAAACTTGTTACCTTGAGCCCAGGCTTTAGTCTCGGGCAAAGAAAAAGTTATGTGGTGCCAGATCAGCTGAGTAGGAGGATGTAAATGACAGTAATGTGTTCACTTGTAAAAAAAAATACCCGACGAATATCTCCTGACGGATATAATGTAAACCATCAAACTTTTAGTCCCGGCGTACTAGTTTACTTTCGCTGGCTGCAATCCAAGATGATGGAACTGACAGAACGTATAATGTAATCAATACTTTACACATTTCAAGTCTGCACAATCTATAGTTCTGATACAGTACTATGGCCAGTTCTAATAACTTATATCTTAAGTAATTGCCGAATGATTAAACACATTTCAAATTCATAACGTCATTTATGTTTAACTATAAGCCGAAATTTTCCTTGATGTAAAACTTGACAAGATTTAGATACATTCTATAATAATTCTGCCTATTTGAACTTCTAAGTCTTGATCTATAACTTTTTTCTCCGATGGTCTATGTACAACTATAAATCTATTTGAACTTTTGTTTCCTAGGGTAGAAGTTATCGCTTGCCATTAGTTTTAAACTTACACATCATCGTTCCCAAAAAAGTTACTTTTCTTTGTTCATTAATAAGTATGTGTAACTGTAAACATTTTCCACTCTATCGCAACTTGCTTCTAAATTAATATTTCCGAAAGCCGAAACGTACAGTCTGAAATTGATATCCTTAACTTAGGGGGTGTGCACCTTAAGTATTGACGCCATTCGAGAAGAAAAATGTAGATACTGTTACTGCTATTCCATACTGTTAATGTTCTTTAATAAAATACATATTATTGGTTTGTTAGATGTTATTAATTAGAATAACAAATATATCGTATTTGCTCAACATTTCTGATGTTCTTACCTTCTTAATTACAATGCTGTGTTCTCTGAATGAGTCTAGGAACTGTGTGAAGAGACCTTTGATGTCATCATTCTCTACGTAAAGTATTACGAGCATCGTCAGAAAGAAGACCAACATTTTCCACAGTGAAATGAAAAAGTAGGTGAAGTATCGGCTCTTCTGTAATTTGTGTTTGACTTCAGCAAGGTATTTTACAAAGCCTGCAATATATTGCCAAGTTATAACAAATATTTATTAAGTAAATTTCTGGTTAACAATGCTATACGCAGTGTCTTATATTAATTGAGTTTATATATATGCCAATAATGAATAGCACAAACTTAATGTGCCAGTAATGAATAGAGCTTGTTCAGTAAATAGGGATTGGTTTATCAATTCCCCGGTCAAAAATTTACGATTGCTTGAAATTAGGTACTTTTTAAAAACCTTTTGCATTTAACATTAAACTATTATTGAAAACAAGAGGAATACAGCTGATAAACCGAACTCAAGCTCCAGACATGCAAAGCTGCGAAGCACAGCCTCTGTCATCGAGCCGAGCCTGTCCCTAGACTATAAACTGTTTCCAAATTACTATATATATATATTTTTTAAAAAAGTACAACACAATAATACCTAAAGGTGAATCTCCATTCACATAGTTCTCCCACCAGCCGAATGAAGTTAGTAAGACAGCTACTGGAATAAGGTAAATTTTCATGTTCTGATGGCCATCGAGTAGTGGCCAAAGAACCATGCCAGATGCTTGAGCTGCGATCGCTATGAGGTCCAAGATTACCCAGAAATATCGCTTCGCTTCCGTTTCTCCGCGGGATAATAGACCTGTAAACAAAACATACAGCAATTACTAACCATTATTGTCATAACAAATAGGGTATATATTGTAATGAACAAAATGAAAGAAATTGACCAATCATAACAAAATAAATAAATAAATAAAAGTACAGAGAGAGAGAGAGAGAGAGAGAGAGAGAGAGAGAGAGAGAGAGAGAGAGAGAGAGAATGAACTGCTATAAGAAAGTAGAATGGATAAGAGTAATATGTTTGATCATTTAAGACGAAGAGACTAATTTAAGAATACATTGTATTCTGACCAGGCCCATAGTTAGAAGGTGGGCAGGGGAGGGTTCAGTTCCCCTGAAACTTTCAGTTCCTTGTTGGTGTATATGTACGAATGCAAGTAAACCCTCGAAAAATGATATCACCCTCTGGCTTAGTATTGTTGCTATGGGCCTGATTGTGATACAAGCTCGTGTTTAGGTAAGTGCTATTCTGTGCTCGAGCACAGGGCGGCAAAATTTTGGAACTTTTTTAAAGACTCACTATAAAGTAATATTTAAAACTAGCAACCCGCAGAGTCCCGCGCAAGCGCTAAAAAATGTGTGAATGTGTTTAATTCGCTCTAATTACAGTAGTTACTAATTAACTAGCTTATCTGATTATTTTTAAAAAGTAATTTTCTCCCATCTCCAGCCCAAGAGGTGAGGAAGAACTTGAACGTCATTAAAACTGATACCGTTAAACTTAGCTACTCGAAAACTATGAATTCAATACTAATATCTTTCGTTTTCGATTATTTCTAAAATGCTCCATGTTTTTCTTATAGGGACTTTGCCCCTCCATATCTCAGCTCAGGTATGACTTTGGGACCTGGAACAGGTCATTTGGATCATTTCTCTGAGAGCTTAAAAAAATTAAAATTTAATGTTTCTATTTATTATGGTTCTCGAGTTGAAAAGCGCTACAGACAGACAACTTATTGTATTATTAATATACATGATATTAAACTATTACTAACGGTGAATAATGTAATCAATCATTTCTCTTATCAGTTATCACGAATAATTATTGGTGTGTCACAGTAACGTCCACTATTGAGAGAATTATGCAATTTAAAATTACGTTGTAATTTTTGTAACTTGTAATACTTAAACTGCTACTCAACAAGAGCAGTGTTTTATGTTTGCAAAATCACGGCTCATTTCCTTATTTGAGACATAAGTTTGTGTGGGGGGCGGCAAATTACTTAGAGCACAGGGGTGCACAATATATAAATACGGCCCTGTTCTGATGGATGTGACTCCAGAGTCTTCTGTCGATAGCATATTAAAATTACTAAAAGTTCTAATTATTTGTTATCGATTAAATAATTATGTTCATTTAAAACCATTAATATGTGTAATACAATTCTCGAATTAATGCTGAGAAATGTTCTGGTAAATCTTACACAAGTCATATTGTTTTGTTACTGACAGTCAGTGGCGTATTAAGGGGCCTTCCGGGCTGAAACCCCTCCAAAATGTTATTTTCTATGCTACAGTGAATGAAATATCCTTCAGAATTTTCACATTTCCAGGAATAAAGTTAGCAAAGTCCCTCCCCGAAATAAAATCGTAAAAACGCCACTGCTGACAGTCATAGTACGAAGTGAATTTAAGATAATCTTTTCAAAATTTACCCCATAGATGAAATATAATAAGATTTAATGTAAACTGTTTAATAATAATAATAATAATAATAATAATAATAATAATAATAACTTTGCTTGTGTTGTTTTGACCTGCGGCTCCCGTTTCAAGTGGTAAAACTTTACTACTGAACTACCACCATTGCTTTTCTTTTTTGGTGTTTCAAGTACTAGTATCCGGTGAGATAGTAAACTTAAGAGAAGACAGATATTTTAAAATGTAGTTTTTACCAAATTTTTGAGAATTGTTACATCCAGATATTTACAAATAAGCCTACATGGAAACACTTTGAGAAAATGCAACTTACGTGATTAATTCAGCATTAGACTAGCTTTACCTCATAATGTATTCGTTGTGAAACTGGTATTTTACGTTTCAAACCCGAGTTGACTGGAGTCGCATGCTTTTATCAGTGCGAAATCACCAGCGCTGAGTTGTACCGAATCAGTTTGATGCATTGCCAAGTCGAAACGTGCTTGACGCAGACACGTATGTCTCCTAATCTGTACTAAAGATGTTATAAAATAGTGAACAACAAAATTGTGAAGCCATACGTCACAGTTTCGTTACGCCCACTAAGATCGCAATGTTTTGAGCCAACATTCTTGGCGTTAACGAGAGTAGCCAATCAGATGTGCTGATGCTCGGTTGTTTTTTTTTTTTTTTTTTGGTGGTGGTGGGGGCTTCATTGAGCTAGCAGGATGAAGATACATATGGGCAGATCCTCTATTTTATGACATCCTTGATCCGTATCATAAATATCACAGCAATGTCATGTTGAATTTTGTCTGTGTTCGATTTTCGGTGATTGACTAGTTAGCAACGGCGCCGACTTCCCAAAATTTGTGTGGGTGCATATGAATGGCGAGACGTGTAAGCCTGTATGCTTTCAGGGAAGTCTCGATATTTGATTGATTTATTTTTAGTTAAAATCTTTTATGAACACTGTCATAAAGGGTTGTGCTGGATAAAGTAAAATATACCGGTACTAAAAGAATAATTTGGGGCTACCGTAGCTCAGTCGGTAACACAGCTGACTTAAACGTAGGAGAAACGGGTTCAAACCGGGGTACAAACTAAAAATCAGATGGTGTGGTGCCGGAGCACCCACGTAGTCGGCGCGCATGCTAGTTACTGCTGTTGGAATTTGTTTAGGTGGGTGCGTGGGGTCCCTAGTTCGATCTCCGGCCAAGTAAGTTTGTGGTGAACAACATCGTGTCCATGGATTCTCTCGGGGTACTCCCGTTTCCTCCTACTTTATCATTCCACCAATTCATTCATAATCATTCACTTGCCTTAATCAGAGCTCCTTCGTGGCTAAGCAGTAAGCGTACGCGCCTTTGGCGTGGGAGTCCCGGGTTCGATTCCCGGTGGGAGCTTATGTGGTTCGGATTCCACGTTAATCAGTAGGTCCCATCTCATATAGCCTCACTGCTGAAAGGGATGTTAAACTCAAAATCAACTCAACTCAACTTGCCTTAATCATCGTCTTCTCCCTTACCCTAAAAGGCATAATCATGGGATTTTAAAACGAAAGACCTGCAGATCTAAAGTCATCACATCTATGCATTATAAAGCCCATGGAAACTAAAAGAACTAAAGAAACCAAGAAAACTGAACAGCAAGCACGGAATCATGTTCAAGGATGCAAAAGCTATCTCGGATGGGGAAATGGTTTAGCAGTAGATCTTCTAGAAAAGGGAAACAGTTTGTGAAAAAGCGTCGTAATTTTGAGAAAAATGCGAAAGAATCAAGCACAGAGGATGAAAACAGCGTGTCCTCAGGAACGTCTGAATTGGAGCTTTTCCCTGGAATTTCTCTATCCAAAGATGATGACGCTTGATGTGTGTTTTGTGACAGGAAATTTTCCGATGATTATAAAGGGGCACTTTGGGTTATGTGCGTTTGCCCCATGTGGATTGTGCTGGGGCTGAAGAGAACGTGCACATCTGCGTTTTTTGTTGCTAAATGATTTAATTTTTTATATATTTTCTTTATTTTCACACACACACACACACACACACACACACATATATATATATATATATATATATATATATATATATATATATATATATATATATATATATATATATATATATATAGTGTTTCAAAACAACACCGACAACGTTTGGGAGGTGATTCCTGACACCAAGATAAGACGAAGGGTATATACCAACTTGGGTGCACAAATGCGGAGTTATAGGCTGCCGAAAACATGAAAAAATGAATTTTAAATGTCCATAGCTCCAAAACTATGGAACCTACCGTGGTCGGATCAAGACTTCACTTAGGAACTAATATGTGCGCTATCCAAAAATGCATGTTTCAGAATCCTAAGTTATCCACGCGACCTAAGGCAGTTTGGCTACGGGCATATAATTTGAAGTATTCACCAACTACCTCTATAAAAATTGTTGCGTAAGTACCGCAGGATTTTGAAACGTGGATGTTTAAATAGGACACAAACTAGTTCCGAAGTGAAGTCTTGACCCAACCATGGTAGGACCCATAGTTTTTGGAGCTATGGACCTTTAAAATTATTTTTTTTTTCATGTTATCGGCAGCCTATAACTCTGAAAGGAAGCATTTGTGCACCTAAGTTGGTCTACACTTTTTGTTTTATCTTGGTGTCAGGAAACCAAACGTTGTCCGTGTTGTCTGTAAACATCCTGTGTATATATATATATATATATATATATATATATATATATATATATATATATATATATATATATATATATATATATATATATATATATACGAGGCGTGTTTTTTAAGTAAGGTCCGTTTTGTTGTAGACACTAGTAGTTCGCGCGCAGCCGCAACGAGCGTGTGCGTCGTGCACCGGCATGCCTCGGGAACAACTGTGCTCAGTTTCAGCTCTGTAGCTGACCTACGGGTGTGTTCTGTGCTTTCACAATTTTTAAGACTATCAAATCACCTGCCGCGTGTGAGGTTCTCTCAGTGATACGGTTTTTGTCAGCAAGAAACCTGTCTGCTGCAGAAATTCATCGACAGATTTGCGAAGTGTACGGTGATATTGTTATGAGTGCAAGCAAAGTGCGTAAATTGGAACGAGAATTAAAAAATGGCCGTGACAACGTCCATGATGAGGACCACTCCGGTCGCCCTTCTTCGATTACAGACAATTTGGTGGCTTCAGTTGAAGCGAGGGTTTGCGAGAACAGGCGCTTCACAATAACAGATCACTCAAACGAATTTCCTGACGTTTCGAGATCAGTGCTTTACAAAATTGTTTCTGAACACCTAAAGTTTAGGAAACTGTGCTCCCGTTGGGTCCCGAAACTCCTAAAGAGGACCACAAAAACCAAAGATTTGAGTGTGCGATGAAGTTCTTGACCCGTTATAACGAAGAAGGTGACGGCTTCTTGAGTCAGATCGTAACTGGAAACGAAACATAGGTTTCGCATATCAACCCCGAATCGAAGCAACAGAGCATGGAATGGAGACACACACACTCGCCTGTAAAGGTGAAGGCCAAACAGACTCTGTCCCAGCGCAAAATCATGGCTTCGGTGTTTTGGGATAGGCATGGTGTTTTGTTGGTCGACTTCATGCAACGAGGAACTACTATCAATGCAGAAGCATACTGCCAAACCCTGAGAAAGCTACGCAGAGCGCTTCAAAACAAACGACGCGGCATGCTGACAAAGAGCACTGTCCTTCTCCATGACAATGCAAGACCTCACACTGCAGGTCAGACCCGCGATTTGTTGGACAGTTTTGGCTGGGAAGTTTTAGACCACCCACCCTACAGTCCTGATCTTGCGCCGAGCGATACCATCTGTTCCTCCACCTCAAACAACACCTCAGTGGCAACCGTTACAATGATGACGACGATGTGAAAACGGCAGTGAACTCTTGGTTATCGGAGCAGACGGCAAGTTTTTATGAAGAGGGTATTTTGAAATTGGTTGAGAGGTATGATAAGTGTTTGAACAAACTTGGCAAATAGAGTGAAGTATGTACTTTCTGAAAATACATTTACTTTTTGAAATAAGCTTTCGTTGTGTACTTATGTTCAAACGGACCTTACTTAAAAAACACGCCTCGTATATAACTCTGTAATTGTTTTATTACACTTATACAGTACTTGAAAATTCGAATATGTTTCCTCTTATTTAATACCTTTTTCTAATTTTGTTTAGTGCTATTTCGTTAATTTGTACGAGAGGTCCGATTTTAGCAACTATTTTACAAATCACCAAAGTGAAAGTTTTTGAAAATAATTTTTAAAAGTAATAATTGTTAATGATATTTTTTGAAAGTACAATGTAAATGGTGCATAATGTTGTAAAGCAAACATTTCATGCTTTAAAATATTTTTTTTTTACTAGTTAATTTTTTAAAATCAAAAACAAAATGGGTGTGTAGTTTTGGGGATTTTCATCTGTCTTTGGCTTCTCCGTCTCCTCTCTCTGAGTACTTAATCAAATAGAACGTTAAAAGCGTTAAAAACTTTTCTTTTGGTTATCTTGTATTTAAACCAGAATTTTATAGTTGTATGTTGTACTTATTTCATAATAGTTGGCTGTTTATTGTCATTATTATTACAATTTGCATATAATAATTCCATATGCAAGTTTATTTATGTATTGAGTATAAATTGCTATTTCTCCTAATAGGGGGAAGCGATTATTGCCAGTATCCTATTTTGTACAACTTTGTATATAAAGTAAGCATGTAATTATATAAAGTTCAAACATGTAATTATTATATAAAGTTCTGTAAGATACGGTAGCAGCAAAAGTCGTCCTACCCATTTGGAGTCAATTATAGAGATACTCATGACTGTACGTATAAGACAGGGATGTAAATAAGCAACAAAATTTTACTAGTCAAAGAAAAAAGCTACTAGCCCACATCCCACAATAGAAATCATTTACTTATCTTCGGTATTATATTAAATTCTCGCCCACACCGATGTACCACTCGCCTCGGGCGAGTGGGCGAGTGGGCGACTGGTTATTTGCATCCCTGGTAAAAGATAAAGGTTTAGTTTCCATATTGATCATATTTAATTTATTTTTGCATATCTTGTATGTGGAACTTCGCTTTTGATATTGTTGGAAATCATAAGAAATTAAATACTTACCTAACACAGCGGGAATCAAACACACGCAGTTGGTTAGCATTGCACCTTTCACAACGTCTATTTCTGGTAATATGGCGAAAATAAATAGACAGACTCCTACAGTATGAAGGGCCTCCATTGTGGCAACGACTGCAAAATGTGGGAGAGTAAGTTTCTTCCAGGATTTGAACACACAGATTCTTGCTGATCGTAGAAAGGTTCCAACTTCCGGAGCTATGAACGCAAAGAATAGGACCCATATCCATGCAAATCTTTCGATGTCTGGTAATGTAGCGAGATATTGCCTCTCCAAACCTTCAACTGAAAATAATAGCAATGACAATATTAATGTTATTAGTAATAATAACAATAATTTAGAGCTTGGGTAGCATACACGCGAATAATAATAATAATAATAATATATTGTTGATTTACTAAATAAAAACTAAATCAAGATTGAGGGGTGCATTTCTATGAATTATTTGAATAAGTTAACACTAATGTGGAGCACATGAATTTATTTTAGCTACACATTCTTAATTGTAGAATCCACTACAGAGAAGCAAAAGTGTTACTTGAACAAGAAAGTCACAGAAAGTTAAAAAAAAAAAAAAAAAAAAAAAGCTAAAACTTCCGTTTTCAAAAAATCGGCTCTTACGGGGAACTCCCCCAAGAACTGTTTTCTTCATCTTGACCATCTTGTGATGTAAGAATAGAATTAACTTAATTTAGAACATTTTTTTAAAGTATGATACCAAAAACTAGGAAATTATAGGCCTACATCGAAAGGATTTGTAAATGACACAAAGAACAAAACGTGTTAAATTATATTTACAGTAGATTTCTATGATACTCACTGCAATATTCAATTGTTTTGGACATCCTTATCTGTGAGATCATGAACAAAAGAGTTCCTTTGGCGATGACTGTTGATCCTAGTACCACAATGAAAGTGAAGATATATGCGAGACATTTGAGAGTCTTCATGGAAACGTCCACGAAACGCTGGTTGCTCATAGAGCCTCCCTGGTTTTCGTTGTGGATCAGTCGGAATACGTCCCATCTTTTCGTTCCTTGTTCTTGCCTAAAATACAAAACAAATGACACTAAATTTTTGATAAGAACTCTAACGATTAATTCCTAACATAACATAATTTTGAAATTAGTACAGTATGTGGCTAAACAAACAGTACTGAAATTCGCGTACGGGTGGCGCTCAGATGCTATGTGGTATGAGCTGTGAGTGCCACATGTGTGCTCAGTTGTGTGTGGACTAGCATAGTGTGTAGTTGGTGTGATGGTAATGTGACTCACAAGAGAGGAGAAGGTACTTACTGTCGAGCAATATTTCCGCTCATACGGTGTGGGGCACCGTCTCACTGCAGGAGATTAGCGTGGACGTCTACTGTATTGCTCTGGAGTGTTAGCTTGGTATATGAAAATAAAGATTTCATCAGTAACATATGGTTCAGTGATGAAAAGCCATGTGTACTTTGGTCGCCACATCAATCGACAGTTGATTATTGACCCTGTCTTGCATGATTTGTGCGGCTTTTACCGCACGAAAAATCTGTCGTTACAACAATGAATGCAGCAAGACGGAGGAGCTATTGCCCACACTGCAAGTGAGTCACTTACCCTTCTGCTCACAAGAGTTTGGACATCGCTTGATTTCCTGTGGAACGGATTTTCCATATCCTTCCCACTTCCCTCACCTCATGACTCCAGATGCCTACATACGAGGTATGCTGAAGGAAGTAATTTTCCGAACAGATAACTTCATCCTACTATACCGAAGTTAAGAGAAAAGATTCGGTCATTTGCTTTGTCATTGCAACAAACCGTGCTCACTAACATGTTCATCGATCTACAGGACCGCTGTGAAGAATATGTGCGACATAATGTTCAACATTTCGAACACATGATGTACAGGAATGATTCCTTGTAAATTTACAATGTGTGTTAAGTAACATTTAGTTGACATCCATTTGACAACCCTTCTTATGTTTCGTTATGTTGTACAACACATAAATAAATGTCAACAATGTGATTTGAGTACTGTTTGTTTTGCCGCATACTGTACAATATAGTTAATTTAACCATTGAAGTTAACATTGTAGTTAATTAACATTGCTTTATGACATGTAAATTGCTTTATGACATGTAAATATATTACTCTCTTCACAAATAGCAGCTTCTTAAATTATATAAGCCCAGAATTAATGTATATGATTTGTAAACATTTAAATTTGTATATCATAGACTTACGTAAATATTTTAAATCTAGCTTGATTACAAGACACTAGCATCAATTACCCGCTTCGCTGGGTTAAATTAAGAAAAAATAGTAATATGTTCCGTTAGTCAGTCACTTTTTACTATTGCTAAAGCACTCTTTGATATTGGTCATTTTCAATGATTTTTATATATCCCTCTCCCCTCCTCATGTTGCGAGGCACGGCATCGGAATTGTCATTGTTCATCTCAGCGAACCCTAAAACTATAGATTCGATACCAATATCGTTCATTTTTAATCATTTTCAAATGTCTCTCCCCCTCCCTTAAGTTACACCGTTAGAGTGATATGACAAAAACCATCTCAGATTTGAACTTGATATAGATTGAAAATTTGATCGAGATCGGTCCGATGGTTTAAGAGTTAAGTCCTATTTATTTTTGTATATTAATCTCCCCTAGGTTCTACCGTCAAAATGAAAATACAAAAAAATCTTTCCAGGCCCAAACATTATCTATGTTGAATATTTGATCATGATCGGTCGAGTGGTTCAAGAGTTATTAAGTTTTATTTATGTTTATATATATCCCTCCCCTCCCCCAAGTTCTACGGTCAAAGGGATATGATAAAAATCACCCCAGGTCGAACCTCATATGTTGATAATTTGATTAAGTTCGATCGGGCGGTTTAAGCGTGATGAAGTCACAAAGACAGTCACTTTTATTTTTTTAAGATATATGTCCCCCTTCCCCCTTCCCTGTGCCGTCAAAGTAAAGTGACGAAAACTTTCCAGGCCCGAACCTTATCTATGTTGAAAATTTGATCGAGATCGGTCGGGTGGTTCAAGAGTTATTAAGTATTATTCATTTTCATATATTTCTCCTTCTCTGCTCCCCTTCCCCTAAGTTCTACCATCAAAACGAAATAATTAGATACTTCCCAGGTTTGAACTGCATGTATATTGAAAATTTGATTGAGATCGTTTGGGTAGTTCAAGAGTTATTAACTCACAAACATGGTCACTTTTATTTTTTATAATTATTGATTTTTATATATTTGACGCTCCTTCCCCTCCCCTACGTTGTTCCGCCAAAGTGAAATGTTAAAATCCATCCCAGGGTCGAACGTCATCTATGTTGAAAATGTGATTGAGATTGGTCGTTAGGTTCAAGAGTTATTAAGTTTTATTTATTATTTATAATTCCCTACCTCAACCTCCTCTAAGGTCCAACCTCAAAATGAATATCTAAAAACACTCCCAGGCCAGAACTGCATCTACGTCAAAAATTCGATTGAGATTAGTCGGGCAGTTCAAGAGATTAAGAGTCACAAACATAGTCACTTTCAATTTTATAATTTATTAGATAAACTGTCTTAATTGAATGAATTAAGTCAGGGGTTGTTCCCAAAATCCAATTTGGATTATTCTTATTTTATTCTATCTGACAGCATGAACTCTCAGGCAATGAAAGTTGAAAGACACGTGGAATATACTCCAACATTTCGTATCGAAAGATCCTCCGATTTGAGCATAACATCATTCGTTCAAACATTTGATCATCACCCATCTGAAACTTCGGAGACTTTCTATTTGTCTACAGTACTGGTTTCCACCTTCCGCTCGTTGGTCATACATGCTTTTTGTATGAACTTATCTGCGATTTCCGATACAGCATTTAATATAATAATAATAATAATAATAATAATAATAATAATAATAATAATAATAATAATAATAATAATAATAATAATAATAATAATAATAATATAATCAATTTACGTTTGTGTTTATTAAGTTTTTACTTACGCATAAATTTTGTATAGGAACAGGAAAGATAAAAATGTCAAACACGTAGCGTCTATGAAGTTCGCTAAAGCTAAATTGTAAGTTGTTATTATGAGTATGGCTTTATGTTTGTCAGTAGCTTACAGTCCCATCTTGTTCGCTCTTTGCGCCCCAGGTTGGGAACTACTGTCGCAAGTCTCAGCCTAGCACCGCCTCTAAATCTCGTATTCAAGAGCACAATGTTGTGATATAACTGTTGAGACTACTTAGTTGTATTAACATTTTAAGTACATAGTTAATAATTGGATTTGCATTCTCTTCACTATTCTTTGCCTTTATCTCTCGGAGATTCTGTGATTAATCTGTGTGAGATCTTAAGAACTATTGTCTTTTAATTCTAAAAATATAGGTATTACAATATAATAGTTTTCAACATTGTCGGCATGGCTCTGAAGCACGTCTAGGCTAATGACCAGAGGCTACTCTGACTAGTGGCTTGTCTGATCATCTTTGAACTTTTTGCGTGATGTGGCTGCTATAACCTTGTCATGGCTACGATCCAACGTGAATGGTGTGTGTGTGTATTCAGTGGCTTCTCTAACCGAATTTGCGATATGGCTTGTATATCATATGGCGTCTGTGGCCTGCTACCCAGGGAGCTACACAATGCATAAGGGTTCTACGCTCAATATGCATGTATGCCGTGTATATACAGTACCTCAAAAGATCATTTTGCAATGGGGGCTCTCTTGAGCTCAGGTTCACTAATCTCAATGAGACGCTAGCACGCGCGAGCTCCGCAATAAAGCATGTACAAGCAGGATTTCTCACTCATCAACCTTGTTCAATTCGTACTTGTTAAAGACTCAGACTTGCAATTTGAATAGGCCTCACAGTCTCTCATACTCGAACTTACTAACATCAGTGATTCTCGCACTCGTTTGGACTCGGGCTCTGGTTCCCTATCTACTTACAGGTTTCGTACTCATACGGGCTTACCCTCAATTATTGAATAAGAAGCCGATTGATTCCGAGAGCTGGAGTGGCAAGTTTGAACATTATAACGTTAGTACATTCAATGTGCTTTTCATTTCTCGGACGATTCGTATCTTATGATTATGTCGTCCCAGTATCGTAATATGATAATACTGTATCACTCAAAACGATACTTCTTTCCCTCAAACAAATGCCATACCATTTTAACATGTTCTTTGAAATTTCAACCCCATGATTTATCTATTCCATATCTAATACTTTGCCAGGCAATAAGCTGAATCTTGGCAATTATTGGTATGTACAGCAGTGATCACAGATCTCACCATATTTATTTGAGCAATCATTGAAGTTCAATTACTGAAAATGCTGTAAGGAATACTAAACTTAAAACTCATTTGTTTTCTACATGTTCACTAGGATAGTTTCATTAATGACATGCCACTTTACCTCTTTCCTTCCCTTTCAATATATTTGACGTCTGTTTCGTAGCCTTCCAAGGATCATCCTTGTTACTAGATTTAGCTCATGCCACTAGATAGTTTCCGCCTTATGCAGAGTCATTTTGACGTATGATTAGCGCCATGCTAAAGGCCTGACTACTGCAGCAAACATATGTTAGTCGAACTCTTTATTATGGCTCTAATCACCCTTCAAAACGTCTCTACATAAGGTCCTTTATGTTTACTGTAGGGATGATATCTTCAACAAGCTCGAAGATAGAGCCACTAAGATGGAGTTATTACTACCATCTTAAAGTTTGCAATACATTTCTTTACATTATTCCCGCTAAAGTGCATCGAATAGTAACATTTTTTCCCGTTGTCTTTCTTGCCATTCAAAGTTCATGCGCATGACTAGGGTTGTCCATAAGAGAAGAAGATGTAGAATTTTCGTGATGAGAGACGAGACAAGACATAGAAACGGATACACTTTTCGAGACGTGACCTCAATGCCACAGTACTCTTTCGAGACGAGACATCCTGATCTCGTGTCTTGTAGGCAACCCTACACATGATCCCTTCTCTATCTGATTTCGAAGTTCGTTTTCATATAAACATTTGCCATACTCCATTGCTGTTAGAAATGTCATCAATGGATATTCCATATGAAACTTTGGGATCCGCTTTCTATTTCTTTTATTATCTTAAGAAGTTTCAAAATTAAAGGCAATAAACGAAGTTACTGAAACACTCTGTGTACGTAACGATGAGTATTTAGTTCAGGAATATTAAAGGAAAATTTGAAGAAGGGAGTAAGATGATCATCTAAAAATAGTTATTGAATATTGTTTGACGTTTTATGTTTATCACATTGATAAGAATTATCAGATTGTTTTCAGTTTGCAAAAATATTTTATTCCTGATACGAGAAGAAGAATTTTTGCTATTTCATGAACACACACTCTGTGATGGGAAAAAAGAAAAGTGAAATGTTTGTGATTTTTATAAAATTATCTTTTATCACTTCTAAGGATTAAGAATGCCGTCATACTGTATGTGGGTTTAGGGATTTTTTCTACAAATAAGAAGGACGAGATAAAATAATATATAATAATAAAAGGATATTCAACAGTACTGGTATAAAATATTCATTGAAGCGAGAATAGCGAGCTTCTACAACTTGGTTAACCCGGAATTTATGTCTACCCGGCCATGTATCTGTTCCACGGTAACCCTCATAAAACTTAATTAATTTTAATAAGCTTGGCATATGCTTTCCTCCGACCTTCTGAAATAAGCCTATTGTTTGAAGTTGCAATTCTCAAGCATAAAAGGGTAAAATTCATCACATGTTGAAAATTTAGGACATTTATACTCAAAACAATTGTCCAGTTTGAGCTATGCAAAAGTTACTCGATTTTAATAAAATATAGTGTATATTTTCTGCAGGTTATTCCGATTTTAGTCCTTGCTTGTTGTTCAAATCAGTCAAGGATGAGCGGAAGCTTCTCCAAATTTATAACTTTCCTTATTTAAATAATATGATAAGAAAATAATTTTCTTTGTTTACTTTCATCAAAATTATTCAATTTTGATGCAATTTATTTGAGGCTTCCCAATCATCCCACTGTTTTGGGTTAAAGTTTGTCAAGAATGTTAGGATATATTCTCTCTTCTTCGCCAATTAAAAAAAAATCCACGATAATTTTCATAAACAAAGCATTTTATTTAGAAGATAAATTGCGCATATTTCCTTTGAGTCTTCCGAATAATTCCCATTATAGGAGTTAAAATAAGTAAACAACAAAGTGGTGGATTTATACCATATCCCCCATTTCAAATTTAAAAATGTTCGTTCATAACTTTTGTAGAAAACAATATCTCAATTTTGGTGGAATCTGAGATTTATGTTTCTGAAGTATTTTACTCATTCCCAATGCTCGAATTTAGGTTCGTTCAATAATGAGAGATCATCTCCTTCCCCCCTAACTGAAATGTAAAAGCACGTTCCTCGAAAATTTCGTAAAAGAAAATCACCATTTTTTATGAAATGTTGTGAAATTGGTAATGAATAATGCAATGAAAATCTGAAATAAAAAATAGCTTTCGCTACCTTCTACCTATGCAACGCATATCACTAGTAAAATATACAATTTTCAGTTTTTTTTGGGGGGGAGGGGGTAGGTTGTAACAGTTTATAATAAAAGTAATAATATTTTCACAAATTTAGCGTTTGAAGTGAATCAGAACGCATAAGAACCATGATCCAGGAAATCAGTTTGGTGTAAGATCTTAATTACTGCTCGGACATAGCATTTAATTGTTTTAGTAATATTTCCAAGTATAATTGGTAGAGCAATGTTTCTTAATAATAAACTCTATGTAAATATCAATCTTACAAGGTACATTCTCGAAGTGTCCCCTCGGGATTCGTGTAAAATTGATTCAAATGCACAGTTCTCCGTGGCTCAATGTTTATTGAACTAATTTTAGCGGCCCATACGGGTAACTTCTATATTTATGGGCCTTCATATATCCAGAATTCAATCATACACTACTATAACGGTCAGACAAAAATTCGTTTTAGTTTCTTTAGATGTAATTGGACATGAATGTGAGCATATGCAAAATAACTTGGATCAAGTATTGCTTCTCTGTAGGGATGCGCACGAGACAAGATTTGTGTCTGTCTCGTCTCCAAAATGTGCTGTAAATGTGATGTCTCGACTCGAAAAATGTATATTGCTCTATTGGAAGAGCCGTGTCTCGACTCGAATTTTGTCAGGAAAATCCTGTCTCGACTCGTCTCGTGCGCATCCCTACTTCTCTGACACATGTTACTCACCCCGGCCGCCATCTTGGGTCCGCTATATTGGATTAAACTTTCCGTTTTTCAAATGAAAATAGGTGCAAGTGATATATCAAATTCATGTAAATTTTTTTTCAGAAATTCATTGGTACAGTGTGTTTTACCGTAGTTGGTACCGTTTGAAAGTTATTGCATGTTAAATCCCTCCAAGCACTTCGTAAATAGATAGGCCTATTGCAGAGTCTACGCTTATATTTTTGATATTGACAAATCAAAAATATTTATAACAGGAAAAATACTGTAGGTATAAACAAACTCTTTACAATATTGGTGTCATAATCATATTACATTTCTGTGAGTGATTGTAATTACTTCCATGTTATACTATAACAAGGAAGTATAGTATTACCGTCAAAATGCCTAATATAAATCCAGATACGACCAGATTTGGGTGAAGACCTACCATTTCCGTATTGACGTTTGTGTGTATGTATGTATGTACGTTCAAAGAATATTTCCTTAGCAATAAACCACGTAAAATATTACATATACATACGGGGCCCTGCACAACTTTCTATTTGGTTCATTATTCATGAAATGCCTGACATTTAACATGCAATACTTTATAAACGATACAAGCTACGGTAAAACTCACTACACCAACGAATTTCTGAGAAAATTGTACATGAATTTCATGTATCACTTGCAATATTCTCATTTGAAAAACCGAAAGTTTAATCCAATATGGCGGATCCAAGATGGCGACCGGGGTGAGTAACATATGCTAGAGAAGCAGCACTTAATCCAATTGTTTTGCATATTCCCACATTCATGTCCAGTTACATCTAAAGAAACTAATTTTTTTTTTTTTTTTTTTTGTCTGAGCGTTATAGTAGTGTATGATTGAATTCTGGATATATGAAGGCCCATAAATATGCAAGTTACTCGTATGGGCCGCTAAAATTAGTGCAATACACATTGGGCTGCGGAGAACTGTGCATTTGCATCAATTTTACACGAATCCTGAGGGGACACTTCGCGAATGTACCTTGTTAGTAAAGGATTTGATACTATAGAAACATATTGGAGCAATATTAATGAATGTGCAACTGAATATCTGTCTAATGTAGACATAATTACTCAGGTTTTGTATACAGATATCCATATTTCCTAATTTTAATTCTCAATCTATTCCTCCACTCTAACGTTTTATTTCCAGTAATCTATATGTCCTTTCGTTTCATTAGAGAAAGAAGATAATCAAGCTTGCATCTTGGACTCATTAAATTTTCTTTGCTCCCCAGAGCACAATGCTGTATCATAATATCGTATATTAATACCAAATAATAATAATAATAATAATAATAATAATAATAATAATAATAATAATAATAATAATAATAATAATAATAATAATAATAATAATAATAATAATAATTATAATAATAATAATAATAATAATAATAATAATAATAATAATAATAATAATAATAATAATAATAATAATAATAATAATATTTGGTCTAGGAATTAATTCGTGCGGGTGGACAAGAGATGGCGCAACGAACGGAGCGTCCCACAGTTCCGTGTATCCACACATGTGATGCAAACCCCTGTCATCGCGTATCGTTCGTAGTATAGGGCAGTGGATTAAAGCGTCAACAACACCAGTTTGTAGTTAAGTGAACATGGCGCAATTTGTGCCTGATAAAGTGTTTTTGCGGGGTGTCCTGCTGCATTACTTTAACATGCAGAAAAGTGCGACTGAAAGTCATCGTATTTTGGTGGAATTGTATGGTGACCATGCTCTAGCTGAGCGAACGTGTCAGAAGTGGTTTGCACGGTTTAGAAGTGGTGATTTCGGCTTGGCAGACCAAGAGCGAGCTGGACAGCCAAAAAAATTTCAAGACGAAGAATTGACAGCATTGCTCGAGCAGGATTCGTGTCAAACGCAGGAGCAACTTGCAGCAGCATTAGGCGTTGATCAAACAACAGTCCCCAAACACTTGAAAGCCATGGGAATGATTCAAAAGATGTCACATTGGGTTCCACATGAATTGAAAGACAGAGACGTTGAAAGACGAAAAACCATTTGCGAATTGCTGCTTCAACGACAGAGCAGAAAGGGGTTTCTGCATCGAATTATTACGGGTGATGAGAAGTGGATCCATTACGAGAACCCTAAACGAAAAAAGGCCTGGGTGAAACCAGGTGAACCAGGTCCATCACAACCAAAACGAGATATTCACTGTGCAAAGGCTATGCTGTGCATATGGTGGGATATGAAAGGTGTGGTGTACTATGAGCTGCTGCAACCGGGTGAAACTATGAATGGAGAACGTTATCGACGACAATTAATGCGTTTGAAGGAAGCTCTGGCCAGAACACGACCAGAATGGGAGAACAGACATGATAAACTTATTGTTCAACATGATAACGCTCGCCCACATGTCGCAAAACCGGTCAAAACCTATTTAGAAAATGTCGGATGGGAAGTTTTACCCCACCCGCCGTATTCACCAGACGTTGCTCCTTCGGACTACTACTTGTTCGATTGCATGAACAACGATTTGATTGGACAGCGGTTTACTTCTTCAGAAGATATCGAAACATGGGTCTCTGACTGGATCGCTTCCAAGGATGAAGACTTCTTTCGCCATGGAATCCGTACATTGCCTGACAGATGGGCGAAAGTGGTGGCTAGCGATGGACAATATTTTTCTTAAGGTATTTATGTATTTTGTGTTTGTGCTACAGCTTCAATGTGTGCGTACCAACCGCACGAATTAATTCCTAGACCAAATAATAATAATAATAATAATAATAATAATAATAATAATAATAATAATAATAATAATAATAATAATAATAAAATCTAGATATTTGTAAAGATGCTTTATTTTCAATTCGTTTTAATGGGTGCAATTCATTTCAATACGAGATGAAGAAATGTAGAAAACAAGTATGAGCGAGCAACAGATGGGGAGAATACATATCTTTTCTACAAAACTTTTATACAAATTTCTTGGTAATTCCTCAAGGACATCATAAATAAAATATAGTGAGTGGAATTGAATGACAGTAATGAAAGTAGTTCGTGATTTGTTTTCAGTATCAACCATATCTATTTGTAATCAGTGTACGGAAGTCAACAAATACAGGTATTTTTTTTATTAGTTTCAAAATGCACTGACCACCAATTGAATTTGGGTGGCTAGATTTCGGAAGCGTCTGCAGCATTCGGATTTTTAAAGGTAACTGTGTCAAGGGTGTATCGTGAGTACCTCGCTTCCGGTAAAACCGCACCCACACGGGCAAATTGCTAAGGTCAGGAGCGTGTCGATGACAAGGGTAGGTGACTACTGGCTCGCATCATAGCAGACGATAGACGGGCCACAGTGCATCAAATCGCGGAGAAGTCCAATGCAGGACAACAACGCCGTGTTAGCAGCCACACAATCCACAACCACCTACTCGCCATGGAGTACAAAAGTCAACGGCCCAGGTGAGTACCTCTTCTAACCGCACAATACAAGAAGCAATGTCTAGCATGGGCAAAGGAACACCGCCGCTGAACCGTGGAAATGTGGAGAAAGGTGGCCTGGTTAGATGAGACACGTTTTACATTAGTACATGCCGATGGACGGGTACAGGTGCGTCGCCAACAGCACGAGGCAATGGATTCATCATGCCAACGGGGAACTGTGCAAGCCGGTGGTGGTGATATTCTCATTGGGGCATACCGTGGACTGAAATGGGTTCACTAACACGTGTGACACGTTCCCTCACAGGTGAACGCTACCGCGATCTTCTAGATGACCATATTCTGTCATTTGCTCGGCTTCAATATCCGGATGGTGACGTTATCTTTCAGCAGGACTATGCACCGGCCTATCGCTCTAAAATAGTAACAGACAGGTTTGTTTGATGAGCACTCCTCTGATCTGGCAATACTTCCCTGGCCATCACAGTCACCGGACCTCAATCCTATCGAACACATCTGGGATGCTATGGAACGACACCTTCAGGCTGTGGACCCTATTGCGACCAACCTGCGGGCTTTGTGGCAGACTTTGTAGCAGATATGGATTGAGATGCCACAACACTTCAGGCGTCTCGTAGAGTCCATGCCGCGGCGGGTAACCGCCGTTATCAAAGCGAAAGCTGGTGCTACACGGTATTAGGTAGGTGTCTCTAATTCAAGTGGTGATCGAAATATTACGCTCGAAGTGACTCATTTTTTACACACAAAACATGCCACCAAAATTTAATGTAACTTAGCCTAATTTAGCTGTACCTTAACATGTATTACTCTTTTCTGCTCTGCAACCTACGTTTACCTAACGTCCGTAGGCGGTACCAGTAAATTAATGAGCCAGGGAATAGAGAACTTTTTCTTCTGGCTTGAAAGATTATATTAGAAAATAGATTAGGGGCTAGAGTGAAGAGATAGAAGAAAAATTATAGTTTCTACTCATTCAACACCTGAGTAATTATTGATATAGAAAAATTTAGAATTTTTAACGATTTTTCCCCCTAGCATATTTATGGACCCCCAAACTTCTATGACTGGCTGTGGGAGGAAATCTCTCTTTAGGCAGAACGTTCAGACAAATATGATATCCGAAGACATGGTAATTTCAAGAGAAGCGTCATATAACTTCAGTCATATGTATAAATAGTGATAGTAGGGTCCCATAAATATGTTAGAGGGCAAAAGTCGTCAAAATTTTAAATCTGTTGACATAAAAAAATTATTCAGATCTTATATGTGTGGAATAACTATAATTCTCTTCCTATACTCAAATATGTATCATATAAGTATCACTGAAAGCAATGCCCAGAAACAGAAAAAAGATGTGCGAAATGTCTTTCAAATTTTTTTGTTATATCTGGTGATACTCTGACATTGTCTTGATATTATTATTATTATTATTATTATTATTATTATTATTATTATTATTATTATTATTATTATTATTATTATTATTATTATTATTATTGTGATTATTCATGAGTAAAGTACTTTGATTTATTTACCCTAAGTACCTTAAACATTGCTAAAATTTGTAATGTTTTAAATGGATGCTCTGTTCGTTCATCTCTTTATGCGTCAGATCTTTTTTTCGAAACTTAAAAATAAATAAATATATAAATAATAACATGTCTGTGTATGAAAACAAGCTTTCAAATCCATATAATGTGACTGGCAGACTTTACCTTTGTTTTTCAGATTTACATTTTTAATTTTTTTGACAAAATTTTTCCAGCGAGTGAATGGCAATATCAAAGAATCAAATAAATCACTTTATTTTTGTTTAGCTATTAACATTAACTTTGGAGAAAAAATAGAAACAGTATAAATACTTTTAAAGTGTATATTTATGGTGGTCGAAACTTGATGACTTAACTCTTGTATTCACTTACAAAATTTTAATGTATATTATACCTATCGTGAGAAAACGCAATTATTGACTCGTGGCCTTATAAGAAAACGAAAACAACATTGTTGATTCCTGAAAAATATTTTACTATGCATGGATAATTGTACGACTCAATTGTGTTAAGAACCAGTGTTGCCAGACACGGCAAGCAAAATTACACACGCCTTTTGTCCAAATTGCACAATTTTACACACAAGCTGGAAGACAGTGCACACAACATTACACAATATATATATCTACCTATCTATCTATCTATCTATCTATCTATTTATCTATCTATCTATATCTATATCTATATATATATATATATATATATATATATATATATATATACAGTGTGGTTCAGTAATGTTGGACAGCCCTGAATAAATCGAAAACCAGAAGAGATATTAGCAAGAGTGTGGTGGATCCATATACTTGTGGAAGGGGGACGTCTTTTGAGGTACCACACAATGTTACCAGGTCAACAGTGTTGCCAGCTCAGTACAAAGTTGTATTTTTTTAAATGAAACATATAGAAGTTTATGCCATCAAAAGAATTAGTACAGAATGTGAATACCAACAAGCGAAACCGCACCTGTCAGTGTTGCCAAATAAGGAAGTTATAAAGCTTCAAAGATCAAGAAATTAAAGTGTCCGTAGAGCAAAACTAGCAAAAAGGCAAGAAAAATAATACTACGGAATGAAAAGGAGTAACCGAAAGAGTAAACCAAAGAACGCACAGCATCCAGTGAGTAACAGGGTTGCCACAGCAAAGGGGGAAAAAATTGAAAATTTTGCCGTTGCTATAGGAGGAAAAGTGCCCATATGACATAATGCTGGAAACACCATAGAAAGTTCATGTAAGATTCAGGAATCCTAATAGCGTTTGTTCGAAATCAATATCTCTAACCGTTTCCGAGATACACCAAAGGTGTGCGGAGTTTGCAACACTGCATAATAATTCCCTCGCCCTCCAAACTACAGGAACGAGTAATGAAAATGATACGCCCAACCAAATGTAAGAACTACATGGGTCTAATCGTCAAATCAATTATGCAGTGTTGCAAACCCCGCACACCTTTGGTGTATCTCGGAAACGGTTAGAGATATCGCTTTCGAACAAACGGTATTAGGATTCCTGAATCTTACATAGACTTTCTATGGTGTTTCCAGCATTATGTCATATGGGCACTTTTCCTCCTATAGCAACTGCAAAATTTTCAATTTTTTCCCCCTTTACTGTGGCAACCCTGTTACTCACTGGATGCTGTGCGTTCTTTGGTTTACTCTTTCGGTTACTCCTTTTCATTCCGTAGTATTATTTTTCTTGCCTTTTTGCTAGTTTTGCTCTACGGACACTTTAATTTCTTGATCTTTGAAGCTTTATAACTTCCTTATTTGGCAACACTGACAGGTGCGGTTTCGCTTGTTGGTATTCACATTCTGTACTAATTCTTTTGATGGCATAAACTTCTATATGTTCCATTTAAAAAAATACAACTTTGTACTGAGCTGGCAACACTGTTGACCTGGTAACATTGTGTGGTACCTCAAAAGACGTCCCCCTTCCACAAGTATATGGATCCACCACACTCTTGCTAATATCTCTTCTGGTTTCCGATTTATTCAGGGCTGTCCAACATTACTGAACCACCCTGTATATATATATGTATGTATGTATTATGTCTATGTTAACCATGCTCGCCGACTACGCGGGTGCTCCAGGGCTCCGGCACCCACATAAATAATCTTGTGGGTGCGGCACACCCACAAGATTTTTAGCTTGAACCCGGGTTTGAATCAGTTTTCTCTTGCGTTTAAATCAGTCGTGTTACCGACTGAGCTAGGGCAGCCCCAATTTATCCTTATAGTACTGATATATTTTACTTTCTCACAGGACAGGCCTTTATGACAATGTTCATAAAATATTTTAACTCAAAGTAAATCAATCAAATATCGAGACTTCCCTGAAAACATGTAAGCTAATATGACCCGCCATTGATGATATGCATCCACATAAATCTTGGAAAGTCTGCGCCATTGCTTTCAACGTACTTAATGTTTTTAATTGGACATCGGACACTGTGTCGTTCATCTGTTTGCAAAATGGCATTTTCTTCACAAGTGGTGAGAAGAAAAGACTTCTTATCACCTCTGCCTCATGTTTTGGCCAACATTGAGGGTCAACATTCATTCACATTGCTTGCTTGAACAAAGCGTCTTTGCTTGGGGATGTCATGACACCCGCCTCTGAAAAACAAGAAGTGAAGTACCAAGGAAGCAAGATAGGTTTTATACTGTAGAGAATATAACAAGAGATTAACAAATATTACAAATAACTTGTTATTTTCTCTGTGGTTTTATTGCGCTGGCCTGGAGTCAGGCGTTGGAGCTCGTAGTTTCTAGAAGGCAATTTTCAGAAAAAAATGGTGGAAATAATGAATATTTGAATGAAAGGAACTTCGTAAAAGTCATCAATGATCAAGATTTTTAATTGTGCCAAATTACACACAAAATGCACACAGATTGGCATTACACACAAAATGCACAAACAGGCCAAAATTGCACACTTTTTGTGCAATTACACACACATTGGCAACGCTGTTAAGAACACAAATAGAATTATTTTCCTTATGAAACATTTTTCTTTTTGTTTGGAAATGTATTGTTGATTTTAAGTTCATTATGCCTTTGCGGAATCTGAAAAAAGAAAATAAATAGGGTGTTATGTTAGAAAACTTGAAGAAGGCTGTGAAGAGTATGGGATAAAAATAAATGGTAGAAAGACAAAAGCCGTGGTAATTGGAGTGAAGCAGTCTGTTTCAAATTCAGAAGTGGGAGAGAAGAAAATAGAACAGGCGACTAATTATCGATACCTGGATAGCATTATTAGTCACAGGAAAAGCAAGGATAGGAATGGCGAAATAAGCCTTTAGGAGGAAGAAATTTTATTTTGTGGGTCCTTGAATAAAGAGTTGAGAAAAAGATGATAAAATTCTTCGTTAGTATTGCACCCTAAGAGCAGAAACATGGACATTACTCAAAAGCAATGAAAAAGACTGGTAGCTTTCGAAATGTGGGTGTGGAGAAGATGAAAAAAATAACTAGATCAAACGGGAGACAAATGAGATAGTGTTAGAAATGGTGGAGGAGAAAAGAACAATTTTAAATGTAAATGTAAAGAGGAAAATAAACTGGTTGGGTGGGACATTGTCTAAGAAGGAACTGTATCATTAGGGACGTGCTAGAGGATATGGAGCAGGAAAGAGAGGGAGGGATCGAAGGAGACTACAGTTGATGGACGGTATCAAAACAGAAAAATCTTTTATAAAAACGAAAAGGCTAGCTGAAGACCGTGGTGCATGGAAGCTTCTGAGTTCGCGGTAAGTGACTTGCCAATAATGATAGAATATTTATGATGGTGATAATGCTGTTTAGATGACAATTTCAGCTACATATAAGATATGAACTTGTAGTTCAACGTAGATTCGAATCCCATGTGCTCCCATCTGAAATAGAACCAGTCGGGCCGCACAAAACGCGAAGACGTTATAAGTTTATCCATAAGAATGGAAATTTGTTTGGAAATACTGAATATATTTTTTTTGCACCGTGTAAAATTGATCAGTTTATTTCTAAATTTTTGAAAAAGAAGAACAAAAAAAAAATTCAGTACTTACGGTCCCCCTTCTGCTGAGCTGTCGTCCTCATCAGAAAACTCCTCCTCCTCAAAATCACTATCTACGTCCTGAAAAGTAACCATCTTCAGGACGAGATTTTCTTTTGTTATACAACTCTGAAAAACATAAAAAATTAAGGATAAAACAGATGAATGGTAATATACATTCTATCTGCATTTTTTATTTTCATAACAAACGATTGAAACTGCAATTTTTGGCAATTTGCAGAAAAATTTACAAAAGTTCCTTTAACACTATTTGATTACATCCATGTCATGTGCATCTTTTGCAGAAAACAGAGGAAACTCAGAGGAAATTTAATTTGGCACTATGACCCTTTAGGAAAGGAACAAAACGAAATTTCTACACCACCAGAAACAGTTTATGATATAAACAGAAGGTAGAAACAGAACATAACAGAAAGGATTTTCTGCTCTACACTTACAAATTTGGAGGACTTTCAAAAGAAAAGGGAATAGTCACTCATGGATTTAGAAAAGGCCATGGTCAAAGTAGCAGAGAGAGACAGGCACGTAATAAAAACTATATTCTTTCTGAATGCTTCAAATAAATTTAAACAACTATATTCTTCAGTAGACATTCTCTCTGAAGTATTTCTTCTTGTGTGAAGTACGATTTTACAGTCTAGATGGCGTTGAAAGTAAGCCACTCTGGATTCCACTAAACGGGATATATACAGTAAAATAAACGGAGATAAAATCCTGAGGGGGAATTGCATCTGTTCCGGAACTATACTTTCCATAGTAAGTTTGTTGCGAGTTTCAAGGAAGAATCAACCAATTATCATCATGTCCATTCCAAGACATTTCCAGAATCTTTCTCTACACTATTCACAGATTTTATATTTTCAAACTAAGTTCTTAAATATAGACTCTGCATGGAGTATTTTGTTTTATTTGTGGAATGCTTTGAAATCGTACACTGAACAGTGTTGCTCATTCTTTGTGTCATTCCACCCGACAATTTTTCAATATTATTAGAGTTTAACGAACATGTGCGGTTGGTATATACAGTGGAAAAGGTGTAAATCCTTTTCAGGCCTGTCATCCTGAATGAGACTTTTCCTTTATTTTCTAGATTCATCCCAGACAAATGCCTGGATGGTACCTAACATGAAGCTCCCAGGTCTCTTCCTTCCTTTCTCTTTCATTTCTTTCTTCCCCAATTCCTGGGATGGTGTGATCGCCGAGGAACATCATCCCTCATACGTGATAAGCTAAAATGATAATGAATGCCGAAAACCCCCCAAAAAACTAAATTTTAACCTGTTAACTGGGGAGTTTCCGAATCAGAAAATTGCATCTGAATGGAGAATAAATTTGTTAAAAATGCCTATTATGAAATGTAATGAAATCTTTGAGTTTTACGTATCACGGAAAATACGTATTAATTCGTCACGCCCAATACGAATCTTATGGCTTTTGAATTATGACGAACGTAGTCGTCAGACGGCAAATACAATCAAAATTTTCATGACGAGTTGACTCGTCATTGGCAGTTAATAGGTTAATCCTAATCCTAACGAATATATACCAATCGATGAGATATATATATCACATAATTATACCAATTGATAATTTTTTTGTTATTATTTAATTAACGCTCCGTGATTATGCATCGAGGCTAAGAGAGACCCAGACGGTGATGATCAGATGAATGATAATGGTTTAATGAAGGAAGTGGGAGGAAGCACAGAAGCCAATCACACTATGTTCGTCCAGCACAGAAGCATCACTTGATGCGAACTAGGGCAGTACTAAGGACCTTACGCAGCAGAGATGAGAGTTCTACCATGGAGCCACCGCTGCTCTCTCGATAAATCTTGTTGAGCTGAACAAAATTATTTACATGAGTAAAAAGCTCATGTATAATTTTCGAGAAAGTGGAGAAAACTGAATTAGTTTGTAAAAATTGATGCTGTACGAGAACCATGCAACTTTTTGAAGTGAAATTGATACTGAAATATAAATTCCATAAACTCATTATTCATTCATTATCTCACTAAATAGTGAGTTGAGTTACAGTTGAGAGAAAGAAATCCTAAATAAATTAATCTTAATTTAAAACAGTTCCTCTCTCCTAATAACCTCTCATTTCCCCAAGTGATAATACAAAGGTAATTCACACGTCTCGCAATACTTTCACAACTCCAACAGCAGGCACATACTTACCCCGTGATTGACCGTAAGTGCAAGATCAAACTGATCCAAGAGGTAATGTGGTAAGCAAACTGTTTTTACACGGAAGCCACCTGTCCGTCAGTATCTTCATTTAGTTCTTAGTGACAATGACGATAAGTGGTCAATAATGTATTATACGTGTGAACTGTATGATTTCAACTCGGGTATAACGCTGCGGCACCGATCCAAAATATTTGTCATACGAAAGGAGGAAAGTGTAGTGAACTACAGTACAGCAACCCGTTGTTTCCAAAAATCTCGTCCAAATTGTAAAAATGTCGAAGATCAGCCAAGGTAACCAGAGCCAGCCAGAGTAACAGATCTGAAATCATACAACACACCATTGAGCAAAATTCACCCATCAGCTTACAATGATTGTCAAAACAACTAAACATTGCCCAGTCCACTGTGGTGTTTCATCTTCACGAACTCGGAAAAAACCATCATGAGGCGTTGTGTTGTGCCACATGAATTGGCCCCAGCTCAGACCCAGAGGAAGGGAATATGTACGGACAACTGCTGCAAAATCCGCTTAATGTGCATTTCCGTTAACGAATTGCCTGATGCAACAAAAATTGAATACTATTTCCACAACCGGTCGTCGAGCAGGGCCGTTTCGATCATAAAGTCATGCTCTATGTGATGGTGAAACTACGTGAGAGGAAAGGAATTCACTTCAAGTTCGTTCCTAACAGTCGTGCCATCAATGCCGATCTATACTCCGAATAACTGGAGCAAATGTGTGCTGCAGTACGCCTAAAATATCCTGCATTAGTGAATCGAAGAAAGTTCCCTGCTGTAACAGGATAACGCAACACCACATCGCCTCGGAAAATAAAGAAAAAAACGCAGGAACTTAATAGCATCGAACTGATACTTCTCTTGACATGTAATCCTGACTTTACCCTTTGGATGTATCTATTTAGGACCATGTCGCACTTCCTGAAGCAGAAGGTAGAAACAGCAGTGACTGACTGCTTTGTTCCTAAAGACAAGACGTGGTATTGACACGGACTCGAAGAACTTGCAGGAAAATAGCTGCAATTGTCTAACGTGAGGGACTATACTTTGAATGTTAAAATACCAGAATATTGCAAGATTTATGAGTCATCCTTCTGTCTTAATCCCATAACTACAATTCAGTGGCGGTGATTGGACGTTAAAAGTGGGGGGACAAGACATGATCTGATATATTTGTATTTCAATCATAGTTTTCCTGGCTCTTTCTAACTCTTTGTTTGACGAAAGTTGTATAACTAATAGGATACTATCTTTTTCGATTAAAATACCGTATATCGTATTTCATATTTTATTAAGCAAATTGACAAAAGCAACGAAAGTAGGTACTAGTCCTTTGTCCTCTTAAACAACGAAGGTATAAGAGGAAGTTTGATTCCTTGCCCATGAACATCTTAAAATTCTTTCTGGAAAATTGTGTGATCAGATTATTTAATAACAAATTTACGAAACAAATAAATAGAAAGAATGATATTAATCATAGTAATGAATAATGAGGCTTGTTTTGCAAAAGTTATATTGAAACTGGGGATTAATGAACAACTTATATTTTTAATTTCACCCATACTATTGAATGCATGTTATTACTTTTAGAAAATGAAAGACAGTAAATACTATAAGATTATGCTACGAAATTTACAGAAATATTTACTTTTGCAGTTTCCCGAAACATGTTCGTTGCAATTAGTTGCAATTTTACTTTCTTGGAACACATCAAAACACAATACTTAGAATCACTTGACACTCCAGTTATACAAAATAATCCTAAAACCTAGAATTATGTTGAATTCAGTAAATTTAATTGTATATACACATATACCCCTAAACACACCACTTCACTCGTATCTTACACTGCAAAAAAATATGGAAAAGGTAGAAGTTGCTTCATCTCTTTTAAATCAATATTCCTTACTATTAGAAAGAAGAAAAGATTTTAGGAACTGTCAATTTTTGTGCAATTAAAGAATAACTTGTGAAAAACTTCTTTGCGAAATGTTCTTTCTCAATTAGTTTCAAAGCGCCTGACTAACATATAGAGTCATTGTAAGAAGAAGTGAAAGTATGCTGAAATTATTTGTGATCCAATAGGTTAATTTTTGGGTTATTTTCATTGGCAATTAAATCACAATTCTTGTAGCTTTCTTAGCTCCACGGAAGGCAACCAATACCACTCACGCAGCGGCAAATATTATATGGCACCATTTTTTTCTATGAATCAGTTATACATACAAAAACTTTACATTTCCAAATGAAACTATATACTTTAATAGGTTACTCCAAAAAAAGTGGGGGGCAACTGCCCTCCTTTTGCCCCCTAATCGCCGCCCATGCTGCAATTGATTTAGTTTACGCCCTTTGTCAGCAACGAGGCTATGCAGGATAATACCCACTCCACAGTTGTAAATGAGATCTGAATCGTTGTAATACATTCAATGTTCTCTCACCGGGAATCGAACCCAGAACCTAAAACATACATCTCAGGCTCGCTAGCTACTTCACCAGCGAGAAGATTACCTTAAGTGAATACTAGATACAGTATATCCATCTTTCAAAGCAGAGATGTTCATGAATTGCGCTAAAGTGCCCCATGTATCCTACGAAAGGCACACTTCTGAATTTTAAAAATAGTAAAATTACTAAGCAAAAAGCTGTACATACATGGGAACAAGGCATCGGAGAACATACTGTTAAAGTACTTAGTGACGTGTGGAAATGAAAATTTTAAAATATATTTTTAAAATACATTGAATACATTAGGATTTTTCTTACCTTTTGTCAAGTGAAGTATAGAATGTTCAAATTAAAATGCCAAAACGAAGCAAAGCAGCTCAATAATTTTGCACGACACACATATTTCTTTTTCGCACTATCATTGGACTTAAACTAACATATACTAATTACGGATGTTTCCTCATTTAGCTAGAAAACACCGTCACTGACAGTTCTTATCACTTGTATAACAATTGTATCTTGCGCTTTGAAAGAATTAATGATCTGTGAGATAACCCCATCATATTCGTTATCATGTAGATAAATGGAGATACATGCATCAGATTTTTCATATGTAGATAACATGCTTGTTAAGTATTGAACAAAAAAATCTGATACAGATTTGCGTATTTGTCTGTAAGTGTGATCTCGAAAAAAATATATATTTCAATACACTCACTTAAAGGAGACTATTGAGAAAAATTATATGCGTGGGTTTTCTCGGGATTCTCCCGTTCCCTCCCACTTTCAGCATTCTACCATTATCACTTATATCATTACCATTTCTCTTAGGATTTTTGAATAAATGTGGGGTTTTAAACTAATAAATAAATAAAATAAGATTTCTTAAACTAAATCATGTTGTGTTTCAGTTATTAATGAAACATTTTCTTGTGAAATGCGAACGAAATTATAAGGCATTTTCGGAAAAATTTGTCCGACGAAAACTTACTCCCAAAAAGTTAATTATCCCTTGTGGATATTTTAATAAGAAAAGACTTAAGCCTATATTGGGGATATTAATGACATATTTGTTTATAAAATGTAATTAAAATAGCATGAATCGTAATAGCATCTGAGGAAATTGTAAAAAAAAAAAAAAAAAAAAAAAAAAAAAAAAAAAAAAAAAGACTGAATTATTCCTTTTATATTTCCATTAATTAAATAATTATTTATGAATTCTTGAGAAAATGGTAAACAAAAAGACACCCAAAAAATATACTAGATTCTTTCCTCCGTAGATTTTTCGGGACAAATGAGTTATGTGGTCATGTTATTAATAAAATTTTTATTTAAGAAATATGAACAAAACCGCCAGTCATTTTTGAAAAAATCGTTCGAAAAAACTCTGTCAAAAATAAATTACTTCTTCTAGATTTTTTAGGGCAAATAAGTTATGCCATATTAGGTTGTAATGAAATATTCATTTATGAAATATGGGTTTTCCAGAAAAAAAATACTTATATCACAGTATAGAGCTGTTAATGAAATAGTTGTATCTTAAATGTAAATAAAATTGTTAGTGCCGTTCTCAAGAAAATCGAATTTTTCTGTATATACCCTTCAGTAAACCACCCTTATTTTTAGGGTAGGATGAAAATTCGAAAAATCCATTTAGAGAATCTTATGAGAAACTTAAATTTAAAATTTAGTACAGATACATTCAACGAACGGTATAACCTCTCTAAATGAGTGAACATGGTTACTTGGCACCAGGGCGGGATTAAGGGGGGCTTAGGAGGGTTATAGTCCCGGGCCTCCAGGTAGACAGGGGCCTTCACTCTGATCAAAATCTGAACTGGCTATCTAAAAAGAATCATGAAGATACGATCGTCATCATCATATAATAAAATATGACCAAAAATATGAAACGTATTCCCTTAACTTTCGTACTGTACTTTCACAAAATGTATTAGGTAAAGTCAGCAGGGGCCACATATTTTTTTTTCAGCCCCGGGCCTCCAGATGGGTTAATCTAACCCTACTTGGGACAAACGAACAGACGAACGGACGGATAGGTACAAAAATACTTTTTCGATATGTAGGGGTTATGAAACATGGAAATGCATTGAAATCTCGAATTCAATTTTTTTTTTTTTCACGATCACCATACTTTCTTCTCTCCTATCGTTACTCGAAAGTAAAAATGGTAACAAATGCTAACTGTTTACGTAACTTTAACCAAGAATAAGAAGTACGTTTTCATACAAAAAGTAGGACTTTACGCATCATAATAGAAGCTTTGTCTTCATACCATTGATTACTGGATTCAAAGTTAAAAATACCATCCGTATGAAAAGTTATTGCTTTGGAAATAGTTAATATATGTTAATGTTGTATGCGTTAATCTATATTATTATTGTATAAAAGAGTAGAGATGACTGACTCATCATCATCCAGGCCATATTACTTTAGGTAGAAGCATGAAATTTGAGAGAATATTCCTTCTGTCACGGAAGCAAGAATTAATAAACGATTTGCTAAACACATATTCTAAAGAGTTTTTAAAGTTTTCACCAAGAGTTGAGCATTTCACGAAATCCCGAAATTAGAGAAATGAAACACGGAATATGAACTACATTGAAAATAGTAAGATCATATCTATAATATTGAATTTTTTTTTTAATTAAGAAAATCTTCTTTTTCTAAGACTTTTTCCTAGTTAGCTTGGGTCGGATATTTAATATCATTGTCCTCCAAATGTTTGTACCTTATGTCATATCCACTGTGACATCAGACTGCATCATATCGTACTTAACACAATCTCCGCACTTCTTTGGCCGGTCTCGATCTCACTTTGCATTAATAACTATAGCATCCTCTCGGAGAGCTACGTATTCCGAAGGTCTTCTTCTTACATGTCGAAACAACCTCAATCTACTTCCTTGCAGTTTTTCTATTACTAGTTTCCTCGTATCACTTCATTTTAAATGTTGCCCTTCCGCGCCACGCTACATATTCACCACAGCATCTTCATTTCCACAACATTCAACTTCTATTGCTCTCTCTTATTTGTCGTCCAATATTCCGCTCCGTATAATATGGCAGGTTTCACTACTATTTTCCGTTTTATATATTCTTTCTTTAAGGTGCATTGCTACTCTACGACCTCATAATACTCCTGTCGCTTCTCTCTATTTTGTCCAACCGCTGTTAATTCTTCTGTTTCCATCTATTCCTGTATTTTCCTGCAGTATTGATCCCAAGTACTTGAATTTATTCATCATTACCATTTCTTCTTCGTACAGTCATATTCTTGTATTCTCGACTACATTTCTTCTGAGAGGACAATGTAAATATTCTATCTTGGTTTTAATTCTAATTCCTTTGCTCTCTTATGCTCCTCTTCAACAGGGTTAAATTAACCCATCTGGGGACCCAGGGCTAGAAAAAAATATGTGGCCCCTGCTGACTTCGCCTAATACATTTCTGTGAAAGTACAGTAGGAGAATTAAGGAAATATGTTACATATTATTTGACATATTTTATTTTATGATGACGATTGTATCTTCATGATTCTTTTTAGATAGCCAGTTGAGATTTTGATCAGAGTGGAGGCCCCTGTCCACCTGGAGGATCGGGGCTGTGCCCCCTAAACCTCCCTTAATCCGACCCTGCTATCTAGATATCTATTTTTCTTGCAATGCTGTCTTGGCTTCACTCACCAGCACGATGTAGTCTAATTAGCATATCCAAGGTGCTAACTCTTGGATATCTTTTGTAAGCTCGTCCATTACAATTGCAAAAGATATGAGCTAAGATTAGATCCCTGATGAGGTTCCACTTTAACTGGAACTCTTCTGTTATTCCGCACTCAAACTTCACTCCTGTCGTACATCCATCATGCATATCTTGAATTATATTGATGTATGTGTTCGGAACACACTTCTTCAGTGCCTACCGAATAAGATCCCGTGGCACTCTATCATACGCTTTCTCTACGTCGAAAAAAACTATATGAAGGATTTTCTGGTATTCCCCGTTCTTTTCCATTAGCATTCTAAAAAGGTAACCAAGAAAGTTCTGTCGCTTTTCACCCACCATCGTCGAATGTCAATATGCCACCTAAGACGTTCCTGGAAGACATCAACGTAAGACGTAACATCAAAAATAGTCCCCATCAGCATCGACGACCTTCTGCCGACGTTCTGGAAGGCCATGGATTCCATCGCGGTAGAACTTGGTGGACCGTGAAGCGAAGAAGGTATCATGTACATTTTACATTTCTACTAGGATTTGAACTGGGTTCCTCTAAGGTGATTGTCTGAGGAATTGAATAGGTAATAATTGGACGGTGCAATGTCTGGAGGGTATGGCGGATGCAATAGTGTTTCTCATTCAAAGCGTAGAATGGTGTCCCGGATTATCCTAGCCACGTGGGGATTTGCGTTATCCTGTAACAGGAGGGCCCCTTTGCGGTTCAGAAGTGCTGGCTCCAGAGTTTTGAGATTTCTTGAACACAACTCAACTGCTGACAGTACACACTTGCATTGATACTCTGACCAGCTCCTATCCTAATCTGATTGGAGTTCCCGATGCACGATAACGCAAGAAGTCCACCAAACACACAGGAGGGCCTTCCTTTGGTGCAGTGCTCGTTTTGCCTCTTTTGGAACCGGTTCATGGGATGCTAACCAATGATGATGTTGTCGTGAAGCTTCGTACAGGACCTACTTCTTATCACATGTCAACAACTGAACAGAAATGGCTCCTTCCTCAGACGAGATAGCAAAGAAAGACAGGTATCTGCTCGCGTTGTATTCTATCAAATCATATGAAACCCATCGACCCAATTTGTAGTGCTTCCCAAGTTGATGAAGGTGGTGCCGAATGATTTCTCCACTCACACTGAATTTTAGTCCCTGTTCCTCACATGTCTGGCCACTGTTCGCTTCAATTGCTGCCTGCAGATCTTCATTTTGTACATGGTTGGTTTTCCGGCATGTGGCGCTATTCGAGTGTTTCGTCACGTCCTCAAACTTGTTTAACCACCGTTGCACTTTCCGCGTAGTCACGACACCCTCACCAAAGGCCTGGTATATCTTTCGTCCCACTGCAGCGGCGTTTGACCCCAGTTTGAGCTTGTACAGCTTACACGCCGTTATGACGCTTTGTGGAGGTCTCATGTTCACTCTGTCCTTACGCAAGTTCACGATGTAACTGAACTGCCACAACCAGGTATGTTGGATATACTCACACCAACAACTGACCTTCACCTTATCTCCATTGGCATTGAGCTGACGGTGTGAGGGCCAATGGAACACAGACCTCTACAAAAAGCGACAGTACTTCCTTGGTTACAAGTACAAATATTGCATCTGTTGTCGATATGGCATGAAACCAAATTGGTTCTCTGTTATTTCGGTCTCTTCCCTCTTTCTTACTTCTATGATTCTCTCCCGAAGCTTCATTGCATAGCTCATAAATTTTATGCATCTGTAGTTACTACATTCTTGCTCAACTAACTAATATTGGGATTCGTTTTTAACTCCGATTGGCCAAATTAAAAAAGACCTCAGCGATTTATCCCTCTACATGCGAGGTTCCCTTCATCGCATCCGTGGCAAAGTCGGAAGAACACGCACCTAGTAATTATAAGGTTGGTGGTTCACGCCCACCCCAGGTACTTTTTTTTAGTGTTTTTAGACTTACAGTAATGTAAATAAATCACGCATATATCCAATTTAACATATTTTGGGAGAGTAATTTTGTTGTTCATCGGCGTTTCGTTGCGTCTCCGCCACTGGTGGGACGCTGGTGGTATAAGTTTGAAAATGGAAATGGGGCCACAGAGGATTGTCGCTGCGGGGCAGTAATTTTTGAGGTCGCTAGTTGCCCATCGCTGGTCCACCGAGACTTTCGGCATGAGGTTCCTTCCTTTCCCATTTCTTTCTTTCTCTCTAATTCCCTGGGCAGTATGATCGTCGAGGGACTACATCCCTCATATATGCGATGGGCTAACATGGTCATCGATGCCGAAAGCCCAAATTCTAATTCCTAATTTATTCGGTAATAATAATAATAATAATAATAATAATAATAATAATAATAATAATAATAATAATAATAATAATAATAATAATAATAATAATAATAATAATAATAATAATAATAATAGTACGAGGGGCATTCAATAAGTTAAGAGACAAATTGCTATAGCTCAATGAAGATTTATTTCAATCTTTCAAAACTAAGCCTATTTTTCAATATAATCACCCTTTACAGTTATGCATTTGTCCCATCTTTCTTGCAGCTTCCTAATTCCCTTGGCGAAGAAATCTTTCGATTTACCCCGAAGCCACCTTTGCACCGCTGCCTTAACTTCCTCATTGTTAGCAAATCTTTTTCCACGTAGGGCGTCTTTGAGTGGTCCAAACAGGTAAAAATCAGATGGGGCGAGGTTTGGGCTGTAGGCAGGATGAGGTAAGACCTCCCAACCCAATTCTTGAAGCTTATCTCGGGTCAGCTGGGCTGTATGAGGGCGGGCGTTATCGTGCTGAAAAATGAATCCTTTTGACAAGAGTCCACGACGTTTGCTCCTGATAGCTGGTTTAACTTTGTGTTCTAGCATCTCAGAATAGTATAGGCTATTGATAGGTCGCTGATCTTCAAGGAAATCGCAATAGATTGGACCCTGTGAGTCCCAGAATATGGTCAGCAGCACTTTACCAGCGGAAGGTTGAACCTTGAATTTTTTGCGAACTGGAGAGCTAGTGTGTTTCTACTCCATACTCTGCCTTTTGGTCTCAGGGTCGTAGTGATGGACCCAGGCCTCGTCGCAAGTCACTATTCTTTCAAAAAAAAAAAAGCGTCTCCTTCAATCAAACTTCGTTGCATTAAGGCTTGACAAATAGAAAGCCTTGATTCTTTATGAGCGTCAGTAAGCTGTCTGGGAACCCATCTGGCACACGTTTTTCTGTACTTTAAAATGTTCCTAATGACATTGTGAACAGTTCCAACACTTACTTGAACTTCCTCAGCTATCATTTCAACAGTAATTCTTCTGTTATCACGAATAAGTTCGTCAATCCTCGATTCCAACGAAGAACCAGAAACTTCCACTGGACGTCCACATCGGGGTTCATCACCTACACTTGTTCGGCCACTTTTAAACCAATCAACCCACTTGTACACATTCGCACGGTTCATACAACTGTTACCGTACTGTCTCAACATTCGAGAAAAAAATTTCACTTGGTTTTACACCTTCTGCGACTAAAAACCTAATGACTGAGCGCTGTTCTTCTAAGGTGCAATCTTCTAGAGGACTTGCCATGATGAATTGTTATTTTTGAAGTTATGTTGACATAAAATTACGAAACAGCAGATCAGAGCATATCCCAAGGTTGCCAGCTAACACCCCTGAAACAAAAATACAAAAAAAAAAATGATTAGTGTTAAAAATATAAACTTTGTCTCTTTACTTATTGAATGATCCTCGTAATAATAATAATAATAATAATAATAATAATAATAATAATAATAATAATAATAATAATAATAATAATAATAATAATAATAATAATAATAATAATAATAATAATAATAATAATAATAATAATAAATGTTTAATCAAAATCATTTCACAAACTATTTATTCTTCTTGAAGTTTCAACTGGATACATTTTATGACTCATTTAAGATTCACGATACTGAAACTCTATGCGGCGATCTTTGTTGGCAAAATATCGAAAACTTTTTTGTTAAAATTATCTATTTCGACATTAACGAAAATGTTCACAACAGGAGATGGCTAACACTGTTGATCTTCCTTTTAATAGTTATTCTTAGAAAATTTTTAGTCAAAGGATTCAGAACTTCATCAACCAGGGAGAACAGGGGTCTCATTCCGTGCAGGTTTGCGCCAACGTTACGCATAAATGTGCGTTTTGTTTGGGATAACTGGTATAGCATTTACAATTATTTCTTCCAGCTTTTGTTTTGCGCTCGCGGTCCGTAAAATTTTGAGTACATTGGTCTTGAATGAGGCCCGAGATCTACGATATTTTCTCACTATATACATTGTGGATTTTAGAAGTGCGTCATATTTCTCTTCATGCCGTTTGGTTATATCATCATCCCAGTTACGAAATCATCAAATTTTGACATTTCTATAATCAACTAATTTCTACATAGGAATAAATCCATTTAATTAGTCCTTTTTGCTATTAACAGACACAGTGGTGATTTGACAATTTTTTCCAGGAGAATTTCAATAAGCCGGGGGTGAAAGTAGTACTGGGAAACTATTAGTATTCCGTGGAGAATTTCGTATCACCGGAGGGATTTACCCCTTTCCCCGACAACCTCTGAAATCATCACTGAACAGATATATCTAGTTTCATTATACTCAGAAAGGAAAAATATTCTAAACACCTACGCAATAAATGGATCGTAGCTTTTCAACATTTCAAAATTGAAGTTCCAAAATAACGTTTAGCGAAAAAGAAGTCCAAAGAGGAAGACATATAAATCAATAGATGTCACTGGGTAGAAGAGAATGACAAGTATCACAATAAAAGGTCATGTGTAGTTTTCCAGAAAACGTGAAGCTACTACTAAAGTATACCCTCCTAACCTGCTTTATGATGTCAGCAAGACGGCAGTAAGGAGTAGGGGAGATCGTTGTACCAAGAGCATAGTGTACCTTGAGCCATTTCCAATATCTCGGAAGGTGCTGCTTTCTGGTGTCCAACACCGAAGTACAGTCTTCTTCGATGTGCAATTGTCCACCAGTGCGAGTCTGGATGTGTTTCAGAAAGTGTTGTTTATGTGAGGAGAGAAAAACAATTTTCTACGGTCAAAGTAAAATTTTCAGTGTTACGTTGAATGAGTGTCGACTGTGAATTAATAGACTAGGATTAATTTGAATATTGTCATCGAATGCCTCGTCCATTGGTAAGTAAAATATTGGTGAAGTTCTGAGTCTTAGTTGTATTGTAGCATTTAGGTAGCCATCTTTGTTGAAATGTAGATGCTCATGTACCTTGGGCCAAAGTTACGTCGTGTACCATGGACCAAATTGATAGTGGTTCATGGTACAAGAGGCTACAATATACTTTCTTTTTTTTAATTTCAGGAAGACTTGTTGCAACAAAGATGCCCCGTAGCAAATCTGGAAAGAAGAGAAATCCTGTGGATCCAACTGCCTTGCGAAATGCGCTTGAAGCTATCCATTCCAATGATCCAAATAAGAAGATATCCTATAGAGAAGCATCGAAAGTGTTTAATGTAAGCCGCTCTACTCTTACCCGACATTTACATAAATTTAAAAACAGTAAAGAGAAAGAATTCAAATATAAAGTGAATTATGCAGTGAAGAAAGTTTTCACAGAAGCCGAAGAAGAAAGTCTTGTAAATTATATTCAAACTATTGCGAAAATGCAATACGGGCTAACTAAGAAACGTGTTAGAGTACTTGCATATAAATTCGCTAAAGCGAATGAGAAGAAGTATCCAGCAACATGGGAAGAAAATCAAATAGCCGGAGAAGAATGGATGCGTGCGTTTCTTAAAAGACATTCCACACAACTTTCGATAAGGAAACCCGAAGCAACTAGCCTAAGCCGGGCTATCAGCTTTAATCGCCATAATGTTCAATGCTTTTTTACCAACATCAAAGACGTTCACAATAGATTTGGTCCCATTCCTCCCGAGAAGATCTGGAACTTGGATGAAACTGGGCTCAGCACTGTCCAGGGACAGTCCAAAATAGTTGCCCCTAAAGGTGTCAAGCAGGTCGGTTGTGCAACATCAGGAGAAAGAGGTAACCTGGTCACTATGATCACGGCCGTCAACGCAGTTGGAAATTCAATTCCACCTATGTTAATTTTCCCCTGGGTACACTTCAAGGACAGAATGTTATTTGGCAGTCCCCCAGGAAGTATTGGAACCGCCAGTGTATCAGGATGGTCCAATGAAGAAACCTTTCTGAAGTTTTTTGATCATTTTCTTACCTTCGTCAACTGTTCAAAGGAAAACAGGATTTTGTTAATTTTAGACAATCATGAAACTCATCTTTCTCCAGAATGTTTAGATAAGGCTTCTGCTGCTGGTGTAGTGATGGTAACATTCCCACCACACACTTCTCATAAGTTACAACCTTTAGATATTTCTGTTTATGGGCCACTGAAGACATTTTATAATCAGGCTGTTGAGGAGTGGATGTATAACAATAAAGGGAAAACATTCGATATATATACAGTTGCAGAGGCGCTGGGAATAGCATTTCCTAGGGCATTTACACCAATCAACATATTATCCGGTTTTCGTAAGTCAGGGATATATCCACTAGACACAGGTGTTTTCAGCGACGACGATTTCCTGAGTTCGTACGTTACAGATCAAGTCACAGAAACGCAGCCATCAGAAGAGGTTTGTCTGGAGAATGAGAATGAGAAAATTGTGCACAAAGCTTTCAGTTCGAAACATTTGGATGAATCAACTGCTGGGACATCAAATGCACAAGACTACAATATTGAATCGGGCACACCTGAGGCCAACAAGACAAAAGAACTTAGAAAATCTGTCACTCCAGAAGAAATCCAGCCGTTTCCAAAGGCTCCAGAAAGAAAAGCCAATGTTACAAGGAAGAGAAGAAAAACTATGATAGCGACCGACACGCCCGAGAAACAGGCTATAAAGGAGCAAAAAGAGAAGAATCGTGTGAAGAAAAGAGCAAAATATGAAAAAAATCAAAACTCTATCAAAGTGGCCAGAAATTTAGGGGATATTTTCAAAACAAAGTCTGTCAAACTTAGCAAGAAGGGGTCTGGTCATAAGACACACCATAGCGCGGAAGGAACGATGAAGAGAAGAAAAGCAATGGAGACACAATCATCATCATCGTCATCAACAACATCATCTGAGAGTAAAGATGAATCTACATTTTCTCTTGTGCCTACAGATGATGAAGATAGTGCAGAGGAAGAATGCCTATATTGTTGCAATTCAAAAGAGGCTGATTGTAGTGGAGAAAAGTGGTGTAGGTGCATTAAGTGTGGACGGTGGACTCACTATTTATGTGCTGGGGTAGCAGGTCATGAGTGGAAAACTTATGTTTGTGACTTTTGTACATCAAACTAAGGTAAACTTTGTTTTGTTTAATGTTCAAAGAAAAACTTCATTTCAAAAATATAATAAATAAATTAATGTGTTAACTATAAGTTCGTTAAATACATGTCGTGAGTGGTGAAACTTATGTTTGTGACTTTTGTACATCAAACTAAGGTAAACTTTGTTTTGTTTAATGTTCGAAGAAAAAACTTCGTTTGGAAAATATAATAAATAAATTAATGTGTTAAATATAAGTTCGTTAAATACAGGTCGTGAGTGGGAAACTTATGTTTGTGACTTTTGATTTGTATCTACGTCGTTTCTCAACAGCAAGGTTATAAAGAATGTTTGTCACTTTTGTACATCAAACTAAGGTAAATTATGTTCAAAGAAAACTTTGTTTGAAAAATATAATAAAAACTTATTGTGTTAAATGCATTATTTTCTTTTCATTGAACCTTCTTTATAGTGTGGCCCAAGGTACAGGACGGCTGTCCCAAGGTACATGAGCATATTGTACCATGATCCATTATGCAGAGTAATTTATATGTTGCTATGAAAATTTTGTAAGGTGTGATTTGCGATTACTTCTAAGGTAAATAGATTCAAGAAAGATTGGAGATGTAATTGACCTCGAAAAACTTGCATATATGATATTAGGAACGACGTCATTTCAATTATTTTGAAAAGTGGCTCAAGGTACAACGATCTCCCCTACGGTTATTTATATAAAGTTCAAACTTGTCATTGAATATTGAATCTTAATTTCTTTTTAAATATACACTATTAGGTAGCAGATTGTATCTCTTGTTGCTTGATTTCTCCCAATTGCAAGGGCGCCGATCCTGGGGGCCGAGGGGATACTGTAATGAACCAATATTGTGCAGACGACTTTTGAGCAAAACCAACGTTTGTACACTTGTTCTAAAATTGCGTTGTTCGACAAATTGGTTTTGCATTTCAGTTAATTCATTTTTGTTCAAATCATTGCCTGCAATCAAAATAGAAGATATCATTTAACAAGAATTTTACCTACTTTTTTCCATTACAGACATCTATCTGTTATAAAAACACATTTCAGATAATTTTGTTGTGTAGATACAATTTGCAAAAACTAAGGTTCTCATTTGCAATTTCACCGTTCATTCCCGTACCGCTTCACCCACTTACGATGGACGTTGGAACGTGATTTTCTAGGAACTAGATTTCCTCCTTTGCATTATGGCACTTTTACTCTAATCACCTTCTCCTCTGTTGCAACATTTTAGAGCCCTGGAATGATAAATAGCCTCTGTGATTTTCTATAGGAGTTTTATTCTGTTCATCAGTTATTATTTTCAACCGTTTTCATATTAGTGGTACAGGACGTTTTATCTGATACAGGCACCATGCCTTGGCGGCCATTTTGAAAATGGTGACCCATATGAACAATCTTTTGCCACAATGCTGTTTAGTGTATGAAGATCTATCGAACGAGGTATCACTCGCCCCATGTTTCCATTTAAAATTTTGCCCCATGGTATTTCCTATTTGACTTTTTGTTCAGTTCATTTATGTACAACCGTTTTCGAGATATTTCCATGGAAGGATTAAAATGGGTCACCCTGTATATATATATATATATATATATATATATATATATATATATATATATATATATATATATATATATATATATATATATATATAAACTTCATATCAAGTAAATTTATATACCAAGTTTCATCGTCCTAATATTAGAGATACTCAATTTGTTGGCATAAATTTTGACTCCACTACCTTCTCGATACACATTTTAATGAGACTAATATGATAAAAATCTGATTCAAACTAAGTGCTGACTATATTCCAGAAATCATTTCAGAAGTTTTTCCATTATGTTGGGAAGTTTTGATTCGATGACTCCACTACCTTCTCGATACACATTTTAATGAGACATATGATAAAAATCCGATTCAAACTATGTGCTGACTATGTTCTAGAAATCATTTCAGAAGTTTTTCCATTATGTTGGGAAGGTTTTGATTCGAAAGTGAAGAAAATCATTGTAGAAATTGTCATTTTCCCTTAAAGCAGAACATTTAAAATGCTGGAATATTTTAAATTAGAAATCCATAAACCAAATTTTATGTCTCTAACTTAAAGATCTTGTGAGATAATTTATTGTTGGTATAAATTTTGAATCCTCTTTCCCTTTGCATTTTTAACGAAAGTAACATGTTAAAACTCCTACTTGAGGACAAAAATGCTAATTATATTCAAAAATTATTTTTTAACGATCCCTATAATGATGAGACAGATAATGATGATAAGAAAATGAATAAAACATTGTAGAAATTTCCCCTTTCCCTCCTTAAAAGCGGAATTTTGGAAAACGCTAAAATATTCTAATGAAAAACGGTATTATCTCGAACGAGAAATATTTTTACAGAGTCTTGTGCCCCTAATCTGAGGAGGTTTGAGTTACTCTATTTTTTGTATAAATTTTGAACCTCTCTCTCCTCTTAGTATACTTGTCTTAATGATCTTAATGAAAGCAAAAACCCAGGCCGAGGAGTGTTCGAAAATTCTTTTTACTAAGCTCAGGCTTTTTTTTATGATGACGGAGACAAGGCATTTTTGTAATATACTAGTTGATATGCTCGTTCTTGGCACGGGAAGATTAGATTTATGGGAAATATTTGAAAAGTATATTTGAGAACTCTTCCCCTTCTTTCCCCTTAGGATACACATATAAATTAAAATGAAATGACAAAAGCCCAGGTTGACTCAAGTCTCAAATTCATTGTAAACGGTTTAATCATTTTCTCACTTCGGCTATTATATAAATAAAAAATAGAAAATTAAAAATGTAGAAATCGATCTTCCCCTCCTCAAAACCGAAACTTTCCAAAGCACTGGGACTAGTGTGAACTTTCTCATATACCGAGTTTGATCTGTCAAACTTACATGAATTCTGAGGTATATTTTTGAATCTCGCTCCCCTTTTAGGATGCGGATTTTAACGAAAGTAAATTATATCAAAAATGGTTTGTTAACTACAGTAGACTTCCAAACTATGTAAATTCAATATTGAAACAGATTTATAACTTTCAGCTGCAATAGAAGGATGTGAGAAATGGAATCTGTTCATCTGCCACTGAATCCATATCAAAAACAATTTTTGTTCTCTGCTATAATTATTACTATATGGAAATTATACTGAAACCGAAAGTTCTACTATTTCTTGCTATTTCTGGTTTCGGTAGAAGATTACAGCTGAGTTGAAGTCTATTCTTTAAATACTGAATCCATAAAAATAAATAAATAAATAAACAACGTATATTTGTCGCTTCAACTTCCATTTTCGTCCATGGGAAACGATATTAAAACTAGTAGAAATATTAGATTTCTAGCATTTCCGGTTGGAATAGAGGAGATGAGATGGAAACTGTCAAAAACCCGCTTCTTGCTATTACTGGGGGACACGGTGTCTCAGTGCTACAGTGCTTACCTCTGGTGCGTGAGATCCTGGTTCAATCCCCGGCCAAGTAAGTTTGTGGTGGCCAACATCGTGTCCGTGGGTTTTCTCGCTGTACTCCCGTTTCCTCCTACAATCTCATATCAACAATTCTTCCATCATTATTTATTTGCCTTAAGAGCCTGACTTACTAAAAATAATGCCCAATTTATCATTTTCCTTTTGCTTGTTTATTCATAAGTGAAAGGAGATAATGAAATGCAACTTACCACAATCATAGATTATGTTATTCTAAACAGAAAATATGAACCGGAAGAATTTTCAGTGTTGCCACCCATAGAAATTACAGTGTTGCCAGGGAAAACAATGCCCCTAAAATATAAGTTAAGACGGCGACAAGGGGAACGATCTCAATTGCATTTGGTCACGCATCATGTTGTGTTGGTTTCTTGTGAAGTACCTTTTAAATAACATTATTATTTAGTGTTAATAACTGTATGTTAAAACTATTTTGTTTATTACAAACTAAATACAACTATTATTTAAATATTGTTGAGACGCTGAATTCCACTAACTCCCTATATTTTATCACTTTCGTTTCATGCTGATAAATATTGAAAGTTGAAGGAAGACTATATTTCTACCATTTCGGGTTGAAATAGAGGAATAAAGTTCAAGACTAAACCTTTGCATAAAGTATTAATTCCATATTAGAAAACCACTTCCCTCTCTATCTATGACCGTTTTGCATTACTGTGATCAGTGTTCAAACTGGAAATCATAGATTTCCAGTATACCTGGTTCATATATAGGGATAAAGTTCTAAATAAAGTTTTTTTCTTAGGGTACTTCATTGATTCCAAAAGATCACTTTTCAATATCTCTTACCATTCTCTATCTATGGAGTAAAACCTGAAGTAATAGTAAATTTTACCATTTTCAGTTCAAGTAGAAAAATACAGTGGAGATGGTCCCTTTTTTTAAGACGCTAAGTCGATTCCAAAAGAAACACTTGTCACTTCTATTAACATTTTTGTTCTATAATGATCAACGATGAAACCAGAAAGGATTTGTTACTGCAACTTCTGGTTTGAATATTGAGTTAACTGAGAAGGTGAAACTTATCTCTGGAATGCTGAATCAATTCCAAAATATCACTTCTCGATATCTCTTAACGCTTTTGCTCTGATGACTGTGGACAAACATGCTGAGACATATTTATGTGTAGCATAGTTTGAATGTCCTAAACAATGCCTGAGCCTAATGCTAACTGTTTATTTCAAACGGTTCAGTCATTTTCGTGTAATGATGAAACAGACCATTTTAGAGTTCGTGTTTATACAGTATATTGAAAAAAACTATTATATCTATATATTTTACTTTATTTTTAGTTTAACGTCCTACGGTTATACGCTGCGGGTAAAGGAGACGGTAATAATGAGAAAAATGATAATGAATGAAAAACGAAAGAAACAGAAGAACCCCGAGAAAACCCACACATACAGTGTTTGTCCACTACACAGTCCACTTGACAAAATATTACACAAATTGCACCCATTCTTCCATTCGGAGCTGAATTTGTGATAATACTGGGACACATGATTACTTATTTTTAATAAGGATTTTATATACCAGGTTTCGTCTTCCTAACATCAGAGAATTGTTAGACACTCACTTTTGGCATAATAACTCCTTCTCATCCTTTAGAATACGCGTTTAAATGATGTTTAAATAATGTTTTCTATAAATTGATTCAACAGAATTCATTCAATTTATAGAAAACAGAACATGATATATGTCTTCTATAAATTGAAATTTTATTCGATAACTCCTTTTGTCGGTGACATTTAACTATTTAATGAACTGATAGAAAAATGTTTTGAGTATGGAATGAAAATATTCCAAGCTATTAGTCATCATTAGACAAATCAGCAAAATTATCCGTCTGAGGGAATTAAACCCACAATATGGACAGGTGTATAATGTTGACTATATTTTTCCTTATCACTATTACTATTATTGAAGCGTGCAAAAGAGAACTTCTACTGGTAGAGAGAGAGGTACGGTGGCTCAGTGGTAGAGAGCTTACTTCTGATGCTTGTGGTTCCCGGTTCGATCCTTAGCTAAATAAGTTTGTGGTGGATAACGTCATGTCCGTGGGTTGTCTCAGGGTACTCCCATTTCTTTCCATTTTCTCACTCCACCAATTCTTCAATCATCATTCACTTGCCTAAATCATATGTTTCCCTGAGCCTAAAGAGCATAATCGTGAGTGGGACATTAAACTAAAAAAAATCATTTCATTTTTTATACTATTTATACTATTTGTGTATGAGAATTTTCCCAAGAACACTCGTCAAAATTATCGAATTTTAATTAAGCGTTTTTCATGCTTCTGAATCGTGCCTGTTTGTTGGAATTGAAATAATGAAAACGGCACCAACTACAATGGATGGTTGCACATGATCGTAGGGATCAGGGGCGAATCCAGGGGGGGGGGCGATCGGGGCGATCGCCCCCCCTCCCAGAAGGGGGAATTTTATTATTTTTTATATATAAATAAAACCCATCTCAAAGTTTGGAACCCTTAAAAGTAGCAGTATGACAACCCACCGCCCCCCCAGAAGTCGGTCCTGGATCCGCCCCTGGTAGGGATAAAGCCAAACTTCAATAACTTGATGATTGAGACGATGAAATCGTTGGAAATTATTAGTTTATCTGAAGATTCAATAGTGTATTCTTATTGATTTGCAATAGTTTATTTAGAATAAATAATTCCCATTTACTCTCTTCATTTAACTGTATAAAGGCTTGTAATAGTATTTTTTAAATTTCAGTTCTGTACTCAAACAGATTTTTTTTTTAAATATAACTTGCTTATTTTTAATTATGTTCTTGAAAGATCTTTTTGGAACTATCTTTCTTCTTGTGCACATTCCAAGAAGACATATAAAATTTTCTCTCATAAGAAAGAGATTTATTTCTATTTATGTAATTCCTAAATACATACAACACAAAAATTTGGACAGAGTGTACATACACAGACACAAATACATGAACTTCCATGTGCAGTACTGTGGAATATACGGCTACAATCGTAGAACACACTGCAGTAAATGTCTATTCTCGACTGATATAGACTGCATACGTAAACACTGGAAAGTTGGATTTAAAATAAATCATTAATGCTTCGGAACTTGTAAAATAAATTTGATAGGAATGGGTTCCATTGCATATCAGTTTTCGTCAACATAAATAAAACTCGCTTTTTAGTTTGCATTAGTTGATATAGCACTTATAATTGATTTTTATACCTTTTGTATCGCGTTGTTACTCGCAAATTTTGAGAACACCGATACACAATAAGGTTCCAGACCAACAAACATAGGCACTTTGCAATATATTAATTATTTTTTTCATCTGTTTTCACATTCATAAATTGCATTGTTATTCCGCGAAAAATAAATAAATAAATAAAACTGGACTTCGTTTCAAAATTCACTTTTTTTTTATTGTATACATATATTTATATTATCTTACACACTTCTGTACAGAATATGCATTGAGCACTATTATTACACATGTATATTACAAAGAGTATACTTAAAAAATATATCACAAACCTTTCAATATCTTTTTACAAAACATTTTTTCTACTTCACTTGCAAGAATTTACAATTTGAAAGATAAGGAATGAAGAAACTTTCCCAAAAGAAAATGGTTATTCTAAATTGATATCTGATATTTAATCAAAAGATCTTTGCCTATTAATTAATATTTAAAGTAAAAAGGAAAACTTAGTACTTGCTAAACATAAGTAGGTGCGTAACAATTAGAGAGCACAAGTTTTAAAAATGTCAGAAATTGTATAAAACATTAAATGTAGAAACTTTTCTCAAGAAAATGTTTCTCCAAAATAGTTTTATTTTTCAAGAGAAGTTCTTCTTATAAAAGATTTTTATTGTAAAAACTGGAACACCATAATAAGGTTCATACAGAAAAATCTTGATTTTTGTATAGAAATTTCAGATATATTTTGTACTTTTATTCTGCGTACAAAGCCCTTATTTAAAACGTTAAAACATAAGGCATTCATTTTAAATACTTCTCTATATTCAATGAGAATATTGGAGATATATTATCCTAGTTATTTTTGTTCTACAATTAAAGTAAGTATATTATTTTATAGTTCTGATTTCTTACTGTTTCCCAGTTAATAGAATAATATTTTCAACATAGTTTTTAACAATAACGTTCAACTTCAGAGAAAAAGCATCTTCTGTAAACACAGTAAAATGAAATTAAATTTATTTCATGTGTGTTCAGGAAATCAGAATCAAACTTTTCCACTAAAAGTTCGTGGATTAACTCAAGTATTAACTGTAGTTTAGGAAAACAAAGTAACTCAGTTATTCAAATACTGGTTAATCATTTGTTAAGAACATGCTTTATTTCAAGAACCTCATATAGTAAGAAACCAGTGAGCAACTTACATCAGAAACTTAAGGCTTACAAAGAAAAATACTTCAGAATCTTCAAGCTGACTTGCTGAAGCTCGTAACGACAAGATTCACGTTAACCTAATATTTAACATAACCTTCTGATTAGATTTAAAATTATTGAAAATTCTAGATATACCAGGCTAAAAAGTCAGTTCGGAAATCACATACAACTTTGCTTCACGGTTTCTTACTATTTAGGATATTAAAACAGAACGCTTAAAACACTATCATTCAGGCTTTAATCTTCTGCTCTTGATAAATATAATGAATGATATTTACTCCTTTAACGTGTAAAAATTATTCATAAATAACGAATGACTAAAAACAATAACACTAAACGACTAGATCCTCGTCAGTAATCTCGCTGTTGAAATACTTAAAAATATCATTAGTCATGGGAATTGTATCAATTTTAGCTGATGTTTGAGCTTTGTTTGGTCTCTTTTCTTTCAATTTTTAAAACATAATATCTTTGTCATGTAATATCAAAAATATTTCAGTCTTTACTTTTTTTTAAAAAAATACAAGCTCTTTCCGTCTTTCATGTGAAAAATAGTAAAATCCTAAAAATATGTCTCTCATCTGAGAAATTCAAATGCATACTTTTTCTTCAAGTCAAAGTTGTTACACTTTCTTCCTTATTATTTTGTTTCCTACATATGGCTTCCTCGTCTACCACCAAGTTCTGGATCCCTGAATGATACTGAATTCCTCATATTTTGCATCTGTAATCCCGTATTGTGAATTTCATCATCTGAACTGCCGTCATATGCTTGATTGTTTACTCCACCACCACTTGCAACACTGCCAGGACCATTGTTGAACAGATTCTGAATGGTAGAATTTGTAGCGTTGGATATTCTGTGTCTTGGCTTCGCAGCAGGGGCGTATTCGTTGTTGGCACCAAGAGTCTTCATTTGAGATTTTCTGCGTTCTGCTAGCACTGAGTTCCTTCTCACTTCAAGAGCCTTGATTGTTTCTCTCCTCATTGTCAGCTTTCTCATGTTACCCAACACAGGAGTTCCTAAAATTAACATGAATGTTAGTTTAATGCAATTAGACTAAATGATAATATTTCATAATAAAATCTTAAATATGACTTTAACTTGTGATGAAATATGAAAATAGACTAACTGTTGTATGATAAATGGAGGTTATAATTCCTTCTTTTTTTTCTCATACTGTGTTCTTTACTGAAATGAATTTAATTGTATTCAAAGACTGGCAAATAAGCAAATAAGCAATTAAACCGTAAGTTTAATCTGGGTTCCCGGTATACTGCAACGGTGTACTAACCAAAACCGCACTGAGTAGCGTAGTATTTAGCAAACCGGTGCTTTAAGCTGGAGACCCGGGCCTGATTCTCAGTGGAATCGCTTATTTTCTTTGTCGTTGAATTTCGCTGACTACTGTCTCATATCATTTAATTAGACTTACTTAAAAAAAAAAAAAAAAAAAAAAAAAGTGAACTTTTAGACTAAGATTCTGGACTTTCTATGCACTCTAGCAAGATCACATGACATCCTTAAAGGATCACGAAAGTCTTTTATAAGAATATATCAATAGAAAGGACCACGTGACAATTTTTGGTGGAAAATGACATTTTAAATTAATTCTAAAGTTTGGTGCAGTCATTTAAGCTTAGGGACAACTCCTTCGGTAAAAATAGACATTTCCGGATTGGTAAACGTGCCCAGATGAAGAATGAATAAACACTGCAAAACTTATAATGAAAATATGGGAAACCGTCACTCACTACCGATTTTTTTTAGGTACCTTATGTTCACGCCAGAAGGCTGATTCCAACTTATGATCTACACTAATATCCTCTATAAATAATAGTTGCAAACCAGAATGGTGATCGTTCTTACTTGCGTACAAATGATTGCAAAAAACTTAAAATTGCGCCACTTTCTATGAGACTAACCCTCATTACCGATTTTATACGTACCTCTTTCTCTTAACAGGTTCTGATTCCAACATGTGATGTACACTAATGTTCTCTGTGAGTGATAATTGCAAACCAGAATGGTGACCTCTCTCGATCGCGCTTACACGACTTTGCGAAAAAGTAAAAATAACGTCACCTTACGAATGAAATCACTCGCTGACAACTTTTCCTAGAAACTCGATTGATACTAGAAATATGCCTACTTACTACGTACGATATATACTGATGTTAAAGGCTGTTGATTTCGAAAGTAATAAAAGTTAATCAGAATTCAGTGTTGCGTTCTATTTCAGTTATACGGTTTAATTGATGAAGCCACATTCTTTTCAGAATTAGCTCTAAGTTGATGCAGCAAAACTACAAACCTAAACTTTCTTGTGAAGTGACCAAACTGAAATAGTAAGGTAACAAATTTTAACGTTGGCACTTCTGACCAGAAAATAATTGTTTCTTTGTGTGTGAGTGTGACTCAGAACTTTTATTAAACAAATGATCATCATTCATTATTTATGAGCTCACTGGGTATGGACATGAATTCGTCTAAAATATAAATTATGAATGTAAAACTGCACTGAAAGAAATTAATGTAATTCTGTTCAAGGACATTGAAATGCACAACAGGACAAAAGTAAATATTGAATTTCTGATTATTTCCAACTTAATGTGATGTGATTTTGAGTTAGCTTCCCTTTCAGCAGCGAGGCTGTATGAGACACAGACCTATAGCTCAATGTGGGATTCGAACCACATGAGCTCCCTCAAGGAATCGAACCAGGATATTACACGCCAAAGGCTCGTACGCTAACCGCTTAGCCACGAGGGCGCTCTATTTATAACGTGATACTGAAATACGTGAAACTGAAACACGTGATTTATGTCTTCAGTTGCGAGCCAGAATTTTACGGAATAGAATTCGAAAAAAACAAGACAGCACCTGTTTAGTTCTATGCATTCGTGTATTAATCAATTCAATACGTACTGTAGACACACGTCCTTTGTGTCTACATACTCTAGATATGATGGAAGAATTGATACTGTATCAAAACCTATGCAATAGATAGTTTGGCATCTTTTACTTCATTACATGCAATCTCCTTGTCTAGGATATGCACATTGTGTTTATTTGAAGAGTAAGAATGTAAAAAATACATATTCATTCTTAATATATTAATTAATCACAATAAGAAATGTTTTTACTTTTCTTGCCACGTCTTCTTTTCCCTTATTACTTTTCCTTGTTTAAAGTATAGTTAACTCTGTAAGAAAATTAAAAGTATTCTGTATGCATATGAATTTGATAGTATTGGAAAAGTTTCCTGCACTTACAGCCGTATCTTCACCTAAGACCTTATTTCAAAACTTACTTTCTAAATTATTAATCTCATGTTTGAATCATCAGGAAAATCAGGAAACGTGGGACGATTCCTCTTCCCGACAAATAGTTTTTTAGAGCATCTTTTTAAAATCTGATTTCAATCAATCTTAATATATATGCTGCTTGTACATTGATCTTCGAAGTATTTTGCTTTCATACTATATCAGACGACCTCACGCAATGTGATACAGGCAACTGCATAGTCTCAACTGATATTGCAGCAAGTGAGAGACAGGTTCGAATTGTAATTGGACAGAGACAATTACAGAGTTTAACAGTAAAGCAAGTATCGCAGGAAATTATTCAGAGATAAAGGATAGGCCATGGCTGAAGTTTGATATGTACTAGATTACATCGAAACCAAAAGTTCTGAGGTTTATTATTATTATTATTAGTATTAATAATACCTTCAGCTGCGTTTTCTGCAGTAATTGCGAAGAACCTTTTCTTGAAGGCCACGTCGAGTGTTCCAATGACTCTCTTTTTCTGGCGATGTTTATCAAGATTGTGAATAATTCTACGTCGTGCCAAGCGATCAGCTCCAGATCCTGAATCACTCTCATAATCGCCATCTAAACCTCGTAGCCTCTGGAGATTTCTAGCAATGTCCACAGCGTGTTTATCTATCAAGGCGTCTGTTGAAGTTTCTTCGACCTAGTAACAAAAAAGAAAAGAAAATTTGCAGTTTCCAGTATAGTGCTTTTGGTTTTGAATTTATATACTTTTATGTTCGAATATTGATGAACCTTTTTTTTTTTTTTTTTTTTTTTTTCCCACATGGCTGATGTCATATGACAAATTTGTAATTCGCAGTATACTTTCAAGGAAAGTAATGCTTCCTAGCTCAGCATAAAATAAAAATGAAACAAATGAGTTTGTACAGGAATATTTTGAAAGTATTGATAGGATAAGATTTGAAAACAGGCTCTTCAATTTATATATTGCTTTATTTCTAATTAGCAACAGCTAATTTTAAACAGCTTGATGCATACAAAAAACTAAATGTGTGCAGTGTTGCAGGTAATGAGGGTGCATTAAGTAGTTTATTATAACCTTAGTAGGCACCAAAAGTGAATAACTGTCTTAGAAATTTGATATTCTTACCAGTGAGTTTCCGTACTCATGCTGAAATAATTAGAAATCAAATTTTTTTTGGCGAAAAAGAGCAAACAGATGCTTTAAAAATATTGAAATGATTTATGTAAATTAATAATGAAAAGATTAAATTAACAAGATCTTGATAATTAAATTAACAAGATAATGATTTATAGAAAAGACAGGTGTAAAGCGAAAATTCTTCTGTGAGCTCAAGGAAAATAAATAACTAAATAAATAAAATAATTGTAAAAACGTGAATGATTTTAATATTTGTCACATTAATCAACAAGTAATACTGTTAATTGTTGTTTCCGTTGTAGATAATTTTTGTTCTTAATGGGTTGTTTATTATATAATAGGGATTTTGTGTCTTAAAACTGCATTTAAGAATACTACTTCAATCCTAAGAAAATTTTATATTTGGTTTACAACTGATTTTATTCTTGATTATATAAAACACGTTACTAAAATCCTATTTCGATTTTATGTTAATACTTTATCAAACAAAAATACCTCTTTAAAAAACTGCTTACATATTACAGACTAGAAATTAATAATCATTTTATGCACAAACTTTTATAATCTCCTGAAGTACATAGAACTGTAAATGAAAATTGCATTATTGGAGGGATAACATACAGTGTGTATATAACCTAATAATCAGTATAGTTATTGTCGTTATAACAAGTGTTAGACGTAATAAGACATAATTCGTGTGTACTGAACTTAAAAACAGAAAACAAAAAATATTCCTTGAAAGTGTTTTTTTTTTTTAATGGCAATTATATGCTAATTTATTTCAGGTCTTCAACTTATGAAAATTCTCAAAATAATGAAAAATAAATGTTGAAAAAATTGTGTACCTTCTTGTTACAATAGCATGTAAGTTCCGTTGATGCCAAAATGTGGGATAGAGTTCCAAAACGATGGAAAAGCATAGCCACAAACTGGATAATCAAAATGAGTGCAAAGAAGAATACAAACACTAAGCCAATTGGCTCGAGCTGTAAGTACTCTTTGGAGATGAGAACCTAATTAAAAATAAAATACAAAATAAATAACGCTAACAAGTACAAAAGTAATCAATACTGTTATATTCCTTTTCTTAAAAGTTAAAATAAAAATAAAATAAAATAAAATAAAGTGCAATTTCAACAAAAATAGTCGCATGTAGAATACAGTAATGAAATTTTATCTTGCCATGTAAGATTTAACGCAATCTAAAGTTACTAAATATTGAAATGAAATAAAAATATCTAAATTATAATGAAATTTTAGCAAAATTAGCATTAATATTAACTAATGAAAGCTATCAAGAACTGACAACATTAATTATCATACCGATGAAATACTATATAGTAATAGTTGTAAATTAATTTGCATATGACTAACATTAGTAGTAAGAAATAAATGTTTGTTTAGTACCGTCACTTTAAACTGAACAATAACTGTTTGTAATTCACAAATATCTTGCACTTTCAACTTCTTACATATGTATTGTGTATAAAACTATGTACATTATCGTTGCTTAACTACACTATTTTAAAAACTAGCCCATAAAGATGACACTATTGTATATACACACACAATACTTCAATACCTTACTGATATCTAAAAATATTAGGTACATATGCAGGAAGCCAAATCCTAAAACAATTAGAAAGCATAATTTGGTGAAGACTTTTACTAATTTTAATTGCATAATCTTCTGGCTGCTCCAATTTCTTTCTTTCGCAGAAGAGCAAAGAAATTAAGGCTGAATTTCCATTCATATATTGAAATTCAACATTTCATTAAAATTTCCATCTTTACTATACCATTTGTCGATATTTTTTGCTTCTTTCGCAAGTTACTTAATTTAAACCGGTATTATCTTTAAAATATTGTTTTCAAATTATGTTTTTGTCTTACGATAATGCTGCTAATAAGAATAGTTAAGAATTAATGACAATTGTGTTCACAAGACTGTATTGTAGGTAAGAATAATTTCCTGTATTATATAAACTTCAAAGAAACAATGTACAAAAGAGAGTTCAAAGAAAATCATTATTACTTTAATGGTCATTTTGATGTTCTTCCTTCAATAAGAAAACTGTCCAGTATTTTCTTCACTTGCAATATTACTTCAGTTAATAATTGAGCACTACGAAAACGTTCAATAATTTTCTGCGTTCAATAATAACGGATAATTTTATATTTACTGAATAAAAGGCACATCATAAACAACTTTCTAATGTTTTGTAAACTGAAATAAAGTCTAATTAAAAGACTTGTAAAGATTATTTCAAACAACGATGCACAAAGAAAAGTGATATATAAATCTATAGATATCTTCTTTCCATTTTGGTTTGTTCGTTTGGACCGTAACGTTCCTTTTCAGTATTGAGGTTATCTAAGATGTGGACTAACATGGAATCTATGAGCCCTCACCAATAATTCTTCCTATCTTCTACCTCAAACCACATTTTATGGTTTGGTTAAATTTGTAGCTGCACCTTTATAAGAAACACAAAAGTTTACTATTTTGTTAAATAACTTTGCAAACACTAAAATTTTCCGTATAATACTTTCAAGAGAATCCGGTTAAGAAGAATATTTTGATTTAATCATAAAGCGTATTAAAAATGTTCATTGTTAAGTTTCTGTGTAATGCTAAAGTCAAACGTAAAAGAAATGTTACGGAATAAGAAAAGAAAACTAAATAACATACATAAAAACTATGTTCTAATCAGTAATGAAAAAATGATAGAAAAGAGAGCAAGCAAAAGCAGCTAAGAAAATATAAAGTAACTTGAAACAGCTGGTGTATTTATTTCACGGTGGCATAATTGACTTAATGTAGTTACTTAATCTAATTAACTTTTTATTATTTAATTATTCTCTTTGCAATAGAAGAATTATAGTTCTGAAAGTCTTTCGTATATGTATTTATATATTTGTTTCATACACTAACATAAAATTTGTGCTATGTTTTTCACTCCGTAAATATTTTGCTTCTTTAAAACAAATACTTTTCCGATATTATTAGTTAATAAATAAAAATTAATTCTATTTATTTCAAAAGCTTTCACTCTTGAATAAAGTAATGAATTGTAAAATGTTTAGAATGTTTATTATTCATGATACAAGAAGAAATTTGTAATGCTTTTTAAGTTCTTTATGAGTTAACTCATACATTTTGAAACTGAGTTCTCAGTACTCAGGATAATGAATTTCTAATACTTCTGTTCAGCGTATAGTAAGGCACTAACATCATTGATATATTTTCTACCTAACGCACCACTGCAAAATATTAACTAACATGATTATGGTTATGGATAATGAAAATAAGCATGTTCATGTAAGTGTGTGTAATTCTTAATGATGCAACATTGTTTGCAGTTAACAGAAATCAAAGTATGCATTGTAATATGAATTGTAAATATCTTGAAAATCATATAAGTTTATTAATTAAAATAATTCTAATGCGAAGAAACTGCAGAAATATATTAAGAGATATTATAGTCAAATAATAAATGAGAGAAAAGATAATTCGGAAAAGATAATTAGTATGTCGTCACCAAATTACAGAATCCAAAGATATGTTTTAGGAATAACCTATAATGTGATCAAAATAGTAGCCTATATATGTACAGGTTATGCATATGTGTTCCCAAATTATTATAATTATCAATAACCTTTCCAAAAACGACAACACCACATAAAGCGTTTTGACAAGAAGGTACCGTGATGAAAGTGCTTGGCTTATAAGTGATTTGACTAGATTACTTCTATAGTACTGAGTACATGATACTTATGACTAATGAAGCTAGTAACATAGTAGTTCTACGTGAATATTATACAATGTAATTTTAAAAAGGCTGTACTCTATCACTACATTCGTTATATTTTACTATTTTAAATCATGAATCATATTTTAAAAGAAAATAAAAATAATAACTTTATAATTTTAATTCAGATTTTAAACTGTATAAATTCAACTAAAACATCAGTTCAAAGGTTGAAATCTATGTATTTCAAACATCTGAAAAGCACACTTTACTACTTAAGAAAATTTGCAATAATATTCATTTACTATATATCAAGAGTTATTAAAATATATTCAAAAGCATTTAATGAGTTAGAAGTGAACTAATAGATTATTATGCAAGATTTGATTTCAGTTCCGATAAACAATGCCTTTCGTTTTAAAATAAGTTAGAAAAATTCAATATTGATAGCTATATATTCATAAAGAGAACATATAAATGTAAAGTTCAAATACAAAAATGATAAGAATATATATGGCATTTCAATTATTTGTATTAATTGTATTGTATTAATTTGTATTAATTTATAGATTTTTAAATCTTTATACTTTTTGTCTGTTATAATTTGTTTTGAAGAAAATCACTGCAGAACTACTAACAATTTACTTTATTATGTTTTAATAAAGTAACCATAGATATTTAAGATAAAGATTTAAGAATAATGAATCTGATGAATATGATTGATGACTTGAAAGCAAAAGTACCTTCTTCCAAACTGCTTCAAAATTTCTGTACAAAGGATCACATATACACAAAACCCACATTCATGCAAGTTGAATACAAAAGTGAAATGTGATATTAGCTTGTGAATATGTTACAACGGAAATAGTATCGAGTCATCTACAGCAAAAACACAGATCTCATCATCACTTGAACTAACCAATCAAGATACATGTTTATTTGTGAAATAAATGATAAGAAGTAAAATAAATGGAGAATTGTCAGATTGAAGTAGAAGAATACAAAGTGAAAAATGTCTATTTGTAGGAAAGTTTATATAAATTCGGCATACATGTATATATATGCCCAGCAATAAGACAGCATGTGAAGAGTTAATATATGAACATCATGATCAATGAATGAATAAATGAATAAGTGAATGAATGAATGAAAATAATCCAATTATAATCATAATTGTAGCAAATCTAATCTTAAAATACTAATATATTTGCTTTCTTTATTAAAGTTGCTAAGTATTTAGCTTTCAGTAGATGATAAAGATTACGTAATTTAAAATTTTTAAAAGAAGTAAAGAACGCTCAAGAATGTTACTGGATCTTTATAGAAACACAGTGAAGGAAGAGTATATTACCACATAATAAAATTATAGTATGATGTCATACTCTAAAAATTCTAGTATAAATATTGTAATTATTTGTAGATGTATTCTACTCTGTTGACAAGAAAATATATATTTTTCTATCTGTTTGTTGTGCTTTAAGAAAATTGAGTTCTGTTTTTATGCTGTAGACCTTGCTACGCTTTCATTTATCTAATATATTTATCTCAGCATTCCTTCCACAACCAGCCTATTGGACAGGTAGAAGGTGTGTTAAATCCCGTCGAAGTAAAGAAGTAAAGGGTTCTCATGCGTCTCATCCTTCAACTACTGCCAGGGTCATTCGTTCCTTTTTTATGTCTCTTTTTTTTTTCTTTTTTTCTTTTCATATTTTCAAATGTTTACCTCATGTGTTTCCTCTATGTAGGTGATATTGGTCTTCACCCCTAGAGGCCAGTCAACATGTAAGGCGTCCTTATTCAATTGCAGCAAAAACACAATAAGAACAAATAATGCATTGAACATGAAGAAAGCAAAAACAGATTTGTTGCGCAGCTCAATCAAATCAGCTGCAACTCTTGCCTGGAAAGAGAGAGTACAAAACAAAAACAAACTTTAAACAACAAAAAACTGAACTTTCCAATACTTCATTATTTCTTCTTCATCTATACATATACTCCTTACCTCTTGCGTTTCTTCTATATATGTTATATTAGTCTTCACACCCAAAGGCCACTTAATATGTAGATGGTCCTTATTCAGTTGTAGCAGAAAAACAATGAGCACAAAGAGGGCATTCATCATAAAGAAACCAAAAACAGAACGATCTCTTAGATCTCTAAGATCACTAGCAATTTTTGCCTAAAATGAAAGTAGCAAGAATAGCAGCGGAAATGAAAAAAATAAGATTAGTAAATAAAATAGATTCACAATCTTGCAATAAAGATAGAATAAAAGTGCCTTTACCCAGAAAAGCTGTAATGAAACAAAAAGATCAATATGTACATAAATAAAGCAAACATTAAAAACACAAGCAGATTCATTCTTGCTCTAATTTTTAATTTTTAATAAATGAAGGTAGATAGAAAAAATAGTGATTAATGTGAGAGAACTGTGCAAAATTTGCTAACTGACATTCCAAATAAAAAAAAATTAAAATAAAAGAAGTGGACTTGCATGGTTAACTAATTTCTCTGCTTCACTTAGATATTTTTACATAACAATATTAATGAAATTTAATTAGAGAGATTAGGAATGTTATTATCTCTTTTTACAATGACAGGGTTATTAATAAAATCACATTCTCTCTTCTATAGTAACTACGATACATCAACAGCTAGTAATTCAAATCGTGCTAATGTCTTCAAACACAAATCTTTTTGATTGTAGAATATATCCAAATGCGTGCAAAAGTATCCAGTAGATACACTTATATACACAGAGTCAATATTAACTTGTAGAACAATGAATAGAGAAAGAAAACGAAAACTATTTATAGTGTTAGAAATTGACTTGTAGTAATGAAAGTATATATACAATAATTTTAGATATATGTTTCAAATTCCATTGTTTACTTCAAGGAATTTTAACATTGATATCTCCAAGGAAGAGATTGATGTTGATATCTTCATTTATTACATCTTAATCTTCATTTATTATAGTTTCAATTTAAGGTTCATTTCTTTAAAAAAAAGAGTGAGTAACTATTATTTCTTAATATGTTGGTGCAATTCGAAATTCTTATATTCAACCTCCCAAGTTCTTCATTTTTTTTTAAGATTAACAAAATATTTAGTGTAATGTTTATGAGTAGTTTGTATTTAAAATGACATAAAGTAAAATGTGCTACTTTAGCATTTTATTTAGTACGAATGTAATTACGTTCAAAAGTTTTCCGTGTATTAATTGTCAATATTTAGTTGAATCAAAATCAGAATTTTACAATATTGATAAATCTTAAATTAACTTTAAATTCTTTCATATAATAATAATAATATTTTCCTGATAAAAGCAAAAGCTTAGAAAAGCAATTCTTGATCTCAAAGTGATTTATACATAACATTTTTATGTTCTGATATCATGATGTAAAAATTGAAAATCTTCCATATAATTGTTGATTTTAAAATTATTTTCTTGGCAAGCCTTTGTGTAATAAGAATTTCTATTAATTTTGTTTCATTTATGTTACGTAAAAAAGTAAGAATTATATTCAAAACGGTATTATTTCTTCTTCACTTTCTTTGCACAAATCTAGTACAATATTTGGGATTTATATTTATATTTTATTTAGAAGCAGGTTATATTACTATTACTAAACACAATAACTGAAATAATGGAAAGTGAATTATTTTATTTCGAAGAAAAATATGTTTATTATATTTTAAGCAATAGTTAAGTTTACAGAAATAATGAAAGAATAAATTGCATTTTCTTAAATAATGTTGCAGGGTTTTGTCATTTATTATATTAATAATTCAATGTGACATATTTTTAATGGAAGCAATAGCTTCAAATAGAGGGAACATGAAACTTTATAGTTAATAAAATATTTTTCTTAATTTAAAAATTTGAACAGAAATTGAGTTGAATTGATTTTAAGTTTAACGTCCCTTTCAGCAGCTAGCCTATATGAGACGTGGACCTACTTATTAACATGGAATATGAACAACATGAACTTCCGCTGGACTGGACAGAAGTAATTGACCTTGTGAGGTGCAATAGGATTTTTAGATATACTGTACTATGTATAAAACTACACTACCATAGCTAATTTTCTATGTGCAAATAGTTGAAGGGTATCAAAATTAAGACATTTATTTCTAAGAGAATTCTATCCAGAAAAATAGTGAGAACTATAAAAAGAAGCTACTATTAGAAAGTTGGGTACTTCTAAAAAGAATTTCGACAAACTTATCTTGTCTCCTATATCATTTTTATACTCACACTGAAACTTAAGAATTTGTGTAAATTTAAAATTTTGTCCTGTAAACTGAAATTCTTTTTTAGACAAAACAATAATCTATTTGTAAAGAACATGTTTAGTTCAAGTAAAGACAATTAATTTTTAATCTTTGTAACATTATATTCTGTTGTAACTTAATCAATGTTATTTATTTTAATATATTCTTATTAAATTAGCTCAATAAATTCATAAGAATTGTTTAGTCGAAAACAAGAGACTGTACATGATTTCCCTTTTAATTACTACTAATAGTTGAACAGCACTAGATGAATTATTACAAACTGAAATTCTTGCATCGGCAGATTAATTATCATACTACATTCTTGCAGAAAATAAAGATTTCAGAATTATTTTCTTAACACGTCTTTGTGTAATAATTATACCTATTAATTTTGTCTCATTTAGGTTCTTTGAAAGAATAAGTATTATATTCCAAACGGCATTATTTCTTTTCCCCTTTCTTTAGAAAGATCTATTATTTTGAATTGTCTAACTGAAGCTATTAATATATCGGCAGACTAAATATAATATTAATAAGATTCATTTTCTTACATAACATCAGAGTTACGAAGGACAAGGCTTACAATTAAATGGAAGTCAAGCCAGCATTTTAGTTTATATTTGAGAAGATGTACTCTCGGCAGAGCAGAATTGAACCTGTGACCATACGTATTGAAAATAAGTTTTCTAGCTAGTAAGATACGGAGGAGTTGTATGCTAAAGCACTGTCCTACAGTACATACAAAAATGTTGCTTTTTCAAGGTAATAATGACATCATTTTTGTAACTCTCAATTGAAGGACAGAACCATGTTCAGCCTCTTTCTATACATCTTTAAAGTTTATATTAAAATTATTTTTTTCTTGAGAAACATTTAAACATTCGAATTATTTATAAGTTTCTAATCAAATTGGTAATAAAGTTTTATTTAAATATTATAGTTTAATTAATGATGTGTAAAACAAAAGGTATTTAACAAAAAATAAATAAGTAAATAATAATAATAATAATAATAATAATAATAATAATAATAATAATAAAATACTTCAACAAGTTTTGACAATAGAATAGACCAAATGTTTGCATATATGTAATAAATCGAATTAATATCAGATGACGTATAACAATTATGGATGAACAGCTTCTAGTTGCTTGAAATAAACGAATTAGTAGAGTTAAGCTCTCCTGATTTTTACGTTAGTGCTATTCAAAAGTCATGACGTGAAGCAAACAAGATTAATAAAAACCAGAAAACTTTTCAATGTAAGTATACCAACAAATAACAGAGATATAACCTATGTGTTTTTATACTAAACGCGAGAATATGACACATATATAAGCTTTCTATTTAATAGAAAACTTTTCATTTTTATATGTATGAAAACTTTTGGTCTATTCTGCAGATTTCTTGTGGTATTTTTTTCACATTTTGGAAGCTTATTCTCAGATACATAACAAACATTCACAAACTATGAGGATTGCAATATCACCTGTTCAACTATGAAAGTTGTAATCATATTTTTAATTGTAATACTAAAGTCTAATTTTTAAATGTTTTTAAACTTTCAAATTATTGTATTCACTGAGAGTGAATACCATTGTCAAGCAAAATAATACAATCAAAATATGACCAATAAGATACTTCAATTGTAAACAAATATCCTATTATCTAAATGTCATAAGGGGAAATCAAATATTAAAAAAAAAAAAAAAAAAAAAAATACGAATTACAAAGAACAAATTTAAGTATTACCTTGCGTCTTGATTTTTTTATTTTATGTTATTTTTATTTGTTTATTTGTTTGTTTGCTTGACAATGTCATATTGCTGAAGGTTAGTATTCCTGTTTTGAATAAGTTTTACATTTAAACACATTTATATTGTCTTAAAAACTAAAGAATTTTGACACAAATTATTTTTCCACTTTTTTAAAGCTTCCTTCTCGTTTATAAATTCGGAATTTCCTCAAAGTTACTCACGAATTTAGTATTTTCTATGTTGTCATAAATGGTAAATAATTGCAAGTGTATTAAAACATAAATTGAACACTTTCTAAGTAACAAACCTCTTTTTCTTTGTTGGAGTCAATAGGGTAGAGGTACTTATCAACCAAGTCTCTCCAGAATTGGATCTCGGGATTGGACAAATAATCAACCTCCCCACGTTTGAGGTCTTTGTCCTCAATCCAATATGGGTTGATTAGATCATCTCTTTCTTGCTTCGGTTCTGAAATAAAAAATGTTTGGCATCTATGAAAAGGCAAAGATAGATATTTTCAATAGTACCTTATTTCAAACTCTCTAATAAAAAGGTATTGCTTAACTATTTCAGAGAAGGTTATAGTATTTTTTAAATCTATATAATGCGTCTCATTTTTTTTAAAAAAAAGATCCCGGTATTCAACTTTTTTATTTTCTTCTGGGTACATATTTTAGTTGAATATCAACATCGGCTTGCACAAAATTATGATCCGAAAAGATACTGGTCATGGAGGCGTACTTGCTTTTTTAAATTACGACGAATTTTCATATAATATACATATTTGATATTGTTGTTCACCTATTGGGATTTCATGCATATATTTGTTTTCTCTTGCGCAGCTTGGATCAGTTATCACCAATTACGAAGGAATACTTTCTACATAAATGATGAAGAAGTATCCCTCTCCCCCCCCCCCTTTTCACCCCAACCATAGAAGACTACTATGCACCTTCCACTCCTTCTGCAGAAATATTAAAGTTCACAATTATAGTTAACATCCATCTTTTTTTCTCTGTAATGTTTATTTTTTATTTTCTCATAACGTTTCTTGTACTTCTTTAGTTGTGTGAGCAGTGATAGGTGCGTATGTCTGTATAAGGATTATATATATATTTTTAAATTTTCTTTAAGTTTTACTGTCACAACACTATTGTTAACAAATTCTACTCTCATTATTCTATCTTTGAGGACAATTATTATGACACCCTTTCTTTTACCTAAGTAGAATATCGTATGTCAATCGTTTCGTAATTCTCCTTCATCTTGATACATAACTTCACAAATTCCTATCGAATTTATTTTGTTTCCTCTCTTCTTTGCGATTTACTCATTTCCCTTTGTGCGCGCCAGGTTTCAGCTATAATTCTCGCTACCTTTCCAACTTGTTGTTATCCTGATCAATAGCTTCTCTTAAAACTATCCCCCTCCAAAACATCCGAATAATATGATACATGATACTTTACTTACAAATGGTTATTGTGATATAGCTCCCTGTGCTTTACTAATCCTCAAATCAAATCATGAATAGCCTACGTGTTCCATATTATTTCCTTTTAATAATTGCCCTTCTAGAAACTTCTATTTAAAATTGCAAGAGAAATGTAAGTAAAGTAAGTAAGTAAGTAAGTAAGTAATTATTTTTGTTCAGAAGATTTTGCATTATATTTCTATGTATATTTTTTAAATAAGTAAAAACAGGTCCTGAAGACATACCAGAGAGATATCTGTAACCAGATAAGATCAGAATGTTTTTAATTTTAGCACAGCAATCTACGAAAGAAGCATACACTTGTAGATAGCATAGTTATGAGCGAATATTAATGGTAGTAGCTTTTTGATATGTACCCATTGCTCCATGTTTAAATATATTTGGAACTCTGTTTTTTTTTTTTTTTTTTTTTTGTTTTATTTGTGTGTGTGTGTGTGTTTTATCGTTAAAAATAAAAATTACCAATGCTTTCGCTCTCATCATCATCGTCTCTCAGCTGGTCTTCTTCTGCTCTGTCTTCGGACACAGATGCCAGATGGTGATCTGTGCGGCTTCCAGCTGAAACTGATCGGCGGCGGCCTAACATGTGACCATGAGGATCAAGCACCCTATAAAAATACATGAAATACATTGTTAGAAATTAATTTTTTCCCTCTGCTTCATTAACAGTACCCAATTCAACTTGTCCAAAAAGGAAAGTTATAATAGTTATTCCTGTCATTCTGTAGATTTTTCTCGGATTCCCGGTGAAAGGAAAAATTTCCAGCCATATCAATAATTGATATTAAATGTCTTCATTTTCTGGCTAATAGTTGTGTATATATTTTTTGTAGCATTCCATTTAGTGTTGAATTCAGGAACATTTTCGCGAATTGATCTTTTATCCCCTTTCCTGAGAAAATGAGAAATTAGTATACTTTTGAAAGAGTCCTATATTTTAATTTATGTTATTGAAAGCGTTATCTCCTTAGTTTAAAACTTCCTTTTGGAACTTCAAACGTTCTTTGAGAATGTTTTTGAATTTAACCTTGTTAAAAGTTTTATACAGCGTGAGTTAATAAATAAGAATTTTAGGAATGATCCCAAAAAATGTATCAAAAGATTACGATCTTGGCCAATAATTAGTTTTGTATCAAAAGCCACAAAATTTTTGAACGGTCTCTAAATCGAGTTTTTTTTTTTTTTTTTTTTTTTTAACGGAATTAGCACATCATATTGAGTTAACTGGTAGTTTGGGTTTGGCTACACTATATGTAGTTCTGTAGGTATAAGACCTACAAGAAAATTTTTGACTGAAATATATTGGCTCTTTTGATCCAAAAATATCTAAAATTAATAGTGAAACGTAGCCACATGTGTTACAGACTATCAATATTTTTACCTTCATTTGACTGAAGTTTTTATTTACGTAATAAATGAATGACTTTTGCGTATCCGTTATTTGTCCGATCCTGGTTTTGCATTTCACTTCCATATATATTTTTCGTTTTACTTAGTTTCTATTATAAAAACAATCGCTGTCAAAAACCTTGTTTCGTGATACTATAGGAAGTCAGACTGGCTTACATAGAAAGAATGTTAATTGATGTGTGTAAGAGAATATATTTATAATAAGGCAAAATAATTAGCCCTTGTATGCTTAGTACATATAGATCTAACCCTTAATCTATCCCTAAACTTCAGATTCTTAAATTCTGAGAAGAAAGGAATTGACCAAACGAATTTTGAACTACACTCATTTTCCGGTCTTCAGATATCGCAAGCAATGGACAAAAATCTGAACCAGCTGATTAAGTTCGAGGGTGTTGATTTTAAACTTAAAATATTGAATTTACTGTATTATAGTGAATATTTATAGGATACATGTATTCTATACTGTCAAATTCGATAGTGTACTTAATTAAACGTGCAATACTGTATTAATCCTCTTTCTTTCATAATTTAATTGGAGATAAAAGCTGCTGCAGACTTAGAATCGGAACTTACAGACAATTGTAAACATTGAATCGCTAATATCTCTTTTTATGCGTTAAAACGAGGGATAAGGGAATCAATACAATACATAAAACAACAAAATGACTGATTGAGTCAAAAGACTTAATGTTAAAATCTGCAAGAGAGTACTGACACATTATTTCAGTAATTGCTAAGTATAACAAAGTTTGCCAGACCTTTCAATAGTTTCAAGTCGTCTGCCAAGTGAGTCAAGTGACTCAGCTATCCTTAGCAATTGATGCTTTTCATCCACAGATTTCGGATGTGTGCACAGCATACATTTAAAGAGACCAGCCAACGACAACTCAATGGATCCTTCGTCACTGTCATTATTGCTGTTAACACCATTCAACCATCCCAGAAGATTCTTCTGTTTCGCTTTCTTTTTCGCTTCTTCAGCCTCTCTCTTCTCTTGTTCCAGTTCCTGGAAAGATAAAATGCTTTTACTTGTTGCAAACTTACAAGCATAAAATGGTTTAATATTGCTCTCATAAAGAATAGTATAGTATAGTATAAACTAACAAATGAGTTATTAAAATACGTTCCAGGGAATATTTTTCGGTAGATCAGGAAAATATTGAAAAAAGAATTTTACTTCGAAAAAATAATATATTGAAATAAAGGTAATGATAGAATTCTATATATATATATATATATATATATATATATATATATATATATACACCTGTATAGAATTCTGTATAATCTGTATATACTGTATATACCTCTCCTCCAAGTTGCGGGGCTGATTTTGAATTTTAAACGGCACCAGAGTGTCACTGTTCATCTCAGCGACTAAGAAAACTATGAATTCGACACTGATATTGGTCATTTCGATCATATATATATATATATATATATATATATATATATATATATATATATATATATATATATATATATATCCCTCCCCTTTCCCAAGTTGCGGGGCTAAATTTGGTTTTAAACGGCACCAGAGTGTCACTTTTCATCTCAGCGGCCCAGAAAACCATGGATTCGATACTAATATCAGTCATTTTCGATCATTGTCAATATCGGTCTCTTCCCTCCCCCCACCTTTAAGTTACACCGTCAAAATGGTACGACAGAAACCATCTCAGGTTTAAACTTCATCTAGGTGGTAAATTTGATCGAGATCGGTCCAGTGGTTCAAGAGTTATTAAGTTTTATTTATTTTTATATATCTCCCTTCCCTGAGTTCTACCGTAAAAGTGATATGATAAAACCACCCCAGGTCCAAACCTCATCTATGTTGAAAATCTGGTTAAGATCGGTCGGGTGGTTTAAGCGTGACGAAGTCACAAAGACTGTCACTTTTATTTGTATTTTTTTACATTTATCTTCCCCTTCCCCCTTCCCTACGTTGCACCGTAAAAGTGAAATGACGAAAACATCCCAGGCCCAAATCTTATCTATGTTGAAAGTTTGATCGGGATCAGTCGGGTGGTTCTAGAGTTACTAAGTTTTATTCATTTCCTTATATTTCCCCTCCTCCCCTCCTCCTTCCCTAAGATCTACTGTCAAAGTGTAATGATAAAACACTTTCCAGGTTTGAACCTCATCCACGTTGAAAATTTGATTGAGATAGATGGGGTGCTTCAAGAGTTATTAACTCACGAACACAGTCACTTTTATATATATTGATTTTTGTATATCTCCTCCTCCCTAACGTTGCTCCGTCAAAGTGAAATGATAAAAAAAAAAAAAAAAAAAAAAAAAAAAAAAAAATCCCAAGCACGAACCTCATCTATGTTGAAAATTTGATCGAGATTGGTCGTTTGGTTCAAGAGTTATTAAGTTTTATTTATTTTTCATAACTTCCCCCCCCCTCTCCCTCCCCTCAGTTTTACCGTCAAAGTGAATAGCTGGAAACACTCCCAGGCCAAAACTGCATCTATGTCAAAAATTTGATCGAGATCAGTCTTGTGGTTCAAGAGATTAAGAGTCACAAATATAGTCACTTTCAATTTTATAATATAGAAGATTAGGAGTATAATTCACAAAATCTTCAATTATTCTCCATATTTCTTCAATTGACGGCGTTCTAAATTTGTTGTAAGAATTTGAGTCATGTTTTATTCACGAGTACAATTTTTAAAATTGTGTTAATATTATTCATGTCTCGTTATTTATTTATTTATTATTTGGTTTCAGAATACGAGAAAAAACACTATGCTTGGTCATTTTGCCAGTGTATCGTTCCTTTATCTGGTCAGTGAAAAAACTCACTTGTCAGATACATGCCTGTTAAAATAGCTAGAACCAAAGATTTAACCCATATGTTACTGATCCCTTATTCCATTCTGTTAAGAAACACAATTTTCCGTTTAGTTTCATATTTGCCTCATACTCCTTAAAGAAAGTATTTTCTTATTCACTGTTAGAGAGATTATTAGCAAACTTATCACTACATATTGTACTTTATAATACCTAATAAACTTACATAAAACTTTTTGAAAGTTTTTCGTGAAAAGAACAAAATTATCATTATTAGTTTGTAACAATCCTAAATCAACCTAACAATCTCTTTGTCAAGAAAAACCTATTATAACATTGTTAAGTATCACTTACAAGTTTGAATGGAAAAATAAAATCCAAGCACAAAATAAAATTATGAAACTCTTCACAAAATAATTGACAACAACTCCATGCTTTGTGTTATAATATGAGGAAAGAAAGATATTTAAAAATCATTTTAAAAAATCTAGGTTTTTGCCAAAAGTGACCATTACTGTATATTACTGAAAGAAATTACCGATGTTTGAAATAATATTTTTTGTACGCATTGTAAACAATTTTAAATATTTTAATGTTCCAAATACAATATCAAGATTGTTAAACTTGGTTTAATGTAAATAGTGAACAATGTGTGTAGAATTCTAATTTTATATGTTGATTGAATAAATGAGTTAGCGTTGAACAGATGAAGTTCAAAGACATTTGGTGGTAGTGGTAATAAAACAAATAACAAATATATCCAATTTAATCATTTCCTTTGTTAATATCAAATACTAACTTTTTAACTTTATTTTTGAATCTTTAGAGTCACTTACCTTCTTTGTCTTTTTCGTTTGGACTTCTCTTGTACCCCAAGATACGACATTCAAGTTAATGATGGAATACAAAATCAGGAGCAAGTACATAGATGGGATGGATAACAAATAAATAATTCCTGGAACAATGCACCAGAATTCCTGCGGATGAAGTAACGCTGCTATGAAGAACGAACCTGATAATGCAATCAAGAAAATGGCCGAAGGTGATCCTATACCGTCCTCACCAAGCTGAAGCGCCGTACCTACTATCACAGCCATCATAACTAATGCATACGCTGTGGATAATATTTGCGCCACAAGTAGCTGAAAAAAAAAACCAATTTCTTTTTTTAGTATCTGGTATATAATAATAAACAATAATATAAAAATATAATTTAACTTATGTTAGGGTGATAATATTGTCTTACAGCAAATAGTTACACTCATTTTTTTTTCAGTAAACACTGTCAATATTTACCTATATTTATGAATCTAAATAAATTCTTGATTAACTGTTTTCGACTGGCAAAGCTTTATTTGCTACGTATTTGCTTCTTAACTATTCTTGTCATCTGGAGTAAACAATATTCTTTGCTCTTTCTATTTTTATATTATAACCTACAGTACATATTAGTATTTAGAAATTTAATATGAATTTGAATTTACTCGTACAGGATATATTTATTATTTTCAACATTTCTAAATCTTTCGTAGTTACATTTATTTTCCTTTTCTTGCATAAGTGATATTCATAACCTCTTTAATTGCATACCTCTAATATTAATAATTCAATCATCAAAACAGTAAATCAATAATCACATCTGCTCTCGTTTTCATTAAAAAATCAAATAAACACTCTGTGACAGACAGCTAGAAATACAAAACGTATTGAGAGTAAAATAATATGTCCACTTTATAGACTACCCATCTATTTTCTGTAACAGAAAATAATTAGCTTCTAGATAATAATATTCAGAATCTTACACAGAGATATATATATATATATATATATATAACATTAGGAACAAAGCTAATACTGTTATATATTTAAATGCAATCCAGAAGAAATTCTATATTCAATATTAGTGGAACAGTTTTCCTAACAGAAATGTTGGATTAGCAACAGTCATAGGAGAGGGAAATAGTAAATAACAAAGAAAAACCTACTGGAAGATAATCAAAGTATTATACGTTAAATATGTCATATATAGAATACTCGTAACTATTGTAAGTTGAATCAATTGATTGATAGAACTATCGCGACAGGAAGATTTTAGCAAAACATCTTACTATTTTAGAAATATTTTTCTTTAAGCATTATACATTGTGTTGTAAAATTGTATTATTATTATTATTTATTTATTTATTTATTTATTTATTTATTTATTTATTTATTTATTTATTTATTTTTAGACTAAAAATATGGAAATGTACTATGCAACTCCGTGAACAGAGCATAAAATTTTAATTGTAAATGTATTTGTAATTGGGTCCTAAATTAAAAAAAAAAAAAAAAATAGCTAGGCCACAATATTTGACGAAGATTTTTATTGAGAAAATTAAATTATATTTTGGAAATTGAAGCATACCGACAAACTAGAGTTTGGGTTACAATTCTGTCTAAATTGAAGTAGAACATACATTTATCTGATGTCTGTTTCAAATATTTCTATATGAGTATTATGTAATGACAACAAATAACATCAAATTCGATCTAAATCTTTAGGATAATGGATTAAAAAGTACTCATAAAAAACAAAAGCTTATGTTGTATTTAACACGAGCAATCCTGTTTTCTACTTCATTTTTGTTGTATTGTTTTCCATAAAGCAGTACAGTTATTACATACTTATTTAGTAACTACTTTTGTTTCGCCTAGTACACTCTTTAGTACAATCCTTATACAAAGTAGCTCGATTTATAAAATAAATCTATGTTCTACGATTTCGTATTTTGAATTATCTATATACTTCTTGAGGGCGCGAAATCTAATTAAAATAGACCATTGTTGTTGGCTAAGTATAATTCATGAAGTGTCAACAATGCCCTATTACTTTAGAAATGATCTTATTGGTTGCTTAATCAATACTTAAAATTTTTAATATGGCGTCGATATAGGAACAGCCATCTCGAACTCCAGTTTAATTTTATTTTATTTTTATACAAATGTTATTTATAGTTCTTTTGTAGTGTGATACAAATTTTTCCTGAGTGTGGACATTTCTTATGATAATAATAATATTAATATTTATAATGTTCATAGCTAAAGAACAACTAGTTCAACACGGGCGATTTCGGGCAATATGTCTGCGTCATTTTGTTTTACAAACTCTAGTGTATATCAATTTGCTTACTTAAATCTTATACTTTTTCACCATTTATAGTGTAATAGCTGACATGGCTTATGACTGCACCATCTAATATTTTCAACCACAATAGTGGTTTAAGAACAACGAGAACATGTAGATTAATTCAAATACAATTCTTTCCAAGATGTTTTAAATATGACTTGTCCAATGTTCTTATTACCTGTAGTTCGGATTTGCAGAGGAAACAGACGGCCATGAAGAACAGAATGGGTATAATATTGTAATAGAAACTTGTCCAGTTGTCAATCTTAAAAGCAGCAACAAAAGCACCAACCAACATAAGGAATATAGTTCCAGGTCCAAGAATCGTACCAGCCATCAACATCATCTAGAAGGAAAAGAGATTTCTAAGAAATATAGTCAGTCACACAAATATTTTACCATATTTAGTTGACATCTTACACACTTTGCTCAACATCATCTTAAAGAAAAAGAGGAATTCCTTCTAAGAACAGAAATACTAAATACTCAATCATTGTAGATGACATGTTTAGTCGATCTTCTAAGATAATTTATTTTTGAAAGTGAGGTCTGTTTTATCCTTAATTTCTATATACGTAAAAGAAAAAAATTTCCGTACATCAGATTCCATATACAATTTTCCTTCTGTGTTTTGCTCTATTTATTTATTTATTTATTTATTTGTTTAAAACACTCTAATTTTCTCTTTTCTTATGTTTTATAGCAAAGGAAAATTCTAGATTTTTCTTCTGTTATTAATTTTAACAATATAGACAGCAGAAAGATTAATGGAAAACTATTGCAAACGTTCAATATGTTTGTATGCAGAGAATTCTTTTAATGGAACTAGAAAAGGAAATCATAACGAAAGTTACAGAGACAAGATAAAAAATGCTTGACGAATGGTTAAAAGAGGAATAGAAACCGAGGTGGAAATAGTTTAAAAAATCATAAATATGCGATAGAAAGCAAAGTAGGAAATTAAGTAGAAATGTAGAAAAGAATAATACACTTGATAGTAAATAGAGTATTCTTATGTGAAAAAGAAGAGATTTGCGGAGAACTGTAGTGCACAATGTACGACCAGCTGGTAATGGCAGAATATTATGGTAACAACCAATTTTAATAAGGAAGTATTTTCATAAATAAAATTATTTATTTGTGAAAATACTCCTTATTAAAATTATAAACTCCAAGAAGACTACAACATGCATGTGAAGGCTCCTGCCAGCAAAACGGATTATTATTTGGTTTACGCGTGGTCAATATATAAATTGCCATCACTACTCTGACTTGTCATACAACTTAATTGAAGTGATTTTCCAACTGTATAACGAAGTAAGACTAAACCAAAGTTAAACCTTAACAGTTTTCGAACTCAAGATAACATGCATCAGACAGATTATTTATTTAAAAAAATAAACTAGTTTTTTTTTCATATACATTACATATTTTTAAGACACGGACGTACTCACATTTTCATAATTACTGTCAAAAATAAGTCAGTTGCATATATGAATATGCATAACAAGATTAATATGGTCTTTGTGATTATTTCGATTATTATCAACTTTATGGAGTTGAAGAAGATACTTATAAGATTTTAATAAAGAAGGAAGTGAGAATATGTAAGTCAGTGAGTTAACTTTTTTCATATTACGTATTATACGTTCTTAGTAAATCAGACTGTGTAGAAACCACACATGGAATTTTGTGGAGGGTTACAAGGTCTAATACTGTCTCACCATTTTTTTTTTCTTCTTTTGTTAATTATCAATATGTACAAGTTAGTTTCGTTTTCCAATACATGTCAATTTCCGGTAGAGGAGCATTGAATTTTGAAAACAGTACGTTGATTCCACCTTATTGATGTCTCATATAGTCTCGGTGCCGAAAAGGGGCGCTAAATCAGCCAACATTTCCAATACATTTCAGGTCTTAAAAGTATTTCGAATCCAACCTCCAACTTCTTCATTTAAAAAAAAAAAAAAATGAAGATGCCTTTAACTTACGTAGGACTGAATACAACATTTAGCAATAATAGAGGTTTTTGATTTAGGGTACCAAATATGTCTTTACTTTACCTATTTTATAAGATAGTAGTGAAAGAAAAGAATGCAATTTATAAATCACTAAAACTAAGAATGTTTCTTTACTAATATTATTGCGTAGAGAACAGTCAAAACAAAACTCTATTACATTGAACGGTAAATTATCTACAATAAGAGGAAATGAAAGAAAAAAAATCACTAATTTACCTTGTATGTGTGAACAATGTTCTTGTTTCTTAACTTCATCTAAGATAACGTAATTCCAGTTTTAAATGGGTACACTAAATACTTTATCCTTAAGTGTTCTGAGTTTTTCCTTATAGTAAGTGAAGTCTATGTTTTCAAAATATAATACGTACCTGATATGCAATATAGGGCATTGAGATGTTATCATTAATTTTGACAGTCTTCTTGTAGTCCACTAGCAGATCCATGATATTGGCAATTGTGGATGGCACCCATCGACGACGTTGATTGTAGAATTCGTTAAAACCTTCCGGACAATGTGTGTACGCATCACTAGCAGCAGAATATTCTACTCTGTAACCTCTCTGCAAAAGCAGCGTACAGAGCCATCTATCCTCTCCTGTGGAGTAAATTAATAAGTTATTTATTTGTGATTCATTTTGTATTGTTCATGTTCTAAAAATGAATTTGGTGCTGTTAAATATCTGAAACTACCTCACCTCCTGGGTACACAGAGTAATTAAATGAAAGTTAGGTGGTTCAGTTGTAGACTTTTTACCTTTGATGCGAAGGGTCCCTGTTTCGATCTCAAGCCATTTGAGTTTGTGGTGAACACCATATCCGTGGCTTTCTAGGGATTCTCCCCTTTTTTCCCACATTTTCCCATCAATTCTTTCATAATCATTCATTGCGTTAACAGTCAGTCTCCTTTAGCCTAAAGGACAAACCGTGATATGTTAATTTTTTTTTATTTCTTTCTCGGACTGAATCCAAGAATTGCTTGATAAAAATTCGAAAATGGTCAACAATAACAAGAAAAGATGAAACATTATTTCTTTATTTTCTACAAAAGATTAATCTCTCTATAAGACTTGAAAAGTTAAGACTCTCTATAACTTTCAGCACTCCAAAGTTTTGCTTTAGTCGCAATAGCCAACAAATACAGTATAACATGATATCCAAAACCTGAATTTTACATACTTTTCATATTCTTTCCATATTCTTACAAGTTAGAAGTACGGTCTAAACTAGTTAATTTAGTATTCTGTATTATTATAAAATTACATATTCAGTAGCTTCAAAGTAACTTTAAATTGCAAGCTATAATAAAAGAACCGTTATAATAGCCCTCATATTAGCAAGAGATAAAATGGCAAGAAATTCTATGTCAAGAATTGTCTCCAGTTTGATGAAGGTATTACAAAATTAAGAAATGTTGACTGTCGCTGCTGCTAATAATAATTGCAAAATTAATTAGCTAAAATGTTTTTTCTATGGAATCCAGAAAATTAATTAACATAATAGAACTAGTAACAGTAATCTTAGAATTTCATAATAAATATTGAAGAAATTCAGTTCTTACCCTGATCGTACTGCACATAGTGTCTGGCCTCGTCTGATCGTGTTGTGTATCTTCTCATGACGTTGTCATCCATAAGAGCTTTACCACGGAAGAGAGAGAAGCAACCGGGACTACAAAGTACACAGCCAATCATGTGTTCTGTTGCTTTTTGCAGCCAGTGACCAATAGCATATTCGAACATCTGATACCATACCATGGGACCTGTAGTATTACATAAAATATGTTCTTAATAAACTATTTATTGCAAACGAAATAAGATAATTCACTTAATTTTGTTGACTTATTATTTAACCTTCTGGCTAGGGATGATTAATCTCACGATATTAGTTTTCACCCTAACTCAAAGTCTTATCTCAATTTATTCTTGTTGTCAATAGAGTGATTGGAGAGGTTTGACATATGTTAAGATTGAATAAGGTATCAGATGATGTAATTTTGAGGGTTATGAGGTGCCAAAAGATTAAGAGCAAGTGAAATTGAATGAGGTTGGTACTCTCTTTAGTGGGTACAAGGGTACGGAGAAAGGCCTTTGTATTAGCGGAGAGAAAAAAACACTCTTCTGCTTAAGATGAGCAAATAATTGAATATAAAGCACACTATACATTCATCACGTGAATTGAAAAACAGTTGCATAAAAACAGTTTCCATTATTAGTCTTGTCTTAGAAATTGTATTTAAAAGAAGGGAATAGGTGTCAGTCAAGATTTTCTTGAATTATAGATTAATTTAATAATTATCTAACGTTTTTAGTGAAAATACGCTCTACTTTTCCGATATTTCATTTTTGTGACATTTGTGACATTCTGACTTTTTGTAATTAACGACTCTTCCCAAAAAAATACTTCCTTAACATTAAGACGTGACATACCTTATTACCTTTTAATAATTTTCCATGTGATGCAACTTCTACATCTTTAATCAATGTATCTAAAAATGTAGATTAAACTTACTTATTTTCAGGTGTTCTAGACTTAAACTTAGGTTTTTTACGAATTGACAGCATCAATATGAAGATATATTTTAGTTAGTGGCGTAGCGGAAGAAGATACATTGACAAAGGAACTAGTTATACCTTGAAAGAGTTTATTTTGATATTTATTTCCATGAAGCAAGAAATGAATTGCTTTTTCTTTCTTTCTCTCCCTCTCTCTATCATAAGATCGAGATTCAGTGAAGTTGAGGAGCTAGAAGTGTTTTGAGGTTTAGCTTAAGTGAAAGTAAGAGTCTAATAGGTTGGTAGGAATATTCGCCTCTGCTCCTATCTCCCTTGTAAAAATTCAGGAATTCGTTTTGTCTTGAAGGCGCTAACCTACAGCCTCTAATTAAATTTACGGCAAATTCAAAATCACACGAGAAAGTTTCCGCACTTTGCATTCTGATTTAGAATTTTTACTCCAATCGTGTAGCAAAATTTGAAAATATTCTTAAAGTGCAGAAAGAAAATGAATCCAGGTTAAAATTCAATTTCCAATTTGGTGTTTATTTCTTTCTTCCAATTGCTGACTCAATAATAATTCTATTCTGATGGAATATGCATTCAGAAACTTAGGCCATAAATTTAAGATAAGCATTACGTATGTGATAATACTGATGGATAAGCATTACGTGTGTGTTACTGTAAATGTACGGCCTATAATGCCTAGAACCAAAGAGAAACCTGATAAACACATGGAGAAAAGATTAGAAATGCATTACTTTAAGTAAAACATGCTTTAAATGTTCATCATTCTTAGCATATTCCTTAAACATCTGCAATTACGTGACATAAATATCATTTACTTTCTTATATATTTGAAGCATATGTTGTGAAAATCTGGATTATGTTTCATATCAGAGAAAATAACCCTTGCAGTAGAGACTATTGTTTTTCTTATGTTGAAGGTAATTCAAAGAGATGAAGTGAATGCTTGGTAAAGTGTGAGCAAAGGAATGGCAAAGATATGAACCACATTTTGTGTTTTAAGATAATTTGTTATTTACCTACTGGTTCTAGACTTAATGTTACTGTAAATGCATTGTTTTTAAACTTTAAAAATCAATAGTTACCATTTCAGTTTATATGAAGATATGTATCACAGAGCTATACATTGGTGAGAATTTGTTCTTACCTGAACCCACAGGGTGGATTCGACCACAAGCAGCTCCTAGGTTCCTATTCTTCTTCATAAGATCCACTAGCAATTGCACTGCACCCGGTTGGAAGTCAATATCTCCGTCCAATGTGAGAAGAAAAGTATTTTCTGCCATCACTTCTTTTCGGTCAACAGGTATGGGAAGTTCCATTAAACGGTGACCCAAAAGATAGTACATGTACATTACCTATAAAGGTGAAGAAAAAGTATATTTAACATACAATATTTGATGGAACATTATTAGCATAATTTTGGTCATATGTCGAGATTTGCTTATTCTTTCACCTTTTAATCAATTATATTAAAATGAAATTATTTTCTAATATAGAAAGTAATAATTAAATACTTGAATTAATTCTTGAGAATCTAACAATAATAATTGATTTGCTATAAGCTAATTTTATTCTGTGAATATTTAATGCTGCATAAGTTTAATGGGTTTGCAAGCATGTTTGAAAAGTATTATTAAACAATAGCGTATATAACAACTACTACAATTTGGCCATTTGATTAATCCACAAAAATTTAGTTTTCTGTTTTCATGTTCTCTATTTGTTTTCTCCCTTTCATTTAGGAATTTGAAACTATATTTTTCAAATTTCGATCATTCCTTCTTTAAAGAAATACAAATACAGAAATTCCATGTTTTGCATAAATACAGTATGACTAACTGAATATTACTTTCAGAATCTTCTCTGTAAGTTTCTGATTATATTTACCTAAAAAAACTAAAACTAAAATAACTTTACCTGACTCCATCGTTTCCTATGTCGTATTTTGGATTTATCTTTGAGATGAGCAATCATTTTTGTTTTACCAGGCAGTGTCCACATCAAGCGACCACCATATGGCGTAGGATATTTCTTCGGTGGACGAATTCTAATGTTTGTTTCGTGCACATGAGTAGCTGCTTCATCAATTGTTTCCACCAGCAATTTTACGAATCTGTTCACAACATTTTCATCTTCATTCTCATCAGATAACTCGAAAGCATCATCAAAGAATATGTGAGCTGGGAGAAAAGAAAATTAAAGATTGTATGTATCGCTATCTTATTTTTTGGATATGAAAGAAAATATTCATTTAAAGACTAATGAAAACGATAATTAAATTCACAAAATGTCACTGTATCATGTTTTCATGACCAAATATTAGTTACTCGATCAAATGCTTTAATATGTTTTTAAAAATAACAAAAATGTTACAATTTAATTTTCGTTGTGATTTAGAATTAAAACATTAAATATATATATATATATAAGTAGTTATCAATGTTATTAGATATTATCTATCAGTATAAATTTGTCTAGAAATAAATTATGAACCTAAAGATTATCAGCTTATGTAAATAATAATATCTCAGTGAACTTACTTTTTTATTTGATACTCATTTAGTTTTCTTAAATTCATTTTATATCTTAAGAACAATAAATTCAAAAATTTGTCAATTAGAAAAATCATTAAGTGAAATATAAAATTTTATCAAGGATAACAGTTAGCAGATCCTAAGAATTTTCCAATATATATATCACGTACTATATACATGCTGTTTCAAAGAGCATTTTTTTTTACATGTATTCCTTTACATAGTAATATATCTCTTCGTAAGTTCAGTACTAGATAATCTGTTCATTTATTTAGGCTTCAATTAAAGAATGTTTACTTTATATTGATAAACATTTTTTTTTAAATAAGGCAAAGTATAAATGTACACAACATATGTGGTTAGAAAAAATTCTCAATATGAGCATAGAATACAAAAATAAAAAGACAAAAGTACTTTGAAGAATCTAAATAGATTTGCGCTTTCGTGGCAACCGTTTTGTTATCAAAGAATGGGAGAAACAGGAAAAGAAAGAACAAGAAAGTAAAATATTATTTGATTATATGCAATGGCAGGATGAATTTGAAGCAGTGCCTAGATGATATAATGTAAATATGTGTGGGCAGGTCAAAGTTTGATTACGTGTTCGGAGAATAGAGAACACGCGAGAAAGGGAGAGTGGGCCGCGGAAAATCATTACAGAGAAATTAGTGGAACTTAAATATATATATATATATATATATAAAATAAAGTGTGTGCACACATTTTAGAACACATTCTTTTCTAGAGTAGTTTTTGAATTCATTTTTCGAAAATCATTCTGTTTCGGCAGTTATGAATAAATTATAGCTAAATTGTAACTGTGACTTCAAGGTCTTTATTTAAAAAAGCGTGGGTATGAATATAGGCATAGATTTACGGGATATATATATATATATATATATATATATATATATATATATATATATATATATATATATATATATTCTTACGAGATCAGCGGTTTCTGCACGGAAACGTATATAACCAGCAAGAAATTCAAAACAGACAAAATTATATTGAGATGAGAATTATATGTCATTGAGGGAACAATATTTAAGAAAAGAAAGAAGAAGAAACGACGAAATGAACGTGCTCATAATAATAGAAATATGACATACACAAACACGTTTAATTATACATCACTTACTTTCGAATTCATAGTAATCAGGGTCCACGACGCGAAGGTACTTTTGTGCTACCCTTCTGGCAGATTGGTCTTCATCCATCCTCAAAATAGATTTCAACATCTCCATCATTTCCTCTTTGGTCTCGTGCCACATTGTTGCGCAGGCGTAAATTCGAGTAATATGGTCAGAAGATTTTACTGTCTTTGGAGTTGAACTGCTAGCATCCGTATGAACAGAGATTGTTTCGTAATATTCATCATTATTTGGATCTTTATCTAGTTCCAAATCCTATATAAAGTATAGGAGTGCAAATTAAGGGTATATGAAATGTCCAAACAACTTTAGCCGTTTTGAATAAATTTATAAACTTTTTAAATTGATATACGTAAATAACCATGTCAAATTTTGTTTCTCCATTAAAACTAAACTGTGTATGAGTAAGTCTATATTTAAAATTATTTAAAAAATAATAGTGTATATTGCATGATCACCTAGAAATCTGAACTCGTATTACTACATCCATCTATGAACCATTAACTAAAGTCAACAGCCAAGCATAACCATTAATGTTAATAATAGTTATTCTCTCGTTATTTTTTTTTATCATTTGTGTAAATGTAAGTTTTAAAAACAGCTCTACCATCCATCAATAATATATAATAAAAATATGAAAATTATTATAACAAAATATCATTGTACATAAAATATTATGTTTTCAATTAAATGTAAGTGTTAGAAAAGTTTGTTACCAGATAGCTTTATTTCCTTCATAATATAAACGTGTTTTGGCAAAGTATTTTTCGTATTGTCCAATGAAACTAAAAAAATATATCAGACATTCTAGTAAGAATGTATATATAAAAGTTACAAATTTTGATTTATCATTTTCACTTGAAACGTATTGAATAAATAAACCAAAATTTATTATAGTTTTAACCCTTAAGTGTTGGAAGCAATAACTAAATGTAAAAAATATAATTGTAAATAATCGTACCTCTGTTTTTACGTCAGCTTCATCATCCCTCCTCCTGTTGAGTCCTAATGATTGATCGATGAGTAGTGCGTTATACATAGGTGTTACAAACAATTTTTCTGTTGTTGCTAAACGTTCACATTTTGGCGTCCATATATGAAGTGTTATCCATGTTTGTGAAAGAAGCCAAAGCAACCATACCCAAGCGTGCTAAAAAAAATCATACAAACAGAAACAAAAAAATTAGTACGATGCTTCAGAGCAAATAAATATTATATTGGACAATGGCGAAGAAATGCCATAAGATTAGAATTGTACTTCAGTTGCTTTAAATAAATAAGTAAATAAATATAAAGGTACAAAAATGGACGTTCAATTTTATATTCTGGTTGATTTATTTCCTTTCCTAACTAGTGTGAAACAATGGTGGAATTTACGTATAGGAAGTCTATGGGATGTCTAGAGTCAAATTTAAAAAAAATAAGTAAATAAAGTAACTGATATCTTCTAATGAAAACATAAAAACACAATTAATATTGTTTTAAATGTATTTATCTGATTCAATTTCATAACCATTTTATGGAAACATGGAACTTAACTGATTACTCAATTTATATATATATATATCCCATGTATGATTGGCAGAATTTGCTCTTGAAAGTAAGTGGCCAGGATTTTTTGAACAAGTCTGTAGGTGTTCGCTTTCATTTAGTGCAATATTTGATTTATCTAATCAATGGAAGCATCTTTCAGAAGCTTATTAACGGCATAATTTGAATGTAAAAATATTATCCTTGATTAAATTTAATTGTAAATCATATGTTTCGATTATAATATTGCACTACATTTTTATTTAGCATATAGAAAACAAGCTTTCACTTTGATGGTGATGAAAAAAATATATTTCCATTTGCTCTCCTACTAACGTTTGTATCACTTTCTTAGAGAATATTTTCTTTGAGGATTGAATTTTGGTCTTAAGTTTAAACTAGTATTTATTTGGTAGTGGCAAAAAGGAAAACCTACCTGCTTAGAAATGAAATCGTTGAGGAGATAGACTGGAGGTGCTTCAAAGAATAAGTAATCCGGAATATATCCATGGAAGAAGCAGGGGTCACTGTTTCTTAGACCACATGCGGCGATGAGAAGAGAAATAGCAACAGGTATAGTTAGATTTACAGGGAAAGCAAAGCTGAAACCTTGGATTAAAATCTTGCAGGCGAATTTTCCTGAAATCACAAATTTTCATATAATTAGACATATTAACATGTATAAATATTATCTTTTTCAATCAGTCATAGAGAGTCTGGAAAACGTGTTCCCAAATATTTTTATTTCCTTTAAAAATACAAAAGTAATTTATTGAGGTCTTCTTTACTTTATGATTCAAATAATTATACCTAGGTAAATTATCATATTATATTAGAAATTCTAGAAAATATTTATGTATAGAAATCATATACAGTATGTTAATCGTATCACCTTTCTTTGAAATGTAATCGAAGAAATCAATAAGTATACATTTGCAATTTCCTACGTTTCATTTATAAATTAAAAAAATAAACTCAAAATTATGTCCGTGGTACATAACTTTTTGTATTATAGATGCGTTACCTAACTAAAATATCGGTTTGAATTAAGTTTATTATTATCTTTTTTGATAATTATGATAAGAGTTTGTTATTAGTTTAGTATTAATGTTTAAAAACGTCTAATCTAAATGTCTTTAATAAATATCAAAGAAAGAGGCAACAACCAATTTTTTAACCAGTAACGTAGCGTGAAGTTTTGAAATGGGTAGGCTGAAATTAGATTCGTAGCTAGAGGGTGGCTAGGAGGGGTCAAATCCCCCTGAAACTTGCAATTTTTGTTGTATGTATATATGAGTGTAAAGTGAATTTAAGTTACCCCCCCCCAATAAAAAAAAACTATCCCGCCCTTATTTAAACGATCACGTCCTAGTGTTCTGACTACGCTGTAATGCTTGATAGAAGAATGCTAATTCATGCAATATATTTTTCATACAATGCAAGAAAAAGTATAAGAGTGGTTCTGCTTCATATTTCCCTTACATATGCGATACTCGCATATCACGCATACACTGTATTACTGTTTCAAAGAAACAAATAAAAACGGATAGCTATAGGACGATCTTAAGTGTAACTTCCCCAAATCATAGACAAACTTAAGCACTTCACCCACAACAACACATATCAGCATACTAATAGAAAACAGTGGAGCAGTAGCTCACAGTCAATTGATAATTTTTACAGAAAAAGTTTTTTTTTTTTAGATTGAAAGTATAAAAAAAAACTATACCTCATCTGAGGTCTCCTTCAGTATCGATCTTCCAAAAACTTGCGGATAGCAACGCAACGCAATGCAAAAAATACAACAAGCACAGTGGCGTAGCAGCTGCCCCCGCAATCCCCGCAGTGCGGGGGGCCCCGGGGTATAGGGGGCCCCGAAGTCTTGCGATGAATAAAGATTTAAAGAAGTAGAACTCCAACCTTACTTCTATCGGCTTTACAACTAGGGCCCCTTCTCTATACTTTGCGGGGGGCCCGCAAAAGTATGCTACGCCACTGAACAATCAATTATAGCTGCTATATTAATTATCGAAAACTAAAATGTAAATTTTACGCTGTGATAACGCAGATTAGTACCCAATAAGGTCCCTGATGTATTAATACTATTCATAATAACATTTTTATTCTCTCTGTCTCTCTTTTCTTTTCTTTTTCTTGGTCAAAACTCGTTACTGAATGTGAGCTTCTAAATTTTTCATAGTCTCTGTTATATACTTTCTTACAAGACCGCATGCTGTCGCTCTCTCACTTTCGGGATCGGTGCTCTCCACTCAAACCACGTGGGTTGTACTACATAGGCCTGCTGTGCTTGGACAATCTCTGTGTCCCTATACCGAGCACCTATGGCGGTTGTGATTTGATGAAACAACGGCACAGTATGCGGAGGTTCTGAGTTCGAGTCCAGGTCCAGTAGGTCACTTTTTCACTCTGTGTGTTATAGTGTTTAATACAGTATTTTAAACAGGAATATCTTATTTGAACTAGACTTTTGCAAGACTAAACAGAAAGGTAATCGAACTTGGGTAAAATTCTAAAAGTTACGTATTTACTCCATAAGACATTAATTTGAAAATAAATCTTTCCATGTCTTTCTTACCAAATATGTAGGAAAGGTAAGCAGCAACAACTTGAATGATAAGTACAAAGATGGCCGTATTGTAGGAAGCGTCCACAAACACAGTGTCTCCTGTTGAATGTGTTTCTAGCAAGTCAGGGAGTATATGACCTACAAGATCTGATTTCACCTGCAAATAGTAACAAACGTTAATAAAAACAAGTAAACAAATAAAGGCAGTTCACATTATAGTATTTTACTTAAAGTATTGAAAGTTACCGAATGGTATCTGACAAACAACAAGAAATATTTGTATTCATTATTAGACTCACAACTGAAATAAAACTTGAAGCAAATAATTAGTTGTCATGAATACAGATGTAATGATATTACTATTAAATGAGTCTACTTTATTTAAAAAAAAAAACTCATGATAGACAATTCATTAACAGTAATGTAAAGTATACATATCTTTTATCAATAAAAAAATAGTTATTTTTCAGTTATCCAATAATAGCATTAACCTATCAAAAGGTTAAATAAATTTATTATAAATGAACCAACCTCATCACAACTGATCAATAAATCTGATATTTTTTGTAAAACCATGAACAATTTGTGTACATACTTTTATGTATTGAACAAAAATTTAAATTTTCAGGCAGAGAATTTATTTAGAGCCTGATATACATAATAACGGATGCTTTTCTTTCTCTAGATCAAATGTTCGTTTAAACTGCATATTTTACACTCTTATATATTATAGCGTGGTCCCGGGTTCAATTCCCGGTGGGGGTACAGTTGAACTACCAAAGTGGTTCGAATTCCACTATAATCACTAGGTCAACGTTTCGTTTAGCCTAGGCATAACCGTGGGACGTTAAACTAAAGCGAACCAAAAACTCTTATGTATTATATGTAGACACAATGAAAAGATCATGATTAAATTGAATATTATTTCAAGATAAAAAGATTTTTAAAAATTAGGAAATTCTGTCTGTGTGAGGTTAAAAACGAAATAGCATGAAAAATCTTTTCCAGTCTTATCCAATTGATTTAAAAACTTGATCTATGTTTCAGTTATCGATATGTGTATTTAATTTCAATATATGATAATTGTTCCAAAATTAAAATTAGAAAATCAAACGAAAGTGTTGCCATCTCTAAAGAAAAGGATACCTAAAAGTGAATAAAAATTATTCTATTCATTTAAAGTTTTTTTTTTTTTTAATGTGGACAGTTAAGTGTTTTACATTTATTCCAAATATTCGTTTTTCATTTGATATTTCTAGATAAAATCAATGACAAGAATAAGTATATATAGTACGCGATCGATGGAACAAAATTAACACGGAGGTAAAGCTTGACGAGATTAGTATGGATGTGAAATGTCATGGCGTGCAGACCTTTAGTTTCTGAGTTATTGAGTATCAAACTTGGGCTTTGGGCTTTATGAAAGGATATTATAATTCGTTTTCTATCACTGGAACTCTTTCAATCTTGAAACACTTGTCATGGTGAAAGACCTCAAGGAGATTATTATGAATATAACATATTATGCTATGCAGATCTTTGGTTTTCGAGTTATTTGGGTGTCAAATTTCGGTTTGGTTTCAGGGAAAACAAAAAAATTCACTAAAACACGTTTGACTAAACTTATACAATCTTGACCAAACTTGTTATGTGGTAGACCGTTTCAGTCTAGCACACATGCGAGCTTAGTATGAAATATTATGGTGTGTAGACTTTTGATTCCTGAGTTATTGGGCATGAAAATTGGGCTTGGACTCAGTGAAATCAATAAATTTCACTAAAATGGGATTATGGAACTCATTCGATTTTGAACAAAATTAGCATGGTGGTATAGATTGACGAGGTTTGGGCGGGTATGAAACATTATGGTGTTGTTCGTGGCTGGTCTTGAAGGGATGTCAAGACATTGCCCCTCCCTTATGGTTTGCCAAAGGCCGACTCTTCAGTTAGTATCTTATTATTTTAACCTCACCGCCACCCATGGTTTCACCTCCGTTACTCATGTCTTGAATTTCTTCTCATTGAAATCTTAATATTGGGAGATGATAGGGGTTGATCAGCAACCAAAGTCCCCCTTCCAGTTTCATCATTGGTGCGACCGATGATAGCTTGAAAAACCTTTGTTACAAGCAAAGTAATGAGATACAAAGGTATGGAACTCGAGCATTGAGGCTAGCTCACTTCAGGCCAGTCCCGAGCACCAGCTACCGAATCCCATGGTCTGACCACAGCTCGGCAGAGTCCAAGCCAAACCCGGAACCCCTGAGCATAGGGAGGATTGTGTCCCGGCCCTACCTACCTCATATTGTTCAAACTCATGCAGAGATGCTATGAACATATTGAGGTACTTCCGGAACACATGGTACGTGTTAAGTCACCATTTTGAATTGAGACCTCCTCTCGTTACCCAAGCTGGTGAAATTTGGGATTGGGATTTATTATTCCCCCATCCATATAATACAGGACTGCCTCCTCAAGTAACGGTTGAAGTATACAGTGTATTGCCAAACCCAATGACTGATATGGGATGGACTGCTTGCACAGTATATGTCATCGGGAAGTCAGCTAAGGCTCATCCCCTGGTAGGGTCAATAGTAATAGAAGCTCTGTGGTAATACATTAGCTTTAATACAAACTTTTCAAGGTTCAATATTGTGTTATACATGTTTTTTTTTTTATTGCCGAGTTATTCTTCATCAAAGTTGGACAAAGTTATCATTTGATTAAGACCAAACCTCAACTTCGATGGATAATAAATCTGGAACCAAAATTCTACACAATAAGTCGCAACCAGATAAATTATGGTGCAACTTAAAAATGTTAGAAATTGGCTATTCAGTTAACAGATATGTCGAATACTTCTACACTTCTCTAAATAAACTTAACAAGTCATTTAATGCCTCCCAGGGATACAAACAATTAAGATCTAACGTTAAATTATAGGTCCGTGTCTTATAGAACCTCGATGCCAAATCGAGGCGTTGATCTCTAATCAAAATGAACAAAAGAAGTCTAAACTTACCTCTGTCACTTCAATTTTGTGCGAAGAGAATCCTGTTGGGAACATTGCAAAGAGGTTGGGAACAGATTCACCTTTCACGTAGAGGATGAAGAGAGTAGAACTGAAGAAGCAGGCCATTTTCCACAAGGACACAAAGATGTATGTGAAATAACGTGTTCTCTTCAAACGTTCCTTGATTCTTCCTAGAGTTTTTACAAAGCCTAAAAGAAAATAAGTTTTTATATACGGAGCTGAAGTGTAACAATAATTGTATGTGTCTATTGTATTTATTAGCCTTGAATTTACTCAGTGGAAGTTGTACATAATTTACAGATAATGTATATTTTGTTTGAAGCATCTAATAGAAAAATGTAATATAATATAGGTAAACTAATAATCTCACATCTACATTGCATATAAAGATTAATGTTATTTCAAACTAAAGTATAATACACACAAACAATGTGAGTATAATGCATGAATTCTAAGATTGTAATCTTTACAAACGTTGGATTAATTTACTTGAACTTAAGAAATGAACTAGGTAATTCTAGCAGCTTCAAAATAATACTAATAACAGTCGACTCGAAATTTCCATAAATGTAATCATTTGATTATCTTTTATTATCAAAAAAAGGTGCATTTTGTATACTACTGTTACTGGGGTTGATTGACACATTACAACCAAATTTTAAATGTAAAATTTCAGAGAACTTCCTATAGTTTTTATATTTGTCATTTTCTCTCCACTCCCTCAAAGAGTAGCATTTCATGATGAAAGAAAGGCCATAACAAGTTTTGCAGAAGGACAAGAAGTACGTTTACGTGAACATCCACTTGATCTAACCGGAAGTAGTTTCGTTGTGGAAAAATTACAGCTCATTTCATTTTACACCAATTTACGTATGAGTTGTAAATCAGATCCTGCTGATCAAAACATATGTTAGATATGATAAAGTATATAGACCACATCGTGTATTGAAGACTATTTTTACTAACTGCAGAATATGTAAAAGTACGGGTTTAAAATTTCAAACTACCTCTTTGGTGGCATAATTATTCCCATATCTCGTGTAATGCGCCGCTATGATATAGCTGTACCGTCGCATTACATAACATTTTGGAAGTATTTTGAAGGACACCGATCTGTATCGGATGATTCAAAAATTTAAAATCTAATTTAAATCTTCAACTTTTTCGCATCGAAGCTCGTAAACAAACTATTAAAAAAAAAAGAAAGATGGCCTGAAAATCACATATAGTGTAGATGAAATTTTGTGATTGTTAACTGGTAATTTAGTTTGGAAATATGAACATGTAAATGTGTAGAGCCTCGGATCAAAATGTCTAGTGCTAAAACCAACTGTAAAATTACATTTTTGCTTAGATCTAAAAACAATAACCAGATAAAAGTAAATAGTTAAAATTAGATCGAGCTGTTGCAATTATGTCCATATTCTATCAATGATTTGCAGTTTTACAGAAACATAGTGATTTATAATCAAGTAGTACTTTTGATAATGTCTATATGCATATATACATTGAGAATCTAATTCTAGTCTTAAAAACAGCCATTTACTGAATTCGATGAAGAAGTAGAGGATTTTAATAATACGATAAAGTATGAGAATCGTGTATAAATATAAAGAAGATTATAATATATATAACGAATACTTTATAATATGTCAAAGCTGTGGAAAGATTTCAGAATTGATCTTAATTAAAATATGATATAAATATATGTTTTCTTAATGCTGCATAATCTGGTCGACATTTTCATAGAGTTTAATGCACAGCTTGAGTATTACTAGTCAGACGTTCTTCATTGTGGGAGTTTCTCCATCAGCACACGAACCTCACAATACGAATATACATTAAATGTACAAAGTAACATTACTCTGAGAGCAGGTGAGTTACACTCGTCATCCTTAGCTCTCATGCCTTCTAGCGTACATTATAACTGTGGGCTGTCGGTCGATCAATCCTCATTGCCAACATAATTGTTTTTTTTTTATTTTTTCACAAACATGTTCAAAGTAGATTCCAATTAAGGGTTCGTATATTGGAAAATTAAATGTAAGGTCAAGGAAGGGGGGGTGTATGGTCCCTTCGAATTTCAGCACGATACGAGCGGGAGCAGTTCCTGTATAGAAATGTTACACTGTTTCATTTTTCATCAACTTCTGTAACTTGGATTGTTCCCAGCAAACCACGTGATATACGTAACAAATGTACTCCAAAAGTGAAATTTTTTTTAACTACAGATAAAATAAAAAAATTAAATTTCAAAGCAAGTTTTCCTGCCATATCTGAACTCATATTTTGTCATAATTTGTGACCTTAAATCCTAATTCACTATTACTGAGATTTGTCACTTTAAAATTGGCTCATCTATAACAGTGAAATAAATGTTTTCAATTATTTTAAATGACAACGTCTTGGAAACATTTTCGAATTTAGAAATAGAATTATGGTTGATCAAATATAAGATCAAGAGGTAAGTAATATGTACGCATTCCAAGCCGGAAATTTTGGAAAAGTGTGTTGGGCTTTCGATTTTTTCGAAACTAGCTATAACGATGTTTACGTTTGATAAATTAATATGCCATCAGTAAACCTAGAATATATGATTATTCACTTCACTCGTAAAACTTAAGAAGCGTTAACTTTACTTAGCATAGGAAACACAGTTCTGTTTACTGTTCATTTGGACCTGATAACCAGTCGCAGGAGAATGAGAAAGTTAGTGTTATTTAAGAAATTTCTCTGTTATTTAAATTAATGTTCTGTATTTTGGGCCCTGGCTCATCTTCTTAGCTTACCTATTGGAGATTGTTTGGTAACATAATTCTCCCACCATCCGCAAGATGTGAGAAAAACAGCTACAGGAATAAGCCATAAGCGTGGATGTTTACGGCCATCGAGAAGTGGCCAAACCACAAATGCGGTTGCTTGTGCTGCAATGGCTACCATATCAACTATCACCTTGATGTAACGCTTAGCCTCTTTGTCGTTGCGGGAGAGCAAACCTGTGACACAAAGAAGAAAAAAGTATGATACTAAAGCTCACATTCTGACATCAACAAGTTATAAGTACTAGAAGTTGTAGCGTAAATTAATGTGTTCTTTGTCAAATGCTGCCGAAAGGATAATCAAGAACTTAAAGCATTACTATGAGAAAATATCTAGATAGATCTACATCTAGATCTACTACTGAACTCACATAAGTGATCAAGCGTCATATATTTCTTTGATATTCTATTAGTGTTATGCACATCGACTAGTAGGACACTCACTTCTCACCAAAAAGGATTTGGTTTAATTTAAGATTAAATAAATTCACGGTGAACAACATCATGTTAATGAGTTTTCTAATTTTGCCATTTTTCACAACTATCTTTCTTTCATCTTCTTCACCATTAATTTACCTGAATCAAACGTAACTTTTAGCATAGATTGCATAGCAAAAGACATTAAGTTAAAAACTTCATTTATTTCTAAAAATTTCATTCATGTATTCATTTCATTCATTAATTAATTTATTTGACGTATTGCGTAGCTGTTAGTAGGATGAAAAGAATTGTGGATTATGAAATTAGTTACTATCCACGAACAACTTTTATAATATTGCTATATATAAAATATATAAAATTTAACTACAGCTAAAATTTAAATATAAAATTTAAATACTATATATAAAATTTAACTACAGATACAGCTAACATACAAGTTTGTTCGATCAACAAGAAGTTTTATTGCTTCTTGGTTAGCAGTCAATTTTACTTTTTTTTTCCTAATCGCATTAGTTCTGAAGAAGTTTACAGGGTTTACATAAATGTGTCACGATATTTTGGAAACAGATCCCTCATCTGTGCTCAAAAGTGGATAGTTTCGGAGTTATAGGGTGCCGAATACGTGAAATAAGTGAACTTTAAAAGTTGATAGCTGCACTATTATGGGACTATCGTAGTCGGGTTAAGACCTCACTGAGAAACTGGTATGTGAAGATCGAAATATCTATGTTTAAGAATGGTCCAGTACTTGCACACAAACTTTTAGAGATGTAGGTGGAGAGTGATCAAGTACTCCCAAACAGCCTCTCTAAAATTTATCGTGCAAGTACCGGAGGTTCTAAAAAAATGAATATTTGGATAGTTCACATACTAGTTCCCTAGTGATGTCTTGACCGGACTACAATCGGTTCTACAGTAGTGGAACTGTGAACACATTTTTTTTTCACGTTTTCGGCACCCTATAACAATGAAACTATGCACTTCCGACCACAGTTCCACTTGAACTTTTTTTCTTTTCTTATTTTGATGTGAGAAATTTGTTCCCAAAATATTATAACACATTTATGTAACACCCTGTATTATGTATTTGGAACTTTTCATTTCTTTATCCTAGTAGCTTCATATAACAGTGTAAGAGTTTATTTTTTAATATTTCAAATTAATTAATACTGTATATATTCTCATAAAAGAAATTGGCGAAGAAATTCTTACCAAAAATTCCTGGTACCATACACACTGCATTTGTAAGCATGGCTCCTTTGACTACATCCAAGTCTGGAAGGATGACAAAGACAAGTAGAGCTAAACCAATTGTGTGCAGAGTTTCCATACCAAAGACCACCATAAAATCAGTCATCGTAGGCCTTCTCCATGACTTAAAGAAGCATATTCTCGCTGATCTAATGAGAGTGCCTACTTCAGGAACTAGATACGCGAATAGAAGGCACCACATAAATGCGATTCGATCTGCTTCTGGAAGACGAGTTACAAATTGTTTTCCCTGACCTGGAATTATAAAAGGAAACAACATGTAATGTAAATCTATGTCTTATTTTTATCAGTAACAAGTGATAGAGAAAATTTAATCTTAATGGAGTTTTGACATGATCTCAATTTAAACTTTCATTGCTCTCTAAAAATTTCCATTTCATTATTGTATATTTTTGAAATTTATGAACTCAATTTATGTGTAACCAGTAGTACGTAAGAAACATTCTACAGAATAACTGTAGTAAATTTGATGAAATTCGATAACTCTCTGAAATATTACACAACAATTTAGTGTACCTAAAATTGCAATAAAATATATATTAATTATTTGGCCGTTAATAATGAAATTTTATATTCTTGAGGCTGGCCTTTTATTGCTATCTGTACGTACATTTTGACTAAGTACTTTGAGAATAAATATTGAATTCTTGAATGAGCTCAATACATAATTTCCTTTCCAATGCTTTGATCTATCTATCAGTTGTGTACGTAATATCAAAACTATTACATCTAAAGAAAATCTACTTTCATCTTCAAAATCAGTGACCGCAGTTTATTTAGCAAACTGATGGATATAATTTCATTTTAAGCAATGCTTATACACTTGTGTGGATTTTCAAAACTAACTGAAAAAAAATGTTCAAATTAGTTTATTTTAAAATTAGCATGTTTGCTTGCAAAAGTTTGCCTTCTTCAACGTTTGGGAAAAGACAATTGCGTCTATCATTTTTTTTGACGATTATTGGCATTGCTCTCAAAAATAGAAGTCAAACTGGTTTTCAGAAAAGAGGAAAATGTTCTGTTACTTATGAACTTCTTCCCAAATTGTGAATGAGAGAAATATTCTGTTGCTCCCGCAACATGCTTACTAACAGGATTAGAACCTTTGTATTAGAAGAAAATTATTATTTTATTAAATGTTTTTGAAAAGCAAAAAATATGGAAAGTAACAGAGAAAGCATGCATATGGATTCATGTTTTACAGCGGTGAATGTCTTGGACGGAACACTAATTATTTCGTGGGTGGCATCTTCTATTTCTGTGTGCCCAACAAATGAAACCTAATGTCTAACTTATCAACCACAAACTACTGACAAATTGTGATATCAGTTCCTGGTAACATTTGAGAGAACTGCGAGACGATCACTTATTCAGATTCAAGTTCTTTATCTTTGAATCAACAGAATCAGCTCGTTTATTATTGAAAGAACTTTTACTCGTATATATTCTACTAAGCACACAAGATTCTATTGGTTTCCTTAAAGAGTTTTGTTTTTACTAATAAAAAAAATTGGTATTCGTATAGAGCCAAATCATTTCATATAACTGATAATCGATAAACTTACTTAATCCCTTTTCCTAACAAATTTGGTTGAAAAGTCCACAGATCAAGAAATGGATGAGATACTATCAAGAAATCACTCACGACGCAGATAAGTAATATTGAGTTATCTGATAATAGTTCGTATTGAGACAATAACTCCATCGGAGTTTACATAACTAATATTAAACTATCTGAAATAGTTTGTGTTATTCCTACTGTCAAACAGTGTACAGTATTTTTACACATTTTATGTAAAGTAATGAAACTCCAAGATTTTATTAAACATTCTATTTTGTTTTTCATTTCTTAAACTCTATATATGTTAGTAATAATTGTATGTCTTCCATTTTAACGTCGAGTGTTAGAAAACTCAAATATTTGTATTAGAAGTTATCATCATAATCTATTGGTAATGAAATTCTTTTTTCGATGGCAGCAAAAATAATATACAGATTTAAGACACTTACTTATCTGTTTACTACAATGTTCCACTACTTTGTCTTTCTTGATCTGTGACGTCATGAACAAGACAGTTCCCTTGGCGATGACACCTGATCCGAGGACCATGATAAAAGTGAACAAGTAGGCAACCACCTTGAGAACTCTGACTGTGATCTCCATGCATTTTTGGTTTGCCATGGAGCCACTGTCTGACTCTGGTGGGAGAACACGGAAGACGTCCCATCCTTTGGTTTCTTGAACGGTCCTTTGGCTGGAAAAGAGGAAGAGTATTGGTGTTTAATTATGGATATCAATAAATAAATAAATAAAGTATAAAATAAGAAAAACACACAAGATACTTTGTTCACATACTTTGTGTGGTTTTACGGGAAGTTCTAGTAACTCTTTGAATCACCCTTCCCATGGCGCTAGTGAAACACTCCACTACAGTCGAGCGCGCGCTCTATGAATTTATTTAGAACTACTTCAACGGCAAACAACTTGATTGTCAGGAAAACACAACGCATAATTCAAGACAGAATTGTCTGTGGTTATGGTTATCGAAATGACACAACTTCCACTATGTGGATCGAGTTGCACCATCATTACCTCTGTCTTATCAGATTGGAGTTTGGTACTTAGTAATTTAAATAGATCTTCAATTAATTTACAATCTTAGGATTCTAGGATATAGCGCTCTCACGTGAAATCCAATCAAGAACCAATAGCAAAGTCGCTATATTATTTGGTTATACGGGAGTACACTCATAAAGAAGTATCTAAAAAGGAAATCATTGGGTCCAAATTTTGGGAGATGGTGACAGAATATATTGCGGGATTATATAATATTTTTTTTGAAACAATATTAACATTATAAGCGTTTTAATTTTATAAGCAAATAATAATTTTGAGTACTTTAAACTACAGGTATTTTTGATAACTTATCAGTACGTTCTTACAGGTAGGTCGGTTAGCCTATGGCAATGACAATATTCTTATTTAGCCATGCTGTAGTAAATTTTTATTTGAGATATCAGTGGATATCAAAATTTACGAAGTATCGGAAAAGTAGAGATCCCACTCACAATTTAATGGTTAATAATTCTTTCTAACTTAAACAATATTAATGGTTTCAGTAATGAACAAGGTCAAATTTTCGAAAAAATTCCATACGTAATGAAGAAAGATTAAGTTTGATGATTCCTAATTTTAATTGTTTGTATATGTTCAGGTCGATTCATATTTTTACTTAAAGATAAAAATTAACATATAATATTCGATAAAACCCACGATTTGTAGCGAACATAACGTGATGATCTGATCTTATAAGATAAGTATAGTACTTCAACTTGCTCTTAAACACTCCAAAAGAGGAGGGGACTCTCTATGCACGTTTCCTCTTTCCACCAAAACACACACCATCAAGAAAAGTAAAAATTTAAACGTCAGAAATTATTTTAAAAATTTTACACGTATACAAATTAATTTGGAAATATGTAATGAAAATGAACATTCTATTTTTTTGACTTATTTTACATACGGTTGCAATACATCACCACTGTCTTGAGAATATAGGAACAAAGCTAAATATACGTAGTTCAGATGTTATTTTTTTTTCACTTTGCTTGTAAATTGCCATCCTATGAGAAAAATATGTTTACCTCGGTGCAAAATCTGAAGCATAGTACCAAAATTAAAAGAATGACAAAAATAATAGAAATTACAGAAGCTTACCAAAAATAACGCAAGAATCACCGAAGCTTAGGGATAATGACAAAAAGAATGACCGAAAATCGGAAAAATTGATCTAAAAGCTGAAAATTGGCAAAATTTCCAAAATATGCATTTTAAAATTACCATTTTTTTAATTTGAGAACAAAATGTAATATTATGTGTATTTAATGGGCATTGTATCCACAATGCCATTTCCAAAAAGATGACATTTCACCAACTTCAGCTCTGTAATAATTATTATTAAGAATAATGCCTATTGAATTTTCATAAGAATTTACTCAACTATTCTCAACGTTTGGTGAACTTGTGTTTGAGTAGATTATGTGTAATTTTGTTTTCTATTTATGTACATTGCAATATTGTAGTAGTATTTTCTAGAAAATAATTCTTTAAGTAATTTTCATTAATAAATACAATACTTCCGCTCTGCTGGCATTTAATATCCGTGTTTGATTATATTTGGCAACGACTGAGAAGTTAGATTTAAACATATATAAAAGAGGAGGTTGATATTCAACTCCGGAATCTACTAGTAACAAGAAGGATCAAAATTCTTGAGATATTCTTTAAAATTCTGACATACTGTTTCCAGTCAACCAACTTAGAAGTAGGCTGATATTTGAAAAAAATATTAAGGAGAAGACTAGTGCCGGAATGTAGACATAGCATGAAAGCTATCCGTCATACGTGAGTATAAAATTGCATCCATCTTGTGTCATGGAATAAGAGTTTATTTTGAATTGTAAATTGCTTTCCTGACATTTTAACTCTGCTGCGAGAAGGTTACTAAACTTTCAAAGAAAGAAAAGTGAAAGAAAAAGAGGATAAGAACTTGCTTGTGTTGATGATCACGTGACAACCAAATTCTCTGCTTCTATTTACTAACAGATAATATCAAGTTCCCATGGCTACTTTGGAGCGACATTGACTGATTTGGATGTTTATTTACTATTAATTGTCTGCTATGGCAAGGCTAATTGAAAAGGATCCATCAATTGGGAGAGACAAATTTACTATTTAGTTACAAAAAACAAGAAAAATAACAAATAGCATACCTTACAAGAGCCATAACATCACAAGAAACATTAAATCATACTTGTTTTGCTTACTTAAATAAATATTGTATAGTATATCAATTTGTTATTAGAGATAAATATTTTTGTTGGTTTTCGCGTGAATAGAAGAGAAAAAAGAAAAATAATTCTAAAGTGGTACTTGACCAGAAAACAATTATATCGAGTGACTAGTCTTACTAGTCTAAAACTACAAAACACACCTGCACTTATAGAAAATATGTCACGAAACTAAACTACCTGCAGAGCAACAGGAATATCTAAATATATTTTTAATTTGTGTGTAAAACGTTATAACTTAAACGTGAACATAAATAAATAAATAAATAATTTACATTCCAGAGTCAGTTCCTTTCTAAACGAGACTCATATTACAACTTGTGACTGGGTGAACCGGTCCTAAGACAGCCAAAATTTGAATGTTTAAAAGTTTCAAGGACAATATATATATATATATATATCGCACGAAATCAACCAAACTTCTCATGCGATAGACCTTAACAAGCTTAGAACATATGTGAAATGTTATAGTGTGAAGCTTTTTTTTTTGTCAAGCTATGGGACATCAAATTTACAGTTTGAACTTACTGAAATCCCCCCCCCCCAAATTAATAAAGATTTGGTTTAAAAAACAATGAAGAATGACTTTTTTCCGCAATTGAGAAATTTATACTAATCTCTGCTTTTAGTGAAACATCGAAAACTAGATTATTTCTACGACTGTAAAATTAAGGTAACGATTTTAAAAATGCTAGAAGTTTTGATATATTTTACGAAATGTTAATGAATTTCTATAGACGATTCACTTGTTCTTAATTATCAATTTGAAAAAAAAAATAAGTAGAGAGTTGCAAGCAATTACAGAGTCATTTGTTGTCTTTACGTTGGTTCGGGTGTTCCTTGGTAAAATCAACCAGGAGGACACGGATGCTCAGTAGTACAGCGTTTACCTCTGATGTGTGGGGGCCATGGTTCGACCCCCGGGCAAGTAAGTTTGTGGTGGTCAACATCGTTTCCGTGGGATTTTTCGGGGTACACCCGTTTCTCCACTTTCTCATTCCACCAATTCTTCCATTATCATTCATTTTGCTTAATCATTATCTCCCTTAGCCTAAAAAGCATAATCGTGGAATGTTAAACTGAAATATTTCATTTCATTTTCATTTCAAATCAACCAAATACTTGAGTTGATTGAACTCTCAATATTAACTTATACAAGATGAATATTTGAGAGAAATGTCCATACTTGTTGAGCTAAACTATAACTATGTCCTTCTTTAAAAGGTAACTCTTACATGGATTGAATGTATTTATGGATTAAAAATTTAAGCTAGTTTTGCTAACATAAACTTCAATACGAGAAACTCTTTTGAGAGGATTTGAAATTACGTTCAAGTATGCTAAGAGCTTACAATAACTGCAATCCGTTGGTTATTAGATTTATAGTTCGCTGCAAACTCTTTTTAACCTCACGTAAATAATGCATGAAAAGAAAATTAGAAGACTTGAAAATTATTTTCCAAATAACTATCGCAATGTAAGTCCAAACAAAGAAAATTTTGTTGTTCTCTCCAATGAAAAATAATAAATTTTAAGTAACTCTTATAATATTAATATCATACATATATATATATATATATATATATATATATATATATATATGATATTAATATTATAAGAGTTATATATATAATATTAATATTATATATATACTGCCATTACTTGCAGGACAAACTCTGTCCGTGACTGTCCTCAGCTAACTTCTTCATCTTCGTTCAGTCATTTTTTGTTTTAATACTGTCCGTTGAACTTCTTCAGCCCCTCGCTCTTTTTAATTCCATCGTCTCAGCCAATGTCCCAATTAGTTTCTTTCTTTCTCTCTTTTTCGTAATTACAACAAAAAATAGTACTTTTCTTTTCTACTATTTCTAACACTTCCTCATTCGTTAACAGTTTAACAAAATTAATTTTCTCCATTCCCTCCTACGCTCACATCACGAAAATCTCTAGTATTTTGTTGATTTTGTTTAGTATCTATGTTTCTGCTCTGAACAGTACGATACTTTAACGAAATATTGTATGAGTCTTTTCCTCAACTCTTTATTGAAAAACACCAAAAAATACTTTTATTTTTCCTAAATGCTTTTCTCGTCATTCCTATCCCTACTTTTATTTATTACTTTTCAAGAAATAAAGTGGTTTATATTTATTAAGATTAATATTAATGAATATAAATCATTATATTTCCATAAAAATTATAACGTAACGTATTATGATGCCGTAATTAAATGAAAGTTTGAAATACTTATGTCAATGTTTGACTACTTTGGTCAATGTTCATTGTATCACAAAAATATTTCTCCTCTTATATTTACTGTATTATTATAAATTTAATTTTGATAATGTGTTGCCTAATTAACAGGAATTAAAGAAAATACACTTAAAGTACTTTCGTCCATTGACCTTAAACGTAATGAAGGAAAATGTCTACTGACATGGAATGAAGATAACGCTTGTGTATAGAGGAGATTTCCTCTTTGTGTAAAGACAGCGTCCTGTACATGATACATCCGTCCACATTGTACATAAAGGAGACATTCAACTTTTCAGTTCTCTTTTGATACAGCACAGAGGAAGAAATATTTTCGATTTCTTTGTAAATGCTTGTGTATGTATGTGTTGGAGGTAACTCCCTTTAAATAGAGATTTAACTGGTGACTTTTTTAACCTCGCTTCACTCCTTTGTGAGGCTAAAGACGAAGGAATTCTTTTTGTGCTCATCTTGTGCCGTGTCATGTTGTGTTACATAGTTTTCTAAGTATTTGGTTTCCTCCACCCATCTTTTGGGGTTAGGATGGAACAAACTGGACGTTTTAGAACTATAATTACGGTGGCCTTTTAAGAACTTAGTTTACTTTCAACAATTATTAATTAAAGTTTGCTTCATCAATAAATTAAAGCTAGCCGCGAGATCATTTTAAAGGAAGGCTATTTGCAGTTTAACATTCCTTTGCACCACCGAGAATACATGTGACGCAAATCGCAATTCCGGCCAGACATATGTTAGTGAAGATTCAACTGTTCAGTTACGCGCAAGAAATCTCAAGTTTTGCAGATCCCGCAAACAGAAAGTAAGATTATCCAATCGGCGGCAAATAAATATATGGTATATATTGGGTAGTTCATGTACACACAAAATTTTTAAAAAGTCACTTGAGTTTAGAAAATCTACGTGAGTTGAATGTTAAAGTCGTCAAAATTAAGATTATGCTATCTAAATAATTCATGGACAGCGCTAATGTAATAAAACTCGCTATAAGTTAGCAAAACATGATTAATTCGTTGGTATGCATCGGTAGTCATAAAAAGAAAGATTTTGCACATTGCTCATTAAGGTTTTCAGATCTATAGGTGTGTAAATAATGTTGTCTTAATTTGCACAAAATAAAATTTCTGAATTGAGAATCTTCAATGAAATATGTAGTTTATTATCATTTATTCTCATATAGGAACAATTTGACTGTAATTTTCTTTTCTTTATTACCTATATGACAGGTGCAAATTTTGAAGTTAAGTCTAATTTAATAATAATAATAGTCCCAAATAATAACAGTAACAATAATAGTATTTATATGTGTACGTACTGCTGGATATATTGTTGAATTGATCAGAGAAATTTGGCTCCAATTTCACTATGCTTTCAAACAAGGGTGGTCTCCTGATGGAAGAACGAATACGATTTTTTTGGAAAATGGAACCATCGATTTCTTTCGTCTCACATAAATCATGCCATTATTAATTTATTTTAGAAATTCCTGGAAGGATAGTTTTATAATAAATAAAAATAAAACTCTCATTCAGTGGGAAATTGAGCACGAGTTAAGTGTATATTCTTTGTTCATCCTAATGTGAAGTAAAATCAGAAGATGAGAAGAAAGGCTTGTTTGAGTTTGTATGTTTCGAAATGTAACAAACATTTATCTTTATTGAAAACCCTTAAAAAATCAAGCAAATTTGAAAACTGAGTTCCAGGTATTGACAGAACAAACTAACAAGTGGCAAAATTTTAGCTTCCTGTATAGTACTGAGATTTAAGACTTGAAATTAAAGTCATTATGCGAGTATTTTAAGACAAATGAAGTGGCAACAATTTATATAGATAGCATTAATGTAGAATTTGTTCAGGATATGGAAAGCTTCAAACACTACAGTGAACATACCTTAAGCTTGATTTATAAAAATTATCTTAAATAACGTGACAGAGTTAAAAGCAGTGTTTATGATTTCATTTTCTTCTACTATAGGACTGTACTAATCCAAAGAAGAAACAGGTGGACCATGATAGAATATAAAGGATTTTCAGATCTTAGCATAATCTGTGTAGAAAACATATGTTTGGAAAAAATAAAGATTTTTTCTGTGAGCGTTTTGAGGAGTTTTTAAACTTCCAAGAAAAGTTCTCATATGTTAAACTTTGGTGGTGTACTACCAGGATGTTACTCATATTCCTAAGTTAGAATAAAGAACTTTACACCTTCTACTGTTTGTGTATTTTTCAACTTTGTGGAAAATCAGTTCCACCTGTACATACAGAATGATCTGTTTGAAGTACACACTTTATCAATATATACTTTATGAAAACATGATTGTTTATTTTCTAATCATCTATTGAAGTTAATAAGACCCGACGTTTCCAAATACTTTCGGTATAGAAACGTAGTTTCGTTTGCTGTTCGTGACAAAGAGAGTTGTCTTTTCTAGATTTTTTCTCATTATTTTCTCAGTTAATGAAATCTTACTAGATTTTTGTTATTATAACACTTTGGATGCGTAGACTTGGGAGAGATGTTAACGATAAAAGAGCTATCTTCTTCGTACTTAATTAATTTTAACATTTTAGCATCAATTTTGTGTGAATATTTTTAAAAGACTTTCCTTGTGTTTTATTTCGCTTTTTTTGTGCACACTTAACTATATAATAAATGATGACAACACTTATTGAATGAATATTTAGATTAATTTAATCTGCTCCTAGTCCTATCCATTAATTTACTGGCTTGCTCGAGAGCCTATGGGATCTTAGATTCGATTTCCCATGGAAGAGACTTGAAAGTTAAAGGCATTACGGTTTTCTTTCCACACCTTAAACTCTAGATTCACGTCCCACTTAGCCTTCGTGCTAAAATAGAGACTCTAACTCCAACCAACAAACAAACCAAATTTCACCTGCAACTGAATATGTGGTTGCCTGAAACAACGAATTAAGAATAAAATAATGTGCTGAACACACAACTGCTAATATGAATCTGAGGACCATGGCTATTTTCAGACCATAAATCCAAAGAATTTATTTTTAGTATATATTTTTTTCTATTGTCTCATTAATTATTTGTTTGTAAAGGAAGTTAGCACATAAGCTATTCAAAATGTTACATCTATACTTTATCATAAGACACCATGTTTCGGAAGAGAATCAAATCCACATTTTTTCCAGTATCAGAGGCAAGTGTTTCCATTGATATGATCTTAGCTCACTATACATAATAAAGAAATCTATACATTCTGCTGTTGGAATCTAAGAAAAAAGAGAGATTGTACATTTCTTTCATAAAGTAGTTAATATTAAAGCGGCATGCTGTTATATAACAGACACTTGCGTACATTGTTGTTATGGTTGCAAAAGACACTAATAGATGCTAGTTTATATTGAAATAATGTATACGTATAAATTGCCACACATACATTGAAATAGTGTGTTTCATCGATGAAGTCCAATATTTCTTTGATGTTTATTGGTTAGTTACGTGGATTTACAATCTTTTAAACAAAATTTTTAAATGTTTAAATGTTTAAATGAGTATTTCTTAAGAAATACAGTATCTTATGATTTTCTGAATTAGTTTATGAAAAAACGTTTATAGAAGAGTTTCTGCTTCTGGGAGTTAGATCTAATAGTTCTTATGTAAGCCCTAAGAAAGCTGGTTTATGAGAGTCTACAAATGCTGATATTTGACCATGACTGTGTCTGAGTTTCTTGAAACCAATGAACATTGGTCACTAATAAAACTTGTCTACTTCTATGATTTGACTTCATTAACAAGAGTGATACGTTTATAATTATTATTATTAAAGTTTGTTACAATGGAACAACATGTAGCCAAAAAGACATCAGGTTTTAGTCAATATAAAATGCAATGTAAAAGTAATGAAGTAACTCATTAATATTTCATAGGCTGTGCGTAATAGATCTATTAATTACAATATTATTGGTATCTTTCCTCAGACATCTCTAAAATTATTACTTAGATAAATCACATTCCTGAGTAATGCCTTTTCAATGTATTCCGTCAAGCAATTCAGAAAATATAGGGCCTGTAATATGAATCATGTTCGTGATCTTAATTCTTATCTATAGATATTTTTTTGTCATGAACGTTACGTAAGGACCTTTGGCATGAAAAGCCACAAGCCGTTTGAAGTAATTCATTCTCCACGTTAATTTGCAAACCCACACGTCGTCTATAAAAGAAAATGTGCTGTTATGTTGCGGTTTCAGAAGGACATATAATCTAAGTTCTATTCAAGGATTGGCTATTCTCTTTCAACTTCTTCATCATCTTTTACCCCCACTCTTCCAAGAATGTACTTGCTCCTCACCCCCACCTACTCAGAGAACCTCACCTACTCTATTCCTACTTGCTGCTGCTAGACTGATCTTATGTCCAGGTGAAAGTGGAGGCTGAAGTAAGAAGAAGTATAACTGGACCAACCCACGCCTAACTCAATGTTGCCAAGTGACTCTTTTGTTCTGGTTAATAATCACTCCTTTGTGTTGCAAACCTAAGCTCTGTTCCGTTAGATATCTCCATTATAGTTTTGTTCACTATTTTGCACTGGGTTTATTATTATTATTATTATTATTATTATTATTATTATTATTATTATTATTATTATTATTATTATTATTGATCTTCGCTAATCTTGCCTACACTTTTCAACGAACTTTAAAAGTTCGTTATTGAATTCTCTCTCTCTCTCTCTCTCTCTCTCTCTATATATATATATATATATATATATATATATATATATATATATATATATATATATATATATATATATATATATATATATGTGTGTGTGTGTGTGTGTGTGTGTGTGCTTTTTATTATTTGCAAATTTTTCAATTTTAAGCTCTCCGTGGAATTTTTCGTGTCAGTCTTATCGTTCCCGGAATATTGACCCAAAAATTTCCGATTTTCGGAGCTTTAAGGAACCATATCGCGGGAACCGTAAGTCATAGTGAGATCATATTGGTGTTTGATCAATACCTAAGAAGATGGTGAACACTTTGGTACCAAATGGCAACCGGTGGTCACTGGCCAACTGGACACCGTTCCCCCAGATATTGGCCAAAAAAGTTCAGATTTTGGGAGATTTAAGGAAACCGTAAGTCACAAACAAATGATATTTTGCGAATTTTTCAATTTTGAGCCCTTCATTTTGAGCATGTGTCTTCGTAAAACAATATATCGTAGAACATATTAACAGAACTCTTAAAACAAAATATGTGGAAAATATTTAGAACTGAAGGAAATTATAAATGGATAGATATATTACAAGAATTGTTTAATGAGTATAATAATAAAGTACATAGAACAATTGAATCAGTCATTGCGTAAAGGCCGTATGTCCATCCCCACCACATTTTCATTTTAGTGCAAATTTGAGATATACGCGAAGAAACGCGCATCCCCTGTGAAAAGACCAATTGTATGGTGACATTATGTTACATATCTTACACTATTGCCTCAATATCATCGATGCCATTGTACACATCGGGCTTACAATCCAAAGTATTTTCTTTCTTTTCAACAACTTACTTTGATGGATATGTGGCCTTTTCGAAATGACTGACTCAATTGGTATAAAGCCTGTAGAAGCTAATAAGAAAAATGAATTCTTTTAAAGTTTGTTTTGGCAGTGCCCTTGGAGCATTCTCAACTGGTTAAATTTTGGTGAGTAAATTAAATACAATGAAGAACATAAAAAAATGTAGGAAGTAAATCAGGTAGTACTTACAAAGTGATTAAATAAACTAAAAATCTTTCCAAACCTTTCCTTATAGATCAGAGATTTGGATGCACAGTTTATGACGTCATAAATATACAAAAAAAAAAACTTGAAAACAATTGTTAGTTCGTGTAAAAGTAATTTTTCAGATACCATCTTCTTCACTTTCTAAATTTTTAATATTTTTCATTGTCTTTTAAATTATGCACTAAAATTTTAAGAAGTGTGGATGAACGTAGTGAAGAGTCTTAATAATAATAATAATAATAATAATAATAATAATAATAATAATAATAATAATAATAATAATAATAATAATAATAATAATAATGGCTCTTAAAAGTTACTAAAGTGCAAAAGAGTTTTCAATATTTAATTCATAACTCTTCAAATTTTATGAACAATTAATTTTACAAGTCTGATAATATTCGAAATATCCCTAATTTATTAACTCTACAATGTAGTCATATTAACAAGAAAACTTATTACTTGTATTCCAAGAACCTATTATTTTTTATTTTAATTTTACAGATATAACAAATAAGAATAATATTACAATTTTATGTCATTGTTTAACGGATACACCCTATTGTGTACCTACGATAATTTTGCTTTTTTAACCCACTGATTTATATGTGAAATTATCAGGCCCGGCCTTAAGCAATTTGCTCCCTTCCCGGGTACAATAGTATAGTTTGTAACCTTTTATTCCCTAGAAATATATCTTAAAATCCACGATTTTATGTACGTTCTCCCATCATAGTTCAATATGAAATGTACTGAAATGTAGCATTAATGAAGATATTGAATTTACCGAATAATAAACTAATAATACCAAAATAATAATCGTACAATAATAATAATAATAAACTGTTAATAGAAGAGTTGTGCGTCCGGAAGAACATATAAAGTTACAGTATATTTGTCAAGAATTGGAGCCGGGCCTGGAAATTATTATTGTTTTCTTTGAAATGAACTGGGATTTTAATGATATCAGTTTACTGACTTCTTCTTTATGTCAAGTTCAATGTCCATTCTTTTTTTTTAAATGAATATTATTTAAATTATATTTGGTTATTCAATATTAAAATTATATATATATATATATATATATATATATATATATATATATATATATATATATATATATATATATATATATATATATATATATATATATATAAATCTTTTTTTAAGAAGTAAGGGGCAATTAAATAGACTTGAAAAAATCAGTAAAATCAAGCCATTAAGATTTCAGTTTATATCGAAGAAAATAGAAGAATAAATGTCCAAATAAATCAATGGGCCAAAAATTAAAGATAGCGCAGTTATTCAACATCAATAATAACTATTGTTTTATATGAAATGTAATGACAGCAAAATGGAGATGATGTTATCTTCTTAATTAATTGTGGATCTTGATACATCTAACCATCAATAATTTAAAAATAAGAAACATAAGCTTAAAGTTTTCCTTTCTCTTTTAAAAAATATTTTACAGACCTTGTATTTGACAGCCAGTACAAAAAACTTTCATCTTGAATTCTGCACTGTAGATTTGAACTACCAATTGAGATTTATATTAAAATTTATTTATTTATTTATTGATGTTGTGGACCAGATTCACAGTTTAATGTCTATCTTAACTCAGAATCAAAGGTTTTTTAAACTTTTTTTTATCCTTGGAAACCAGCACCACAGTCTGTCTTAACATTTAATCTCACATCATAATCCCGTTCGCTTCTACCTTAACTGCTTTTCATTTTAAATATTATTTACTGTAACTAAATTATAAGAGATAAGACCAACACCTTGAAACAAAGACACTGTTATATAAGGTTAGCATAAGTGATTCATTCGTTTCAAAAAGCAGTTACACTATATTTTCAAAAGTTTAACACGTATACATATGAAAGATATTTAAAAAGAACCATAAACTCACCAAGTTTGTATTGTGTATTCCAGGTGGCTGCACGAGTTCATTATCTTTCCGATCGGGCGTGGCAGTGTGGCACTACAAAGTTAGTACCTATCGAAAATGGAGGGAAAACAAGAAAAAAAGACGTCGTCTGGACGTGTGTCATGTCACTAAAGGGGCACATATTGAACATTTGTAGAGGGTGTATAAACTTGGTGAGTTTGTGCTTCTTTTTATATATCTTTTGTGTGTGTACATGTAACACTTTTGAAAATAAAGTATAGCCTTTTCAAAATGAATGAATCACATATGCTAACCCTGTATAATAACATTTTTGTATTATAAGTTACTTTTATTGCACTAAGATATTTCTTTGATATGTTATAAACTGGAAGAGGAAAATATATATGAACATACACGATTTGTGCAGACACACTATATTAAATTGTTACGTAATAATAAAATGGACGTTGAATAAACAACACATTCGCGGGGAAAAGTATAATAATATTAATAATAAGGATATATAACTTGTGGCCATAAAATGATATACTTTGTTATTTATTTAAAGAAAGGAAATGATATAACTCCTGCGGGGATTTAAAACAGAAACAGGAATTGGGGCTTGTTGCGAACACCGTGAGTAGGAAGTTAAATGTAGAACAGTTAAGAAGTATACATTCTATACGAAAGAATAATAGTAATAAAAGAAATTGTACTGATAAAACATTGAACGTAACAGATGGTATACGAGGCAGATACTATAAGTCTTTCGTGTTTCTGTGCCAACTTTTATCTTTCTTTTTCACAACATAAAAAGTAAAGATATCTTTTTCATCTCTCGCAAAATTTATTTTGTTTATTTCAAGGTTATTTTTTATTTATCCTTGATCTTAATAAATCTTTATATAAAATGTATTTTTAAAACATTTTTGGGACTTTATGGTCGAAAACTGCTTATAATATCTACTCAAAAAGTTATGAAGAGATCTTTTTTTAAATCATTTCGCATAGAATTCTCTATTCACTGAGTTTTATCAATAACAACACGATAACTAATTTAAGAATATTACTGCCATCTGCGATACTGATATCAATGTGACGAAAATACAATTTAACATATGATATTTATACGTACAGTCGTATTCAACAGCATATTCATTTAAAGTATTTTAAAAGTTCATTTTTTACTATGATAGGACGTTTTTCGCTAATGTATTTATGGCGATCATTAAACAAAAGTTTACTGATAAGTTGTCACTATATTTGAATGTTTATGTTGCAATAATAAGATAGATCAAATAATATCTTCAGCTAATTTTGCTAGTAAACGAAACTGATAGAATTTCGTTGAAAAGGAAAGAGCGCTAAAGATAGTCAATTCTTTTTTCAACACGAGTAACCATGTAAAGAGTTTCAATGTACATTTTAGTACATGAACTTTTTTGTTGTAAAAGTAATCCTTAAAAATTTTCTAGGATACAATATTTGGTACTTACCGTAAACCGGAGCTATAGTGACCCAGATTCGATTACTTTGGTCCACACATAATATTTTTGAAATATTTCAGAGCAGACTTTTAAAACCCGATTGCAAATTGTACAGTGTCATACAAAAGTGTAATGTTTTAATAAAATCTACTGGTACGAGGACTTTTCTCCTATTTGTGCTTTGTTCATATCGCTGATGCTACTGGTCACTGCACAGATATAATAGTGCTATTGTAAGAACTTCTTTGTGCGGTTTGCAACATGGAAATAGAAAAGTACACTCCATAATCTTATTTACTACTATTGTTGTCGAAATGCACTTTAGAAACGGTAGTGTGTGAGTTAACGTGTGCAACACTCTTCTCCGTTCATTACTCTCTATTTCTCACTGATAAAATACAAATACCACATGAACCAGATAATTTTGGCCAATAACTTTGTAATTAAATTCGGTTTAAGTTCCCCTACATGTATTTTCTGTTAGAGGAAATATTCCCTTATTCATAAAAAAAATGGATCTCTGATTCAAATTTTCATAATACAATGATACGAAACAACTTGTATAAAATGTGTTTTAGTGGGCCAAATCAGCCCACCAGTAATATTCAATGGCCAGTACTGGAATTAAATTTTATAAATAAGGGGCAGTAACCGCACACATTTCTTTATTGTTCGTTGTCGTACATATTTAATTACATGTTATTTGATTCCGAGTATACTATTTAACCAAAGTAATTAGGGTTATTGACAGAATATGAAGGAAAGAAACGAATCATGAATAGTTATACGTTTATTGATGATGCTTAGGTTTTCAAATATACGTTTAAAAAGTCATTAGAGCAATTTTAGAGAAAACGGTAAATTTCGATGTCTGTTAACCAAATAAATCTGTTAAGAACTCTAAATTTAAAACTGGCTCTGATCTGTACAGTAGTGATCACCATGTCTCTACATATAGCACTTTAGAACAAACAGAAAATTTTCAACAATAGGCCTAATTATTTTCGGTATGTCAATCTAAATGCATCGGAAAATTCAATTCAATGTTTTTATTTTTGCTCCTTGACTCTTCTACTAACTCGAAAGGAATAGTTAAATAACATCAGGATCTTTATGTACTTTTTTTTTTCAAATCAACCACAGGATTTGTGGGAGAGTAAAGATTTTACTTTGCTTATCACTTACCGATCAAGCGCACATGAATGAATTATGTTCTTGCTTTGCAATCTGAACGTTTCTAGTTCACAACTCACGATCGGCCATTCAGTCTCAGAGTCTTCCAGTATTTTCCCTCAGTCCCATCAGTTGAATACATGATGGTACTAGTATTGTTAAATTATTCAAACAATTTTGTTTTCATTGTTTGAATGTTCGTTTTTCTAATATTTACCAAACAGTTGTTCGTTATTCGAATAAATTATTGAAATAATTTATTCAATATATTAATTATAAAAAATGGTTTGTCGCTTAAATAACTATTTGAATATACTTTGTTTTTCGAAAAAGTAATTATTCAATTATTTAAATAATTGGTCCTCATTCAAATAACTATTTGTTCGAATATTTTTTTAAAAATAATTATCCCAATTTTGATATCACCATTTCAATGGTACTGTTGTCCTACCTTATATTCTTCTAAAATTGTTTTCCGGTTCCTATTGCTAACGTGTATAGCGTTAAATGCTTTTACTAGCGTAGAATGGTGTTAATGTATCTGGAACATCCTCAAATAAATTAATAAGTCTTCTTTTAAACCGCAAGCCAAACGCGTATTTGTAGTATAAAAATATGTGGATAAAAATATATATACGTAAAGTACGGATATTTGTGATGTATTTCAATAATAAATGACCTGGACAAGTTTATAGCGTTAAGTAGTACGTAACTAACTGACCATTAGAAAGGCACAAAGAGATGACACAGATATTACAGAACACCCTTCACTTTTTCTTTCATGTTTTTTTTTTCTTTTTCTCTCTCTCTCTCTCTCTCTCTCCAATTACACGTCCCAATGTTCTTCTTAGCTTGTTATTAATATTCATTTTCACGAGGATGTTCTGTTCCACAACTCTTTCCTTCCTCTTTCGTCTCTCTTTTTCTCTTTCTTTCTTTCTTTGTTCTTTCTCTCTCTCTATTTCTTAGTGTATGTGTTGAAATACAGCAAATGAAGTTTCCATGTTTTGACTGGAAGTTGTTGACCGCAGGGCGTTTGTTTGGATTGCAAACACATATGGAAATTAGCGAGTTTATCTTCTCGACAGTTCTTCCGGTAATTTAAATTGAACTGCAAAATTGCACTGCTATGCCTTCTACAAGAGAAATAACCTTAGTAACTTTCTCCGCAGTAGACTAATCGGACAATGTCAAATAATGACCTTTTTCAAACTAAAAGGAAAAAAAAAAGAAAAAGAAAACTGTCTTAATAGTCCTCAAGGTTAGATATAAAGTTCTCATTGCATGTATAGATAATTCATGAACACAACATTGAAGTTCCATTATTTCTTAACTAAGAAAGTTCTGTGACTTTTTGTGGAACTAATATCTTACATATTAGATAGATAGATACTATCTATGTGCAGTCACCAACATAATGGATTATTAATATATACCATTCTCAACAATTTCCAAGCAAGCTGGCCAACTGAAATAGTTTTCATTGTTCAACAGATAATTGCGAATTGTCTCTATCTGAAAGCAAATTGAATGAAAATGCATTAACTAGCTCCGAAGTTATTGGCAAATAAACATGTAAAGTGTGCAAATGCATCTTTGCTGGAGCATGCATGAGATTTCTTTACTTTACATATTGTAGATGTGACTTGAAGAGTTTGTAGAGCAATTTCAAATGTTGTTCTTATATGATACATTGTATTAAAGTTAAAATTGATTCCAAAACAAGCATCAACTTTTGTAGTAAAATTAGGATACTAATATTAACATACGTATTTTTTGTGTGACATACATACGGGAACAAGGTATGTTATATTCTTCATTTTGTATTGACAATAGGAAGTGTAAGGAGCGGTTTATCTATAAATTGCGCCACGTGAATTAGAAGTAACCCACAGCTTTTCATGTAGAATGATCTTCGCGAATATTGTAATTGCCTACTACTATTCTTATTTTGTTAACCATCAGAGTATTTCCATTAGTATGCACAGTATACGTATAGCGCCTGAAATTAATAAATAAATATGGTATGAAAATTGTCTATATTGCTCAAGGAGACCAGAGCATTAAATATACTTGTTTAAATGAAACAGTTACAACTGCTCGTCTAACAGTCTTCAAGAGTACCTGAAAAATATTGAACAAACTTTTTTTTTCTATATCTTAATTAAAAGTTATCTGAATTACCCATAAAATATCATTTATAATTGAAAGGAGTTAAAATCATTTATGTATCATTCATATAAAAACTAAATTCTCTATAATTTTCAACCAATGTACACCAAAATTTGTGTTAGAGCAGTTATTTTTGACACAAAGTGGTTAGACTAAATTTTGTCATTGGCAACATAGATAAGCAAGGTTTTATTCTGGAGATTTCCGCTACCACCACACCCAATCGAGAAACCGGATTTGCAGCCCTTGTGCATACAATCAGTTCACCTTTTATTAACACACTCAAGGACACCAGCAAGTGAGAAAGACAGCACTTATTTTAAAGAGTTAGATGCTAATAAGAGCTTAAATATCTGTCTTAACTTTAAATTGGGTATTATGAAACCCGGAAGATTGTAATATGTAAAATGTTATATTTTGTTCGCAAGTGTGTGTCATTTAAAAAAAAATATGATATATATGTATAGTATATACTGATTTATAGTACCCTATGCATTGTATACACTGGTATAAAATCCATAAGAAATCCCATGAGTTTAGTTTTCTTTGACGAAAATGAGCCTTACTAAGATGTTCAATGATTTTAAAAATAGATAATTCTCTTTTAATAACTATTGTTTTAATTACTGGGACGATCAACTAAAATATTCTTTGTTTACTAAACACAAACACACAAATAAAATAAGATTTTCTCGACCCACACTAGAGTAATTTTATTAATAATAATGTTAAGTAAGGGACTCCAATATTCTTGTTAACTTTATAAGAAATACACGTAGATTCCCTCTTGTTAGATATACTGGTCTTGTAGTCTATTAAGAAAAATGAAATATTTTAGTTTAACGTCCCACGATTATGCCCATTAGGCTAAGGGAGACAAATAATTAAGGCGAGTTATTGATTATGAAAGAATTGGTGGAATGGGAATGTGGAAGGAAATTGAACTACTCTGAGAAAACCCAGGGACACGATGTTGTCCACCACAAACTTACTTGGCCGGGGATCGATTCAGGGACCTCACACACCAAAGGAAAAAGCCCTACCACTGAACCACTGTACCCCTCAGTCTACTTGAGACTTACTCACACTATATATACTGTACTTATGTGGAAAGTATAAACTTTAGTTTTAAAGAATATATTCAATGTTCCAATGGCAACTAGGAAATAATTTAGAGACAACGTTTAAAGAATAGATACACTACAGATTAGTATAAGATCTTCTTAACATAGTCTATAACTGGATAATTTGTCAGTTCGATAATTATGACATCAGAGATTCCAATTACAAATTTATCTACAATAATCATAGTTTCGAGAACACTGATTTCTTTGTTCCGTTCTTTAAGTACATATTATCATTGATTACTACTATTTCAAATTTTGATGTAGTTATTTATTTCTTCTTTATTTTAAAAATTGTAGAGAAACGGAAATCTACTAAATTTAAGTCTCAAATCGCTATTACAATCTCGTATCATACGAACAAGAATTGCGATGTTATTTTGTACAATCTGGCAGCGTATTCAGTTCTTTGTAATTAAATACATCACGTAAATACTACTGTTAAATATATGTATATTCCTGAAGAATATATTTACACGTTTCTGTTCATTTATACGTACGAGCAGTGTTTGTAGGTTTCCGTAAGAAAATTTCCCTCAAATTACTTAAGATTTTCCTTTTTCTTATGAAATTTTCCTAGTTTGTTGAGTGTCCAATTCCAACGACAGAAGTTACGTGATAAGATTAATTTAGCTATATTAAAGGAAGTGCCAACCACATTTGTTTTGTTCATTTCCTTTTTGCTTCTATATTTTTACTTTATCTTTCACTTTTTCTACAAAAACAAAAAAAGCCAATTGTGGGTGCAAATGCTATTTTGAACACTACACACACACAGACACACACACACACACACAAACTATTGCAATTACATTGGTTTATTCTAAAGAACAAAGAGAAAAAATTAACCATTTATATTGGTCAATCAATCAGCGCGAGAATTTCTCTGGATTTACAGTTTATCGAAAAATTCCCCTTTTCCCTTTTTGCTAAATTTACCTACGAAATTTTCCTAGATTAGGGAAATTTCGCTTAAACTGCGAACACTGCGTACGAGGCGTGCCCTTTTAATTAAGTAGATATTGCTTTGAAATTCGGCCACTGCAGCGCTGTGGTCGGCATCCTGCGCCTGCGCGCTGTGTATCTACATCTGTTGACAAGCTACAGATGCCATTACGGAAACACTCGAAAGTGTTTACGTTTGTTTGTAAGTAGTAATGCCTCCGGCGATTGAGAATTTCGCTGGCTGTGAAAAACGACCTGTGATTTATTTTTTTAGTGCTAAAGGCGTGAAAGCGGCTGAAATTTATCGCCATTTTAGTGAAGCGTATGGAGAAAACATTATGAGCGATGTAATAGTACGAAAATGGCCTTTTAAAGATGAACACACGAATGTTCATGATGAGGAACAAAGTGGACAACCTTCTGTCATTACTAAAGACTTGGTGTAGAAAGTTGACGAAAAAGTGAAAGAAAACAGACGCTTTACTATTTCGTCGGTATTTGATAAATTTCCTCAAGTTTCAAGAAGTGTTCTGTGAAACTGTGACTCAACGCTTAAATTACCGAAAGTTGTGCTCCCACTGGGTACCGAAAAATGTTTACATGCTGAGTAAGGGGATCGTTTAGCTTCACAACAATGCCTGTCCACACGTAGTAACTCAAAATCAAAATCTTATCGCATCATTTGGTTGGGAACAATTTGATCATCCTCCGTATAGCCCCGATCTAGCGCCCACTGACTACCAGATGTTCGTGCATTTGTAGAAGCACATCTAGTGTCAGCGACACGACGACAATTATGTCAAAATGGCCGTGTTGCAGTGGTTGTCAAATTAGGCGGTGGACTTCTATGAGTATGGTATTCAAAAGTTTGTAGTACGATACGATATGTTCCTTAATATTGGTGGAAAGTACGTAAAAAATAGATTAAGGGACAAGCTTTCATGTAACAATAAAATTGTTTCGAAAAGTATACTATATATAATTTCGGAACGGTACTTATTAAAAAAAAAAAAAAAAAAAAAACACGCCTGGCATATGTTTAATTGCATCTTGTTTGATTATGATAATATGAAGTATATTAGAGATCATAGAAAGATTGAACAAAAAATTAGCACTGCTTTGTGACGGAATATAATTCAAGATTTAATAAAATTTATAATCACCAAAAAATATTCTTGGAGAGATACCAGAAATAAACTTTCTTGGCGGAAGATATATCTATTATACAATTGAGCAGGTTGGATTAACTCATCTCGAGGCCCAGGGCTAGAAAAAATATTTGGCCAATGCTGACTTCACTTAATTTCTGTTAAAGTACGGTAGGAAAGTTAAGGGAATATGTTTCTTTTTTTTTTTTTGTCATATTTTATTTTGTGATGATTGTATCTTCATGATTCTTTTTAGATAGCCGCTTGAGATTTTCATCAGAGTCCCCCGTCCACCTGGAGGCCCGGAGATATAGCCCCCGTAAGCCCCTCCCTTAATCCGGCCCTGCGATTGAGGAATTATCTTCATCCCACAATAATTCAAACTGTTGTAATATGATATAAAATTGACTATGATCAGCCATGTTTATATTTATTTTTCTTGATTTCTCCTTACTAGCTAATTAGAACCCATCAGCGTAGTCGATTAAATTATAAAAGAACTAATAATTTATACATGTTTTGGTGACTTCTATGCTTCAAACAAGTAAGGTGACAAAAATCTCTAGTACTCTAAACTTCTTAATGTTTGTACTTATAAAGAGATTGTGTTAACCGTACACGCTACCAAATTAGCATACTGTAAATGAGAAAGCACACACAAACCAGATGATAAAAATGTTTTCCGAAATGTGCACCACATCAAAGTGACGTTAGACTGTTGTTGACGTACTACAGTATGTTATTTGTCAAAACTAGAAGGAAACTTCCTGTACATAATTTGCATGTTCGTGTGGCCGAATAATACTCGTATACGAGTATAAACATACATATAAATTTCTAGTGTGGATGTTAATGCTATTTGTGCACTTGGCTTTATGTCTTTCTAAATGGTTGGTTAAGGAGTTAAAGAAGTAACGGTATGCAAGCCATCTCAAGGTCGTCAACTTCTATTACTGTCTGACATGGCGAAGAAAAATTTCCCTTCCTATCAGATGAATGAGACACTAACTCTTAAGGCGAAGTTAACAGTGACTAAAAACACTTTCAGTTTTAGAAGAAGTGATAATATATTTTCAAGTTTCTGATTCTTTTTTCTTTCCCTTTTTTTTTATACCAATATCAGATAGAAGATAGAAATGAAAACCTTTTTCAAGAAGATTTTGACGTTTAAGAGCGAATTCATTTCAGCACGAGGACCTTCACTACGTTATCTTATATTTTATATTTTATTATTATAATTTCAAGTAACTCCGGAATTGCTTCAGGATGTTCGATTAACCCCGAAATTTTTGTCCCATTATCAACAATCGAGACCGGTCTCTCCGTTTTATGTTTTTTACATTAAACATCTAGAGACATGTTCGAGTGTAATATAGAGATTTTGGGCATACAATCTGGGACAAGCTATGCCCAGATTAATATATATATTGGTATGTCATAGACTTGGATTAGTATAGTATCTTAACAAAGTTTTGTGTGTAGAATTGAGTTAAAGGCTAAACTCAATGCTTTATAACAATTTTCGCTAAAGATATCTGTATCAAAAACAATTAACTACCTTTCTCTTATTTATAATGTTCCGTGAAATATAAAGTATTCGCTACCTCCTAACTCACTAAAATAATCTCAGAAGTGGTTCTGTAACAGAGAGCTTCCATGAAGTTTGGTTTCTAGTTATCTCTTTGTATTAATATCTAAGCTATTTGTTCTAATACTGTCTATGGCTTGCAGCCTGCTTTTTACATGTCTTTCCGTTTCCTTCCATCATATCTTCTATCATGTCCATCAGAACGCAGTTACTTCTTCAGCAATCTTCTAACCTGTTCCTTCTCATTTTTCAAAACTAATGATATTAATTATTTTCTTTGTCCTCTACTTTTCCCAACAACACTTCATTAGTTATTCATAACATACAATTAATTTTATTCATAATCTTATTTTGAAGCCCTCCGTACGTTTGACAATTTTTATTATTAAACTCTTTATTCAAGGAACCACCAAATATGTTTCCTTCATCCTAAAGGCTTCTTTTGCTATTCCCATTTTTCCTTTCAGTCTCTGCTCAGATTTGTTATTATTATTGTTCAATGTTTTACTATTACTAAAATACTTAGATATCAAAGTAGTATAGTATACTATACCTAATTAATATAAACTAATCATAATTTCTAGCTTAAATCTTCTAACTTCTATAACTTCCAAAGCCTCTTTTCTTCCTATCAAAATTATTTTCGCTGTCTTCTTTATGTAAAATATTAAGTTTTCTTCCTTATTCTTTATAATTTTTGCTCAAGTTTTTTTTTCTTAGTAATATGTTCATATTCATTTCTAATTTGCAATAAATCCAACATACAATCTGTTATGTTTTAAGTCAGTTAAAAATAACGAAGAAAATCTTAACTAGTACCGTAACTTTTTCTATTGTGAAGAAACTTCGTGCTTCATTGTTTTCCTTTTAAAAAGCAAATCTCTATCATAAGTATAAACTGTATTTACAATATTCTTAATTAACCATCTCATCATTTATTTCCTTATATCTCAAATTAATGTAGAAGAAAGAGAACTTGAAGAAGTCGATATTTTCAAGTATTTGGGAAGTATTTTAACGAAAGACGCTTATTGCACCGAAGAGATTAGGTTCAGAATTATCATAACCAAAGAGGCATTTAACAAGAAAAGATGACTCTTAACTAGTAGTCTTAATATTGGATTAAGGAAGAAGTTGGTCAAGTGCTATATATGGAGTATTGGACTGTATAGTTCAGAGATTTGGACATTATGGAAGTTAGAGAAGAAAATTTTAGAGTGTTTCGAAAGGTGGTGTTGGAGGAAGATGGAGAAGGTAAAATGGACGAAGAGAGTAACAAACGAAGATACTTTAAAACGGATAGGAGAGAAGAGGACACTTTTAACCAGTATCCTTCTTAGGAAGGCGAATTGGATTGGACGCATCTTGCGAAGAAATTGCCTTCTTCATACTGCCTAGAACGAAAGATGGAAGGAAAGTGAGGAATAGGAAGAAGAAGAACGCAACTGATCGATATTGGGCTGCGGTGGCTCAGTGGTAGACGTTCACCTCTGGTGCTTGGGGTCCCGGGTTTAATCCCAGCTCCCGCCAAGCGAACTTTGTGGTGGACAAACATCGTGTGCGTGGATTTTCTCGAGGTTCACCCGTTTCCTCCCACTTTCTTCATTCCACCATTTCATTCATTATTTCATTATCACCGTCTCCTGTAGCCTAACCGGCATAACCGTGGGATGTAAAACTTAAAGATTTCATTTCATTTTTTTCAACTGATCGGTAACTTGCAAAAAACAAGAAAATATTGCGAGTTAAAAGAGGAAACTTAAGATCGATAAACGTGGAAGAAAAATTTCCAGGTCCAAATCTAAATAAATAAATAAATAAAAAAACATCATTAGTCCAGTGACCTTCCAAAAGCGAGAATACATAATAATAATAATAATAATAATAATAATAATAATAATAATAATAATAATAATAATGTTTAATAACAGGTTTGTTTCATGTGTTCTTATTTTAAATAGTAATTAGTTTTACATGGGGAAAATTTGACTATCCAAACCCGTATTTTGATGCTCCATAAATCAGAAGCCAAATGGTTGCATATTATAATGTTTTGTATAAGTATTAAACTGGTCAAGTTCTACCACTATGCCAAGTTTCGTCAAAATTGGATGGATTTCATTCATCACATATGATATATTAAATTACCATTGTGATATTGTTTCTTTTTCTTAAGAAAAGAAACATCAAATGAAGAACAAAAAGCAGATCATAGATATCATACCTGCCACCATAAATGTCTTGTGTGAGTGGTGTGAGCTCATCGTCAGAAAATCTATCATCATCACTATCATTGTGCATAGCTTGCATCGCCGGCATGGTGTTTCCGGTCCACACCTACTGGTGGTGTCTGCAAACAGAAGAAAAAGAAAGAAAAAAATGAAAATATGTTCAACATTTTAAATGATATAATTACGTAAAACAAACTTACGTAAGTACTAGGTCTAATTATGGCATATGTGCTATTATTTATCGATACTTCCTCGTCTCTGAAATCCAAGTTGTTACAAATTACTGTTATGTATATTTATATTTTACAAAAATGTTTGTGAAAAGTGTTAATACCATTTTACTCATTACATTTTATGCTTCCTCTGTTTGTTGTTCGAGAAATCAACAAACAAAAAGGGCTTTATACAAACTTGAGAGTAGGAATTCATTCGCTAAATAAAAAAATAACTAATAACATAAAGAAAGGACTACCAATTCAACAATGAAAAGATGTCAGTATGTATAAGAAAGGAAGAAGAATTCCGTTACTGTTTAATGAACGTAAACGCCTCTGTGAAAACAAAAGAAAGAGAAATTTGTAACTGGTGTTAATAGGGAAGATCTGTGAATAGTCTGTGAAACGTGAACAAAAAGAGCAAACACTGTTATGAAAAACTATATTGAAACAGCATCGCATCGATGACATAGTTTAACGAAAGCCAGCAAAAAATTTTTTACTTTCATTTCCCGAAGCATGAAATACAAATATGTTTTTGTTATTTTTCCTCCTTTCTTTAACATAATTATGTGTGTTTTAATGTTAAAATGCAAATAAGGAAATAGCAGTGGAGGAAGAATTCAGAAACTTCTCATATTAACACATCATAGTCTATACAGTAATGATATAAAAAAAAATCATTTACTACCTTCTAAAACAGGGATGCAAATAAGCAACAAAATTTTACTCGACCAAGAAAAAAGCTATTAGCCCACATCCCACAATATAAATCATTTACTTACCTTTGGTATGATAGTAAATACTCGCCCGCATCGATAACCCACTCGCCCCGGGCGAGTGGGCGAGTGGTTATCTGCATCCCTATTTTAAAACCTCGGAACTCTCATTTTCCAGTAAAATTAAATAAATACATTACTTCACATTTATACTTACTGATTCGTTAAACTAAGAATAACTCTTTAATCAACAACTATTTTTAAATTGTAGTTATTTAATCGTTCTTCTAATTGAATAAATGAATATTGGTTTATTAAACTGAGAATAATTCTATATTCAACAATTAGTTCCTAAAATTGTACTTATTTGAAAATTGTTCCAATTGAATAAATGAATTTTGATTTGTTAAACTGAGAATAACTCTTTAATCAACAACTATTTTTTAAAATTGTAGTTATTTGATCGTTGTCTAACTGAATAAATGAATATTGGTTTGCTAAACTGAGAATAACACTATATTAAGAAATTGGTTCTTAAAATTGTACTTATTTGATAATTGTTCCAATCGAATAAATGAATTTTGATTTGTTACACTGAGAATAACTCTATATTCAACAGTTAATTCTTAAAATTTTACTTATTTGAGAACTGTTCCAATTGAATAAATGAATTTCAATTTGTTAAACTAAGAATAACTATATTCAACAATTAATTCTTAAAATTGTACTTATTTGATAATTTTTCCAATTGAATAAATTAATTTTGATTTCTTACACTGAGAATAACTCTATATTCAACAGTTAATTCTTAAAATTGTAGTTATTTCATAATTGTTCCAATTGAATAATTGAATTTTGATTTGTTAAACTGAGAATAACAAATATTCAAAAATTAGTTCTAAATTATAAGATTTTGATAATTGTTCTAATTGAATAAATGAATATTGATTTGTTAAACTGAAAATAACTCTATATTCAACAGTTAATTCTTAAAATTGTACTTATTTGATAATTGTTCAAATTGAATAATTGAATTTTAATTTGTTAAACTAAGAATAACTCTACATTCCACAGTTAATTCTTTAAGTTGTACTTATTTGATAATTGTTCCGATTGAACAAATGGAATTTTGATTGTTACACTGAGAATAACTATATTCAAGAATTAATTCTTAAAATTGTAGCTATTTCATAATGGTACCAATTGAATAAATGAATTTTGATTTGTTAAACTGTGAATAACTCTATATTCAAGAATTAATTTTTAAAATTGTACTTATTTGATAATTGTTCCAATTGAATAAATGAATATTGGTTTGTTAAACTGAGAATAAAAAAATACTCAACAATTAAATTTTAAAATTATAGTTATTTGATAATTGTTCCAATTGAATAAATGAATATTGATTTGTTAAACTGAGAATAACTATTTAATCAACATTTAGTTCTTAAAAGTGTACTTATGTGACAATTGTTCCAATTGAATAAATAAATATTGATTCAAATATTGAGATTCTTAGGATAATTACTTGAATACAAATAACTATTCTAATATTTTTAAAATTTGTCAAATAATGAATAGAATTCATCCAATAACGAACTTTCGAAAATTTTTAATTTCATATTCTGGGTGAACATCAGCAAATTTTGAGTTTTTTCTCAATATATGTGACTATCGATAGTTTACATATTTTAATAGCATTTCCTGGAAGGACACAAATACTGCCTTAAACACTTAGTGTTTTATTTCTATAAGCGTAATTTCAACTATAATTGTGAAATTATTTCACACTGCAAATAGTAATAATAATGAAGTTTTGAAATATAGTTTGTCAGGTACGACAATTAAAGATACTTCGCAGCATTTACACGGTTAAGACAGAAAAAACTCAAGATGTCCAATCAGGATTTTAGTCCGGATCTCTCGACTACAGTACGTGAACGCTACCCATACTATCTTTATCAAATACACAAAAAGAAAGAAAAAATGAAAGTAAATCATGCATGAAAGTGTTAATAGTACCACTGCCTATTTACTTAAATAATCTGGGTTAAGAGTTAAAGGAAAATAAAAAAATAACGAGCCTGAACCAGTCTTTGAAAAATTATGTTCGAATTACAGCAATCGTATCACAAGGTTCAAAACACAATGTTCAAAGAAAATAGTATTATTGCAGAAACTCTATATTTAACATTTAAAGCAAAGGTATTCAGTTATTATCTATCTTTAAAAACTGAGCAGGCAGCAAACGAGCGAATTAATTTCATCGGTCCACGTGACGTCAGTCATAGATCAAAACAAAGATCGAGTTATCAGGGTTGCCAGAGATATTACCTTTACGTAATATTTCTTATGCATAAATCAGTTTTTACCAGAAAACTAAAGCAAAAACAAACTAATTAACCAATAATGTTTACACTCTGTATTAATCTAATTCGCAGCAACTTTGTGTAATCTATTTTCTTGTACTGTACGATGTAGAAAGGAAATGTCAACATTTAATAATACTTTACACTTTTTCCTGAGAGAAAAATAATTATAGAAAATGTTTCCTCATAATTTCATAACTGGAATTCCGTTCAGTTCCTCAAACAAATAAGCTTGTCACGGAATCCATCAATAACTGATGAAATATACTCAATACAAGAGTATATTCTTTCACGTGAAATATAATCCACATTCAACAATGAATATGATGGATATTACGTAAGACTTGGAGAGGAGAGAAGAAGTATGTATGCTAATGTATATTTGGAAGATATTAATTCAGTAGAGATAAGATAGGCTGGTTATAAAGTATCTGGAACTAACTGATGTTTCTGTTATGATTACAGGTAACCATAGCACGGAACAAATAACAAAATCTGAAGAAAACACTATACATTAATAATAACTTGTGTTAAAGTTTTGAGAATTAATCGGTGTCTTCAAACAAATATCTTATCATCTAATGATGGTAGTGTGTCTAACAAATGATAAATTGCCGAAACTTTAACGCAAGCTATTATTATTATATAGTTATTTTCTTCAGATTTAGTTATTTATTCACAATTATAGATAGATTCATAGCTAGTATTAAGAATGTTATTAATACTGTATATGGTTAGTGCTTTCGTCAGATTTAGTTATTTATTCACACGTAAAGTTATATTCATAGCTAGTATCAACAATACAGAGCCTATAAATTAAGAATGTTATTAATATTGTATATGGTTAATGCTTTCGTCAGATTTTGTTATTTGTTTATAGTTAAAGATAGGTTCATAGCTAGTATGACCAATGCAGAACCTATAACTTAAGAAGTTATTTATATATGGTCAATCCTGTTGTCAATTTTTATTATTTATTTAAATTAATGATAGATTTATTGCTAATATGAATAACATATAACCCATAAATTAAGATTGTTTTAACTAATATTAGCTGTGTTCAAATAATGACACTGAGGATAGCAAATGATAGGTTGAAAGAATAATCCTGTACAGTGGACACAAAGCTCACGTCACTTCAACTCTATATGTTTATATATATATATATTTTAAAATAGTTGTAATGTTGTAAAAATCCAGATTGGATATCTTCTGTGTATCCTTATATGTTAAAGAGAATTCAAAGAAACGTGATGGAACGTTTGAAGAAATGTGAGATTGGTAGCTGAAATGTGGAGCATGTAAGATTAGAGAATATTTTCTTCGTTCATTGCAGCCTTTTTTTTTAGGCAACTATATATGAACTCCTGAATAATTTAATTGATTATATTAAAAATTAATAACACTACTAGCCGATTAACTTAATCGTTGTTTCTAGCGGATTAAATACATGTTTGGTACAGTGTGATGACAATCGGTCGCACATTTCTTTCTCACGGCAATAAGATGAAGTACACATCTTTATTATATACATGAAGCTCTCACTGAGAAGGGGAAAGCTTACAAAAAGTACATTTTCTAATTCTATATAGGCTTTGCCACAAACTGTGGAGCTTCTTTTCTCTTCGACCACGATCTTTTTTGCACATTGTTTTGGAAAGTTATCCACTTTTCATCACTCGTGGTCAACCGCTTCAGAAATAGCTCGAGTTCGTCACGTTTCAGTAGAGATTTGCACATAGAAATTAGATAGACTAAACGTTTTTGAGTCAGATTATGCAGCACCCAAATATCGAGCTTCTTTTACAGCCATGGTTGAATATAAGTAATGAATGTTTAGGTCATTGGCGATATCATGGCATACCGATCTTGCTTGACTTTTACCAGAATATTGTCCGCTTTTTCTGTGATTGGTCGGCCATTGTGAAGAGCATTCTTAGTCATCAATATTTCTAGAACGAAAGCAACTGAACCATCTTTTCGTTGTTGCTTTTGATAACGTTGTTGGCCCATACATAGCACAAATGTCTTCTGGGCATGTGTATCACTTGCACTTTTATCGAAATAAATCTGTAAAATGTAGCGCAGTTTTTCGGAAAGTTCATTCATCTTCATGGCACAATGTCTTACGTCTGATCCTAAGAATCCTATCATGTTTTACACATTTACTAGCTTCAACTGTCAGCTGGCAAGTGACGCTAAGCCTGACTCACTATGAGTAATATACTCTGAGATTTGGGACACTAACACTGATTCGTACGTAAAAGGCTAATACTTTTTAGACTACCTGATATTACAAGAGACTGCCGCAAAAATTACGAGATATTATTAAGGCAAAAAATGGTTTTTACTCTCGAAAGACATGTTGCTGTTAGTGGGCAATGCGCTGCACACCGACTAGCGGAAAGACGCACTATTTTGCACCAATGTGGCTACGAATATTTACCCCACCCACAATATTCACCCAATCTGGCTCCATCTGGTTACTTTCTCTTTCAAAATATGAAGAAAAATTCGTGAGGTAGACGTTTTTGAGGATGAGGTGGAGGTTATTAATACCGTGAAAACTAGGATTGTTCCAACTCCACACTCTTTTATACAGATAATTTAAACAGACTGATTCATAGATTGAGAAATGTAGAACAATATGAGGTGAATATGTAGAGAAGGACACGTCCCTGAACCATCCGTATCTCATCTCTATCATGGTGAGGGTAAGGACTTTCTGGTCTGCCCTCGTACAAATATAATGGTTCAGATGAACGGGCAAAAGTGAGAGTGGGATAATATAATAAGAAAATGAACTAAAATATCATTAGGTTGTACTTCAGTTTTAGACAAAAGTAATTATCCAAATAGTAGCCAAGGTATGATTGTCGTACTATGAAAAATCAGTTTTAAAATGTTATCATCACCTAATGGAAAATCATATTCACGGAGAAATTAAATGTCGACTAAAAGCAGGGAATTCGTGTTACTATTCGGTTCAGAATCTCTTGTCGTCGCGAATTCTGTCGAAGAATTTGAAGCTTAAAATATATAAAACGATAATCATGCCGGTTGTTTTGTATGGCTGCGAAACATGGTCACTTACTCTGAGGGAAGAACATAGACTGAAAGTATTTGAGAACAAGATCCTGAGACGAATATTCGGACTCAAGAGGAACGGGAATGGGGAATGGCGGAAACTTCATAACGAGGAACTACATAATTTATATGGTTTACCCAACATTGTTAGGGTCGTCAAGTTTAGGAGGCTTAGGTGGGCGGGTCATGTAGCTAGAATGGAAGAAAGTAGAAAAGCTTTCAAAGTCTTGACTGGAAGACCAATCGGAAAACGACCATTAGGAAGACCTAGGCGCAGATGGGAGGACAATATTAAGATGGATCTCGCAGAGATTGGAATACAAAGTAGAAACTGGATGCAGTTAGCTAAGGATAGAAGTCAGTGGAGAGCTTTTGTGAACGCGGCATTGAACCTCCGGGTTCCATAGGCCATAGAGTTAGTTAGTTATCATCACCTAATGTTTATCTATGCTCACTTTTGTCTATTTAACTATCTTTAGAAAACAGATCGTCTTCCTTAGCCCAAAGGGTATAATGAGTAACGTTAAACTGGAAGATTTCATTTCATTTCTTTAGAAAACAGGCTACATAATGTGTTTTTGCTTTCTTCCGGAACTCCGAATATTATGTCTACTTTTCCTTTCCTTAATTCTCATACGCAATGCTCTCTGGTTTTTCTGCTTGGCATTTTCTGCAGCTGGAGTTGGCTGGTTAGTCCTCAGCCACCAAGAAACAAAACTAACAAGAACTAAATTATAAATTAAGCCTTCTCTGTGGATGGGGTGGAAATGGAGTTATATGAGTGACGGCTGTTAAGGGTGGAGAATGAAATTCAAGGTGGAGAAATAAATGCGGGTTGATTTGGTTTGTAATGAAGTCGTCAAAGTATAAGTATGTACTGGGGAAAGACTTATAGAAATGAAGTCATGAATCTTCAAGAAGACTTGAGTGGAAAGATCTTGCTGGCCCATGGAAATTAAGTGGTTAGATCTGAGCCAGATCGTGAGGTGAAAGGTCTGAACTGAAGGCTATTCGAGTTAAAAGTTGTTAAGCGTATTGTAACATATATGGTTCCTTCAGACATTTTATTGAGATTGTTTGGATAAGTATCGATAAACCATTGCCAATATATTACTTATTTCATACATTTTTAGATACAATTTTGTATAATTTCAACTAAATATCTATGCAAGAAATATACATTTTCAATAGAAGTTAAAATATAAAAGAAACATTTTTAAAGGTGCTACAACCGACCCCTAAATCCAAATGTCTGACCATCTGCTTCCTCAACTACCTACTCACACATGCATTCTCTTTTTAATTGGCGAGAAATTAATATTATCTGTTTGTTGACCGGGCGAAAGAGGTTTCTGACAGAGGTTGAAGGTAAACGTTCTGGAAGAACTTCTTCAAGTTGCCGCCCATTCAGGTCAGGGTTGGATTGGAAGGAAGAAGATTGAAGCCTCAAGGTAAAAAAAAAAAAAAAAAAAAAAAAAAAAAAAAAAACTTCCCTTCCCTCGCTCTTTGGATGTTCATCCGTTCAAGACGATGCTTGTTGTCGATCAAAAAAGGTTTTGCAAGGTAATCATACGTAACAAAACTCGAGAACGTTAAGATCTTTGACAATGGAAGGTAGTCGAGGTCTTGTGTACAAGAACCAAGCCCAAACAATGATTTTGGTAAAGGGTAATGCTGTAGTATGTTGCTCTTAGGAAGATAGGTTATTCTTTTAGATTTTCCGTTATAACACACAAAACATCGTTACATGTATTGGGAATTAGAATAAAAACCCAAAAATTTAAATAACATCTCCTGAGAATATATTACGACATAAATATTAGAAGACTTATATTGTACACTTTATACAGACAGAACTCAAGTGAGGATTTATCCGTTCTTGTAGAAATAGAAATGCACTCCTCAGTCATTATTTCAGAAACACGAGATCAACTCACCTGCATCACAAACTCCCGGACTAGAATTACATGCTTTATTAAACTTTAAAGTCAAATGGTTCCTTAAAGAAGGGTTTTTAGAGGAGAGAAAAAATTCGTCAGTAAAGTAATTACTGCAGTTGTTTCATATTTTACATCAAATGTCCTATGCTATTTCAATGTTAACACAGTCTTCTTTGCTGATGTAGTGGCTACCTCCCTTCACCTTTGGTGCACGAGATTGCAGGTTCGATTCCCGGAAAGAAAGCCTTGATATATGAATGTATTACCATTGTTCGCATTCCACCTTAAAGTGTAGGTCCACGTCTCATTCTGTGCTGAAATAGGACCCTAAACGTCTCAACCAACTAACCAATCATTGTTATCATTAAAAGTACAGCCAAATTCAACATTGAAATTTTAATACTTTCTATGTTAATTTTCTGTAGCATTGTTGACTATAATTATTCATTATTCTCTCCTATGCTCTCGCATTTCTCAATATATATATATATATATATATATATATATATATATATATATATATATATATATATATATATATATATATATGTGTGTGTGTGTGTGTGTGTGTGTGTGTGTGTGTGTATTGCATACAACTACGAATACTTTGCATAATTTCTTAATATTACAAAATATTACCTAGCAACACACTTAGTGTGTTTTCTAGGTGTTTTTCATTATCAAAATATGCTCTATCATAAGGGAAAAAATGAAATCTCTGAGTTTTACGTCCCAAGCTTATGCCGGTTAGGCTAAAGGAGACGGTGATTATGAGAGATGAGTGAAATGGTGGAATGAAGAAAGTGGGAGGAAACGGGAGAACCCCGAGGAAACCCACGAGCACGGTGTTTGTCCACCACAAAGTTCACTTGGCGCGGGCTGGGATCGAACCCGGGATCCCAAGCACCAGAGATGAGCGCTCTACCACTGAGCCACCGCGGCCCCCTCTATCATAAGGGAAAACGCTATATTATCAAAAGATACATTTTGTGAATAATATAACTTCATTGAAAAAAGAAGCTCAAACGCATATGAACATATGAAGTTTTACATAATCTTTCGTTAAAAACGTAGCCGGTAAACACATTCGCTGCATGTAAACATGAATTGAAAATAGTTACTTTCACTGCTTTTGTACAATATTAAGTTTCTGGATAAGGAAGGAACGTACAACAATTTTATGTTTGTACGATGAACGCACATGAAATATTTTCATATATTATGATAATCCCAATGTCAGGTTTTTCCATTACACATTTAAGAAAAATATATTATCCAATAGTGAAAACATCACTACAATAACATCAGTCCTGTTAAGCTTATATAATTGACAAGAATTTTGTAAAAGTAGTATAACGAAAATGGAATGATATTTTGAACAAAAAAAATCGCACTTTCTTGTCGAGTTCCTTAACAATAAATAGCATTTCGAGAATACCGTTTCTGTTTGCAGTTATAAATTGTTAAAAGAAATTAGAAGATTTTTTTCAAATACTTCAAAAACGTTAATAAGTGATCACAAAACTTGTGCACATTCTTAGGAGGAAATTAAATTTACCGTAACCTATTTCTGTTGTTTCTTATTAGAATTTGAAAATTAATTTCGATGTTAAAGTTGCTACAGTGTTGTTGGTACTGGTAAAAATATCATCCAGCAAACGTTCTAATCTTAAATTTGCATACCAAGTTATTAGATAACTTTTTGTAATATTTTGCTATTACACACACACACACACACACACATATATATATATATATATATATATATATATATATATATATATATATATATATATATATATATATATATATATATATATATATATATATATATATATATATCGGGTGCTCTAAAAATGGCGCCCATGGACCACAGAGCATTATTCTATACGTCAAAATAAATAATATATGTATACCTTTCGAGTCCTTGCCTGGAGACACAAATTGTACTATGTGGCAACGTCGCAAATAAAGAACCATAAATTAGATCTACCAATCTATCAAACAGTTATATCGACTCTTTCCAGATGGCAGCTAAAGTCGATATTGATTGACACTAGCATCACTTATTAGTGTAGTAATCGATTCAACTGCTTGTTGTATTCACAAAATAATGCTAATGGCTTCAAGTTAATCTGCGACGTTGCCACATTGTGGAATTTTGATTCCCCCTAGCGACTGAAAGAGGCCCCGTAGGGCATACCATCATATAACATTTTCGCTTTATTTTGGCCTGTAAAACAGTACTCTGTGGTCCATGGGCGCCATTTTTAGAATACCCGATATAAACGCTGTATGCATAAGAACTGATAAATCTTATCACACAATGAAACATCTTATATTTACTTAGAAGCAGAATAATATCAAAAGTTTTAAAATATACTTCTTTAGTTTATAATATACTCGAAAACAAAACTTTCAATTTCTATTCACATGTAAATTGAAATCACTCCTAGTTTCAGATTGTGTTTTTTTTATTTATTATTTAACGAGAAACCACTCTATGTGTTTTGTGAAGACACGAGGGGTCATAAATCTACCTGAAGCCCACTGACAATGTAGATTTATTCTTGTAAGAAGATGCAATAAATTTACAAGAATTAAGAAGGGAAATCTCCGTACTTAGCATTTCAAAAGTAAATAACATTGAATTGTACTTCAAACTTTATAGTACTCCACAAGACTTTTTTTTTTCTTAAATTTGTTTTCAGTTTAGGTCACGATAGACCGAAAGAAGAAGATTTGGTACTTTTCTCAATTGTGATATATACAGTATTCTGACAACTCCTTCCCTTACAAGTAGCAGTACTTGTATTCCATACTTCAAGTTTTTACTCACAGTACACAAGCCGGACACATACACACACAACATGCGAGTTGGGTATCTGTCCTTTTGTTAACACTTCAGTGATGTACTTAAATATTTATGTTGTTGTGAAGAAAATATATACAAGTGTGTACAATCCAGTCCTCCTGGTATGTGTGTATGTATTATGCATGAATGAGTGTAACATTTTTCAAACCTATTGAATGAGCAAAGGGATTGACACTGCAGTTTCTGTATTGTCCTTTCAACAATACCGCGTTTTAGCAAGTTGACCCTATATAATAGAAAATGACACCCATTATTTAGCTGAAACCTTCTGGTTCTCTGTTCAATGATCACTCTCAAAGGTCAAGAAACCTTAATATAATAGACACAAACATTTACCGCTCGAAAAACATTTATTACATCTCTTCTATATACGAAGGAAGTTTAATAGAAAATAAAAGGTCAAGAAAGAAAATCAGTCAGTTTGATTTAAGAGCTTGATTTGGTCAAGAAAGAAAACTTATTCTAGAATATAAAAGAAAACAGAATGCCCGCTATGTGTTGAGATTATTTGGAAACAAAAGATATATAAATTATCTCTACGCTATAAAATGGTTTGAAATTTTGGGATGACAAATTAACCTGCATATAATGCAAAGCATGCGCAGACCTCACGGTGAGCAAGAAAGAACGAAATCCTTGTATTTGAAACATTCCAGAAAAAAATGTTTACTAATTTTATATTGTTCAGTGGTACTTATACCAAAATATTATAGAGGAGCATTTACCAACCTGTATAACACAATGTTTATACAAATGTATGTTCGGTATTTCTTTTTAAAAGAAATGTTGTTTACATTCAATACAAACAAATTCAGTGTTGTCTGTAAACTAAAACTAATTCGACTTAAGTAAAAAAAAAAAAATCATTAAGTGAAAAATAAAATTACAAAATGATGTCCATTTGGCATTCCAAGTGTATGGGACAATTTTTAAAATACAAACAGAAATTAAAAGACGAAATACATGTAAACTAAGATATAAGATATTTGGTTGAGTAAATGAAATGTCCACCCCAGGTATAGTTAATTTCTTCAACCGAAGTGCAGTTCGTATATAAAGAATACAACCTTCTACGCGTGGTGATTCGTGCCATCAGTAAAGCCACATTGTCACGTTACAAGAACTTGTAGCTGTCATTAAAAAAAAATCTTAAAACCCTACCATATTTCACCGTGTACACATAGTCTTGTAAGGGTCATAAAACATTTTTTCCATCTTGCAAAGAGTCGAACAGTGTCCAACCTTCTGGGACGTCTTGCTTGCTACCTGCTATCGCCCTCCCGCTGATATAAAGGAAAAACTAGTTTCGCTGCTTCCGAAACAACGGATTCTTTTGGACAGGGAGGGGAAGTGCACCAAAATACACGTTTTTAATATGGAGGTTAATTGTTTGTCCACTAAAGTGCAGTGCTGCAACGGTGGTGACACCTTTCTTGTTTACAGGAAGTTGTAAAATCCAACAGTAGATAGAAAGATCGGGTAGCAAGGTCTTTTTTTATGACAGCTACAAGATTCATGTAAATGGAAACGTGGTCTAAGTCATTGTTTGAGGGATCTTGCGCAAAACACTCCAATAACTAAATAACCAACCTGAACACTCATTTCAAACAATTGACAGTCGCTTGTCAACTCCAAGTGGAGTCTTAGTTGTCACAGTTCCAAATGTTGTCCTTTAAGTTTGTGTTCGATTTCCTGTCCCCAAGATCAACTTCTTTGTTCTTACGTTGTCTGAATCTGTTTCATATTAGCCGTAGTATTGATAAGAAAGAACAGACACAATGGGCATTAGACGTTGCAATCCCGCAAATGTATTCAAAAGAATTTCGGAGGGAGGAAGGGATACTCTTGTAAAAATTTGCATGGAAACTTCAAAACAAATTTGCCGAACTGCACTCCTATTGAGTGAACACACTATACTTCATTCGAAAGGCAAAAAACAAAAAGAAAGAAAAGAAATAGAAAACTACAATACCTAGTTCATCAAAGTAATTGCCTTCAGCAATCACATATTTTTACTATCGTTCAGCCAATGATTGGAATCGGTGGCAAAAAAAAAAAAAAAGTCCGGAGTCTGTGATCCCAAGAAGTCCTCACCGCCCAATCATCAAGGAAGTCTTCCCTTCCAAGAAGTGATCGAAATGCCGGAAGAGGTGATAGTCGGAGGGAGAGACGTCAGCAAAATACGATGAGTGAGAAAGACTTTCGTACTGGAACTCATTGTGAGGCTGCAGCGTTCTTTGAACGTGGACGTGAACTATCGTGCAACACGAGGATTCTATGCCTGTTGAAAATTGCTGAATGCTTACGGACAAGTTTGCAGTGCATTTAATGGATTCAGGACTATAACGGTTTGCAGTGATGCTTTTGCCTCAACGAAGAAAGAAGCAGTACCTTCTGTGAGTATAGTGGTTTGGTACATTGTTGTAGACGTTGATCGCGAAGAGCCACTGTCCTGCCACTTATGATTATAGTAGAAGATCCATATTTCAACTGAAGTGACAATCCGATGCAAGAGATCGTCCAAGTTATTCAATACACTCAGGGAACTGCACATCTCCAGAATGCGATTCTTTTTGGCCAGTGTCAACTTATGTAGCATTCATGAGTCCAATTTTTTAATCTTACTGATTACACGGAAGTCACCGAACGATAGGAGTATGGTGTATGTCTGACTCTTCTGAAACGGCATAAACACTTTTGGGAGAGTCTGCTTCCGTAGTGTTCCTGAGGAATTTATCTGAATGTGACATTGGTCGGTCCCCACGGGTCTTATTTTACAACACTCTCACTGGAATGAAGTTTGACAAACTGACTGTGAAAGGTGCGTTCATTCGCCATCCTCGCCCAAATGTAACGTTATTTTTTCTTTCTTTCTTTTTCTTCTTTTTGCCGCTTTGCTGTGCAGAATGACTCATTTGAAGAAGTAAAGAAATATCATTCGCAATTTCGTGTTCACCATGGTGCAGTTTCATATGATCCTGTTCAACAACATACTCCCAGCTGATAGTTGGGTATCCCAGCTTGTTTACTCTACATGTACCGGACTTGTGACAATAGGTGCGAGATCTTACTACATTCCTATGTTATGTTTCTGAGATGAGTTTTTCCATCAGACTAACTAACTAACTAACTAACTCTATGGCCTATGGAACCCGGAGGTTCAGTGCCGCGTTCACAAAAGCTCTCCACTGACTTCTATCCTTAGCTAATTGCATCCAGTTTCTACTTTGTATTCCTATCTCTGCGAGATCCATCTTAATATTGTCCTCCCATCTGCGCCTAGGTCTTCCTAATGATCGTTTTCCTATGGGTCTACCAGTCAAGACTTTGAAAGCGTTTCTACTTTTTCCCATCAGACTGAACACTTAATTCGCACCTGGCACCAACCTAATAATACCATATATTTAAAAAAAATAGAGGATAAAAAATTAAAATGGTACTCTATAAATTAAAAAATAAAATACAGTTAATTGTCAAAACAGTTGCTGTCAACAGATTTTTAGTGATACGTTTATACTGTAGATAATTAATTTTGGTGTCGTTTGTTTACGGACTCTGACACGCTAACACAAGCTAAACTATTCAAAAGATTCCGATTTTACATATTTCACTGCACTTGACTGCATGATGTAATTATGCAAATCAAGGCACTATTAGATTGTAGTAGTATTGTTAATGTAGTCATGGTTCAAAAGCAAAGTAAATTATATATTCCAAGGCGTTATATGACATGCAAGGTTGTGGTGACCCAGACGTTTATTTACTGTATGTGACGCGTTCAGTGCATAAAGTTCTTTCAGAGCTAAAAAGATTTATGTTCAGATATTGCAAATAACTCCTATAATGTAAAAAAGAGTGTTAACTTTCTCACGTACTTAAGTGCACCGTACAAACTTTATGTCTATTTTTGTCAAAATTTTGATAATTAAACTTGACTACCTTGTGATTTGAACGCCTCACAAGTAGTCAGCACATCAGTTATCATTTATTAAATTATATAATTCGGAAATAGTTTTAGTCTACTGTATTTGATTTCATTTACAAATACGTAAAGGAGCGGATATCATATGGACTCACCTAAAATATATTTTTCAGTTTTTTTTTTAATCGAAAACGAAAGAGAAGCAATCTTGTCCAATTCTTAATACCTTCAAGATCGTAAATCTATAAACCCGGTATATTTATTAAGTATTATAATTTTCTTTCGGCTGTTCCTTGAGAAATAGTGTAATTAGATGCACAATCCAATCCATAAATTGTATGACTCAATTAGTCACCGCGTTTCAACAGTGAAATCTATCGAAGTGAAATCACACACTTGTCTAACATGCCAAATGACCTCGGTGTGAGTTTAGTTGGTGTAAAATAATGATATTTGCACAATTAGTGTAAAAAATTACGTTAAATTATTGAGTTATATGCCAAAAAGGAAGAGCATCATGTAATAAAATTTTACTCTGAAGTTTATTTGTCTGCCTCGAACATTTCAGAATTGAGCCAATTGGATACATTCAACGCATTCTTCCACTCGCGTTTACCATTTACTTTTATTTCTATTGCACAGCATAGCCCAGCTCAATCATCGGGAATATTTTGTAAATTTTTGTCAAAAAGAAAAAAAGAAGGAAAAAGGAAAGCAGAAATGAAAGTAACTTCGTTTTAAATCTCTTATATTCGCCAAATTTGTTTCCAGCTATTAGAATTCGACAATTATAACAGGAATTAATCATTTGAAAAATATTCCTGTTAGAAATCTTTACAACATTATGAAAACAAACTAGAAACAAATATCTATTTGTGTATTGCCATTTGGAGTAAATAAATGAAAATGTGGACACCTTTTTGTCCTAAAACTATAGAGCGAACTGTGCATACATTTGTTCAACTTGATCAAAATGTATCCACGTAATTAAATCGCAATTAAGATAACGGGCGTAGATAAACAATTGCATTCTCTCTTTTAAAAATCGGAAAGTTCCGGGTTCAGATCATGTAGGGCTATTCTGACTGGTATTTCTCCGGGGTTCCTTCAGTCTTACCAGGTAGACGTTGGGTCGGTACCTTAAAATATAAAACTGGCCTATTTAATGCATCTAGTGACTCAGTGTTTGAACACTCGCCTCTGGTACAGGGAACCCCAGGTTCGATCATAGGTGTGGAGTTTTGGGTGGACAATGTCTTGTCCGCGGGTTTTCTTGGAGTTTCCCCGTTTCTTCCTATATTATCATTGCACCAATTATATCATAATAGTTAATTTTCATTAAAGATTTGTCTTCTTTAACGTGAGACGTTGAACTATAAACTTCAGTTTATTTATTTATTTATTTTTTTAATTTCTTCCATGTTTCAGTGTTGAATTGTTTACACGAGAAAATAGATTAAGAGCTGTATCTGGGACTTTGTTTATAGATAAATAAAGAAATAAACAAATAAAAAAGACTTTTATTTTAAACCTTGTACCTCTTTTTATTTACTCCAAATTGTTCCAGTTTACATCTCTATAGTAGAGCTTAATCACTTACAAGTGACGAATAATATTAAGATAAATAATGAATTTCCTTTTATATCGTTGAGAAAGGAGTAATTAGTTTTCTGACATTGTGATATATTTATTATTTTTAATGTGTGAATATTGAAGGGGAAAATAGGCACAAGGAGTCATTCGAAATATATAACAGCTTTAAAATAATGGTGAGATAAGGGACAAAGGAAAATGAATACACACAGGCATCCACGATCTAACCCAGTTGTATACGTATGTGCTATGTAGTGCGTGTCCATTTACACGGACATAAAAAGAAAAAAGACGCGTAATTAAGTACGTACAAACAAAAGATAAGATATCGACGCTTTTTCTTTAAAGAAACCATAAGGCATGTTCGGTATATCTTCTTCTCACCATTCTTAATACATAGTCTGTGAAAAACTTAATTCATTTGAGTGCATTAAGTTCTGTCTAATGCCAGACACTTCTCATGTAGAACTAGAAGATGGTCTGTATATTCAATAATAAAAATTCTTTTAAGAAATAGATAATAGCTATACATAAATTCACTTATAAACTGCATTAATACAGCTTCAGATAGGTTGTGGAGACATTCTTTGCTGAAGAGAATCATCAAAATTTTAGAAAGATATCGGAAAGGTCTTGTAAAGTAATCCACACATATACTTAAAGGTACAGTCTCAATTTTCACTTGATGGAACTGAAAATATCTAGTAGTTGTTGGCATATTAATTGAGTATGGGATTAAAACTAGGAATCTAACAATTGCGAAAGAAAAACTCATTTAAAATTTAACAATTCATTATGATAAACAGGCACCTTGTTTGTTACGAGACTACCTAGTTTTAGATTTGGTGTTGTTGAACTATACCTGTACTTTGTATTATCGAACATGTATATTTTCTATTTTAAATACAACATTAGTTGGATCCTATTATTTTAATTTTATCCAGGGCTGAAATTCACATTATAAATTTAGTTTTCTTTTATCTTAGAACTGAAAGGAGGAGAATTATAAATTTATTTTTTCTTTCGACCACAAAACTTAAATGAACGACATGATCAATTTGTTACAAGAAAAACGTTTGTTCTTTTCACCAGCGTGGAAATGAAAGACATAAATTTGTTTCCCTTTTTTCCCATGACTGACATTTAGAACATAATAATTTTGGTTTTGTTTTATATTAGAGCTCAAAGGAGAAGAATGATAAATTTATTATTTCTTTCGACCACAAAATTGAAATGAAGGACATGATAAATGTGTTACAAGAAAAACGTTTGTTCTTTTCACCAGCGTGGAAATGAAAATCATACATTTGTTTTCCTTTTCCCCATTACTGAAATTTAGGATATTATGAATTTAGTTTTCTTTTATCTCCTGACTGAAAGGAGGAGAATGATAAATTTATTATTTCTTTCGACCACAACTGAAATGAACGACACGATCAATTTGTTAAAAGAAAACGTTCTTTTCACTAGCGTGGAAATGAAAGACATAAATTTATTTTCATTTTTTTCAGAGCTGAATTTAAGGACATGATAAATTTAATTTTCTTCTTCCCCTCCAGAGTTGAAATAAGCATGATAATTTTATTTTTCGTTTGATCACAGTTGAAATGAACGGTATAATCAATTTCTTCTTCTCTTAACGCAAGGTGCTATATGCATGTTAAATAGTATGTTTCTTTATTCTTATTTGTGTGTGTGTGATTTCAGTTTAGCGTCCCTTTCAGCAGCGGGGACTATATGAGACATGGATCTACAGATTAACATAGAATCCGAACCACATGAACTCCCGCCGAGAATCGAATCCGGGTCTACCACGCTAAAGGTGCGTACACTAACCACTTAGCCACGAGGGAGCTCTTCTTTATCCTTAGGTAAAACCTAAACTGTTACTTAGAATTTGGTGAATGAGATGTCGATAGTCTTTATAGTCTCATGACTGATAGGTCTACTTGGTATTTTCTGCTGCATATAAAATAAAACGATAAGTCGCGAGGATTCAAAACTCGCGATTACGGGTATTTGATTACGTATAACAAAGAAAATAAACCAATAAATAATTTACTAAATAAAAAAATGAAGTCATTGGTTTTTTAAGTTCTTAAAAATGAACAATTGCTTCTTCCAAACATTACGTCGCCTCTAATGGAAAAGTACAAGGAGCTCAATATTTTGAATGGGAAAGGTGAGTATAAGTGCACGTGCTTTTAGATTTGCTAATGAGCTCCCTATATGACTATATAGTTCGCGCACGCGTCTTCAGTGAGAAAACCTGGGTTCGATTCCGGCCGGGATCTCATGTGGTTCGGATCTAATGTTACGCTGTAGTCCCACGTCTCATAGAGCCTCGCTGCTGAAAGAAACACTAAACTGTAATCCATCCATCCACCCATAGACCTGTTAGTTCGATCAGTAACCAAACAGAGTACAGGTAAGATAGGCTCTGATTCCAAAGTTTTACGTTGATTTACTGCTAGTAGAAATGTCAAGAGTAGGCATAATAAAATTTAGTTGTGGCAAACTGTATCTTTTGGGTCATATACAGAGGACAAAAGGATTATGACTGGTCCCAATTTTTAAAATAACAGAAGAAATTTAATGTACGGTACTACCATTCTCGTTGCTGGTAAGTTTGTATACTAATTCAAGGATTCAGGATAGAAAAAATGACTCCTAGTCCTGCTATCACTAGCCCATACCACTCAATTTTGAATATCCTTGTTCTCTTTGGTTCTTCATTTGTTAGCACAAGGTTATATATACACATTTTTGTATTTAATTAATTGGTAACACTTTTATGCTGCAAACTGCATTGTATATAAAAGTTGTAAAGCTTGATGAAAAAGGAAATAGATTATACAAGTTTTGTGTGATTATTTTGATTATTTCTGGATAATTTTTACTCACAGACAGCAAACACAGAGCAAGAGAATCAAATACTGTTTTTAGTTTCTCGTAGTTAGTTTTTACTATACTTTTAGTTATACAAAGATGTTTCATTTTGCCATTTCGCATTGAGTAGTCCTAGTCCTAGTCCTAGTAGTCCTAGTAGTCGCAGTAGTCGTAGTCCTACGAGTGGTCCTAGTAGTCGCATTGAGGCAATGCTTAGGAAATTTTGAAAGTGTTTTTCATTATATTAATTTTGCTTAAATTTGAGTAAAACTTCTCCCTGAGCAAAACAATACTTTATTGTAAACATTATTCACGTGTAACAGTTTCGCCAGCTATCCACATGGGTTCATCAGATCAGATACTGTCTGATGAAACCAAGTAGATAGTTGGCGAAACTGTTACACGTTAATATATGTATACAATAAACGTATTGTTTTGCTCAATGAGTAGTTTAAATCAGATCTAAATTTTATTTTGCTCTTTTTAAATTTAAGATTTTCAGATATTTCTTGATCGCCAACCCAATATAAATTTAGAATCTCAGAAGTCTATTGATTTCTGTCTTCTTGGTTTCCGTTATAAATAACTAACCTGTTTTTAAATGTAACACATAAGTGATCATTTTATGCCTGCTATCAGTGACATGGACATTGGAGTTGGCCACTGCTTGATTGAACATTGGTCACCATGATCTAATTCATTGTATCATTGTTAGTTATTAAGAGCGTTTGAGTGGTCCATTACAATACGAATATTCAACCGAAAGGAAACCAATACAGAAACAATATAAGATATTACAAAATTTTCTTAAGATTCCCTATGTTGAATCCTTCGTCAAATGACAGGCTGAAGAAACAGTAGGTTGCAATAGGCGTTGGGAATATTAAATAAAGCTTCCTACAATAATAATAATAATAATAATAATAATAATAATAATAATAATAATAATAATAATAATAATAATAATAATAATAATAATAATATAATCTTTATTTCAGTATGGTATCAGAGCACTACATTACAGTTGAATAATAATTCTCATGTTAATAATAGTAAATAAGAAAACTAAAACGATTAGCACTAATATTAAACACAATGTAGATAAAAGTCAATTAAACAGAAATAATTCCTTGTGAACGCTGTGAAAATTGTCAAACTCTCTATCTATCTATCTTAAACAACAAAAAGCTAAGAACACGTCTTAAAATTACATTTTAGCTTAATTCTTCTAAACGTTATTGTTTAATACCTATCAGTCAGATCTCACAAAATTTGCACTTGCTTAATACATTAAGGCTAAAATTTATGTACTTAATGAATCTGTCAATGTTTTTAAAATTTCACATTTCCATTCCAGAGGAACTACAATCGTGCTATTTCTTATGCTATGATTTGATACTTTTAAACCTGTTTCGTAAACAGTATTCATTGATATAAACATTATCAATAATAATAATAATAACAATAAAGGATACAAAATAACAAAATGAAACTATCTGCATAAATATCTATTTTTAGGTTAGAAAAAGAACGGCATGTTCACCTTTGTTCATTATACGTATTTAAATGATACGAGAGTTACTTTAAAGAAAAGTACTGATTGCTCTTCCTCGAAACATAGCTTTCAACACTTCGATGCCGATAGCTCTTAGATTATAAATAGATGTAATGAAAAAGAAGGGAAGTATTAAAAAAAACTGCTTAAATTAACGACAGTATTCATACAAAGGTGTTCCATCAATATGTACGCCATTAAATCTGTCATTAGTTGCTTGGTTATGTATGATGGATGTTCCTCTCAAGGTCACACCTTAACTTAAACATTGATGTCCCGTTGTGAATATTGTGTTTCCTCCCACGCCTTCACTCACCATGCTACTACATGACCTTCCGTTATAAAACTTCTATGATGGGGTTAAGCAACTTCCTAGGTCATGTCTTCTTCTACTACCTCGCAAATTAGCGGTTAAAAAAGAGAGATACTATTATTATTCTTCCATATGAACACTGGAATTTACGTTTAGTATCTATTTATGCGCTTAACTAGAAATGGAGGATTCCTTTCCTTTAAAGGAAGTTCTTACTCTTTTCATGAGAACGTTAACATTACCTTTATTATGCATTTAACTAAAACTGATGCACTTTGTGCAATCTTAACTACACGGAAAGCATTTGTACTGCATTATCAATTAGTTTCAATAGGCCTGCTAGCAGTGTATGAACTACGCAGTTACTGCTTGTGTATACACCTTAAAATGAGTCATCTGGGAAATTTCTTGGAAGAAGTTAAACCAGGATCTGTACCTAAAGGCATTACAGAAATACTTCAAGTATCGCGGTTACTGTTTCGACTAAAAATATAGCAGTAGTCGAATTCACGATAGTCGGGATAAACAACGCCATTAAAATGGGTGACCAATGCCACGCATTTTTCAAATCTATTAATTAAGGTTTATATCTATATCTATATCTATCTATCTATCTATCTATCTATCTATATATATATATATATATATATATATATATATAGATAGATAGATAGATAGATAGATAGATAGATAGATAGATAGATAGGTAGATAGATAGATAGTGTTATGTAATAAAAAGTAGTAGTGTCTCAGTGTACTCCGCGTGAAGAAGTTTGGTTTGTTTTTTGGTACATCAAGCTCCTTAAGAAGCTACATTTGACTTAGCTTAAGCTTAAATACAGTATTTCATTTCAAAGTAAATTAAGTATACTTTACGATGAATGATATTTGAAAATATGAATGATTTAATTCTTCAGATTTATGAAGTAGAAAGTCATTTAGTTTCATTTTAGAGCATATGTTGTGTATTCCACGGACAGATTAGTATTTTAGCATCCTAAACATTATACTAATCCGTTAATCTCAACAACAATGGGGTGGTCTGTCAATCAAGAATGATATTCATAATGACACCCATGGGAATACATGGGGAACCGATTTTTGATTGTTCATATCTTGAGATCAACTGTATGGATCAGCTCCTAAGAACTCGATTCCTAACTTTTGAGTTTCTACACCCTGATCAAAATTGATTGTGATCCATCAAATAGTTCTTCAGGTTTTGTGTCTGTCGGACGGACAGACAGAGTAAATATATATAAAAGAATTTTTATTAATGCAAATTCCTTAAAAATGAAGGTTGATTAATTAAAAAAACAAGATAATTCTTTAATTTTATTTTTTATGTAAGGAATATATACGAAAAAAATAAATATCCACTTGTACTTGATACAATGACAAACTGTTACTGGCAAGTGGTAAGCAGGTGATGTAGAATAGAAACGAAGCGCTATAAGAACACCACCTCGGGAATACTACAACTGGCCCCAATACTTCGAATTTGGAGGACAATAATTGGAGTTTTGGAATGCAATAAATAAGAATAAGGAATTAGGAATTAGATTTCTGGGCTGTCGGCATCGAAGGGATGACGTCCTGTATATTAGGGATGACGTCCCTCGGCGAGCACACTATCCGATGAAAGGGAAGGAAGAAAGGATTGGGGAAGGAAGGAAGCAGCCTGGGACCATTATGTTAGGTACCACCCCACCATTTGCCTGGTATGAACGAGGGAAACCCAGAAAAGACCTTACTCAAGATGGTTGGCCTGAAAAAACTGTTACACTTTTTCGACCGAGTGTCCCCACCGCGAATCGAACTCGGGACCGTTCGCACCGAAGGCGAGAGCTCTTTGGCTACTGCGTCACGCAGAGCCACTAGCGATAAATAAGATTTGCAATACTCGAGGTATTCCTGTATTCCAATATTCTCCCAGTGATACTGAAGAAAACCTTGGGAAACCACAGATGTAATGTCCTCCTGCGGGATTCGAACTCGGAATCTCTTGATTGTAAATGGAAAGAATTTACAGTTCATCCACGCTGCACGGTAAACTACATCATTTACTGCATCACTTGTGTGTCACCATGCACTTCTCAGTATTCTGCTGTAGCTTTTCTATCCTCAATTCCACCTTGTCCCTACACTTTTCTACTTTCTATTATCATACTATAATGTATCCCGTGTCCCCGCCATTGCTACAGACGCTTGTACTGTAATACTTTACTTAGATTAAACAATTAGATGTTACAATTTCGATTTTGATTAATTTTGTTGCCAGTCTATCTTATTTTGTAAAATATTTAGTTTCAACAGAACACATTCAGAAGCGGTTTCGTGATTCAAGTAATATCATAAGAAAATAATTTTTAATGATAACTTCTGTAAAATTTATTCCATTTTGATGCAATATGTTATTTGTTATCTTCAAGGCTTAACAATCGCTTCCAATCAAAAATTAGAGTTGAATTTAGTTTCATTTTTTAAAATATATGCCATGCTAATTTCGAAAAATTCTCTGATATTCATGAAAACAACTACGTGTCTATTACTATGTGTCAGACTTAAGACTTAAACTCTACTTGATACAACTTGTCCCTTCTGACAATTGTTTTCCTCTGTTTTTCCTTCATGCACGTGGTCATAATAATCAGGCAAGAAGAACTGTTTCTATGGCAACAGCACGTTCAGCCAATTATAGTGCCTCATTTCGCTTGCTCCGCAATTGTAAACATTCCACCCTTTCCGCACGTTGCCAATTTGAGTGTAAGCAAATGCACATCGATTTAGTCAAATGTCAACTTGAGTAGCAAACCTGCTTGTTATTGAGAGCATTCTTTTTAATTCTCTTTTGTGTCATTTAATTTTATAAAACTGAGATTTACTTGCAGTGAATAATTTCATGTTTCAGTACCGGACACCAAAGCTGGCAACACAGCATTGAGCACCACGTGAGCGCAGCGAGCTCTCAGAAGGGACAAGTAAGTATCAATTGTAGTATAATAGCCTAATTCCTATTTGTAAATGTTGAAGTCAGCCAATCATAAGGGAATGCATTTATCTCATCCTAAAACGGCCACAAACCAAAAAAATGTTTTAAAACCTGATATATTTATAAAAATAATTTCAATGATTTCTTTCTCTTTTCTTTCAACGATTTTTTTGAGTTAAAGTTTTCACAAATATGTACTTATTTAGAAATAACTATTGTTTTACGACTAGCATCCTATTCTTCATGAAATTTACCTACAAAAGAGGGCGTGTTAATTAAAATTGTATGTTAATATCGATTAATTTGAGGAACAAAAGCAATTTTTACTCTACCACATGCCCCATTCTCTATGGCAAATACTTCTATAACTAAATTATGTCTTCACTGCATCAAAGGATCTCTACTACTAATAAAGTATTTGTTTCCCGTTATGAATTTAGGTGTTACGCTTCTATACGACCATTTATATCACTTTTATTTCTTCACATAGAATAGGAAATTATTTCTTTCTTGAAGATATGCTACTGCTATCATGTAAAATCTGATGCATTTGTTAATCTGAAATAGTTGGAACCGATACATTTCCAGATTAGGAAATGCTGGGATTATCCGAAACTATTGTCATAGTAGTGAATATGTATTATTTTCAAGTATAGCGTGTATTTTGTTCTGTGCCAAAGTATTTTGCTTCCGGTTCTTTAAAGGTTTAAAGACAACAAGCCTTTAGTTGAATATATTGACAAGGAATAAATGATAAAGACCATTTGAGAAAATAGAAATTATATTTTTTGAAACTTAAAATTTAGAAAATGAATTAAAAACTACGTTATTTACTTGTAAGTGAAAGGAAACTAAGAATTTCACATCTTTGAATTTCTTAAAAAATATTATGTTTTATGCATACAATGATATTAGTGATACAGATGTACTATGTGTATTATTGTGTAATTTATTTGTGCGTTTAGTAACACGGAAAAATGTGTATTTTACATTTATATTGGATTTAAAAAGTACCTTCTGAATAACAAATAATTAGCAGTGTCACGTGTACACTACGTGAAGGAGTTTGGATTGTATGGTGTAAATTTTCGATTTTATTGTTTTCGAGAAGCTGTTTTCTGCTTTACTAATCATATGTTTTTAAATAGGGTAGTCTTGGTCCCGCTTTCTATTTCTTACCTATGATTTTGAAAAAAAGAAATGAAACGAAATTTCAGTTTCACGTTCCACAATTATGCCCATTAGGATAAGAGAGATGGATGATTTTAAAGCAAGAGAATGATGGAAGAGTCGGTGGAATAAGAATGTGAGAGGAAATGGGAATACCCCGAGAAAACCCACGGATATAACACACCACAAATTTACTTGGGCGGGGATCGAACCAGAGACTCCACGCATTAGAGATAAGCGCTCTACTACTGACTAAGCCACCATGACGCATCAGAGTTAAGCGCTATACTACCGACTGAGCCACAATGACGCATCAGAGATAAGCGCTCTACTACTGACTGAGCCACCATGACGCATCAGAGATTAGTTCTCTACTATTGACTGAGCCACCATGCCCCCTAACTTAGAATGTTGACTTTGATGATGCTTTGTAAGAAGATAACGTATAGGAATGGTTGTCTGACACAACTACTCGAAATTCTCAAGTTTACGTAGAATAAAATTACATTGCAAATACCTCATAAGTTTTTCTTCCTTTGTATAGGCTTACGTTATGTTTATTGTGAGGTTGAAAAATATCTTGTAACTATTTTTACATCACAGATTGATGTTGAAATCATCATGAATTTGTTGTCAGCACATCAACAGTAAATAAAATTGAACAATAGATGGCAATCTTTTTTTTCAAAAAAAAAAAAGATAGAACATAAAAGTGAAAGCGCAGCTTTTTCACAGTTCACTAACTACCATTTACAGATTAAAAGAAAAAGGAATAATTACGATTTTTTGGTGAAGGGAATATGACTTTTGTGAAAGAGATGTAACGATTAGACTGGGCTACATTATTTTCCTTAGGAAGTGTTAAAAACTGTGGGAAGACAGATACATACACATGGCAATACGTAAAATTATGATGAATCTTAAGATAGTGTTAAACTACTTCCTTCCTTATTTTAGAATTTCTTGATTATTCATTACGGAAAAGTATATACACATTCAGAAATATTCAGAGTCAGAACAATAATACTATTAAAACACATGCTTTACAAATTAAATAACTTGGGAAACACCCAGAAGATATGCATCTAATTAGGTTCCAGTAACAACTATATGTATAAATATAGTGGTGTAAATCAGAATTATCTTTGTCGAAAAGTACATTACTTGATTCCTTATTACATTTTCTTAAGTGTCTCCCTTCAGGATGTTTCTTCATTTGTTACCTAAACAGAAAAGTGTGTCATATTTAGGAAATAACGTTTCGTTTGCTTCCAGCTTGATAAACTTGGACCGTATGTCATGATTTTCTCGGGGTTCTCCCATTTCCTTTCATTTTTCATTCCATCATTAGTTCATTATCATCATCGTCGTCTACATAAGCCTCGGAGAACGATCGTAGAACATTAAACTAAAAAAAAATGTTGTCTATGTAGAATTTTCTCCCATAATCACTTACAGCACGTAAACACAATGGTTAACAATATGAAACAAGTAGAACAATAGAAACAACAATATGAAACGTAACAACAAATAAATACTATATACTTAATTTAACATTAAAACAAAGTATTCATAAATAAAATCCGAAGTATGACACAGTAAAATTGAAAATAAGTATTCATTCTTGCTCATTTAATGACAAAGTATATACAGAACATAACAGAAATTAATTTCCCGAAAGTAATTTAGGAAATACATTCGTTCATGCTTTCCCAGTATGAAACGACAGAATCATTAACGAAGTGTATAGGAAAAAAGAATATCTTTATTCTTCCTACTTTACAAATGAACACATGGCTTTAAATAATTATATACTGTATACAATAATATAAAATACTGTACTGTGCGTTATATTATATATCGTTATAAATGTAAAACTATAAATTTAGCGTTATAAATTCTTTCTATGCTTCTTTCCAGGAAACAGTTAAGCTATGCACTTCTTCCAGACGCAAAAACACTAATATATACAGAAATATATTAAACCATCAGAAACGAAATGCATGAAATCACAAGCAAATATTACTTTCAAAGGAAGTCAAGAAGCCCAGCTGCTCCAGAATATGAATTGAAAATGCGGAAGCCATTTTCTTGTTCTTTTTAAATTGAACGAATGCTTTCAAAGAATGTTCATTAGCGAATACTCGTATAATTGCTTATGAAACAATACACAATGGAGATTATGATAATATTAACAAGTTGTAGTAAACAATAACACGATGTGCAACAGGGGAAAAGGAAGCGAAATTGGTTGAGAAAAACATGATCATATGTGCACATAATATTAATTTTATAAGTTGTACCCAACACTTATCAACTGAGTTTGAACCATTGCTAATAAGTTCCTGCAAACTGAAGAAGTATGAGTAAGCAAATGGAATTGAGAGCAGTGATCTTCGAAAACAAAATCCATGTTCCAGTTCACGGCGTGCAAAAGACTGAAGTCACGTGATGTTTACTGGAAGTAGGTCGGTATTGCTGGAGAAACCCTGGACAAAGCAGCACGTTCTTACTCCGATTTTTTGTTCAGTCACGACACACACACACACACACACACAAAAACATATAATAGTATGCAATCTTTTCTTCAAACCCACCGCCAAATTCAATCGAGTCCTATTTAAATATATAAATTATGTGTAATTCAATACCTAACTGCTAGAAGGTTTTACAAAAGGAAGTAAATTTGTGTATTTTATGTCTGCGAAATTAGTTTCTTGTAATATTTCTTTTGACAGGAACTACTTTAAATTGTGTTTAGCAGAAAATTAATATCATAGTTGGGAAATTGAATGAGCGAAAAGAAATATTGCATAAAAGTAGGTTTTGGAAGAACAAGAACAAACTTTCTATGAGTAAAATATAAGGAAAATGTTTTATTGGATATTTGAACTACTAAAATTACCAACAGACTACTTAACGAAAGAACTACGCGTAATATATTGTATGGCTTACATTTTAACTATGAACATTTATTTCTTTGAAAGATGTCTAGCTCTATGAAATATATCTTCCACTTTGTTCATGCATTTAGTTCATTGTTTTTAGTAAATAAAATGAATTGGTTAATTGAGGTTTAGCGTCCCTTTTCAGCATAGAGGCTACATAAACATGGACCTATAGTTTAAGGTGGAATCAATACCGCCGTAATAAGCTCAAATTTTGAGGTTTTTCTATTGGATAGCGAACCCAGGACCCTGTACACCAAAGGTGCGCACACTAACTACTCGACTAGCCGAAAATTCATTATAAATATGCTTCTGTTACCATGAAACTGAAATAACAAATGAAACAAGATGAAATGAATACTTTAATGTCCTTCAATTATCACTGTAAGTTTAATTATAGTCACGTGGTTATGCACTTTATACCTATGGAGACTGATTCAAAATAGGAATCGAATTCTAGATAAAGTGACTTATCTAATAGGGAATACATATTAATGGTTACAAAGAATTAAATATTCTTATATACATATGCAGCCACATATCAATAGGGAGTGATTTACTGTAGAAGTTAGTCAATGCTGTTTTATTTCTTGTACATACCGGGTGATCCATTACGTACCATTATGTATACGTTATTGTTGTTTGTTGCAGATCTAACCAGTAATTAAGTGAAGATGCCGCAGAGACTGGACATTGCCGACCGTGCTCGGATTACAGCGTGGACGGAAGTATGGCAGTCGCCTGTAATGGTGCAAAGATGGTGGAGACGGGAGAAGGGAAGACACGCGACTCTGGACGTGAAAACAATAAGAGACTGCATGCGAATTTGTTGCGCACGAGTTCGATTCGGTTACTCACTAAAGGATACTGGGCCCCCAAAGAGAGTTGTCACTGAAGAGGCTAAAGCCAACGCTGCTACGGCGTTTGTGCAAAGTCCCACGAAGTCCTTGAGACAATATCATAGGGAATCTGGTTTATTGTATGGTTCGGTTCAACGATTAATGAAGGTGATCGACTGGAGACCATGGAAACCACATTTTGTCCAGGCATTGTCACCGGAAGACTGTGATATTAGGATGGAGTTTGCTGAGGATGGAGGAACGTTGAGCCCCGACTGCAGCGGGTGCTACTAATGCTGATGCCTACATTGAATGAAATGGCAAGGACCATGGTACATAGTAGAATTGACAGCAACCATATAACATTGTTAATGACAGAATAATAGTGAAATGAAAATAGGGATATAATTGTGGATCACCCTGTATAGAACTCATACTTATGTATAGCCAAAAGCACTGAATAAAGCAACATAATAAATCGATTCGTTACATTGCCTTACGTGGAATCGCTGTTAAAATCTTAAAATTGTATTCCATTTTAAGCACGTACTCCTACTATATATTTCTTAAATAATCATCTAAAGGATGAAAAGTCACTTAAGAGATGTCATGGAAGAATTATGTGAGCATTTTGAACTTGCCGACAATGCAAAGCTGATACAATCAAATGCACGGATGCAGTTATATACATTTCAAGAAGTGAGTACATAACTCCTGCGTGTATATATGCGAAGGACATCTACTTGTACCACATACTTAAAGGAACTATATTTTTGCAGATGTCCTTATATTTTCTTTCCTTTGTACCAAGAAGAGAGGTGCATTCAAAAGCAGAAGAATGCAAGGTTGAATACGCACGTTTTCATCATATATGATGCACTTTTAAGTAGTACTCTTGTGTAAAGTTGTTCTGCGAATTTTCAATGGTTCTCTCAAACTTGCTATTTTAAAGTTACTTCTTTCATCTTTGAGTTGTCAAGTGAGAAAGATGATACATTATCGAACATTAAAAGGGCTTCAAAATCTTGAGTTTACACGAAATTTATATGTTTCTTTTCTATAGGAATACGTAATTATGCTGAATAAGTAAAATATATATGTGAATCCACATTCTGAAGTACCTCGATATAATTATTTATTTTTCTTTTTGCCAGGTTCTCATCAAGTACAATGCTCTTTGTTCACGTTATGGTGATGAAGTAGGATTAAAACTTGGAAACCTGTACTCCAATTGCCTGAATCATATATAGGGTGATTCAAAAAGAATATACATATTTTAAACCCATTACTACTGATCACTAAATAGCACGGTACTATCTGGCGGAAGGTAATAGTGTCTAGTTTCTATCAATTGCTACTAGATCGATTGTGTAACACTTTTTGTCTTAGCAATTCCCATTACTTCAGTCCGAGTGAAACTGGCGACTGAGCAACGGAACCGGCGTTTTGTGTTGCCGAGTTTGCTAAGTGTAACTTTGTGGATACTTTCTCTGTGGTTTGTATCTTTGACGGTTTAGGACATCGTTTATGTACCAGGATTACAAAAGACCTAGAGAAGCTGGAAAATTGGATCACTACTGCTTGATGTGTTCTGTGATGATGGGCTTGTTTGTCCGAATTCGAGATGAATTTGAGTATCGCTGTGCTGTTATTCATAGAAGTGGTGGAGGAGCTATTGAACATATGTAGATATATTTTTTTAGATATTCTTAAGTAAATGTGAAAATTTTCCGAGTTGTACTACTTATAGTTTTTTTCAAATATGTATGTTTCAAACATGTATATTCCTTTTGAATCACTCTATATTGCGATCAAATAATTTTTTTATTTTAAACTTATTTTCAAGAGTAAGATTTAAACTTTCAAACAAATAGGAACAAAATATTCTCCTATATTGCTACATAAATCTATTACAAATAAATCTGGTTGTTGTATTAACTGCAAAATACAGATCGTTGAATTCCCCATAATGATTTATTGCTTAGTTTTTAGATCATTTATGTTCCCGTTTCTAACATAATAAAATAGATGTCACATCAATAACAACTACATTTACTTAGTAACACGTTTATATTACAATCTCAACGTCATTACAATAATTTATTTCCTTTTTTCTTAGCTATTATACAATTTAAGTCGCTTCTTACTTACTAAACATGTTATCATTACACTATGTGTTATCTAACTTAATCGAGTTCGTTTGTTGAACAAATTAACCCATGAAGCACCAAGATCGGGTGAAGATGAACCGAAACCCAGCTTATTTTTGCTTTTGTATATGAACATGTATTAACTATTAAACGCATGTTTGAAATTCAGTTATGAAGAAAATATTTTAGTAATGAAATAAGTTTCATTTATTCTGGAAAACATTCTAACTTGTTACGAGAAATATGCGAATCAAAAATGATCCTATCTTGGCGTCTCATGGAAAGTAAACAATCTTGGTGTTTCGAGAGTTAAAAATGAAATTAAACTTACAATTCTGTTCTGTGGTACATCTTTAGTTTAATATCAGAATCAGCGAGAAACACTTTACTCACCTGAAAAGAAAAGAAAAATATATTATAGAAAAATAACTAACATCTCGAATATTTATTGCAAATACAAAACTTCTCAATAACAACTATTGAATTTACTTTTGGATTTCTACATAATTTAAATTTTGTTACAGGACAAAGTTGTGGTCATATTTACGTAATCTACGTAATTGTCTTTTCCTTTCGTAGAGTTACTAATCCTAAGACCTTAGTCTAAAAATCTGAGATTGGCCGTCCCATTCACAGGGACTTTCAATCAAAGACCGAAAAACAGAAAAAAATAGTAATGATCATGTAATAGGATCTAGTAAGTAAGTAAATTCTGAAAAAAAAAAGCAAAGGATCCAAAACTACTAGCTTGGATGCGATTTGATTTAATTTAACTTCGTTGATGAGATGTTAGACGAAGAGGATGTGAACATGTATTGTTTGCTACTTCTCAATATTTTACTCAGTGACCTGGTAACAAGGTCGAATTTAGGGGAATGTACCGGTGCACGTGAATCCCCTTCATTGTAAATATATACTATCTAAAATGAAATGCTAGCAGTGAAAATAGCAACACTTTTCGAAAATATTTGCCGTCATGTTTCCGTTCGGGGCTTAAAAGAAAGCGGAGTTTTGCAAAAGCAATAGTATAAGTCGATTTTCTGAAAGTTAAAGGGAAAGGATTCACCAAGTAAAACAGTATAACATTTCTGAAGTAGGGAAGAAAATAGAAACCAGGAGCAGAGAACATTTTTTTCTTGCATGTCATTTGCTACCCTCTTTAAAATGCCCTATTCCGTTCTATACATCAGCGTTGTCAGGGGTAAAAAATTGGCACATGTCACTTCGAAGAGTTATATTCGAAAAGTAGTAGGGGTAAGAGTTATATTCGAAGAGTTATATTCTTCGATTCCCTAGATCAGACACAGAGCATTTGCAGGGTAATTTCTCATTCAAATCACAGATGCCTAAAGGCATTTAAAAATTCAAGTTTAATTCAAATATACTGGTAGTTATTGGTACACCCCTGTCAGAAAATCATGGATCCAGCCCTGCCTGGTAACTATAGCAGAATACTTAATAAGTTGATGCATGATTATTCACAAACAAGAACTCATTACCGGTAGTGTTTTTAGTTATACAAGTAGTACGTATATCATGAACTAAAATTATTTTCTTAATATTAGTATTTATTAAACAGGTGCAACAATTTCAAAATCATTTCTTTCAACTCTCATGCGCATTGGCTTTCTCAAGGTTGTCTCGTTTCCTTCCACATTCTCATTTTATCAAATACTTCATTTTGATTAATTATCTGTCTCCAAGGCATATGTGAGACGTAAAACTGAGATTTCATTTTTCTTCCAGCTTCGTTATAAAGCAGTACGTTCAAACCTGTTCTCTAGAAAATTATTCTCGAAAACATTTTCGAATTGGTACATTTATTACTGAAGTCTTGTTATACAATAGTTTATCGCAATCATCTTGATTACATATTTCACAAAGTTGTAAGATTGAAGATATTAATATTATATGTACTTCTAGCAGCAATGACTCAACGGCAGTACAGATGATTTATTGCGGCTCCCTCGTTATTTTATTTTCTTTGAAAACGATCACGACATAACTTTCACTGGATCATTCCTAAACTGCCGCGTGTGTCTGAAATAAAAAGGCATTGTGTAATAATCGCTACGTGCCACGTCACATTTTATTTTTCTTTTACTGTTACACCACAATGCAGACTGGTATAGTATAGAGTCTGTGGGTAATCCACCGTTACGATCGTTGCCTTTTGCTTTCTCCTCGTTGTGTAGCTGCATTCTTATATGTTTCTTCTTATCTGTTCCATTATGCTAGACTCCAAATGTAAAAATGTTCACTTAAGTTCTCGGTCCAAAACATTAAAGCCAATAGCCTTAACCAGCCTTTGTTTCCCCCCTTTTTTAAACTATAGATCAACTTTTACTTTTGTTACTGACAGATGCTCCAGTAAAAAGTATACAAAGATTTACATATATGCTCAAATAAAAAAAATAGCTAAGCGTAGTTATGACTAAGCCGTCATAGTTTCGTGAAATACAGTCACAGAAGTCGGGAATGGTATCAAATGGAATATTACACCATTTCGGATACAATGCATCATCCAATTTTGTGATAGAGGGTAGAAATGGAAATCTACGATGGATTCTTGTCTCTAAGACGGATCACGTATGTTCAATCATGTGCAGATTCTGGAATTGGTCGAATCAGAGGAATGTTGAACTTCATCCCGATGTTCCTCAAAGCACGTCACAACAGCTTCAGCTATGTTGATGGATATATTATAATCCTGGAATATGGCATCATTGCCTGTAAACAATATCTGGGCCATAAGATGCACATGGTCCCCTAATATGGTGACATAATCACGGACAGTGATGCGTCCGATAAGCATAAACACAGAACCCGCTGAAAGTTAGAATGTTGAAACCTATAGCATCACAAAGCTGCCGCCATGTTTAATAGTTGGGCAGAGACACTTCGGACTTATATGCTTTATTGACGGTCCACCCACACAAGAGAGGCCCGCAATTCGAAACAAGGTGTACGATGGGTTCGATTCATCCGATAATATAACACGCTTTCACTTATCTAAAGTCCATGATTGCGGCACCATTGCTGTCGTTTTAAAGTGTTATGGCCCCTTATCACCAGTTTCATTAGTCCAACCCGACGCCGTATGTCAATGCCAGGTAATTTGCGACAGGCTGTGGGAGGTGATATTTGAGTTCCCCCGTCACTTCACCGCAGTCACAGAGCGGTTGTGAGTGAAAATCCGTTTTAATGCTCGGTAAAACCTGTTGCTGAGGGTTTTCTTCCGACCATTATCCCTCTTACCCGATGAAGTTTTGTAAGCCTTCATCAGCTTGGACATTATTCCCGGCGACATAACTAACACACTTGCTACTTTCGTCCTTCTGGCACGACACAACCAAACGCCAACAATTTGCTCTGATTGAAAACCAGAGAGATCGCCCACAGTCTGCTGAGTTCACTGCACACTGCCATTCCACTGTTCCTCCCGTCATTGGTGCCGGCTACATGGGAGGCAAAAGGGCATGTGCTCCTGAGGACTTCGTCTCCACATAGGCATTGCTCCGAACTCAAAAACTCATACCTTAGAAAAATACAGGATAAATAGTTTTAAAAAAGGCCAAATAAACTTCAGGAAAGAACACGTGACATAGGTGTGTTTGTATTATTTGAATGCCACCTACAATTTATGAAATTTCAAAAGCTAGGAGAAATTTTAAAAATTTGAATTCCTGGTAACATTCTAAGACCTAATATTGACCATTTCTAGCAACATCCCTCCAGGTGCAATAACTGTACAAGCGAAGAATTCTAAGGAAAATCCATCGTCAATTCAATTATTTTATTGTATGACACATTACTTCATTGCATGGAGCTATCCTAGAAGGCAGTGTTCCATCTGTATAAATTTTTATTACGATCTATCTCTGCCTCAGATTTTATTGGCGCGTCATATTACTTATACATATACTATACAAATGCACGTGTCTATGTGATACTCATACTCGGAGAAAAGCTGATCATAATGATAACGTTCGTCTCTCCAATGGAATTTAGAAACTCATGTACAAAGTTTGCTCTAACACACCACCACCAACAAACTCGGTGCTGCGGTCGTAGCGTGATCACTGACAACCAAGACATTTGAAGTGTTTCCATTGACTCTATAACCTTCTGTACTATTCTTATCTTTCTTATATATATCAAAATATTTATAATCCATCAGAATGACCGATATTGCAAAACAAATCCTGGGGCCTTCTAATACGTAAAGGGGGGGAGGGCTTCTACTCTTTCATTATCTCGGTCAGTATTGCTTTGCACTCTCCAAAATGCATTCCTGAAATAGTCGATGTAAATATTATTTGTAACTGACTGACTAATTCAAATTTTCAGGAAACAGTAATGCTTTTATGTTCAGGAAACAATAATACTTGAGCGAAAAGTGTTATAAAATGTGAACTGTCCAAATGAGAAAAATTGTTCTTCGATTCAGATATATTTTGTGATGTGCGTCGATTGTCGAAAATCTCGAGTGACATCTGATTTAGAATACGGAACTCTAATTGCTTACCTATCTGGTGGTAATTTAATAAGAGAAGTGTCTCTCTTTCTGTATACAGTGTAAAATTCAAATTTATAATAAAATGTTTTATATCTGTGTGGAAATATAGCAATGATCATTGGCCTAGTAACCAACTTCAAATGTACATTGGTTTAACTGCTATACAGTGGTATAGCTAGAATAGCTAGTTAGTTTACCTTTATTTTTTGTATATTAACAATTTATTTAATATAATATAAGACAAATGTTTACAATGTATTCAAGTAATATTTTTGTGTATAACTACAGTTAATATAAACAAAAAATATTTAAAATAAGGTAAGCCTTATTATTATGTTAGTGTTTTAAAATGCCGACTTCTACTATTCTTTCAACGTGGAACTGTCCTCTACGTTCTTGCCTACGTATTCGCAAAACGCATCATCAACGTAACTGCAAGGAACCTAATTTTTACCTCTTCGCCTAGCGTTAGAAGTTCACACATGGCCCACTAGCCTCGTCTAACTTCATCGATGTGTTAGTGGGTCGCGTGTATGAAAGATTGGTGCATAACTCGATTGAATAGGCAATGAAATTATAATTGAACTAAATGATTAGGACCCTGCAAGCATCGCAGTACAGAGAGTTCAAACGAAAATGAGGACTCCCCAGAAAACAATCTATATATTCCTTCAGTGAAATTTAACACATTATTAGTGGCTCCATTTCTGAATGTGCTGGAAGAGGGGAAAGCAAAACCTGTAATGTATTATTACTAAACTCTACATTATGATTCATTTGTATCTCATGTTTTAGTCAATTATTCCAATATTTTAGACGTAACTATTATCGATTATTCAAATTCATATATATTCAAATCCATATATATATATATTCTTTCAAGTTTGTTTCCATATAAATTTTAACCACACCCTATTAAAAGAAGTCGTCGACCTTCAAGGTTTGGCTTAATAAATGTATGAAAGGAATAATTTTCAATCACAGAAATTACTCTGCAACAAGTAATTTTCTTTTGTTATATGATTAAGTACCGAAGTTGGGTTCTTTAAATTACACAATACAGCAGAACAGTTTGTTCAAGGTCTTTTCCTTTAAAAGAAAACAATAATAACTGTTTATATCAGCTGTTAGTAGACATTTATATGAATGAAAAGCATTTTGGTGTTTGAGATAATAACTATTTATTGAAATTCCTTGAATATAAATTTATCAATGAACCACATGCGGAATATTACTTTTAATTAAGTATATTAATAATTTTACTTGCCTTCTTTGTTAAATATTTTAAAACATTATCTCATATATTTTTTTATCAATTCTAGTAAATATTGAAAAAAAATATTTGTTTCTATATGAATCAATAGTTTCAAAAAGGTCATGAGTCAGAAAATAGTGAGTTTGTATTGAGTACACTTTTTGTTGCTACCAATTGCTCTAAACAAGTTGTTTATTTTGTACAAGAAAACTCTACTTTTTCAAACAAAGGTTGATCATTTCATATCTAGGATTAGTTTTAAAAATTAACAGTTTCTTTTTCGATTTTTTCATAACTTTACTTTTCTGACTCATGACTTTTTCAATACTACTGATATAAAGATATCGCCTTCCGGAGTAGGAGTAATGGTATGAGCAGCAATTATATCTAGTTTATTAACATCATTATTTAATAATAATTTCACTGAATTACAACGAAAATATAATTACCGAGGTTCTTGCTCGTGCTACAAACTATATGATAAAATAATTTAAATTTATTAAGAGAAATAGTAGAGCTGTCGTGTAATTTATAAACCAATGACGCATATAAATAAACTTTTAAAGATTGGTTAAGTCGAGGTATATAACCAATAGATTTGACTCCAGGCATTCCATTTTATTGGAGTTCATGAAATCTTCCAAAGCCCACTTGATACTCAGCTTATTACTATTTACTCTTTACAAATATCAGATGCCTCCTGATCATCCAGATTCTGAGGCAGTTCTTCCCTACGCAGCCTCTCATCCTTCTGCGAACGTTGTACCATCATCACATGCACAATAGTCCTTCATGTGCTAACGGTATTCCTCCTTGTCTCCATTACGTCCAGAGTAGTTCCTGGACAGAAGATAACTTCATTCGTTTTACTAACAACTTTCTAGCGTTGTCTTGTGTCCGTGTACTTGATATTTATTGTCATATCATAACTAAATAATTATTGGCTGTCCTTATTCTTTTCCTTTCTCGTTAACTGTAGTGATAAAGAGAACTCTAATAGCTCAACGAACTTTACAAGTTCTTCCCACTTAACCACTTCCTGACGGACCAACCCGAGCTATTACGTTTTCCACATTTGTTTCAATTTAAACCCGCATGAGTAAATTCGTACTTTCTTTCGTAGACCGTCCTTTCGTGATTTATTGCGAAATATTTCGTGTACAACACAGTCACGTTTGGGAAGAAAATTCGACCAAAAGCGACCTACTTAGTAAAACAGAATAACTCGGGTTAAATCGGGAAGCGGTTAATACACATCAGTTCCCACCAGAGGGCTTAATTCTAATGGGTTAGCTTAGGCATGAAATGAAATGATTGGCTTCACTCAACAATATCTGATTACATCATATGCATTCATTATCAGTATAATGATGACTTAAATTACTTCCTGTCAAGCATTATCTGATTGTAGACTTTACAAATAACATATACGCCACTGGTAAAAGCATGAGCGTCACTGTTACAAGTATCCGAGTTACCGTTACGACAATACAAACAACTATCTATCTATATATATATATATAATCTGCTGGTTAAGAGCATATTTTTTCACATATACAGCATACAAATAAATAAAGTATCTATTCGAACAGAATAGTAAAAAAATAATCAATTACAATATTATCGACAACGAATGACTTATTTTTTGGAGCCATAAAATTTCTTTTTCCTTGACTTAAAAAAATCACATGAGAATTTACCCTTGTTTTGTTCAGGTAAATGTGTTCTATCGATTCACGTATGTCCCATCTTTTGAACAATATTATACTTAAAATAAATAAAGTTTAATAGTGAAACCCAATTTTGAGCTTTATATGTTGTTAACCATACTGTATACTGTCGTCTAACTAATGTGATAATGAAAACCTTGAGAGTACACTTCAAAATTAGCTTTTAACTTGTTAGTAGAGACTGTGATTATCGTACAACATCAAGTTTTAGGTGCGCAAAAAAGTTCGTTTTTTTAAGTTTTCTCGAAAACTATGCATAAGATTTTACACTTACCCATATTATTTTGTTCAATTCTACATATTGGTATTTGTCTCATCTTTGGACATTTTTTTTTTTTCGTTAGACATACTAATATACTGTAGAATTTCCCAAATGATGAAATAACATGAGTTAATTTAATGATTTTCTTTTATAAAATTTATTTTTTACATATCGTAGCAGGCCAGTAGCCAGTCCAAAAATGTAGGAGGGGCCCGGTAGAAGTTAGGGAGGCCCGATCCAACCATATTATAGTTCATTTGCAACCAAGTGCTACTGTATACAAAGTGCTACTGTATTGGGCGCAAAGTGCCACAGAAAGTTGCACATACCCTAATTTGAATGTTTAGTTGTTATGAATCTGTGCAAACAAAATATATTGTAGATTATTCTTAGAACTCTCATGAATATTATCTTGTGTGTAGAATCTTTATTCATGTTAAGATGTGTTCAAATTGTTTGGTTGGATCTCCTTTGGTGATTAAAGCACTCACTCTGGAAGATATAAATATCGCTCAAATAATTACTCAATAAGTTACAGCGCATATGTTTAGAAGTAGTATTTACGCTCAAAGCCTAAACTCTATAGTTACGGATCGTAATTAATAGATTTACAAATTTCATCAGATTGTGGGTGCCAAATTATCAATAGATTAAATAAAATATATAATCTTGAAATGATATACCTGAAAACACACTAATTTTTCTCTATGTATTACATTCATTTTCTTTCAATCAGTGGTTTTATGTAGCTCATCTTTTCTCGCTAATTCAATATTTCACGATAAAATGGGAGACTAAACATGATCTGTATCTAATTTGTTGAAACATAAGGAACATGAGAAACAGTTTTCTATGACGCAACTACCAGTTGGAATTTTCTGAACATTTTAGTGGCAAGTTCAACGTCCACCATGTGGATGAAAAGATCAACAAAGATGTGAGAAGTGGGAGAAAATGGGTTTATGCATTCAATTCATTTTCACAAATAATGTCAACACTAGACGGATACAAAAATGCTACCGCTTTTAAAAATATGTTCCGTTATACGCAAATCTGTACACACCTTCCAGAAACATTTTTTGGAGTTAGTTTATCTCTATATTTTTTTTAAGTTGCAAAACATAACAGGGTGTCTCAAAAGTCCCCTGACATAGGGCAACTCGGTTGTTATCAGAGTCACAACAAAATGTAAAAGAGAAAACCGTTTCCAAATATGATGTTTTCAATCTAAAGTGAAAGAAGTTTATATATATATATATATATATATATATATATATATATATATATATATATATATATATATATATAGGGTGAGCCGTTTAGGCTGTACACCCTTTATGCGCTCAATGTTAAATTAAAATGCAATGTTGCCATTTACCTGGACCCATAACACATTATCGTAAAAGACAGAGTCACTTATGTTGTGGCTCCATGGTAAATGGCAATATTGCATTTTCATTTAACATTGGGTACATAAAGAGTGTACAGACCAAACGGCTCATCCGATTATTTTTTTTTTAAATCCTTCACTTTAGATTGAAAACATCATATTTGGAGACAGTTTTCTCTCTACATTTTGTTGTAACTCTGATAATAACAGAGTTACCCTGTCAGGGGACTTTTGAGACACCCTGTATTTTTATCTAATATTTGAACGTAGAAAGTAAATAATATTACATTTTAAATTCTTTACTTGGGTAATACCAAATTTATTATTTTTTTCTATTATTTTATTTTTTCTTTATTATTTTTATTAGTAAGATCAGGATGGAAATATGGATTTTTCAGGCTACATTACACCTTCACAACCTATTTTATATACTATATCCCCTTTTATCACGTTTTCTTGACAGCAACTCCCGTAATTAATATCTGGTTTGTAATAAGCTTTTCGATTATTATTGTTCTTTGTCATTTATAGTTGCATGTATGTGCGTAAGCCTTATATGGGAATACAGTAGGAATAATAGTTTGTCAATAAGAATGGAGATAAACATATATCTATCAAATCAAGAAATCCGAAATAATCTTTAAAAGTGCATTTTCCGTTACTACATCCTAGAGTTACATTTATCCTTTTTATCTCCCTTAGCGACCCCAAGTGAAGAAACTCCGTTCTAGATCATCATACTATTTGAAACAGGTTTATAATTAACTGTTATATCATTTTCAAAACCTCTAACTACTGCAAAAGTATTGCCAGTTACGCCAATCTTCTTCGTAGTCTAACAGGTTGTTTTACACTGATACAATATGAAAAGTAGATGTGAAGTTCTATATAGATTCTCATCAATTATGTTCTGAGCTCCCTCATGGCTATGTCGATAGTGTACACGCCTTTGGCGTGAGAGACTCGGTTCGTATTCCGGCGGGAGCCCATGTAGTTCGGATCCGACATTAAGCTTAAGCTGTATGTCCTTGTCTCATATAGCCTCGCTACTGATGTAAGTTCTGGAAAGTGAGCTGAGATTTTGCATTTCGAAAAACCCATTGAAGTCTTAATTTCCATATGCTATAAAATGTCGAAGCGCACATGGTCTCATTCTCGTCAATTCTACAGCCAGCTCTCCAGTAATATGGTGTTTAGTCCATACTGGATTTATATGTATTATTGAGAGTCACCTGAACGATGAAGTTGGGTTTTCGAGAGGAGATCCATCACAATTATATATATGTATTCAAAAAAGAATCGCTCTGTCACGGAGGAAAAACTATTATGCGGCTCTCTCTTCTTCTTCTTTTTTAAAGTTCATTTCGGTAAGAAATTAATGAATACCGTCGTACATGAATCGTACGGTCATACATAAAGTGTACTTTGCGACACAAATCTTTGCATTGCAATTGTATGATTTTGGAGCAAACTGAGATGTGATATCAAATGCTGATAAATATGGCATTGTATGCTTGAACTTCCCTTGGTGAAATTTGGGTATGCCACTATGTAGCCCATCTTTCATACAACATCGATATTGAAAAGGAATGTTAACCTAGAATCAAAGAAAAACACGAAATATGTCTTAATTGTTACATGAATGGATAGATACTCCGAAGAACTAGGTTACTAAACTTTGAGTTTAATGTGTATTTTTACATTTGAGTAAAACTTCTTTTGCGGTTATTTTTTGCGTACATAATCTTCTTTCCCGCCATTCATACGTGAGGAGAAATTCTATTTTCTTGCGTAATTATGTGAATACTTTTTTTTTCTGTCTAATCGACACGCAACCAACAAAACCGGAATTCTACACTAGTTTTGGCAATTAATCAACATAATCCTTTGACAGCTTATAAGAGCTTGATAGAAGTTTTAGACATATTTAAATTAATGATTCAATTATTTTCTAATTGCGAGATTAATACACTTAAGACAGCTAAAAATTGTAGATCTTTTACCAATGTAAGAACAATAAAAATTTAGCACGTAAACTACGTCGAAAGTGTATTAAGATCATATACGCCGAAGCAACATGTATCAGCTTGTTACATGCATGCTTGTTAAATCTGGTTACATGCAGGCATATTAAGTATTAGCAGACGTCCCCATTCTTCGCGGGTAAGAATAAGGTTTAATAATATAAAACTTGAAACGTATTGTCGTAGCAATTGCAACCCTTTTTCTCTTTCAAAAATAAATTTTTAAAATCGCAGAGACCCATTTTCCATTATATTTAATTAAGAGTTTATATATACCGAATTTCACATCTCCAAGTTAATCGAATCCCTACACTAGGTATTCTCTAAATAAAGGTCTCTACTTTTCGCCTTAGCAGAATTTTTAATAACGCCGAAACATAGGTACAGTTATTTCCAATGAGGAGTTAGTATGCATAGTTTCGTTTCTTTCACTTCATGAGTTCTTGCAATACTCCCCCTTTTAAGTGCCTTATATGTATTTTTTTTTTTTAAAAAAAACTGTTCTGTCTCTTACTTCCGTGACAAAATTGGTTTTCTGACCAAACTTAACGCTTCTAGTTATATTAATTTGACCTGTGAGTTAATGAGTGAGTCACTTGTAGTCTCCTATAAATTTTATATTAATATAGAATATAGATTTGAAAGGATAAGATCCTTTTATAGTGAGAGAAGAAAATTAAGTTATATAATATGTTTTGAAGAGTTTTAACTGTTCAGGGGAAAGAAAATGCTCTTCTCCTAGGTTATACTTTCTTATACAGTATATTATTGCAAACTTTTCATGTTTTGAACCGATGCAAGTGTCTTTTCCAATTCTCCTCTTTATTACCCTATTTATATTGGTTTGGTGATTAGATTTTAGTGCACCGTTCAGCAGCGAGGCTATATGAGACGTGAACCTACAGTACTTTCGAATCCTTAGCACATGAGTTCCCGCCGGGAATCGAACCCGGGTCTCAGGTCCAAATGTGTGTACGCTAACGTTAGCCACGAGAGACCTCTATCCTATTTATATATATAGAAGAAGAAGAAATTGACATACCAACAACTCATTTTGCTCACATTGGTAAGGTTATTTACCGGAAATGAAGTTTCCGTGAACTAGGTCTGTCTATAATACTCATATATTGACGTAAAACTTGCCTTTTAAAACAAATTATGTGTGTAAAAATATACTATTAGTTCTAATATTTATCTCCTTCATTCTTCACATTCTGCCATATTTTCTACCTAATATTTCTTCTCCAATAATATCCTATAATAATCCGCGTCATCTGAACTGGGGTGTGGCATCAGTCAATACGCTCGCAGTACGCTGTTACTAAACCTTCAGGGAGGAATCTAATCATTCATAATTGTCCACGAATATGAACAAAATCAATTACGAATGATTAGATTCCTCCCTGAAGGTTTAGTAACAGCGTACTGTGAGCGTATTGGCTGATGCCACATGCCAATTCGGGTGACGCGGACTATAACTCATTGTTTTACTGTTTCTAGTAGTCCAGTATTGTCCTTCTCTCTTTCCCTAACTTTAACTTCATAACTTACGACCCCCAAAAATTTCTGTTACTATCAAAGCTGATTCGTATATAATTTATTCTGTTAATAACTTCGGAATGGAAACAACTAGTCGTTTGTATATAATGCATTTCTTTAACTTAAAGACAACGTAGTATGTTTTAGTTACAATAATTTGTATTTAAATAGACTCACTCACACCTAAGTATTTGAGTTGAATTTGATTTTTTTAATATTAATTATGCAAAACCGAGGATATGAAGGACAACACCAATTTTTAACGTGAACCTCTAACCTTGACCAGATTTCGAATCCAGTGAATCAAGTGCAAATACCATTATGTAAGATCAGTTCTTAGTTTAGGCAGTTCCCCTCCATACTATCTGGTCTTCAAAAGAGTTGGACTTGGATAACAAGACCACACCACTGGCCTGAAGGCTTTGAGAGGGATGACATTGTATGCAAAAGCGAGAATTATATTTGATAAAGACTGTAAATAATTTGTATTTGAGGATACAAGAATCGGATGGTGTTAAATCAATGTTTCTCTAAATTGTCTTATCATGCTCATAATTAAAATGTATATAATTACATTTGTGACTAACTCCATTTCCTAAGTATATAACTCTTCATTACGATTCCTTTATTAGTAATGCAGCATCTATATTGAGGAGAGGATTTCACTCCTGAGATCAATCTGTTACTTACATACACCTACTTCAGTTAACTTGGAACTCTTTCTTCGCAGACGCTAATGAAAGTAAAAGTAATGGAGAACATTGTGTGAGATTGTCTGTGTGAAATATTCTCACCAGGAATTATTATGTAAGAGTATAACGGTAACGTCCCACCAGCGATGAGGCTTTTGACCATGACGTTGTGCCACTAATATGAGCAACTCCTTATGAATGTTTACTTCTTCTTTCACAGATGAGGTGTCACACGCTGTTCACGGAAAGTTGGTTTTGAAAGAAGGACAGGACCTAGTTTCGTTGTCATTGGGGCCATTCATAACAAGAGACCAAACAATGTGGCCCAACACAGTACAACGATTGACCACTGGATGAATATACTTCTAGTTGTCGCAAGACAGTTACGTGTCTTCACCAACTTTTAACAAGTAAAGTGCTGCAACATACTCTTCGTGATCGATTATGTAAACGTATAATGTATTACCACAAGGATCTTACTAACAGGATGTAATCAAAACTATTTCCACTTTTTAGCCACGCGCGGCAACGCTAAAAGGAAGTTAATGCTTTACACATCTATGCATGTTCTAATTTTTTTTTTTATTCCCGCGTAAAATCTGAACGCCATGATAGAATTTGATGAGTGATATGGATTGATCATAACTTCAGGAGTGACAGTAATTAAATACCGTCAGCTACAATTCAATATGGCAGAGTATCTACGCCATATTGATAAAAACGCGAACAGTAGCAATTCTTAAGATTCATTCGATCAAACTTTAAATTTTATCCCTACAAGATAAGGAAACAGTGCTTATCTATTGTTCTCATTCTTGTATATAACTTTCTGAAGTTATACGAAGCAACGCTAAAAGGAAGCCCGCAATATGCAATATTCTCCCGTAAGTTGTAGTGTTAAAATTTATTTATTTATTTATTTTTACTTCCCTCAAGCGATACTATTGAACGAAAAATTAAATGTCAATCAAACATTTTGTGTAGGATATCAAAGTGAAAAGGGTCAGAGAAAGTGTTTTGAAAACATATGCTTTCTGGGGAGGTAATTATGTAGACACAAAAGAAATAAAATAATAAATCACTTAATATAATCTAACTATATTCACTTGATTGCTGAACCTAACTATATTGACTTGATTGCTGGTAGAGTTAGGAACTATAGCTAGCGTATCATAACAAACCATTAAGTAATAAAACGCAAAAGACAGTAACTAGAAATGATTTATCCTTGATCAACTGTTGTCAACACAATGTTGTATTAGCTAATGACAAGCTTATAAGTTTCGGTGATTTCAGCATGTCCGACTTCAAGTAACTGCAGTCGATCTATACTTCTTGAACACGCTTGAGGAAATATCATGGATTCTATTTACGTATTTTCCTCTTAATACAATTAATCATTTTGTAGATAAGCGCATAGTTTGTTTTGTCCTTATGAAGCTAAGATCTCCGAGCGTCTGGACTGTTTATATTGTTCCTTCTTGTTTATGATATTTTCCATATTACGAACATTATGACGTTGGATGCAAGTTATTGTTATCTTCCTGTTAAAGCAGATACTAATTTAATTTTATAGCCAGATGCTACGCTTAGTGATTATTTTTCAATTTCAAATTCTATATTGATCTCGAGAAATGAAATTTCGTTCGAGCACTTCAGACAAAATGACCTAACTTTGAACGTTGAGTGGACACAGTGTAGATGAATCTAAAATGACGATTGTGGTCAATCATGTCCTTGACGAGGAACGGCGACGGAAAAACTGTTCCATGCACTTAACATGACCAGAGTGAATACTTTTATCTCCTTTTCCTGCTCGAATTAGACCAGGATAATTTGATTTACATTAAGCAAACATTGCATGTGGATAGTCGAACGCTTAACTTAATTTTGCATCTCCAATACTTTATCTCTCATTTATCTGGAATGTACTGCAACTGCACTAAACATACATAGAGTGTCCAATAGCTCAGTGTTCGAAAAATTTCGCTCACCAAGTCACCATGGCGACTGAAAATAAATCTGACGATTTAATGATTTATTATCATTATTTACGTTTGTATTCCTAATTTTTACACGCCAATAGTTCTTATTTTTATGTACTTGGATGAATTAAAAACAAATTATCATAAAATCGTTATAAAATTAAAAGTTTCTAATTTGTCTTGATCCTTAACATCCACAAGTTCCATCATTAGATAACTTTGATCTATTCAATAAAGTGGACAATTGATATTTCAGTGCTCAAACTACAGGACATGGAGATAAATATAAAATAAACACTGGTGCTATGCAATATTCCACATACGTTACCTTCAATTACGTTATCTTTGAAGGATAGATTGTAGACTTAGGTAAGCTTTTACTTTTTATGCTGGTCACTATAATTTTTTTTTCGAACCCTAAGGAGATCCATTAGGTTTTCATTGATATATATGGTATAAAGTGGACTTGTAGATTTTATGTCCAAGAAAGGAAAACGCAGCAACCAAGAAAGAAATAGGTGTAGTGTACATTGTAGTATATATTGTGAGCATTTATGTAGGTCGTATTATGATCACACGACATTCCACTCACACTACATTCATGAATTTATTTTTTTTTTAATGTATTTTCTGCTCATAGTTACGTTTTGAAAGTTGATTATCAGGCTCATTAAAATGTCCAAGCAAGAACTTCCAATATGCATCGAAGTTTGTGAGTAAAATGTGCTTCAATCGAAGAGCATTCATATCCAGTGACTGACATGTCTTCTGGCATACGAAAATTGCAAAAACAAAATACGTGTGTTAAGTAAAGAGCAATTCATTTCGCAATGTGATGGAAAAAAGATGTTTCTAGCTGGCGGGAGATTGTGTAACGTGAAAGTGGCTGAAGAAGTTTGGGTAAAGTAATATGTATAGTGGAAATCACAAACTATAATTACAACACTTGAATATTATTTTTGCAATTAAACAACGGAAAATCTAATAAAGTACACTAACAGATGTAGAAAAATTGTAAAAGGGAAAATTTTGGTTCCTCTAAAAAAAATTTCTTTATTTATTTTTGGGGAGTTATAATTCCTACAAATAAATTTCATAGATGTGAAAATTATTTTTGCCATAAGAAATATTCTAAGATACCCTGAGATAAATAAATAAAGAAAATTAATAATGTATCCAACGATTATCGAAGCTGAGAGCTAGAAATCATGTGAAATTTCCGATTCCCGTGTACTTGTTCACTCTTATCTTCTATTCAGGTTCATTATACATTCTGTTAACTTATTATTTGTGCACTATAGCTATACAATGTTAAGTTTAAATGTAAAGCACCAGCCAAATAACTGACATAGGAATCACTGCAAATGCTATGCTAGGCTTGGAATTATTTTGACATTCTTATGCTAGAAATCACTCACAAATATATAGTAACAAGACCAGACAGAATTTTTGTGGTGCAATACGAGACGAAACAGATACATTTTCTGAGACGAGACATCAATTTCATAATATCTTTTAGGGACGTGACAGCTTCAACTCTTATCTTGTAGGCAACCCTAGTACACATGAGTGGGGACAGAGCTCTTCCAATAGAAAAGATGCACTTTCCGAGACGAGACATCAATTTCACGACACCTTTTAGACACCTATAGCCTTAACTCTTGTAGGCAACATTACCGCAAAGATAGGTAAAGCATACTACGGGTCAGGTAAATGACTGTAGTGACGACCCAGATATGTTGCAAGAAGGAATAATGATTGGTGAACCAAAGCAATCATTAATGGGATACTGAGAGATAATAAGGGATAATACAGTACTATAACCCCGATTTGGTCCCGCAAAATAATGCTGTATACACATTTAAATCCGCATTTAAGGAAAACCATATAAAATCATAAGGAAAACCATTCTCACATTTATTTTTTTTAATGTAGAAGAAACATCAAAAGAAAACAAAGTATTATGATACATCGTTCACGGGACACCATATTTACTAGAATCGGTAAGTTCACTTGTATATATGGTTATCTTGATAAATATCTACAGAAACTAGGTCAATATTTCATGACTATCGACTAACACTGTAATATTGATATTCTTGTAAATGTTAGCAATTGTTTTTCTTCAAGCTTTTGTTACTTTTTATTTTAATATGTTTGATTATTTTATCTCTGGATTTCAGTACGGTATTTTTCAATTTTGAGAACGTGAAAATACTGATGTAGTAAATATATTTAAAACAGTAACATTAATTTTGTAAACCCCTTAAATGAACAATCCTTAAAAGTGTAAATTAAAATTATTCAGATTTGCTGTTTTAAAAACCCAAAGTGTCATAAAATTTCATATTATATATATATCTTAGCGATATTCTTCTTTGTGATATGTACTTCATTTATACCAAGTTACTTTTTAGGAACAATCTCAATTTAAGGAAAAAAAGTCCCAAACGATTTGTTAAATCGCTGTTATACTGTATTTCTGGGTTTCCAAAGACTTTTAAAAATGATCCAAGTTTAATATTTGATACCGGATATTGTTCTTCATTTCGTTTTATACTGTCTCCGGAGAACCGGATACTACAACATTCCAGTTTCCAAGTTGTAACACTCCTGTAATTTAGAACCAATATGTAACAACACGTGTATGTGTGTGTGTGTGCTACTGTTGATTATATGACTTATATCCGTTTTCCTGAAAGAATCGTGCAGAAATCGTAATAATAAGCATAACAGCTGGGCATTAAGGCATGCCACACAGTTTCTTTCCTGTGTGGGAGTGGATTACGGTACACTGCTTTACTAAAATATGTAGGTCATCGGTTCCACTACAAGAACGTATTACATAGCCTTGGATAATATAGATATGCATGCTTCTGGTCTTATAGTTTCTTTCAAAATGTCCTTGAATCGCTCAGGAAAGAAAATGAGGACTTTGCTATATTATTTTGATAACAATTCTATGATGATTACATTATTTCATTTCCCCTAAGTTTTCGAGATAAGTTTCGTATTTGTGCTTTTTTTTCTTTACTTCTTACAACTCTGGAAACTTTTAAAAAATTATATCTTTATTATCGTATTAATGTTAAGAGTTATTAGGGTTAATCTTCCATATTCAGAGATGTTGCACATTATTATAGTATCTACTTTCCTTTGCTTTAATTCCATTGAAAGATAGCAATGCCGCACAACCTGTATATGTTCACAAAATGTGTTCACAAGTGTATATCGTTGTGGACAAACACTGTGTGTGTTTTTCTTGGAGTTGTCCTGTTTTCTCTCACGTTCTTCATTACTCCATTTCGATCATTATCATCATACCATCTAGTTTTGCCTCGAAACATAATCGTGGGAAGTTAAACCGTGTTTAATAATGTGTTTACAAATTAAATTTTACTAATGCAGAGATGTCAGTAAGAGAGATCATGACTGACAGTGCAGCATTTAATTTTTTGGGGTTGAAAAATCAATTAAAAAGTTTAATTACAAATTGATATAAGGAGTGTATACTTTATACAAAAACATCAATTACTAGCCAGAGCCTTCTGGTCAGAGATATTAAATTTTAAAATGCGTGTATATTTTAGTAGTGTAACAAATTAGGAGATTTTTTAAAATACTGTGTGTAAGGTTGTGAATTGAATTCAAATGTATTACTGAAATAGTCAAAGTACAATGCCATCTTGAGATACTTGGATAAATCATCTTAGTTTATGTGTATCATCAAAGCCAAACCCTTGTAAATATTAGCCTGCACTTTTAGATATGGCAATCAACAGACTATTTCCTTTCAAATGCACATATCGGAAACATCCCATGCTATTTTTATTTTTTTAAAAGGTGGATCGTAATCGATCGCTAATTGTAAAACTAAAGCACGTGTAATAAATCGTATAAGTTAGAGTGTTAACGTAAATATAATAGTAAGAATTGCTTTTGGAATGATTATTTTTATTATTTTTATTCCAGACAAATGATTTGTACTTTTAGATTTTATTTTACCCCCAATCGACTTCGTAGCAAATACGTTCACAATGAGAAAAAAATTGACGATCCGTGAGACACATTTCAGACTGAGTTTTATATTTCATTATTTATATTACTGTATTTTTTTGTGACAGGTAAATGTCCTAATGGTCAAAAGGTCAAGAGCCTCTTTCGTAGTTTCTTTTGGCCCATCACAGGCAAACAGCTTATGAACAATTACTCAGACAGAACCTGGCGCCAAGGTAACTTTTATTTTTTATTTTTTAGTTCTCGCTATACAACTTTAGTATAGGCACAAAATATTATTCCTTTTTATGTGAGACATTTAATCTTGAATTTCATTTGATTTGGAACAAAAACAATAAAAAAAATGCTGTTACAGAGTATTTTAAAACATTTTGATAGCTTATTATTCATCATAGAAATTTTCTTTATTTTGGAAGGTATAGATGTCATCATAGAAAAACGTCTGTGATATCGACAAGATCATAAATAATACGGTATTTGTGTTGAATTAACAATGCTGTTAGTGTATGAGGGCCAAAAATGTCAAAAACATATATGTTATATGGGACATGTATAATTTACTTCTCCTCGTGCGAGAGAATTGATGCATCGTTAGCTAATGATATTTTTGATCAACGGAAAGATATGAAAATTGTGTTTATTCTCGTTTAGAGGTAAGACTGAACAAACAATAGTAAATATATTTTTTTAGTGTTCTTTATTTTTGCCCAGTTCATTGTCTTAATGTACAACGTCATCTTTGATTTGAAGACGTATTACTTGATAACACAAACTAATTCGCTAAGTAGCATCTTCTAAACAAATCCTAAATAATTACACAGATAAATTTTAACAATATTCCACGTATTCCACAATATTTTGGAAAATAGAGAAAGTACGGGTCACCGCACTAAACTTCCTCGTTCTCACTTCTGAAATTGAATTATGTCATGCTACTGTTATTACAAGAACATTTATTTAAGACATGTGAATAAATTGTGTTTATTCAGCGTTTTCGGATAGCTTTGTGGGAAGAAAACTTACCCTCAAGAGCAAACTACCCATTGTGGACTCATTTGGTTAAGAAATTATGCCATTTTGTAGGACTTTTAATTAAACGTTTATTTATGAAATATAAATAAAATCACCTTAGTTGTTTTTGAGAAAATCGTCCATAAAGAACTCGCTTCGAAGACTAAATTGTCCCTTTTGAATCTTTCCTAAAGAAATTACTTACAGTGTATTATTAGGCTGTTAATGAAATATTGATTTATGACAAATAAAAATAAAATCTTTAAAATAAAAATAAAATCTTTAAAGCCCATTTCGAGAATATAACATTTTTTAAAAATTTTATCTATCAATAAACTAGCCGTACTTTTGGAGGTAGGAAGAGAACTCGGAAAACCCCTCGGAGAACCTCACAAAAGAAAACGTAAACTTAAAATTTGGCCCAAAGTCGTTGAATGGAATAGGCTCTAGGCGAGTTAACATAAAACATAGACGGACGAATGAACATACATCAGAAAATAACTTTTTCGGTATGTAGTGGCGATGAAACATATAAATCCGTTGAACTATCGACCATGTGATCACCATACTTTCTTCTCTCCTATAGCTGCTCGAAAGTAAGAAGGGGAAGGACGTAATTGATGGGTTCAGCGTCTTTTACAGCTATAAAGGAAATCCCTGTTTAAGTGTGCCGCATGTGGAGTTAAGTAAATTTGAATAAAATTGTTCTTGGATGTAACATAATAAATTATTCCAGTTGATTTCCTCTATAAATTAAAATATATGCCGAGATTTTTCTTTAGTGTAAAGTAATCAGATGACTCATATGTATGACAACTGGATAATTTTGCGAATTGCACAAACTTAATAATTTTAAAAGAACATTAAATATAAATTCAAGTATGTACAAGGCTTTTAAGCAAGCATTAATATTCCTTGTCTCTGGTACTAAGGATTCTGTTTTTTAAAAAGTCTCTAACTTTCTGGTTGAAATAAACAAAGTTTTATAGTTGTTTCGAAACCTCACATTAATCTGATGAGCATACAGACACTCAGTGAAGTGGCGGTAATACATCTTCATGCTTTCAGGAATAAGAACTGTTGTGTGGTAACCGACCTTTTATAAGCAAGCTTTGCTGAAATTGTTGCATTATGTTTTCGTAATAATGCAATTACTCTTTAAGTTGATGAATGTACGGTAAAGTAAATGAAACGTAAAAACTTACCAGCATGATGAAGATTGATTCCTTCTGTTAGCGGTAGGTGGATCAAAGGAAGAAGCGAGAGCATACACTTATTCAGGGTTCACACACAACTAACAACGGCTTTACGACTGCTTCAAACAAAAGATGCGGTCTTTAAAATATGATAAACACAGAAAAGGATTCTTTTGGAACTGAGGTGGTGACTACATCCAATGATTACGTAATTGAGATCCATCCATCCTCCACAAAAGATGATGCAGCACTTACATAACTGAAGGATGCTGTTTACTTCTCCACCTACCTATAATGTTCGAATTCTTGTCTTGTAGAAGGCCATGGATTTAATATCTTGAAGCCTTGAGAGAAATTTTTAGAAAACAGGTTTTCTGTAAGGGGTGGGCAGAGAGATGGACACGTGCTATAGGGGTTCATTCAAACTCACTTAGCTCATTCAAGCTCAAAAGAGCTTGCTCTCACTAATCTCAATGACACACTAGCTCAGAGTCGTACTTGCTCCAGCTTAGGCTTGCAATCCGCAATACGGCTCACGTTAGCTCGAGGTCATTAGGTTTGTACTACGGATGGCAAACCCGGTTTCTAGAAAAAACGACATTACGGTTTTCTCCAAGACTGGTTCGGTTTTCTCCAAAACCGGTTTAGGTTTTCTTCAAAACTTGTTCGGTTTTCACCGAAACTGGTTTCGGTGAAAACTTTTGGAAAACACATAGAACTATTTCTGTGGAAGCAGAATCGGTTTTTGGAGAACAATGAAACACTATTCCGGTCAGAAATAGAACCAATTTTGGAAAAAACCGAACCGGTTTTGAAGAAAACCGAAACCGGTTTCGGTGAGAAAACTTTTTTTTTCGAAAATTCTCAAAACCGGTTTCAGTTTTCCTTAAAACCGAAAACCGAAAAAACTGTTTTTGTCCCTACCACTAGTTTGTACACAATTATTAAGCTCGAGGCAAACAAACTAAATCCGAGAGTCTGGCTCGCGAGTTTGAATATGGCTCACTTTCTGTATTTTCGATTTTCTTCATTGTCTTTAAGTTATTCAATAAATTTCAAAAAAAGTGAAGGGTTAACTTATTGACAAGCCGTAAGCTTTCTACAAGGCTGACATTTGACGTGAAACAAGATTCATTTGCTCAGCAAGATCTCTATCATGGCTTGTGTTTCAGTACACACACACACACACAAACAGACAAACATATATATATATATAAAATAGTAAATATCCACATATTTACTTTTATCTGATCCTCAAGGCAAAGAAGACATCAAGCCATAGTGTTACTTTTATTATTCTTGGCTGTTGTTTCGTTTCTTGTTATTGAAATCTCTTTCTGACCACATGTCTCTCAAATTCTTCAAATTCAAAGGTAGAGGAAACCCTATCAATGGCTGAATCAATTGTTAGGTCTGCATGTGGTCTTCACCCATACACGTAGTAACATGTGTAAGAAGGAAATTGAAAGAAATACTAGAAGGTAGAAATAGGTACATGATTAATGGTGTTTACGAACCTAAACGACCTTGATTTTTTTCCTGAATGTTGTATGGGTTCGTTGTTCTGAAAACATATTTATGCAATAGCCAAGCGTTTAACATATTTGAGACGTCGAAAGATTTTTACAGTTTTACAGATTAATCATGTTAATGAAGTATTTCATAATTGTGACAGAAGTTTATGTCTTGTACTTAATGACTAAAGAAGTAATTTTCATGGTTATGACGATAATAAGGTGTATCAAAGTCAATTTAATGAGTAGTATGTGTATTTTAAAATATAATAAGTGTGATTCGGAACATGTCATATTCATTTAGGCTCAATTGATGTGGACTGTGGACATTGTGTTCATTCTTTTCAGTTTAATTGTACATGTTTCTGTAACTGTAGATTAAACTATATGCAAATGAAGAAAGGTTAATTATGCAATTGTGATATTTTCAAGCGAAAGATTACAAGACTACATCGAAACACACTGTTATAATTTTCTACACGATTCAGCTAAAATAACCAGGAATTAAAGATGAGCGCTCAATTACCGTGTTACCCTCCGCAATGTGTATATATCACAGGACGTGTTGGTTACAAACCTGGAACCAAGGTACTGATCATATAGTTCTATTTTTATAAACAATGCAAAACCAAAGGAAAAACTGAGAATAATTTTTCAACTTCTCTATCTTAGGAACAGTTACGCAATAAAATGGTCAGTATTTGAAATATTTTGCTAATTAACCTTTCTACCCCCACCAGGGATTTGGACGAAATTGCTGGGGGGCCCTGGTGACCAAGGGCGCCCATGTTGTGGTTTCCAAGGGGGGCAAGTATAAGCAACGTTTCAAATATAGTTTCAAATTTTGCTGTAACTAATGTAAAAATTCTATTAGGTTTTCGATATTCCCAAGTACAATTTCCTCTTAGGGGGGGGGGCGAGTGCCCCACCTTGTCCTCCCTGATGGATACCCTTGCTGGTGACCCTTTAATTATCACAGAGTCATAATTGATCATCATTGGAAAGCTTATGGAACAGCCTATTGATAACATTTCTGCAAGTTCCGCCCTATTCGTAGAAGAAGAAGAAGAAGAAGGAACAAAAATGTAATTATCGTCAAAAAACAGACTCAAAAAACTGGCCAATTCCCCTCCACTTCCTCCCTCCATATAAGTAACAAGTACGCAGGCAGGGTATTACCATGTAATGGACTACTTCATTCCTTCATATACCAATTTGGGGGAGGACACTAAAGAAAAAAACTGATGAAAAAAAACTCTACTCTCCCCCTCCGTCATGTTAGCCCCACACAAATAAAATTTATTTTGGCGAAAAGCTTCATCCTTCAGGAACACATTGATACTAAAATTATCTTCGTAGCCTAATTAGGGATTGAACTATTGAGATTTAAATCCTCGACACAGTAACTGCGTCAATGGTCGTACAAAGGTCAATAATGCGGTATACTTACTAGTTAGTGAAGTTCTTCTTACATCCTTTGTACTGTTCATGTTCATCTGTGTACCTAGATTTATCTAATCTTGCTAGGACACGGTCATTGCTAATTCCTCCCGTTTGCATCAACTCAAAAATGTTTAAAAGCTTACGTATCAGTGATTAGTAGCAATTTGAGTTGATTTTTTTTCCTTAAAGCTCTTCTAATGTGTGTCAAAATTTTTATCGATAGAAATTCAAATGCTGGGAAGCGTTTGAGTTCGAGATCTGGTCATTCTCTTCTGTTGATGGTTAGAGTTTGGACATCATTACTATAGTGTTTCTTTCAATTTCCATATTTCTTCTTTTTAAGAAAAACTTCTCTTTAGAAGGAGGAAGAAACTTTGTAAACAAACAGAAGGAAAAGTTTCCTTATCGTTATCGAAGGAGAATAGCAGACATCATTCTATCTTCTTAGAGCCTGAATAGTGACTTAATGGTTGTCGGTTGATTTCTTGAGTTTGTTTACCGAGTAACTTCTCTCCTACAGAGACAGTTTGGAAGAATATATTCTCTCCCTTTCAATTCTCGTTAGTATTAGGGAACCATTATATATATATATATATATATATATATATATATATATATATATATATATATATATATATATATATATATATATATATATATATATATATATATATATATATATATCTTGCAGAATCAAAATTTTTCCTTCCTTATATGAAACTAGCTGTTGGAAGGCATATCTTTTGCACGGGGGGTGAATACATTTATGTTAAATAATTGAATCCCCTTCCTCCTTAGAGTATTTATTTCAATGAAAATGTAATGATAAAATATTCTACTTTTGGTATAAAATTAAAACAATCTACCCCCACAAAATACAACTTTAATCAAATTGATATAGTTTTAAAAAATAGTTTGAAGTGGGTATTAACTATTTTCCAAAAGTCATTTCAAAAAGATCAGACATTTTCCCGTGCCTGAAAACTATAAATTGGACACAAATCTCAGTCATTTTTTGACCATTTATTTCTCATCTTCTTCACTCCACTCTTTACAGATAGGGATGAACTTGGACTTAAACAGCATTGCGAGCGTCACTATTCATTTCAGCAATCTCAAAAACTGTTGATTCGACACTAATATCGGCCATTTTCGATCATTTTTATATGTCTCCTCTTTCCCCTCCCCTACGTGCGCTAGGGGATCTCACCCCGACATTACTCTTTTCCGGATTATAAATAGTATATGTACCATGGCTGGTTGATATTGCTCCAGGCATTCCAGAGTTATGGTGGAACATACATATATACATACATACACACATCCATATATACAAAATACATATATGGATGGATGGAAGGAAAACCTTTATTGAATTCTTCTGTATGTTTTTGCCTATTATACATAACCATTAAAAATAATATATAAATATATATTTTGAGTGATTCAAATTTATGTCAAACTAATGAAATTTTTTTAAAGAAAATATATGCAGAAGAAAAATCTTAAATACGAAGTTTTAAATTATTTTAAATTTTTAGAGGGCATCAAAGCATGATTTTCCCGCTATAAACAAATGTTTACTATTCTGCTTACTAATGTACAAACATGTCTATTTTCATTTCAATGCCATATTAATCTGAGAAGAAAGATGAAGTAAACATTTAGATCATTTAATATGACGCACATACATGTCTCTAAAATTCTCAATTTGACACATTTTAGGTTCTGTATGTACGAGCCTTAAAACTGACAAATTCTAAATCAGATTCTAATTCTCTTCATACTCCATTATCACTAGAAGGCGTTTAGTAGGTTATAAAACATAACTTGTCTTAAGAATACGGAAGACAAAATGTTACAAAGGAAACCAGCCACGACACAACGGTTATTTTGTGAATTCATCTTCTATGTTTATTTCTTATGTATATAAGAAACCGAAATGTCTGCTTCTGAAAGTGTGCCCGAAGCAATGACATTTTCAATCGTCCACCTTTTCACTCGTCTATACCTACAACAAGTACTAAAATAACCACAAAGACTGGAAGAAAGTGTTGTTACTTGAAGCTATATGTTAAGTGCTCTGACTGCTGTGTATCGTCGTGATGTTGACCGCAATTTTACTGGGACAACACTTCTTCTATTTTCCTCCCTCTTTCTTACATATATGCCTATTAACATTTGCAGAAACCTGTTCCAGAAAATGATTCAGATCCTTTTTTTTTTTTTAAAAAAAATTCTATCTTATTGCACTACCACAAGCCATTGGTCATTCACCTGTTACACAGTGGAACTCATATTACATCGACTTCTTTTTATTTTTATTTATTTTTTTAATGGTGACACATTATTTCTTTGTATTTAAGTGTTTTCTTCTTACCAAAAAACTTGCAGAGTAATTGCTAATTTATCACATACCACAACATTACATTTTGTATCTTAAAATACTAAATGTAAAAATGTTATGTTGGAACGTGATGAGATTCTGCAAAATCAAAAATGCAAATTAAACTTGATACTTTCTCATAAATGTTGTTTTCCACAATTATTTCCAAAGGGATATTTTCATTAAAATGCAGTACTTTTTCTTTTGTAACTTGAAGATGAAGAAAATATTTAATTCAAGTAATGCACCTTTGAACGTGTTTGTGCATGAAATATTTGATTCTGTATAATTCTTTAAAATGCATATGTTTCATTTATTTTAAAAATACTCCTGGTAATACTACTTCAAATACTATTTTTAATAAAATATTTTTAAAGACCATCTCAGAATATATTTGGTACATAAAAGGAAACATATCTATTGGAAAAATAAGCAATTAAAAAAAAAGCAGAAAAATCACTAGTACAGAATAGAACTCCGGTTTCTTCTTGTTGGCCAGAGTTCTACTATTAATCTACCAACCCTATGTCAGTTTTTGTGCTTAGTTATCTTTCTTTGGATCTTGAGAGATCTCAGTTCCATTCCTTGCTTGTCCCTCAGTAACAATTTCTGTTTTTTCATATTTAACTTTGCTTCATTGATAATATGTGTACGCGATTACCATTGAAATAGAATACTAATTTCGTTTTTTATTGTTGTTGTTGTTTTGTTTAGATCCGAACAGAAAGTTTAAGTCAGGAATCGTAAGTAGGACTTCTTAGTATCTTCAACCTTCCTCTTAAATAGGAACGCGTTGGATCTGACCTCGTTCGGACTGAATGTGGGGCTCCAATTTTCAGCGAGTAACCAAAAAATAACAAACCTATGAAACTAGGATATCAAAAATGATTAAGAATTTAAAAAAAAATTACTAAGGATTTCTGGATTTGAATTTAGCGTCCCTTATCAGCAGCGAGGCTAATATAAGATGTAGACACTGTGGGATCTGAGCCACATGAACTCCAGTTGAGAATCAAACCCGGATCTCTCACACCAAAGGGATTATCATCAGAGTGAATTTTACAAGGAGTGTGTGCGTCATTGTTAGGAATATGTGGAGCACAAACAATAATAGATGCCATCTGGTACATAGTGTATTACTTTTGCATATACAGGGTGGACCACGAAACACCAACTCGCCTCTCATGAGATTGAATAAATGGTTTTGTAAAAAGAAATAAATGCTATCTAACAGTAGAGAAAAAAATACACTTGGTAATTTCAGAGGGCTTTTTACATCATTTACCACAGCATGTGTATTTGTGTTTGCAACTGATCCTGTTGTTTGCAAATTAAAAAAAAAAAAAAAAAAAACTTGAATACTTCTCTTTGCAGGACCTACACTAGGGAACTTGTCTGCAAAAATTTCCTGCGTCTCGTTAAAGGAACCGGCGAAGACAAACGCCTGAACTATTCTTATTCTCTGCTGAGAGAGAGATACACCTTGCCAACAGCCGTCACATACTCGTCTACATCTAATCTTGGCGGCTTTTATATTGTCGTGGGTATGCAACAACAATGAGGTCCTTTCCTACCCAGCTGCCGCAAGAAACAATCAATAGCAACAATTATTGGTGCCGACTATGCCAACAACAATAAGAAGTTTCATTGCAAACATGCACTCGGGCAGGTTTTTTGTGGGTCACTCGTTACATTAAATAGGGATAGACAAATAAATAAGAATATGTCTTAGTAGAGTAAAAACCACTAATTGTTATTGGTAACGAACGACGTAATTTATAGAGCAATAAAAATTAGCTTCTGTCGATTTTCTCAAAAACTACACATGAGAATTTAGTCTGAATCATCTCATTTTTAAATCACCTTGAATGTCATCTATTGGTTGATATAGCTACTGGTACGCAGGGGTGAAAGTGGAGAAATGCGGATGATGTCGTTCCCCCACTTCCAAAAATTATGCATGGCGTCCCTTTACTTCCTAAAAAAAATACAATGGGCAAAGAAAGGCACGGGGGACGGTTTGACGTCATGCATCCTCTTATCTGTTCATATTCACTTTTACACCTGCCGGTACGTATCACTTTTTAGATAATGTTACACTCAAATATTTTTTTTAAAAGTTGAAGGGTTAATTTTAATTTTATGCTATAGCTCATTAATCATAATGTGTGCTGTCAAATTGCTAGTGTCTTAACAAAAAGCTTAAGTAGTGTTTACTTTAGCATCATTTTCACCTTAATAGGTGGCTGTTTACAGTACAGTATCAAATTTTTAGATTTACATAAAAAGAAATCGCTTTGCTCTATTTTTTTGAAAACTACGCATAAGAGTTTCCACTCGCTCATACCAACTTGTTCAGCTCTATGTCACATCTTTGGACGCGATATTTTTGTTGAAATACTTCCATTCCTTCCTAATAGCAAATACAGGTAGCAAGAATCCAATTCAAATAGTGTCAGTCAATAGGGATGCGCACGAGACGAGTCGAGACAGGATTTTCCTAACAAAATTCGAGTCGAGACACGACTCTTCCAATAAAGAAATATACATTTTTCGAGTCGAGACATCACTTTTACAGCATATTTTCGAGACAAGACAGCCATAAATCTTGTCTCGTGCGCATCCCTATCAGTCAAGGGGGGGGCGGGCACGGTGGCTCAGTGGTAGAGCACTTACCTCTGGTGCGTGGGGTCCCTGGTTCGATCTCCGACCAAGTAAGTTTGTGGGGGGTAACATCATGTCCCTGGGTTTTCCCGGAGTACTCCCATTTCCTTCTACTTTCTCATTCTACCAATTCTTCCGTATCATCATTCACTTGTCTTCATAATCCTCTCCGTAGCCTAAGGTTCATAATCCTGGGATATTAAACTGTAATATTTCATTTCAAATTTTCAAGCGTCAGATCGTCTTTGAATTTCATTAGTACAAAGAATAATCAGTTTCATATGGGATGAGTGACAGTAATAAATACACTACAAAGCAAACGGAACACAAATATTTAAGAAATAAAATAACAGTTTAATGATTGATGGCATGACTATTAGTTAGTAATAATTCATGGCATTTACGTTTTCTCATGTGTGATCAGCCTTGAAGAGTCTCAGCTATTGGAAGAAAGATTTATGGTCTTCCGGTTCTTTAAACCTTCTTGTTCTTCTTCTTCTTCTTCTTATAGGTGGGTCATGTGACCATATTGACTTCGTATAAAACGACTGTATATATATTGACTATAGGCGAAGGCCACCCGCAGGAGAAAGGAAATCTGTATCAGAACGGCCTTGTATCTCAAAGCTATCACCGTGAATAACTGTTAACTGCTATAGAGGAAGAGACCGACTAAATATGGAAGAATGTCACTCAATGTTTTCCTAGTCTTTGTCCAATAACAGCTTTGAATGCCTACGAAAAGTGAAAGTGATATACTGAAAACTTCTTTTTAGAGACACTGTAATATTTGAAATTATTTAGCATAGAAAAAGAAAAAAAAAAGGAAGGAAAAACGTATTTCTTATGTTAAAGTTTTTTTCCGCTGGTCTAGTGGAGAGGGCATTTAACGCTTTCCTTTGGTACACGGGATTTCGAATTCCACCTTAAAATTCACAAAAGAAGGGCGCTTAACTTCAATCAGCCCTTATGGTAAATAATGTGAGATTAAGTAGTGGTAGAGTCCTTACTGATGCGAGAAACTATTGCCGTGCCGTGGAAAATCAGCGCCCGAGGCGAGAGTATACAACGGCACCCCCGTACATATGACAGGTGGACAGACCAGCCGCGAAGTGCCACGATGGTTGGCGCGAAGCGTAAGAAAATTTTCAAAAATACCTGCATTTCCTTGATATTGAATAATGTTTACTTTTATATATATAGTATCATTTCTCTTTCCTCCCGAATTTTGCGCCCCCTTACTTCGGCGCCCGGGGCCGTCGTCCAGTTCGCCGCTCCCCATGGCACGGCACGGCAAGAAATCACTGGCTCTACCATAGATTGTATAAGCTTATAATGGAAAGGGGGCAAGGGTTTTTACGTTGTCCTAACATTATTGTTTTATTGGGTTGTGGAGGATAACATCCCTTTCAGCACCTTGATTGCATAATACTTGGACCCATGAGACATACCACAAAAGCTCCCATCGAATATCGAACCTGGGTCTCCTGGAGCGTACGCTAATTATATGCCTACGATGGTGTTTTCATACCATTCTATTCATTAAGTCAACTCTTTCACACTATTTACTTTAATCAGTCATTTATTTGCTTTATTATTTCTTAGACTAAGTTCTCTAAAATCATAAAATCATGGGAATAAGAGTATGGATCTCGGTTCAATCATTACTCACATTTTCCCTTTGATCGTATCGTACACTGTGTCATATCAGCCCAGTTCGATCATTGTACCAAAGAACAGATGATAAATGCGAATGAATTTGTGGAAGGAAGATAACAAGAGAAAACCGAAGTACTCTGACATAATTCACAGACACAATTGTAAATATTATTCATGAAAAGCTCACGTGGTTTACAATCGAACCAGAACTCTTCACAAAAAAAAAAAAAAAAAAAAAAAACATTACCGAATCAAAACTTGCATAAAATTATTTTGAGTTACATCATATCAGACATACCATCAGACATGCTGGATATATGTGTCGTTATGGTTTGGTTGTATTTTATTCATAAGGTGAATAATCTTTCGCTAACGATACGGAACCGTCGCGTTGAAATAATAATAAATAAAAAAGTAATAGTAATCATAAATAGAATACATATATAAAGTCGTGTTTTATTTACAAAGGACGAGGAACGATCAACCTAGGAAGAAACGTGCACACATGCATCGATGCGTGGAAGTCATGTCTTGGCTCACGTGACACGCATTGCAGTGCCAAGGCCGTGACGTCAATCTCAAATTTGCAGTGTTGCTATTTAGAAATTCATCATCATCATCATTGATATTTTGTCATTATTGGCAGGTTACTTGCCGCTTTTGAGAAGTTTCCATGTTCCACGGTCTCCAGCTAATCTCTTTTTTTGTCTTCACGTGCGATTTTTCTGTTTTGGTATCGTCCAACAATTGTAGCATCCTTCGCCCTCTCTCTCTCTTTTTCCTGCCACCATATCTCTAGCACGTTTCTCAGGATACTGTTCCTTCTTACAAGTTAGCCAATGTCCCAAACAGTTTCTCTTCTTCTCAAAACATCTAAAATTATTCCTTTCTCCGCCCCTATTTCTAACACCCTCTCATTCGTTTACCGCTCGACCCAGCTAATTCTCCCATTCTTCTCCACACTTACACTTTGAAAGTTTCCTGTCATTTCCCATCATTCCTTCGTAATATTTATGTTTAGAAATTAACATTAAGTTAATGTGATATGTTTGATATGTTGTTTATATATACAAGAAGAGCATCACATATGAAAGAAAATCTTATAAATTATTATTTATTTATTTATTTATTTATTTATTCTCATGAAATCAAAAAGTTCTTGTTAACAGAGTCATTTAGGTTATACATAGTAATAACGTTTGTATTTACTAACACTATTGTAATTTCTTTACTGGTATAATTGATATACATTCACATAATTTCATTAACATATAAACATTTCTAACATATAAATTACACAACAGAGCTACACTTAAGCATACAAAAAAGCGTATTTCATTTGCACAAAATTTTATAATAATCTCGTATGTCTTGTAGCTGTTAATAAAAAATGACGAAGTTCCAAGGATATTTGAAAACATGAAGAAAATTGCAAAATAACAATATCATATTATGTAGTGCCAAAATCTATAGAATGGTGACAATAACAAAAAAAAAAAGTTTTACAACAGGGGTTCTTAATTTTTCTCCACTTACATGCTAGCACATTTAGTACAGAGAATATTAATGCACTAGTACGCTAAGTTATTCTGGAAAAGAGTAATTTCTTTGATTCACGGACAATATTACACACCTATTAACTTTCTTTGTAATTAAGTAACTAAATTTTAGTTTTTTTTCTAAATCGGATAAATATTGAAAAGTCAACTATTCTTTGAATCTACTCGATGGATTGTTGACTACATCCATTTTTAAAAAAATAATACTAAGTGAATACATATATTTCTGATTATGGCACTTCAGTTTGATTCGGCCACACTTCCCTTAGTGTTCTCAAGCAAGAGAGTACTTTCGAACAACTATACGGAAATAGTGTGTAGATGTAGAATTCAGCAGTATCCAGCAGTAGAAACAGGAGAATCCAGACAAAATCAACAAACACGGTGTTTGTCCATCACAAAGCCTACTGGCGAGAAGTGGGATCGAACCAGGGACCAACGCACTAGAGATGAATGTTCTACTTTTTTTTTTTTTTTTTTTTTGCCAAACGTCCCTCACTAACTTGTTTTTACCTAATTATCTCTATGTTTTACTACATTTTACTCATTTTTCCAGTAACCAATTACGACAGAGACGTGAACACACAAACATCGAGGACACTTCAAATTTCAAAGGCTCTCCCACCGGGAATCGAACCCGGGACTAGGTACACCAAAAGCGTACTTGCTAGCCACAAGACCAACAGGGAGGGCTTCACTGTGCCGCCGTGCAACCCACGTTAAATTGTTATTTCAATAATAATAATAATAATAATAATAATAATAAACATGAATATCTTAGTAAAATAACTCACTCATTTTTTCCACAATTTATATTGCCTTTAAGAGGTTAAAATAAAATTATCCTTGTTTAGTAGTTAGGAAGAATCTTAATATATTATTTTCACCTTGAGATGTTGAACATATTTTCCAAAGTTGAACATCATTATAAATCATACAATTGAAAGTTGCAACAAAAAATAGGAAGGATCTGAAACAGAAACCGGAACCGGCACCTGATAACCGGAAATAATGGACAACAATGGATACCGGAACGAGTGACAACGCCCAGTCCTTGAAGACGAATGTATAGGAATTGTTGCAATGTATAATCTTGTTCAGGAAAGCCTAGCTAACCACTTCTGAGGCCGCATTTTCATACCCGCAAATATTATAATTTATTGAGTTTAGTTTAAAATAGCCAAAGAATATTATATTTGTTTGATTTATTTCTGCTTATTATAGAGATGCGTACAGTTTCACTTCTTTTTTCTTCACTTTCGTAAATATGTCAAAATACTATGATTAATTTGAAAACATTTTGGTGAACAACGAGGAGCTCCTTGAAAATGCAAGCGAGTTTAGAAAACAGCATTTTGTAAGTAAACAAATATAAATATTTAATGTTTTACTTTCTGAAAAAAAATCTAAGAAAAGTAAATAAGCGCATGGAAATTGAAAAGTAGCTAATAAATATCAAGAGAGATTAAAGACTGTTATAATACTCGTGTGTCTAATTAGTCCATTCACGTTTAATCAAAATTGAAGGCTCTTTATGTTCTTCGCTTAAGTAAATATGTGATAATGGTAAAAGAAGTGTATCTAATAAAAGGACTTCGAAATACTATTAGAAATAAATAGAAAGAAGAGAAGCTCGATATACTGTACAATATTTATACTAAAGATGCCAATCTAATAGTACAAACTCTATTGTAGGTGTAATAGTACAACTTATCACCTACTAGATTCTTAAACGTTTGTCCTCCTTCGAATTCAAATTTACAGTTGTCTGTATAGAAGTATAATTTTGACGCTTATTAGCTGAGTTGGAAGAAAGTACTAATCTTCATTGTATGTGGAGCGTTAAATAAAGATAACAGTTTACAGTTAGGTGCGCTTCATCATTTTAATATCACTATTCTTTATGAGGTTTACTGATTTACCCTTAGTTTTCACAAGTAGAAGCCTGAATTGTATTTCCGGGCTCGGAATTGTATCCTCTACTATTCATGCATGCTAATTTTCAAACTTGGACAGTAAGACTAATAAAAGCGCCAAAATATCATTTTCTAATTACTTATCTATTCTATTATACAGGATGTCCCAAAAGTAATGGCGAAAAAGGGAACCACAGATTCTTTACACCAAAATAAGAAAAAAATGTTTATATGACATATAGTCCAAAAATGGATAGGGGCGAAGATAGACAGCTTCGAATGTGGAGGGAAAGGAACTTCATATCTGCAAGAGGAGTTCATAAAGACATAAGAATCATATCAGCTTGACATGTTAAACGCATGTTACAAAACTGCGACAGAGATTCTCCATGCGTCATTTAGTGATTCAGCGAATGTCTACATAACAGGGGTAATGAAACGATGCAATAAAGATGAAAACCATACAGGAAAAAAAAAAAGTTGTTATCCATGCCATGATTGCACGCACATCTACAATGGGAGTCAAAGCAAATATCACTTAACATGGTTGCACAATCTCTGGGGGCAATAGTAAGTGGCACACCAGATAGAAACTTGCAGAGAGAGGGTAGAAATAAGAACAAATGTAACTAGTCGTGTCATGTAATGAAATAACAGGCAGAATCCACAACGACCTACTGTATTTGTAACGTAAGTTCTTACTCAGAATGGCACTACAAACTACTAGGTCTTATGTGCTATAAAAGCAACCAAGAAAGATCTGTCGCGTTTTGTGGTCTGCGTTTCATTGGCCCTCACACGTGAGTTGAATGTGAATGGAGATAAGGCGAAGATCAGTTGTTCGTATCGGTATACCAACATATATCTGGTTATGGCAGTTCAGTTACACCGTGAACGTGCGTAAGGACAGAGTGAGCATGGGACGTCCATACAGCGTCATAAGGGCGTGTATGCTTTACGAGTTCAAACTGGAGTCAAACACCACTGCAGCGGGCCGAAAGATATGCCAGGTCTTTGATGAGGGTGTCGTGACTACGCAGACAGGATAGCGATGGCTTAACAAGTTTAAGGACGGTGACAAAACACTCGAAGACACACCACGTGCCCGGAGGCCAACACATGTACAAAATGAAGATGTTCAGGCAGCAATTGAAGCGAACAATACCCAGACGTGCGAGGAACTGAAACTACAATTCAATGTGAATGGAAAAAACATTAGGCAGTTTCTCCATCATTTTGGGAAGCACTACAAGTTGGGTCGATGGGTCGCATATGTTTTGACTTCGTCCCAGAAGGCAACGCGAGTAGACATCTGTGTTTCATTGCTGTCTCGTCTGAGTAAGGAGCCATTTCTGGACAAGGTGTTGACGTGTGATGAGAAGTGGATCCTGTTCGAAGCTCCACGGCGTCGTCATCATTGGTTAGCATCCCATGAACCGGTTCCAAAACAGCCGAAACGAACACTGCACCAGAAGAAGGTCCTCCTGTGTATCTCATGGATTGATCGCGGTATTGTGCATCGGGAACTGCTACCAGTTGGTCAGAGCATTAATGCAACTGTGCATTGTCAGCAGTTGAGTCGTATTCGAGAAAACTCAAAACTTGGGAGCCAGCCAAAACTTCGGAATCGCAAAAGCGTCCTCCTGTTACAGGGCAACGTTAAGTCTCACGTGGCTAGGATGACCCAGGACACCATTCTACGCCTTGGATGGGAAACATTATTGCATCCACCATACTCTCCGGACATTGTAACGTCCGATTATCACTTGTTCCATTTCTTAGACGATCACCTTAGAGAATACCAGTTCAAACCCCTAGTAGAGGTGCAAAATGCACTTGATACCTTCTTCACTTTGCGTCCCACCAAGTTCTACCGCGATGAAATCCGTAGCCTTCCAGAACGTTGACAGAAGGTCGTCAATGCTGATGGGGACTATTTTTGATCTTCCAGGTACGTCTTAGGTGACATATGGATGTTCGAAGGTAGTGGGTGAAAAAGCGACAGAACTTTCTTGTTTGCTTTTATAATAATAAACGTACCTACAGAAGATGTTCAAAGTGCTGTCCTCCCACATCTGTGCAACGTGATAATCGTAAGTTTCGAATGCATTCTATCACTCCCGGTGTGTTGTGTTAACATGCATCTTCAATGCCGCTTTGTAGATCGGCAAGTTTCCTTCCCTAAGTGTGAAATTCCTTCCCGCACATTCAAAACTGTCTAACTCTCCACTGTCCACTTCCAGATTATATGCCATATAAACTTTTTTTCTAGTTTCGGTGCCAGGAATCTGTGGTTTTATTTTTCACCATTACTTTAGGGACACCCTGTATACTGTATAATAGAGTTGAAATGATTGACTCATTAGCGCCGAGCCAGGCGATACTGCTGTAGGTAGAAACATGAAATTTGGACATAATACTCTTTTTGTCACTAAAGTACCAGTTAAGGAAGAATTTTTAGAAATATGTATCCCAAGAAGAAAGTTAAAGGAGGTTAAAATGTTTTGCTAAGAATAGAGTCGCACATGAATCCTAGAAGTTAGGATGAAGAAATTCGGGGACCATAAACTTCTCAATGAATATATCTGAACATGCGTTTCACCATTCTTGAAAAATTATACTCCTAAGGCGGGTAAAGTGGAGCAATTTCTGCAATATTAAAATTCCCTTTTTTTTTTTTTTTAACAAAATACCGAATGTGAGGATTCGCTTAAGTTTTAAATAATAATAATAATAATAATAAGAAGAAGAAGAAGAAGAAAAAGAAGAAGAAGAAGAAGAACTTGCTGTGTGTTGCAGGTTTTTTAAAAATACCCTTAGAAGAGGAAAAGGAGGCAAATCTTATAATATTCAAATTTTCTGTTTTATGTTCAGTTAACCTTATTCTAACTCACGAAAGAGGGGCTCTTCTACTAGTTTACTATAGAAAACGTCTAAACTTTTTTTTTTAAATAAAAAATATGTTTTAATTTAATATGCAAGATTTATAGTTTACACTACTGTAAATTCTGGAAATGATTTCATTTAATATTGTCATTCATAAAACCAAAGAGAACTGAACAAGATGTATGTATATGATGAAACGACGAAGTAAAATATGTGTCCTTGTTACACAAACAAATTAGCAGACACCAACGTCACACGAGACACGTCGACTACCGGATCTGAAGGTGAAAAACAACCTTTTTACGAAAAGAAAAAATCTCGTTTGTCTGGAAAACTTTGGAGAAAAGTTAACATTATTCTATTTATGTCCTTATCTACCATGAATATTGTTATTGAATTGACTTCATACTTTGGTTTGTGCTTACTTCAATACGATACTGAGAACATGTTTGTACAACTTGACAATAGGAGCACATTTTGCATGCCGGAAAATTTGTGACAAAGAATAATTTTCTGATACTTTCAGCAGAGAAACAAGTACAAACCGCTATCTCTGTAAAGACTAACATTCATTTTCCAAGTTCTTTGTGAAAGTTGCGTATTATTTCTATTTTTCTAGTTGATAATATGAAAGAGATCTCCAAAAAAAAATCATTTCCGTTTCTCTACCAAGTTAAAGAAATAGTAATTATTTAACCAGTGACTAGAAGTTTAAATTTCAAATTCACACTTTCACACTCTCACGGACTTACACTATGAACTGAATTGAAAAATATAAATTGTATCATGAAACATACAATGAGATTTCCATAGTTATGGATATTCTAGATTTCCCCTTTTCACTCAGTTTTATAAAATACTATTTTCAAGTCAACCTGAATATGTGTTTCCGTTGTTATAATTTTCAATACTCTTCGCGGGTAAATTTGCGTCTACTGCTGAGTAAGAACGTATGGAGTGTAGCAGTGGCATTTGAAAGTCGGACTTTTAGGACAAAAAAATGTTGATTTCTATTACCAATATGGTGACGAAATCACGTGAAAAAATGAACTTGATATGTATCGAAAATTACAAGATGTGATAGTTGCCAATTTGAGACATCGTTAAGTTTTGTTAAAAATAGCCATGTTTGCTCATAAGGTTGCCATTTTATTTAACAAACCAGTTCCGTTATATTAACTTTTTTTTTTTTTTTTTTTTTTTAACGCGGAGGATTACTCCGTTTAGCTTCACGAGATTTCATCCTGCTTAATCTACACAAACACAAACAATTATTGTCTCGAACAACTATAATCAAATTATGTTTGCAATAATTATTAGGTTCTAACTTGTTATAGTGAAATACAGCAAGTACAATACTACAGATAGTATTGGCGTTTCTAAGCATGAAAGAAAATAAGCACATTTGAAATCCGTGAGCATTACCATTTTTGAAGGGACATTTCGCTGTATTTTAGCTCTTAACTGTTTTGGCTGGCTACAAATAATTGCAATGCGAAACAAAGAGTGGGAAGTTTCATAGCTAATGATGCAGTTTCTTAAAGTTTACTGCAACATTCTACTTGAAGCCTTCCACATTCTTTTAACTTCAACAGAAAGTTATCCAACCTTTATTTCCAGGAAACTCGGTTATGACTCTGCTTATATACCTCCTAATATAGTTGAGAAATCCAAACAAAGAGATTTCTAGTAAGACCAATAATTATTTAGTCCCCACTAGCATTTTTATTGTGTTTACTACTAACTTACTATGTAAATAGTTGCGTGAAGTCGCAATAAAATTTTTAGATTTTTAGAATTAAAAGTTCTTATACTGAAAGAACTTATAAATCGTATTTTTGCTTTGATATACTACAAAATGTTAAATTAGCAATACATCTTTACAGAAAAGATTCATAACATTATATTGTCCAAGTTTAGGAATTCATGTAACTAGAAAATTGTTTAACAGTTTAACATTGTACATGATACCTTGATATCATAACAATTCAACGTGATACTGCATAAGGTATAAGATCGTTTTATGTTCGATTTATTCACTCCGGACCAATTACTGATTAAGTTTTCTTGTGTTTATGGGATGATATTCTGTATAAATGCAAGAAATGTTCATCGTGCAAACATGACATTATTGCAGGGAAACAGATAGTGGTAAAATTTAATTTAATTTTTAGTCAGAATTTTGAGTTTTGGTATGGGTTTGATTGAATTAGGTTAGAATTTTGAGACTTATAGAAATTTTGAGTTACTTAAATACCTACAAAAAATGTACACATAATTTGCTTATCATAGTCCTGAAATTATGTTAAATGACTTCTATCATTATTGAGATGATTGAAAGGGAGTTAAATTTCTTCACAATTCACTTGTCTGTTACTATGACAGAGCAATCTGCGTCGAATTTTCCATACTGTTAAGAGGCAACCGAGGGATTTTTTTTTTTTCAAGATCGCCAGTGTCGTTGAAAATGGTGACTGAAAGCTCCGCACATAATAAAAAAGATTGAGATGTACTGTGTGTATTGTAATCTTTGTCGTTGCATCTGTCATTTATGAAATGAAATTAAATCTTTCAGTTTTACGTCCCACAATTATCCCGGTTAGCCTAAGGAGACGGTGATGATGAGAAATGAATGAAATGGTGGAATGAAGGAAGTGGGAGGAAACGGGAGAACCATGTGAAAACACACGAACACGGTGTTTGTCCACCACAAAGTCCACACGGCGCGAAGTGGGATCGAACCAGGGATCCCAAGCACCGGAGGTGAATGCTCTACCACTGAGCCCCCGCGCCCCCACATCTTGTCATTTAGCTAAATATTTTGCTAGAAGAGTATGCTACTCGGGACAATATGTTTGAGCTTCCCTCCAACTGCATTATGAAAATGTGCGTAAGCAGTTTTTATTGGAATCTGTGGTGATGAATGTATATTAATAACTCAGAAGATGGAAGAACTCACGAAGCTGACTTCAGTGAGCTGGTAAGCTTGTTCAACTCAATTTTGTGTTTCAAATGTAATTTCAAAGATAAAAATGTCGATGTTGACAACTTAGAAGTTATTTCTACATAAGATATAAAATCTTATTACTTGCAAAACTATTCGTCAATTACTGTGTATGATAATGCATTTATTAAAGGTATTTAGCATCTACTCTTCCGTGATGGTATGTCTTGATCACTGAAAAACCAGAAGTAATATGCTTTCATCACTGAAAAACCAGAGGCGGTATGGCATACCACCGCATACCATCTCACTTCGACCATGGTTTAAGCCCTTTGTGACTTTGTGCCAGAGACCTTAGTTTAGTAATACAGTTACCCTTACTTTTCCCATTAAACATAAGAGTTGGAAACATTTGAGATACTCTGGCGAGGAAAGGATTAAGATCATAGACGACGACGTGAAGAAAGTAATCCTTTTATATATTCCTTTCAGTCGTCACACAGTGGCATTCCTGGAGCAATACCTGACAGGAAACTCAACCAATACGGAACTGAGGAAGAAGCAGTTCTTCCCACTCTTGAATCCACTTGTGGGTGCTCTACGACCATCGGTCGGTCATTGGCAGCTATCTTCTTACTCATGGTCTTTTTGGATATGTATGACCTTCCCATACTCTGAGGAATTTTTTGTTAGAAAAAAAACTTTCGGTGCTGCTTGCCAAAATAGACCACATAAATTCTACTCCACAATGCTGTTGTTGTAAGATAATGTTTATATTTTGCACTCAACCTGTTGGAAATTGATTTACTTCCTTCCTCTTAGATCAACAACAAGGAATGTTGGTGGAAAACAAAATATTCTTCTCCACGCATTGACAATAAATATTTTTACACTTGAGTACCTTGTGAAACATGTTTATTTTTTTGGCTTTGCATCTTGAATAACCCATCATGTGAAGTGAGATGACAAGTATTCAGTTTCAACGAAGCAAGGCCCAATGATTTAGACGAGTTTGGCAGCTCACTGAGAATAATACAGAAGTTAGATTCAGCTGAGATTCTGCCATTTTTTTTAAACTGAGAAAAATGAATTCTCAACCATTTTTTACACATACAAATACGACTTCTGACTCATTGTTTCACGAAGGAATGCGAATTAATAATAACAGAGATTTAAATTGTTTACTTAAAACAATAGTGACTTTATAATTTTACAGTATCTGATGGATAAACTTGAAGAAGTTTCACTAATATCCAGATATTAACAAAATTCAAAATAGTTTAATCTTCGCATTGCTGTGTTGAAAGTAATAGTTAAGTAAGAATAGTCAATGCCAATTTCTATTACATTTGTAAAAGGTTTCTTTTCTTGTTCCATTCCAATGCGAGATTCCATTTTATACCCGAAATGTTATCCACGTATTCTATATATATATATAAAAAGTCCTAAAACTATATCTCCAGGATATGATTCATTCATGACTGTAACACATTTAAGAGGCCTCATCCCGGCGAAATTAAAATACCGCTAATTTTACAGTAATTATGTGATATCTTCAAATAGATAAAAGATAATTGAAATGCGGAACAAGAGCGCCCTAGACAATATTATTTTGTGTGAGGTACCGTTATCACAAGTCGCCTAGTGGCTTTCCGTTTCCAGCCATTTAGAAACGCGAAAATAAATGCCGATTTTCAAAATGGCCAGAAATCGAAAGCAGATAAATGGGTCGTGATAACGATATCTCATGTAAAATGATATTGTCTAGGGCGCTCTTGTTCCACATTTCGATTATCTTTTATCTATTTGAAGATATCACATAATTACTGTAAAATTAGCCGTGTTTTAATTTCGCCGGGATGAAGCCTCTTAAAGTAAACAACAGACTAAATTACAAAATTACCCTTGTTTCACACTTTTCAACGACCAAAACCTAAGTAGTGTAAACAGAAGAAGTGTAAATTTAAGAAAAAGAAAAAAAACTGTAAATAAGAAAAAGAAACTTAAAACTGTTGTTCGGTCATATCATCCACATCTTCCATAACTTGCACGCAAAACTGTTGAATGGGATAATATACAATATTAGCCAAATAATCTAATCTGTGTTTTGCATTCTTATAAACTTGAGGGGGCATGGTGACTCAGTGGTAGAGCGTTCACCTCCGGTGCTTGGGGTCCCTAGTTCGATCCCAGCTCGTGCCGTGTGGACAAACACCGTACTCGTGGTTTTTCTCGGGATTCTCCCGTTTCCTCCCACTTTGTTCATTCCACCATTTCATTCATCTCTCATCATCACTGTCTCCTTTAGCCTAACCGGCATAACCGTTGGACGTAAATAAGATTTCATTTCATTTCCTTTCTTATAAACTTGAATCTTCGTCTTCATATGGGTAGTTCAGCATGAATTGAAGAGACTGAAGGATGAAGATGTTATGTAACAAATTGTGCATTTTGATAAAATTGAGGTCAAAATTTTTTGATTGCATTTATTAGTGGATCACTATACATATTACAAATTTCTATCTCTTAATCCTGATGAAGACTCACTTAAATGAGGTGATGTGTACCAGGATTAACACTTTCATCCACCACCAGAATTCATTTTTTCAAAAATGTAGGATACCTATATTTTCTAATCCTTCAATTGTAGCTGTTATGTCATTTGAAAATATATTCATCCACCGACCAGAGGATTAGACTTACATCGAACAATGGAACTTTTCATGCGCTAAATGTAGTGAAATCCAAAAGGTAGCTTACAGATTACGAGAGCCAACACGCGTCAGTTTAGCAAGAAACAGGAAATCAGGAGTGATTTTGTTGCCATGACCAGTTCTATTATATCTTTGATGTTATATTTCTTTCAAGCTACAGAGTAACGTAACATGGCGTAAACAGTGGGAAATTAAAGTTTCATGAACGTAGAAATGAGGGTGTTAATATATTGTGAATATACTGTACAAAAACTGAATGAACCTTTAAAAATAAAACTGAAAAGGCGGGAAAACATTAAAACAAAGCAATGCTGTATTATCATTGTGGACTATTTGAGTTGACCACAAGGAAGGGGGAAAGAAAGTGGTTACGACACTGTTCAAGAAATTTTATTTTGTGGAGGGCAACAATACAAAAAGAGGGCCAAAGTTTTGATATAGTTGATACAAAATAAATATAACTCCTCATGTTTGACGGAAATAATTTATTTTCATTCTACAAAATGCATTCCTCCTTGATTAATACAATTGTTTCCATGTTCCTTCAGTTTCTTCATGTTCTCGAGGAAAGCAACATTTTCAATTATATTTAGATATTTCTTGTCACAGCACACTGAATTTCTTACACATTTAAAAATGCTGCTCTTTTAAAGGGATTTTAACATGAGAAGTGAAAGAAGTGAAGTCTGTGTTGAAGCTATTGTAGGTAATACAAAATTTCAGGATAAAGCTATCTGTAGGTATACTGTAGAAAGTTAGTCAAAGATACTCAAAATTCAAACTTAATGCAGTTTTAAATCTTATCTGAAAGAGCACTTCATATTTCCTTTCTATTGCAATATTTTTAGGTCACTATCCATTTACTATGGTAATTATTAGCTATTTAAATTTTGTAACACATTTCACATACTTTCACAACTACAGACCCGAAATAAGTAAACCTGATGACAATACAGTATTATAATTTTTCCTTCTTGCTTGTAGTTTTACTGTAAAACTCAATTGTGCTTTACTAACTAACTAACTAACTATAATAAAATAGGATATATATATATATATATATATATATATATATATATATATATATATATATATATATATATATATCCTATTTTATTATGCAACCAGAAATGCTGGAGTTGCTATGTACAGCATAGCAGGCAGGAAATTTTCGTAAATTACAAACATTGCCTAGCACACATTTCAAGAACTGATTGAATGTGAAGACATCTTATCACAAAAAGTATTATTATTATTATTATTTATAATAATAATAATAATAATAATAATAATAATAATAATAATAATAATAATAATAATAATAATAATAATAATAATAATAATAATAATAATAATAATAATAATAATAATAAAATTAAATAATTTAAAACACTGCTTTTACAAGATGCACAAAGATGTTTGTTGTGATAAAATGAAGAAATAAGACAGATTATAAAAGGATCGAGGCAATTGATCATAGTGTATTATACCGAACCGCTTAGAGGGTCCAATGATCGTATGGTCTTAGTCCAATTTCTTCATTTTACTCTCCCCCCCCCCCAAAAAAAAAAAAAGTTGTCATTTTATTTTTAAAATGTTATTTTAAAGCTCCTCCTCCCCCCTATACTTTCCAAAATCCGCATTAGATGTGAATTCGTGCAAAGGAGTAGTTACAAGGTAGGCAGATTGCCACTATTGCACCTTCGGATTACCTTAAGTTGTTTTCTCTGTATAGGCTATAAACTGCTCACAACTTGATTACGAATTCGAAATACTGCAAGGTTGTTATCATCAGCCATTATTTTCGCTTACGTCTAACTATTCCTGGGGGCACCACCGCTTTTGTACTTTAATAAGTACATACCACACCCCTTGATGACTTAAAAACTCCTCTTTGCTTTTTTAACTTTCTGTTTTGGCAGCCATGAGGTGGTTGACTCATAGTGGCCTGTAAGTGACGTGAAATGAAAACAGCTATACAATCTGTAGGTTGCTGGATAAATTTTGCGTAGGAGGAACAACCTTTTAGGAGACAAGACGAATGACGTATAGAAGAATCGCCAGTTATGGTGCGCTCTGGCTTTTGAGTGCCGGAACAAGTAAGCAACGGGACTTTTAGATGAGAATGGATATTGTTCTATAAGATTATAGAGTACTTGGAAGGCACATCATCTGCACTGTTACCATGCATGTTTACTTCCACTGTCCAAACATTGTATTTAACTGCTTCTGCATCGCATATTGCTTTCTGTCAATATTTGAATAAAGAGTACAATACTTATAGTAAAGGTGGAAAGTCAGCCTTCACTCACTTTCTGTCAGATATTTTGTCCCTCTTACCAATAATTTTATATAAGTGAAAGAAGCAAAATATTTCAATGTTCAAAGAAAATTATGTATTTGTTTTGTTTGTTCAACTCAAATATAATTATTTACTGATTAGGGAAAAGATGCATTTTAGAAATATATATATATATATATATATATATATATATATATATATATATATATATATATATATATATATATATATATATATATATATATATATAGATAGATAGATAGATAGATAGATAGATAGATAGATATATAGATATAGATATAGATATAGATAGATAGATAGATAGATAGATAGATAGATAGATAGATAGATAGATAGATAGATAGATAGATAGATAGATAGATAGATAGATAGATCTGACAATTGTTGGAACCAAAATTTTGAAAATTAACACGTTATAAATATACTATATATAGATCTTTTTAAATTCTTGAACGAATGAACTTCGTTGTACGACTAAGATTCCATCCTGACTAATGGGAATTTTAGATAAATACAGGTATAATGCTTTATTATTCTAATACTATCAATATTTTAAAATAATAACGGTAAATAAAAAAACGCCAGAGCAAAAGAATATTTAAAACAAGTAGGAAAATTTATAAAAGTCTTAAGGAAATAGAAAATAATCTTATCATTATAGCATTCATAATTTTTTCTTACATTCTATGTATGTTATGTGTTCATATGTATTCCAATCTCTTCTTATGAATGTCATAGCTATGTATTCTAATAACGTTCACTGTGAAGTTAAGTACTTCTACTTAAAAAAAAAAAAATGTTGCTTTATTCGATTCTCATATTTGTAGTTAGATATTACGTAGTAAGTTTTGTTCGTAAATACACGTAGGTATGTTGATCGCTTCTCAGCAAAAGGATGTCTATTTTGTACCAAACAATATACATGTCACACACCTATATTTTAGGTAGCTATTTCAAATGTACATCAGCCAAGGTGATGTAATTTGTCTATTCAGTAGACGTTACTTAAGTTAAAACTTCCTTAAGCCAAATGGTAGAACATGGAATAATATCAAGTAGAGAAAAAACGTAATGATGACATAGAACATGGAAAATATCCAGTAGAAAAAGAACATAATGATGACAATTATAGGAACACGTAATATAGTGTTATAGTCTTTATCGTATGTGCGCAACATTCCATATCTTTTAAGAAAGAAAACCCAACCAATTATATTTCGAAAATTATGATGAGTATTGTCAAGCTGAACTAAAGTAATGTCATTGTTGTTAGTTCATATCAGAAATGACAACCTGCATAAAGCGGACATTAGCCAGGAAAGTAGTGTTGCCCTCGAGGTGCATTTTGGGGTTGTCTCGTCTTGAAAAGCAGATACATTTCTATTGGAGGGTCCCTCTGTCATCACGTATCTTGTCGCCAAAATTCTGTCTCGTCTCGTATCGTATGCAACATTACTACCTAGCTAAGGTTGAAAGTAGAGCATCTAGAAGTTTAGTTTGGAGGAAGAAAAATAATTTTGTTCTATAAAACAAACGGAGAAAATAGAAGAGGTGACAAATTGTCATTACCTAGGAAGTATTATTAGTAATGATATGAAGTGCAAGGAAGGATAGGAATGGCGAAAAAAAGCCTTTAGGAGGAAGCAAATACTATTTTGTAGAACCCTGAATAAAGAGTTGAAAAAGACTCATAAAATGCTTCGTGTGGAGTATTATACTGTATAGGGCAGCAACATGGACCTTACGCAAAAATAGTGAAAACGATTGGAAGTTCTCGACATGTGGGTGTGAAGAAGAATGGAGAATATCGAAAAACGAATGAAAGGGTGTTAAAATGATGGAGGAGAAAATAACAATTTTAGATATTATTAAGAAGAGGACGAAAAACTGGTTGGGACATTAGCTACGAAGGAACTGTATCAACAGGGACGTGCTAGAGGATAAAGTGGCAGGAGAGAAAGGGCTGGGACGAAGAAGACTACTGGACGTTATCAAAACAGAAAAATCGTACGTGAAGACGAACAGGTTTGTGGAAGACGATGGAGAATGGAAGCTTCTCAGTCGCGGCAATGATCTGCCAACATTGGCAGAATACCTATGATGAGGATGCAAAGCAACATAATAACTTTGTTATTCACTTGATTTATCTTTCTTTTCTTTCCTTCTTTCTTTTAAAATCAATCACAAGAATCATACAAATCATATCGATCTACAGAACACTTTCCATCTTAATCAAACTTTGAGCGGAGGTATACTTGGAATTGGGTATTCAAGCTTGCTTATCTTATCTAAATAGCCATTATGTATCTGTGACATGAAAATCAACTAATCACTTGTGATCATTCTTTCTATTATTTGCAGCCCGCCTGTGATCATTTGCCCTTGAATGAAATACCAAAAAGACAATCGTCTCATTCGAGATTTCGATAGCGATTCAGAAGAGAAATGGGAGAAATCAAGTTTTTTTTTTCTTCCTGAAATTATAGTTCCGTCAATAACTGTAATTCTAGTTTGATTTGTAACTTGGATTGTTTATCTAATTTGAATCTTTCTGCAACTGCATCAGACAAATAAAAAAGAAAAGGGAGAAAAGAAAAATGAAAGAGATAGAGAGAATTAAAGACTTAGTAAGCAGAAACAATGATCCTCCTTTGATTTTCAATTTTTCTATTACTCTATTTTCCTTAATAAAATGATAGATTAGCCATTTTTAACGTCATATTCCCCCTTTGGCATTTCATACATCGTACGTTCTATTACTGTACGTTTGTGCGGCACTTTTTGTTCTAGCCTACCGAAAACTTCAATGCATGATATGGATGATTATTGTTAATGGTGGTTGATCTTAATTCCTTAGAAACTACAGATTCCTTTTGCCGAGAAGATGGTCTTGATGTGATGTTCAGAAACAACTGAATGACATTTTTGTCAATGAAAGTAAAGGTAGTAAAAAAAAAAAAAAAAAGCGTAATTTGCTCTGGAAGATTGACATTGGTTGTTGCAAAAGACACGTCATGCTCATCGACACAGCGTCCTTGAGTGCCAGAGGAGATCCGGAAGCTGGGCGTCGCCTCAACGCAAGGCCGGAGGGAAGGGAACAGCTAAAGCATTGTTCTCAAGTTGTTGGTCGGAAATGAATGAAGGTGGGCGCTAGGAAGCTCAATATCTTTCTTATTCTCTCCATGGGTGATAAATCAAGACGTGGTTTCTGATACTGGTAAAGAAAACTGCGAAGAATTAATGTTCTTTATAAAGTTCTCCATAAAAAAAAAAAAAAAAAAAAAAAAAAAAAAAAAAAAACGGAATCAAAAAGTTGGAAAATAAATAAGCCATTTACTTTATGCAAACTGCTATTTTATGAAATGATTCCAGATCTCGTCCTACAGCCCAGAAATCTGTGGGCGCAGTTCATGACATCATATTTTATGTTTATATCATACAGGAAGGTCTTTATATCGTTTTTACACCTATTTTCCAAAATTGGTATGTTGTTCATTTTTACTACATCGTTATGAAAAATTCAGAAAAGAGAACTCAATTGGGACCAAAAGGGTCACTGGGGTCCCTCGTTCGATCCTAGGTTTCACCAAGTGGATTTTGAGGTGAACAAACACCGTGTTGGTGGTTTTCTCGAATTTCTCCCGTTTCTTCTCACTTCCTTCATTCTGCCATTATCTACTATTTCATTATTACCGTCTCCCTTAGCCTCAACACATAACCGTAGGGTGTTAAAAAAAAAAAAAACTAACTGAACATCCTAGATAAATCAATTAACATCGCGTTGTAACACTTGTATTGTATACTAGTTAAATATACCTTGGATCATCCTATTTATAACATCCTTGACTTTATCACAGAACTGCCCTCTATGACAGTATTAATAAAATATTTTAACTAAAAAGAAATCAGTTAAAAAAAAAAAACAATATCGAGACTCCCCTGAAAACATATAACACTTCCAGCATTGTTATGCACCCACATAAATTTTGGAAAGTTGGCGCTGTTGCCGGTAAGTACATTTATTCTCTACAGCATTTCGCATTTCTCATTTCTACAAAATGTACTTCTATTCCATTCTTAAATGGGACAAATCAATTAAGTTTTCCTTAGTTCAACTCATTTATTCTGTCATTCTTCTACATTTGTCTACTTCTGGCCCCCATCTAAATATTCCCTGATTATTATTCCGATTACTCAATAATTCGCTTTGACGAATCACCCCCTTCCTTTAGGCTGAAGGACATATTCATGGGACTTGAAACTAAAATTTTATTTGATTTTATTTCATTTTTTATTTAAGAAAACTATAACTCTATATTTATTATTGTTTCTTGTAAGTGTTGCAAACGGATTCTACCTCGAGTGACAAGAATAAGGATCCAGATCTTTGGAAATATCACTTTTTTTTTTTTTTTTTTTTTGTTTGTTTTTTTTAGGATCTATCTGCATAACTACAGTATTTAAGATACAACTGTACAGATGAAATAACTTTGGTAACGTAACAAGATTTGCGTTGAAAAATAACGAAATTTGTAGATTAGTATGCGAAGTAGTACATCTATGTGAGGCCACACTCTAAGCAAATACACTCCCGTTAACTTCTACGTATACTATCCCATTACAATATGTCCTTTGCCTCTTACTTATGTTTCGGAAAAGGACAAAAGCAATATTCATTGTCTAGAAAAGAGTTGTACAATAATAACAAACACTCCTTTCCCTTTCCTTGAATACATAATCGACTTTGTGGGCGACAAAAGGAAACAGCGAGTAGATTCTTCTCATATGACGCAGAGAGGAAAACCACACGGAGTAGAAATAGCGGTACATTATGTGTGTTGGTTTGCTTAATGTGCAGTATAAGAGAGGAGTAGACGCTTGACTAAAGCAAAATACAAGTTATGTTTGGCAAGTGGTTATTTTTCTTACATGCGACCAAAGGTCAGAGTTTCTTGTTGCGAATCTACTACAAACACAAATTAGTTTGCAGCAGCTCCCTGGTTGCAAAATTCAACATGGTTTGCAGAAGTGTGCTTGTTTTAAAGAAATCTTTAAAAGGGTTTAAACATGTTTGAGTTTAGGGTGTGCATTCACGTGTATTTATGTCTTAATTATGTATCTTTCTTTGCTCTTTTTCTGTTTATTAAACATGTGTGATGACATTTAAGATTATGTAAAGGGTACGCATGTGAATAGGCAAACAAGAATTTTTTCTCGATTTCTAGCCAGTTCCAGCAAGACATTAAACAAGCAGTACTTAGTGATTACGAAATCATAACAGAGCAGTAAGTAAAATCAATGCATGATCTTTCAATATTGGATGGGTGGCATCTTGCTCTGGTGTATTTTATAGAATACCAGGGGCAATATAGCTCCTTATAGCGCCTGACTCTCGGGCTATCACCGCCTATCCTTCAACAAATGAAAAAGCTACAAATCCGTCAATTCAAATACGTATTTACTTCTAATGGAAAACATAGTAGTAGAAACTCTTGAAGGAAATTTTTTCAAAACTAATTTATTATTGTCAATCTTTCCCTTTGAATTCATCCAGTTATTTAAATACGAATGAGAAACGTTATTGATATAAATTGCAACCATGTTAACAATTACAAAATCTGATAAATAATATTTCGCTTGATGATAAATAACAGAAACAACATTAAGCGACGCACTGAACGACCTTGATGCTGTTTCGCCAGTAGTTAGTGAATGGATGTGCAGGTGATGAGTACTTGGTACCACTTGAGACGTCGTTATGACAATGTGAGAACTATGTGACCTCATGGGGAGTCGACAATAAGATGACTAGTGCTTAGCTGATCTACGGTTGTCAGATTCAAGCCCTGTAAGATTAGCTCATTGAATCGACCTAGGGTTGCCATATTGAATCCTATCTAGGAAATCCAGATTGAGCTGCTCTAGGATTAGCAGATTGAAGCCGATCGAGGATTGCCAAATTTAATTTGATCTAGGATTGCCAGATTAAGCCCGATCCTAGATTGCCAGATTGAAGCCGATCTAGGAATACGACTGATCTAAGGTTTCCAGATTGAAGCCGATCTAGAATTGCCAGATTGAAGCCGATCTAGGATTGCCAGATTGAAGCTGATCTAGGGTTGCCAGATTGAAAACGATCTCGAGTTGCCAGATTGAAGGCTATCTAAGAAATTCAGATTGAAGCCTACCTAGGATTAGCAGATTGAAGCCGATCTAGGATTGTCAAATTGAACCCCATCTAAGACTGCTAGATTGAAGCTGATCTAGGTTTGGCAAATTGAAATGAAGGCAAACACGGAAAGAGTAGTGGCATTTGTGTAGGTAATTGGGGACACAAATTTGAAACCGAAAATTTTCGCATGTTATTACTACCGTAGCTTGGATCACTTATATAACCACTATTACTAACTACTAATAGTACCATTACTATTAACCAAATGCATAATGTACCAAATCACCAATGAAAATAACAAAACAGTGATTATAGATGCCTACCTTATTATTCATATTATTTGGAGCTCCCTATTGCGTCAAGAAAAATCCTATTTCCAGAACCATTTCATGGAAATCTTGATAGACCATTTTTAAGTTCTTCTGAACACAAACACGGCCGTCACAAGTTATGTTGATATTCGATCATCTGACCATAGAGCTTTCATTGCACTAAACACTCGTTCAACTATGTATTACTGACTAGCATAACAAGAATATAGTACATGAATTTGAATAAGTTGTGTGTGCCTGCTTTCTCGAAAAACGTACACAATAATTACAGCAATTATCATCCTTGCTATCAAGTGCTGATATTATACATGAATTTCAAAATAGAAAATTTAACGTATAATTCATTTACATAGAAACTACTTTTTAGCCATTAATTTTGCGGTTGGTAAATCATTAAATGAAAACAGTTGCCACACAATAGTATATCACAACAATGAAAAGAATTTAAGCTATCCTTTTCTTACAATAAGAATATAAATAACTAGCAGCGTTCACCCCGCTTCGCTGCGGTCACCCCGGAACGCAATAAACTTTGTTACTTAGATAATTTTTACTTTTTCGCTTTCAAGTGATATGATAAAAACCATAGAAGATTGCAGTAAATCTTAACATGATATCGCCTGTCATTTATGTTAACCCGCCCCGCTTCGCTGCGGTCATCCCGGTGCTGGCATATTGTAAAAGTGTCTGTAAAAATAAGCAAATCAATTAAAAAATTTTAAACAGAAGATTCAAGCTATTTTCCGCTGTATATCGCCTGTCATTTATGTTAACCCGCCGAGTGACACGGTCATGCGGGTTGCATATAAATACGTTTATTTTTACCTATGATGAACTAATAACAAAGGATTTGTACGTTATGGACACCTGAATGGTCAATTATCTCAAGACACTGGTAATTAAAAATTAAAGTGATATGATAAAAACCATCTAGGGTCCAAATCCTAATAACCCCCCAAAAATGAAAGAAATTGGTTCAGCCGTATTAGCGTGATGAGCGGACAAAAAATTGTACGTTCTCTTTTATATATATAGATTAAGTATACTAGCATATGAATATTTTAACGCATAAATAGATACATAGTTACCGTAATTATAAGTAAACTGATATTTAAAGCCATAAATGTATTTAGTTGGTCTGTAGACTTGTAGAATGTATTTCAAACCCATACAGACCGGACGACACTTGGAGATCTGAGAACCCTAGTTTTTCCAACGTTTATTCGATTTTTTTTTTTTTTTTTTTTTTTTTTAGCTTAAAGTTCCACGTTACGCACTAAGGCTAAGGGAGATGGTGATGATGAGACGGACAATAATGATGATATGACTAAAGTGGGAGGAAACAGGAGAACTCGGGGAAAACCCAAGTATACGATGTTTGTCCACCACAAAGCCGACTTGGCGGATCTAGGATTGAACCAAGGATCCCATACGCAAAAGTTGAATGCTCTTTCATTACTATTCTACCTTAATATACAAAATATATTTTTAATGAAAGGTAAGTTCCGTCTGCTATTCGATAACGAGTTATTACTCATATAATCTCAGATCACAGACAGACCATCTGCTTTTATGCAGCTTGCTATGAATTTCTTCCCATTTATTGCAATCGCTGCTATCTTTTTACCAGTATCATGTCTTTTCATACGTAACGTGTCATTATAGACCAAAGAAGATTTCAAATATCTCTATTTAAACCCTATAAAGATTCAAGTGCGTATTGAAAATTAATTTTCAAGAACAGTGAATGACAGATTTCTAAAGTAAATTTTATTACTAAAACATAGTATGTTGTGTCTTCGTTTTCGTCAACATAATAACATAAGCGTATGTAGTATATTCATAATCATGCTTAATTTAGACTCACATTCAAATCTCAGATTGGAACCGCCAAAATTAAGTTTGATGTAATATTGTTATTGAACTCTTCGCATTTCTAGTTGATTGTTGATGGATGACTGACAAAATTTTACGCACTTATCAGATTTTAGAATGTTACTTTTACTTTAAGGAAATTCCCAACAGGAAAGAAGGGCGTTTCGATAAATTTGTCATAAAGAACTTTTGACTAAAAATACAGTGAAGAATAATAAATAAAGCTAGCAATTCTGTTCGTTGTCAATAGTACAAACTAAGAAAAACTGATGAGTTGTGTTCTTATCCGAACTGAACGAACAAATTAACTGTTACGTGAATCATTTATATACGAAATTATGCATTATACTGAGCAGGAAAAACAAAATTCAAGCATTTTATTGAAATAACTACTTTAAATTTAAGTGTGTGTCTACACACGTGGATTATTCAGTGATATGGGTTTGCAGGTTATCACACTAGAATTTGGGGTTCCACAAAGAGTCTACATAAGGTCGCTCATTGGTGATCACCTGATCAATTATGAACAAGAGATTAATACTCTAGGTAAAGATAAACCAGTTTGGAATGCTCGAAGAGCATTGCAAGAACGAACATGAAAAGATTTTTTTCTAAATTTATATGAAATTGTATATTAAATTTATTTGATTAAATTCAATAAATAATACAATATAGATAATCATATCAGTATAAATTATATTTGTAATAAAATAATTAGAAAAATTATAATACAAATTGTAGGCAATTAATTAAATGAGAAAATATGAAAAATTATGTAATGTTATTTAAAATATTTAAAAGTTTAAATTGAAATAACTAATGACGCAATAGTCATTGAATCAAAATCCAGTATTGGCATTGATATCGGTGTTGATCAATGCCAATACTGGATTTTGATTCAATGACTATTGCGTCATTGAGTCAAAATCCGATATCATATCATCTTTCTATGACTTACGGTTCCCGAGATATGGTTTTCTTAAATCTTCCGAAATCGGAACTTGTTCGGTCAATATCTCGGGAACGGTAAGAGTTACGCGAAAAATTCCATCACTTTCTCAGATAGCTCTTGATGTGCCATCGAATGGAGGAATCAAAATTGACAAATTCTCAAATAATAGACAGATACACACATATACAAGAGAATTCAGTAACGAAGTTCTTAATTCGTTGAAAATATGCAAGTTATCTGAAACAGGCGTCGGCAACTAAGAGTCAGGATCCCCCGACTCCGAAATTACGACTTTTCTGTCAATTTAGTGTAATTTTAGAGGTAATTTTACAATGTTTAATATAGTTTCTCCTTATATTGAACATCGACCCCCTGAAACAAATTCCCACGTACGTGCCTGATCTGAAATATGAGAATATATGCTGTACATTTTAACGAGCAGCCTAAATATCTGTGGTTGTGTTCATCTGTGCAATTTTAAGTGGTATTCAATCGTTTTACAGTTCAAAAACACTTTCTCAAGAAAACTAAAATAAGATGTAGGATCGTCCTTGGTACGTTTCAGTTATTCAATTGTTTCTCTTGTTCTTTATTTGTTAAGCTGAGTCAATCGCTAGCGGTGCTTTTTCTTTTCCTTGATCTACAAATGATAACTTCTCTTTCTTTTCCTTCGCTACTCACGTTTCTTTCCTTCGTTTTCCCTTTTTTTGTTTTCAATTCGCACGTAATTGTTTCTTATGACGCTATCTTGTTGGTATTTCAATGGCCTACCACTACAAATACTTGCTTTAAAGTATTTGCGTAGCAATTAGTCTTTACTAGGACGATATGGCAGCACTGTTGAGGCTGTTTACACGGCTGGATAATCTACTTCCAGATTAGTAAAATAATCTTCTTCATTTAATATGCTTCCTACCAGGGGCGGATCCAAGGGGGCCGATCGGGGAAGAGGAGAAACCCCCCAGAAGAGGAAACTTTCTTATTTTATATATAAATAAAACTCATCCCACAATTTGTAGCTCTTAAAAGTAGCTCTAAGTAACAGAATTACAACACCCCCCCCCAGAAGTCCGTTCTGGATCCGCTCCTGCTTTCTACCTTCTCAAATGTAAATTTACAATATTGTATTGCAGTTTATAATGATATACACTGAACAATTAAAACATCATGACAACCTGCTACTTTTTGAACGAAGTCTTTGGGTTGACGTAAAAAGCACGGGGCCCAGCAGAACCGTTGGCCAGGCGGTAACAGGGACTTCACTCAACCAGTCAGTGTGATTCTTGTTCGTACAAAAGGGAAGGCTAGCAGCATATCAGAGTTTGATAGGGGACAGATTGTGATGGCAGACCACTGGGTGAGACCATCTTGCAAACAGCGTGACTTGTCGGGTGATCGCTAGCAGCCGTGGTTAGTGCTTTCCAAAGATGGGGACAGACGATGAAACCAGCACCAAGCCACAAAATATGGAGCGGCCGTACTTCATTAAAGATGTTGGACGTCATAGACTGTCGAGGTTGATACAACAGGAGAAAGTGCAAACAGTTAATACCATACTTTAACAGTGGACAAAGGATAAGTGTCTCTGAACATACAGTTCATCATACATTGTTAAATATGAGCCTTCGCAGTCGACATCCCACATGTGTACTAATGTTAACCGTATGACATCATAGATAACAACTGGAATGGGCACGTGAACATGGTCATTTCATCGCTATCGTCATCGTCATCGTCATTTGACCGCAGGGCAATGGCACAGCGTTACACGTCTCATGAATCACAATATTGCCTTTATCACACTGATCGCCGGATCACAACCATCGTCTTTCTAGGGTACAACTGTTCAAGATGTGTACGGTAGGATAACTACAGGCCACTGGTGGCTGCATTATGATTTGGAGAACCTTCATATAGTTAGCCATTGGCCCAACAGGGCGTGTGGATGGTTCTATGACGGCTCTTATCTATCGGTAAGTCATTGATGATCATGTAAACCAATTCACGTCGGCCATATTTTCAGCTGAGAATGGCATCTTTAGGCTGGACAACGCTCATTTGTCACAAGGATCTTGTGCTGTAGTGGTTCGAGGACCACACTGATGAATTTCAATTGCTGCAATGACCCCAAACGTATCCAATCTTAACTTGGGATGTCTTAAACGTCAGATTCGATCTCTTCTATTCCATCTGCAGAAATACAGAAATTAAGTAACTTTGCATGTGCAGATGCGGTGCGCCATGCCTCCAGCATCTACCAATATCTCATCACTTCCATGCCAAATCGCAATGCTCATGTCCTGTGAGCCAAAGTTGACATAGCAGATATTAGGTAGGTGGTGATAATGTTCTGAGTGGTCAGTATATTTGTGTGATTAAGATGAGGATTTCATTGTGAATAATTTAGGAGTGAAATAAATGTCATAAACTACAAACACGTTCTGGAGCCAGACTGAGCGATCTCCATCCGCGAGATAGGTCATCAGAGAGTTCAAATGTTTTTCACTCAAAAGGTGGAAGATTCTTCTTTATGCAAGTATTCTTTCTTCTTGAATATCTAGTTCAAACCTTACCAACTGAAAATTAATCTCATGTAGAGCACGTAATACTCTCGGGGCAAGTACACGTTTACATATGACATTCATCAGTCACAGCTATGAGTTCATGGGTAAAGAAGACGTGCTACAACATCATTGCTGAATCGGCTGAGTTCTTTCGGCTTCGTTAGTTCTTGCTTCAGATTCGTCAATAGTAAAATGTTTGTTTTTAGAGTTCTGAGCTAGAGATGACTGCTCTATGTCCCAGATACAATCTGAGAGTCTGTTTTACCTGGAATTATTAAGAATCAACAAAGGAACCTCAATATGATACGAAGTGGAGGAAAAATCGGTCAGAGTTTATATTTATTATCACTGTCCTCGCATTCGCATGGTGAAACTGGATAAAACTCAGCCACGATGGCCGGCTATTGATTTGAACTGGGGCTTCTCCTAGGAAGCAACTACTAGCTTATAGAAATGTTCACAATTTCCCTGAGGAGAAATTTGTTTCCTTTGGATGGAAATTATTCTGGTCTCTCCCTGAATTAATTTCTCGCGGTGCTGTATCACTATTGTGGTTAGTTTTACTTAAAGGTATGTTCAAATCTTCGGATTAGGACGGCAGCAGGAGAGACACTATAGCTGAACAGAAATTTAACCAGAGGCAAATGACAAGAAATCAATACAAAATTTGGGAAAGTGAAGGTGGATAGAATATTCCAGACCATTGTTTCACACTATTGAGTTAGGATAGCGAAACACTAAAGGAACATTTGTTCTACTGTATTTCTCCATCTGGTAAGAGCTTTATCTTTAGTTAAATTTACAGTTGATGTAATACGTAAATTCAAGCTCCATATATTGCCAACACGGATACAAACCTACCTTCGATTTCTTGTCGTTCAATTATAAGCTAACATAACATCCTAGTTTTCAATTTTTCATAACGACATACTACAAATTGAATTCAGATAATGCTCTCAACAATCAATTTTATAAAGTTATTGTGCTATGTTTGTCTATGGCTACTACTAGGTGCGAAGTGTTCTCTCTCATAAACTTCGGCGCAGGAGACCCGGGTACGACTTCCAGTGAAAGTTCATGTGGTTCGGATTCCACGTTAAGCTGTGGATCCACGTCTCGTATAGCGTCGGTGCTGAAAGAGACACAAGACTCAAAATCAACGAATCAATCAGCAAGATAGAAAGTTTTCTTTACAGCTGGATACCATCTTCATACATTTTAAGAAGACAAGCTTGTATACGGAAAGGACGATTGCATGCACTATTTCGTCACGCTTTGCATCTGAATAGATGATACATTACTTCGCTCTGTGTTTGTCCTAGCTTTCTGATCACAGGATCTCTAGTACCTTTCTTTTCTTCACAGCACTTTTAAATACTCGGCACAAGTAAAACAGTGTACAATAGGAAGGTTGTATGTTTTTATTCTGCACATAAAGACCACTTTAAAGTTTGCTAATTCGAGGTTAAATGTGGGTCAGTTACAGTTACTTGTTTGGGTGTGGTAGTAGTTTGAGTTCTCACAGGAAAATGAAAGGTGATATAAGCACTCTGAACAGAGGAGGTACTTTACACTTTTCATTTCACAATCACTTCACTACACATATACACTGTACATTATAGTGTACAGTAAGCGGAGAGGCGATAACAGCTTTCAGAGATATACACTTCAATTGGTCCGCCCAATGGCAATTGTCCGTGGAAGAACGAGATAGGCAAGAGAGTTGATTACAATTCTCAATGACAATTTATTAATAGAAGTGATACTATAGAATCTCTATACGTAGGCTGTAGCTAGAAGTATACACTGCAAAAAATAAATCAGTAATTGAATATGACTCGGACTTTTTTTAAGAAATGCTTTAGGTCATTGTTCAACATTTCCAAAAATGACCTGAAGTGCTCTATCAGTGAACAAAAAGTGACTAGAATGCTTACTAACTGTGGTTAATAGAAACTACCTTTAAAGTGTTTAAAATGAATCCCGAACTTCTGAAGTGTCCAATGAGTATATGGGCAGAGGATTTTTAAACAGTGTTAGGAAGGACACTTTATTCATTACTATTTACAAGCTATTTCTGCCCTATATTCACTGCATACATCAGAAGTTTAGGAACATTTTGAACACTCTTAGAGCAGCTCCTATTAACCACTGTTGGGATGCATTCTAGACATTTTTTTATTCAGTGATGAAACGTTTCAGGACATTTTTGTACATGTTAGAGAATGGCCTGAAGTCGTATCTAGAAAATATTCGGACATTGCTGTATAACATAAGACAGTGCTTCCCAACATTTTTTGACTAACAAGGAGCTTTACTGTGAACGTCCGTGGCAAAGCGGCACACTTAGGTTAAAATGTGTTGGTTAAGGTGCCTGAGTTATTGACAGGCACAGTCTGTCGCAAAATTAATTTTTGGGTTGTGGTTGATTGAAATTTAGCTTTTCGTTTAAACACCGATGCTATATAAGACGTGGGCCTACAGTTTAAGGTGGAACAAAATTTCAGGGCTCTTCCACCAGGACCCCATATGCCAAAGACATGCATACTAATCACTAGACCAGCATGAAGGGGCTCTAATTTATTCTTAAAGGCTTCATGGTAAAAAGAAATATAATGTGTAGTCTTATAGGCGCTCTAAAGTCTAAAATTATAATCATTATGGAGGTCATAATATTAATTTTTAAATTCTAAAATTCCAAAATTAAATATTTAAAGGAGACACTTTTTAGAGTAGTTGTGGCTAATACTGAGATAATAGCTTAAGTAAGGTGAGAGTACTTACGAAAGAGATTAGCAAACCCAAATTAGAGACTTTCAAAAATTATATGCTCACCTGAAAAGACAAAATAAATTAATTAATTAATAAATAAAGATATTGAAGAATTTACATTTAGTCATGTTATTCAATAACCAATCCGTGTAACGTGGGTTCCTGTCACCACGGCATGGCGCGTCCTCAGGTTGCGGATCGAGGAGAAGGCCTCTAGATATAGAGGTTAGCTGCGAATATACTGAATAAGCAGTCGCGGACAGACGACTAGGAGTGGTCCTCCAGCTTGGGGGTTTGGGTAAGGCTAACACCCTCATCCTGTAAAAAAAGGTACTTGTTCAGAAACATTCACAAAAGCCTCGGACAAGGACTGATAACTTGGCACGACATCAGCAAAAGAAAATGGACATGAGATTTGGAACATGGAATATTAGAAGTCTTTATAGGGCAGGCGCGTTAAAATCTGTAACTAGTGAGTTAGAGAAATACAGGATGGACTTAGTAGGAGTTCAGGAAGTTAGGTGGGAAGGAAATGGATCTGAGAATTCCGGAAATTTTACGTTCTTTTACGGGGAAGGAAATAAAAGTCACCAGTTAGGAACAGGGTTTTTCGTTCACAAACGAATATTACCAGCAATTAAACGGGTTGAATTTGTTACTGACAGACTTTCTTTTATTACTCTTAAGGGACGGTGGTGTGATATTATTGTTTTAAATGTACATGCTCCAACTGAAGATAAGGGTGACGATATAAAAGATAGTTTTTACGAAGAAGTTGAACGGATATTTGACCAACTCCCGCGATACCATATGAAGATTCTATTAGGGGATTTCAATGCGAAGGTAGGACGAGAGGATATTTTCAAACCGATTATAGGGAACGAAAGTTTGCATAAGGAAAGTAATGACAACGGTGTTAGACTCGTGAACTTTGCAACATCCAAAAACCTAATCGTGAAGAGTACAAAATTCCCACATCGCGACGTTCATAAATACACTTGGACATCACCAGACGGAAAAACACATAATCAAATTGATCACGTTTTAGTAGATAGAAGAAGACAATCTAGCATGATTGACGTCCGGTCGTTTAGAGGGGCTGATTGTGACACTGATCACTACCTGGTAGCAGCGATAATACGGGAGAGATTATCGTTGAATAAATGTAATCCTCAATGTCCGAAAACGGAGAGATTTAATTTAAAGAAATTAGAAGAGAGCAAGGTAAGAGAGGAATACCAGATTGAAGTTTCGAATAGATTCTCGGTTTTAGAAGACCCGGAGTGCACTAGTGTTGAGGATACTTGGATTGAAATTAGAGATAGCGTTAAAAGTTCAGCAATAGAAAAATTGGGACACGCGGAAATACGTAGGAACAAACCATGGTTCAACCAAGAATGCATTAAACTAGTAGAGAAGAGAAAACAGGCAAAATTACGGTGGCTACAAAATCCGAATGAAACAACTACACAAAATTTCGCAGATATCAGGCGGGAAACTTCCAAAACTTTTAGAACAAAGAAACGGGATTTTTTGAAAGCTAAAATTAAGGAACTTCAAGATAATAGTAAAAATAAAAATATTCGGGACATGTATAAGGGGATCAGCGAATTTAAGAAAGGTTATCAACCTCGTGCTTATATATTAAAGAAATCTGACGGAACAGTTCTCACTGATACGGATAGCCTCTTAAATAGATGGAAAGATTTCTTTGACGATTTGCTGAACACGCAGCCAAAAACTAATGTGCGTGGAGAAAAGGAGATACACACCGCAGAACCGTATATTCCAGAACCCAATCGAATAGAAGTGGAAGGCGCTATAAAGAAATTAAAGAAACACAAATCTCCGGGTGTAGATGAAATTCCGGCTGAGTTAATTTTAGCTGGAGGCGAAAAATTGTGGAACAAGATACACAAACTCATTCTCCTTATCTGGAACAAGGAAGAATTGCCACAAGAGTGGAAAGAGTCAATCATTGTTCCAATTCACAAGAAAGGCGACAAAACTGACTGTAATAATTATCGAGGCATTTCTCTTCTGTCAACATCCTATAAAATCCTTTCAAATATTCTGTTAGCAAGATTGACCCCATACGCAGATGAAATTATTGGAGATTATCAGTGCGGATTTAGACGAAATCGATCAACTATCGACCAAATATTTACCATTCGCCAAATACTCGAAAAGAAGTGGGAATACAATACCCCGGTACATCAACTATTTATTGATTTTAGAAAGGCTTACGACTCGGTTAGGAGAGAAACATTATACAACGTTCTTACAGAGCTTGGAATACCGAGAAAGCTAATTAGATTAATTAAGATATGTTTAAGTGAATCCCAAAGTAAAGTCCGGGTAGGAAAATTTTTGTCCACGAGCTTCCACGTCGAAAATGGCCTGAAACAAGGAGATGCGTTGTCGCCATTATTATTTAACTTTGTGCTGGAATACGCCATAAGGAAAATCAAAGATAGCAACCAGGGCCTAGAGTTGAACGGCATTCACCAGGTTATGGCATATGCTGATGATGTAAATTTAATAGGGGATGATAGGAGAACAGTAGAAATAAATGCAGAGATATTATTAAACGCTTGCAGGGACATGGGTTTACAAGTAAATGCAGAGAAAACTAAATACATGGAAGTGCGTCGGGACCGTAATACGGCAAATTGTGGATGCGTTAAAATATTAAATAATACTTTTGATAAAGTGGATACTTTCAAATATTTAGGATCAATATTAACAGACGAAAATCATATTCACGAAGAAATTAAATGTCGACTGAAAGCAGGGAATTCGTGTTACTATTCGGTTCAAAATCTCTTGTCGTCGCGAATTCTGTCGAGGAATTTGAAGCTTAAAATATATAAAACGATAATCATGCCTGTTGTTCTGTATGGTTGCGAAACATGGTCGCTTACTCTGAGGGAAGAACATAGACTGAAAGTATTTGAGAACAGGATCCTGAGAAGAATATTCGGACCCAAGAGGAACGAGAATGGGGAATGGCGGAAGCTTCATAACGAGGAACTACATAGTTTATACGGTTTACCCAACATTGTTAGGGTCGTCAAGTCTAGGAGGCTTAGGTGGGCAGGTCATGTAGCTAGAATGGAAGAAAGTAGAAACGCTTTCAAAGTCTTGACTGGTAGACCCATAGGAAAACGACCATTAGGAAGACCTAGGCGCAGATGGGAGGATAATATTAAGATGGATCTCGCAGAGATAGGAATACAAAGTAGAAACTGGATCCAACTAGCTAAGGATAGAAGTCAGTGGAGAGCTTTTGTGAACGCGGCACTGAACCTCCGGGTTCCATAGGCCATAGAGTTAGTTAGTTAGTTAGTTATTCAATAACCAATTAAAATTTTAAATTTTGTATTTCCGAATTAATTATATGTTGACATTATAAATTTAGTCTCACTAAATTAGGGATGATATATGTATAAGCATATCAATCGAAAATTTTCTTGTACGCCTTATATCTAGAGAACTACATACAATATAGCCAAACCCAAACTATCAGTAACTCAGTATGAAGTGCTTATTCCGTAGAAAATACGAAAACTCGATTTAGGGGCTGTTCGAAAATTTTATGGCCCCTGATCGAAGATCCAATATATTTCATTCAATCAAAATCTTTTTATACGCCTTACATCTGTAGAAGTACATATAGTGTAACCAAACCCAAACTATCAGTTAACTCAGTATGATGTGCTTATTCCGTAGAAAATACGAAAACTTGATTTAGGGGGAGTTCAAAACTTGTGTGGCCCCTGATCCAAAAACTAATTATGGCCAAGATCGCAATATTTTGATCCATTTTTAGTTCTTAAAATTTTTGTTCACCTAAGCAGTTATGATCCTTGTCAGAAGGTAAAAATATTCAGATTTCCAAAGTTCAAGCTGATTTTTAAAATAAGATTCAAATGAAAACAATCAATTTCTTAATATACCAAATATTTTTTTTTTCATTTTGCTTTCATTTAAAGAATTAATATTTTTTTAAAACTACATATCCAGCCGGCAAATATTGAAGACCGCTTTAGGGCTATTAAATTACATTTATAATTTAAAAATTAATTGGTTAAACATACTGAAGATAGATATTAACAATAAAATCCAGATTGGAAGACAAATTCCTTGTCATTTTGCTCCTATTCTTATATGGCTACGCAAATTCCTACTTCCTGACAGTTTAGCGCATTTTTAAAACACGTACTATATCATGTTGTACAAAAAAAGGTAGGCGTACGAAATAGAGTCAAATAAATCTTTAGATATTCTATTTTAAGATTAATTTAACATTTAGTGATATTGTTGCAATATGACTTCAAACAAATGCTCTTTCACTCACATGAATTTTGTATATATATAATGGAAATATTTATTTATTTACTTATTGAACACAGCAGATCCTAAGTTACAGTGTTGTTCCTATATAAATACATTTACCCATAGTTATAGGCTTATTTGTTAACAAGATTATACACTTTCATTAAGTAACTGATAACCTTTCAATTGTATTGTAGGAAGCACTTATTCCCCATATAAGAGACAGCGAGGATATTTGTTCTTCCCTTTCTGCAATAGAATGTACTGTTATTTCCTACGAGGGATTTACCTTACAGGACAGGCAATTGAACCTTCGAAGTAAGACAGGGATAGTCAATTTTATCATGTGGTAATTTATGTAAAAATAAAAGATCCGTATGTTCTCTCCGCTGTTTCAAAGTCTGCATATTGAAGTTTTATACTATTTCTAAGTATACCGTAATTCATATTTTGGACACATGTCAGTTTTTCTATAAGTAAGTAATTTCAAAACAAATGTGTTTATTATTGTCATCATGGAATGAAAATGCTACAATATTCACTCTTTGTTCTTTTGCATTTGTACTCCTTTATGCATCCATCACTACAAGGGGAAATGGAACGATCTTAAAACATCATCAGCGAAGTATAGCAAAACAACAAAACTGACAACTTCAACAAATAAGATCTTCAGAATTTCACTACTAGACGTCAAGCAAATAATGTTTCCTTTTGAATGAGAGCCCAAATAACTTTTCTACACAACCAAAAACGACCACCACTAGAGGTAGGTTTCTGAAAGACATAAAAAAAAGTATATATGTATCACTCAGAGTTAGACTCGGGCTTCGTTTAGTTGCATTAAAAAAAGGTTGGGCTTAGGGTCGAAAGTGCTAAAGGAGTTTAATCTATTTGACGAATGAGTGAATCATGTTCAGTATATAAATAAAAATAAGATTTTGTCCTTCTTAGTAGCTGTATTTTGAATTTAATGCAACTAATATCGATAATAACACCAACAATACTAAAGATACGCTAATAATAATAATAATAATAATAATAATAATAATAATAATAATAATATACTAGGAAAAGGATGTGCGTTCCAAGTGCTTTAAATGTGGTAATCCTGTCTCAAGTTGTTCAGGCTTTTATCACACCATAGGAATGTATGTAATTCTTTAAATTAGATATGGGTATTTTTCTCCTTAGTCGTACATGTAATAACTTAAGAGTCTTAGAGATGGAAGACCATTCAAATGCAAATTCTTCTTCTTTTTTTTAATATTTCTGATGGAGCATTAAACATGAAGCTTGATTAGCTTTTTCTTGTCAGATTAGGACATTGATGTCCATAGAAAACAATAACAATTAATTACTACAGTCAGTAAGAATCTGCATCGTGTCATTATTGTTGTTAAGAATCCGGAGAGATTATGAAAGAAGGCCAATGCCCCTGTTCTTAATTCCGATGAGGATATAGTGGTCGAATGGACAACTCGTAATATATTTTAAAGGAAGTCGATGCACTCAACGAAAATTCTTTTCAATGCAACTGGGAAGGAAGAGCTGAGTGACTGTTTAACCAAACCTTCAAAGTTGAGGAAGGATTTATTACCGTTGAGGCAGCGGCTTGAGTTGAATGCCCCAGCAGCCTTCTCTGTTTATTTCATGCTATGCTGAACGAAAATCACCTCCAGCATACCTAATGAAGTGAAAGTTATTTTGCTTTCTTTTACGCCGATTTACTATTATGCACCTGCGCATTTTTCCATTCGCAACTACAGTAGTGAGTTCTTGAAGAAGAAGTGTGAATTAGTGTTTGCAAAAGTTACAACACGTTTGCTTTTAGACGTGTGGGACTCAGCGAATGTGAAGTAAAGAAGGTCAAATTACACATTTCTTGTATATTATTCGTACCATTAGAATGATGTCTACTATATACAGGGTGAGCCAAACCCACTTAACAAAAATGCAGGGTTTGAGCCCTAATGTTTTCATAATTTTTTGGAGGCTTGCTGTTTTGAAATATCATATTCACTGGATGCTTTCCAAATTGATTTGGTCAGCAATTGCAGAAAACATTGCACTATTAGTCACACAAGCCTACCTAGTCTAGGGAGATCAGCTACAGTCCCAGTATGTTCAACCTTTTATTCAAGTTGTGGATTGTTTGTCGAGTTGGAGATACATAGTTCGTAAAACGTTACACAAATAACTCAACATCTTGGTAATTATGGCCATGTAATTTACTTTTGCAACGAAAACATAGAGGCGGTATCAAAAAGTTTAGAGACCAGTTCTGTAACATGCCGACAGAAAGAAGTCCAAGGCTGCACGCACAGGCATAAGGAGGACCAACCTTCACAAGTAAATGTACCAAGAAAATATCGTCCTGTACACATCAGGAGCCGTACAGTTGGTGCTATTCTGACCATGTACGTTACCACGTCTGCGATTTCATTATGAACAGCAAATTAGATCAACTTGCGAACGCAAAATGTTGTGTGACACTGGACAAATTCGCCACAGAGAAGCTTGTCATGATTCGACAAGTGTACGGCGATGCTGTAATGCGTCGTTCGTCGAATGTTCTTCCTCAGACGCCTTAAAATCTAGCAGTAGAACTCACTATTAATTGTCTGGGCCCTGAGGACGAATTCGTTACGCACAATGCCGCGAATTTCGAAAAAGACGATAAGCATGCACTTAGTCGAGCTGAGGACCTGTCTCGCCTTTTTTGGTCGTGGTGCTGATGAGCTCTTCCACTGTGAAGACTGTTGCTTTGTCTCAGGGTCGTACGCGTACACCCAAGTTTGTCACCGGTAATGATCCTCGACATGTCTTAACTTTCATCCAAGTCACGCTGAGGAAGTTCTTGGCAGACTTCGACGCGGTGTTCCTTCTGCTCCTAGGTCAGCAGCCTGGGGTGAACTTGGCGGCAACACGGCGCATGTTGAAATCACATGTGAGGATTGTCTGCACTGTTCCGTATGACACACAGACAATCGCAGCAATGTTGTGGATTGTTCTCCGACGACCCTCATGCACAAGTTACCGAATGGTTTCAGTATTTTTTGAGTGTTCTGTTCCTTGAAGATCGTCCTGATCTCTCGTCGTCTTCCAGTGATGTTCTTCCGCTCTGGAAGCGCATGTCACTCAAAGCACATCGAACGAATCATTGCAGCATCGCTGTGCACTTGCCAAATCACGTCAAGTGTTTCAGTTTCACATAGAATTTCATGTTCGCACGTTGTTCTAACTTGCTGTTCAAATGTGGTAACGTACGTATCAGAATAGTACTAGTTGCACAGCTTCCGATATACATAGGACGAAGTCTCTGGGCACACTGACTTACGAAGGTTGGTGGTCCCTTTACCTGTGCCTACAGCAATTTGTTGGCTTGATACAGAACTAGTCTCGAAACTTTTTGATGTTATCGTATTCATCCTTTGATAATTTTCTATTCGCTGTAAACTTAATTAACTACAAATGTAAATCCTGTATAAAATCACTTTTACTTCATACTGTTTACAAACCACACCATAAAGTATTGTTTACGACAATTAGTGTCAAACGATTTCTGACCTAGCTGTATACTGAAACAAATACATCTCTAATCGTACTGTTTTAATGAAGAGTTATTTTCATCTGAAGCAAAAATCTCTGTAGAGGCTGCAATAGAATTGCCTTAAAATGAATTGTTTCTGGTTCGTTATTGTGAGACAATTGGAAAACTTCTTGAAATAAGAGGTAACTTACTTCAGCTTGAAAAACCAGAAATAAACGCGAAGGAAGTAGGTATCCTGACTCAGAACCTTGCAATACGATAGGGAGCTTTTAATATTGAAAATCACACAAATTATTATTATTATTGTAATACACCCCTATTTTACATCTAAGCATATGAAATACTAATATATGAGCCATCTAAGTATAGTACTGTTTCCTTGTGTTTCGTCCTTTATTCTGCAGTTCCAAAATCTATTTTGCATGGCTCCAGTGTGGAATACCTCGATATTTTATATTACTATTGGCTTTACTTTTACTTTTTTATTTTCCATCTTTCTCTCATGTTTTGGGCTAGTTATTTGTATTTTTTCTATTTTTTCCCCTTGTACTTCCAGTCAGTTTATTGCGTTTAGTTGTATGTCAGCCTTTGCTCTTTACTGTGATATGTCAGGCATGTTAAAAGTAGTATACTTTTTTGTCCCAGTAAAATTCGTGTTTCTTTCTAATATAGGTTCCGCTTGATATTTGTAACACGGAAGTTTTTCTAGTAGTATTTTCAGTTTCATTCCTCTCTCTGATGTTCCTTTGTATAGTTTTTGCTACTTTGCCGTCTTTCCATAGAATTCTAATTCTGTTATTATTGTGCATCCACTTGTAAAATGTTGTATTGTTTCTGAATATACGATATTTAACATCTTCTGCATTTATCATCTTGCTTTGTGCTTTTGTGATTACCTTTCGTACTTATTACGTGGTATTGTGTTTCTTAAGTGCATGGCTATCAAATTTTATAAAGTAAAAAAAAAAAAAAGGAAAAAAGAATGAAAGAAAAGAAACGAAAAAAGAAGACATCTAACAAAAAAACATCTCATTTTCAAAATGTGAACAATATAAATATCCTTTGTCTTTTTAATGATATTTTCTTTGCTGCTTTACACAAATTTAAACATATTTTAACCATCAAATCTCAATTTTCGTTATACACGTCCACTAATATTATTACAGAGGAAATTATAGATGTCTCTTTACTGTGCAGTATTAGCAGACGAGTGCCTTCCGAAACGCGTTTAAGTCACACTTCCTTTGTGGTCAATACACAAAAACATTTGTAAGAATCAGGATGGAACTGTTTGCTTGCTTATTTGTTCATTAAATTTTTAGCACCTTTTTAAGCTTCTTCGTGGCTAAGCGGTTAGCTTACGCGCCTTTGGCGTGGGAAACCCGGGTTCGATTTCCGCAGGAGCTCATGTGATTAACATTCCACGTTAATCAGTAGGTCCCGTCTCATATATCCTCGCTGCTGAAAGGGATGTTAAACTAAAAAAAATCAATCAATCAATTTTAGCACCTCTTTCAGTAGCAAGAATATATAAGATGTGGAGCTACAGCTTAACATGAGATCCGAACAGCATGAGATTCCACCATAACTCTATTATTTCAAATTTCCTTTTTTTTTTGGGGGGGGGGGAAATCATTAGAAACTCAGACAATTTCATTGTGAGAGAAAATCCGCCTGGATGTTTATTTTAGTCTTAAAAAAAATACACGTCCGGGTAAAAGAAAACGTTTGGGAACTCTGCTTACATTAAGCCTTTTGTCTCTGGACACAAGTCTTCCACCTTCATTCGCTGAAATATCTTTATTATTATTACAGTATTATTATTTTATTATTATTATTATTATTATTATTATTATTATTATTATTATTAAATTTTTTACTGTTTTAATTTACAATAAGAATAGTAATAAACCGTGCAGGCAAGGGCGACTATGTTGTGGTTTCCAAGGGAGGCAATTATAAGCGACGTTTCAAAAATAGTTTCAAATTTTACTGTAACTAATGTAAAAATGCTATTGGATTTTCGATATTCTGAAGTACAATTTCCTCTAGGGGGACAAGCGCCCCACCTTGCCCCCCTGATGAGCGCCTTTGCGTGCAGGTCAAGTTTACACACACCATTCTAAATAATTGTTCAAAATTATAATTGGAAATAATTCTTTCACTAATTTGCTTCTTATTGGCTCCACAATATTTGCGCTGGGCGACATGACAATACCGCACTTGGCATAGATAAAGTTCAAGGGGTCCATCAGACTTAATCATTGAAAATTATAATTATTGTAATTAATTTTGTTCCTTATCGTTCTCCAAACCATTTGCAATGGGCGACATGACATCAGCCGAACGTATGCCATTAAAATCACTGTGCACAAAAACACAAACCAAATTGTGCTAGGTTGTCCCTAAAAGGGATGAATGCAACCAGTTCGCTCTCAGTGGCAGATCTAGCCTCGGGCCGGTGGGCTTAAGCCCCCCAGTTTTCTGACCGACAAAAATAATTTAAGGTATTATTCCTATATTTTTGAAAGTTTATAGTAAACATGATATACTTATTACAGTCTGGGTTCTGACTGGCCCCTCAGTTTTTACCATCTAGATCCGCTTCTGTTCGCTGCACTGGAGTCCCGAAGGGACGAACGTTATTGTACACTGTTTTAGTCACTATCACTCCATAGATATTCGCTATTTCCTCGATATATTCTTTCATCACTTAATTTGTTATTTTTTAAAAATTTTCTTCTATTTAATTGTGCCACTTGCAGAAATGTGTTGCTTGTTAATGTCTTTTCATGCATAGTAAAGAATTTTATCCGTAAATCTTGCAAAATATGGTGTGTCTAAACTTGACCAGCACCTAATAAACTTTATCAATTTCTGAACATGAAAGGCACTGCTACTGCTGAAAGGCCAAACCGTTTTTGTTCAACTGGATGATGTGTGGTTAAGGCATCGATTTTCAACACTAACATTATTTATAACTTTATTGACCTTTACAGAGTGCTCTTTTCTAAAGATGGGTTGCCACGTTAAGCCACATTGTCACGTTAAAAGAACTTGTAGCTGTCATTAAAAAAAAAAAAATCTTGAAACCCTACCATATTTCACCGTGTACACATAGTCTTGAAAGGGCCATAAAACTCTTTTTTCCATCTTGCAAGGAGTTGAACAGTGTGCAACATTCTGGAACGTCTTGCTTGCTACCTGCTATCGGCCTCCAGCTGACATAAAGGAAAATCCAATTTCGACGCTTCCAAAACAACGGATTCTTTTGCACAGGGAGGGGAAGTGCGCCAAAATACACGTTTTTAATGAGGAGGTTCACTGTTTGTCCACTAGAGTGCAGTGCTGCGTGTATGGAGGCACATTTCTTGCTTTCAAGAAGTTGTAACGTCTAAAGAGTAAATAGAAAGATCGGGTTGCAAGTTTCTGTTATATATATATATATATATATATATATATATATATATATATATATATATATATATATATATATATATATATATATATATATATATATGATAGCTACAAGTTCTTGTAAAATGGAAACGAGCCATAAAGCACATTGATCGCCATGAGTATCACAGGTGATACACACGGCGTGTTCCGCCCACGTCTTATGTATCATTCCTGGTACATAGCGAATGTTCTTTTTTATAGCCATAAATTATGCAATAAATCATAAACTATAAGATTTAGGATTTAGGATTTAGAATTCAAGGATTTCGGCATCTATGACCACGTCTTTTAGCCCGGCACGCTTGATGGATGACGTCCCACAGCGAGCACACTATCCGGGGAAAGGGAAGGAAAAAAGGGTTGAGGAAGGAAGAAAGCGGTCTAGGACCTGTATGTTAGGGACCACCCCGGCATTTACCTGGTATGAATGAGGAAAGCCCAAGATGGCTGACCTGAAAAGCTTTTTACCCTTTTTGACAGAGTTCCTCCACCTGGAATCGAAGCTGGGACCGTTAGCTACTATGCTACAAATAGCCACCATAAACTATAAGAGATATTAAGAAATTTTTGATAGGCTTTTGTTTAGCAGCTGGAAATTGTCCTAAATATCAATTTGGCGTTGAAACTAAACTTTACAAAAAATACTCCGGTGATCAAGCGTGTAAGACAAGACGAAGAATCATTGATGTTTTTTTTATTATTTTTAAAAGTATATTATCGTACTTTCATTTGTCAGATTTCCGGTCTATCTTCTCTTTTTCAGTCTCCCTGTTTCTTCGTGACCAGCTTTGGTATTGACTACGAAAGGTTACGAGTTGATTGCATATGGAGTAAAATGTAACTGAATCCAGTGAAAGTACTTTAAAAAAAATCTTAATTACGTCCTTACGGAAGTTTCTTAAGATTCTTATTAAATCTAGCAGATAAGAAAGAATAAAAAAAAGCAAATTCATGTGGAAAAAGAAAATCCTAGTCAGGATCTTCGAGAAATATCTTTTGATTAGAAACTACGTAGTATATATGAGAATCAGAAAAAGACCTTGTGAACATGTATATAATTTAAGTAATTAAAAAGGAGATATACAGAAATAAGATATTGATAGCTTAGAGTTCATTTTCCTTTCAATTAGTACCTTTGAAAGTTTTAACGAAACACAAAACTATTGTTTTTAGAACGGATAAAATCTTGCAAACCAGTAGGAAATCACTAATTACTGCTGAATTGTCATCTTCTAACTAAAAGAAAACTTTGCAATTGTGACTTTCCAATTAGTGAAAGGAAAGTAATTAAACTTATTATTTAGAAGTTTTTTTTTTTTTTTTTAGTACAAGGACAAATTTGCCAAACTGAAATATTTAGGTTAAGTACTTCATAAATCCACATGAAAACCAAGAAATTGGATTTCTTATGGTATATTGCTATGTACAGTGTATTGTTTTAAAAATATAATGCGACTTTAAAATGAATTACAGTAAAATGGACGATGTCTAGTTGCTACTCTACTTTACACTAGCATTAGCGCTTGATAATCGGGTTCGTTGCTTGCTTTGAAGTTTAGCATTCCTTTTCAGTACAAAGTAATTATTATATAAATGTGTAAACGCTTAACGAATGTCCAAATTCACATGAACTCTATTTTTGGAAGCGACTAAGGCATTTTGTAAGAGCATCGCAATACTGCTAGAAACCCTCGCTTCACAATTGAGAGACATCAGGATTTAACCTCGTAGTCAGGAAACTTGACTTCTACCTAGAAATTTATCTCATTCTTATAGACAAAGATTAACAGGCTGCTGGCCATATACACCCCTGGATTGATCAAGTATAACATTCTAGTTCATGGGTTTATTTCCTTCAGCTCTTCCGAGCTTAAGACGTAAGTAAAAAACAACAAATAATAAAGAAACTAAGTCTACCTAATGGATAACAATAACAAATTATATGAAATGCAATTAGTTGATCAGTACGGTACTGTATTCCTACTTTTGGGCCACCCTGTATAAATTTTATGCCACCGAAACTAATTTTTACCACTGAATTACTTTTCTACCACCTTTATGTACGCACAAAGAGTAAATATTAAAGTAGAATTTCAGAATTTTTACTATTAAACATCTATTTGTGATACCACAATAACATTTGTGGAGTGATCAAATGATCTTTATCTTAGTTTAGTTTCAGATTAAGTTCCAGTCACATGAAGAAAATGCCCATAAATATGTTATTTACCTAACCTACTCTTACTAAACTTCTAAGCTGACTTAAAATAACATCTTAACCTACTTTAAACAAGACTTACAAAATCTAAACGAGACTAACTTAAGTTTAATTTATCAAGTCGGTTGGTGTGATTCTAAAATCAGCTCTTTTCGAGGCGAAATAATGTGCTGGGGAACGATCCATACTGTGAAGATTGATATTATGTAAGGGTCTATGTAGCCGACCAGATTGAAGCACTGGTCATAGTTCGTTAATAGGAGGTCCCACCTTCCTAACCTTGGGTTTTTCATACCAAAACTCAAACTCGAGGTAAGATGGATTTACGACCTAAGCTTTCCTAATCTCGCTGTCCCTGCTATCTAATGACTAGCGTGCGGGTCGATTCTCGATGGGAAAGACTTTAAATTTGAATGCAGTAGAATTAGGATTAGGAATTAAATTTCTAGGCTGTCGGCAGTTATGGCCATGTTAACCTGTCACGCATGACATCCCTAAATGATCACACTATCCAGGGAATGGGAAGAAGAAAGGATTGGCGAAGGAAAGAAGTGCCCTGGGAACATTATGTTAGGTACCAAATCAGCATTTTCCTGGTGCGAATGAAAAAACTTCAAGGAACCCTCACTCAGGATGGCTGGCCTGGAAAATCTTTTCCACTTTTTGGCCGAATGTCCGCACCAGAATCGAACCCGGGACAGCTTGCACGAAGTCTTGAATACATTAAGATGATTCAAACCACTCTAAACTATACGATCACGTTTCATCCAGGCTCGGTGGTGAAAAGGGGCGCTAAACTCCAACAAAACTTCCTAATCTCAAGCTCCTCTATACTAAGCATATTAGGGATGATGAGGTATGAAAACTTTATTATTGATAAATAATACATAATAAATGGTTAAAATATATGACACAAGATTACGAAACGAAAGAGTAGTTTATCTTCATTGTTTATAATCAGTTACGTTTCCAGAGACGAGAAGCTGTCAGCATTCCTCAGTTCAGCATCAAAATTGTTTATAAATAGAAATGCTTGCAAACGAAGTCAGCAGCTCGTGTCAACAAACTCGGAAAACATACACAAAGTGTAGTTCGAAACATCTTCTCTTCTGTCGTAAAAACTATCCCAGAAGTAATTATTCTGTCGTTTAATGTTTAAAGTAGAGAAAAGTAATTTCAATGGTTGGTAGAAAACGTAACCTTTTTTCTTTTTAAAAAAAAAGTAAAGCAAATTTCCGAAAAAGAATGCACTATGTGATCTGTTGGTGGTAATAGCGTGTTCAACATCCTGTTCAACTAACTACTTGGATTGTTGGTTAGGGATTTGACCTCAGTCAAGGACGTCCGAATCATCCACACGAGAATCAGCTAAAGGGGGAAGAAAAAAGAGAAAGATAGCGATAAAAAAAAGAAAGGAAAGGTAAAGAAACGGAGCAAAAAAGAATAAACAGCAAAGGTAAAAGAAATAAGGTAACTAAAGAAGTGCTTTCAAAAGATGAGGTAGGCAACTAACAATCCAGTTAGTTAGCTCTCTTTGATGATGAGAGAAACCGAGGTATTTTAAGTCCAATAGCTATGTAGACTTCTTACCCTTTTGTTCGTAAAGAGAAGAGGAAAACAATGGAAATTGCATTGAATTTTAAACTGCGTGCACTCCAAACACAGTTAATACGTACATAATTTATTTACTTGTATAAATACTACGAGAGTTCATTATTCTATCCGAGAACTTTCACTCCTATAAACAGCATGACAACATTATGAGATAGTAAAGTAAAAGATAGTTTTGATTTCAATACTAAATACAGTCAGAACAGTCAGAAACAATATTAAGTATAGGTTGAAGCTATCATTTCTTATACCTTCAACCTATACTTACTGACTGTACCTTGAAATCTGAACTTAATCCTTAAAGGTAAAGAAAGTTCTGTCGCTTTTTCACCCACCACCTTCAAGCATCGATGTCACCTAAGACGTACCTGAAAGATCAAATATAGTTCCCATCAGCATCGACCTCCTGCCAACGTTCTGGAAGGCCATGGCGGTAGAACTTACTGGGCCGTGAAGTGAAGAAGGTATAAAGTGCATTTTGCACTTCTACTAGGGATTTGAACTGACGTCCTCTAAGGTGATTGTCCAAGTAATAGAACAGGTAATAATCGGAAGGTGCAACGTCCGGGGAGTATAGCAGATGCACTAGTGTTTCCCATTCAAGGCGCAGAATGGTGTCCCGGATCATCCTAGCCACATGGGGCTTCACGTTGTCCTGTAACAGGATGATCCCGTTGATCAGAAGTGCTGGCTCCGGAGTTTTGAGTTTTTCTTGAACATGGATCAACTGCTGACAGTACACAGTTGCATTGATGCTCTGACCAGCTGGTAACTGTTACTGATGCACAATGTGCGAGCAGTCCACCAAACACGAAGAAGGATCTTCTTCTGGTGCAGTGCTGGTTTCGGCTGTTTTGGAACTGGTTCATGGGATGTTAAACAATGATGACGACGCCGTGGAGCTTCGTACAGGACCAACTTCTCATCACATGTCAACACCCTGTACAGAAATACCTCCTTCCTCAGACGGGACAGCAAAGAAACACGCGTGTCTGCTCACGTTGCCTTCTGGCCCGGAGTCAAATCATGTGGGACCCATTAAACTAATTTTAGTGCTTCCCAAGTTGATGGAGGTGCTGCCGAATGCTTTCTCCACTCACACTGAATTGTAGTTTCAGTTTCTCACATATCTGGCCACTGTTCACCTCAATTGCTGCCTGAAGATCTTCATTTTGTGCATGTGTTGGTCTTCCGGCACGTGGTGCGTCTTCGAGTGTTTCGTCACCGTCCATAAACTTGTTAAACCACCGCTGCACTGTGTGCATAGTCACGACCCCCTCACCAAAAGCCTGGCATATCTTTCGCCCCACTGCAGCAGCGTTTGACCCCAGTTTCAACTCGTACAGCATATACGCCCTTATGACGCTGTGTGAACGTCCCATGTTCACTCACTCCTTACGCACGTTCACGGTGTAACTGAACTGCCACAACCAGGTAGTATGTTGGATATATCCACACCAACAACTGACCTTCGCCTTATCTCCATTCGCATTCATTTCACGGTGCGAGGTCGAATTGAACACAGACCTCCACAAAAAGAGACACAACTTTCTTGGTTACCTTTATAGAAGTACGCTCGATTTCCAAATCAAGCTCCAAGAGAGTCTTCTCTAAATAACTAACTCTATGGCATATAGAACCCGGAAGTTCAATGCCACTTTCACAAAAGCCCTCCACTGACATCTATCCTTAGCCAACTGGATTCTGTTTCTATTTTGTATTTCTCTCTCTGCGAGATTCATCTTAATATTGTTTTCTCATCTGCACCTAGGTCTTCCTAATGTACATTTTAACATTGAACTTCAAGTTAAAACTTTGAAAGCGTTCCTACTTTTTTCCATTCTAGCTACATGTCCTGCCCACCTTAATCTCCTAGACTTGATGTCCCTAACAATGTTTGGTAAATGGTATAAATTATGAAGTTCCTCGTTATGAAGTTTCCGTCATTCCCCATTCCCGTTCCTTTTGGGTCCGAATATTGGTCTCAGGCCCTACATTCCTCAATTGTCAACAAGACCTAATACACCTTACCATCACTATTTATGTAGTATTTTCTCTCTTTATTACCCTGTGGTACTTTGTTATCCAAATATCTAATATTAACTTTTGTTTTGAATAATTATTTTGAAAAACGAATAAAATATTATATGAATTTAACTTAATGGAGTTTTAATCCCAGAAAGAAAAAAAAATGAAGTTTATCTTATTTTAAGAAATATGAACAAAATACTGGATAAAATATTGATATTATATTGTTTGCATGAAAGAATTAATATTAGTAAAGCGTAAAAATAAACAGAGTAAGAAAAATAACGTTTTAAAATAGTTTTGCTTGAAACAATATTTAATATTAAACTTTTGTAAATATTTTCCAATTATGTGAAATACATTTTGCTGAACTTTTTGTTATTATATTATTTCGGAATTGGAGAAAGTGTGTTTAAAGTATTAAGTAAATAATTAGTACTACTAGGTGTTGGGTATTCTGTTATTTATTTAAATTAAAAAAAAATACTTAAAAGCAAATTTTTGTAATTAACTTTTTGTTTGTAGAAGGAGAGGGACTTAATAAACAGGACTTCAAGTACACCGTAAAATGCTAATGCGGTTTGATCTTTAAAAATATATATTTTAGTAATTTTTTTCTTCAAATGAAATGAAAATGAAACCTTTCAGATTAACGTCCCACTATGATGCCCATTAGGCTAAGAAAGACGACGATTAAGGAAAATGGATGTAAGAATGATGGAATCATGTAGGATGAAATGGGAGTGCGCCAACAAAACCTACGTACACGGTATTGTTCACCACAAATTTACTTGGTCGGGAGTTGAACCAGGGGCTCCACACCCCAGAGGTAAGCGCTCTACCACTGAATTACTGTGGCCCCTAATTTCTCCATATAAACTTCATCGTTGCCCTTCTGATATTAGTTGTTCTTTTAAATGTCTGGCAACATCGAAAACTCGAAACTTTGAAACGAATGTTTCACAACCATATTTCAGAGAAACTTGTACTGTTTCGGAACTAGTTATACCAAGTTTTAATTTTCAAGGAAAGATTTATAAAACTCAACAAAGAAATTGGTCTTACCACGTTCGCACAACATTTAATATTTTTATGTTAACGTTATGCATAACACACTTTTGTGTCTAAGAATTTATGTCATAGAGGAAAGTTCTCAATCTTGTAGATCAATATTGAAGTAAGTTCGAAAGAATAATTTAGCTTATTATAAAATAACTATGTCATGAGAATTTCCTGGAAGATAACGTGTATGCAAATTGTAATTACGCACATAATACAAATGTACAGATGTCGTTAATTCTTCAACTTTCATACAGTAAATAAATATAAATGAAAGTTTTAAGAGTTAATGACATATGTAAAACTTTGTAATCTAGAATTTTTAGAAGTTTCCTCAACAAATTGCCTTCAGGAACTGTCAACAAGCAAAAATGTATTTATATTCCAACGTAACTAAACAGAAAAGACAGAACAATAGTACGAATACACTTTAGCTCAATGATTCTAGGAGAAAGTAATTGACAGAGTTAATAAGTTATTATTTTGTGCCTGAATTCCTCATATTTTCTCCCAGAAAACTTTTAGCTCTGAAAGAAAAATAACAGTTAAAAATCATTTTTCTCAGAGAACTTTAAAACAAAGAATCGCACGGGAAGAAAAGAGGTAACGAACTTTAATCGTACTTTACGCTCCGAGAAGAATTAGGAGAACATTTTTCCGAATATTTACTTCCACCTTTTCGACAGCAAATCTTCTTCTTCTTCTTCTTCTTCCTGTTCCTGCCATTGTATGAGTAGCGGAAATTCTCAAGGAAGGAAGGATACTGTGGATTCTATGATGGAATCTGTCTGTTATTTATGTCATACAAAGTGGCAGCGTTTTCCCTTTTCGAGAAGTATAAATGAATGAAGTATGTGAATTTTTGTGTGGGATATTGTGGAACATGATCCATTTCACATGACCCGTTAGTGGCACAGACACCTACTACCTCATTTACTTTGTTTGGGTTTTTCACCTCTTCTTTCTGAAGACATGAGTCTAAAAATAGCGTAAAATTGCTACTTTAGTAACAATATTGATTTGTTGTAGAAATTAATTGTGCAACTATGTCTTCAGTTCCTTTAGGTAAAAATATAGTTCTTTTATTACCCTTTAGAGTTACTACAGTGTATTTCATGCTTATAAAAGAGTTTTCTACACAAAACTTGCTTCAGCGTAAATTGAGACGTGAGAGAGAGAGAGACGCGCCAAAAGAGTTTAGGCTGTTTTGTCTCAAAAGGGTGTCATGAAGCTGATAGTTCATCTCGGTTTCTATTAGAAGAGCTCTGTCTCGTCTCTTTTCTTTTGCAACCCTAACCATACTCCACAAATTAGGACAAAATGATAAATGCGTAACACAATATCACCTTTACAACATAAGTTTATACATGAGTCCTTATCACATTGAATTACACTACATCAAAATATAGATCTACATGTCGTGCCAATGAACTATACCGTATAAGACGTGTTGAGACCAACACTGTGGTTCAATGGTAGAGCGATGCGAGTGGTGCCTTGTACGATCCCACACGATCTATGTTTGTCATGAACAATATTGTGTTTGTGGATTTTTTCGGCGTTACACATTTCCTCCCACATTATTATTCCATAATTGATTTCATATAATTCACTTTAATTAACCATTTGTCTCCTTTAGCCTAAATGACATAATCGTAGCCATTAAAGATTTCATTTTCTTTTTATTTTCGATTTGTGTCGTGACCCTTTTACTCATTCAATGCTTCGATTATGTTAGATTCAAAGCCTTGTGCATCCTGCAAGATTTTCCCAGTTTCCTTGCTCTTCGGATTGGGTAAATCCCGTTATCAAATTGCTTAGTACAAAAAGAGTAACTTTTAAATGACGATTTATGGCTCCAACTTCCAAATCTAACTAAAAGAAATCATGGAAAATTTATTCAATATAACAGGAGTCTCACAGAAAAAAAAATCGCTAAGAAAGAGTATCACTCCTATAGGGATTCCAATAAGACGACACGGTGGGCAGAAGACACAAGGAGAATACTATATATTTGAGTGATATATATATAGCCAATAACCATTATATGTAACCAATTGATGCAATTAGCTACGACTCTCCACTCCAGAAAAAAGAAAGAAGAAAAGTTTTACATTTTCTCAATCTCAATCAGAAGCATAAGCTATTCTATATTGTTAACTTGATTTTAAACAACCTTCTTTTATTCAAAACGCAGAATTTAATTATATAAAGTAAATTGAAAGTATCGTATAATGAATAGCCTAATACTTCGTTTTGACTTTGCTTAGATAGTACAGTATATAAATACAGTATTGTCAGAGCTAGGACACAAGGAACAAGTTGTCTTTCCTTGTTATCTTTGGAAGGTGGTAATGCCTCACAACTTTCATTACCTCTAGAAGACAAGTCAAGGTTCTTGAGAAAGGCTCATGTGATGAACTTTGCCCTTAACCCCTCAAAACTTTCTTTCCAAACACCTTTAGAAATGCAACATTTCTCGTGTCTTTAAATCTACAAAGATTCTTCTGACAATCCGTTATTACTGCTATGGGCATCAAAATCAGAAAGTTATCTAATTCAGAATCGTATAGCATCAGTCAAAATATTCAGCCTAAAATGCTGATCTATTCAAATGCAAATTAAAGGTTTAAATCTTAAAATTGAACGCTCCACTAAGCAAACAGATTTGTATAGTGTTCAACAATTACAACTTAGCAATTGTAAATACTAACATGCCTGACTGCGGTCGTACAGTAATAGGTTACTTCCTCTATAAAACGGGAGACAAGCTTTCACCTCAATACACCCACAAATTAATAATGTCAGATTTGTAGTTATAGTGTGCGTGACAGCATGTGCAGACGTTTTTGTTTCTGTGTAGCTAGCGGGCTCCCAGACTGTGCATTCATTTTCATTGAAAAGAACTGCCAGTATTTTGGTCATCTCTTGATACCTTATACTCAATTAACTATACATATATAGAATTAAAAAAAAAAGAGAGAGAAAGAAATTTCCGCTGTAGATACACCAACGCTAATTATTACAGATCAATCATGAAGTTAGAAGTCTGAACAGGAACTCAGCAATGCTTAAGAGAAAACCGTCAAAGGGTGAAAGTGGGTCAGGTAGAACTACTTTTGCTACTCCAATGTTGCCACAGTTCTGAGCGGAGATACATTCTCTATGGTATATCGTTCTGCAACATAGTACTTAAGAAAAATTACAAGATTTTTCAATGTTACACTACTACTTTACTAAACTTTGCCTGCCGCTAAGATGCAAAACAGAACTTGGTAAGCTGGCTGATACCAGAAGTTGTTTAAACAGTAGTTTTCTATTGTAAATGCAGTATGTTTATTGATAGCAACTCAGTGACAGTTGTGTTTACCACGTTGTTGACACAAATACACTTGTGACATTTAATTGTTGTGAAGACTGACCAGGAATGTTCACGCATATAGACTTCAGAGGATGGTAAAAGAACAAACTCAATTGTAATGTAGTATATTATGACACCTTTCTAGTCAGAAGACCCTGAATTCAATATTGTGATACTGGTAAATTAGGTCTTATTACATTTTGATGTCCTCCTTCCTCTTGATAGAAATTTACGGAGTCACGATAAATAATCTCAGTACAGAAATGTGAAATGCGTACGTAATTCGCAACACTTACCTCAAATATAGTGTTGAGAGTTAAAGAAAAAGAAAATCCTTGGCTGTTTGGACTCGTAGGCCTATATAAGGTCTAAGGACATAATCTATAATATTAATTCAGAATGTCATCTTGGAGACAGGATTTTAGGTTGTAAATTTACAATTTATTTTAATGAATTTGAATATGTATTCTTATCCGCACCAAAACTTTACTTTCAATTGACTTCCAAAAAGGGATCCATATATACAGTGGCGTATTTACGATTTTGCTTCGGGGGGGCTTTGCTAACTTTCGGGGGGAGCTTTGCATGAAAATGTGAAAATTCTGCAAGATATTTCATATACTTTACTATAGTAAGATTTCGGGGGGCTTAAGCCCGGAAGCCCCCGCCTAAATACGCCACTGCATATATATATATATATATATATATATATATATATATATATATATATATATATATATATATATATATATATATATATATATGTGTGTGTGTGTGTGTGTGTGTGTGTGTGTGTGTGTGTGTGATGTGTACTTGAATATTTTCAGACATAATTTCGACGTAAGTACACCAATTTTGATTATGCTTTTTTTTTTTTTTTTTTTAATAAATATTTACTCACTTCTCGGTAGAACAGTAAAATGAAAGGCCTTATCACCCTGATCGACTACTGGAATTTGCTATTTCTACTCTGGTCAACAGTTATTTTATTACCTTCATTGCATTACCTAACCGAGGATCACTGGTAGTACAGTTCAATGGTTGTTGAAAAGATGTATAATCAAGGAAATGAATATACAATATTCTTCCTCTCAAGGATGTTCAGTGTAAAGAAAAACATACTAAACCAGTAGGTCCGTAGTAATGAGGGTAGGGATCATCCCATAGTTTTCCGTACTCCTATAAATTATAGTGAATACTGATTCAAATTTACTGCAAGACATGACATTTGGGCTGGAAATACGATTTATTTCAGGTTTTATATTGCCTACTTTGAAAACATTGCTGTTGGCTATACAGGGTTGTATGATAACAGACGATCCTCTTAATAAATTACTTAGTTAGACCAGCATTAAAAAAGTACCCACCACATTTCTTGATATTTATCTCCAACGTTGTTTCAGTTCACGTCACGCATTTACTTCTGATTGTATTTTTTCCTATGGGAAAGGCATACATACAATGGAGAAGGTGATATACAATAATAATTGAAAATAGTAATGAGCGTACATGTGTTCCACTTTTTATGTTTTTATTTACCTGGTTGCTTGCTTGCATCTTCCCAAACTTTGTTACATTTATTTATCTTTGAAGATCTATTGCTTTAATATACATATACAAAAATAACAAAGTATATAGTGTTACAGTCAGCGTCTGCTGAGAACAAGTACTGCTCAAGACGGAATGTAAAATATTTTAAGCTGCTACTTCTTGTTTTGAGCATTAAAATCACTGTGCGTAGACTATCGACACTAATTCACATTCAATTTATTTAAATTTGGGATTATTTACATTTATATCCAATAGACGAGTAGGTTATTATCCGTATGTCGGTTTAGTTATAATTATCCGTCTCATGAGATTTTGTTTGTTTATATTTTAAAACTATAATTATTTTAAAAGACTTCTTGATGTTTCAGCAAATACTTATATAAGAATATTACGTAAAGTACTTAAATACTTAAGTTTTTATTTGCATAACTGAAATAAAATATTCTTATGTATGATATGTATAAATGTTAATGAACATAATATGAGAAGTTTAACCAACAACTGAAAAAACAAAGTGTTTGTTATATGTCTTTTGTTATATTGTCAGTTAGTTTGTTACGGGGAAACTTTTACGCTGTCATGCGTATAATCAAGAAAATGTATTTCATTTTTCTTGTATTTTCATTTTATATTTTAGTAGAAGTTCCTCTCTTCAATTCTCGTACTTCTGTTTGTTTTAGTATTGTTGGAGAAATACCTGATAAGTATGAAATATGGTTTCTTTACGGCTTATTTAGTAGTAAAAAAAATGCATGAACTATTTCTGAAAAAGGAATGGTTGTAGTATGTTCGCAAGTTTTATCGAATCTAACATGATTTTATCTAAAATAATTACCCTTCTATCACATTCTTGCTTTTTGATGAGGAAAGAAGAGTGAGAGTTGTAAATACGAGAGCAGAGAAATTTTTGTTGTGATGACTTTTCATTTTGTCTTCCTATTGCTCAGAAAGTGTCATTATACACACTTTACGTCATTAATTCTGTTCGTATTAATAGTAACTGAATTTGAAGAACTTCACTTTGAAGAGTCACCCCTTTGAAGCTAGACTTTGAAGAGTCACGACGATCTGTCTTCAATTTCATGAGTAGCAAGAAATTCAAAGTTAAGTTCGCGTTTCAGAAACTCTAATATATTTTCAGTAAAAATGACAATGCCAGAACTGTAAACTTGTCAAGGATCTACTGCTAGGTTGCCCACAAAGCGAGAAGAGAAGTATTTTCTTGATGACATACGGGACGATACAGAGGTCTTTCAAAGAAAAAGATATACTTTCCGAGACGAGACCACTTCCCCGACACCTTTATTGAGACAAGACAGCTTTAACTCTTGTTGTATCGTAGCTAATCGTAATGCAATGTGGTTTTACTGAAAATGTTTATATAAAGCTCCAAATTTTCCGCATTTTAATATATCCTAAAAAATAATGTTCCCAGTGATATGGAAGACTGACAGGAGACACTCATGATTCCAATTTCACTCGAGGTTGGAAATTGTCCTTGGTCTCGACTTTTTAATTACTGCATTCATTTAGAAGTTGCCGGTAAAAAGAATATATTAGAAGTAATATTTCCGCTAACGACTGAAGCTATGGATCTGCACCATAAAACTATAATCTTTTGGTTAGGATGTGATCAAAATTCTGAAGGATATTGTGTCAACATGATTTTCAAATAATTACGTTCAACATTACGTGTGATAATTATCCGTTACTAAAATACCAAACAACCATCTCTTAAATTTCTACTAATTTCTCATGTCAGTTTTTCAAGACGAGAGTTAAAGGTACGTATACAGGGTGTGTCTGAACATATTCTGCACACTTTCTAGTTTTACATTTGATCGACACGGTGAGTGAAAAATTGCATCCTATTGTTAAATGTTTGACTTGGATAACGTAACGTTTGGTGTTTCAATGATCTTTCTGTTGTATTATTACGTTTTGTATGATATTAGTTAACTTTTTCTAGATCAGTGTGAGATTCTAGAAAAGGATTTACATCAATTAAAAAAAGCTAAACTTGCTACAATATATGACATTTGGTATTCTATTTCCTAGTTCAAAAGAGGTGAATAAGTTAACATGGCTAGTGTGGTGTTCTAAACACGAACACAGCTAACACAAACTGCCATACAAAACAAAATTACAATTATTGTTGTGGATAGCAACAACTTTGGTTATCTTTGCTGTTCTATCAAATTCTTAAGCAAACCTGTAAAATCTATACCTTCTCGTGAACAAACAAGATTGGAAACTGTAATCACTGCATCCAGATGTAATTTTAAGAGCTATGTACTACTATTAGATCCAAATCGGACGAAGAGGAAAATTATTGATTGATCGTGCATTATAACATTTTTTTTAAAAAAAGAAGACAAGAAATAACTCCTAATTCAACTCAGATACAGAGGCAGTGGTAGAGCGTTCACCTCTAGTGCATGAGATTCTTGGTTTGATCCCAGCTCGCGCCAAGTGAGCTTTGTGCTGAACAAGCACCTTGCACGTGCGTTCTTCTGTTTCCTTCCACTTTCTTCATTTCACCATTTCATTCATTTCTCATCATCACCGTCTCCTTTAGCCTAGCCGATATAATCACGGAACGTAAAACAAAGATTTCATTTAATTTGATTTTCGACTCGGATACAAGTTGCCATCTATACTTACTACTTCAGTAGCTTTCTACTACATTTATAACTATAAAGAAAGTTCCTTATAGTTTATGACGCACTTCCATATTCTGACGTATTTACTACGACTTTTCAGTCTTAATTTCTGGTTTAAACAATCGTCAATTTTCTTGCAAATTTCGTTAATAATTTCAGAACCAATGTCCTAGAAATTTTGGTGCTAAAGAGAGATTAGAATGAAGTGAAAGGAAAAAGATCAAACGAAAGAAAGAGTTAATAAAAAAAAAAGAGCAGACAAAAAAAATAACAAATGGAGTTGAACTATTTTTCCCTTTCTTTTGTTCTTTAAGAGAAGCTGTTGTAGTCAATTTAAACTTGTTTCATCTCTGTCACCGTTCAAGCAATAACAAAACAATCGTAATTCGAAACACAGACCTCGTTCTCACGAAATACAATCACATGCAACTATGTCGAAAAAAAAAAAAAAAAAAATAACAATGCACATGTTTGCTTGTAAATGTGATCAACAGTCAGTGAAAATACTGGAAATGTATGTTCTGTATTTATGAAGTGAAGTCAAGCGATGGTAATTTGGTTACAAAGATTTTCACATAAGATATTTATATGCATGTGCTACAAGTTCTTCCACAGGATTCTACGAAGAATTGTGTAATTGGATTGTTCCCATACATAGGCCTATATTATTTTCTTTTAACAATAACTTATTTGATTGGATGATGTATACCGCTCAAGTTCAATAAAAAGAGAACAAAAAGAGGTAATAAAATTAACTCGAAGATACAGATACAATTAGAAAATACCAAGGTGTAGCTGAAGACATTTTTTCTTTATTTAATAGTGTCAATATGGATGACATTTCTTACTCTCAAGTAAAATTAGGTGTTAACACATTAAACATTAGTGCTGCTATCAGGACTATGCACTTCAGAGCTAGGCAACGCTCACTAAACGTTCGAACACATAAGCAGTGTTTTTTTTTTTTTTTTTTCAGAAACAATGTTCCGAGAGGGCACACTTAGAATTCCGGAGGGGAGGGGCACTGCTGGTACTATTCTATTTATTATTATATTAAATAAGTATTTTTGGTGTCTGGAAGAAACACTGCACATAAGAACAACCATACTTGTAAATATTGTTTTCATTAAAAATACATTAATACACAACCAAGCAATCAGCAAGAGCAAAGGGAGATGATACGAATGAGTATATGCGAAATTTCAAAAATAAAACCTTGAAACATAAAAGCATATTGTATCACACTAGGGCTGCCAACTCTGAAAAATAAAATAACCGGCATCTGCTCATAGTTCTCAAAACAGATTAAGAATAATTGTATTTTAAATGTTGAAATAGACTATACAGTTGAGTCCAAAACGTTCGCAGGGGGTAGATTCTGTACCCCCAATCTTTTAAACCCTTACTTTTCCGTAAATTTAGTATAATTTTAGGGGTGATTTCACAAATGTTAACAGAATTCATTCTCATATTGATTTTGAACTCCCCAAAACTTTGGATCCCTTCTGAAATAAATTCCTGTGTACATGCCTGGTTGAACCTGAAAACAGTGTTTCTTCCAGACATGTTTTTTTGGGGGACATTGCCCCTCGGGGCTCTGAGAGTGCCCCCGGAGGAGACTAAAATAACACGTCTACTATATAATAATAAATAGAATAGCACCAGCAGTGCCCCGCGGAATATTTTTCCTCAAAGAAACACTGCCTGAAAAAATACCGGTCAGTTGGCAACCCTATATCACACAATATGATGTAGAACTCAAGTGACTGTACTCATTGTGATTCCACGGCTCTGTTTTGAGTTATAGTGAAATTACAAACTAAACCAACTTCTCCTTAGCAGTCCAACTATCGAAAGGGTGCTAGCCCCCATGTGAGAACTGCCAGTCAGTTGAATGTCGTCTTCGTTACAAAAGAATAGTAAATTCCCATAATCGCCAAGAGACACAAACACGATTGATCTATTTTTCCCTTTTTAATAATATTTACCAGTAAGTCTTCATCTTCATTAGAAAAAGGTTGGTTTTGTTTGTGTGCAAAGCATACTTATTACGAAATCAGTAAACCGCCAATGTTGCAGTCAAAAAAAAAAAAAAAGAAAGAAAAAGAAAAAGAAAAGAAAAGAAAGAAAAAGAAAGAAAAGAAAAGAAAAGAAAGTAGAAGAAGAAGTAATGCTAGGTTTCTTAAAACTGAATAAGTCAATTTTTATGTTGAAGCAGTGCTTAACTTGACGACTATCTCAAAACAACTAAATTTGCATGTTCTTTACATTATTTCAAGTGCTACAATATTTTCATTGTATGCCACATGTAAGTACTGAGTTTCTAATAACTATTTCAGATTATAGCTAAATCAAAACAGAACAGCGAATTATAATAAGTATAGTTATTGAGCTATTCGACTCCAGCATTAAGTAATACTATGTATCTCTAATTATTGTAGTCTGGAAGTTCTAAAAATCATAATTTATTAAACCTGTGTTCAACACTATTTGGTAAAAATGATAAAGAGATTTATACTTCATGATTATCCATCGAAACATAACCAATAGACAAACCCGTTAATCGAATAATATTAGCAATACATATCTCCTAAGTTCTATAGTACATCTAATCCTTTAATGTAGGCAACCAAACTACCAATAATGAGAAGTGGGTTGCAAGAACAGGGTTTTGGAAGAAACAATTTTATTTAATTCCTTTTTCTATTTACCAATCTCAAAAGTTTAAAAGAAATGAGGAAAACACTGTTGTCATTTTTTCTACCTACAAAGTATAGTATTTTCTAACCTTAAACAAGAATTGCCAAAGGCTTTTCAAGCCAGTCTTCCTAAGTGAGATTTATCCTTTGTTTTCCTCATTCACACAAAACAAATACAGGGATGGTACCCAGGTCTAAAGCCGCTTTCTCCCTTTCCCATTCCCTCTCCACTTCCCCGGATAGTGTAATCACTGAGGGTAACCGTTCCTCACAGGTGGCGTTCTAAAATGGCCTTAGATGTCGAAAGCCCTGAAATATAATTCCTAATAAATTTTCAACTCAGATTTACTATGTTAACATCTTACTCTGCGATAGCATTTTGTTTGATCTGATTTAGGATCGACGTTTCTTCTTTAATGTCTGTAGGGTACGTTCGAAAAGAATGAAAATGAAAGTAGACTGTTAGGATTGAAATGTAGCTCTTACACCTTGTAGAGTTATTAAATTGGCCTAAGAAACTGAAATATTGCAGTGTAACATTGTTAAGAAAATAAAAGTAACTCTGAAATAGATTATGGTATTCGTAGAATATATGTTACTTTTACAGAACACATTTTTATCTCAGACATGTGGGCAGCACTGTTCTCTGCGTGCGAAAAAATATATGATGACATGTTAGGTTTTCAGAGCTAGTGCTTGTCTACACACTTGCTTTCTGAATTTAAAAGCATCACCTTCTGACCTTGCATTTAATAGACCAAGTTTCTTCCTTTCCTTCACGTTACCATAAAAATGCTTAGATTTATGGTAAAGGACAACTTTGCACAGTTTATGTCTGCACAACGCAAATACAGAACAAGTTTGTTAATGGCATTCCATGTTTTCCCTTGGTATAGGCGTGGTTTTTTTATGCAGATCCAAATAGCACGAAACAATATCAGGCCGACATATTGTTATACTCTCAGTGTCTGGCCATATCCGCGTACATGTACTTGTATCATAAAGCAGGAAAGAAAAAAAGAAGGGCATTTGCCGCTATGGGTAGATGACCAGTGAACGTTGCTAACTGAAAAGGTCACTTGAGGATCTAAATTTTGAATAAAAACATCTTAGGAAGTAACTGTGTACTCTCGTGAGTCCGTATGATTAAAGTATGTAGCTTTATGTGCCTGCTAAGTACAATACTAGCAGGGCATCGAATTTCTGATATTAAGACAATTGAAGAGTTACTTGAATTAAGGGGATATTGTGTCTTAGTGGTGGACGGTGTAATGCAGTCAAGCATCCTGAGGTCCTAGTCTGACTATCGTGAGGTGAAACCAATTAGTGGCGTTCTTAAGAGCATGGACGTTTTTAGCCGTCCTCGATGTTTTTGTGTTGTCTCGTCTCGATTCTAAAACAATTCTATCTCGTCTCATCTCGATTCTCGTAGAACTTTTCACATCTTGCTTTGTAAATTTATATACAAAATTTCACCAATAAGTTGTCAGAATCCTTCAGCATCATGATAGGTCAACGAAGAGTGTGAAGTAACAACATTTAACTCATATTTATAATCGAAGCAAGGCTAAAAGTGCGGGGGAACGCGGGTGACGTCATACCCCCACTTCCGAAAATATATATAGCGTTCCCCGCTTTGTAAAAAAAAAAAAAAAACTACAATGGGGAAAGATAGGCACGGGGGGCGGCGTGACGTCAAGCGTCATCCTGCCTTTCCAGATTCACTTTTACCCCTAAATTAAAGTATATTTCGTAATGACTTTCATATCGTTAAACGTTGATAAATGATCTTCATTATGTTCGTACATTCACTTGATCTATTTATAGTTCTTATACTATGAATCATGAAACACTACAACATACTTGAGATCTAATACTTGGGTGAAGTAATTTTGCACTCGAGAAATTTCTCGTCTCAAAGACAAGACCAGAATTGTTAGGTTTCTCTTCTCGTCTCAAATTATTAAATGTACTTTTCATCTCGACAAGATGAAGCAAGAAATTTCTCACTTCGTGGGCAACACTAATTGTGTTGGATTAAGAACAATAGACAATAAGGTTAATTATTCGTAGATGGGATCATAAGAGACGAAGTGTTCCAGTCGGGGCAAATTTTGATATATATAAACAAAGAGACTGAGACTTTTCTTCTACTGTGAGAGGTTCGATTTCAGGCAGGCCATGTGAGTTTGTGGTTTACAATATCGATTTCGTGAGTTTTCTCAGAAATTTGCAGTCTCCTCCCACATTCTTATTTCACCAATTCCGTATTCACTTTTATTGATCACCTATCTTCTTTATTCTAAAAGGCATAATTGTGGGACGTTAAATTAAAGATTCATTTTTTTTTTTTTTACTTGAATTGTCTAACCTATCAACAGACAAATAACAGTGATGATGGTCAATGTAGTGCGTACACAATACCTAACTAAATAACCAAAGCTCTTCGTTATTTATAACACCAGGGAGTGGATAAGGAAGCGATTATGTTTTTTCCCATAATTGACTCGTATAATTCCAATATATACAGGGTGTTTCAAAACAACACCGACAACGTTTGGAAGGTGATTCCTGACACCAAGATAAGACAAAAAGTATAGACCAACCTGGGTGCATAAATCCTTCCTTTGGAGTTATAGACTGCCGAAAACATGAAAAAAAAAATGAAATTTGAAGGTCCACAGCTCCAAAACTATAGAATCTACCGTAGTTGCTTCAAGACTTCACTTAGGAACTAGTATGTGCCCTATCCAAATATCCAAGTTTCAGAATCCTGCGGTACTTCTGTAACATTTTTTATAGAGGTAGTTTGTGAGTACTTAAAATTACATGCCTGTAACCTAACAGCCTCTACGAAAATTGTTGCGTGATTTTGAGACATGTATTTTTGGATAGCGCACATGTTGGTTCCTAAGTGAAGTCTTGACCCGACTACGGTAGGTCCCATAGTTTAGGAGCTATGGACCTTCAAATTTAATTTTTTCAAGTTTTCGGCAGCCTATAACTCCGAAAGGAATCATTTGTGCACTCAGGTTGGTCTATACTTTTTGTCGTATCTTACAGTTAGTGTCAGGAATCACCTCCCAAACGTTGTCGGTGTTGTTTTGAAACACCCTGTATATTACGTACATTGAGATTAAAACTAGACATTTCGTAAATACTTCCTATTCTATTCTTGGTTAAAAGTATACTGTGCAAGCGTTCGATGCCAATGATTGATTGCTTTCGTCAAAATTTTCAGAATTTCAGAAAGATTGACTTTCTGGATTCTTACTAGGATTTTTTTCAATCTTGGCGGGAAACATATATATACTAACAAAGTTCCTGAAATTCCTGAAGTCAGTATGAGACTATTTATACATAAAGAAACACCTTTAGAATGATAGATAGGGATATTTTCTTAAAATAAAGGAAATCAACAGTCTCTAACAAAGTATTTAAAAGTAGATAACATTTTCTCCTGATAAGATAATTTATTCTCATGAAATGAAATTTCATAGTTGTACGTCCCACGGATATCCCCTTTAGTCTAGAAAGAGATAGATGATTACTGAAAAGGAATGGTTGTGAAATTATAAATGAAATGAGAATGTGGGAGGAAACTGAAGAACCACTAGAAAATCCACTGATCCGCTGTTACCCACTACTAACTCACTTGACCTGGAATCGAATCAGAGACACTTTGCACGAGAGGAGAGCGCTGTACAACTAAGCCACCATGGCCCTGAGGATTCTTATGAGAAATTCTAGTGATGTTGAGTAATCTCACGAATAACAGAGAGGTTAGTTTGATGTGAGATTCGAGCCTAAAATCTTCTGAACATGAAACAAAACACTGCTATCTTTCTATCCGCTCAGAGTTTTAGTGTCAACATATTGTTAGAAGCATTTAATTAAAATTTTACTCACTATGTCTTAAGACAAAGTGAGAAGGCTCACTGTCCAATTAACAGATATGTAATATCGCAAACATAGAAATCTCGTGAGGGAAGTCACATAAGATATAATAATAATAATAATAATAATAATAATAATAATAATAATAATAATAATAATAATAATAATAATAATAATAATAATAATAATTTTAAAGTTTTATTGCTTCAAACTAAGCAAACTTTGGTGCACTAACTTCTATACAGAAGTATTAGTGCATTTGGTAACTTTTCTTCCCTTAAATTGGATCGACAGAACTTTATTTTTTTTTTTTAGTAATGTGACTTCCCTTACGAGCCACCACTGGTTCACAAATAAGATTGTTGTTAATGTTCTCAGTTCAAACTGAAATGAAAATGAGTAAAAGTTTTCTTATCTTAAATTTATTTTTATTTTTAATCTTCAAAATTTATCAAACAATAACAGGTATCAATAGATAGGAATATGCATTTATCTGTGCTTCTTTTAAAATTATCTGCGCTTCTTTTAAAATTATCTGCGCTTCTTTTAAAATTATCTGCGTAAGCAAATCTAAAGAAGAAGCAACATGTAAATACAACAGAATTTGTAGTGTAAAGTGACAAATCTCCTTTTAGTGGCCTCTTCAAAAAGAACGTAATGCTTGAAGTTGTCTATCTCATAATAGCTGTTGGATATGTAACAGAAAAAAACCGTGACACCAATAAAAAAAGAGCTCTTGTTATGCTTCTTGATTCCTTTGGAAATAAATTCTTCTTATTTATGTGCGTGACTCTTAAGCTTTTTCCCCTCTTCTTTTCCTATTTTTACTTTAAATGTCCTAAATAAACATTCATACTGTATGTCTCTAACAATACTTAGGAAGACCAACGTTTGAGAGTATTAATGTTAAAAATTCAATTATATATCTTACGATTGGATTCTCTATTTGAATAAGGCAAACCCCTATATAACTGGTTAACACGTTGTTATTGGTATTTTCTTTAAGTAGCATACAAATGATTACATCGACTACTTATCAAGTTACAAAAAGACAGTTTTACTATTAAGGAGAAAAGTAATGATTTTATTCGATTTGTAGATAACTACTCCATGATATATTTGAATGCACTTGTGACTATGTGGTTTACGTACGTGTCTTTCGTGCGGGAGACCCAGGTTCGATTCCCGGCGGGAGCTCATGTAGTTCGGATCCCACGTTAAGCTGTAGGTCCAAGTTTCATATAGACTTGCTGCTGAAAGGGACGTTGAACTCTGATCTAGCCATTTCTCCATGATTTATTTATCCGGGGAAAGGGAAGGAAGAAAGGATTGAAGAAGAAAGGAAACGGCCTGAGACGTATAAGTTAGGTACCACCCCGGCATTTGCCTGGTGTGAATGAGGGAAACCCAGAAAGACCTCATTCAGGATGGCTGGTTTGAAAAATCGTTTTACACTTTTTCGACCGAGTGCTCCCACCGGGAACCGAACCCTATACTTACAGGTACTATCTCCGCATACACGTAGCAGCTGGCTAGCATGGTCAAGCGATTCAAGACAATAGGCTAGAGATCGTAAAATTTGTCTACCACGAGTACACTTCTACTTAGGGCATGGATGTAATATATTGTCCTTTCACTAGGATAGAAGCATGGAATCTTCGAGTAAAACTCAAAAATTCAATGTAATTCATTTGCCTAAGCAGAAACCTCAATTAAGATGACCGTCTGCGGAATTCCAAGATTGGAGGCAGGGACACGGCAGCTCTCACCTTTAGTGCAAGGAATACTTGGTTCGATTCTATATCATGAGTTTATTGTGGACATCGTGTTGGTAGATTTCCTTCAATTTCTTCTGCATGATTACTCCACCAATTCTTTTATAAATAATTCACTCTCATAATCACTCACTATTATAATATTTAATAATAATAATAATAATAATAATAATAATAATAATAATAATAATAATAATAATAATAATAATAATAATAATAATAATAATAATAATAAACTAAGTGTAATGGGAATAGTAAGAAAAACGGAAATATCTCCGAAAAGCATACAGACACGACGATGTTCATAGGTAGGAAACTAGAAGTGAATTCCCTGGAATTAACCTAGTACCGTTAGATCTAAGTAAGAACAATAACACCTGGGTCATTTGCAGTGCTTCATTTGATGTTTTCTATAATGTAACTATTTTCGTTCCTCTAATTCTACTAGCAGATTTCGTTTGAGTTGAAATGCATGAAATTTCTAGCAGCCGAGTAGTTAAGCTAGTACGATGATTTCAATGTCCGTGGTCTCTGTTCAATCCCAAGTAGCAAAATGTTCGATTTGGATTGGATTTAAAACTGTAAGTTTCATATCATAACTATAATTTAATCTCTAAATCCAAATCATGACCGAATTTTCAATGTTTACCTAACATTCTCAAGTAATTTGGGTTGTTTTTGAATTGAAAGATTACATACTTTTGACTAGAAAGCTAGAAATAACATCATTGGGACACATCGTGCTGACCCATATTGGATCTGAAGACAAATTGTTCAGTTGAACGTAGCCATCTGGCCAACCATATCTCTTCCGAAACATCATGGAGAGTTGTCGTTTAGGGAGGGGGGGAGGGAAATAAGAAAATATAAGAGAGCAACTTTCCTTTACCATCTTCGGTCCGTATTTTTTCATTATTATTATAGTTAGGATTTCAGTGAAACCGTTAATTTATACCAAAATAAGCGAATATACACTGAAATATGTCTACACAAAAATATATTGCATTGGTTTCCAAGCTATTACAATCTCTCAGTCCTTAGAAGTTCGTTTCTGAAATATACGCTTGTCATGTATACGTGGAAATCAACTTGTCACGATATGAAATATGTCAAGTGATACACTTTGTTGATACAGAATATAAAGCAATGTGTTACATCATTCAATGCACTAATGCGTTTATGATTTTTAAGTGAGTGTTTCCTTCTGCATAATCTCAATATAATGCAGACTAGTGTGTCAAGGGGATCCAAATTAAAAGAACACCAATTTTAAGTAACTATTATTCAATCCATACAAATATGTTAGATCAAATTTCATTTGATTTTATATGTTTATTAACAATTTAATCTCGCCATGTCTGCTTTGTTTGAGTTAACGTGTATGAGTACTTTTGGAATCAGCATAACCAAATTGAAAGCTGTTCTCTTCTATTTTTATCCAAGATGGACATGTTTTTTTTTATATCAGATTTATACATACATTTCTAATAAATTGGTTACATGTTTTATGACCATGAATATAGCACAGTATTAATGACAAAATTATAGTGATCTTTAATTTTATTTTACAATTAAATTTTACTATGTTTTGCTTTGTTTCTTTGAATTTTAAAGTCGCCTTTTCAGTATTGGTCCCATTTGACACCGAATATGGGACTTATGGCTTTAACCAGGGCCTCTTGAACCAAATGACAGAAACATTAAACATTTTTCAGCGTGGTATCTACTTTTAAAGGTTGGAAATCTTGACTCTACATATGGTAAGTAAGAATATGTGTGTCCTGGTTTTTATATTTTAAAAAATAAAATATTAAACTGTTACAATAGAACTTCCGGAAGTTGGCCACTGCTTGCTCTACTTTTAAGAAAAAGAAAAGAAAAAAGAAAAGTTTTCACGCAATAGGTAGTCGAAAGTAGTAACAACTTATTAATAAAATCCAGATTCAGTAAGCAGACAACCAATTTGAAAAAGCTAAGATATTTATAAGAAATTAAGAAGATTGACCATTGTTTTAGAGCAATAGTTTGCAAACTGGCTGGAAGATTGTGTCTTGACATAAATTATAAGCACAGAAAAGTAATTTTTCGTGTTCAAAATATTAGAAAGCGTTGTTTTTGGCGTAAGCTGGAAATCGGCTAGCCCAATTTTTGTTCAATATGCTAGTGCTATCATTAACACATTCCATTAAGTGTTATGTATCGTCCATTTATTACATGACAAATACTTTTTGACAGTTAAATGCACAAAGTATAATGCTTGTTGGTTCGATTGGTGAATAATGCTTTGTCCAGACAGCAGCAAGATGAAGTTGATAGAAATTAAACTGAATTACAGACTTCATCATTAACGTAAAAGCAAGTATATTATTTCAGAGCAAATATCAGGATCAAACGGAAAACTTTCTAAAATAGCAATTTTATACAGTATAAACGTATTGCTTACCTCTATTTTGTTGTTGTTGCCTTGTTTGTATTTATCTTCGGTGGAGATGTCGATGGCCGAATAAGAAAGGAAGTCTTCCGAGGAGTTGGATGACAGCAACAGTTGGAAGATTTCTTTTTCTTTTTTTTCCGCTTCTAATATTAGAAAAAGGAAATCATCACCACCGAGGTTCCATCTTTGCGTACACTCTTTTTCTTTTGGAACACGTGTTTGTGTCCAAAGAAATTTATTTTTTCAATACAAGCCACACGCACTTGCACACACGCACACCACCAACCAACACGCACCAGGACCAACTTTTTCAAGCCACCTGTTTGTCTCACTGACGTTCCTACGAAAGACACTCCAGTCGGTGCTCAAGAAAACTCTCTCCATACCTGTCTTCAGGGTTGCCATCCGATGGCGCTGGAGTATACACCAACGAGATTATCGCTAAGGAAAGTAACAAGCACACTGATGGATTTCGATTGATTTATTAGGGGGTGCGGTGGTTCAGTGGTAAAGCGTTCACCTCTGGTGTATGGGGTCCCGGGTTCAAATTTTGCTCCTGCCAAGTAAACTTTGTGGTGGACAAACACCGTGTGCATGGGTTTCCTCGGGGTTCCTCCGTTTCCTCCCACTTTCTTCATTCCACCATTTTATTCATTTCTCATAATCACCGTCTCCTTTAGCCTAACTGGCATAACCGTGGGACGTAAAACTCAGAAATTTCATTTCATTTCATTTCCGATTTATTTCCTTAAATTAATATTTCTAAATAAAAGTATTTAGTTATAATAATTTACAGGGTGAGAAGTTGTACTTTACTAGGTCAGGGGGGTCTTTAATTTAAATGAACATAAACTTCCAGAATTAACACATTTCATCTGTAGAAACCAATGATAAGTCGAACACAGTACATCCATATTAGCTGTAAAATTGTTGTCTAATTAATATTTTCTAAATTCAATTTTGGATTGTCTGCTGTTTAAATAGTTACTTTTCCGGAATTACTTAGTTGCTACCAAAGATGAATCTTCCATCTTTAGAAGGGAATACAGTAGCGGTAAGCCAGTATAGTAAGTAAGGAATACAGTAGAAGGGAATACGTAGCAGTAGCGGTAAGAGTAGGGAATACAGTAGCGGAATCGGATAAAGGATTCCGATATCTCCAGCGGTAATTCACATACTAGATACAAATATGAATTACGCATTTTGTTTTTACAAATAATAACCGACAAGGAAGTTAAGCTGCTTCATTTTATCTTTATTGGTCACTTAATCTTATGGGCTTAACCCTATTGGTTAAAATGTATCTGATAGATCAAATTGACCTGTAGAGCTTTCCAAACAAGCGTGTCAATGAGATTTTCTCCAAAATGATTGCCCTCATTGAGAGTGTATGTAGCTTATATATATTTAAACATGTTGCTTTTAAGTTCTTTCATTCTAGGTTAATTCTCAGAACACTATTTAATATGAAGAATGAAACCATAAAATAGCAACACTTTAACCTTTGAATCATTAGTGTCTATAATTCAAAGGTAAAAAAAAAAAAAAAAAAAAAAAGTATTTTATTTTCTATCGAGTAATATTTTTACTTCGAAATTGGAAGACCTCTAGTTGTAATCACGCTACCGATTACCCTGGTTCAGATTTTTCTAGGAATTTCTTGCAGTTCCACCAGCCAAAATTTGGGTTGAAAAATTTAAATATTGGTCTTGACTAGTTTTCTGACAAAATTCCTTTCCTTATTACATTATTGACTGCTATTACTGCACAAAATAATTTTACTGCTTGTGTGGACCCGTGCTAATAAATAAATAACAATATATTGAATTAATAATATGTTTATATATTCATATGTCTTTTCATGTCTAAGTATTATGCCTAAAGGAAAGTTTTAGCCCATTTACCCTAATGTAGGTTAGCGATGCTACTACGGTAATAGAGAGGGGTAGGATAGACAATTTTTTTTCCGGTAGTTCAAGGAACTTTAGGTAAACAGAAAATTAAGAGCTGGAAAAATAATGGAATATATTGAGAATTAAGATCACGCATGTCACATATGCAAGAACTACATAATTATATAGCTTAATTACACTAGTACACGTGAATTATTATTCCTCCGATATAGCACTCCAATTTTCTATACATAATGTCAAGAAGTCAGTTCGGAATTTGGTGTATCCAAAAACGTCCGAAAAGTCACAACTATAAACATTATACAAGTTTGAGCAATTATATTTTAAGTACCACAGCCGCTTTTATTAAGAAAAGCATAAAAATTATGAGCAAATAAATAGTTGGGGTCTTTATTTTACCAGAGAAATAACTTGTAGTAAAAAAATGAAAAAAAGAAAAAAAGAATACTCTGGAATTAAAGCCATAGGGAAAAATATCTAATGTGCATATTGCTCCTAAAGATCCTTCATACTTGGCGTAGAAAATCCCAATTTAAACAAAACGAACAAATAAAATAAACATAATAAAATAAAATTAAATGTCCGTTGTTAGGAAGGATGATAGATTATATAATTATATTTCCTAATTATTTGATAGTTTCTTTAACGAAGAAGTCTTTCAAATATCTTTAGCTCTTCTTAGATTTTACTAATTCCACTCAAACTTAGATTTCAGAAAGAAATAGGAAGCATGAACGAGAGGTGTGGTAGAAAAAGTAGAGTTTCTAGTTCCGATTTTCTTGCTTTGTAATGTTTGAAAGGAAAACTTTCCCTTTTTTCTTTCAGAACTGCACCGGCCATTTATCGGAACGTTTTATTCAGGTGCACGACTACAAAAGAAATATTTGCTAAAAATAGCAACGTAATTCCTTCTGCCCTTTTCCTTTGGACAATATAAGCTTGTTATTTGTATAGAAAGAATGTGTTAGTGTCCTACTTTTTGAAATGGGTAGTTAAAAAGAAAATTGTGACAAATTTTAGAGAGTATTTCATTTCTTTTCCATGGACATGTTTTTCCATTACGACATAATGCATATAATCACAAAATTATCTCATTTCTAGCTTTGCTAACTAATCAGATTGAAAGTTCATAGTTTAAGTTTATTGTCGGTTTAGAAACTGCCTCCTGTCTTACAACAAAACGAGAGACGTCATAAACGTACACAGATCAGGGTTACGAGGGAAGTGCAAAATTCTTAACAGTCTTCATCCCGGCGAAATTAAAATACCGCTAATTTTACAGTAATTATGTGATATCTTCAAATAGATAAAAGATAATCGAAATGTGGAACAAGAGCGCCCTAGACAATATTATTTTATATGAGAAACCGTTATCACGACTCACTTATCTGCTTTCGATTTCGAGCCATTTTGAAAATCGGCATTTATTTTCGCGTTTCTAAACAGCTGAAAACGGAAAGCCACTAGGTGATTTGTGATAACGGTACCTCACGCAAAATAATATTGTCTAGGGCGCACTTGTTCCATATTTCAATTATCTTTTATCTATTTGAAGATATCACATAATTACTGTAAAACTAGCGGTATTTTAATTTCGCCGGGATGAAGACTCTCAATCATTTTAGTGAAAATAGCGTTTATATGTTTACACATTGAATTGCTCAATATAATTTTGTATCATATCAATCAATGTTTCTTTCAGAAAAAAAAAAAAAATGTTCCAGGGTGCACACTGCTGGTACTATTCTATTATAGACGTATTATTTTGGTCTCCTCCGAGAGGGTACTCTCAGAGCTCCGGGGGAACAGTGGCCACCAAAACATTTCTGGAAGAAACACTGATATCAATACACTAGGTAGAAGATACGTACTTTTCCTATCTCTGTTAAGTGTGTCCAGGTGAATAGCAGAATAGGAGAATCTATTAAAGGAAGCTTAACATGAGTTTGACAATATTGCTAGCATTAACTTCCTGTATTATAACGTTTCGCAGCAGAAACAGCGATTCAACAAATCCTCAATTCTGCAATCAGTGGAGGCTTTTGAGGAAAGCACATTAGTGAAAAATTTAAATTTTATAGCTGCAAGCAAAGAGAAAAAGCTTCACGTTAATGCTATTCAAATTCAATTAATTCATTATTCAGATACTCGAATAATGGATTCCTTGAAAATTCTCCATTCAAATATTTGAACAAAATGTGTTATTTTGAATAATTATTGGAATATTGAAAATGAATATTCGGATATTCGAATAACAGAAGAAAAATATTCTAATAACGGATGTACGAAAAATTATTCAAAGAATTTTGGATAAAATTTAAATGTTACTGATGTAACCTACCCAAAAGCCGCCACTGTCTACAGTATTATTGGGATATAATGAAAGGAAATAATACTCATGGCTGAGACATATATCAATCGATAGTTCTAGTCGAGCTGAACAAAATTAGACACTCCAGAGTAAATTCTCATGGATAGTTTTTGAGAAAATCGTCAAAAATGGAATGTTTTGGTAACAAAAATTGGTGCTATATGAGAACCATTCCACCTATTACGCCAAGGGCCGCGGTGGCTCAGTGGTAGAGCGTTCACCTCTGGTGCATGGGGTTCCTGGCTCGATCTCAGCTCGCGCCAAGTGAACTTTGTGGTGGACAAACACCGTATGAGTGGGTTTTCTCAGCGTTCTCCCGTTTCCTCATACTTTCTTCATTCCATCATTTCATTTATTTTTCATAATTACTGTCTCCTTTAGCCTAGCCGCATAACTGTGGGACGTAAAACTTAAAGGATTTATTTTTCCACCTATTACGATGAAGGAAATACTAAAATATACCCACTTCAAGCCTTTTATTATGACACTAGCAAGATGACGTTAAATATAACATAAAATTATCAGTAGCTCTAATACTTTACTTTAAGGAGTTTGGTTTAGTTCAACTTATTCATATCATATACATACAGTATTTACCATGTTTGTCGTGTGTCGTCCATCTATCCAGGAGACCAAAAAAAAAAAAAAAAAAAAAAAAAAATCACTTGTAGGATCATCATTAATTTTGCCCAGAGTGTAGAGGATCAAAAGCTAACAATGAAGTTCGTTGATGGACTTGCTATTCAAACTCGAAGTGGTAGAAATCAACCATTTCCGGTTTTTACATTGACAGTATTCGGCAAAAATGGTAATAGGAAGTGAGAAGCGGTTTCTTATAATCCATTAAGCGGCCCAAGAATACATTTTATCTGCGTCCTTAATTCTCATATTAAAACTTGAAGTATAGAGGTAACCAAGAAAGTTCTGTCGCTTTTTCATCCATTACCTTCGAACATCGATATGTCACTTATAGGCGTACTTGGAAGATCAAAACTACTCCCCATCCGCATCGACGACCTTCTACCAACTTTCTGGAAGGCCATGAATTCCATCGCGGTAGAACTTGGTGGGCCGTGAAGTGAAGAAGGTATCAAGTACATCTTGCACCTTTACTAGGGATTTGAACTAGCGTCCTCTAGGTGATAATCGGATGGGCAATGTCCGGGAAGTATGGCGGATGCAATAGTGTTTCCCATCTAAGGCGCAGAATGCTGTCCTGGGTTATCCTAGCCACGTGGGGATTAGCGTTGTCCTGTAAGAGAAGGACCCCTTTGCGATTCAGAAGTGCTGGCTCCAGAGTTTTGAGTTTTTCTTGAACGCGGCTCAACTGCTAACAGTACACATTTGCATTGATGCTCGGATCAGCTGGTAGCAGTTCCAGATGCACGATGCCGCGAGCAGTCCACCAAGCACACAGGAGGACCTTCTTCTGGTGCAGTGCTGGTTTTGACTGTTTTGGAATCGGGTCATGGGATGCTATTCAATGACGACTACGCCCTAGAGCTTCGTAAAGGACCCACTTCTTATCACATGTCAACACCCTGTCCAGAAATGGTTCGTTCCTCAGACGGAACAGCAAAGAAACATAGGTGTCTGCTCGCGTTGTCTTCTGGCGATCTGGCCCGGAGTCAAACCATGTGGGACACATCGATCCAACTTGTAGTGCTTCCCAAATTGATGGATGTGCTGGCGAATGGTTTCTCCACTCACACTGAATTGTAGTTTCAGTTTCTCACATATCTGGCCACTGTTCGCCTCAATTGCTGCCTGAAGATCTTCATTTTGTACATGTGTTAGTCTTCCGGCACGTGATGGGTCTTCGAGTGTTTCGTCACCGTCCTTAAACTTGTTAAACTACTGCTGCACTGTGTAGTAGTCACGACACCCTCACCAAAGGCCCGGCATATCTTCCGGCCCGCTGCAGCGGCGTTTGACCCCAGTTTGAACTCGTACAGCATACACACCCTTATGACGCTGTGTGAAGGTTCCATGTTAACTCTGTCCATACACAAGTTCACGGTGTAACTGAACCACCATAACTAGGTAGTATGTTGGCTATACCCACACCAACAACTGACCTTCGCCTTATTTCCATTCACATTCAACTGACGGTATGAGGGCCGTGCACACACAGACCTCCACAAAAGTGACATAACTTTCTTGGTTAGCTTTATATTAGAAATCACTGCTACTTCCTTTTAATATTGATCTACATAAAACAGAAACGATATGAGATAGAAGAAGCATTTTTTGAATTAATTTAGCGTTTCAAGAATATGTACCATCTGCTCTTTCATCCCTCTATTCAGAGTGGAAGTGGTAGAAATCAACCACTTCCACTTATAACTTCGAACACTATAGAGTAAAATCGGCAATAGATAGCAAGTAGCGGTTTTCTGCCGCAAGAATATATATTCTACCTCCACTCTAATTTCTCTACTAGAAACCGGAAGTGGTAAATATCTACCAATTCCGTTTCAATATTAGTTGAGGAAATATCACGCCATATAAACTAAATTATGCTATTTGGTGTCAATTATGTAAACTTAAGACCACACACTAAAGAAATTATATAGGCTATATATATATATTGTGGATCCTATTATACGATCGTTTACTTGTGATATAATGACTTCTAACGTTTAAATCTTGATAGAAAGAAAGTGATAAATTTCCTTACTTAAGAATTGTTTGAGATTGTGCTGTTTTTATACTTGTTAAAATAATTATGAATCAAAAGAACATAGAAGCTTTTATAGCGCTGTGGTGTTATAGTCATATTTTAAAGTGGAATACGAATGTGATAGTACGGGAGACTTCCAAACTGTCGGGATCCAACATTAAACCCGAAAGAGCTAGTTTGATTTGAATTTCAGTTTAGCATCCCTTTCAACAGCGAGGTTATATCAGACATTGACCTACAGCTTGACGTGGGATCCGAACCAAGTCAATAAATAACGGGTGAAACGGCCAAATTCCTTCCTCCTCTGATTCAATGAGGCGCAGTACATGGAAAACTACACTCACCCATCCTTTTAACGCATTGAAAGGGAGGTAATAGTAATCCGATGTTGGCAGTGGTCCGGGAATATCTACAATTACATTACTAAACAAGTAGAAAAAATATAGTGCTGCACTTCAAGTACTGTACAAATCAGTTATTTTCACTATCCAATCTGACAATGTAAAATTCCTGACACTTTAAATATAAACCATCACACAACAAATTTAACATTTTAAGTTTGAAATAGAGAACTTTCAGGCTGAATTGGCTGCTCTAGATTTTGTGCGTTGCTTCTGAAGATCATTAAATGGAGGTTCGCAAAATCGAGGAATGAGTGTATCCGTTAAGAAGCTAAATTTCTGGATGATGGGGTAGAGAGATCTGGCATTATTTATTTTTGGTAGGTTTCAAAGACATGAACGATAAAAAAAAACCTTATAGTGGTTGTTTTTTATTAAGCCTCAAACTTATAAAAATTACAATAAAAGATTGAATTGCAGTTTTTCCTTAAATTTCTGGAAGAAAAAATCTTTAAAGAGCAACTGGATCAAAGACAAAGAAGGTAGAAGAACCGTATTTAAGTGAAAATAAAGTGAAGGAAACACTGCTTTCCTTACCTAGCAGATGTGTTATTTGGAACTGAAAATGTGAAATTTGGAACCTTGCACTTTGGTTAAGAGAGTAAGTTATTAAATTACTTGGCTCAATGGTGTAGCTTTAGCTCTCTCCCCTTGAGCATAATATTATGGAAAAATAAATATTTACTATATTAAGATATATACACAAAAATCACACATATAATAAAAGGAAAGGAAGTTGAGCTCTTGAAACACCCCTTTCATGGAATTCTGCGTACGCCACTGACTTGACTCATCTATCAGGATTAAAATATCACATATGGAAGAACTAAGTAATTCTGGTTTCGTTACACATAAACATTTATTTGTATACGTTAGCTAATGTTATTTGATATAAACACATCTGACTGCTTATAGTTTCTAAAAGACCGATCCTTGACAGAAGATTTCATTATTTCTTTATAACCACGAAAAATGTTTTTCAATTGTTACTTGGTGATACATAAGCCTAGTTAGCAACGCTGCCTGCCCACTGACCAAGATCCCACGTGAGGTGTGCAGACGACGACCTAAAACTACTCAAGAAAGTATAACGCTTAAGTGATTGGTTGATGCACACTCTACGTCACATACTTTACCCCTTTGTATATTTCTCATTTGGAAAGGAAGGACGCTCGCTGGAGAAAAAAAACTGAAAAAAAAAAGTTCGTGAGGTACGGCGTTCATAGTCCTTTTTATTACGCTACACAGTTATTCCGCTACTTGTTCAGCTGATGGATGGATCTCGCCAAAGATATACTATTATCTTCCGTCTAACTACCAAGGACGTTGGCGGTACAACGAAATATTAAGAAGAAGAAGAATTAGAGACGGCTGTTTGGCATTCAGCCTACAAAACACGCGGAGGTTTCACTTTTGGTTGCTTGAAATTCAATCTCGCTGGTTTGGCTGGTCATGGAAGACGAGTACTTCCGTCTTCTGTTCAAACGGTTTGAACTACTGAAAGAAAAATGTGGAAAACAATTTCAATTTCTTTCAATATATGACTACACTGGACATTTTTGGAATTACATTAGAAGATGAACCAGTTCAGCCGTGGTTTATTCTGGTTTATCGCATTTTCTCTTTCACGAGTAATGTCAAGATCGTATGAAAAAAAAAAGTGACTTTCTGAACATATTTTGCTGAGAATTTTCAGCAAATTTCGTTACTCAAACGCATTTTTTTTTTGCTCCGTTTTATCAGACAGACATCGGGATGGCGTCTTGTTCAAAGTTACGATTATTATTTATTTATTTTTATTCTGAACTTACCTATAGCTCATCCTGGTGATGCTTCCATTAAAAAAAAAAAGTCCAGGGAACGTAGAACAAAACAAAATCTGATGGAGCTGCCATTATTTGGACATTGTTTGGTAGAATGCCCTGTACAAGGGTGAGATGTAATCTAACTTTGCTATTAGCGACAGGTTTATTCGTATTCGGTCGGAGAGAACCAAGGTCCCGGAACTATGCCTGGAAGACAGTGGTGCTGGTTGTCCTAAGAATCATATATTCCTTCTCTACTGTTTTTTTTTTTTTTTTTTTTTTGCTGTGTGTGTGTGTGTGTAAATTTCATACCGTCATTTATAGATCATTTTCAATTTGATGGGAATTGGTCACATGGCATTAAAAGTTAATTTATACTTTATGATAATTTTTCTGTCAAACCGTTTTTTATAAAAACCGGGAACTGGTTTCTAGAAAAATCGACGTTTCGATTTTATCCAAAACCGGTTCGATTTTATCACTGAAACCGGCTTCGGTTTCCTCCAAAACCGGTTTCGGTTTTCTTCAAAACGGTTCGGTTTTCACGGAAACTGGTTTCGGTAAAAACTTTTGGAAAGCACATAAAACTATTTCTGTGGAAATTGAATCGGTTTCCGGAGAACAACGAAACACTAATCTGGCTTGGTTGATCAAATTTTGGAAGAAACCGGAACCGGTTTTGAAGGAAATCGGATCCGGTAAAAAACGAACCGGTTTTGGAGAAAACCGATAACCGGTTTCGGAGAAAGACCAAACCGTTTTTAAGAAAAATTTAAAAACAGGTTTCGATTTTCTAAAAAACGAAAACCGAAAAACCGTTTTTTGTGCCCACCACTACACAGCACAGTTAACTCTGAAGGTGTGACTTCATCTTTATAAGCGCCTTTACCTCTGTGGAAAAAAATAAACTAATATCCTAATATTAAATTTAGTCTTGAATTTGTAGTCGAAATTCATTATGTTCGATTGGATTAGGTTTGAGTTAAGCAACCCCTTAAGCAGTAAGGCTGTATGAGACGTGGGATCCAAACCACATGAGCTCTCATTGGGAATATTACCAGGTCTCCCACACCGAAGACGCGTGCGCTAACCGCGTAGCCACAAAGGAGCTCTCATCAGTTGCTAATTCTGATTAGGAAGTATGAAATTTCAATGTTAGTTTCTTCTTTGCGAGCAACGGAAGTGAATAATGCAGTTTTATTAGGACCTTGTTTTGTCACAGAAAATATTTATAAAATGAAATGAAATCTTTAAGTTTTACGTCCCACGGATATGCCGGTTAGGCTAAAGGAGACGGTGATGATGAGAGATGAGTGAAATGGTGGAATGAAGAAAGTGGGAGGAAACGGAAGAACTCCTAGAAAACCCACGAGCACGGTGTTTGTCAGAAAACTTATCGAAGGGAAGGTCGTGATTGTATAGAAACACTGAAACTAGATTGGAATTATGTTTCCTAGATATACTGTCAGAAAACCTCCAAAAATACCTGAAAACAATAAGACTAGATCGAGCGAAAAGGCCGTGGAGAGGGCAAGAGACCACCTGCTACTCGGAAACTCTTTCATGCAATGTTCGGTTCAGTATTCGAAGCATAATTTTTCTGCATGCGATACGTGACTAATAGTTACGTACTTCTCATACCTAAGAAAATTAAAAACACATAATATAAACTAAAAATATTTGGAAAAATTATGAATAGAAAATAAATAGTTCTCCAACATTTCGTTATAATCAAGTGCGCACTCAGAATTCTTTTGTTGACAGGGATCCAAGCTTGGGAGTGGGGTGGGAAGGGTTTCAATACTACAAGCCACTACGTCTATGTTGTAGTCAACAGGTATTATTCTACACCCGAAAAGACGATAAGTAATTGTAAAATACTTCCACCTATATTTTCAGAAAAGAAATGATAGAACTAGATTGCTTTCATAAGAGAAAGAGTACGGATGAAGTGTAAGATCAAATTTTCATGCTACATCAATCATTTCCCTGTTAAACAAGTATAGTTTTACTTAAGAAGTGTACAAATGTATGTTGAGTTAGGAAGTTTTCTTGGAGGGGGGGGGGTCCGGACCCGATGGATCCCTCTTACGGGTGCGCTCTTGGCTGTAATATAAATAACAATATTTTGACGAACAAACTGCATTATACGTTATTTATTTATTTATGTACCAACTTTCGCTTGATGCAGCGTGCTTTATATATATTTCCACATATGGGAAATATGTTCAAAGACCTTTGGCGTTAAATTATTAATAAATAACACATACAATATATTGAAAAAGGCCAATACAGCGCCAGAAACTCGTTGTGTCATTCTCTGTAACTCAAAGACGTATATTGTTAAGATTCTTGGAGAGAAACTAAACTGTAGGAAGTGTAAAGAAAAGAAAATTGCCTGAGTATTGACATTCATTAGGACAGGTTAATTAAGTTGCTGTAATTAAAGAATATAGAATAGAAAAGGATGTTTTAAATGAATGGTCAGCATTCTTTATCAATACCTATTCTGTTGTTTCGTTATTTCTATGCATATACAAGAGGAAATTTTTCCTTGCATGAATGAATTGCTTTATGCCTATACTTTTTCTTTTTCTTAACCACATTGCGTTAACAAAACAGTTCTTTGTATTTCCTGCCGAGACCTCTTCAAGATTCGTGCCTTCTAAAGTTACCATTGAACCATTGAAGTTACCAAACCATTGTCGTGATTGGTTTTCTGTTGCAAAAGGTTTTGGAATATACGAGTTCGGAGTTTGATGTGAAAGATAACTTTGTGTTGTCGATTTTCCGCTGCGTTTACAAAACGTGTACATCTTTTCAATCACGTTGCCAAAGGAAAATAAAATTCAAGTGAATGTCGAAGGTTCAAGAGAGAAACAAAATACAGCATTCATGAAAGTGAACAGTCTTCTTATACAATTCGTATTAAAAATAAATAAATAAATTTTGCTTTTGTTTATTACTATATTTACATGATAAGTTATTTCAAGATTGTTTATATTAGTGACGCCACGTGTAGTAGAAGCAAGCAAATGTTTTTATTATTAATAATAATACCTTTTCAAGAAGAGATTTATCGCTGTACCTTGCAGTACTATTTGAATCCAAATAAGTTATAATAATTCTTTAAACACACGTCAGAATTATAAAAATCGATTTATGTCTGTGTGTGTGTGTGTGTGTGGTACTTTATTTCTTAGGCAACTACTGCCCGGATCTGAGCCAAAATTGGTGGGCAAGTAGCTCATGGCCAAAGGTATAAAGATAGCAATATTTGATGACCAGTCTCGGCTAGGGATAGGCTTGGCACAAATTCTATGTGGTACTACATTTTCGGCCGGATCTGAACAAAAATTGGTGGTCACGGGATAAAGATTGCCGATTTCGGCCTCAGTATTTCGGGGTCGATGTCGGCCAGAGATAAGCTCTGCTCGGCACAGCTTTTCACCCTGAAAGCTTCTGAGTTTGGATCACATAGGGTTGCTTTTAATAACATAACAGTTCGTTCTTGATAAAAGGTGATAAAAGAAGGTGGGAAAAACCTAATAATGTATTGTAGATAAGTGGATGATTGTTTAGGAATATGGAAAGGAACAAGGAAATAATTATAAAAGTTTGTAAAGAGCATTAAAAATGAAGAGAATGGAATAAACAGAAACATAAGTAGAAAAGAACAATATGATAAATTACCTGGACATGACAATAGAAGAAAGAATGGAAGATTGACTACAAGATGGTATAGCAAAGAATGTGCGGCAGAGATATACTGTCATAAAAGAAGTGATGTAGATAATAGCACAAAAGGAAACTTCATAAGAAATATGGAGAGGAGAATAGAACAAATTGATAGTGAAGAATAGAGAAAGAAAGAAGACAGAAAAATTTCACAATTTACTAGAAAAGAATGGGTACAACAAAAAGAAGGTAAAGAAAAGCAGTACAGACGAGGAAAGAACGAAAGAAAGGAGAAAAGAGAAAAAGGGAAAGAGGAGAAAAAATGGCATGAGATAAAGAACATTGGAGAAAAGACAAAGATACTGAAGATTCTTATCAAGAAAAGGAGGTGTGAACACATACAGAAAAGGAAGAAAAGAAAATTAGGAATAAAGACATAATCAAAGAAGATAAAGGAGTAGTGTATGAAGTGAAGTGTAAAAATTGTAATATGATATGCAATGGAGAAATAAGGAGAAAGCTTAAAGAAAGAGTAAAACAACATAGGGATGATGTGAGACTTAAAAGACAGAATAACGCCATATACAAATATATTAAAGAAACAAGACATAACATAGATTGGGAAGGGGTCCAAGGTCTAGGAAAAGAGAATGGAACAATAATCAGAAAATAGAAAGAAGCGCTAACGATTAAGAGAGAAAGAAGTAAAAGATTAAGGAACTGGACAAATGGACTTCAAATACATGACTTATGAGATAGTTTGTTAGAACGAATGGAAGAATAAAAATCACGGATATGAAAAATTATTAAGAGAAGCAATAAAATTAAAATTATATGATAGAACATTAAATTAAGAAGAAACTTCAAAATTAACTGATGTTTGAAATACTCTATTAAAATAATAATAATAATAATAATAATAATAATAATAATAATAATAATAATAATAATAGTGAAAGAGAAAAGTAAAAATAATAATGATTATAATAACTGTTATACTAAAAGTTTGAAACAGTAAACTATAACAACGCCTGATCGTTACATATTAAAAATTTAAAATTATAAAATAAAACAATTAAAATTATAGAACAATATTAATTTAATGTTACGAAGATACTTTTGCTAGTTAACGTCTGATGAAGATAACGTTAAGTTATTGAAACTGTTACGAGTTACTTTAATTTTAATAAATATTTTACTCTGGTCAGAAAAGTATTAAGTGTTTAAGGTTATGTTGTATGAGTGGCGTGATAGGAAGAGCATCGTGCAGCGCCTGGGCAGAACGCTAGGCTCGAACTACATTGTAGACAATTAGTGCGAGTCCACCTAACAATTCAAAAGAAACGGTCTGAACTGGTCAACAGAAAGGGTGTTGTATACCATGCTGAAAACACCAGACCACATACAACTTTAACGACCCGTCAGAAATAGAGACAACTTGAATGGGAGGTTTTTAAACATTCATCGTACAGTTCAGACCTGACACTGTCAGACTATCATTTGTTTTAGTCTCTGCAAAACTCCCTGAATGGTGAATGCTGAGTAAATTTGTGTGATTACTACAGTAACAAGATTAACTAAATACTATTAAAATCAGAGTTAAGCAAAGAATGACAACCAAAATAGAGTCTCAATTTGTATTAAGATCTTGTGGACAAGGTTGTCCTTATCAGAACAATCAAATTGACGAGACACAGAGAACGATAATAATAATAAATAACCCCCCCCCCCCAAAAAAAAAGAACTAGAGTCACAAGGTGCATTAAAAATTAATGATGCCATGATACTCTGTTAAAAGTTAAAATTCTCGCTCCATCTTTACGTAGAATGGAACCTTATGTGAATGCTACGATAATATTAAAATGTATTAGATTACAAGTTATCCGTACTAAAAAGGAAAGTGTAGTGAAATATCTAACTAGGAGACTTACGGAAGCGTAACTCACCGATTTAAATGAAAATTTGCATACTTATAGAACAGTAAAAATAATCGACAGCATTTTTTTAAATTTTGGTAATGGTGCGGGTTTAAGAGTAGAAACCATCCTTTGAACGTTAGGGGTGATCTCCAAGCATAGACAGAATGTAGAAGAAAACATACTGCCTGGGGTTTTTGCATCGACGGTTCATAACATCGACACCCAAAACATCTATATCGGAGTCATTGACAACCAATTCATCCACAACCAAATAATCGGTAACTAAAACATCGATAACCAAATCATTGACAGCCAAATCATCGACAACCAAAACTTCGAGGTACTGCGGATGCGGTATGAATGTGGATGCGATATTTTATTTCCAAGCAGACCTCTAGACCTCTAACTTGTTTTATCATCATTTCCGTCTGTAGCGGGACGCAAGGCTCCCCTTGGAATTTAGAAGAGTGTTCAATTCATATTATTGAGTCGATAAAGACTCAATAATAAAAATCAAATTACATCAAAAGAAATGCAGGGTACCTTCGTTATTAATCGCCCGATTTCAAATAAGGTATATTAAAATATACTGCATTATTACCTATCCAACCCATAGACGGTAAATTCCATCGTATTTTTGAACAAACGTTTTGATATATAAGCAGTTTTAAAGTTCCTGAAAGCAATAATTAGGACTTCAAAGGGACACATAGTGATCGAATTTGAACAAAAAGTCGTGAACCCTTTTATCTAGACGGTAAATATCATCGTGATTATTGACAACTTTTTGAGATTTTCAGGGTCTGAATTTTTCTGAAAATACTATTTGGAATCTCAGGAACACATACTGATCAAATTTGAACCGAAAAATCGTGCGCCTTTTTACCTATCCCGCTCATCGACCGTAAATTCCATCATAATTATGGAGAACTTTTTAAAGATCTCTGTGGTTTTAGATTTTCTGGAAACACTATTAGGAACCTTAGAAACATTTTAGAATCAAGTTTAAACTGAAAAACTGCGGTCACTGTTGTCTACTCTACCCATAAGTAGTAAATTTCATCTTAATTTTGGTCAACTTTTTGAGGTTTTCTAGGTATGAAATTTTCTGAAAACACTGTTTGAGACCTGAGGAACACATTGTGATCAAATTTGAACCGAAATGCCACAGACTCCTTTATTTATGTAAATACAAAGTTCGCAATGATAGTCAATTCTTCCTGTTCTGTCTACCCTTTTGAGTAGAATTTCCAAACTTCCTGTAAGTGAATCAAGGGTGAGGGGTATAATTCACAAAAGTAGTGCTAGTTGCCAATGTAAATAGTAAAGGTAAATACACCGTGGAACAAAAATGGATGTCTTTCTCAGAACCAGAATACTCTTCATGATCTCATATATTCCATTGAATACAATGTACTCACATTTCATCTCGAGTGTCTTCCGAAAATATATTACTGCAAGATTAACTTCACTTCGTTAGTAAGTGATTGAGGATACTATAGCATGGTGTCTTCCTGCTCACTGGAATCTTGATGTTTTACATAATCTGTGGAATTATTGAATACCTGCAAAGTGAAGATTCGTATATTCTACATTAAAAAAAATCGTGTATAATAAAGGCAGAAAAACTCAAACAATTATGTTATTGCTTTGAAGCTTAACACTAGTCCTTGCAATTAGAATTAAGGTTCACACACACACACACACACACACACACATATATATATATATATATATATATATATATATATATATATATATATATATATATATATATATATATATATATATATATAAGAAATTCATAGAAAACATGAGAAAATCCAATTAAAAGTGTATTCAATAAATGTGCAAAATTGGGCATACCCTATACAATTGATGACAGTGAATGATATAATTGAGAATTAAGAAAAGATTAATGATTGTTTTAAATAATTTTACTTTCCTGCTTTTGTTAATTTTGCATTTTCAAATTTATTTTCTTCCCTGAATGAATGATTGGAGGCATTATCCAAATTACTTTTTTTTTTTTTTTTTAGCCAATAGCTATCTTACGAGATCAACAGCTTAGGTACTCTAAATTGATAATTCCTATTATGCAAGAAGTATAATACATTTAAAATGTCCTGGTGTTAGGTTCTATAGTTTCATAAACATTTTAAAGAAATTAAACAAATCATAATAAAGATCATTCAAATCTTACTAGCAGACATGGTAAAGTAATATAACTTCTTTTTCAGTTACTATAACAATTACCTCGTAAAGTTCAAATGTATTAGAAAAAATATTTTAAATTATAGTTAGTGAAAATGCAAAATCAAATGATTTCGTAGGGTAACAAACAAACGAAGACTGGAAACGCTGGTTTTCTTTCAGGAAATTTTATCTGGAACGCAAAATTAAAATGTAGGGGGCTAAAATGAGACGCAATTTGCCAAAGAACGTTCCCTGCGAATGGGTGACTTATAACTGCAATTAATCTTAAGTGTGGGAGATGCAGTTGGGTATTTCCAGGGTTCAAAGCCCTTCGGAAGAAACACTATTACCATACAAATATCAGTTGGCAAGTTTTCCCGTTCCGATGTTGGATATTGGTTAAAATGGAAAAAGTGTTTTTCAAGCTCAATAGGTAATAACATTTTATCATCTTTAAAAATTATAAGATCCTTATTGACGATGTTTTCGTTATCGATGTTCCTGGCGTGTTGGGAATATATTGCAGCGTCGGTATTTTGGCTCCGCATTTTACGTACTATTGGCTTCATGATTTTCAATATTATATACTATTCATGTTTTACTTGTCAACTTTATGTACTGTCGAAATTTTAGCTGACAACGTTACTATTTATGTTTTGGTTACCAATGCTACAGATGTCGTAATATTGAAGTCAATTTTTGGTTATCTGTTTTGGATATTATGCACTTTCTTTGTTTTGATTGTAAATGATTTAGTTGTCGACGACTTGTTTGTCAATGATTTGAGTGACCATGTTTAGCTGTCGGTGTTTACTTGTCAATGTTTTAGATGTCGATGTTTAATTTTCAATAGTTTACTGCCTTTTTATTTCAAGTGTATCCTTGCTGGCGCTGCTGTCGATGTGTTTTCCTGTACCTCCCTCGAAAGAGGAGGGACAAGTTGCTGTTGCCGATAACTTTAAATTGTTGGATGCGAAAGCGTTATCACAATGAATTATTTCACGCAATTCGCTGTGCACTGTTTTGTTAGCCATTCTAAGTAGACTACGATCTTCACTTGCCAAGACCAAGGGACTGAATGACAAATTGGCAACACAGCTGAGGTCATTCACTTCTTTCCCCTAAGTAATGGAAGGGTTTCCTCCGTAAGAGGTTGGCAGTGATGGAGCCGAAGTATGTTTTACATATTTTCCGAGAGCATACGAAACAGAAAGGCTCTAGCTGTCGATGGATTTGGTTGTCGATATTTTGGGTGTAGATGGCTTGGCTGTGGATGATTTCGTCGTCGATATTTTAGGTGTCGATAAATAAGTGGTCTATGACTGTCGATGTTTCAGGTGTCGATGATCTGGCTGTCCATGATTTGGTTGTCGATATTTTAGGCGTCGACGAATTGATCGTCAATGTTTTAGATATTGATAAATTAGTTATCGATGTTTTGGTTGTCTATTTTTTACCTGTCGATGTTTTGGATGTCGATGATTGGCTGTGGATGTTTTGACCGTCGATGATTTGGGTGTCGATGGTTTGGATGTCGATGTTTTGGTTATCGATGATGTCGACAGATTAACCATAATGTCAGGAATCATGCTAGGCGTATAGCCTAACGTCAAGGAGCCCCTAAAGCGTTTAGCGATATAAGTATAAAATGTATTTTGAGCAATTCTACTAAGTTTTCCTTAAATCATGTTTACATTCATCGAGTATTATTTTGCTACACTAAAAATTGTAATTTTAACTTATTTATTTATTTACATGTAATGTTAATACACATATGAAAGTAAGTAATGGCTATATGTAATATCTCTTATCGTAACTAGACATAAGTTAAAAAAAGAAAAGGTTTTAATAAATATCATCAGAGAGTTCGTGTAGCAATATTTTAAGAGGTAGATTCAGAAGAAGAAATTCAATGAATGTACTCACAATAACAAGAATACAATAGTATTGTAAAGATCGTATCATTAAAAGTACTAAATTTTTAGAATTAAACCTTAAATGATATACTTTACTGCATAACTGTGAATTTTGAAAATGTCTTTTTTTTTTTTTTTGTTTATTAATTCTTCACATTCGCAAAACTTAAAAAAAAAATCATCTTTCGCCATGCCTACTGAATACAGTAGACTACACTTTTATCGTTCTTAGCCCTTTAAGTATATACTGTCTAATATTAGGTCTTAAAACACTAAATTGCTGCTGGACACCAACATGTTTCATGACTGGAAAGAAGAAAGTGATGAAATTAGGAGCAAGTAGCTTCTACGAAAATCTGTGAGTGGATTTTCTGTAAAAGAGAATTTAAAAAATGAGGACAGTGTTACAAAACGAGGACAAGGAAGACAGAAACAAATTATGGATAAAGAAGCATGCTATGCTATTTCTTTCATCGTTCATACTTAGTCGATGTATATATATATATATATATATATATATATATATATATATATATATATATATATATATATATATGTGTGTGTGTGTGTGTGTGTATGTATGTGAACACTAACATTTTCATTATGTAATATTCCATGAACTAATGAAGTTTAGAAATTCATTTTACGAATTTTTATAATCATTGAACTAATATTAACAATAGCTCACTTATATTGTTCCTAAAAGATTTCCGCTGTGGTTGGTGGCGTGGTCATATAATCATAATCAAGCTCTCTTGGAGGAGATATTACGTGGTGAGGAACGGCCTATATACTATGATGGTTGATCTTGCATGATGGTACAATGTGTGCATTCGTCTACTATACAATCAATGAACCCAAACTACAGTCGTGGTCTGGAGCCCACGTTAAAAATTGATACTGTCGTTCATAACCACAATGTTACACAAGGGCGGAAGACTCAAAACGCAAAAGAGTTTCAAGAATAGTTGTTTCAGTTTTGAGGCACAACCTATAAACTTACCATAACTTTTGTAATATTTCTTTCTCGTCTGTTATTAATTATACTTAACGTCCTTGTGTAATTAGACCACTAATTGCAGGGTCTTGGTGGAGAGGAACTACTATTAAAGTTAACTCAAATTACTAACGCTGTTCGTATGCGAATCTATAGTCTCTCAGAGTATGATTTTGAACCAACAAATATGATCACGGTAACTTGTCTCGATGACAACATAGCTGTTGATGATTGTTTTACGCTTCCTCGGTTTTTGGTCTTATGCACCAAATGCTTCTGAGGACAATAATTAATGTACTCTCACCCGGAATCAAAGCGAAAAACAATAGCTTAATGGCAGATAGGAATACACAGGAGGCAAGAATTCAGGTTGTCTCGTCTCGGAAAGTGTATCTGTTTCTATTGAAAGAGATCTCTCTTGTTTTGAATCTCGTCACTAAAATTCTGTATAGTTTCGTCTCGTTCGCAACTATAATGATACAGCGCTTATATTGACTGCTTTGGCACGCAGCTAGGAATTTGATTTCCACTTGTATGTCCTTATGATTGATATCGTGGTGCTCTCAAAATTCTTTCATTTTCTCTGAACCATCACTTATTTAAAAATCCGCTAAAATCCACTTTATTTTATAACCAGTTTTCTTTAGCTTATCTTGGATAAGAATCTGACGTTAATTTGAAATAAATAATTTGTGAACATGTAAAATATATTATTTTTGTATGTGTTTCTACAAAAATGCTTTATACATATATTTATGAAATTAGACAATTACTGACTGTGAAACCAGTTTACACTGAAAACAATTAACAAGAAATTTGAGACAAAAGTCAACTTAATAGGATTTGTGTATGAAATGTATATACAATCCCAACATTCAAAAAATGAGTATATTATAGATGATGAAGGAAACAAAATTAATAATGGAATATCTATAGAGATAAAACTTTTTGTTAAATCGACATGTGCGATGTGTTAAAAAAAAAATGCACACATATTTCAAAAAACCTCAAACTTTTCGTTTCAGAGCCAGAAATCATGTTTATATTATCGCAAATTTTTGAGAAATTCGGCATTACTTGCGATAAATGCGAACAAAAATGAAATATAGTATCCTTGTTAATTATTGCTAACAATAAATAAAAAGCACATTTCCAATATTATTTAACTTAAAAAAAAAAAACGTTACACTTATGGAAAAAACTCGGCAAGTTATTTGATCCAGAAACTGTTTCACTTCATAAAATGTACCTAGGTAGACATCAACAAAACTGAACTGTTGTTTAAATCCTTGACTGTTTTTTATGATGAAAATGTTCATGATCTGTTGGTTGCTTACCGTGAATTTAAAAGTAAGGTTCTTGAAGTTCTCAACGGTGAGGAAAAGGAAGTTGATATTGTATCATTGTTAAACAGTTTAAAAGTTAATCACAGGACTTTCGATGTCAGCTCGTTACTTCAATATGGTTGCCAATCTCGAGTGTCGCGAGATTCTTTTCCAAGTAGAATGTGATTGTTACTGACAGGAGAACAAATTTAAAAGAAGAATTGGTAATAACTTGCAGCTTATCAAGGTATATTCTCATTTTTGTATTAGATATACACCTTATTGCCAAAAATATACTGTTAAAAGTTCCATATTTAAAAAAAAATCTTGTCCTAAATGCGACATAAACGCGAAAATTATGATAAATTAATGCTACAAACTATCAAAATTGTTGCGAGAAAGTTCGGTCTCTAAATATCTATGAACAAAAGTTTGAAAGAACAACAAGATTGTAAGTAATTAAAAAAAGAAAATAAACCCTTTTAACTCTACTGATAGTTCTTTTCAGCAGCGAGGCTATACGAGACATGGACCCACAACTTAACATGAAATCCAAGACACATGATCTCCCACCGGATTTCCCGCGCAAGCTTACCATATAGGCACAGGGAGTTTTCAATTGATAGAAATTGAAGTATCAGAAAAAAAGAGTTTTTGAAGCAAATTATTATTGATGGACGGTATTTATTTCTGAATACGTTTCATGTAGAACATACCAACTATTTTACACTCGAATCAAAAAAGTAAAAACTCGAACCTTCAAGTGAAACTTGACAATATCAAATGATACTAATCATCAAGCTAAACTTCTCTGCTTTTGTAGAGTTATTACGGAAATATTTATTCATAAAACATGAACAAAATTATACGTAACAGACATTTCTGGAAAATCTTTAGCCAAAAGACAACTCACCCTATAATTATATAACTTTTCTGCGCTCTTTAGAAATAAATTAAATATGTCATATTCTAGGATTAATAAGGAAATCTTTATTCAGAAAATACCCAGAAATCATTAGAGATACTTTTCAGAATATTATTGGAATAAAATATACCTACACCAGCAAAAGTACCCTTCCTGAATATTGGGGACGATTATTACTGAAGTAATTATTACAGCCACTTTACTATAAATTACAATTTCATTTGAGTTCAGTAACAAAAACATCTAAGGAAACATTTTTTGAGGAAACAATTAACAAAATGAACTTACCGCTACTAGCAACAGACAGTTGGGGGACGAGCGGGTCGACGGCCCCGGGCGCCGAAGTAATGGGGCATAAAATTCGGGAGGAAAAAAGAAAAGAAGGAGAAGTAATAAAAGTCCTCAAAATCAAGGAAAATCAGGATTTATTTTTGAAATTTTTCTTACGCTCCGAGCCAACCATGGTGGCGCTTCGCGGCTGGTCTAGCGACCTCACTCATAGCCTATGTACGGGGGCGCCATCGTATGCTCTCGCCCCAGCCGCTGATTTTCCACAGCATGGCACTGGTAACAGATGCCCTTTCCTCCCAATAGAAATTACTTACATTATAATATAAGTTTTTTTCTGTAACAGAATAACTATTAATGAAATAGATAATAAAATAAATCGAAGGAGCTTTATTATTATTATTATTATTATTATTATTATTATTATTATTATTATTAATAATAATAATATTATTATTAATAATAATAATAATAATAATAATAATAATAATAATAATAATAATAATAATAATAATCAGGTATGTGGGGTAAACATCAATGTGTATGAAGTGGATATACAGTATTTAGATGTAAATCCACTTTAATACAGTTTTCATGAAGTTGATACTTTGTATATTTCGTGTATTGTTTATTTTGAATGTATAATTATTTGTAATATTTCAATACAAGCTTTAAATTTTTATTAATATCAAATAAAAGTGAAGTACATTCTTTTCCAGAATACTACAACTTCCAAGAAGGGAAGCAATTGTCACATGAAAAGACTTTCTCATGAAAATAGGCAGCTTATCATTTCTACCTAAAAACAGAGACAAAAATATACTAATACGTGACTCTCCCTTATGTAATTAGCATTTTTTTTTTTTTTTTGTTTCCAGTAAATATATTGCATACACATATATGTAGATTCACTTACGGCCGGATATAAGAAATTTTCTCTTTCATAAGAGATACGTGTCTACGTATGCAACAGTGGAACAGCAATTTGAATGTTGATGTCACGACCAAACAATAAGAGTTATTACAAAGAAGAAAGGCTCTATCCGTAAGTAAAGTTTTGTAAGGCCTACTTCCTTAATTTATATCTGTCGTGTTCTATTTAAAAAACAGGTCACGAGAACAGTAGTAAGCAATAGCAGTAGTCTGCCGCATTCATTGCATTTATACAACTTTACGGAAGATCCTGTGAAGTATAATTTAATACGAAGTTTGGATGTTTTCTTTGCATTAGGGAAATGCAAATTAATATTATGTATTCATGCGTTTTAGCCAACAAGACTAATCAGTCCATATTACTAGGTTTAAATGTAATTGAGTGTTTTTTTTTTTTTATGGAAATTTTAAAAAAAAGTACTGTTCTATGCTATTGAGCAAGGCAGTACATGAGGGGCAGGGATGTTCATGACGCAACTAGTGAAATTGAATTTTACTTGGGCATGAGAAGAAAATAGATGAAATATTTACAAATAATTAACAATTTCAAAAATATGTAGAAAATGTCTAATTTATGTTTAGAACAGCACTACTTTCCCTTAGGGTTGAGGGAAGTTGAAGAACAGAAGCACTAATATACTAGAATATATAGATTTTAACAGACTTCAGATAAAAGGAGATTTTAATTCGACCTATATATATATTAGGAAAACCGAAACCAGTTTTTGAAAATTTTAAAAAAACGGTTTTTCACCGAAACGGGTTATCATTTTTCTCCAAAACCGGTTCGGTTTTTCACCGGATCCGGTTTCGGTTTTCTTCAAAACTGGTTCCGTTTTTCCCCAAATTTGTCCTCTTTCTGACCAGAATAATGTTTCATTGTTCTCTGGAAACCGATTCCGTTTCCACAGAAATAGTTTTAAGTGTTTTCCAAAAGTTTTCACCGAAACCGGTTTTGGTGAGAAACCAAACCGATTTTGGAGAAAACCGAAATGTCGGTTTTTCTGATTTCGGTTTTTCAAGAAACCGGTTTCCGGTTTTTATAAAAACCTGTTTTACTCATAACTAGTATGTATATATAGGAGAGAAGAGGCTTTTAGTTAGCATCCTTCTTAGGAAGGCCAATTGGATTGGACATCGTCTGAAGAAAATTGTCTTCTTCATACCCTCATAGAGAAGAAAATATTAGGAGTTAAAAGAAGAAGCTGAAGATCGAGAAACGTGGAAGAAACACTCCCAGGCTCAATTCTAAAATAAATAAATAAAATTAAAAAAATAGTAAAAAAGAACTTCATTAGTCCAAAGACCTGTCAACAAGCAGAATACTTAATAATAATAATAATAATAATAATAATAATAATAATAATAATAATAATAATAATAATAATAATAATAATAATAATAATAATAATATCTTGTATAAATATACATTTGAGCTGGAGTTTAAAAATGCCAGTTCATATGTATATTTATACAAGATATCGTGCTTGCAAGTCCAAAATCTAGAGTTTGGTGTAGTTATTCGGAATAGTACATGTATAACATTGGCGAACAAAATTGAGTCAGTCTAAAAATGTTTTAATACGCTGCTATGTCTGTCACAGCCTCACACACATCGCCATCTTCCTCTTCTTCAAACGATGAGGGAAACTGTAGACTATTTTATTTTGGGGTTCAGGATGTCGCTTTCCAGATCCTCCTGATGTGGTTTCCTGAATGTATAAGGTATCCTGTAAAATACTATTCTATTGCCTGGATAATCAGATTGTAGATTGCGTAAGTTCAATATAACATAGCTTCAACACATTAGTGAGCATACACAAAACTGTGGATGACGGATATACAGTAATATAGCTCCAATCATATGAGAAGTACACACACGTGTATGAAGGCATCTAAAAGGCAACACTGATAACACAGGGGACATTTATACTTGGGGCCACAGACATGATTAATGAAAAGGATTCCAAACGCCAGATTCACATATAAAAGGGTTCGGCATATTTCTCGCTCGAACTATTAATCAACAAGGCGGCTTCCTTCCATAAAATCACCGTGACGATGTAAACTATACTTCCACCTTGTTAGTTGCAGATGCAAATTTATAAACAATTCCTGTACTTAGCTCATATATGGTGTTTAGTATAATACAATATAATCTCGACGTCATCATACTCACGTTCTAGTAAATTACATAATAGTTAAAAGAATTGTTGATAAATCATTCAGTACAGGCAAATACAATGATGGCATAAAACTAGAGCATATCGTTAGGTGAGGTTTTAGCAGTTGGGGGGCCCTGGACTTAATTTACTCGAACATAATTTCCCTTATGGTCATCTTCGAGCTATATTTTATCTTTTAATAATAATATTTAATTTCACTGAAAATGTTTAATTGCCTTTAATTAACTTACAACTTAGTTGTATCGTCATAAGATCAACAAATCACTAGAACAGTATCACTTAATTCATAACTAACTATTTTTCCATGACCAGACAATCTCTATTATTTTTACTTTTTTAAATAAACAACTTTTCTTCTTCTTTTACACTAATTAGATTTCGAATGTATATCTTTCCAGAATGATTACATATATAATGTGTTATACATTTTAAATTACAATAAATAATGATTTACTAAAATCTTATTAAAATTATTCGGAATATTTAAATCTAATTGAGTAGCGAATAACCTCTGACAAACATATTAACATTTTGTATTGTCGTATCTCCGGGACGGAGCTACTCAAGGAGATGTCAGAGTTTATTTCTCTGTACGGAACAAATCTAAAATTTGGTCCGTTACAGATTGCCGGCTCGGTTAGAAAAAAAAATTAAGGCATTTAATTTTTTTAAAATTTAGAATTAGCTTGTGAAAATCAAAATATTAATAAAATATGCAAGTACTACAACACTTCGAGCACATGTACAATATAAATAAATGGAAATTTGATCAATAACACATCAAATCAATAACACATCGAATTACACATATGATCAAACTATGCATTTAACTCCTTCAACAGTGTCATATCCTACTTAAACAAAACAATTAACTTTTTTTCAAATAGCATTATTAACTTGATAACGAAGCATTAATTTGGTTTTGTATTCATCAAAGCAATTAAATGTTTCAAATTTCTAAAGTTTTGCAAACCCGCCGGTTATCCTTTAAGATTTTACAAAATCGCACAATTCCGAAGCATTTTTATAATTAGATATGGTCCCGCGTACTTTTATATTTGTTTTCAAATTTCATAATGTTAAAGACTTAATAGTAAAATTTCACATCTGTGAGTGAACATCCCGGAACAATAAAAAAAGCAAGTAACAATAGGTTTAGACCAATAACATCATTGGACATTGAAAGATTAATATGATTTCGAACGAACGATTAATACCTCCGATAATAATATTTTTACATTAACACAATATACGATCGATGACAGTGTTCAAATAAGAGGCGTCTAACAAGAAACGTTGCCTAATATCAGCAGTCGAGCTCTCAAGGGTTAATGTTATCACCTACATTTTTCAATGATAGTTGCAAGTAAAGAATTCAACATTTTGATTACATCTATCCTGTAATATTATCAACTGCCAGCAACATAACATACCTAAAGGTAACTAAGATAAACATAACATACCGAACAAACATAACACATTATATCATAAAAGCTTACACTTAACTCTATCTGCAAAATGTTGTACAGCTTTATACATTCTGCAACAATATATACAGCATATTAACACTATTTACAGAATTTCTACATCTCATCCTCTTTCTCTTCTTCCTTTTATACTTAGTCCCAATTCTGAGAGGAAATTCTTTCCTCCTTTTTCTTTTCCTCATAATTCCTTGTATTTTCATCTTCTTTCGGGAATGGAACCTTCCGTCCTGCGATCTTCTATTTTTCTTAATTCGGTACTTCCATCGGCCAATTCTTTTCGTTCTCTTCCGTTTTACGCATCTTCTTTTCATCTTCCTATGGATAGGAGTTCTTTTAATCGTCGCAATCGCACAATCTTCTTCCAGTTCTTTGTTAAATCCTTTCTGAATACTCTCACATCTGGTGATTTTCTTCTTGTTCCTTTACGATGGCTGTTTTCTCTGAATTTCTTTCTCATCTGACTCATGTATGTCATGTATCCTTTTCTTCTTTTTCTTTTCCAACTACATTTAAGTTTGACATCTTTTACACTGTCACTTTTCCACCTTATCCGTTTTCGATTCCTTTCATGTATGATTCTTTCTGGAGATGTGGTTTCTCTTGAAATTCGCCATTTCATTCTCCGATTCAACCATTCATGAGGACTCTCTACAAATTTCACTTCAGTCTCAAATCCGTCCTTGATGTCCAAATTTTGTCTTTCAATTTCGTATTCGTTATTTACTTCCTCTGTTTCCTTCTTGAGATCACTATTCACCGTCATCATCTTTCCTTCCAGTTCCTCTTTTTCATTTCTTTGCGATTCTTTCCATTCATTGATGTCTCTCCTGGTTTCATCCTGGTCTCTCTTCATCTTCTCCATTAAGGTCTTGATGCCAGCGAATTCGGAAAACTTCTCATCCAGCCATTTCATTAGTACTCTCAATTCGCCCGTCACTTGCGGACTTCCAGCTAATGCTGTTTCAGTTCCAGAACCTTCACCATCATTGACCTGTAGTGGCAACATTGATTCATCACACTGTACTACCAGGTGACAATTCTCACATACCCATGGGCATTCATGCTTAGCTAACTGTTCATATTCTTCTGGTTCCAAATCTAAGCAGTCTAGGTGGTAAATATTACTACACTTATCACATTTCACTGTGAGTTCATTTGCAGATCTCCGAGGATCACAATTACATCCGTATTGGGTCTGGGTTTCAATATTCCCAGAAACAGTCTGTTTTGCTTTTGAACGCGTCATTCTTTTGTAAGTCAGGTCCCCCAACGACTTTTCACTCACCATTTTGCTAAAGATCTTCAAAATTCCATTTAGTAAAAATTACCAACCAACAACGGATAGCCAACATCAAAGAATGTCACTGAAGTGTCTCAGCGCCCTCTAGCGACGATCCTGGCTGGGTCGCCATTTTCTGTCACAGCCTCACACACATCGCCATCTTCCTCTTCTTCAAACGATGAGGGAAACTGTAGACTATTTTATTTTGGGGTTCAGGATGTCGCTTTCCAGATCCTCCTGATGTGGTTTCCTGAATGTATAAGGTATCCTGTAAAATACTATTCTATTGCCTGGATAATCAGACTGTAGATTGCGTAAGTTCAATATAACATAGCTTCAACACATTAGTGAGCATACACAAAACTGTGGATGACGGATATACAGTAATATAGCTCCAATCATATGAGAAGTACACACACGTGTATGAAGGCATCTAAAAGGCAACACTGATAACACAGGGGACATTTATACTTGGGGCCACAGACATGATTAATGAAAAGGATTCCAAACGCCAGATTCACATATAAAAGGGTTCGGCATATTTCTCGCTCGAACTATTAATCAACAAGGCGGCTTCCTTCCATAAAATCACCGTGACGATGTAAACTATACTTCCACCTTGTTAGTTGCAGATGCAAATTTATAAACAATTCCTGTACTTAGCTCATATATGGTATTTAGTATAATACAATATAATCTCGACGTCATCATACTCACGTTCTAGTAAATTACATAATAGTTAAAAGAATTGTTGATAAATCATTCAGTACAGGCAAATACAATGATGGCATAAAACTAGAGCATATCGTTAGGTGAGGTTTTAGCAGTTGGGGGGCCCTGGACTTAATTTACTCGAACATAATTTCCCTTATGGTCATCTTCGAGCTATATTTTATCTTTTAATAATAATATTTAATTTCACTGAAAATGTTTAATTGCCTTTAATTAACTTACAACTTAGTTGTATCGTCATAAGATCAACAAATCACTAGAACAGTATCACTTAATTCATAACTAACTATTTTTTCATGACCAGACAATCTCTATTATTTTTACTTTTTTAAATAAACAACTTTTCTTCTTCTTTTACACTAATTAGATTTCGAATGTATATCTTTCCAGAATGATTACATATATAATGTGTTATACATTTTAAATTACAATAAATAATGATTTACTAAAGTCTTATTAAAATTATTCGGAATATTTAAATCTAATTGAGTAGCGAATAACCTCTGACAAACATATTAACATTTTGTATTGTCGTATCTCCGGGACGGAGCTACTCAAGGAGATGTCAGAGTTTATTTCTCTGTACGGAACAAATCTAAAATTTGGTCCGTTACATGTCGTAAAATAAATACAAATTATTACTCACGTAATTATGATGAACACTAGAAAAATTTGGGGCTTACAGGCATTAAGTGACAGGAGAAAACTTATTGAAAGAGATTTTATTTAGAAAATACTAGACAATAGATACATTAGTAAATATTGCTTACATAATATAGGTATAGCGGGATCAATGTATAATACGAGAAATGGATCAACATTAGTTCCGTTGAATCCAAAATCTGTAACTTTAAGAAGAATGTCCAATTCTTTTAATCTAATTTGAAACATTCAGTTTTACCAGTGCAAAAGCATAAATTTTAAAGTTCGACAAATATTATTTGTAGTATTTTTGACAAGGTATCTATTCTGAGACTAAAAAATATTTGGGGTAAATTTGACAAGGAATTATTGTTTAATCCGGTACTATTTTATGTTATCATAATTTATTTGTTGTTTTAGAGGTAGGTTACATTGCATGCAATTTTTTTTTTTTTGCCTGATGAAATGCTGTATTTTTGCCATTATACTGTTCACGGTACTGAAATAAATACTACTACTACTACTACTACTACTATTATTATTATTATTATTATTATTATTATTATTATTATTATTATTATTATTATTATTATTATTATTATTATTATTATTATTATTATACGAGAGAAACATGTTTGGAAGATTTACGGGGGAGTGCGTCATGAAGCTTCGGGGGTGTTATTGTAATAATCTTATAAACGAAAGCCACTAAGTTAGAATAGCGATAATACCCTAGTAGCAGAGACAACTCGCAAACCGCTTGCGGTAAGCTTGAATTACAAGTTGGCCAAGCTTGCATCCAACTTGATTGTAAAACGAGGATGCATGCCGCAAGCCAGATTCCAGTAACGATTTTACATGGGGACAATCTTGCATTCAGTGTTTCATTCAAACTTTACTCAAGCGTTTTGCAAGTCAAGTCAATAGGCAATGATTGGCCAGTGATGCTATGACATTCTGCGAAGGGTCTAAAGCATCGCTTGCAAGTACAACCAAAGGCAGATTGTATGAAAGCATGATTTTCAAGTGCAAGCGTAGAAAGTCAAAACCCAAACACGTGTCAACTTGCCGAAAGCTTTCTTGCTACTAGGGCAGTAGTTATGAAGTTAACTTAGTGATAATTTCAGATACCAAAGAGTTGGTTTAATTTATTAAGACTATTAAGTTCTTACGTACAATTATATATACACCGTTACATTACAAAATCTCAAACACTATTCCCTTTATCAGAATCTCTTATCTAATAGCTGTAAGTCCTTAGCATAAACGCTACACAACTTATTTATCGTTACAATATCATAACAGGAAACTAACAACTTTTCTCTTCTTCTGATTATCCCATTACTGGTACTACACAATGAGTCATTATGAACCAATCAACCACTGCCACTATTTAAGTGAACTCAATTCACCTAACAACATCACTCAGTATATTTACCTTCTTATTTGCAAACAGCAAATCATAAATCATATTGCTACAGATTCCTCTAAATTAAGCCAAAAAGTGCCAGAATCAGAAATAATAATAACAAAAATAATATGTCACATGTCAATGAAAGGTTATGACAATGTGTCGATGATCATTCCCAATAACGATAATATGCGAAATACCCTATATTGGGACAACAAACAATACTTTCCAACATTGGACCTTCCATGCAAATTACGAAGGCATACAGATTGAGTCCAAATAATTACAATTTATCAACTTAAGCCTACTAGAAAAAGATCTATGCTTTAAAAATCAATAGGGATTCTTGATCCCCGGGTAGTTTAGCAGTTCACGCAGGCGCTTTTGATGCATATGGTCTTGAGTTTAATTCCCAAAGGGAGAACATTGAATTTTGAATGCATTACACAGGTTCGAATTCCATTTTAAACTCACGTTTCCATATCTCATATAGTCTCGGTGCTGAAATGGAACACCAAACTCAAATCAACCAAATGACACTTCACTTGTTAAGACTGTTTCTCAACGATTGTAACCACACATCTACAGTTTTAGAAGTATTGTGTGTTCCCTTGGGACAAACGGATAATCAATCTTTCGTTGAGCATCGTCAAAGCTCAGGCTTTGGGGTATCAGAAGAACATTACTTGGACATTCCAAAGAGTTGTCGTTTTGTGCGGGCTATGGCGTGACGAGGAAAGGTGCAATAAACGGAAAACCTTTTATTGAAACATAAATTTTAAAAGTTATTTAGATTTGTCAACATTATCAGGAGAACAATGTGTTTGCAATTCATTTGTTTGCTTTTGTTTTCGCTATCAGCCACTAATTGTGTATTGTTACTTCAAAACTTTTATGAGTTCCGAAAGTATATCTTTCCTCCATTACAGGACACGAGATGAAAATGGCGGCTTGTCCGAATACAAATTACACAAGCTTTTTATCTACGCAGAATTCCTTTGAGTCTAATACTCCCAGTTAAACTTGATTTAGAATACATTTATGTAAAACGATAATAAGAGAGAGAGAGAGAGAAAGACAACCAACGCCTTTTGTCTGGCGGTCGGCTTGCGGTGACCTTGTGAACCACACCTTGCCCCGTGGGTGGACATTGTCCCCTCCTCATTTCTCCCCCGCGATTTTTTTTTCTATCGAAAAAGCGAATTTTCTTTCCGCACTTAACTAGACAGGAAACGTGACCTAATTCAAATGGCCTTGGGTATTGGAAGTTATACATCTAAAATAATAAAAATATACATATTCGAGAAATGCGTATCATATTGTATGAGCTATTATTAATATTTTAAAACATTGAACTTACCAACTGCTGGAAAGTATGTTATTACCCGTATGGTCCCACTACACTTATATGTTGGATAAAGGACATACAAAGTCATTAATTGATTGAGTGGTACAATGTCCCTAAATAATATCCTTCCATATATCACAATTTTGGTTCGCTACTGTAGAGATATTTGTAGTTGAACGTCTTATGAGAAATTCATATGTATTTTTGTACGTGTTGAATGCAACTAATAATAGGATAGCTATAATACATAATTAATTTTAAGCATATGTACAACAGTAAAATTTTTGTTAAATCTATATAGAGTAGAGGGGGGCAAGAGTACGTGGGGGGTAAGGATACGATTCCCTAAAATCAGGTGAATATATTCGCGTATGGCAATAATGCATCACGTGGAGTTTGATGTTAACGGCATCTAGAACCTAAACAAGTTTGAGTGTGCTGCGGCAAACTACAAGCTATCTAGGTAATTATTTATGTTTTTCTAATAGTTTGATATAATATTGGGACATAAGTAGTTAATGAATAAATTACACAATTTTTTAACGATTTCAAAGTACTATAACGCGTTAGTTTCTAACATATCAATTGTTTGACAGGATGGAGTACATTGACTTTTCTTCCAACAGTTGGCTGTACAACATCACGGGAAAGTCAATTGTGTAGTGAGGGGGCAAGGGTACGGAGATACCTACGGGGCAAGGGTACGCGTGCGTACTCTTGCCCCTTCTGTTCTATGAAAAAGAATCCAATTTGATTTAGATCTAGCAATCAAAAAAGAATGTAGAATGTAGAATGTAGATTGTAATAGAGAGTGACGGCAAACTTTACGAATACTGGTTCCCATATGTAGCCTCTAACGTTAAGAATTCTGAAGAATCCTGCTATTTTCTTATGTACGAGGGATAAATTTTTATTCTAAATACCACTCCTTACATAACAGTATCTAAGGTGGTGTTTGAGTTTTCGAAACAGATAAACGTGTGAGATAGTTAAATCTGCAGTTATTGAATAACGTTACGCTTGTTTATTTTATTCAGGTTTCAGAAATACTACGCTTTGTCCTTTTTTATCTTAAATGTCAGTAGTCTTCAGTAATAAATTTCAGTGGGCCTTATGCAGAGTCGTTCTGACGCGTGATTAGTGCAATACTAAAAAGTTCGACTACCGTATGTTTCCTGTAGTAGTCAGTCCTTTAGTAATCATACGTTAAAACGACTCTGCATAACGAGGTATCAGTCCAATGATTGGTATGGGATCCTATAAAGATATATGAAGCTAACCCAACCTAACATTTGACAATATGTAGCTTCATCAAGGATAAGTCGAGAAGTTTTCAAGTTACCCTCGTAGGTGACAAGCATTCTGTTACTGATGGAATAAGCTGAATTTGGAAATATATTTTTATAAAGGGTCTAAATATTATCTGATTTTTTTTTGTATCCTATGCATTCCCATTACTGATATAAGAAGAATTAAGGATTTTTTTTTAAAATGAGAATCTGCAACGTCTTTAGGCACAATAAAGCCAGTAGGCCTATTTACCGAAGAAATGGAGAACGAATTAGTGGAATATATCACATTACTGGATCAATTCTTCTATGACTTAACTTTAAAAGATCTAAGAAGAATGGCATACAATTTTGCTGAACGTAACTAGTTGCCCCATATCCTTTAGCCATGTGAATCGAATGACAGGAAGAAATTGGACAGAGTCTTTCCGTCGTAGACATTTAACAATTGCTTTACGACAGCCTTCAAAGACTGGTCTGGGGAGAGCTCGTGGTTTTAGCAAGCCACAAGTTGAATGCTTTAATTGTCTAAAAGATCTTGTAAGACAAAACGGCTCTCCTCCACGGGATATCTACATGTACGAAACTGGCATAAATATGGTTCCTCATAAAGTTCCAAAAGTCGACTAAAAATCAGTTGTGAATAAAACTGTATCTAGTGATTTTGCAGTTAACATAACAGCTGTTTCCTGGTGAGTGCATCTGGTGCCTTTATTCCTCAGATATTTCCCACAAAACAAATGAAATAAGAATTATTCGATGGCTTGCCGCCGGGTTCCGTGGGAATATCTAATTCTGGTTCATCACCTCACAACTTTTCATAGAATGGTTATATTATTTACACCAACATGTGCGATCAAATTTGGTTACGAAAAATGTATTGTTACTTGTTGACAATCTGACCTCTCACATTTCAATCGAAGGGATTGATTTCTGCAGGCAAAATGGGATAGTGATGTTGAGTTTACTACCAAATCCCAGCCATAATTTGAAACCATTAGATGGTTCCTTTTTTGACCCGCTGAAATCCTGGTATTCAACAGTGTGTGATAAATGGATGAGGAATCATCCATCCCGCCTAATTCCAAGTTGCGAGTTTGTTTACTGAGGCTTACTACAAAGCTGCAACCATTGGTATCCAGCCTTCAAGAATCTGGAGTTGTCCTACTGAATCCAGATGTGTTCACTGAAGAAGATTTTCTTCCTTCTATTGTGGATGTGGTAGACTTAAATGTAGAAGCCAAGTCTGAAGACAAAAGCATTCCTGAAGCAACAAATCAAGCATCAGACCTGAATAGAGCCCAAAATCGTTCATCGGATGATTCACTGGAAGTAAAAAGGGACCCATGCGGCGCATCCAGATCAAACACTCCTTTGCCAGTTGCTCATCCTTCTCCATCTGTTACCAAATCTTCAACCAGTAACGCTAGATCCTCACTAGAAGCAAGCAAGAGTTCATGCAGACTTTCCACTTCAAACACTCTTCTGCCGGTTGCTCGTTCTCATTCATCTGTTACCTAACCTTCAACCAGTAACGCTGGATTCTCACTAGAAGCAAGCAGGAGCTCATGCAGATTGTCCACATCAAACACTTCTCTGCCGGCTGCTCGTTCATCGGTTACCAAACTTCCAACCAGTAAAGCTGGATCTTCACTGGATGTAAGCAGGGGCCCATGTGGACCGTCCACATCATGCACTCCTTTGGTGGTTGTCAGTCCTCCTCCGACTCAACCAAAAAATCTGATCTCGATGTCAGAGATTCTGACATCCTCTCCTTTCAAGTAGAACTTACTTCCGAAACGGCACCCTCCAAAGAGCAAAGGCAAACATAATCTTGCATGAAGAAAGCTACAACCGAAGTTGTAGCTGCAACTCCTCAGATCAGTGAAGAAGTAGTGTAAGAGTATACATTATGCAATATCATCTACAGTGATCCACCAATAGAAGACTGGATCAAGTGCGCAAGACGCCATGAATGGTGGCATGAACAATGCACATCATATAAAGGAGTAGGCACCTTCATAAGTGATAATTGTTAATGCTCTTTTGGGTGCGTACTCTTGCCCCTTTGATTTCGTACTCTTGCCCCACATATTGGGGCAAGAGTACGAATTTGAATACTTTCATTTTACGAATTATAGTTCCTCCAAGGGCAGAGGTATATAAAAGTTGAGTTCACATTTCGTAAAGGAGAGTTCAAGTTTTGTGTTCCATGTAAAAGTTTTCCGTTGTAACAATTTTTTACCAAAATATATAAGTTTAATTAAAATTTGCGTACTCTTGCCCCCCTTTCCTATAAATAAAAATGATAGTGACCATGTTTGTGACTTAATAACTCTTAAATTACCCGACCGATCTCGAGCAAATTTTCCACATAGATGAGATTCGGGCCTGGGATGGTTTTTATCATTTCACTTTGAGGGTGCAATTTACGGATCGGGGAGAGTATATCGAAAATAACCGATATTAGTGTCGAATCCACAGTTTTCGGGGTCGTTGAGATGAACAGTGACACTTCTAATGCTGTTTAAATCAAAATTCAGCCCTTTATGTCAAAAAATAAAAAGTATTCTTCCCGTGCGAAGAACAGGTATTCTGGTAGTATATGTATACATAAATTGCGGCGTCACTAATTTGACGTTCAATATTTTTATAATTATATATTGTTTGCACGGATATGATTACTAATATGGTTAAAAAGAGTTGTAGTAAATCCATAAGAAATTCAAAATATGAACCGAATTATTTAATTTATTGATTATAATGAAGATTGTTAAAAATTATTTTGATTGCTGAAAGGTTATTATTATCTTAGTTCATTAGAAATTGATTTATTCGTATATAGTTGAGAAAAGACGTCCTAGAAATTCCAGTCAAGTGTTTGATTCTTAGTCGTGCGTATATGCGGCTGGATATCGACCTCATTGGTTTCCATCGTTAGTAATCAAATAGCAACGCATGGAAATAAAAACATACATCTGTCTATCTTGAGTCATAGGTTGACTACTGTCGGGTAGTAAATATTGAAACTTCTCGCCATTGGTAGCATTAAAACTAAATATACCCGTCGCTCAGTAGTGGCGAATGTTCATTTGAATCTTTTTCCATATTATACTCTGTATATCCATATGCCCACATTACTGACTCACTAAAAATGTGATGCACAATTTTTGATGACAATGATTAAATTTTTTCTTTCAATTTTTTTTTCATTCTCGGTATTTTCTGTTATAGTGCAGAAAATGGACAAGAGATTTGTCTGCAAATTTATGATGTACCCATTTTTCTCTCTTTAAAGCACTTACTGGAACTTATAATTAAAGTCATCATAGAGGAAGAGGGAGGCAGTAGGGATCAAAATCACGCATAGCCTTACATTAATACTAGATACAATTCTTTCTTTTTCTTTTCTTTCTTTTTTTTATTTATTTATTTTTTTTTTACTTGAGTGTGATGGGGTGTGTATTTAAGTATAATCATACTATAATGGCAATATCTCCAATAAGTGTTCTTGCATTTTTTCAGAAGGTAGCAACTCTTCGAATCTTTTTTTAAACTGCGTTTAGCATTTATAAAAAGAATGTTCAATGTTTTCTTTACAAAACTTTTCAAGTTCTTTCGAAAATAATCACCACTTAAGAGAGCATTGCTTGTTGTCCACGAGACGAGCCGAGAGTTAAGGTTTTTTCTCATCTTGTAAAATTTGCAGAAGTCTCGTCTCGATTCTTAAATAATACTTCCTTGTATCGTCTCAATTCTCAAATAATATTTCCTTGTATCGTCTCAATTCTCAAATAATATTTCCTTGTTTCGTCTCGATTCTCAAATAACATTTTCTTGTCTCGTTTCAATTCTTGAAAAGTTTTGTAAATATATGTACAAAATACAGTTTTCTGACTTTCATCTGGAAGTTATCACAATTCGTACATGTCATGAGAGATCTAATCATGTTATGTAACGATTTACGTATCTTTAAAGGTTGATAAATACTCTTCACCGTGTTCGTACAATCACTTCATCAATTTAAAGTTCTTATACTATGAATCATATAACATGAAAACTGTTGGAGATCTAAGACTAAGTTGAACTAGTGCTGGTCACGAAATTTATTGTGGAATTTCCATACCATCTCCAAAACAAGACAAGAATTGTCGTGTTTATGTTTTTTTTTTTTTTTTTTAAGAAGATTCTTCCCGTTTTGTGAGCAACATTACCACCAGCATATGTACAATGAACCATTTTTTATCTTCTTAAAGTTCAATAATACAAAAATGCTGGAACTATTTAAAAGTAACAGCAACATCTGGAACCAATAAAAACAAAGTTACGTTCAAAACTCAATCATAAAGTAGTTAACGTAAGTTTACAATGAAATAGCAACATTTATGTAATTAAACATTAAAATGTGGAAGGAAAAAAATATGGAATTTATAAAAATGCAAATGAATAACTGAAAGCAATGTTATTAAAAATCGAGTGAGAAATACTTGGTCTTTATAATAAACTCTTATTATTGATATTGAGTATTTGGTCTTGATTATTTATGCATTCTTGTTTATGATATTTCTATGTTTACGTAACTGAAATAACTTATATAAAATTATAGTGCTAAATAACTGGATTTCTTTTACTACCAGTCGCTCATCAAATTACCAGAAATGTTTGCCAGTTATGAAACAATTATGTAGTTTAACGCAAAGCAAATAAAAGAAACTAAGTTGTTATTCAAATCAGAATTCTGTTGACTTCTAACTTTTAAAAATACTCGTAAATATTACTTTTCATAAAGTTCTCAAAAACAATTTACATACATTTTCTTTTTATTGAGATCAACGACCAAATGAGCAATTAAAGTTATAACTGGATTTTGTTGTTTGAGTTCAAAGAAATATACTCACAGAGGCTCATATGTAAGTGTAAGCTGATCGAAAGTATATTTGAATTAAAGCCAATATTGATTTAATAATTTTAATCAATATCTTATTAGAGAGATATCAATTACGAGATGTATCAATTACGTTAAATATCATTTTAGCCATGATTAAACTAACTAACCAACTAACTCTGTGGCCTATGGAACCCGTATGTTCAATCCCGCGATCGCAAAAGCTCTCCATTGACTTTTGTCCTTAGCCAATTGGATCCAGATTCTGCTTTGTTGTTCTATTTCTCCGAGATCCATCTTAATATTGTCCTCGTATCTGTGCCTAAGTCTTCCTAATTGTCGTTTTCCGATTGGATTTCCAGTTAAAATTTTGAAAGCGTTTCTGCTTTCTTCCATTTTGGCTACATGACCTGCCCACCTGAGACATCTAGATTTGATGACCCTAACAATGTTTGGTAAACTTCATAAACTATGCAGTTCTTCCTTATGAAGTTTCCGCCATTCTCCATTCCCGTTACTATGTTTTCAAATATTCATCTCAAGATTTTATTCGTAAATACTTTCAGTCTGGGTTCTTCCCTCAGAGTATGCGACTATCTTTCGCAACCATGCAGCACAACAGACAGGATTATTGTTCTATAATTATATCTTAAGCTTCAAGTTCCTCTAGCTATGTCACTTTCGACAAATATGATAGTTTCCGTGGAAGTTAAAATTATGACGTATTTTACATGCTAACACAAAATCTAGTAAGTATAATTGTCCATTATGTGCGTTTCTTACATATAAAACGAGTAGCAGATGACGTGGGCACCACGGTGAAGGAGTTGGTTTGTATGGCGTCATATTTTTAAAATTAATATTCAAATCGGAAGTGGTACTAGATTTATAAAACTTCTGGTTTAGTAGAGAGATTAGAGAAGAAATGGAATATATTCTTAGGACGTTTAATTGATTGCAGAAAACAGGTTCTGGCTATTTGTTACCGTTTTTACTTTATAGACTAAGGATCAACATTAAAATCGGAAGTAATTGATACCTGAAACTTGCGATTTGAATAGTGGGTTAAGAGAGAAGAGGGTGCCAGTTATTAGAATGCGAAACCGATTCCATAAAACTGTTTCTCGCTATCTCATACCGTTTTGGGTCTATATAGATCAATATCGAAACCGGAAGTCTCGGGGATTTTTGTCACTTCCGGTTTTTAGTAGAATCTTAAGAATGGAAATGAAATGTATTCTTGAGACACTTAATCGATTTGCAGGAAACCATTTTTCTTTATCTATTACGCTTTTTATTCTGTATTGAGCACCGTGAAAACTGGAAATAGTTAATTGCTTCCACGTTTGTTTTGAATATCGGCCCCAAAAACGACCTTGGTTCTCAACTTTTGGTCCTCTATCTTCTGACCAAATTTGGCAATGATTGATAAAGTAGTTGTTGAGACTTTTTGTCTCCCGAACGGATGGACCGACAATGAAAATATATATAAAGGAGTTTTGATAAAACAAATCAGTAAGAAACAATCGAATGACTTTTATACAAATACATAAACTCCTCTTTATATCTAATATATAGGCATAAAAATAAAGGTGATCTTTTGCGGGATCGAATCACGGGAAATCGAATGAATCGTAATGAATTTTGGAATTTATCACCTCTCTCGAACTCTTTTTTATCATTCTACTTAGATTAAAATGTGTATAGTAAGAGGAGTAGTATAAACATCTTTGCAAAAAATTGAGTATCTTACGAATTTTTTAAGTAAGGAAAATGAAACTCTGTATATAGACTAATCATTACAAATAAACGAACATTCTAACCCAGTGTTTCTGAAAATTCCCGTTTCAAGGCTCCATTTTGTATTTTCTTTGAATTTAATGAAATCCAATTTTAGCAATTATTGATCAAAGAAATTAACTACATTTCTGTTCTCCAATGTAAAAAAAGAAAGAAAAATAATACGAAATCTATGTAATTTTTTAAAAAATAGTTCTTTTTTATTTCATTAACATAATGTACTAAACATATTATTTATTTTGTTTAAAGACAAAAGAAAAAAATAAAACACTATTTTTGTCTCATTGCATATGAAACAATTCGTTTGCAAGTGGTGGTAGAATGTTAATATATACGAAAGCTCCATGACATCTCGAACGTGTGTGAAAGAGGGCATGAGGTCTGAGAAAGTGCTGCTTTGCAGAGAACACGCACATTTCGTCTTCATGAATAAGGGTTTGTGGAACACTCAAGCAATTCCTTGTGAAGGAGTTCCAAACACTGGAAAAGTATAAACACGTCATCAGAAGTAAATATGACTGTCTGTATACTCAGTAGATGAGCACTTAAAAAAAAAAAAAAGACTTACAATGTCATCACACACATATTACCACATTACTTCTTTTTATCTTTTTTTTAACACATTCTCCACTATGGTGTTAGAAGAATGCACTCGCTTTTCTGCAAATCGTTTATGTTGTCGTTTTATTTGCGTCAAAAACACATTGAAATCGTTCTTTGTTAAAAAAAAAGTGCTCATATTGTAAGAGTGTATATATATGTTAAGGGCAATATATATACAATATACATACACTATATACATATATAAGCTCAAAAACCCGTTCTTCGCACATTAAGAATAGCTTTATGCAAAATATTTGAAAGGTATATTTTAATTATTTTTATATACAGTGAAACCTCCCTTAACGGACACCTCTCAATAACGGACACCTCTATAATACGGACAGATTTTTTTGTCCCGGCAAAAATATATGTTCTCTTATGGAACAAAACCATCCCTTTTACGGACACTCTCAGATACGGACGCGGACAGTCCCTTTTACCCCCAAAGGTTTCAATAACCTCTTCATAACGGACAGAAATTATTCTCGGTTCTGCGATATATTACAGTAATAGACAGAAAAGTCTTTTCCCCACAAGTGTATCTATCATGAATCTAGACCTGGTGAACCATCAAACAAAATAGCTTGAAGCTGAACTTGAAATTGTTTTTCCTGTTTTTTTTTTTTTTTCCTGCCCGCAATAAACTGCTTTCTGGTGGAAATCATAGAAAACCTTCAATAAGCAATAATACTCATGCAGGGACAGTCATATGGCAAAAAAAAAAAAAAAAAAAAAAAAAAAAGCGAAAGATCTTCCCTTCCCCAACAAATTTAGTCATTTTTCCTCTAGGCCTTCCATCTTTCCCGACAATTTCATTGATAACAAGTGAATTAATGGACTTTTTTTTTTTTTACACGGTGATGACATGTACTTAAGAAAATTACCATACACGAATTATTTTTTGCAGTATACGAATATGTCAACACATCCCCCAGCAATATTATTATTAAACAGAAATGAATTTCTCCTTCATCCCTCTCAGTAATTCAGCGTGCTCGTGGGTTTTCTCGGGGTACTCCCGTTTCCTTCCACTTTCTTCATTCCACCATTTCACTCATCTCTCATTATCACCGTCTCCCTTAGCCTAACCGGCATAACCGTGGGACGTAAAACTTACAGATTTCATTTCATTTCCTCTCAGTAATTCACATACGTAATAAATATTTTCATATTGAATTTTTCGTATTTACGCTCATACATAATGTATTTTCTGTTTATTAATGCATTATTACCGTTGTGAGAAATTAAATTTCTGTAACCTCTCTGTAACGGACACCTCTCAGTAACGGACAAAAATTCATGTCCCAATGGTGTCCGTTATTGAGAGGTTTCACTGTATTAAGAAAAGAGTTATAGAAACTCTCCCTCTATTCTCCTTGGATGCAAACATTTCTAAAAGGCTGGGATACATGTTCACGTACTTTTAATAAAGTGTTTACCACATTTTATTATTCCTAATATGAGAAGCTCAAGAGATACTATATTTTTGGGATACATTTTAAATCCCCTTCTTTTTCCTTTTACGATACGCATTTTAATGGAACTACCATGGCAAAAATCCGGCTCCAAGTGCTAACAATGTTCGTTTCAAAGGATTCAACTCTTTTTCCTTGATAATGGGACAGTCAAGGTTGATTTGAAAGTAGAGGAAAAAAATGAAAAATGCACCACCCGCATCTCTTTTCTCCTTAATAGCAGAATTTTCGACGTTGATGGGACACGTGTATGCTTAATTTTATATACGGAGTTCTTCCGTAATTTGAGGGTTTGTGGGACACTCTATTACAGTATTGGTATAATTTCAAATCCCTTCCCTCATTAGGGTACACATTTTAATGCAAGTAATATAATAAAAGTCCAGTTCGAGGTTGGTACCAATAAGTAGCTTCCTACAATCGATTAAGCATCCTGAGAATACATTTCTTTTCTATCCTTAACTCTCTACTGAACCCAGACAGAAGTAATAGAAATTCACTACAACTTCTAGTTTTAATATTGGTCTAAGTCTTTCCAGCCTTAGAACAAAGTAGGCGTAAACAAAGCGAAATGAATTACTCCGCGGTTCACACATGCTTCGGCAGCGAGAGACGTGAACAGCAAGATCGTCTGCTTACTTACTGTCATCGCATAATTTCCAGACGATAAGGCTACAGTTTGTTGGTAAATAATTAACGGACTAACACTGACTACTGCTATGTTGGAGATTTGTATTTTCTTAAATACTTATATAAACGAGATTGTCTCTATTCCTGTTCTCCTCTTTTGTTTTATAACACGAGACGAAAATGGATTATTGTCACACATCGTCGCCATGAAACTCTGCATTCTACAATAATTTTAAATGAGTTGGGAAGGCGCGTGAACGCATACGCATGCGCAGTAAATACTATATGTCCAGATACGGGTGAGGTTTAAGTAAAGCTACATCTGTTGTTAAATATTATATATATTGCGCTTATTATCACAAAATGTAGGATAAATTCAGATATTTTTATTTGAAATTATTATTTTGGAAGAGATTATATTGCGGTAGGATACTAGCGCACTGAGCCAACAGCCAATCACTGGTTATCGACAAACTGGTAGACAGGTGGGTTTGTTTACATCTACTTTTTTCTAAGGCTGGAAAGAGAATAGATAGAACAAACACAATAAGTGACAACTAGAAGAGCTTTCTTCTTTCTTTTTGTTTTGGAACCGAGTTAGCATTCTTACTTCTAAAAATAGGTACTATCTCTTCTTTTAACTTTCTATTCAAATCGAAAATGGTGGCAGGAAACAATCACTTTCAGTTTTAAACATTGGTGTTATACTAGCAGTGATATTGATGTAGAAACAATACCAGGTAGCGAAAATAGATTTTCTGCAATCAATTAAGCGTCCCAATAATATATTTTACTTCTATCTTTAACTCTGTACTAAAACCGGAAGTGGTATAACTCCACTATAACTTCCGGTTTCAATATTGATTTACACAGAGCAAAAACGATGAAAGGAAGCGAGAACTGTTTTTTAATCGATTTATCTTTCTAAGAGTAGCTACTATCTTCTCTCTCAACATTCTATTTGGTCTAGGAATTAATTCGTGCGGTTGGTACGCACACATTGAAGCTGTAGTACAAACACAAAATACATAAATACCTTAAGAAAAATATTGTCCATCGCTAGCCACCACTTTCGCCCATCTGTCAGGCAATGTACGGATTCCGTGGCGAAAGAAGTCCTCATCCTTGGAAGCGATCCAGTCAGAGACCCATGTTTCGATATATTCTGAAGAAGTAAACCGCTGTCCAATCAAATCGTTGTTCATGCAATCGAACAAGTAGTAGTCCGAAGGAGCAACGTCTGGTGAATACGGCGGGTGGGGTAAAACTTCCCATCCGACATTTTCTAAATAGGTTTTGACAGGTTTTGCGTCATGTGGGCGAGCGTTATCATGTTGAACAATAAGTTTATCATGTCTGTTCTTCCATTCTGGTCGTGTTCTGGCCAGAGCTTGCTTCAAACGCATTAATTGTCGTCGATAACGTTCTCCATTCATAGTTTCACCCGGTTGCAGCAGCTCATAGTACACCACACCTTTCATATCCCACCATATGCACAGCATAACCTTTGCACAGTGAATATCTCGTTTTCGTTGTGATGGACCTGGTTCACCTGGTTTCACCCAGGCCTTTTTTCGTTTAGGGTTCTCGTAATGGATCCACTTCTCATCACCCGTAATAATTCGATGCAGAAACCCCTTTCTGCTCTGTCGTTGAAGCAGCAATTCGCAAATGGTTTTCCGTCTTTCAACGTCTCTGTCTTTCAATTCATGTGGAACCCAATGTGACATCTTTTGAATCATTCCCATGGCTTTCAAGCGTTTGGAGACTGTTGTTTGATCAACGCCTAATGCTGCTGCAAGTTGTTCCTGCGTTTGACACGAATCCTGCTCGAGCAATGCTGTCAATTCTTCGTCTTGAAATTTTTTTGGCTGTCCAGCTCGCTCTTGGTCTGCCAAGCCGAAATCACCACTTCTAAACCGTGCAAACCACTTCTGACACGTTCGCTCAGCTAGAGCATGGTCACCATACACTTCCACCAAAATACGATGACTTTCAGTCGCACTTTTCTGCATGTTAAAGTAATGCAGCAGGACACTCCGCAAAAACACTTTATCAGGCACAAATTGCGCCATGTTCACTTAACTACAAACTGGTGTTGTTGACGCTTTAATCCACTGCCCTATACTACGAACGATACGCGATGACAGGGGTTTGCAACACATGTGTGGATACACGGAACTGTGGGACGCTCCGTTTGTTGCGCCATCTCTTGTCCAACCGCACGAATTAATTCCTAGACCAAATATTTAAACCGGAAGTAGTGGAAATTGACAATTTGCTGTTTTAATGTTGATCACTATAGAATAAAAACGATAATACAAAGAGAGAAGGGATTTTCTGCAATCAATTAACCCTCCCAGGAATATATTTCCACTCTAATCACTCTACTGAAACCGGATGTAGTAGAAATCTACTACTACTTCCGGTTTCAATATTAATTGAAAAAATATATCGCCATACAAGTCAAATTCCTTAACGTGGTGTGCATGTGGCAATGCTACATCTACCTGTATAAATGAAACTGATGAAAGAAAATATTAGGTAATTAGTCGAGTAAAGGAAGGAATAGATCGCATTAAAATCTTCTAGGATTAATTATTCGGATAAAAAATACAATATATGTTAATTGATTTTATATGTGAAAGCAGACGCAATGAGTGTCATACTTTGTTCATCTTTTTCTGTATATTAATGAAAGTGCATTAGATAAAATGAAATCAAGTTGTGGTAGACATAATGAACTATATTGTTACATCAGTTAAAATCATATAATCATTATATGTATATTGTGGCAAACATAATTTCATATTAACACCTTGCATGTATCATTCAAAAGATAAAGCACTAAATTCCTTTATAATACTCAGTCAAGATGTAATCTGTTCACTAAAACAGAATTCTCTGCACACAATTCATGTAATCCATAAGCGATTTTTCTTTTAATAACTTCTCATATGCGCTCTGTTTATTTCTATTTGTATGAAAATCATCTAATTAGGAAAAAAATAGGTGTAAAACCCTAATGTTTAAAACAGTGTTCTTGAATGTTATTTTGTGTTTATTTATGTCGATGTAACTGACTATCTTCATTACTTTTCTGAGTGTTTGCGAGAATTATCAGGAGAGAAAGATCTACAAGCGTAAGCAGCCTTAGCTTTTCCGGGACGAGGGATCCCTGCCGGTTGCATGCCACAATACTAAAAGCAATACTGTCTACGACAGAATCAAAATACAGTGTGTCCACAAAACACTTCTTGATTTTTATTAGGTTATAAAGTGAAAATCTTGGAGAGTATTGTGTTCATTTTTTTTTTTTTGGGTAGACATATAACAACTCATAAAGTTTCATGTGATATATGTTCATTACAGCCACTCAATGTGTGCCCCACCTGTCACATGGCAAACATCTAGGCAATAATCGAACTCATTCCATACTCTTGAAAGCATATCCGGCGTAATCATGTTTACACCTTCTGTGATGCACCCTTCGACGAAATCCTTGTACCACTTCAAAATTGACTTGTTCAAAGATGATTCTACATCAAATTTGTGCCTGAACGCACGTTGAACAGACACAACACTGTGAACGGACACACACCAGCTGCGTTACTGTTTGGAGAGCGCCATCTTGACTTTACTGCCCTCTAGCGGAAAAATGGGTAAATGTAACAACCTGTAGGGAAGAAATAAAAATATTTTGAGTTACTACACCTTCTGACACCTTACTTACAAATATACAGGGTATTCATAAAGTATGGACGGATTTAATTCGCTTATAATTTACATAAAAATGCTCATATTGAAATCAAATAAAGTGCAAACGGTAGCGGAAGGATTAAATTTTTACCTGTAATCTGCACCAGCTCAGTTCATTCACCGCCACACCTCCAACTGGGCGCCATTTACGTTCACACATTCGCGTAGGCGGCGCTGGAACCCACTCACAGCGTTCCGCCGTGTTTGATCCGAAATGCCAGCCACAGACGCCCTGATTTTGTCCTTTAAGTTCTCCAAACCACTTGGCTTCTTTGCATAAACTTCCGTTTTCACATGACCCCAAAGCCAGAAGTCGCAGGGGGTAAGGTCGGGTGATCTTGGCGGCCAAGCGGTCGGGCCACCGCGGCCAATCCATCGGTTAGGGAATTTCTCGTCAAGGAACTGTCTCACCTTGATTGCATAGTGAGGGGGTGCCCCGTCCTGTTGGAACACGATGTCGTTCTGGATTCCACGTGCCTCCAGTTCCGGAATGAGGTATTTCTGCAACATATCCATGTACGAATCTCCATTCACGGTCTCCTCTTCAAAAAAGAACGGTCCAATCAGATGATCATAGGACACAGCGCACCAAACGTTCACTTTAGGGCTATCTCTCTCATGTGTCTCAAATTCCTTTGGGTTTTCCGTGCCCCAAACGCGACAGTTGTGTCAACATTGAAACAACAATGAAAACAACAATGGATGGAATTTGGTAAGAAACTGACCCTTGCCCTCCCTCTCCCTCTCTCAACGTGTTCAGAGTTGCCGCTTATCTAACAGTGTTGCCAACTAAAAATTTAATCCTTCCGCTACCGTTTGCACTTTATTTGATTTCATTATGAGCATTTTTATGAAAATTATAAGCAAATTAAATCCGTCCAGACTTTATGAAAACCCTGTATTGCAAAAACTTTTCATTGTACAATCAGTTCAAATCAGAGAGTGTTTTTGTGGACACACGGTAAAGGTATTGAAATATAGAATTATTCTTGATTTCAATGATGTCTGATTACAAATCGCAATATTACAGGAAGTTGTTTAATATATGCAATATATCACGTACAATGAAGAATAAACATTAAGAACTTTTCCTAAATTGTTGCTTTTGCTTGCCGTGATTGTGTAAATTCATTTTAAATATTTCTTTCCCCGAAATGGTTTGTATGTGCTCAATTGAAGCCGCGTATTCCATAACAGCACAAATCCACTCTTTGGCAATATATGAGTTACATACATCGTTGCTACCGTCTAAGTGAGCGCTATCGTTTGACATTCAAAACAACACAGATTCCAGTATCTTCCGCATGTAACTGATGTGTTGAGTTTCATTAGCACACAAGTCCATCGACCAATGTTGTTCTGGAAAGCAAACAGCCGACACGAGTTTAGCGTGACTTTGAATCATAACAGCACAACGTTCCACTGTCGACGCATGGAGTAATTTAATAACTGAATACAAATCAAAAACCATAACTGCAAGTAAACCATCAAGCGGCTTAGTTACAGAAACATTCATGATGACAGGAAAAGCAAAAGTTGATGAAAAAAAAAAAAAAAAAAAAAAAAACATGGAGAGATCATATAGAGCTGAAATTCCCCTAAAAGCTGCTAAAGCCAGGGATATTGAAAAATACCTATCTTCAATTTTACCTGAATAGCAACTTTACTTGCAGATACTTCTGGACCAGTATGGTAAAGATCACACTCCAGCTCTGAGAAATCAGTGTGAAATTCTGATTAAGTGGAGGAAAGATATGAGTAAACTAAATGTGTTGTTTGTTCTATTACATTATTCTGAAAATAGAGACTGGGTCGTTTCATTTCCAGACATTATTGCTTAAACATCAGCATATTCCTTTTCCAAATCAACCAATGTAACAGACTGACGAGTTCCATAATAATAACACAAGTCCAGTATTTTCATTATTTTATTATAGACAAATTACTTGTAATACTCGTTATTTTAATACTTGGTGGCATTTGTTTTTTCAGCAAAGTGTAAGTACGATAAAAAAAAAATATGATTTCCAAGACATATTAAGTTTTTATTGATTTCCTCAATATCTCTTCAGCTGGACTTGTGTGGTTATGGAAGTCACGCCTTCAACTGTGTGAAGCTAGAAAATGAACAACGAATAACGTCTCTAAAACATATTACCAGCGATGTTATTCTGCTCAAATTTGAGTCTGAAAATATGTAGTCGATACTACTTTCACGTTTCAACCTGTTTTTGAGATCAAATTAACACCGTTTATGACGCTTGTAGGTTAATGTTTTCGCTTTTGGTCTTGGATTCGACTCTCAATACGAAAACATTACAATTCGAATGTGTCATGATTGCTTAGATTCCAACTTAAAACTGTAGGTCTACAGTTCACACAGTTTTGGAACTGAAAAGAGATGCTGAATTTCAACAAACAAACAAACAAACAACGGACATTAACAATATTCAAACTCTGCATGAAACATGGAGAGACATACGATAAGAACCATTCGCAAATACATATAGCAAAATAATGACATGAATCAAGAAAATGACGGGAGTGGCGGATATTATGACGAAAACAAAGGTATTGCAGCGACAGTGGGTAGAATATATTGCAGGAAGAAAATGATGATGAAAGGTGGTCAAAATCAATTTTTGATTAGATATCAAAGAACAAGGAGATAATTAAAAAAGCATCTTTATACTCGGTAATATAATGAAATCAAGAAGCGCTGGAATATATCGGGAAAGAGCTATCAAAGATAGATAATAGTAGAGAAGAGTAGTGGATTGACAATTGTCCACTGTGTTAAATATTATTTGTTTTCAGAAAATAATGAGGTGCTTTGAGTCACTCTACTTGTCAATTCATCTTTGACAAAATCAGTCTATTCGGAATTATTGTCATTTTGATTAGTTAATGCTTTACTATACTTAATATCTCTTGTTTATAGGACAAATAGGTTGTTGCTTCGTTGATTTGAAGTTTAACATGCCTTTCAACACCGCAACTTTATGAAATGTGGGGTCCGAACAAATGAAATGTGGGGTCCGAACTACATGAGCTTCCAGCGGGAATCGAACTCAAGTCTCCCACGAGGAGTTTGGTAAGATATGTGGTATAATCAGAAATGGTTTATGACAATAGTAGTCACTATAACATTATGCTATATAAATTATCTTCCTTAGCAAGCAGAATTCGCTCTCGCGAACTTGCCTAGTGTTAATCAGTCAGCGTTTGAGATATTCGAGTAAGGAATTTTGTAAAGGTATTGAACGAAGATTTTGCCAATGATATTACTCAAGATACAAAATAAAGTTTGCATTGTACAAAGCCTTTGCTTAGTACATAAAGTTGCATTTTTTTGACACAATTCTCCCATTCAGTGGGCAACTTATTTTTTAAATTTTAGATCAGATTCTTCCGGCAGCTGAATCCTCTGGCTCAACTTTGAAGCTTCCTCGGAGATAAAAAGCGTGTATTGATGACGTCACACAGCACTTCTCTGATTAGTACTGATCTACAGAAATACTACAGGATGAACTGAAGGATAACGCTACTCACTAATACACTGAATATTTAGATGGAGGGAATAATGGGAATGTTTTTTATTCTTGCCATATGATTGGTGTCCTGCAGATGTGCTTGCTACTGTAATCGGCATGATTATTCTAGGATTTTCTAAGCTTCAAGATTATATTGAATGACGCATAATCTATTGTCTATAAATGTTTAAACAGATCAAGCGCGAGGACACGGACGGTTTCCCGGCTCCCTCTATGAGAAGGCCGCCACTGACTACAAGTATGCTCAATATTTCTCGTGTCAATATTGTTCCATCCTTTACTGTTTTATCTTGAACGAGAGATAAATCGAAATACACGTCACACTTTTTTCTGTATTACCTACGCAGAGAATTCTGACTTGTATGCCATCTGTTGAATATTCTTGAGTAATATTTAATGTTCTATTATTAACTTTGAAATGCAGCGCTACACCGTGACAATTCTTATAACTACATAAAGTAACCAATTTGTTTTTATTTATTTCTTTGTTCCTTCATCAAATCATCACTTAGTATAGGCTATTAAAATCATTTTAGTAAAGAAGGTTTTTGCCACATGTCTGAAAATAGACGAAAGTGAGTTAATTTTATGTACTATTGACGAATATAGACACGAAAATGTTCAATCACCCTTCATTTTTATAGTAAATTAGCAGAATGTCCGTTGTTACACGGGTTATTTGAAAGCTTTCTGGTTTTAAACACTTGTCAATACAAGTTGATTTGGCTGACATTATGCTCACAAATACTCAATAAATAGCTCCTAAATAGTTTTTCAGTACGTCAAGTCTTAGTCAAGTCTAATACTCTCCATTACACCAACTTTGCCTATTAAATACTAGCAAATATAAACAGTTAGGGCCTTATGCAGAGTCGTTTTGAAGTTTGATTAATGACCTACTACGGGTTTGACTAATGGATGGTTATCAAAAGTGTATTCAGAGTCTCTGATTAGGACGCAGTAGTTGATGAAGTTAATCACATGTGACTAATTAATCTAGAGCAGAGGGTACCCTTTTAGCCACGGTTTAGCTTGTGCAACATATTTCGGATTTCGGATTTCATGTATTTTCATGTTTACAAGCTACGCATGCGCACATCTTTTTTTTTTCGTAGTTGCCACATTTATTTTCCTCACCCGATGCATTGAGGTTATATTAGTTAATCATACCCAAATCAACTTTTTAGTTGTATTCAAAGTAGACTCTGAATATCAAAAAGTACACATTCCTTAATATAGAGCTAGTATGCCACTAACTAGTCCGTGACCCTTCATTAACGAATTCTCTCTGAATACCGCCCTTAATGTTTAGATGAAGGGGACCAAACCTAACTTAACTTAATATCAACAGAAATTAGAGAAATTGTAACACTGAATCGATCTAACAAAGGGTTCTCCAACCTCAACTAAGCACTGGCCGTATAAACTAATCGTATAACATAGGTTTAGTGAATATTTTACATAATTATTACCATGAATTTCTCTTGAAATCTTCAGCATCATACATTTGTATACTGGATATTTTGACATCCATAATATGAATATCTGATACTAGAAGGCAATCTGGCTAATTATCGATACTGGAAAAAGACTTAAGGTCGATCTTTGGAAAATTCAGTTCAAGGTAGGGTGACCAGATTTAGAAAATAATCATAATATAAAAAACGAGACATTGTTATAATTTGTCAATCCACGTAGACAGGCCACACTCATTGTTACGTCATTATTCACCATTGAGAAACAAGTCTCTAGCTTTTCAAAATGAGCAGATTTTTTTTTTATTTATTTGACTTTATTCTAATTTTAATTTTTACATTATCACTTAACGTTTAACAGGCTTCGCTCTTTAAATATTTAATTATTAATTTTAACAAAGAGTGTATTTCTAACATTTTTTGCAATTTTAGGCTGTTGGTAGCATCTAAAGAAATTGACCAGTCGACCTGTGAATTTTACATTTTATATGGAGACCATTTCGAAAAAAAAAAAAAAACACTAAGGACAAGCTTTTTCTTGAAAAAAAAAAGCCGAAGTTTTACCAACCTTCTTAAATATAGCAGTTTACGTCATATTAAGTGAAGTATACTTTAAGCTGAGTGAATATTTGAAAATAAAAATAAAAAATTCTTAAGTGTTTAGATTTGTTAAGTAAAAGGCCATTTAATTTCATTTTAGCGTCGTATTCCACAAACAAATTAGTAGCTTACTTAGTATCCTGAGTATAAAAACTAACCACTAGCGAATCCAGAAGAGTCGTCTGGAGGGGGCAGATGGCCAACTTGACGATTAAACACGGAGTTTGACATTAATCTATGTCAGGGTTTCTCAACCTGGTGGTCGCAAGATGTTTCATGGGGGTCATTAAGATAAGCAGAAGAGATAAATATAATTAAAATCTAGTACCCGAAAATAGTTTTAAATATTATTTTGAATTTTGTTCTGATAGGCATAGTTTTCTTTTTATAAGTACTGTTAAGAGCAACAAAAATTATTCCTACTAAACATTTTCAACAGGTGCGGAGTTGTTTACCGTAAAAAATCAATTTAAATGAAAGAGGTACGATATGAAACTAATGAGAATTGCATATTGAAATACCAGAAAAATACAAATGCAAGAAAACCAGCATATTGAAATACAATTAAAATTGATTTGGCTTGGGAGACCCGGGTTCGGCTCGCGAGGGAGCTCATGTGTTTCGGATTCCACGTTAATCAGTATGTCCACATCTCATACAGCCAAGCTGCTGAACGGAACGTTAACTTAAGAACAACAACAATTAAAATTGAAAGCTGATGAGATACCAGAGCATGGAGTGATTTTACTAGTGCGGCAATGTTCGGTTCAATCTTCGTGACGCACGTTATCAAGTAATTTAAAATACTCAATAATTTTTTAACCAACTTTCCAAGTTATTTTAACCAAAATTAGTAATCACACTTTATTTTTTATCATATAACCCAAAATTAAGGAAGTTATGAAGTTTTAAAATTTTCAAACGGCCTCCATTTTGAAACAGTATGACGAATCGGATCCGATATTTGTAATATGAATGAACTAACCGAATTTTGTTTTAGTCCATTCGCTTTAAGGAAAGTTACTGTATCCACTATATACAAGAAATGAATTATATTATTATAGAAATAGATGGATATTGTGAGATCTCCGCTATAGGTATATTAAAAAATCCCACACAAGCTTATTAGAAACCAGAAATTAGAAGAGGCTCGCTGGCAAGAGATGTGATAAAATGGGAGTCGTGATAGAGAATTAGGTTGAGAACCACTGATCTATATATATATAAATGAATGTGACTATGTGACTTCATTCCTCTTGAACCACCCGACCGATCTCGATCAAATTTTCAAGATTCGTAGATAAGTTTCGGGACTGGAATGATCTTTGTAATTTCATTTTGGCTGTGCAACTTACTGGAAGAATATATATATAGGGTGTGCTTCGTTGTAAATGTATACTATCTAAAATGAGAAGCTAACAGTGAAGAAATCAACACTTTTCAAAACTTTTTGCTATCATGTTTCGTTTGGGGCTTAAAAGAAAGCAGAGCTTTGCAAAAGCAATAGTTTCAGTTGATTTTTTTTTTTTTTTTTTTTTGAAGGTTGAAGGAAAAGGATTCACCAAACTAAACAATATAACATTTGTCAAGTAGGGAAAAATCAGAAGCCAGGAGATTTTTTTTTTTTTTTTTTTTTTTGCATATCACTTGTAACCCTCTTTAAAATACTCCCTCCCCCGTTCTACGTACCAGTGTTATCAACGGTAAAGAATGTTGTCACATGTCACTTTGAAGAACTTCAGCATGATTGGTAGTTGTTGATGCACCCCTTCAGAAAATCCTGGATCCGATCCTGTATATATACAGTACCGCTCAAAAGTTTCCGAACACCCCGGATTTTTGCAATAATTTACAGTGACCCTATTATTTTAGCACGAGAACTTTATCGCCTTGCATCAGATGTACTCCTGCCTAAGCATAGAATTTGACGATAGTTTAATTGAGGTCTGAGAGTACTGCAGATGATATGTCTATTTATAATTCTTAGAATTGAAACCGAAAAAATTATATATATATATATATATATATATATATATATATATATATATATATATATATATATATATATATATATATATATATATATATATATATATATACGAGGGCCATCCGGAAAGTGGTACCCGTTTGTGCAATAAAGACACAGTAGTACATATTAACAAATACACACATTTTTATGGAAAAAGCATACTTTACACTACTTCTCCACATAATCACCAAGCAAATTGAGGCATTTGTCATACCGTGTGACGAGTTTTTGTATTCCAGCGTCATAGTCCTCCGCAGCCAGCGTATTGAGATACGTAGGCATGCCTCGTTTAAGTTCTTCATCGCTGTCAAATCTTTTTCCCGCCAGAAAGTCTTTAAGCTTTGTAAAGAGATGAAAATCCGAAGGGGCCAAGTCCGGGCTATACGTGCATTAAGAAATTTAATCACGGCCCTCACTTCACAACTGGCGGGCTTCTCAAATCGTTTAATCATTATAAACGAGCACAGACACAATACAGGCACTGCTAGCGTCACGCAACCTCGCATAGATCAGGCAGACGAGCCACTGACGCGGTCTGACCTTGCCCAGCGGCTCCCCGAGTCGTCAGCGCTTCATGCGGCGCAAACAGGTACCACTTTCCGGATGGCCCTCGTATATATATATATATATATATATATATATATATATATATATATATATATATATATATATATATATATATATATATATATACGAGGGCCATAAACAAAAGTATATAGTATAAACAAAAGTGTGGAAATTGAGGAAAGTTATTAGTTTTGTTTGGAAAGTGTTGACGTTTTGACATAGAGGGTCAATGCAGTGACAAAAATTTGAAAGAGAAATTAGTTTTCTAAATTTTGCAGTTATATATACCTTATAGATATGCTGGCTTTAAAAAAGCTAAAAAAAAAAAAAAAAACGTCATTCTTTGAAAACTGTTTACGACGGTCAAAATACATCCTTCTCTTCTCAATTGTCGCTCAGTGGAAGCGTTATGTAATGCTCGTCATTCAACGAGCAACAATGGAGCATCCGAAACCATCGTAAGCACTTTTCAAAGTATGGTACTTTTGGCGTTTCAAACGTTAGCATATTAACAAGAAAAAGCATATTATAAAGAAAAGCAAAATTTGGAAAGCAACTTTCTCTTTCAAAATTTTTGTCACTACATTGACTCTATGTCTACACTTTGAAAACAAAACTAATATCTCTCCTCACATTTCACACTTTTAATTATACTATGCAATATATATGTATATCAAATTGTCTTTTTTGATTTCAATTTTAAAAATTATGATTTGACATATCGTTTGCAGTACCTCTCAGACCTCTCTAAATTAACTGTCGTCAAATTTAATTCTATAGTCAGGAGTACATCTCATGCATGGCGGTAAAGTTCTCGTGCCAAAATAATAGGATCACAATAGACGCTTACAAAAATCCGGGGTGTTCGAAAACTTTTGAATGTATTGTATGTGGGAAGAGAAGTGGGAGATATTAAAAAAAAAAGATCGAAAACGACCGATATTAGTGTCGAATCCATAGTTTTCGGGGTTACTGAGACGAACAGTGACATTTCTGTTACCGCTTAAATCCAAATTCAGCCCTTTATGTACAAAATAAAAATTATTCTCCCCATGCGAAGAACGGGTATTCTGCTAGTTCAGAATAAAATAGAGTAACAATTTTCATATAGGTCTGTAAAAAGGTAGACTTTGAGGGATACTTTGAGCAGTGATTCTAACTGCGGGTAGTCTACGAAGCAAGGAAAATATCTATCTTTTTTCCCTTAGGAAATGCATGAGGAATCGATTTTTAATTGTTCATACCTTGTAATCAACTGAATGGATTTCCTTCTTCAACCAAATCGATTTTGACTCTCTACATTCGGGCCAACATTGATTGTGATTCATCAAAATAATTCTTAAAATTTTGTGTTTTCCGAACGGATAGCAGAGTAAATATAAAAAGAAGCTTTTGGTAAACCAAACTCGTTAATCGATGATGGACGAATTTTTACTATGCGTAACTGTTACAGTTTGCTTAAGAAAGGCAATTAAATAAAATTATTAAATAATAATAATAATAATAATAATAATAATAATAATAATAATAATAATAATAATAATAATAATAATAATAATAATAATAATAATAATAATAATGAAATTTTTATTTTATATGGTGACGTGAGTTTCTGATCATCCTGTACATCACTCTAATATTAAAACAAATTACGATAAATCTAGAGAGGCCTTCTTTGCTTTCGATGATTATTTGTAAAATCCTAAACATGACGTTTGATTACTTTGTAATACGGAATGTTGACTTAAGGCGAGATATTTATCGTTTATCTATTTCCTGGGGGATATAATGGCATGTGATAACGAGAGAAAAAGAAGGTAAAGATAAGAAACGTGTGTGTTTGATTGCAGGTGAAGTCAATGTAGTGCATGGGATAGCTTTTATATTATTTTTCGAATTAAGAATTTCAACCCAAAGCATATTTCCAGTTGAATATTCTTTGCTTCAAATTACAGAATGCATTTATTTTCGTAATATTGAATAACCATGTAAGTATTCTTTATTCTCATATTGTTTTCTATTTTAATAATATTTTATTGTTTGTTTTTTACTAACAATACCACATGGGAGTATTCCTGGGTGCGGCTGCAAGGATTACCAGAAGATTTCAATTACTTTTCGTCAAAAAAAGGAACTTCCTGACGATAGTAAAGCCGTTCTTTTAACTGGAAAGAGGTAATGTCTACAAATCTACAATGTTAATTTTAGACTAATGCCTATACTCTGGTAGAGTACTTAAATTAATTTTGGATATACCAACCTATAAGGTTTTAAGAATAAATTAAAATACGGAAAGCAACAAGGTCGTCTCTATTAGTTTAGATGTCTTACTCAAACTATGGTGCGCGGACCCCAAGTGGTCCTCGAGATTTCCCGTTGTGGTATTCTTAGATTTAACATTAATGCAAAAAAAGAAAAAGAAAAGACAGAAATGACAACATTCAAGTGAACTGTATATCACACACCAGCTGAGAAACTGTAATAGATTGCACAATATATATATATATATATATATATATATATATATATATATATATATATATATATATATATATATGTGTGTGTGTGTGTGTGTGTGTGTGTGTGGTTTACAATTGTACAATTTATACAGGGTGTTTCAAAACAACATTGACAACGTTTGGGAGGTGATTCCTGACACCAAGATAAGACAAAAATTATAGACCATCGTAGGTGCACAAATGCTTCCTTTCGGACTTGTAGGCTGCAGAAAAAATGAAAAAAATGAACTTTAAAGGTCCATAGTTCCAAAACTATGGGACCTACCCTAGTCGGGTGAAGACTTCACTTAGGAACTACTATGTGTGCTATCCAAAAATACATGTTTCAGAATCTTTAGGTACTCACACAACATTTTTTTATAGAGGGAGTTTGCCTACGGGCATATAATTTGAAGCACTCACCAACTACCTCTATAAAAATTGTTGCTTAAGTAAAGCGGGATTTTGAAACTTGGATATTTGGATAGAACACATACTAGTGTAGGACACATTTGTGCACCCATGATGGTCTATAATTTTTGTCTTATCTTGGTGTCAGGAATCACCACCCAAACGTTGTCGGTGTTGTTTTGAAACATCCTATATATATTTCAAAATTGTTCCCAGTATCTGGGAGTACAAATCAATCAAGAATGAAAGGTTGAATTTATTCCCCCATTTCAAAATAATGTAATGTTTAAATATGAAAATTCTGTGATATTTATAGTATTCGTGTATAAACATTATGTCTGAGACTAATGCTGGATTTATGTATAAGCTCAACAGGCTATATCTCAACAGCCCCCCCCCCCCCGAACAAAAAAAATTAAAGGAAAAATACTGGATGTATATTTCCAGAACATGTAATAAAAAGCAAATAAGATAATACCTACATATAGCAACACTGTCTTGTGTTGTGTAGGCTCCTATATTGTAAGTAATAGGACCTCCCTTCCTAAAACATCACTAATTTGCTCATTTCTGTATATAGGATGGCTATGTTCTGAATGGGGTGATTGAATGGTAAGATATAACCTTTACTTTAATAAAATATATTTTTTGTCATGTGCAAATGAGTTTAGATGTCTATTAGCAGGGGAATACGCAGGAATTTATTTCAGTGTGTGTGGGGGGAGGGGGGGTCAAATTCAATATGAGGATAAATAAATTAAAATTCGTAAAAATCACCTCTAAAATTATACTTTTATAGAAAAGTCGGAATTTTTGGGATCCGGAGCCTCAGGACCCACCCTCTTCGTCCGTCCCTGCCTATTAGGTCCATCAGTTGGCCTGATATTCACTGTATATTCAACTCAAAAAACAGTGACAATTCGTCATTGTCAAAGGACACCATTATCTTCAATTGCTTAATGCATTAACAAGATTAAATCCGGTTCTGTGTGAGATTAAGACTTACCTTTATTGTTTGCGATTGAAGTTAGTCAGAAACAAAGAGGCGAATTAGCTTTATCCCTCATCTTTTTTTAAAAAAATCCATTTTTTATGAAGCATAAGTGAGCTTTCTTTGAGGCTCTCCGAAGAAGAGGCATCCTGCCTCGGGCAGAAATCAGCCAGGACCAAAGGACATTTCCGCCATTTTGGAAAAAGGTATATTTAATTATATCTTTTCTAGAAATTATACATTTTCATGGAAGCTTCCGTATTGACGGCTTACCTTTCCCTATGGTGGATTTACTCTTCTTTAATATTTATTTTGCTTCCCTTTTGTGGGCTTATTCTACTGTATTATTTATCACGCTTAAACTTTTCTTATGGACTTCAGCTTCCTATTGTTCATTACATTAACTATTATGAGCTTACACTTTTCTATTTTACACTTACGCTTTCCTTTTGGGACTTATGCTCCCATATTGAGGACGTACACTTCCCTATTATGAAACTGCTTTCTTTTCTACTGTTTAATATGCTTCCTTTTTTTATGGACTTACCCTTCCTATTGTTTATCACAACTCCCTGTTATGCGCTTCGGCTTCCTATTTTAGACTTAGGCCCTACGTTTCCCTATTTTGAAGGCTTGCGCTTCACTATTCTGGGACTACACTTACCATTGTTTATTATGCTTCCCTTTTATGGGCTTATGTTTCCTTATTGTGGACGTACGCTTCCTAATTTTCTTATTACAATTATGAGCTTACGCTTTCCTATTTTACACTTAAGTGTCCTTTTAGAGGCTTATGTTTCCATGTTGGACTTCTTATGCTTTTCTGTTGTGGGACTACTCTTTTCCATTGTTCATTATATTTCCCTTTTATGGGCAGATGTTTCCCTATTATGATCTATTCTTGTTCCAGTACTGCTTAAGTGTTGACCCAGCCACTGTAAAATATATACCTAGAGAGTAAATGCTCATCACGTCCTGTATGTGTGTAGTAGAGATAAAGTGTAACGCCTTACTTCCGCACTATCCTTGGCCTCCTATAGCCTGTCTCGAATGAGGGTAAAGGGCACGGTGGCACAGTTGTAGAGCGCTTACCTCTGGTGCCTGGGTCCCTGGTTCGATGTCCGTGGGTTTTTTCGGAATACTCCCGTTTCCTCCCACATTTCATTCCACCAATTCTTCCATGATCATTCACTTGCCTTAATCATTCGTCTCCCTTAGCTTAAAGGGCATAATCGTGGGACGTTAAACTGAAAGATTTTTGAATGAGGGTGTCCTTAATTTACTTGCTTGTTAACAAGCACATCTTCGACAAAATAATAGGTATTTTGTGTAGGGGGAAGGATCCTATTTCGTCACCCTTCTCCAACTAGTAGAAAAGGAAATGGCAAACATCGTTATTGTACTGCATTCGATATAGATTATGATATAGATTATTATTTAATGAATTTATTTAAGACATTAATAAAATTTTAACATATAGATAATAATCTTTCTCTTCGTTCTGTTTTGACCTTATTATTTACCATTTTGTTCTATAGATCGAAACTGAAAAGGAATGAAGTGAAGAATTGTTTACGAACAGTGAAGAACAATTCCCAAAGAGAGCATCAGTATTTGCTTTCTTTAATGTACATCTTTGGTCTTCTAAATGGATAGTATAGAACGCCGGAAGCACATATCAGAATGTCGACGAAGTTTTCTGGATATGCATTTAAAAGATGAAGTAAGTTTTAAATCATTTTGTGATAAATTGATAGAATGCATTATATTATTATTATTATTATTATTATTATTATTATTATTATTATTATTATTATTATTATTATTATTATTATTAGTAGTAGTAGTAGTAGTAGTAGTAGTAGTAGTAGTAGTAGTAGTAGTAGTATAAATATTCTATGCTTGCTGGAGGTTGCTTGCCACACAATTGAAAAATTAATGCTTCACGGTTCCTATCAGTGTTTAATGACTCGAGCGCCATGACATTGCGCTATACATACTTATGTTAAGCTAGGTTAGAATTGATTAACTGACTGATTATGTTGCTAAGTCCACTTGTCGACACATTCTTCTCATAGAAGACAATCTTGAAATAAAAACAATTATCAAAACAAAATTTCCAAAAACATTTTTTTTTAAAATGAGAACATTGAAATAATAAAACAAGAAATAGTACATTATATTTTAAAAAATAGTAAAAGAAGTTGTGAAAAAGCAAAAGAATACACTATAAACCAAATAATAAGAAAAGTGTCTAAAAGAATATTAGTAATGATAGTAAACTAGTAAGACTTCCTACAACGAAGAAAAATGGTGGTCGTTCATTGATTTTTTAATTAGCGGTACCCACTGCATTTACTTAACATTTAAATGTTTTGTTAAGTTCAAACCCAAACTTTGAAGGACTATTCGCTACATATTGTGAATGGAATTTGGAATTTTGACCTTAGTCATAAAATATGTTCAAATCCTTATTCTGATGGCCAATAACTAGAGAATTAAAGATCTACACACCATAATACTTCATAGTACTAAACTCGTTAAGATTTATCATAATGTCAAACTTGGTGAAGATTGGGTGAGCTCTATCTTTTGAGTCTAAATAGCAATTTAGTTGATATACGAGGCGCATCCCGAAAATAAGTTCCGATTAACTGTAAAATGAAATACGAACATCATCAGAAGAGAACGACTTTATGACTGTATCCAAAAGTGCGAAATGCACACTTCAAACATGCTCACTCGAAATATATAAATGGAATGCACAGCTAGATAGTGTACACTTCGTCAAATTAACTTTTGATCCGCACTTCGTTCTAGCGGCTCATCGTGGTAGAACATGGAACAATTATATAACAAAAGAAAGGTGAATTTTGCGTGCTAGAAAAAATAAACCAAGCTTTTTTTCTTTTTAGATGAATGGCTTTCTAGTTGTACTAAAGATAAATATATCATACAGATTGACAATATGGGACAGCCATAAAATGACTTAAATGTTTCTTTCATGCATGCCAACATCTTCTACTTTGCCGTACCTGTATATATTCGTCATTTCGAATCTCTCATGCACAGATTAACGAGAGCGGAACGTAAAGACAATAACCATACACATATTGTGTTATGTGCACAATAAACTCATAACAGCAGGAAACCTTTAACTATTGGCGATGTACTATTTCATTAGGCATGCTTTGGCCAGGAAATATTCATTAATTCACAGTGAGGAGAGTAGCATTGATATTTAGGGCGCTGATAACAATGTTGCGGGTATGACTTAATATCTTAGTCCCTGAAAGTAACTTAGGAAATACATTACAAGCGAAAGCAGGTAACTTGCAAGAGCGTTAAGACACCAGAGGTACTAAGGGGAGAACTATTTACAATAAAGTGGTGCAGTTGAACAACATGAAGACTAAAATATACAGGAAAAAGTTATTATGTCATTATGAAATACCAATGTATAAGGGTCACACATACTTAAGGTGGATAACTCTAATTAAAATAATATGGTAAAAATAACAAAAAATGTAAAATTATTATCTTATAAACCGACTTAAATGGAGTCCTATACATTGTATACACTCCAATATTTGCATGCATTTCACTACGCTTTCGGCGCTCTATATCTCTCGTGATATATACCTGCTGTCACTTCCACATGCTTCCCTCTGCCAAAATGGTTACTCAGTTACGAAACAAATCCCCTCAAAGAAGTATAATCATTAAGAAAATACTAATATATTAATAATTTTATGAAAATTGGGAGACAGTTTTATGAAAAAATTACAGTATGTGATGTCTCTCATTGTTCAACTATACAGAAGGAACAACTACACAACTTGTTCATAATCGTTTTGTGGTAACAGTAATGGGATTATAAGAATTGAGAAGAATTTGTGAAATCTTTGATAAGTGTGTAGAAAGAAAATTTTAAACCTATATTCCACTTTTTTTTTAGCTGTCAAAAATGCAAAATGTACGGTAATTGACATATTACGGCCCCTCACACAGACCAGGTGCAAGGAAATATGGTACCTTTAAAAGGAATTTGTTTGTCTCGAATCAAAACTAGAAAATTAGATCTATCTGCCTACGAATTTCGCCATAGAGTAATGATAATCTAGGAATTTATTATTCTATCCTAAAGCTTAAAATTTTAATTCATATGCCATTAAAGTTAATAATTTATGTCCAAATAGCTGCATTACTGATTGTCTAATTATCACAATTAAGCTACATAAACCATGTAATACTTTAAGCACAAATTTCTTTATAGCTTGGTTAAAGAAATTATGTGGTCGCTTTCCCTACACTATTTTAATTCTTGTATTGTATGCTGAGAGAACATAACACAAATGTGTTTGTTATTGTTGCAACATTTTGATAGTCTACTAATAAAATCTCAAATTTGTATATTTATCAAGAAAATTATTATAACATCAGCTCACAAAAATATTCACCTCAACAACAAAAATATTAAAAATATGCCTTTTAAAATTTTATTAAGTCATTTTGAGAGTATTATTGTCCTACTACAAGGAACTGCCATCTTAAGTATTCAAGTGTGCTAACGTGTACATCTTTGCACACTACGCACTATGCACTTGTGAACTTGGGCCTTTTGACGCACACTAGATGACGTCAGTTTCACAAGTAAGCGTGCTTCGAATGCGCATTTGTATCTTTAGGACACGGCCAATGTTTGCTAAAACTAACGAGATATCTACAGAGATCTATATACAAGAATGTTTGTATTAAGTAAAGTTTCTTCCCTTAGCTTGTAGCAATAAAAAAAAAAAAAAAAATGTAACATTTACTGATGTGACTACCCTCAAAAGCCACCACTGAAATTATAAATGTATTTTTACATTTCAACAATATTTAAGTTATCTTTGTTAACTTGACAATTTCCATGCATGGGATCAAAAGCATTAAAAATTTTCGGTTCAGCTCTCGCTAATGTATTTCTATTTGATGTTTCAGCTTCCAGACAAACAGCTTGAAGATGGCCAGAAGAGTCCAGCAATGTATGAACTTGAAGAGTTGCTAGACGAGGAAAGACATTTGGTGGATCAGTTGAAAAGCAACAAAGCCCTTGTTGAAAATTATTTAAAGGAAATCTCTGAACGAGAAACAGAACTAAAGAAAGAAGAAGCTCAACTTGAGAAGGGAATAACAGTTCTTCATAGAGAGCTTGAAAAGGTATGTAGCTACAAAATTCTTTTAAATCTTTTGTCGATCTTTTAATAACTTTCTTATTTATTTTGCATACATATATAATAATGAGAATATTTTTGAGAACGATCAACAACCTATCAATCATATTGTCGCATATAATTGCACTTTTTCAAACATATCAAAAAATAATGATGCTCCTAAAACAGTCGAATGAAAGGATTTACGTACATCCAGCACACAGCAGCATTTAATTGTACACGTTTATTACACACATACATGTAATCACCATTGTTGCTGGGTTTATATTGATGTCATTCAGTTAAATGGAAGTAGTTAGTACGATTGTTGGGTTTATGTTGATTGTTATTCAGTTAAACGGAAGTAATTAGTGTGGTTGTTGGGTTTATGTCGATTGTCATTCAGATAAACGGAAGTAGTTAGTACGGTACGGTTGTTGGGCATTTTAAGGAAACCCTATTTGTGCTAAAATAGAGCTCTTTGCAAATGTAATGGTATATTCATTTTTAACCGTTTTCACGAAGTTAAAAAGATAACAATTCTTCTTAGGCTAGGTGTGGATTATACATGCAAATATCTTTCTTTCTGAAAGTTTAATAAAAATTTAAAGATGGAGCTTGGCTGTACAACCATCTACATATAATAATTACCACACATCCTGACGCACAAAATTTGATTATTTTTCAACAGGAAACGATTCATATATTTGTGTAACAGTATATCCATAGTTACAGAAATTTTATCAGACACTTGCTGCATCCTCGCAAAAAGTTTTCAGGCATACTACACAAATTCAACCACACGATTTGTGGTAGAATAACAATAGAGGACTAAAAGTAGTAAGTGGAGTACGTTTCAAAAGTGAAAATATTGGGCAATCGAAAAAAGCACGTATCTTGCATTCATAATAATCTAATACAGACATCTTTAGAAGCTGTTTTGAACTACTTTAGAGGTCTACCAGGCTCTTTTCACAATCACAACATTTGACAGTAATTCTTAGTTCCCAATTTAACGGGAAAAACGGTTGGCACTTATATCGTTTACTACTTTTAGTTTTCAATATGTTAAGCTTATATTCTCAATGAGAAAATTCTGGAAGAAATGTTAAACTAATGGTACAGCATGAGGATATGGGCATATATCACTAAAATATAAGACATGTGGCGACATTTAAAATTAGTTTGTTTGAGATTAGCAAATTGATGGATGAATTTTAGTAGTCCTATTATTGTTACAACGCTTTTTGTGTTATATAGTTTGTAGATATATTATACAGTATATATGACATTTAATTTATATATACTTCATTTTTTCTTTCTCCGTTTCTAGACTAAAAAGAAAGCAGAATCAGAAGCAGAAGTGAAAAGGAAAGCAGAAATAATTTTAGAAGAAGTCAGAAGAAAACTACAAGACCAGGAATTTCGAAAGAGAAGAGAAAGTACTGCCGGTACTAGTATGGATAAACAAATGAATGCTAAAATTACTGAATTACAGCAGCAAGTAAGTAAAAGTTATTATCTAATTAAACTCAGAGCTGTGCCGTCGGTTGGATAAAAAGAGCAGCCGCCTCGAGTCCTGCGTTCGTGGGTAACTGAGCTATAGCAGGAAATATTGGATTGAAATTGAATTTAATGTCCCTTTCAGCACAGAGCCTATATCAGACTTGGACCTACAACTTTACGTGAGATCCGAACCACATGAGCTTCTACCGGGAATCGAACCCGGATCTCCAGCACTGCAGGCGCTTACACTAACCATATGGCCCTGAGGAAGCTCCATAGGAAGAAAAAGTTTGGCCCTTCAGGAAAAGCAACAAGTTTACTAGTTTTAATTCATTCTTGGGATTCAACTTATTTTGAGATAAACTATTTTTTTAAAAGTTATTTTCATGAGTGTACGCTACTAACGTCGCGAAGTGCACCCATAATGGATAGGGGTCTACTGTTGATATGAAAATGTCAACATTAACGCAAAATAGTTTATTCATGTTAGATATAGAATTTTCAACCAAGGCCCCGCAAATCAATGAAATGCTCTTGCCTAAGCTATATGTAAGAAGTAAATAAGTTGTATTGAAACAAGTGAGTAAGCTAAAAACAATTCTACTTAATAACAATCCATTAAATTGTAAAAAAAAAAAAAAAAAATAACAATAATGATTTTACAACCAAAAGATGTATAAAACTTGACCATTGTTTAAAGTTATGCAAAATGGATTTCTGCTTAAAGATCTAACTGATCTCACATAACGAAAAAATTAGTTACAAAGTGCAAGTACAAATTATGTTCAACAAGCTACATATCGATAAGGAGTAACCATTAGAAATCCGTTCTCGTTTGTCTACCATTTAGCTGAGTGTAAAACGATAGACAACAGAAAAAATCTAAGCCTGCTACCTAGCGTTTAACAGTCCTAGATGACCTTCCATTACAACTGTTTTCGTTGTATGGACTTCCTCCATACGGAGACTATCTAAGCAAATCTCGAGCTATGGTTCTCTAGACAGTCCTATAGTCCTATAGAGACCATTCGGAAATTTTTAACGAAATTCTGGATACTTTTGCAAACTTCAAAACTGCTTCCCATTCACAGACACAAAAATACACATACGTACAAGATTATGTTAACGTAACAAGAACGAATTCCACAATTCAGAGAATGAGTAAGTCATTAGTTCACTACAAGTAGAGAATGATATCTGAACTTTTGTTTATTTTCCATAATAAACATTGTTTAGAGAAATGATTGGATGATATTAATTTGAAATACAATTCCTAAAGCTAAATTTATATTAAGGACTATTACTTAAATATTATGTTCGTTAAATATTCAACGAATTTTGTAAAATTTGAACTGTGATTAGTATCTAGACATATTTTTGATATTTTGTTAAAAGATAAGCACAAGAAATGAAATGGAGAAGTCTTCCATGTGAACTTACTTTGGCTACTATAGACAACTAAAAAAAACAAAATCTTAAATGTTCCTAACTTTTTTTTAAATTCAGGAATTTAGTGAAGTCAGGAATTTAGTATTATCAGCCAATGCATAGTTTTTATAATAGTACATAATAGTTTTATATAGAGTTGTGTACAACTCTGTCCATCACGACTCTGGAACTCACTAAATGAATAATTAACACTTTTAACCAGAGTATATACACTTATTTATTAAAACTAAGTACAGTGTAACGGTTTCGGAAACTTAACGTCATCTTCATCAGACACTAATTCACTAAAACAGAGAGTTAGTGTCTGATGAGGATAACGTTAAGTTGTCGAAACCGTTACATTGTACTTTAGTTTTAATAAATACTGAAAGTTATATTCTGGTTAGAAGTGTTAATTATTCCTAGAGTTGTGTAATTTTGTATGGGTAATTTCCAGTGAATATTATTCTATTAAACTAATGTTAGATCTTATGAACATGAGAGGTATTCTGCAACTGATAAAGATGCTGTTATAGTACCGAAATGCTACAAAACACTTTTTAATTTTTTTTTTCTTTTTAGTGTATGAACCTTATTTACAATGATATGAAAATTATTGTTTAAAAAATGCTTATGTTATGCTATTAAAATTTTTTGAACATGCCTGATTCATACATTCATTGCATATGCATTGAGTACAGTAAATGATTGATTTTCTTTTCTATTTCTTTCTTTTTTTTTTTTTTTTTTTTTTTTTTTTTTTTTGATCAAAAGATCCAACACATTTCAATCAAAAATGTTCTTGCAGATCTTATATCTGGAAAACTACATGTAGTGTAGCCAAACCCAAACCCAATCATTTAACTCAGTATGACGTGATTATTCCGTAGAAAATACGAAAACTCGATTTAGAGGCCGTACAAATTTTTGTGGACTCTGATACAAAAACTAATTATTGGTCAAGATCGCAATCTTTTGATCCATTTTTTTTTTTTTTTTTTTTTTTGATCATTCCTAAAATTCTTGTTTCAATAATACATACATTTGACATAGAGATGCATATTTATTTAAACATCTAATGACTCATTGAAAGAAAGTCCTTATTCCGTCTACGGATTATCTGCTACGGAATTGATAGTTAATAATTTCAGCCCAAAGAAAATATGTGTGTGGTCAGAAAACTTTATTACCCTCATTGCAAACATGTGTATATGTAATGCACTTTCCTCAAAATAATTTAATCAATTTTAGTATAGAAAATTACTGAATAAAAATAAATTTGAGGAGGGGGCTGGAATATATAATTTTGCACAATAATTTATAACTTCAACTGCTTTTTTTTTTTTTTTTTTTTTTGACAATTTGGTTCTTGTGGGCTATCAACTTTTTCGACCAAGCCCTCATATTTAAATAACTGAAATTTTGTCGGCAACATATGGTTGAGACTTATTCATAAAGCTACACTTTCTTCATTGATATTCTTTCATTTTCTGATAATCATAAAATGAAGGTAAACTCTGTCTTTATAGTAAGAATCTGACCAATTTTAATTCAAAATTTTCCTAAGCAGTAAACTTAACTTCCAGTAATGTTTAACAGTAATCTCTTTTTATTAAGGTCGAAAGTCTTCAGCAAAAGTTGATAGACGAGGCTAGACTTAATGAACAGCTGAAAGAAGAAATTCAAGAGTTGTCCAATGGGAGCAGCTCAGCAACGGTAGATGACCAGGAGGAATTAAGAGAACGAATCAAGACTCTTGAGCTTCAAAGGGATTCTCTTGAAAAGCAAGTTGCTTCACTACAACAAGAAATTATACAAGAACGAAACGCTATAATAGAAACTGCGGTACTACATGATGAAATTGATGGTGTGTTTGTGTATTTGTAGATTGTTTCATTTATACTTTACTGTGCTGAATGAATAATTTGTTCTTCATCTTGCTTCAGAATAGGGAAGTCATGTTATTCGTGTATACAATAAATTTAACACTATACAGTATATAAATATATTTGATTATCGATCCTATGTTTATTTTATACATGTTCATCGTTTAAAACATAGATGCGACTATTCTACGAAAAATTATGTTAAAATATAAAATATAATCACAAATATAAACACTTAAATAGCGTATTAAGTATCAATAAAGCATCCAACGTTGCCAAATTAGGTACAATATGTTTGAAGAAATTGTCCAGTTTCTGGTTATTAAATTATTTAACTTGTGATCAATCAGGTAGACCCCAAAAGCAAATAAAAAAGAATAAAAATAAATAAGATAAAGTAAAGTAAGAAGAACATTTCTGATATTGCTATCTCTCTCGTCTTCTGACCTCTGCAGATGTAGTCATCTTCAATTCTATCGAGAATATTCAAAAGATCCAGAAACAACTCGTGAGCAAATCTGAATGGCAGACTAGGCTACAGAACCCAACCATAACAATTGACAAGTGAAACGCACTTGATAATGTGATCTCAAGTGTGTGTCGTTCCAAATATTCCTTAATTGGACTATTTACTATATACACTTAAACGTTTTGATCCTTCTTGGCCTTACGTAAATCGTCCTGCTTTTCTGTCGAAAAAATTACCTGTAAAACTGGTTTGGAGCATGGAAAGTCAGTACAAATTATAAAGAATAATTTAGAATAATTTGCTCTAATTTTCAAGTATAATAGAACACTTCTAGAGTTAAACCATACATTTATCATGTATTAATGCTTGCATATATACAACGTCTATAACCCAAATAAAAATTAACAAGCTAAATAAAATTCTTATTTGCATTATATTCCAATTTAAATAGAATGGAAAACTAATTAAGCTCTTACTTCCATATTTTCGTCTCCTTGCCTCCTTAAGTTAATCTATCGTTCAGAATAAGTAACGAATTCTCCCTGTTCAAATTATTGTTTAAAAGCTATTTTCATGTTTTATGTTATATTTCATTCTATATTCCAACTAACCAACTATCATATCCTTATCTGCTTGTAATAGTAAACAAAGTACTATTAGAACCCAACATTTTTGTTTCTACGACTGACATAATGAAAGTGTTATATTATTATAATAGCGTCCAATATTGTTAAATTTTACAACTATAATTAGAAGCTCTCAATATAAAAGTTCAGGGAAATATAATTAAGAAGAAAAATCGTTTGTAATTACCGGAAGTTTATAAATAACTGAAGTTTGGATTGATAATATGTAGTGATCTATTATTGTAGAAGAAAGAAATTGAAGTGTGAACTATGAAAAATAAATATAAATAACTTAATTGAATTTTCTAGAACATAAATATGTAAAGACGCTCCAAAAAATTAATTTTGAAGTCTTTGATCGTCATTTCTACGCCATAGAAAGAAAAGAACATAAGAAAATCCAGCTTTCAGCTTGTGGACAGTCTAAGTCACCACAAGTGCTATATTGAATTGCTTACTTTTATATGTGTCCATTCTAGAATACTATGCTGAATCTTATATCGTTTTGTACACAATTGAGTCACATTATTAGAACCGCCTACTTAAGAACTGGAATAAACTCCTTTGGTGGCACAAGATTAGCAAAATGTTGTAGGGCCGATTTAATAGAATATTTATTGAAATCTGAAGTCAAACAGATTACAGAGACGACATTATTTGTTGTAAGCTGTGTAGTGGTGGGATCATTCACCGTACGTTTACATTGAATTGATCTCTAAAATTTCCAGCGGGTAAAAAATAGTACTTGTTACCCACATTGAGCTGGTAATTTTCTTCAACTAGTTTTTCATTATTGTGGCAATATTGCAGGTAACGTTATCGTCTTGGAAGATCCTATCGCCATCAGGGAAGATGGTGAATTGGTATGGATGTACAGTACAGCAAGTATGAGCTGATCACATTCTATAAATACCAGGGGACCAAGGGAATGCCATGAAAATATATCCTAGATCATATCGCTGCCACCTTCAGCCTATGCTACGCCAATTCGCGTATCAGAATATTTACTTTCCAACCTTTTACGTCTGATACACCAACATCCTCTATTCGGTAAAACTAACATCCAGACTCATAAGAGAAGGCGTTATTCATTAGGGTGCAATTTTCATGATTTTCAGATTGCAGGTCTTTTGTCATGAGTTATCGTGAACATGCTCTTACTAAGCATCGACTGCAAATCCCATACCCAACCAAGTTCTCTGAACTGTTGTTTTCTTAGAAGCATGTCTAGAAGCTTTCTTTTCCGTCATGAAGCAACATATATTTGGACTCAACCGGTCCTCATAAATTCTCGAAAGGCGCACGCCTCTACGACAATGACTCATGGCGTCTCACAGCTTGATCTGTTTGTCGAAATTGTTCCATTAGTCACGATGTACACTCATGTCCAAAATTATTGTCGCATGTCTATAAATATGTTTTTGTATTAATATTATTTGATAACGAATTCGCACGGTATTTCTTATAATGTTAGTATGTGTATAGTCGGCAAATACATGTATGTGGTAAATTTCATATATAAAGAGCAGTAAATAAGAACAATAAAACGAAAATAAACCTTCCTTGTCCATTTAGCAAAATTTTGATTTACTCATTCTAATTTTCGTATGTATAATTCTTTTCCTATGAAATTTACCACAAATATACATTTCCCGATTATACACATAGTATCAATGTTAAAAATACCCTGCAAAGTCATTATCAAATTATATTATTGCAAGAAGACAGTTATAGATATGCGACAATCATTTTGGACATGAGTGTACGTTTACTACAGACGCACGAGAATTCTTCACAATTTTAGATTTTAGTAATTCTATTAATATCCAGTATCTAATGATCCATCTTGGATACCGTTATTAATATCCAATGATCATACCTATTCTTAAATGGAACAAAGCATTTCCTTTCCCCACTATAGCTAGTGTTGATCTATTTGACATACAGCCACATCCGCCCTATGTGCACACTGAATTTTACCTTAACATGTGTCTTATTTCATTGGTTAATCGCACATGATGTCAGAAGTAGTTGGCGGTTCTAATAATGTATCTCGACTGTGTATTTTGAATAAAAGTTTTGTGTCATTTAATTTTGTACATGAATTCATCAATACACATTTTTTTTTTAATTATATGTATTACACTTTATGCGAGTTATGAATGTCTATGTCTTCGTAGTTAGAAAAATTAAAAGAGGGCATTGAGCATATTTATTTAAGGCCAATTAGTATTAAAGATTAAAAATGAAGAATAATTATTAATTAACATTCTAAAATTTTAAGGTATCTTACAACTCATTCAATATAAGCTTTCGAAAAATATATTAGTACCTTTTTATCAGTAATTTTTATTTATTCACACAATAAAATGTTACATAAAAATTATTTAATGGTACTCATATCAAATATAATTCCTGTTTTGATATATTTCTTTCTGAAACTGACTTCTGAAATAGCGTTGAAAAAGGATCTTGAACGAGAAAAGAGCTCAAAGAAGCAGGCGGAGTGGGAATGTCAAGAGCTGGAGGAACAAAATTCAGAATTGTCATGCAGCGTCAGAAAACTACAAGAACAAGTCTTAAATCTTCAAGACGAATACACGGAAGAAAAGAATAAGGTATTCACATTGAATTCATTAACCAAATACTCTTATTAAAATAAAATCCAATGTATATAATCTTTTTTTTTTCTTTTGAGTATAAACTCAGTTGTGAATTTTAGAATATATTTTAGAATAAGCTACATTTTCTTTCTTTCTTTCTTTTTTTTTCTTTTTTCTTTTTTTTTTAAGCTTAAGAGCAATTTGGTATAAAAAGGAATAAATAACAATATTTCAGCTTATAACTTTTAAAATTATTGGCTTTATTATCTTCTGTATTGTTTCTGATTTTACTTTGGAAATACTTTGTCTTTCTTCATTTTGATGATGGGTGTTGAAGTAAAGAAAAAGCATAGCAATAAAATTTTATTTAAAGAATTTTGGAAACCGTATAATAAATGCCTTGCATAATGCGTTGATTGGTTCCACACTGTGCAAAACCACGTTGTTTCAGGTCTATTTACAATAAATTGGAATTGAAACTGCTCATCACGAAAATTTAAGATTATAAACAATAATAATAATAATAATAATAATAATAATAATAATAATAATAATAATAATAATAATAATAATAATAATAATAATAATAATAATAATAATAATAATAATAATAATAATAATAATAACAATAATAATAATAATAATAATAATAATAATAATAATAATAATAATAATAATAATAATAATAATAAATAGTTATTTCTGAAAAATATGAATGGCAACTCTCTTGCTAAATCGTGAATATATGAAATAATAAAGTACACATTAAAGCAAAACCCACATTGTTCAGAACTGCTTATACAAAGTATTTCTGTACTGTAATATTAACATTTCCCCCTATTATTTTTGAACAAATATTTCTGACACAAGATAACACATATGGGTTAAACTGAAACATACATATATAATTCTGATTACGTAGTTGTGGTATACATTTCCAAACAATTGTAACTTATCTCCTAGTATAACGAGTGTACGCTCGTGTAGTGTAGTCGAATTCTGATTTTAAGTTTGTGTGTATTAAGTTAAAATCAACTCAGATAACATTAGTATGTTATATTTGCAAGTACTTGCAAAGTATTTGTGAGTTGCATTTGCAAGGGGCATGTCTGATTTCTTACAACACACGTGCTTTCAATTTTTTTTTCAGTTGTAATCTTATTTCATTGGTTTATCTCTTACATACTACATATTACTTAAAAATAATACTTGTTACACCTTTCTTTTCACCTATAGGCCGTAGCATATCAAAGAAAGTACGAAGCAGAACTTGATTATGCAGAAAGACTAAAGAAAGAGGTGGATGAATTGAGCGTCCATCGAGGGCCTTCAGAAGAAGAACAAAATGAGATTATTACAAAACTTGAAAAGGAGATGAAGTTTTTGATGCAGAGAATTTCTGAGCTACAGGAAGAACTGTCCAAGGACAAGAGTAAACTTACTTCTCTACAAGAAGAAGTTACTAGTAAGAAATACTTTTAATTAGACAGAATTACAGTAGTAGATCACTGAAACATTTTTTTAAAATAAAAATCTTTTCTTCAATTCTGATTTCATATAATTCTCTTCAAAGGTTTGGTATCATGGTTTATCCAATTCACCTTTTATATTTTACTTTACTTTATCTATGTAAGTCTCTCTTACATCTCATTCCACGTTCACTCTTCTTCTTTCACACTCTTTTGTTATATATATATATATATATATATATATATATATATATAGTGTGTGTGTGTGTGTGTGTATAGATACCGTGTCATCGCTTTCATTTCTTTTACTTTACTATTTCCAAAATTAATTCACCAAAATCATTTCCAGTTTATCATGATTTTTTTTAGACTACAGAATACAATTAAACTAATGTTATTTATTTTTTTGTACGATACATCAAGTTGGTTGACTGGTTACTTTGAAGTTCAGCGTCTCTTAAATCCGATTTAAACTACTCACTGAGCAAAACAATACGTTTACTGTAAAAATTATTCACGTGTAACAGTTTCGCCAACTGTCCACTTGGCTTCATCAGACCAGACACTATCTGCGTCTGATGGAACCAAGTGAATAGTTGACGAAACTGTTACACGTTAATAATCTTTTACAAGAAACGTATTGTTTTGCTCATCGAGTAGTTTAAATCGGTTTTAAGTCTACTAAAGCAAAGTTTGTACAATAGAAAATATTACAGTCAGTGTCTCTATTTAGTACTGGAACAACACTAGATGTTGATCTACAGGTTAACGTAGAATCCAAAACCATATGAACTCCTACGGGAATCGAACTCGATTCTCTGTAACAAGTCAGTAATACTAATTTGTGCACGAGGGATCTCTTATGAAACGTAAAGGATCGCTACAATATAATATAAGAAAACATTGTTCACAATGTGGAAACGTTTCGTCTTAAATCACTGTAATATTTTCTTCTGCGAGCTCAGACGTTTCTAATAGCATATTTTTTAAAGAAAACATTCTTGAAGAGCTTAAATATTGTTGTAACAAATTATAGAATTTCGCTAAGTTTTAAGTTATTTTTAAACTGTAATGCGTATTTTGTTGATTTCTTAAAATACAATATTTCTCAAATAACAGATCACTGAAGACATCTGAAAATATTACAGATGAAAATATTATGGTGATTTAAGAAGATGAAGAGTTTTTACATTGATAATAGTTTGACTATTTTCTTATATTAAATGAAATGTATTTAATTTCCTTTCATTCTACTTGTCTATCCTTATTTACTATTTCAACTTAAACCTCTTTAGAAAACTTGACCAACTCAAACTAACTCAGATATTAGATTGACTAACTGAAATTGAAATACTGTATTCAAATTAGATGTCATGAGTTAAAATTTCTCCACTGTTTATATTAATAACTTTGGTTGAACATTATTAATTATATGGACTTCGGTTGATTTCTTACTATTACATAATATTAGGCAAACAATACTACTGAATACAATAAACAAGAATCAAATTTTCACACTGAGTTAGGTTACTGAAGTTTAGTTACATTAGAAAGCTTTTTTTAAAAAAAAAAATACTTAAGAAGTTTGCTTTGATTAAGTTGATGCAATTTAAATTTGAAAATTTACTTTAAATATTTTGAAATAAAGTTCACACAATAGTCTGTTTACCACCTAATTCTTAACTTAAGAGTCATAAACTATGCAAGGAAAACATTGCAATAAATTAAATGTGAAAATACTAAGAGTAAAAATATTACTTTGTATATCAGAAATTAAAAATATTACTGAAGTTTCATAGAGTATTTGTAAAGATGTGTAATCAAAGTTCCGTACTGTTTCCCTTATTCTACGAGTATGTTTTTGATACATCTTCATAAATACTTTTTGTCATTTCTAATTGAACTGTTTTAAACACTCTTAAACAAGATCGCAAACATATTTAAAGTAATATGTTTTGCAAGTTTGTAATTAAGATTTAAGAGAGGTGAGGAAGTAAATAGAGCTCTTTAGAATATAAATGCAGGTATTTGAAATTTAAGAAAGATTAAATAGTACATAAATGATCAATTCGTACAAGTTTTCTAAAAAAAAAAAAAAAAAAAAAAAGGGCAATGATATTATAAATTTTCTTTATTGATATTTACGTAGTTCGAATTGTAAACAAAACTTGATATTAACTCAGCTAATTTATGTTTATATTTGCACTGATCTCGGATTAAAGAGTGTAAAAACTCATGTTCAGGAAATTAATATTTTCATTGCTATATTTGGCTCAATTACAATAATGAAACTAAGTTGTATTCTAATTTACATATTACTTGTTTCGATAACTGTATCATGTAATACATGTACAGATACACAAAAATTATTGCAACATGCATTATTTACATGAAACAGTAAAAATGCTACTAAAAGAGTAGTACCTTCGTCTGTAGCAGGAAATATTTATTACAGAATACCAACATTCTTTAGAAGAAGAGCGTAAAGGAAGAACAGTTGCAGAGATCTTATGTAAGGAAAAAGACAAAAGAATTTCCATATTGATGACTGAAGTTCACAAAGCAAAAGAGGAACTAAAGAAGGTTGAAAGCCAATACAATGAGGAGGTAACTATATTTCCAAAGTTTATGTTTATGTTGTAAGACAATAATGTTGTAGAAAAGTGTTAAAATGAATTATCATCAATTCATTAAGATGGTCTGAGTTAAATCTATTACTTTCCTTAGAAGTGTTTGAGTCACACTTTACTTCTAGTGTTTGTTAGCAACCTAAAATGAGGGGTAGGTTATTAAAAATCTTGCAGAAGCGGTTCGTGAGAGAAATCGTATCGGAAAAAATAAAAGATTTATCTCTTCATATTAAGGAAATAAAAATAATCTAATATTCTCGTTCTTGTATACATGTTCTTTCTTTAGTTTAAAATACTAGAACTTTGTTTTTCACCGGAATGACTTCCTCAGAGCTGCACCTGACCTGTCTCTGTGGTAAGAATACTTCATTCTTTTTTCTGTCTGTCTTTTTATCTTATAATTATAAGAATCAAACCAACATCTACATATAAGAAAATGGGTACAGTTCTCACACTGATCTTCACTGTATTATTCAACAGAAGCTGATAATTCACACTTTATCGCTTATTTATGTTATTTTTATAACATCATCTAATTTTTATCGAAAATCTTAAGTATTTTTCTTAATAACAATATAAAAATAACAATTTTGGATGATGTCACCAATAATTTGATGATCAAAAGTTTAAAAAATGTGTGCGAGAATGAAGATAAATGTTACATACCAAATTGATATATCTGTTTAACAAAATCTGTATTAACTAATTTATTCCCTATTATGGTTTGTTTAGAACGCTAAACTAACATTAGTGCCCTATATTTTGCTATTTTACACCAATATTCCTGGACAAACACACTGCAGCTACTCAGTTTTCCCTAAATAAATTTCACGTGTTTCTTTATCATTTATCTCAAATACACTACCACTTATAGACAGAAATATCTTGACGTCGAGAGTTTTTGTCATAGGTAATGCCATGACTCCTCAATGTCTGATAATATGTTCAATGATTCTAGACAGTTCTTTTCGAAATGATCTTCAGTATACTCTTTTCTACTCCTTCATTTCCAGTACTCTTTCAATAGATATTTTATTCACTCATCTAACCCCATTTTCAACATTCTTCTATAGCTACGTTTGAAAACTTTGATGGTGTTGATAAAATATTTGTCCACAAATGATCTCAGGTAAGCAATAATGCATTAAGTCTTGTTTAGCATAATAATGTAAAATTCCTATTATTCTTTATTTTAATTGAAAATTTTAGGTATCATTTAACAAATTGGTCACAAATTACTTCATAATTATCGATATTACAGTGCTGTAAGAATTTATACTATTATTACATTTCATTAAAATCAAACTAGGTAAAGTCTCTCCGTGAGCAAGTACAGGAAGAACAAAAGCGAATGAATAATACAGAATTTGAAGTAGGCAGCAAATTATCAGAAATGGACGATTTGAAGAAACGGGAAGAACGTCTTACTCGAGAATTAAACGGTATGAAAGAAGACAACAAATTTCTTGAGGAGGAGGTTGCTAGACTTAAGAAGGAACTGGGAATACAAACTGACAAACTAAAGGAAATTAGTGAAGAGCTTGAGGAGGAACAATATAGTGCTGTAAGTGTATTTCGTCAACAATATTAGTATAAAACGTAAATCTCTGTTAAGAAAGTTGTTTACATCGAGCTTCCTGATTAAACAAGGTACGTACGTGGCAGACTTATTGAGACAAGACAGTAGTGTAAAACATAAAATAGTCAAATCTATTGTTATCCAAAGCTACTACTATTGCCATTCTTAGTGAACAAGAAGAAACAAGTATAATATTTAGAATATTCTATACTCTGAGCATTAATGGCTTATCTCCCTAACTAATTATTATAAGCGTCGATGAATCTTGCTCAGCTCTTAAGTAACTGGAATACTAATAGTTATCGATAAAGCAAATATGACTATCCCTACGATACACTATACTGTGCTGACAAATTTTAATAGTATTTTATAATTATGTACCTATGAAATGTTGTTATTATTTTGGGTTTCAAATAGTAATATTTGTATCTCTGATGCTTAATTCATAAATAAGTTTGTTTTTCTTAGGCACTGCTTTTATATATATATATATATATATATATATATATATATATATATATATTGAATGGTGTTGTATTTATAAAATATTATTATCATTCTTAATGTGTCGAGGTACAGTATACATACTATTAACCTGCCTTAGCTAGTATAACGTACAATCAATGATATTTGCTCATACGTATACAAGAAAATATCAACCAACAATGAGTTTTACTACTATATAATTATAATGCATTTTTCCCTTCTTCCAACAATTTTAATAACCTCTGAACTATGTTTCCATTTTCCAATAACCTATTTCGAACACGTGAGAGATCCAATTGCACAATTTACAATAACATCAAATATACGACGCTAACGCTCTCGCCTTCGGTGCGAGCGGTCCCGGGTTCGATTCCCGGTGGGGCCACTCGGTCGAAAAAGTGTAAAACGCTTTTTCAGGCCAGCCACCCTGAATGAGGTTTTCCTGGGTTTTCCTCATTCACACCAGGCAAATGCCGGGGTGGTACCTCACTTATAGGTCCCAGACCGCTTTCTTCCTTCCCCATCCTTCTTCCTTCCCTTTCCCCGGACTGTGTGCTCGCCAAGGGACGTCATCTCTCAAAATGTGGCGGGCTAAATGGGCTTAGATGCTGAAAGTCCAGAAATCTAAATCCTAATCCTAATCAAATGTACGATACTACACATAATCCGGATCATTAACTCATTTCAAATTATTAAAAAAAAAAAAAAAAAAAAAACTTATAACTGACTATTCTTTCTAACAAGGCATGTGTACAAATTTAAACACTTTTACATATCCTAACATTCTCCCGGATCTATCTAAAAGCTGAATCGAAGTGCTGATACAAGCTTTCTATCTGGCAACTTGCAATTCTTTATTTTCTTTTTCTGTACCTTGAGTTGCTCCTTGACCTTTGCCATATCCATAAACAACTGCTCTTTTTTTTATCTCCTCAGACCAATAACACACAATGTTCCTCATACCGTTTCTAACTAACTCTTCATTTCGTTTCTTTAATTTCTCAGAGATATATTACAAAACTTCCTGTTCATTATCTATAATTAACTGTTCTTCTCGTTTCATAAATTCCTCTTTCATGTTGAAATATACTTCTGTTTTTGAACCTTCTTCTTCTTTTACTTGAGTATGTTTCCTCTTCTTTTTACTTGAGTATGTTTCCTAGTATCCATTTCTTCCTCAGGGTTGATCTGGACCTACTGATACTAAGGTACCCATCTAATTGTTTACTTTCTATAGTAGAACACCTAATTCTTATTCTGGATACACCGAAGACACTTTTAAAGTTCCCCCTCTCTACAGAGAAATGCAAAATAATATTTGCTGACTCCATTCTTTACACTATTATAGGGTGTATCCTCTACTATAACCAATTGTGCCTCATGGCTCAACTGTAATGTAGTCAGTAATCCTTGTTTGCAGACAAATGAAAAATGTTTTTCCTTGTGGCACAAGAAATATTCTTTTTCATATGCAGGACACTTGCGAAGCTTATGGTATTGCGGTACAATGGCAGCACATACTTTTTACTTCTGAGTGAATTGAATTTATAGACCTCTTGTAGTCTGTCAGATTTTCTAAGACATATTACAAATGGTGGAGGATCTATTTAATTATGGATCCGATGAATGAACTGCTATTTCTTCTATCATACAAGGAAATTGTACCATCTCTAAGAAGTTTGCCATACTTTTAGCAATTAGCATTCTTTTAATTGAGTTACTGGCTAATTCGGAAACAAACTGGTCACGTAAAGTAATCTCTTAATATTGTTGAAAGTTGCATGCAGTAACTCGCCTCTGAAGCACATCTACAAATTGCATAATCGTTTGATTAACCTGTTGTTTAGAAGAATGGAATCAATGATGTACCAAGTCATTGTAGTCCAAACACACTGTACTAAAGGTCCATATCAACTTGTTTTAGGAGCATTGTCCAGACCTGCGCCATTGTTGCATTCATAAAATAGTATTATCGTATTTTAATTATTTATTATATATTGTTATGTGTCGAAGTATAATAAAATTAATCTACACCTTAGCTAGTGCAACGTGCAGCCGAATTACATCGAACCTCAATAGCAATATTTATTCATACATACAAGAAAAAATCTACCAACGATGGGTTTTATTACTATATAATCATAATGCATTTCGCCTATGCGTTGTAATTATAACTATTTTAATAACTTCTTAACTATGTTTCCATTTTTCAATAACCTATTTCGAACACATAAAGCATCCAACTGTACAACTTACAATAACATAAAATATACGATACTACATATAATTTCAGATCTTTAACTCATTTCATATTATATAAAACAAATTTATCACAGACTATTCTTTGTAACGACGAAGCATGTGTACGAATCTCAACCCACTTTTACCTATCCTAACAAGTCGCTACTATTAATTATCATCTACTGATAATCTATTAATTAGAATGTAATTGTTATTAATGTTATTAACGTTCGTAATCTTTATTTTTACGCTATCATTTTTTTATTATTTTTTTAGCTCATTGATTTATGCAAGGGGAAATTATTTTCCTGTTTACTGTAAAATGAACTGCAATGTGACTACTTTTTTCTTTAAGTCGACTTAAATATATATTTTGCTTTTTCTAAATGAATTTGTATTACGACCTATATATAAATTTAACATTACTTACATTAAACTTGATTACTAAATATCAAAATTATAAATAACGAAATTTAATTTTCACAAAGTATGGGGCATTTAAATAGATTTAAGAAGAAATCAGTTCATTAAAAATTCCAGTTCAGTTCAAAGAAAACAAAACAAAACAAAACAAAACAAAACAAATAATAATAATAATAATAATAATAATAATACTTCCCCATATGAATCAATGGACTAAAAACACATGACAGATAATATGAAAATGAGATGAGTTGAGTTTAACGTCACTTTCAGCTATATGGGACGGGACCTATTGATTAACATGGAATCCTAACCACATGAGCTCCCTCCGGAAATCGAAGCCGGACCTCCCACGCCAAAGGTGCGTACGTTAACTGTTTAGCCACGAAGGAGGTCGATAATATAAAAATATTCGTTTACAAAGATGGGGAGAGAATTTTTGCTTTTGAGAATCATTTTTTGAACTGTATAAATAAGTTAGAATATAACAAAACTCATTGTTGTATTTATTAATAATTACGCATAATAATGTTACACATAATGCAATAATTATAAATTTTTGTTTTGTAGACAATGTTTAGAACTCGGTCACAAGAGGCGCAATTGGACCTTGAAAAACAGCGTTCGGATATTTACCAGTTGCAGGAAGAAATAAATGAATTGAAGCATCATTTACATACAACAACCCAACGAGCAGAAATGGCGGAGGAGACAATCGCTGAATTAGACGAAGAGAAAAGGCAATTGGAAAGAGAGAAAAGCGAACTCATTGCCAAACAAGAGGAACTTCTTACGGACAAAGACAAAGCTATTCAGGCTGTAAGTACTATCATTTTAATCTTTATTCGTTTTCACTGAATCATAATTAATTATCTGATACACTGTATAATTTAATTTAATTTTAACATGTTAATGACAAGCATAACTATACCTGTAAAAAGAACTACAACACAACTGAAGCTCCAATAAGTCACTCGAACGGAAACATTGTAGCATTTGAAGTTATTATATTTGCTATACAAATTATTCATGATGAGATTATTTGTGTATATGTTTTCAGGGAGTTACAGATAAGTTTAACCACACCATCCACCATTATATGATTTTTCATTATATAATGGAACCATGAGATGTGATTGTTGATGTAAATACATAAAACTACTGAGGAAGGTGAGAGTAGCCATTGAAACTTTCAGCATTAATATATAGTTAAATGCATTTCTGAGTTTATTTTAACAGTTATAATGATGTGTGAGTTTAATTATTTTAGTAGTAGCATCTTTGTTATTTTGTTACAGTGTTAGTGGTTTAATCATTGCTTGTCTATCGAAGACCAAAGGAAAGATAATCTATTTTCTCAGAATTTAGAATACGTAATGAAAGTTAACTGATTCCTGGATACGAATCCATACCGGATTCTCAATTGGATTGTATTTATAGGAAGGAAAACCTAAGAGATCTGCTGAAACGAAAAGTTTAAATGTAAAGACGTTCATAAATAAATATTATGACAAATTTATTACATTAACGAGGCGTAAGTGGAGGGAAAATATTTCCAATAAATGAACATTTTTCACTTCTCTTTATTACGGAAAAATGGTTTATCCTTAAAATCGTGATACTGGACCTTAAAATCGTGATACTATTAAAATAAAGAGCTATACCAAATGTGATACATAGATACTTCATGGTACAGCACAAGGATAAAATGACACACTTTCAGCTCTGTGCAAAGTGAGACAATGTCTCGGAAGTCTAGCTGATCATACAAAGGACTGAATCAGGTAATGCCATCATGGACGTCAATAACTACTACAACATGGTGAAGTATAGTGAGAAAAATACGTTAGATATCTTGCTAGGCATCACAAGCCATATAGTCTCGACACATTTTGACACAAATTGTAGCCGCAGGGGCTAGCCATTGTGTAATCATAGACCACAGGAATTCAATATATGAGTTGTCAGTCGTTTGCTCTGGCCAATGAAGCAGTGAAATGAAAACATCCAGGAATTTCCAGACGTTGCGTATCACATGCGATCGAGCATTGATTATTAGTAAAGAACTATTCAGGATCTGCGGAAGAAGGATCATAACATACTCGAATACCTAAGCATTAGAGTGGTGGCTTCTCAAATTGTCGTTAATGGATATTTGGAATGTTTACGGAATCCAATAATACTCCATTCCATTTTTGGTTGTATCAGCCCGGTGTGAAAATGCAAAATGTATACTACTCACAATATGTCAATACAGAGCCTCCAGACAATGATACAATCATCAATGTGCAGCAGACATAAAAAGAGTCTGTTGGGGGAAAATGAAATTTTTAATTTAATATCCTACGATTATGCCCTTTAGGATAAGGAAGATCGATAAATGATGGAAAATGATTATTTAAGAATTAGAGGTATAAGATGTAGAAGGAAACAGAGGACCCCAAGAAAACCCACGGGCCGGTATTTCCCGCCACAAACACATATGACCTAATTAGAATTATTGATTTCTCGAACCGCTGAGCCATCAAACTTCCAGAATTATTTGACATTATGCCATTTAAACCTCCATGCGCGACGTTCCCGACTTCATTTCAGTTACAGGCATCTCTTGATCTATTGTGTGCAGTCAAAGGAAGCCATAGCAAGAGGCCCGTGAAAAAGATACTCCGCCACTTCAGATAACGTAAACTTGACCATACACTAATTGCTGTACACAGAATCTAGAATTAGTGTGTGGCTGTTGGGATGTTACTGTATCGTTCAAAATAACAATACACACAAGATTTCTCTCTTCTCGTTCGATGATGTAGGGTTTCCGTTGGAATTTTTGACATTATTGGTGTGTTCTTCTTACTCAAGCCATCCATTCAATTTTTACATTACTGTAGCTGTATTCCACTCAACAGGGGGATTAATTTCACTTAAGAATAATTCACAGTCTTGAGATACCAAATTTTCCTCGTGACCAATAGAAAATCTGATTATATGACAAACATATTTCAACCTTTGTTGTACAGTAACCAAGAATAACGTAATTGCGCCTTTCTGTCCTTGTCTTGGTTACAGTTATGAGAAATGCGATTGGTCAATATGTGTTCTACACAGTCTGCAAGTTTTAGATTGATAGGATCTTTGTTCCTAATGTTGCAAAATGAAATTGGAATGAAATCTTTCAGTTTGACATCCTACGATTATGCCCATTAGGCCAAGGCAGACCGATGATTAAGGCAAGTTAATGATGAGGAAGAATTTGATGAAATGAGAATGTAGAAGGAAACGGGAGTACCCGAGAAAACTACCGACACTTTGTCCACCACAAATTTATTTGGCCGGGGATCGAACCAAGGACCCCCAGGCACCAGAGGTAAGCACTTTACCACTGAGTCACCGTGCTCATCCTGATGTTGCAATTTTAAAGACCAGAAGAATAAAAAACTCTAAATTTCCTTTGGAATATTTCTAAAAAAAATAAACATTTTGAGAAGAACCCTGTGTTACACATGTAAAAAGATCTCAATCTCATTGATATTACGTAACTTCATTCATTTAGCTTAATCTCATACACAGGAAGAAGCATGTATAAGAAAATGTATAATTAGAAATTAGGTTTATAATTAGAAACCTATATGAAAATTAGGTTTATTTTTCTTTTTATTTTTATCTTCATTAAAATCATTAAATCAAGTTCACTTAAAGCAAATACCCCAAAACACTTCAATAGTATCATATATTTCGAAATTTGTTGGAATTACAGTTGCCAAACATAAATGATTTCGGGAAGGCTTTTTTTCACGTTATTATAGAAAAAAATGTAACCTTGTTTTTGTAAAATTTCTCTGAGTTTCACCGTAAATGAAAACGTTATTTTCCTACACTTTTGAAAATACATGATAATCGCGGTTAAAATGTTTTCTTTCCTGTTATTGCTTATATGAATAATTTCTGGAAGAATTCATCAAGAAAAGAAAAATTGATGAATGTTTTAAACTAGAATAGTTTCTCTTGATCTCAGCATACTATACAAATTGTACCATTCATTTGGAACTCATTACGAAGAGAAGTTTTATCTGAGGAGCAATGTTGAACGTGATTGCACACAATGTATACTTCATCACTGTCGAACAGTATAGAGTGAATATTTGAAGATTTGTAATTAGGATTAAGACAAATACGAACGAACTAACTAACTAACTCTATGGCCTATGGAACCCGGAGGTTCAATGCCGCGTTCACAAAAGCTCTCCACTGACTTCTATCCTTAGCTAACTGCATCCAGTTTCTACTTTGTATTCCAATCTCTGCGAGATCCATCTTAATATTGTCCTCCCATCTGCGCCTAGGTCTTCCTAATGGTCGTTTTCCTATGGGTCTACCAGTCAAGACTTTGAAAGCGTTTCTACTTTCTTCCATTCTAGTTACATGACCTGCCCACCTAAGCCTCCTAGACTTGACGACCCTAACAATGTTGGGTAGACCATATAAATTATGTAGTTCCTCGTTATGAAGTTTCCGCCATTCCCCATTCCTGTTCCTCTTGGGTCCGAATATTCGTCTCAGGATCTTGTTCTCAAATACTTTCAGTCTATGTTCTTCCCTCAGAGTAAGTGACCATGTTTCGCAGCCATACAAAACAACAGGCATACAATACAAATACGATAAGAATAAAAATACTTTTTTTTACTTGCTCCGTTATTTTAACAGAGCTGCTCAACTGTATTCTTTGCAGTTTAGTTTCTTGTACGCAGAATGCTTTCCAATTTAAAAGAAGACAATTCTACCGTTGAGGCATTGAGAAACATTGTACAAGTTGGTCTTCACCAAACTTCGTGTAGGTGGAATTTAATCAGTGGGTAGTAAGTAAAAAAAAACTTTAAAAAACGATGCTAAGTTTTATAACCAGAAACAGGGAGATTGAGACTGACGTTTACCTTAAAATTAAAATAAAAATGAATCTACCTAAGAAGTCTTTACACTATAAACCCACGATTTAACGGATCTCGAATCAATGGACTTAGAATTTAACGGACAGAATTTGATTAATACAAAAAATATAGTTCGGAGAAATGTGTTGAACTGTTTCAGACAATTTATATTTTTTTTATTATTATTATTGAGAAACAATGTTCTATAGAAAAACAATTGAGGCTTAAGGTTTTATTTCACCATTCTCATATACAGTTCTGTGGAATTTTTGGTTACTATTATGGTATGTGCATTAAATTTTTACATTTGCATTATACAACACAATTTCAAGTGTAATATCGTATTTTAAATACATATTAGAATAAATGTGAATCAGGATTTAAGAAACTTCCGATTTTACCAGTGGTGCATATTGTTTTGACGGCTTAGTGTGCCACTGACCTTGATAATACATTAATGTTATTATTAACAGTTGTTATTGTAGTAATATTAGAATAATAATAATACATAAAGTATACATAACAGTGAAGAAAGGTTAGAAATGTTTTGCAGTCATTTATCTTCTGCAACTTTTATCACAAACTACCCACCATAATTCTTTAAAAAGAAGCTCCTAGTTAGCGTATGCCCAAGAGAGCCGGGTTTGTTTCTCAGTCGGAGCTCATGTTAGGATCCTATGTTAAGCTGTAGATCAACCTCTCATAGCCTCGCTGCTGAAAAGAACGCTATACTTTAATCATCCAACCAGACAATAAGTTTTTTAAAGGAGTAGTTTGCATTGCGTTGTGGTCCGCAAATTTTTGTGAAGGTTGAATAGGAATTAGACCCTCTGTTATTTAATCTTAAATCCATAGTTATTGTTTGTCTTTTAGGCGTACAAACCTAGTATAATCACTGTACTCTATACCAAAAATGCCCACAAAGAAAGAAAAAAAAATTTTTTTGTAGTATCACATTTTCCCGCTAGATGGCACTCTCCATTAGTCACACACTATCACTCACATCCACTTCCGAAGAGAAAGGAAGAAAACTACCTTGATCCACAGTCCAAATCCACGGAAACTGTTAAACTCAGACGCACTTAGACCTGCCAGCCAGCCTGTCCGTAAATACAGTCTTACGACGGAGCAAAGATGAATGCGTGCGAGTTTTACAATTCTTGCTGTGAAGACTAGCCTGCAATATTTCCATGATTGTCAACTGTCGAATCTCGTAAGAAAGCGGGGGCATAGGGGATCAGTGGTAGAGCGCTTACCTCTGGTGTGCCCAATAAGTTGACAATATCATATCCATGGGTTTTCTCGGGGTACTCCCGTTTCCTCCCGCATTCATTCTACTGATTCTTCCATCGTCATTCACTTGCCTTAATCGCTCATCTTCCTTAGCTCAAAGGCATAACCGTGGGACATTAAACTGGAAGATTTCATTTCATTTCATTGTCGTAAGAAAGCAAGACGGATACCCATTCAAAGCCGATAATGATCGTGTCTTAGTACGTATTCACGTTCATGAATAGTTCAGAGAAACTTGTAATATTCAAAAAAGATAATAAAATATAAACTTATTAATTTAATTTAGTTTATATGTGTTTCATTAACTTTTCTTTATAATGTTATAGGATATTGCCAGTATCCCCCGTAGCCTATAATATACGTCACTGGCGGACATTCTTTCGCCCCAATTAGTACATTAAATAGATGGTTTACTGTACTAATATAATTTCTTCTAATTCTACTTCTTTAATTAATGTTTATCCTTTGATCTCATCTAGGAATATAAGGAGAAAGAAACTGAATACAAAAGAACGATAAATGGATTACTTCGAGAGAAATCTATGTTGAACACTAGGATAAGCTTCTTAGAACACAAAGGTAGGTTACAAAGTATAAATATGTTACAACATAATTACTATTTGACATCGTAACTGACATTTATTATTATACGGTTTAAAATTTTACTAACACTAGTGCTGCCTAGCATAGTAGAAGCGAGCAGATTTTTTTTATTTCTTTCTTTCAAGTGGAAAATATTACTATCCTTCTCTTGAATACTAGTGATTTCACAATTAACAAATGGGAATAATTTTTAAGTCTAAATAGAAATTTACACTACATTTTGTGAATATCCTAGAAGCACGACAAGCATCTTGAGGCATTTTCTTAACAATGTTGAATACCTACACCATCTTTTTTTAAAAAAAAAAATAAGAAAAGACCACATGAGTAATTATTTTTCTCTCTTTTTTGAAATGAATTCGACTTTTCATGATCTGATTTTACTAATTTCTTCTTTAAGTCAAGTCTGTTTAAATGTCTTTTTTTATTTTTTTTTATGAATTTGTATTATATCAGGTTGTCTAAAAAATTTTGAGCTTTCGAAGATCAAAATTGAGAATACATTTATTGTGATTTAAAAATAAGATTATGAAAGCACATACGCACGATTTCGTTCCATAACTTTCTACCATTTTCCCGGAAACACCATAATCACGTCGCTGTATAACTGTGATTTCTGGTCAAAAATTTAATACATGATTTTTACAGGTCTTTTTTGAAACTAACTTAATACTATTCGGGAAGTTTTGCAAAGATCGAAACAAATAATAGTCTGCGCTATACAGTGGATGTATTAAAATTTCCCAGTCAAGTTCTCTTAAAACAGGTTATAAATACATGCGGCCTCACGTTGTCAACGTGGTATACGACGCCTTTTCTCTTGGCCAGCTCTGTCTGTTTCTTTTGACTTGCTAGGTGGACTCGAATTAATTATCGATAATACATGTCCGAGTCTATCGTTCGGCAGCAGATCGTGATGAACGATGCTCTTCTAGTCCTAACGAATCCAGAGCATAATCTTCCTGGGAGTCAGTGTGGGCCTTGCCACAGACTTGGGAGCTTCTTCTCACTTCTTTTTCACACACCATTGTCGTAGTTTATCCACTATTCATCAGTCGTGATGAACCCCTTCAAAAATGGTTCAAATTCGTTGCGTTTCATTGGAGATTCGCAGATAGGATTCGATCAACTAAATATTTTTCAGTTGATTATGTGATACCCAAACATCGGGGTTTTTTTAGTAACCAGCTATCTCCAAATGGTTTAACACTGTTTGGTGATGGAAGTTTAGGTCATTTACTCGACTTTTACTAGAATATCATTCACTTTTGCTGTGATTGGTCACCCACTGCGATAAGTATCTTGGACATCGAAATTTCCAGAATGAATTGAACTATCTTTTGGCTCTTGCTTTCGATAAGGTATCTTGCTCATAAACAGCGCAAATTTCTTCTTGGGCCAGTGCACCATTCGTACCTTTATCAAAATAAAATTGAAAAACAGCGCATTTTTGCGGAAAGTTCGCTCATTTTCACGGCGCAATATCTAACGTCTAGTTATAAGAATTCTACAATTTTTACACTTCTACGAGATTCAACTGTAAGCTGTTGAATGACGTTATGCTTGTTGCGCTGCGAGTCATATACCTTGAGATTTAGGATACTAACGCCATCTTGTGTGCTAAAGGCTAACTAATTTTTAGACTACCTGATATGTAAATTGGGAAACACCATAGTCTAGTGGTTAGAGCGTTGGACTCGCTTCCGCGTGGTCGCGGGTTCTATTTCCGGCCGATATATATATTCAATATATGTTTCGAAAAAAAGTTAACTTATCAAATATCACTCCTAAATTAGTGATTTCTGTTTCCTTATCCAATACTATAAATCTTACACTCTCAGCAGAAGAAATACCTTTTTTATCGTGGCGGAAGTGCCATAAGGTATAATTTTCATCTATTTTACTGAAATGTTTCTGCATTATAAAGATACCAATGGTTGACAATTGAGTTTACAAAAGAAGCCTGTGAGAGGCGTACAATTTACGTCTGTCAACACAAACCGAAATATTGACATTTCTGCACATGTTTCTGCACTTATGTTTTGTCTTCATGTTGGCACGGTGTCCGTGAAACAACAGAGTATATGGCCATATCTTTGTACACCCCTTTCCCTGGAGCCACTAATTGACAGGCGGATAGGTAAGCATAACACAAATGAATGTTGAGTCGAAAGGTACAAGCTCGCTTCAATTAAGATACACCAATCTCTCGGGTATTGTGGAAGCAACGGACACAATCTGGAGCAGCTGATTCAGTCCGAAAGTCCTTATTTTAAACTAAAAATGTTGAATGTACTATATTATTGTAGATATTTACAGTGTACAGGTATTTTACATTGTTAGAGATTGGGTAGAATACTTGATTAAAAATACGGTACTATATTATTCCTCTTTCTTTCGTAATGTAATTGTGGATAATATTAGTTCCTGCAGACTTATTGTCAGAACTTAGAGACAATCGGATCGGTTTTACCTCCTTTTAGTTCATTAAAACGAGGGACGGGTATATATAAAACACAATTTCCTTCCAAGCCTGTAATCAATTTGTAAATGTAGTAAAATGAGAACATAATCGCAACAATAAATAATATATATCCTCTTCAAACCTGAAGGCAAGTTTTGATAGCTGGAGCTACCGTTGATTATGAATTCATTGCTCAACACATGCTAAGAAACCTTTCCAGGTCCAAATGGCATCTCACCTAACCTTCAACGAATTGTAGGCCACTTGAAAAATTTCAACAAAATATTTGTAGGTGGCAGCACGTTATCGAGATGGCAGAACACCAGTTTGAAAAACGTGCTAAACGTGCTCGTGCAAGTCGAGGTAAATTACCAATTATGGATGTGTTTTTAATTTCTTTTGAAAGACAAAGCATTACTAACATTTATTAGATGGTTGCTAGAAGTAAGAGATATCCAGGTGAGATGCCATTCGGACCTAGGGAGGTTTCTTAGCATCAGTATTGAGCAATGAATTCATAGCATACGGTAGCTCCGGCTACCAAAATTCGCCTTCAGGTCTGAGGAGGATAATATTAATACTAAATAATTAAATAACACTAAATAATATTAATACTATTAATAATAATTAAATAGTACATTTTCAGCATTTCCGCTGAAATGCTTCACTAAACGACAGAGGAAGAAATAGGGGAAAAAGAACAGAAAAAGAAAATAAACAGTAAAAGAAAAAGCTTAGAATTGACCAGATGGGATCCGTTTTGAAGATAGCACGTTATTGTGTTATTATTGTGTAATTATAAGGAATTTAGTGGAAGAAGAATAAACAAATAGGATAGTAGCTCGGTAGGAGTTGCAGAAGACCAAAAGAATAATAAATTAAAAGAAAAAATGCATGAAGTAGGGAAGAAGAATTGAAAAATGAAAATTGATGAATAACAACAAAAAAATGAATAAATAATAATAATTAAAAAATGAAAATGGAAAAGATATTAAAGTAAAAAATGGAAGATAAGGCAGGATAAAAAGTAATAAACAATAATAGTGGCAATAAAATATTAATAAAGATGAAAAATACGGGAAAGTAAAGGTGGCAATAAGACAAGGAATTACAAATACTTCCATATATAAATACACTGCAAGACTAGTGAACTGTTTTTGCTACCTACTTTTATTTCTCCCATAGCTTAACCTGCATAATCGTGGAACATTAAACTGAAAAGTATCTTTTATTCATTATACCTTATAAACAAAACGAATATTCTCGTTATTTTAAACTCATATAAACGAAAAATATAGTTCTAGTAATAAAAAACATTAGTTTTTACCATTATCCTTAACAATTTCCCACAAAGCAAAATCGCATGACGTCAGATCACAAGTATGCTACTGAGGCCATTCAATGGTATCACGTAGTCCTATCCGCTCTTAAAATATGGAATAAAAAGCTCGAACATCAAGTCCAAAATGAGGAGGGGTTTCATCGTGCTACCTTACAAAACGGTGATCAAAGTATGTGAGGTGAAATTCAATTAACACAGCATCCTGCAGAATCTCTAGATAAGATTCAGAAGTGACATGTAATCATGTCATAATATAAATATAATTTTTTGGGTAAACTGGGTTTTTTGCTCCATTCTGTATTATAACAAGTATTACATCATTTACAAAGAGTGATTTTTTAAAAATAATTATAAGATATATAAGATAAAAATGTTAATATCTGAAACAAATAAGTATAGTATCACCTATAAAACGAAGAGAAGACCTCTTCTCGCCTTTCAAATATTCGACTGAGTAAAGTAAGAAAATGCTGCGAAATGTATTGAGAGATATACAGTGCTACTTTGACTTACAAGTTATCCAAGTTACGAAAGAAATAATGTTCGCTGAAAACGCACTAATTTATAAGTGAATACTCCAGTAACGAGCATAAAATGTATGAGAAAAATTCGTAATAAAGCATATTACGTCATCGTACGTACTTTATTACGTCGACTTTACAAAGCCAAAGACTTTCTATCTCAGTCTATGAAATTACATCTCATACAAGTTCTTGTTTTACCATTATTAGACTACTGTGACGCTGTATATGGATCATCTCTCTCCGTTTACAATTCTAAAACTATACAGAAAATACAGAACTCGTGCATTAGGTTTGCCTTTAACTTAAAGAGATCGGAACATATCCTACCAGTGCTAAATAGAAACGATATTTTAACAATGTCGAGAAGAAGATACCTACGTTATAGTTGTCTGATATATAAAATCCTTAAAACTCAATCCCCACAATATTTATATTGTAAATTTACAAAGCGGTCACAAATTCACTCTCACGTTCAATGTACAAAGACTTAAACTGAAGATAGTGCAAGGATCATTTTCTAGAGCAGGTCCGAGAGTATGGAATGCGATATCAAAAGCTCTCACGGAAATAAAGTCATTTAATTCATTTCGAAATTCATTAAAATCACATTTGATGAAATCTCAGCGGCTGGCCTCTGGCACTTACGACATGTACAGTTTTATGTAACAACTTAGCTAAATCCAACAATATCGAAACTTTTTATTGCATATGTCACTTATATATTTTCTGATTTATTCTTTTACTTGTATTTTTTAAAGTTTTTTCTGTTCCTTTTGATGTATAATGTTTAATATTGTATTCTTTTGACAAGGGTTAGGTGGTAGAGCAGTCATGGCTGAACCTCGCTCGCTTCAATAAAGACATTATCATTTCATTTCATTTCATATGCATGATCAAAAGCTTTCTGTCACCACAACGATCAATTTTGGTTTTACCATAATTATCTTCCTTGTTTCCTTTTTTCAAATCTTTTTAAAGAAAAAAAAATATTAGCACATGCCAATACTTCTAATCGTAGTATTGTTCCTTGCCGCTAAGAATAGTTTACTTTTCAAAATGAAAATTATTGTGCTGCACTTATCATTATACGTAAGGAAATTATATTTGATCCGCAACAATAGTGTACGTTCAGAAGTTTCATATTAAATAGAAGTTTAATAAATAATAAACATTAGTAATGGATAGAGTTATTAATCAACTTAATTTTCCTCTAACGGAAAGGCTAAAATCTTGATTTACCAATGTAATACAAATGTACTAATATTGTACTGTTACCTATTACTAAACAAAAATTAATTTTCAATTAGGAGGAGGTGAAGGCAGCAAAGATGTATCCTATGAAACAGAGATCGAACGATTGAAGAAGCTGTTACAAGAGGAGCAAGCACTTAAGAATGAAGCTGTAAATAAGTTAGCTGAGCTTATGAGCCAACAGAAAAGTCCAAAGACAGTTAAAACTGTTTATGGAACTAATAGGTCATCCACAGCAGATATTCGAAGAAAAGAAAGAGAATGCTTACGATTACAACAGGAATTGAATCAGGTAAAGAGTTTCTGAAATAATTCGTGATAGTACATTCTAAACTATTTCTAATATATTGATACACTACACAGAGTGAACCCTAAGTCTCTTTGACGAAAAACAATATGTAACAAAGTGTTTATCGAATGCGAAACTATAAAATTATTATAAGTTGTATCACAATATTAACTTAGGTTACCTAAATCAAATGTTCAATGTGCCCTACATCATTTTCAACGCACACATTACGTTCTTTAACCACTGAATAACATGCTGAACATTAATGTTGTTGGATGATAATTTATCAAATTCAAAAGTAATATGTTCTCTTGAATGCTCTAGATCCGTTTTTTAAATTTATCTTTCATTATTTTCTAGACAGAAAAGTCCATTGGATTGAAACCGGTATACCCTCTTGCCTCAAGATTTTTCTGACGAATTAATTGTACTTGTTCAAAGGCAGGATTATTTTTCATTTCAATCATCACTTCATATGACATTTCAATGTAATTTTCGGAATTTTTTTCAGAACTGAATAGCTGCTATTGTCAAGCAACTTACTGCGCATGTTGTATATTTGCATTACACACACCCATACTGTTCCTCTAATATTCCTTCCATATTCTTCTGTCAATGACTTCAGTTGGTTGGTTGGATTCGAGTTTAGTGTCTCTTTCAACACCGAGCCTATATAAGACGTGGACCTACTGTTTAATGAGAGCTCCTTCGTGGCTAAGCGGTTAGCGTACACACCTTTGGCGTTGGAGCCCCAGGGTTCTATTCCCGGCTGGAACTCATGTGGTTCGGATTCCACGTTAATCAGTAGATCCCGTCTCATATAGCCTCGCTGCTGAAAGGGACGTTAAAATCAACTCAACTCAACGCAACTACTGTTTAATGTTAAGTTGGGATCCGAACTACCTAAGAATGCGTGCAAAATTTTACAGGCTGTCCTATGAAATCGAATCTGGGAACCCTGCACACGTTAGCCACTATACCAACAGGGTGGCAAATGACTTCGGGAGGAACGGTTTACGTTTTTGTTTACGTTAATGAAAACTAGACTCAAATTGGACAATTAATTTCAAACTGATTGTTTTAGTTTAGTGTCTCGTGGTTATGCACCAAAACTAGGTGATGATAAGGTGGATGAGACTGGTGAAATGAAGAAAGTGAGAGGAAAAAGAAAAATCTCGAGAAAACCCATGCACACGGTTTTTGTCCACCACAAAGCCCACTTGGCGGTAGCTTGGGTTGAACCAGAGACCCCCCCCCCACACACACACTAGGAATGAGCGCTCTACACTGAACCACCGTGGTCTCTTCAAAATGGCTAAGAAAATAATGTAAGAAGGACTTTAAATGATGACTGTACATACAAAAGAATTTCAAGAAGTACGCTTAATAGGCAATTGTTACTTAAAATGTCACAATGATGACGCTATTTATTCTTTCTTACACTCCAATTCCTCTCATTCTTCTCTACTTGCCTTTATACAGTTGCGAGATTTGCGAGTCCTTATCTCCGCCTCTAAATATCAATACTATGAGGGTAATACTTGTTATTGATAAAATATATAAATCGTCAGGTTTCTCTTGGAAGTATTACTCTTATAAAGCATAAGTTGGCACCACTTAAGATGAGAAAACATTGTTTGTATTCTTTTTCCCTTCAAATGAAGCAACAGTTATTTGTTTGTGTGATACAGGCCCATATTCATAACATTGACACTAGACCAAAGTTTTAGGGGCTAACTCTAGTTCATCTTATATTCGTAGCTTCTAAGTTCAAACGAACAAGTATTACGAAACACGATTTTCCTTAATGATCTATGTAGAAACAAAAAGAAAAGCATTTGAAATACATTAAGCAATTAGGACTGTTCAATGTGATTTTAACAGCTTCCAAAATTGAGAATTGATTTCAAAATAAGTACGTAGTTCCATCAAGTGACTAGAAAAATATGTCTTCCTGCAGAAGACAAACCAATGTGGAACTTTCATGAAAAGAAAAAAGATATACCAAAGTAGTCAGAATGGCATAATAAATGAAATGTTGTATCCCTCAAAACAGTTGAACTTCTGAAAACAAGAAAAAACTAATGCAAAGAATAAATGTCAAGTCAATAAGGACAAATCCCTCCAGGATAACAGACTGTTCAACTTTTTCAGAAAAGAAAAGAAACACTGTCGCCTTTTTTCGGAGAACCAATGATCCATAAATACTAAAATTTTAAATTGATTCTCTATTTCGCCCAGGTTGAAACTTTTTCGCTTGCAACGAAATAAGTTGAGAAAATTTCTTGATTGCGTACTTTTTGAAGTTTTTATTGCTTATATTTATAGTATGATTCTGTAGATTTTTTTTTAACGTCCACTATTATGCTCCGAGCTAAGGGAGATGGTGTTCTTATGGATAGTGGTGGAATGAAGAAAGTAGGAGAAAACATAACAATCAAAGAAAATCGACGTACACAGTGTTTGTCCTCCACAAAACTCACTTGGCAGAGACCAGGGGTGAGCACGCTACCTATGCAAGAACACTATTGCCATACACACAATGGGAATTTCACAATTACTAGTTTCTCTGTAACTGAAAATTTAATGTCCATGGGCAAGAATAGAAATAGTCTTACTCGTTCAGACATTGTTACTCAACTGCTGCCATCTAGTAAACAAAACCTACACTGCTTATCGACAAAGAACGGAAGTATCGGATGCCGCAGTTGCTTTTCTGAAATGACAAAAAAATCTGGACTTTAGAACCAAACTGCATCGTATACAGAGACCTAGAGGCCATCTCCTTCAATGTATCGAGACCAAACTTTAAAACAGTATTTTAATAAGATCTTTCAACGATTTGTTTCGAATTTTGCACTATACCAAAATATTAAGGTAGTTTACTGGAGAATCAAAATAAAAAGGCTAGAATTTCCTCAAAAATGGATCTAAACATTGTTTAAATTTTATAAACAAATATTTTAGTAACAACCTTTTAATGTGGCATATTTAATTTTAATAAAAACAAATCAGGAAGGTAGTTTGCTTGTGTGGATGTGCTTTTTTTCTTCGACGATTTTTTCGAAAATAGTTCTAACGGTTTTCTCCATATTTTGTAAACAAATATTTCACTATTAATGGGGCATGATACATTTTTTTCTGAGGAATCCAGAAAATGTATTCCACTGATAGGATGATTTTTCTTTGGACAAACTTTTCAAAAAACTCCTATTACAATTTTGTCATATTATGCAAATACACATTTAAGTAAAAACTGTAACATACCATGATTTTGATTTGAGATATAGTAAAGAAAAAATTTAGTGCTGCGACTTGTATGTTTTATTATATGTTTGTAGTTATAACAAGAATTAAATTGTACCCTAGACAAATAATAGTCAATATACGGATTCATTGGGATATCAGCCTAAATTTAAAAGTGGTGCAGGAATATGTTGTTAAAATGAAGCTTTGTTTTGGAGGACTGACTAAAAAGCGTCAAGTGTAAGTACCTAAAATATATCATGGTTAAATATATTGAAGTACTGAATATCTAGATTTAGATAATGTTTCTACAAACCATTTTAACATACCTTTTTTTTAATACTTATGAATGTATATTAAGGAAGTTAGTGCAATGATTTCTCTTTCTTCACGTTTTGTCCATTTAATTACAGGAGCGCGCAAAGGTTATGAAATTGAAGAAATTAACATCAGTTGAAAACTTAAGTAAATCTCCAGATGATGTGCCATCACCAATAAATCAAAAATTAGCTGATGATGAAAGTACTGAAGAAAATAATGGTAAAATAAAAGATGACGAGAAAGTAACTGCATTTAACGAAGAAGTTGCTGGACAATCAATGGATTCCTTGGATACACTAGACGGCTATGCCAGTTCTGTAGACACTCCCTCTACCAGCCAAAGGACAGATGATACAGATAAAATTTCCATTCGCGGTAAGTGTGAAAACGAAATAATACAAATTCATATATTTTTTTCTTTATGTACCTAGTTATATCAAGAAGAAAGCAATGTATGTTGATTTTGAACCAATTTAATCTTAGAAGTTGATATACAGTGACCAGACATATGAGCTTTTCTGTTCGAAGGAAGGTTAGATTAACTTATATTCTGAATTACTCTCTGGAGTTAATATCCCTATTCTAATCTTATCTTCTTTTCATTCCAATTTTCTACAAGTTATTGTCTTTTAAGGATGTATACCGTCTTTTTAATAATTCTATATGTAACCGTATAATGACTTATTTCTTTTGTTTTAAGATTTTTTTTTTTTTTTTTTTTTTTAATGTTTCGAACATTGTGTTCAGTATTAAGTATGGTAATTAAAATGTTGAGAGCTAAGGTCCCTTATCTAGTAGTTGTTCTTAACAGAAATTTTTCTATGCAGAATCACTTCTCGAAGGTTCACTTGCTGTAGCAATTAAGGACAACGCCAGACGTAATGGCTGGAAAAATCAACAAGTCATTGTAACTTCAGATCATTTTATTTTCTACAACTCTTTGAAGGGGAAGAGAAGTGCCAAACCATCATTTGTACTGGACTTAAAGTAAGAATTTAATGTCATTATTTAATAATAATAATAATAAAAAAATAGTCTAGCTAACTATCATTAAAATAATACATATTTATTTTTTATTTTATTTATGTATTTATTGTGAATATTGATTCCAGAAACACTATATGTTGATTACAAGTGTCTACTATAAATATCAATACACTTAAATCGCTGAAGGGTCGTTTAATAATTGTTCATTATTTTTATTACGTGGAATTTTCATTGTAGGTTCCAGAAACACTATACTAAAAATTGTTAATTGCAATAAATCAAAATACTCTATCTATCATCGTATGCTTATATTTTAGTTTACTACATATTGTAGAATATACGTATATGTATCGGGTGCGAAAAAAAAAATCTATACACATTTTGAACTGTCATAGACAATTTATTTTCCAACCTACAAGGTTAAATTTCTAGGAAAAGTAAAGTTACAGTCTAGTTTGAACACTAGGCGCACTTTCTGGTCAAGCTGAATGTTCCAACTACTGGTTAAAGTAAATGTTCAAAATGGTGACCTTCAGCATCAATACATTTTTGAGTACGAATCACGACTGCTTTCGCGCTTTGCACCAAAGTGTCCAATGGGATTTCCGCGCACACTGCTTGAATCTGATTCCAAGGTGTGTCCAGGTTACGTGGTTCACAACGGTACATTTTATCTTTTACTGTACACCATAAGCAGAACCTGCTCTACCATATGTGCAATCCGTGTACTTACAAAGAACGACAAGTTTTACGGGGCGGCAAATATCTGCCATAAGTATACAAAATTGAAAAATATAAAAATGAACTATTTAAAACAAATATTTCTTGAACTTGACTTCGTAATAATGTTAATTAAAATTTACTTATGTGGGTCATTTCCAAATTACATTCATTAATCAATTTACGTTGCATTTGTTTATGATCGCTTTGCCAGTGTAATACCAGGCTAACGCACTTAGAATCTAGCTGTGTTTTTTCTAGGAAAGGAGGGGCGGCAAATTATACTATTGCACGGGGCGCCAAATTGCCTAGGGTCGATAATGCCTATAAGAAAAATTGAGTGGTGTAAGGTCTGGAAAACATGCAGGAAACTCGATTGGTCCCCTGCGTCTCATCCATTGTGTTAACTGCCGTAAGGCTGGGTGCTATATGAAGGTGGAGGAGGCAAACATAAATTAATTATTTGCATAACAAGAGAGTGAGAGAGAGAAAAAAATTAATAAAAATAAACAATTCTGCTCCCTCAATATGTATCGGTTACGCCCCTGGATACTATACATGAATATAATCAAAATATTCTCTCTTGCTAACTTCACCTTCCTCCTTTTCTTCTCTTCTGTACCAGTGGGTATTTATTTATTCTCCCCTACCCCTTGAGGAGTCCCAACACACAATCACACTGTGAAATCTCAAATCAGGCATCTGAAAACAAGACATCCAAGCTTATAAAATATAACAAAATTTGTCTACTCACCATCTGCCATTCAGAAAGCTTTAGTTAAATAACTCCCGTTTCGTACAAAAAAAAAAAAAACTTTATTGCCTATATATATTGGCCACGAAACAAAAAAAGGAAAAATAACTTTTACACATTGTGGGATCTCCAATCCACTAAATTTTGCATATGGTTTTGAAACTTATTTCCTTTTGTTTAAAATGTTCACAATTAATTATACACTACTACTATATGGTAGAGTTCCTACTAGTAAAAAAAAATCACATGAAGGAAGTCTTTCCACCTAAAATTGTTCCTGGTAGTTTCCACGTTCCGAAAATTCCCTCTCTTCTCATGAGAGAATGAAACAGATGCCTTTTGATATCTGATACTCCTCTGTGATATCCCCGTACTGTTACTTGATGATGGCTTTAATTTGCATTGTCCATCATTTCATTTGATTTTAACTGCAGTGCTGCAAGGTGAGTAAGCACGTACTAACAATTTTCTAAAACAACAACTATGTCCACAGTAGAAAGTTATACTGTGAGCTCTTGAAACTGATGCTTCATGATGTTGACGCAATCATGTTATTACCTACGGAAAGGACAAAGTATTCTACTATTCCCCATGTACCGATGAAACATAAAATACCATTAATTTCGAGCGTTTCCAAGAATATGCATGTATAATGCATACTGATAATATATAATTAAATAATAAAAATTATCAAAAAAATACGATATAAAAGAGAGTTAATTTAAATATTAATATGCAAATCAATCCAAGTCAATCTTGCCGTTTACAATTGGCCTGGTATATTTTGATCCAGGCATGCTCGCGCATCCCTATGATAGTAAGGAGGGGCACCACCCTGTTGGTAATAAAACCTGTCATTACCGTACATTGCATGAATGGGAGGAAAAATGGAATCGGCAAAAACTCTTAGGTACTTTTCTCTAGTTACAGTATTGTTAAAGCGGAAAGACCCAATCAGTCCCCTAGGAGACAAATCACGTCAAAAATTTACACCAGACAAACTTGCAGCCTTTTCAACAGTAATGGAAGGATTATCTTTAGCCCAGTACACACAATTATACCTATTCACAGTTCTATTAAGTTTGAATTTTGCTTTATCCGATCAAACAATGCTCCCCATAAATCTCGGTTCACATGTAGCCATCTCCTAAACTCATTCACAAAATTGTATCCTGCGATCTGGGTCATCGTCATTTAACTGTTGCACCAGCCTTAGAATGTACACATGCAATTTACCTTTCTGCAGTATGCATAGCACACTACTAGCACCTACATCACTCTCTCTAGACCCTTTCATGAAGATTTTAGAGGTGAATGCAGAAACAGTTCCAGCACCACACTTGAGGTTACAGCATTTGCTGCAGCCGTATGAGATCGTCTTCATCGACCTTTCTGCACATAATACACGTTCCATAAACTTCGAATTTGTCTCTTAGAAATGTAATTGTTACCCTTGAAAATGGATCAATTTCATACTCACGTCTCCACTGTCTCTGAACCGCAGCAAGATTCTCAAAATTTCAGTACCACTTAACATCCCGCTTCAGCTCTTCAAACGTCAAACTTCCTTCCGACATGTTGACGTTACTTTCTTGCCACTAATTGAGTTGCTAAACCGACAATTCTGCTGCCACGTGTTAAGGAAATACAACACTACTTTTTCCCAATAGATTAAACTTGTAGCTTGAAAACTAATTTTTCTATAACAGTTCAAATTGTGTATAATTTTTTTTTTGACATACGCGATATACTAAATCTAAATTATTTATAGAAAAGTAGTTATCGTTTAAGTATAACTTAAAAGCAATAATTATTATTTCTGCACTATAAAATCTATAGAATATGTAAAAGTATTTTAACATTTATTTTATTTATTTATTTATTTATTTGCTTGATAGAAAAGTTCTTCTTGTTAGACCAATTGGACCTGAAGAAGCGACACGGGTCAATGCCAAGGACTTCCACAAGACTTTTGAGGTAATTTTCCACTACCTTTTATCCTTCTAAAAATGTCTGAGGCTAGGTTTACTTTCATAAAATTTTAACTGATGGTCTGATTTGATATTTATTACAGTTTTCAATGCATTCAGGAATGTCAACAGTTACGGTATTTTAGTTTATGTTTGTTTTCCCAAAGTAATACATTGGATATTTTGATCTCGAGAAGTAGTTGTCTATCTGTGCTGTTCAGAGCCATGACGAACTCCGCATGAGCATAACTTTTTCTTGCCTTTAAATTGTTGTTTAGAAAATACATCCGTTACCATTCTTTCTCAAATTTACTTAAAGAGTCATCCATCTTCCCACAGTTCTACTATGCGTCTCCTCTCAACTTTAGTTTACTGTACGAAGTATGCACCATTTTCCAGGTTTTGTGGTTCACTGGATCCTACATAATACGTAGTCACTCACCTGTTGCAGTGGTATTACTAAACCTTACTCCGTTACATCAGCAGGTGTATAGTGCTACCACCTGTGCGGGAGAAATGGAACTTCCGTTACCTTAGAAATGGAATAATTTGCTTACTTGTTTTACCATAATTTGCATTTCAAGTTGCTAATATTAATTCTTTTGATTGTTATTTCTTGCTATGCACTGGTGGATTCGTATTCATTAATTCCCACATTTTGATGTTTGTTACAGCTCTTGTACTCACAAGAAGGTGTAATGAAGAAGAAAAGTAAAGAAAACAAATACCGTAAATCTCATGTAATTGAAGCTAATGACCACCATTTCGTGAATACAACATTCATGAAAGCAGTGTCATGTGATATATGTCGTCAGCCACTGGCAAATATTTTGCGACCACCTGCTGCTTTGGATTGTAAACGTAAGTATATATATAATTTCGGGTATTTCCGAAATAAGATCATATGTAATCATATTCTTTTCAATTCAAATTAAATGAAATCTTTAATTGAATGCCACACAAATATGCCCTTCAGGCTCAAGGAGAAGGATGATTAATGAAAGTTAATGATTATGAAAGAAGTTGTGGAATGAGAACGGGCGAAGATTGAGAAAAACTTGAATGATTATGAAAGAAGTTGTGGAATGAGAACGGGTGAAGATTAAGAGAAACTTGAATGATTATGAAAGAAGTTGTGGAATGAGAACGGGTAAAGATTGAGAGAAACTTGAATGATTATGAAAGAAGTTATGGAATAAGAACGGGTGAAGATTGAGAGAACCTTGAATGATTATGAAAGAAGTTGTGGAATGATAATGGAATAATAATTGAGAGACCCGTGAACCTTGAGAAAACCCACAAGTACAATATGTCTATCAGAAACTCATATGGCTTGGGATCGAACTAGAGATCCTTCGCACTAGAAGTAAACGTTCTTAAACTATCCCATCATGTCCCCATACCCATTTCAGTACGCGTAGAAAGAAACTTTTGTAGAAGGAGAGTATTGTAAAATAAAAAATAATGTTAATAATAAAAAAATAGTAAAATAGTGATAAATAGTTAATATTAGGAAAGAATCTATTATTAAAGTTCAAAGAAGTGAAACCTGTAAAAGTGCAATGAAATACAATGACGGTAGTCAGCGCGAACTAAGATAAACAAACTACAAGTGTACAAATTGTGATGTATCAAATACGTTAAAATTTCTAAGACAGGCTTGAAAAGATCGCGAGTCCCGATAAATATATTATTAAAAGTAGTGCATTTTATTCAGTGCAACGGAAATGTTGATAAGATTTAGAAAATAAATGAAATAAACATTGTTTTTTGTTTTTCGTTATTTTCCAGTTTTGAATTGCCTTCGTCTTGTTCCTTTTCTTTGTTCTAGTGTAATAATAATAATAATAAATCCTTTAACAAGAAGGATCAATTTGCAGTTATAATAAACTTAACTGATTATTTAAACTGAACAGAATTGTGTGGTATATAATGCGTTATTTTTTATTGATTAATCATATTTATTGTTGGTTGCTAACGTATATATCATTGTTATTGTTGCTATGTGATATTTTAAATATTGACCTTAAACAAAGAAACATGTTTGAATTACCAAGGAATGTTAACATATCTATCAGAACCTCTCAAAATTCTTGGCAGCACAGTGTGAGTTATCATTGCATATAATATACGTATACCTATACATAGTGGCAAACTTTCCATTATTTATTCGCAGTTACGGCAAAAGTAATAAAAGCAATTACGGCGGGGTAGATTCGGCAATGACAAGATGATAAAGCCCTTATTTGAGGAGAGTCACCATAAATCAACTGTTTCAGTATTTACGTACACACATTCCATCCTTTCTGGTTTTACTAGTCTTTTACGTGGAATTTAACTGCTTAGTATCATATTATTTTTAGATGGAATTTAACTGCTTAATATCATATTATTTTTAGAACATTTTCAAGATTTTATTTACATTGAATGTGAGCATAAATACGTAATATTAAAAATTGTTTCAGTGTAAAAAATGTATATTCTTAACCTACAGGTTATCTGCAGTTTTCATTATCTGCGTTCGTTCCACCAGCCATTAACATGTAAATAGAATTTTGCTGTTGATTACTCTATATGATTCTTATTATATCTTTAGGACAAGGTAATAAACTTAATACTTCATTTTAACAATAAGAACTATAAACGTTACAAATAACATTGTTTATTTATTTTTAAGGTTGTAGGATGAAAATTCACAAGGAACATCTACTGCAGGACCCAGAATCCATACTTCCATGTAATCTACAGTTTATCCCTAATTCAGCAAGAGAAATGCTTCTCCTGGCGTCTAGCGAGGAAGAAAGAACATTTTGGGTGAATAACCTTATAAGGAAAACTCAGAGTGTTGTTAACAAGGTTTACAGTTCCAATGCTAGTTTAGACCCAGATATGGTTTAATAGAACAACAAGTGAGAAGGGTCACATAAACTCTGAAATTTTTGCAGGATACAAGAATAAGAAAATGACGCATTTAAAATAATTTTATTTAAAATATATTTTTTTCTTAACGGATTAAATTTGTTGTTATTTCATTGCTAGAATGTGTATATACTGTAGATTCAAAACACGTAACTGATGATTTTGTTATATAAATTATGAAATAAATTTCTTTATTTTACTATTTATAGAGTATTTATTATTATTTTTCAATTACTTATGTCATGTAAAAGATTTTTTACGCAATAATTTACAACTTAATGCGTTTGAGGGAAAATCATTAACGGTTGGTTCCGAAAGTTTCTAGAAATTGAATTAAAAAAAAAAAAAAAACAACAATCGAGTTGAAGCGTTTCTAATATAAAATTTAAAGGAATTTGAATAGGGTTGCAGATAAATTCCTACAAATCTACTTATCAAACAACAAGACGATTGAAGCTATGATTAATAGTGTATAAGGTGTCGTATAAACAGGTTCCTTTGTATCTATAAAGTACACTTTTTCAAGAATTGAAACCCAATGATAATAAATAAATAAATAAATAAATAAATAAAATCTTTCAGTTTAACTTTTCACGATTATGCCCCTTAGGCTAAGGGAGAGGGATGATTAAGGAAAGTAAATGATGATAAAAGAATCGGAGGAATGAGGATGTGGGAGAGAACGGGAGTACCGCTAGAAAACCCACGGACACGATATTGTCCAGCGTTTAGCACAACTTACTTGGCCGGGAATCGAACGCGGAATCCGCTGATAAGTCACATTGACAGCAATGTGGTACAGAAACGATGATTCGTATGTTCACGATCTTCAATTTCTGGAGACAATATTGGTTTCAGAAGCCACATTTTATTTATCAGGAGTTATCAACTGTCATAACTTACGGATCTGACGACCATATCATCCACACGTCGTACGGAGAAAGTATACGGTACGAAGTAGACCTATAGTAAACATTTCATGCGGTCTATTTAAGGACAGAATTTTCGATTCTTTATTCTTTATTAACAGTACAGTTTCGACATCTGAATATGTTTACCTTGATATTTTGGAACAGATCTTGTATCGCAGGATAGTTGGTTTGCTATCTAGTATAAGTTATGAACATAGTGGTGCAACTCTACATTGGAGAATGGATGTTCTGAAGTCTTGAATATCAACTGCCTAAAACACTGAATTAGATGTCATAGACTAATTTAGCGTCGCCACTCTCACGAAAGATTATTCTGTTGGACTTTTTTCTTTTAAGGGATAGATGAAGGATCGTCTGTTTGCTACTCTAGTAAATGGGCCCGTAGATTTACAAGCCCTTAACCGTGTACGACTTCAATTATCACAATAGACACGTTGCATAAAACTTAAAATGAAGTTGAATATCAATTAAATATTACCTATGCTACCAATGGTGTTCATATAAAAGTATACTAGTGTTATGCTAAAGAAGTTTTGCGAGTAGTTTTTCCATTTCTAGTAATACTACTTCCCTTGTATTTGTATTTTCTCCTCTGCGATTGGATAAAATGTGTGAGATGTGAATGAGGCATCATTGCCTTTCTGGTTCAATTCAAAATGTCTAAAGTGTGAGCTACACATGTTCCATGCATGATACACCGTTTCATTTTATTACTTTGATTTCCGTCTTGATTGATTGAAGTGCGTTCTTGGCTGAGGCTGATGGCATATTTTGTAACTGCACATAACAGACAAGTAGCTTTCAAACAATGAGTACAAAATGTTGATTAGTAATCAGTTGTAGGGATACTGCAATTCTTCGAATGATATTTGATATAATAGAGGAATATACCATTAATGTATCAGTAATCAATATACCACATAGTGTTTTGAGTACATGATTGAGTTGATGAAGCGATTCATGAATTTTCTCAATATTTTATTCATTCAGCTATTTCTCAGACTAAAGTATGCTTGATTAGAATTATATAAGTCTGCCTGTGGATATATGAAGCTGTACAACTATTCACTGAACAAAATAGACAATACTTAAAACTATAGAGTTGAAATTTTAATTTCCTTGCTACTCAGGTGATATAGAATTTAACTTGCTGATGATTATTTTGAATTTTTTTTTTTTTTCAATTTAAAATTTTAGAAAATCAGAAAGAAAAAAAAAGAAAAATTATCATTATGTAAAGATTTATTATACTTTTCCATATAATGGATACAATATAAAATAAAAATTAGATAACAAAAAATAGATAAATATCATATATGTATATTTTTAATGAAAATGCAATTTATTTGCATTTTAATATTGTAACTTTCTTTACTAACACTTCATAAGAGAAATTGTTGCAAAATCTTATGTATACTTTATTTATACATGCAATATTTGATCTGAAAGTTGCACACAAAAAGACTTCCCAAAAATTATTAGAGTCGTATGATACATTTATTTTTTAACAATATAGTAACGAAACTACAGCTTCTGTGTTGTTGAGGTATTAAATGTCCCAGAAGGCCATTTGAAGATATGATTAGTTTATACAGAACATGATTAACAATTATTTACAAGATCCTATCAAAAAGATGAGGAAATATTACAATAACTTACCAAATGTTAGGATATAGTACATTTTTTTTACAAAGTGAGAGATACGATATATTATTTTTACCTTTCTAAATTTTTCCTTTACAGTTATATAGGTTGACTCTGTCTGATGAAAAAAATAAAGTAGCTATATCAAATCAATACAAGCTACTTTAAGCTATTTAGTTTGTTTGATCTACAAACTTCATTTTAAATCTTTTTACTCTAGCTTTTGTTTCAGCTTTCAAACTTCTTTTGCAAAAAATATACAAAAAATAAATCGATTTCGAGAAAACTAATTTTGGAGATTTCAACAATGCCTTTCATCAAAAAGAAAATGTAACAGTTGTTCTATGACTTAATCTTATAACAATTATTATTTAAATATGACTATTCTGTTTTCTTCTGATGACTAATAATGTAGAAGTTTCTCGAAGTATTTCAGAAGTATTTGATTTACTTGTTTCCCATCACATGAAGAAAATTGAAAGTTGAAGTGAAAACTAGCAATAATTACAGTATATAATAATTGAAGTAAGTTACATTATTTCATTAGTTCTTAGGTGTCATTATGAACCACACTACGTTTAGTCTATTAAAGGTTTCAGAAACTATATATTTAAAAAAAATCATTTAGAGAATATAACATCCTACAGAATGTTAAATTATTGAAGAAAATAGCTCATATTAACAAATATCCATATTACTGTTATCAATACCATGAAAGAAATGATAATTCGTTTAGTAACCATCTTGAAGAACCTGAAATAAACATAGGCATATTTGAAAATTATAATATTAGGGGAATATAACAAAAAAGATATATTAACAAAAAACAAAAAGGAAATTATAATTTAATGCTAAAATAATATAAAACTAAAGTGCATATACCGAGATAGCCATTATAGTTTATTTAGAGTGACGATGTATCTCCTAAATACTTGTAATACATACATACTATTTAAAAAAAAACTTTTACTCTTATTGCCATTTTAATTGCAAATTTTGAAATACCGAACGCAGGGAGTCAGAGAGTACACTATCTACTAGATAATACAAAGACTAATATAATTGCTCTTTATTTAGACAATTTTAAATTAACAGTTTCCTATTATTTTCTAGTTCAATTAAAAAGCAAATACAAAGCAACAATGATTACGCAAGAGATCCTGATAGTTTTATTTACCAATCATAATTCATTCTTTCTCTCTCTTTCTTCGTAAGTCTATGCACGTCATTCTAAATCTTCATTTTGCTCCGAATATTTTATTGTTTATGTTACTATTATATTCACAAGTTACATTACATTCAGAAGTGAACAAATAAAGAATATTCACCGAGTATTGACTTTTCTCAATATTACCTTCAATTATTATTTTGCATAAACAAAACTTAAGTTTGTTCTACAGGAGAGAAGGAGATTTATAACATTATTTAATTTGTTACATTTCGTCAACAAGGCTGAAAATTATCAAGACGGACAGGAAATATAGGTAAAATTAGTGATAAAAATAAACGTAGAACCCATCACTTCCATTGAATTTCAACTGCATTTTCTTTACTTTCTTTCATCTAATTTAAACTACATACTTTGGGATAGTTTAATGAAAGATAAAAGCAAAACCATTGCGGGCAAAATATACCAAGTAAATTAATTTGAAACCCTCTTCACTATTCAGAAACAAAATGAGTCAGTATTTCTATAAGTACGAAAATTTGGCGCATTGAGTTTCTTGTAACTCTACAATTACACAATATTTTAAAATAATTTTGAAGCACTAAATATGAAATATATTTAACCAATTCATTTTAATTATAAGATACTTAACATTATCGAGAAAGAAGCTCGATGATTCTTGGCAAAGTAACTACTGTTCTCGATTTAGGATCTCGCAGAAAAAGTTGGTTCTATATCAACAGGATGTCTAGTGTATATTTGCCAGGGTTTTTGAAAGTGTTGTGCTGTACTTCTTGGAAACAAGGAGGGGGATACAAAATAAAATCAAAGTACTGAATATCGGAAACTAATTTATTTCTTTTTGTATAATGATTCGAGAAGAATCTTATTAAGCAAGAAATGACAAATATACGAAATGAAACATCAATTGTTGTATCTACTTCTGGAAAAATGGAATGACAAGTGTAGAGAAAGAAAACTTTCTGGATGAATAACACTTTAGAAATGATAGACATGTCAGAATTTCGCTAAATAATGGATATGCTTCACTCTGTTCTTCTATATTACAAATATCATGATTTATAAAATATTCCATTTTCAATTCTAATTTGCTATCCAAAGTCTGGCTACTGACTGGCAGAGAAAGTTAGAAACAGAGCCTTGTACGCAAAAGAAATAAAAGTAACAAATTAAATAAATTTAGATCCATTCTACTTACTCTGTAGAAGAAGACAATTCCTTAACTTCCTTAGTTTCACCTTTCAATATTTCGATTTGATTCGATAGTAGCTTTATCCATTGGTCTCTCTCCTGAACACTTTCTGCCAAAAACAACATTTGCTTAGCACCGTGAGGTATTCTACAAGGCGGCGCGTCACCAACTTGAAAATGATGATCGTGAAATTTCAAGCCACACCCTGAATAATAAATCAAGGATATATAAACATTAGTAGTATGCTAAAAACATCTTACACTTACGTACCTCGATCGGGAACCTTCATATACTGATCAAAATAGCTTGATTTACTACGTTTTTTAAAAGAATCATCCATAATACAGAATCATCTATAAATTAAGACATCATTTATAGTTTTAGGAGACCTCAGGAAACTAACATAAAAATAAGAAAATTGTATATATATATATATATATATATATATATATATATATATATATATATATATATATATATACATCCATTGAGTTATTGTGTTTCTTCATTTACAATATCCAAAATTGACAATGAAGATTGAAACATTATTTTAAAAATGGAGCCAGACTAAACTATTCACTAACCTGCTAAATTTATACATATCTTTAACAGAATGCGTAAAAAGGAACATGTACTCACGCTTGCATTGAAGTGCTTTGCTGAAAATCTTCCCTTGCTTCCATAAACTTCCTTTACAGACATCGCACAATGTTGGTTCTTCAACGGAGGCGTAAAGGAGAAAATGAGATTTTTTCTCACTTTCAATACTCGAAGTCATGTTAGTGTTATCAATTTCGTCAATGTAATGCACCTGCGAGTGAAATTGAAACAAAATAAATTTGGAATAAAATGTTGATTTATAAATCTTAACCTAGTCAATTAGAAGAAATAAATCCAAACTTGTATGAAAATAAAATATAAGATTTTACATGACTATAGTATGAAATTAAATATGTAAAAACAAAGAATAAGTTAGTATCTACTTTCATAATCAATAATAAAAATTCATCTACTTTTAATATTTTACGGTAAGATTGAATTGTTTCCTAGAAATAACTGTGAATTGATACTTTCTCAATTTAATACATTTCAATTCCATAATCTAAGCTAAAACTGAAAACGTAGTAGTACAATTATAATGATTATATAAATTAAAATGTTCTTATATTATCACCTTAGAACCTTACATGTATCGACATGATAAATAATTCGGTGACACATACCATACTAATTATGAAGTTCTCATTCTGGCAACTATCTCCATTCTTTTTTTTTTTTTTTTTTTTTTTTTTTTATTCGCCTCTCTTTTACTTCTACCGTAGTTTGAGTTTCAAACACATAAAACACTATTAAAAATTCATAAAACTTTCGATCAATATTGAATAATCTTGAAAGCACAAGGGGAAAATAGAAGAGGAAGATAATTGTAAAAAGATAAATAAAATCTTACATTTTCTTCACATTGTTTTACTTGATAATAAAATGTGACGATTCAAATGATTTAAAATGTTATCGTGTTGCATTAGGTTTCCAAGACTATAATTTAAGGTAACCACGCAATTACACTGTATCCTGATTTTAGGCATAAACAATAAATACACTTCGGTATTGTTGTTATAATAATTATTTTTAAAACAATATCTCATCCCTGGTTAAATTTCTTGGTGTTAACAACAAGAATTTCTGTTGGGTATACTGCACATCATTAAATTTCGTTACTAACTTTTGACCAGAAATACGGAATACATTTTCAGCAATTCTTTACGTATTATTTCGTTCGTCTTTTAATTACTAAGTAACATCTACACAATACGAAATAGTATTCTCATAATAAACAAATATATGCATATTTGAATAATAATAATAATAATAATAATAATAATAATAATAATAATAATAATAATAATAATAATAATAATAATAATAATAATAATAATAATAATAATAATAACGTTTGTTACTGTGCCATGAACAGTCTAATGGTAAAAATACAGCACCTTATCATAGAAATATAAACACACATATCATACAATGTTTATATTATTTATTGAACAATAGAAAAAATAAAATCTATCGCATTAAACTATTCCTCGGATTAAATATTTCGTAGTCTCAAAATGAAGTCATCGTCAAAAATACTACAAATAATGACGTGAATATTTAAAACATAACTATTGTGATGATTGAAAAAGAGTATCAAATTAGATGAAAAGAATTGGACATTTTTCTTAAAATTACAAAGTTTGAACCCAAAGGAACTACTATTGATTCATTTCTTATACACTATTACACATTGCTAGTACTTAAAATACGTTGGCAATATTCTCTACTATATCTATTGTCTGGTATTTTCTGAATAGTGTCTTTTGCAATACTTTTTTCTCCTGATATTTAGTGCTTCCATTTCCCAAAATGGTTCTAATATTCATAATTACGTCAGTGGTAGTCTCTGCTCATTTTACGACATAGTAGCCTAATGAAGCATTTTTGAACGGATTTGATTTTGTTTGCCAATGTTGCTTATATATTATTCCAAATATCTGCACCAAATTCTACTCTTAATCTTCCATATATCTTGTGTAAATATAAATATGAATTGGCATCTTTAAACTCAGGACACTGTTTTGAATATTGATCCTATTATTCTTCTAGTCCCTTGCACTATAGCATTAATATGACCCATATTTATATAAAATACTATGCCTAAATCTTTAATTTCTTCAACTTTCTGCAATGGTACTCCATTAACGACATATTTGCTAACGTAGTATTACGTATTGTTAGTATATGAAATACATTTAGTTTCGTTACACTTTATTTCTAATAGGTTATTTTCACACTATGTACTAACAATATCAAACTCTTTTTATAGTAACTAGTTATCATATTCAATATTGACTATTCTAATAATTTTAAGTCATCAGAATATAACAAAATATTTAAATATTTAATTTTTTCATGCAGATCATTAATAAATAGGGAAAAAAGAAAGGGCTCCGAAGGAGATTCCAGAGGTATCCCATTCTTTATACAGCGATGACCAATTTTTACTTGGTCATTTTTACTTGGTCTTGGTTACTTGGCCAATTTTTATATTTTCTGTTTGCAAGATAGCTCTCAGTCTATCGAATATACGATGAAGATAATCCAGGTTTGATCATTTATCAACAAGAAGTCCGTGCTCTATGGAATCAAAAGTTTTGACATATTTATATATTAGTGGCTCGGGGAAACTTAAAGGAGCAGTTCGACTTAGAAATGCATTTTTTACAATTTATTTCCATTTGTAGAAGTGAAAATTCTAAAAGGAATGGTGTTTGTTTGATCGCGATACGTTCAGTCGTTAGCGAGTAACAGAGGAAGAAAGATTTTGTGATGACGTCATAGGTGGGCAAAGAGCGAGAGCAGGCTTACAATACATACTACACAGTGCCAAGCATTTCGTTTGTGAGAGGTGCGGTGGCACGTTCTAAGTGCGGTTTCCTTTTCCAGAACTGGTTGCAAAGACTTACAAATATCATCTGCATGTAAAAAATGATATCTGATGGTGGGCTGTACAAACATTTTTATAATATAAAACGTATCGTATAAAGCATGAGTTCAGCGTTTCAAAAAAAAAAAAAAAATCGAAACCAATATGTAAATAGATGGCGGACGAGATTGCTGCAACACCTAAATACCTTTTCTTTAATCATTCTTCCGATTCCCAAACATAAGTATGTTCATTTTCACGTTTTGTTTCAATTTTTAACGCTGACCCTATAATTTTGTGCTTCAAGGTATGTACAGGACGCAACATATGAGGCAAAAATGAAATAACATCTGTAAAGTTTGCCAGAATACGAAAAACACTTCACCGGTTAAATTTCTTTTACTCTCATAGCTGTCCGCGGAACAACTCTCATCACCCGTTTCATCATCATTGTCACATGATACAGAGAAATTAAACGATGAATCAATGTCTTGAGGAACAGTCATCGTCACTGATTCCTTCTACAAGCCGGTATATTTCACTCCGTAATTCACATTGTATAGCTTATTTCTAAAGCAGTATCTTCAGAATCATGAGTGACATCGTCTCCATTACCCTCTAATGCCTCGTCTTGACTACAACCGTCAATTGCGTCTTGTACGATATTTGTACGTTGGTAACTGGACATAGATCGGTGCTTGTTCAATGGCTCGGATTTTAAACCTTTCAATAATATACTTGGAATAGCATTCTTTCTCAGTTTGCGTGTAAATAATTCTCCTGTCATTAGCCAGAAGTGGATCTAGACGGTAAAAACTCGGGTGGGGGGAGTCAGAACCCAGACTATGATATGTATATCATGTTTCCTAAAAACTTTCAAAAATATCTAAATAATAGCTTAAATCAATTTTGTCACTCAAAAATTGGGGGGCCTAGGCCCCCGGCCCCAGTCTAGATCCGCCACTGGCATTAACTTTTCTTTTAGTAAACTTGACTTCTCGAAGGCAGGCTCTTCAAGATGTTTGGAACACGAGTGATTTTATTTGGTACATTTTTTCCTATTGATTTTCTTGAGCCATAATTTATATCGATCTGGTGATTTCTCACGACGTAGAAACGTAAGAAAAGATACTTTACGTCCTCAGATTCAATTGCACAAGAATTACAACCGAAAACAGCAGGTGTTAGGCATTTCTATTTCACTTAGCACGCGCTGTACTATACTATGGCCGCTATGTCTCTGGCTCTGACACTTCTGCACGTGGACAAAACAATGTTGCCAATTTGTCGTGGGTTTAACCGCACACGCTAAGAATAAACAGAAAAAGCAAACAAATACAACCGAAATGAATTGCTTAATAAATGCTGAATTTTCATGGATTTTTAAAACCTTTCGTGTAAGGAAACAAACTAAAAATAGCCAGAATTAAACATAAAGTAATCGAGTAAACTGACATACCTTCGCTGCCTACATGTATTCGTCACTATCGATAGGTTGAACTCCACAATCTTGAAATAATTCGTCAGAGTTAACCGCCGAAATATCTTCTTCATCGTCACTGTCGTCGCTGCTATCGTCACCATCACCCAATGTTATGATTAAATCTTCTACAGTTTGTTCGAAGACACCTTCAGCTTCCCAAGCTTGCTGCATAATTTTCCACGTATGATCAACGGCGTTTTTCCAATTATTCGGGGACACTTTCTCGATCGCCTCTATTACTAAATTTTTCACGTCATTTACACGAAATGTTTTATTATGTTGAGCCACATAACCTTTAACTTGAGCCTTCAGTTAAAACGATCTAGAGACGTTTTAACATTGGGCCGATTTCTTTTTTTGCCTGGAGTAACCAAAACTGCCGAGGGAGAATTCAGTTCTTCGGGACATTTTTCTTTTGTTATGTTCTTAACAGTAGACTTTCCCACTTGAAGGGCGTCAGCCACTCTGTCCACCAGCCTCGTCACAGGGAGAAGAGGGCCACCATTATTGCGCTCTTTCTCGAAATATTCACGAAGTATGTATACCAATTCTCGGCTTTGTCCTTTATACACTCCTTTTTTTTTTTTTTTTTTTTTTTTTTGCCTTCGGTTCTGAAGAACTAGCCATTGTCACTACGTAATTACAATATTCTTAACAACACACCCAAACACACAAAAAGAAAAGAAAAAAACACAAAGTCGCAATAACCAAACACAATCTCAAAGCACTTTTCACTCAACTATGCACAAACAAAAAGGAGAACACGAAGCGGCAAGAACGACTTGTTTCCATGTCAGAGCGGTGACAGCTCGGTCACTCATTGGTCCTTATGGGGGTGTGTCAATGTAGTATCAACCCTCGCTTTCTTTTTCGCATAGCTGTCAGAGCCAGAGATACAGCGGCCGTAGTATAACACGTGTTTTCTACTTCACACTAGTGTTCTTTTCAGAAAAAAATCCGGGGGGGGGGAGAAAGGGACACTTAGTATTCGGAGAGGCACATTATTTTTACACAGTACTATTATATTAAGACGTATTATTTTGGTCTCCTCCGGGGGAATCTCTCAGAGTTCCGGGAGACAGTGCCACCGTAAAAACATGTCTGGAAGAAACACTGTTTCGCACAACAAACGTAATTACTGCTCTCTCTCTAGTCTTTTTTTATACTAATGCTATAGGAAAAACAACTTACAAAAACTTCCCTCAAGAATTCAACACAGAGCAACTAACAAATCCAAAACACAATCTATTAAATTCAATGCACTATTAAAGGTTTATCAGCTGCGTACAAGGGAGTGGTTGCTGACTCACATTGAGTTTCTCGCTTATCCCACCAATGACGTCAGCATTTACGATTCATCAAAAACAAATGTCTGTAGAAGCTGAACGAGACGGCCTATCAAGATATAAAAAAATACGGGGGATTTAGGATTTAGATTTCTGGGCTTTCGGCATCTAAGGCCATTTAGCCCGTCACGATTTGAGGGATGACGTCCCTCGACGAGCACACAATCCGGGGAAAGGGAAGGAAGAAAGGATTGGGGAGGAAAGGAAGAAAGGATTGAGGAGGGAAGGAGGCGGCCTGGGACCTATAAGTTAGGTACCACCCCGGCATTTGCCTGGTGTGAATGAGGAAAACCCAGGAAAACCTCATTCAGGGTGGCTGGCCTGAAAAAGCGTGTTACACTTTTTCGACCGAGTGACCCCACCGGGAATCGAACCCGGGACCGCTCGCACTAAAAATAAAATACGGGTCTCTTATTTTTTGTTACTCTTTCTATTGCACCAAACTTGTTTTTAACTCGAACTGCTCCTTTAATTGTATGTCACATTTTCTAACTTTCGAGTAAACTGGAAAATATTATCCAATATTCCCTGCAATTCAATGCAATGACACATACCAAACAATCTTCCCCTGTACTTTTCTGAAATCAAACTACCTACATACTGTTCTATGGTTCGATCCCAATCCATTCAACCTAATGATTCAAATTTACCGGAAATGGTTCTTACTATTATGTTCGCCCGAGCCACTCACACACACACACACACACACACACACACACACACATATATATATATATATATATATATATATATATATATAATTATTTGTAATGTATTCTTAAGTGTTAAATTCGTAAAATCAGTAAACTGAACAACATTTTACAATTGATTTTACTTTATAAAACCCGTACTAAAATTCACTTAACTTATTATTTATATAAAAATATAAATGTTTTGTATTATGATTTAAAATATCTTGTAAAATACATTGATTAATATTATTGGCGAACATTTTTTTAAAAAATATTTCTTCAGCCACCTATTTTATGTAATGGTACAATGTATACTGATTTCCACATAGAAGTAACTCACTACTTCACAGGAATGGATTAAATATATTCTTTTAAAAACTTAAATCGAAATTAAAATTTTCGCTAAAACCTCTTTTAAGCAGCTCCACATAATTTCATTCTGCAACTAATTTGTCATTATATTTCATTTCAGTTGGTATTTGTTAGTATTCTGAATTTTTAAATATTTTCCAGAAATACATATTGTTATTGGTAATATTGTTTTTCAAACTCAAATAATAAGGTTTTTTCAGCTTCTAAACACTACTTTTTCAAAATTTTCCGTAGATTTGAGTTTTCCTATTTATTAAAATTTTCAGTTTTCTGTTTATCAGGAGGTTCTTTACACTTAGGCCTATTGCTAATTGGTTTCTTAGGTACACGATTATCTAACACGCCACATATATTGTATAAAATATTGATTGTTATATTAATATCACTATTAACTGTATCTACTCGATCCATGTCCATAACTCCATTATGTATACCTAGAAAATCTGCATTTTTAAAATCATAAATTATGATTTGATTTGAGGTATTACTTATATCATTATCATCATTTCTTGTTATTTTCATTCAAATACAAAAGATGGATAGAAACGATCCACTTTTGTTGAAGATGGAATTTCAAATGTCATTGAATTATTTTCAAATATTGGTTAGTAGTATTTATTCTTCCTAGCTGGATCATATGAACTATTTATTTTAGTTAAGAATATTACTTAATACATAGTTATAATAATAATATTGGTCTCGATGTATCAGGTGCGTCAAAAAAAATGTATACAGAATTTGAACTGTTGCCGAAAATTTATTTTTCAACCTACAAGGTTAAATTTCGGGAAAAGGATAATGCTATGTTTCCTCAACAAGCAGCAGTAGAACTGTCGGCCTAAACTACACAACCAAATTAATGGCAAGAGACTCACATCAACGTGACGGACAGACGTTAGACCTTTATGGACTGGAAACAGATTATTAAGTCGTACTGAAAGTTTGAGGATGTTGCTGCGTTCAGAGACAGTGGAGATGTGAGTATTGGACTGACAAACCTTCAAAAGTAACAATTACATGTTTGCGAGACAAATTCGAGGTTCATGGAACAGCAAGTGATGTATGCAGAAAAACCGATCAGGTCGACCTCTCACGACTACAAGTGCTGAATATTCAGTTGCGGTGGCTTCAGTGTTTACCACAAAAATCTTCTAAGTAAATGTAACTGGTGTAAGCGCTAGTAGTGTGCTACCCACACTGGAGAAAGGTAAAGTGCATGTGTACATTTCAAAGCTGGTGCAACAGCTAAGTGACGACGACCTAGATCGCAGGATACAATTTTGTGAATGGGTTCAGGAGACGGTTACGCGTGAACCGGGATTTATGAGTAGCTCTTTTGATCGAAGGAAGCAAAATTCAAATTTAATTGAACTGTCAATAAGTATAATTATGTACTGGGCTGACGATAATCCTCACATTACTGCTGAAAAGACTGTGAATTTATATGGTGTAAATCTGTGATGTGATTTTTCTCCTAGGGGACTCATTAGGCCCTTCCGTTTTGACGCTACTGTAACTGGAGAAAAGTACCTAACAATGCTTGCTGATTCTATTTCTCATGCTATTCGTGCAATGTATGGTAATTGCAAGTTTTATTACCAACAAGACGGTACCACACCGGACTATCACAACGATGTACGAGCATACCTGGACCAAATTTACCAGACCAGTGGACAGGACGCAGGGAACCAATTGAGTTCCCTGCAAGCTCTCCAGACCTTGCTTATAGGACACAATAAGAGATGAGATGTATCGTCATAAATCACGTAACCTGGACGCACTTTGAGATGAGAACCAAACGGTGTGCGCAGAAATCCCATTGAATACTTTGGTGCGAAGTACGAAAGCTGTCGTGACTCATACTCAGAAATGTATCGATGATGATCACCATTTTGAACACTGACTTTAATCACCATTTGGAGTATTCAGTTTGACCAGAAAGTACACTTATTTTCCAAATTGAACTGTAGCCTTACTTCTCCCAGAGATTTAACCTTGTAGGTTGTAAAATAAATTTTCTATGGCAGTTCAAGGCGTGTATACATTTTTGGACGCACCTCGTATTGTATTATCAGTTATAAATTAACTTTAATATAACAGAAAAAACGACAAGATTTACCTGAAACATTCTGGAAATGTCATTTTCCGTGTATCCAAATACATCCATGTGGCTTACGGTTCTGACATCCACTATAGATCTAAGGGGAAAAAGATGCCGTAATATTGAAACAATAATTAGTTCATATCCATATTAAGATCTGCACGAGTTTCCAGCTAGAGAGGTGAAATCACAATTATATATAAGTAATGTGTCACTTTATTTACTACAGTATATAGTCGGCTAGCTCCGAGGATGACACTCCAACCTCGATGGAACTAAAAGTTTTACAGCTGAGTTGCATGGTGTCGCTACTGTCGATAATAAATGTAAATGGTTCAGAGTTACAATACAAGTTTTATTTCAGTAGAGGTGTGGCGACAGTGTTATGATCTAAAAAATATTAAAATTGAATGCGTATTTGAACAACTTTGGTATTACATATGTTGAAGGATTAGATTCTTTAGAGAATCGGTAGTTACTAATGGGTGGAACCGAAGCCGGCGTTAACTCGGAGGTAGAACATCTTCAGATACTAGGCCGTCTTGTTCAAAATACATTAGCCACTCACTTTGTTTTAGAAGACCATAATCTAGCAACTGTACAAAGGAAATTATAATACTTCAGCTATTGATTATGTAACTACTTGGTCAAGTTCTTCAAATACTTTCAGAATGAGGAAGTTTGTCTCAAGAACTTGGCAGAATCGACATCATAACCTACCATAACTGAAGAATTTTCTGTATTGATAACATTACTTTTTCTGGTACTCGTCCGGAACTTGACTTCTTTAAACCGAGTGTTTTGAATTGGAATATCAGAACTTTTTGTAGATTTAATTTGATTAGTTTCTGAACTCCATATAGCCTACTTCAATGTATTTTGCAATAAACAGTTTAAGAAAAAATAACAGCGTATTTGCATTAAGCATTAAAATCCGTGTAATTTAATTTGATAACACACATCCGAAAAATATATTTCATATTACTATATTTATGTATATTTTTAATATGTTGATTGGAAGAGTATTGGCTTCACTTTACGGCAGAAATCATTTTTGTGGAAATTAATATGTTTTTTTTCTATTTCGACACTACCATAGGGATACTCTGGGGAGGTTGATGGCGCTCTTTCTTCCCTTAGCAGTGGTATCCGAATGTTGGAATTTTCTTAATATGTAGATGTTTCCCATATCAATGTGCAAACTTTCGTATTTCTAGTTAGTCGTGAACATAATTCTTTTCAGTAAAGAGTCCGGGAAGAGATAACGTAAAGATATTCAACACTTGTTCAATCTTGGCCGACATGACTCTGTTCCGGATAGAAAAACAATTCAATTTTGAAGATCAAACTTTAAAGCAATAGGTTCTACACTGAGAAAAATATCACCTGGCCGACCTGTTTAAGTCCTGAACGCTTTGGAGATTGGTGGATGGAACTTCTGCCACGCACCACATTTTCCGGTGTTGTTACGGTCCGAGGTCAGCAAAACAATTTTTTTCTCAGTGCAGAACCTTTTGCTGTAAAGTTTGTTACCCAAACTTGAATAGTTTTTCTATCCTTAACAGAATCATGTCGACCAAGTTCGAACCAAATGCGAAATGCCCGCTGAGTAGTAGTCACAGAACCACCATTATGAATATACTCCTTCACAGCAAATGCACGATGCTCACTGCGCCACACCATTGCGGTTACTGAAAATGTCACGTATGCTGCTATCAATCGATACCCCCAAATACGGGAGGTCTTTTTGCTGGTCTCCGTACCTTCTTTTTGGAAATAAAGACCAAAGTATGCATATGTCTAACAAGAGATACAATGGTATTTTCTTCATTGGATACACGGTGGTGTTTTTCAGATTTCAATGTTATACACAGTGACAAGTAATATCACACAACAATACGGTGCTGTTGGAAATTTGAACGTAGTTGCAGACAAGTTGAATAACACTTCAACACACCTGCATTTCAAACATCAATATTTTTATCCTTAAGTAGGTTTTCAGCAAACCAGAGCTATCTTTCTCTTGGAAACTATGTATTAGAACTTACTAACTATGACTAAGAGGAGCAGGGTATTAAAAGAAAGAAGTATTCAATTGCTAATGGAACGTTAAGGAACACATTATACAGGATTGGGCAGAGAGGACGAGTGTTTTTGAAATAGCTAGAACTTTCTACTAGATGGAGTAGCAGATGTGCTGAAAGCGTCATCAGGTTCGTGAAGTCCTAGCATTTAGTGTCTATTATTTCACTCAATTTAATTGTTCTTCTTTTCAAATTAAGCCATGGAGCCGTGGAGGAAAGAATACCATGCTTTTGTCTATGACAGTTTCGTCAAAAATAATGAATCTATTACAACTTTCAGCATGAATTTAGCCACCATTTCAATATCCACAGTAACCAAGCTGTTTCCATTCGTAACGCTATCCTACGTTGGGTAAAAGCACGTGTTACACGAAATACACTAAACAAAAAGTCTTCACGAACGCATCTCCTAAAATATGGAAATATGGAAAGAGTCAGGCAAACCTTGCTGCGCACTCCGCGTCGATCCGATGCACTAGGTGGCATGCATCTAAACTTGGCCTCAGCATTTGGTTAGTCATGCGTATTTTGCATTTAGATTTGTATTCCCAACCATACAAATTGGCAATTGTGTAACACTGAAGCCCGGGGATTACGCAGTGCGACTGAACTGCGCACATTAGATGGAAGCAATTTTTGAGCAAAATGAGAACTTACACTTACTTGTTCATGAGTAATAAAGTTAATTTTCATCTCAATAGCATTCTGAATCAACAGAACTGCCATTATTGGGAATTTGAAAATTCCAAAGAATTACAGGAAAGACCATTGCATAGCTTAAAGAGACAATTGTGTGTGCTTTAGGCAAGATTGCTTTTGCCTTACTTTCTTCCATTATCATTTCTACTTTTCGATGATGATAATGGAAATGTTGTTATCGTGAACTCGGATTGTTATATTGAGATGATCAACAACTTTTCTTACATGAATTATGGCGGAAACGTATTCCCATTCGCTGCGTGTGATTTCAGCAGGATGGAGCAACAGCCCACTCAGCTGGAGGATCAATAGCCGTTCTTCGTCCTTTCTTCTCTGCTCGTCTTATTTCCAGATTTGAGAACATTCATTGGTCTCCTCGGTCCTCTGACCTGTCCAAGTGCGATTATTTCTTGTAGGGTTATCTCAAGGCACGTGTATAGAAGTATAGGTTCCTTACATTGAAAGACCTGAAGAAAGCTATTCGAGTGGAAATCGCCAAAATCGACAGAGCTATGTTGGAAAGAGTGGGTGCCAACCTCGAAGATCGTCTTCAGAAATGAATCAAAAATAACGGATACCACATGCCAGATATTGACTTGCACACTTGAAAAATGCTATTTCAATTCTACTTGAATCTACCAATAGCTTTGTTTTGGAAAATATTAACGATTTCATGATTTTTAATTTAAAAAAAAAGTCTGTCCTTTTCGCCTCAATTTGTACATAATTTGGCTACATTGAACTGATCAAGGATTTCTAAGGTGTGAGTTGATTGTAGTGGATCACACTACGAAGAACTTCACAAAAAACTCCAAGATAATAATTAATTAGTGAAGTGCACTTAACACATATGCATAGATGTGTTTTGTGAGACGACAGAGTGTGAAGGCCGCATTATAATTGGGAGTTTTAAAATACGCAACATCATCTTAATACAATTAATTTATATAGTTTCATAATTCCAATAGTATTGAAACATCTAGCATGTAAAGAACATATTTTCTAAGATAATTTAAGCTGCTTTCGGTTTCTGAGGATAAGAATTTGATAAAAATACTAGAAATATTGAAGTAATATTAGCTTGCAAATGGGTATACATATGTCAATATAATATTTTATTATGTAAGAGTGTTGAAACTTTGGAGATGACTATCATGGTGTGTAACTTCCATTTTAATTGTCATCCTAATCGTCCGGGTGCAAAATCACAAAATAATTCTGTTGGATATTCACAAGGATCCCTTATCCAACATTTGCTAATTTTTATTCGGTTTCGAAACTTTCTGAGTTACTTCGGGCCAAAAAATTCTAAATAGTCTTGGTCTCTTCTAAACTATGGTATCTTCGATAAAATTACCTTGAAGTATTTAAGTAAATTGTGTGAATTTGTATACCAAACAAACCCACAAACACACAGACATTTATTTTTATATATAAGATTACATATCTGTAAACAAATTAATTTGGGTTAATTTGGGAAGTGATTAATATGCGTACACTGTATAACTGTTTCATAAACAGTGTACCCTTTTAAGAAATTTTGCTAATATGAACATCTTATTTGAGACTCAGATTAAATTCAGAATTTGGTAATTTATTAACTTATAAAATAATGTACTGTCACGAATTAAGGATAACACAGAAATGTTTAAGGAGTTTGAGACATGCCAATTCTTAATTCACAAAGATATTCTTTGTTAATATTAACTTAAACACTTGATATTGATATTGATTTAAACACAGTGGCGTATTTACGATTTTATTTTTGGGGGAGGGGGTTTTGCCAACTTTAGTCCTGCAAATGTGAAAATTCTGCTAGATATTTCATTTACTTTAATATAGTAAATAACACTTCGGGTGGGGGGGACTTAAGCCCGGAAGCCCCTAAATACGCCACTGTTTAAACATATCAATTCTCTGACAATTTTAATCGTATAAAGGTAACCAAGAAAGTTCTGTCACTTTTCCATCAATCACCTTCGAACATCGATATTACATAAGACGTACCTGGAATATCAAAAATAGTCCCCATCAACATCGAAGACCTCCTGCAAGGCTCTGGAAGGCCATAGATTCCATCGCTGTAGAACTTGGTGGGCCGTGAAGCGAAGAAGGTATCAAGTGCAAAATGCAAAATGCACCTCTACTAGGAATTTAAACTGACGTACTCTAAGGTAATTGCCCAAGGAATGGAATAGGTGATAATTGGACTGTGCAATGTCCGGGGAGTATGGCGGATGCAATAGTTTTTCCCATCCAAGGTGTAGAATGGTGTCCCGGGTAATCCTAGCGACGTGGTGCTTAGCGTTGTCCTGTAACAGGAGGACCCCTTTGCGATTCAGAAGTGCTGGCTCCAGAGTTTTGAGTTTTTCTTGAACACGGCTCAACTGCTGACAGTACACACTAACATTGATGCTCTGACCAACTGGTAGCAGCTCCCGATGCACGATGCCGCGAGCAGTCCACCAAACACACAGAAGGACCTTCGGCTGGCAGTGCTGGTTTCGGCTGTTTTGAAACTGGTTCATGGGATGCTAACCAATGATGACGGCACCGTGGAGCTTCGTACAGGACTCACTTCTCATCACATGTCAACACTATGTCCAGAAATGGCTCCTTCCTCAGATAAGACAGCAAAGAAACACAAGTGTCTACTCGCGTTGCCTTCTGGCCCGGAGTAAAATCATATAGGATACATCGACCCAACTTGCAGTGCTTCCCAAGTTGATGATGGTGCTGCCGAATGGTTTCTCCACTTACAATGAATTGTCATCCCAGTTCCTTACATGTCTGGCCACTGTTCGCCTCAATTGCTGCCTGAAGATCTTCATTTTGTACATGTGTTGGTCTTCCGGCACGTGGTGTGTCTTTGAGTGTTTCATCACCGTCCTTAAACTTGTTAAACCATCGCTGCATTGTCCGCGCAGTCACAACATCCTCACCAAAGGCCTGGCATATCTTCCGTCCCGCTGCAGCAGCGTTTGACCGCAGTTAAAAGTCATACACGCCCTTATGACGCTCTGTGGAGGTCCCATGTTCACTCTGTCCTTACGTAAGTTCACGGTGTGACTGAACTGCCACAACCAGGTAGTATTTTGGATATATCCACACCAACAACTGACCTTCGCCTTATCTTCATTCGCATTCACCTCAAGGGGTGAGGGCCAATTGAACACAGACTACAAAAAGCGAAAGAACTTCCTTGTTGCCTTTATAAATGGCTATTTATTTTGCCGTTACATATGAAGACAATGAAATAGGTTTTAATGGAGTTCTTTATGAGTGCATAGTAACGTCAAAACAAATATAAAGATTGAAATTTAAAAATTGTACTAACATTTTTTATATCTAGTAGCTGAAATAATTTCCGATATTTCGGATAATTTAGCTAGTATCCATTTTCAAGGACCATAGAGAATAAATTAATATTTTCCAGTAAGATCTTCCGATGGTTATAGCTTCAATATCAGAGAAACTTTTTAATTTCTATACGAAGTAACCTACTTTTATGAAGTATCGTACTTTGAAAATCTAACCATTATGTACGGGATGAGAGTAATGAAAACTAACCATTTATCTTGCAGGTGTATGAGTAAAAATATCTACTTGAAACCCCTCTTAAAGTGGTCTACATCCATCAAACCCATGCACTATGGGAACCATGAGAAGTTCAGTGTTTCCAAACAGTATTTTCATATGTATTGGTGATTTTGTAATTTTTGTAATTCTTCATAAACAATCAAAACTTCCAGAAAAAAATTAAGAAAATTTGGAGCAACAAAGAATTAAATTCATAATATAGTATAAACTGTTAATTTTGTAATCTTCTCCTATTACATACTTTAGAACAAAATTCGTTATAAGAAGGAATTTCGGAGAATGAACTATCAATTATTTGTTTATAAAATTAGTAATAACGCTATCTCATTCTCTGTTTAAATTAACTTTTCCTGTGTTGAATTTTGAATTTTTGGTCTTAATGAAATATGCCTCAAAAAGGTTCCCTTCAGTTAGTGATGTAGCATGCCGTAAAACTTGATATTTAGCACAGTATGTTTAATATTTTGTAATTTTTTTTAATAACCCAGAAATAACTTTCCTGTCATCTCGAGTTTCTCTTATGTACTCTTTCAATCTGGTGTTGACATTCGTTTTTTGTTAAACCAATATAAGTATCTTGTAGGAACATGCAATTTAGTAAATGTCACTTAAAGAGTTCTTATTCACAAAATAGTATTTGTATTAGTTCAGAGATCTTTATAAATTCCTAGTTAGTTTTAAGTTGACTTTAAGTTACATTTTATTGTTATTTTTCGTGGTCTAAACGACAAGCTGGACTCAAACATTAGCTATTCACCTTGTGTTAAAAGTCTTGGAGTACAAATTGACGATAAACTTTCTATGAATAATCACGTCTCTACTCAGTGTTCAAAAGCTCTAGGAATACTAAGAAACTTGTACAAAATACGAGACTGTCTGTCCAAAGATACCAAGCTACTCCTGACACAAACGCTGATACTGTCTTTGTTTGATTATTGTGATGTTGTGTATGGCCCGCTTCTAACAAAAAGCAATGCCATCCTGATCCAAAAGGTACAAAATTCATGCATCCGCTTCTGTTACAACATACGAAAATTTGATCATATTTTGCCTATTCTGAACAGCAATAGCATGCTGACAATGTCCAGAAGACGACATTTGCATTATTGCTCTCTCATTTATAAAATTCTTAAAACAACACGTCCCGCGTATTTATACAAGAAACTCACTGCTAGGTCAACTATTCACACTCACTTAACACGCAAAAGAAATACGTTTGATATTCCATACCATAGACTCAAGCAAACCACTGCGGCATTTTCAGTATTAGCACCAAGGTCTTGGAATGCTCTACCAAATGTAGTAAAAGAAGCTAACACGTTTAATTCTTTCAAGAAAATGTTAAAAATTTATTTACTCAGCCAACAAAATTTAAGTTCAGGTACCCATGATTTGTATTCTATCACTTGAACCACGTAAATGAAATCAGACTTGACTTTGTACATATTCTTTATTAAATAATCATGCATTATAAAAATATTTCATCACCCTCCTCCCTGCATTGTGAATCACAAGCATAGCTTATTTTGTCTCTGTTATTGGTTGGTATGTGTTTGTTTTCATGTTTGTATTTGTATGCTTTATTTTTCTTCTTCACTTGTCGTACTTGTGGGTGTGTGTGTGTTTTGTTAAAAGTACCACTTTTCTCTTTTTTTTTAAACATCTTACTGTATACCTGTATTTTTCTTGTATGTAACCGTATCTTTTGTACTCAATTGATTGTATGTTTTTGTATAACACAATGTACTTCCTTGACAAGGGTTAGGTGGTAGAGCAGCAATATGCTGAACCTCGCCCGCTTGGATAAAGCCTTTTTCAATTCAATTTCAATTCAATTCAATTCAAGCTAGGAAATAACGGGAAGGAAACCGATTTGTCCACTTGGCTGTCATGTTTTCTTTAAATTTTGCCTTATTTAAACGGTTAACAACATTATAAATCTGTTCCTGCCACACTTCCATATTAAGCCTATTGTAATCATTAGTAAGACCTAAATTAGTAATGTGTTCAATTTCATCGTTTATTGCTCAAAATGTGGTTATATTACAAATGTTCCTTATCACAATCTTTAGATAGAATTGTACTCATATTTTTAGTTTCCTTGTAATTAATTTTTCACACCTTATATAGGCAAAGTTTACGCTAAATGTATTTTTCACTATAATGGGTAGCAAATGAACCCCTCCTAGAAAGCTGTCACTTTCACCTTCACTGTTCCACGAATCGTGCTCAACTGATACTGTTATCAAGTATAGATACCAGTCTAGCCAGCAATATAACTGAACACAAAAGCTACGATATCGCTTAGGAGGGCCAGTGAAATCGACTATTGTTATGATGGGCAACCTTTTGTATACGGAACGAGAATATTACACAGGAACATAAAGTTAACATTCACACTTTTGTGCCCAATCTGACTTGTCAATACAATCACATAATATGAAGGTGTCTTATCATAATTAAAATAATGATTGAAAAATCAAATCCATCTCCTTTCAAAACTCCTATTTGGATAAATGATTAGTATTCTCGACTTTTGAGCGGAAAGTTCGAGTTCAATTTCCGTTGGTATTATTCGGATCCCATATTTAATGTTAGATTCACACATCATATTGTCCCTGTGATTATAAGAGACTTTTAAATTTCAAAGAAACAACCCATGTTGCCCCATCTAGCTTGACTATATGTCTCGTGTGGTGTTCGTTTTTCAGAGAACAAATTTGAGATCTTGTTCTTCTATGTCTACTACTGCTACTTAATTATTGCCTCATTAACATAGATCATAGTTACTCTATTCCTACCATTTGAAAAACAAACATATTTCCAAATTTCCCAAATATCTATATACTCTACTACGTGCTTCGAACATATATAGACGTAAGTGATGTAACTTTAAATAAGGTGATGGGGATATGTTTACAGTGATCATATATTAATACAATTTTCACTATTACCTCAGTTATTATTATAGGATAGAAAAAAATATGTTTACTTACTTTAGATACTGCTCATTCATATCAACAAATAAAAAATGTGTAAACCATTCTATATGAAAAGGAATTGTGACAATTGTTTACTCTATTACCTTGGTATAGTACTGATCCCTTTTCTTTCTCGTAGTATTATAAATAGAAAGTTGAAGTCTCATATATAAACAAGTGAGATTCGTTTCAGTGTCAAACTACTGTAGACTTCCAAACTATGGGAATTAAATACTCGAACATGAAGTAATATATCTATAACTACTGGTGAAATAGATTAATAAGATAAAAAATAGAACATGTTCCTCGAACGCTGAATCCATATCAAAAAGCCATTATTCGCTATGGTTTACTGTTTTTGTTCTATGACGATAAAAATTGAAACCGGAAATGGTTAATTTTAACCACTTCCGGACTCAATAGATGCTTAAGATAGGAGATAGAACCTATTCTTGGGAAGCTGAATCAATTGCCAACACTGCATCTCTATCTCTTCCTGTTTTTGTTTTACGGGAATCAGTGTTTCAACTGGTACTAGTAGTATATTTCAACCACTTTCGGTTTTGGTAGAGTGTGTTACGGATTGTAATGGTATGTTCTGTTGACACCCTGATTTGATAACAGAAAACCATTTGTCGATATATATTACCATTTTTGTTTTATGTGATATATGTTGAAATCGGAAATTGTTTATTTGAATCACTTCCGTTTTGAATAGAGGGTTAATGGGGAAGATAAAATATATTATTAAGAAGCTGAATAATTGCAAAAGAATGATCTCAATGTCTCTTACCGTTTTTGCTCTATGAAAATCACTATTGAAACCGGAAGTAGTAATAAATTTAAACCGCTTTTGGTCTTGATAGTTTTCGCAGGTTGTAATGATATGTTTTTGAACCATGAATCTATACAGAAAATCGTTTGTCGCTATCTAATACTATTTTCTTCTATGGTGATAAATATTGAAACCAAAAATCGTTAATTTGAGCCACTTTCGATTTGAATAAAGGGCTGAGAGAGACAAAACTTAATCTTAGGACAATGAATCGATTGCAGAAAACCATATCTCGATATCTCTTACCATTTCTGCCCTTTTGAAGTAATATTAAATTTGAACCACTTTCAGTTTTGGTACAGTGTTGAAGATAGTCACGATATTACCTTGAAACTCAGAATCACTTGCAAAAGACCACTTCTCGTTATCTATTACCATTTTCGTTCTATGGTAATAAACATTGAAACCGGAAATGACTAATTTGAACCATTTCCGGTTTGAATACAGTTAACGGAGGAGACGGAGTCTATTCTTGGGACGTTGGATAGATTGGAGAAAACCGCATCTCGATAAATCTTACCGTTTTTGCTCTGATACCTGTCAACAGATGGACGGACGGACAGGAAAATCTGTTCTACGTATAAGACTTCCGCCATTTATGCGTAACGTAGTTTGGAAATCTAATAATTAAGTTCCTGGACAAAAGATATTGTGACGGTGCTTTAGATGGATGGTTTGTTGAAAGGACATGTTGAAAACTAAATACGCTTTCTCGGTGTGTAGTGGAGCACACGGAACTACTTATGTACTTTGCAAAAATGATGCGAATTCCAAATACTTAAAGAATGATTACTTATTATTTACAATATTGGTACAATGACAATAACTAATATTTATCAATGAAAGTGTACACTTAAGAGTGGTGTTTGGTATACTTTCGGTACTCATTTGCTGAACGCAACTAATGATGCTCACATTTATTAATGATTCTACTCATATAACACCCTGTAATTTTGCAAAAATATGTGATCCAATTGAAAGTCTCATATATTTTTTAATCTTTATTTTATCATTTAAATACATATCTAAATAAAATTTAACACACAAATGAATCCTAAATATGTAGGTCGATTTCTTAACTTCAAGAGTTTGACTCATCTATAAATAACTGAATATATATTTTCACTAGCCACTTGAAACATTAATGTCAAATATCACTGTACAAACACACATATACACAAACAGACATTAAAGAGACGATTGAACACACAATAATTTGAATTCACTAACAGTGCATGCCAGCTTACTTTAGATTTATTTGTGCTCCTGATCTGCCATTTTCTGACATACAGATCAACTCATTATCAGAAGTTGTTGCATACTGTTTTTGCCAGCGACCTCGTCGACGTTTTCTTCCTGCTCTCTTTGGCACAGCTAACGGACCTTGAATACGTGCATTATCTACATCAGAAAAAAATTCAAATTAACTTTGTTATTCAATCACTTAAGCTCTTACCGTGATTTCAAGTAACTAAACTAAACTATATACAATTGTTTTCGAAGGTCGAAATTGTACAATAAATTACCTGACTAATGCAAATAATTGCGCAACAAAATTTTTAAGTCAGAAAGTTAGATATCTATTAAAGGATTACTTGTGTTTTCAAGGATGAACTATACTTAAATGTAGATTAATTTAAGCAGTTAGTTACTTTAAGTTAACGAAAAATATGCTTTAAATAAATTAAATATAAGTTTCAAATTTTGACGTTATTTATTCTAGTACTAAATGTTTCCTCTCAAAAAGTTTCTTATGTAATTCTTATTCTATATTGACGAATTCATAATGAAGGCCAAGGATAACAAGTCTGTGGGCAAACCAGTTTGAAAGGAAGCCAGTTCTGCTTCGAAATGCTAAAATTTACTTCATGAAAGTTCACTGACTAAAATAATGATTAAAAAATCATATCATATAATATAAAATTTGAATCCACTCTCTGCGTTTAAACAGTAAATAAAACAAAGAAGAATTTCTCAGTACTAGTATGAAACTATCATTCCACACACCCACACAAAATACATAAATAAACTAGTGAACAACAACCACAAAAATAAGTTTCTCTCCTGAAATCCATGTCCAGAATTACATTGCAAATACTCTTTTCTTGCCATTAGAATGGAAGTAACTAACGTTAAATTGATATACATATTTTAATAAAATAATAATATTAGTAATGTTGAAATCGCACAAGAAAATAGTCGAACTATCGTAACATCCCTCAATTTACGTTCACAGAAACATAAAGGTAGAAATTGAATTTTTGTTCAAGGAGATAGAAAAAAAGGAGTATTCCGAACCTGCTGTAAAAATGATACTTTGAACTTGGAGAAAGAGACAATAAAATGAAAATAAAAACAAAAGAGTAAACAAATCGTTCTTTCATATCTTCTCCAAGCGTTTAAATACTTTTTTTTTCTTTTGTTCATACCATAAAGCTTTCCATGAACTCCAATTTGAAGTTAAGTTCCAAATTTTCTCCAGGAAACCTTTAGCGTCAAGAACGAAAAGAAAAACAGTAAGGTTGAAAAGGATTGAATATATTGGATAATGATCGTTAATAACATAGAGCTGTTCAAAACCAAATTTACCATATATCCTTACTCATATAGCTGTATATAGTTGCGTGTAGGAAAATTGAATACTATGCGAATCTCTTCACTTTTAAATCGCGATAAGCAAGCTGTTGATGTTGGGGTATCATCTTTATCCGATCCACTTATCAAGAAATTTAATTTAATTTTATTTGTTCTAATAAACAAAGAATTAAAAAGTTAATTTTTTTTAAGGAAGTAGTTTTCCAATATTGTGTTTCGTTCCGTGTTTCGTGAGTTTCAGTTCCAATTCCATTCAGTTTACTTGACTTGATCTAAAATTCATATCTTTAATCTGTGAATATAAGCTGACAGATATTTTAAGGAATATTTTCCATTTAATCACTAAAATATGATATGAATATGGTAGTTTTGTGTATATATACTGGGTGTTTCAGAATTATATGAACAAATCTCAGGAAGAGATTCAAGAAGTGAAATCAAGACAAGAAGTACCTATCAACACATGTATGGCAATGAGTAGTAGTGAGACAATCATGTGAGACATCGATATCTCTCAATCGAATTATCGTTTGTTAGTGATCAGTAATTCTCTTCACACTCAGAAAATCATAGGCACCTGCACTTCTTAAATATTTATCTTTGGATATATCAGGTTACCAGTCTATAATAGATACATATTTTGGTAATATTCATCTCGAAAGTTCATTATCTCGTGATTTTGGAAGCCTATAACTTCTGAACTACTCATTGCCGGAAATAGGTTGACAGGGACTTTTTGTCTTGTTTTCACTTGTTGACTCACCTCCCAAAGTTTGTCCCCACAGTTTTAAAACTTTCTCTCTCTCTTTAAATATATATATATAGCTACCCGCCTATGGTCTTTCGTATGTACATTCGTGTGGAATCTGTTGACCGTGAAGTAATGAGATCGAATTAGTATTGCTGTTACAAATGAAACATCATCTTAGTATTCCCTTAAAACACAAGTAATTGAACATTGGCCATCTTCAGGGTTCTGAAGTACAAACAAATGATATTATCACTATTTTGCATCATTGTAAAGCACTGACGTAAATAATGAACTGGATAGACCCGAGGAAAAATAAATAACTAAAGAGCCCGAAGACCTAAATACCCATATTATTCTTATGGTACGTTTATCATTCATACATCATGTATTACATATAACATGTATGACAACATAGTTCGTAGAATTTATTACTGCACAGTCACTTCAACATGTTTAAGAAGTATACCAAAAGCACAGTGAATCCTATTAAATAGCGCACCTGCAATTAGCGTACAAGTACATATGTAACCAAGTTGGAAATATTGACTTTTATATGGTAAGAATGAGATGATTTTCAATGTTTTAAATTAGCATGGTAAGCCAGAAACAAGGGTTTGATCTTTGATTCAGTTGCACCTTTTTTCTCTGAGCTTCATCTAAGTTGATGATTTTTTCTCATTAAAATGAAGAAAATAAAGTTAAATTCCAAAATGGGTAAATTAGATAAAGGTTAGTTCCCATTATCGAAATCTTTACTATTGCAACTAGAAAGAAGAGAGTTATATACAATTATTCACTTTCTTCATCAGTCACATGTTTAATGAGCGAGGATACGAGATGGTACGCATTTTAAGGTATATGTGATTTGACAATCACTTATCAGTGATATCTAATCCTTTTGAACATTTTATTTTCGATAATGTTGGACGTTTCTCATCTGAAACTCAGACACTGAACATCCTGTTAGCAATTGGAGAGCATACTACGTAGGTCATAATTACTGAAACTTTATTAGATATTTGTAGATGTATTTATTTATAAATTTCCCATTGATAATTTCTTCACAACCTAATTTAAACCTGAAAAAATATTTTTAAATCTATTTATTCCTAAAGAAGAAAGCCATGTCTCCAACGTAAGAAATATGGAGATATTATGTTGACTCAAAAATTTAATAGAGTTACTATTTGACAGTTACCTGCAATAAAATAAAAGAAAAGCTAACCTTTATCACTACAATCATCGCCACAAACTAGGAGCTTGTCATCTGTAGGAGATGATTGTGTGGGCTCGGAATCGACTCCCATTTTCGAATCTTCCAATGCTGTTTGAGAACTCATTTGACTCTTCTCGTCTTCTGTCAGATGGGTACAAAGATCTGTCTTCGAAGTTTCAACTCTTGGAAAATCCAACACATTTTGTTCAAATTCATCTTGAATGTAATCACTAGCTTCCATTTCTTCCGATCGTGGAGAATCTTCACTTCTTTCCGAATCTTCACTTGGAACAGTATCTTGTCCAGAAGTTTCTGAACTTTCATTTGTAGGGTAATCTGCTAAACTACTTATTGTCTCTTGTTTGGTTAGAGAAATTGATGAACTCTTTCCATCGTTTTCCAAAGAAGATAGTTCTGTGAATTGCACATTTTTGTTTGGAGCATGTTGCACTTCATTCTTCTCAGAAACTTTTCTCTCCGAAACATCACAATCAGTCTTCTCCTCGTCAGTTTGATGTGGATTCAGTAAAATTTCTTCAGAAGACTTGATATTGTTACTTACTAATATTGAAGTGTTTTCCGATTCAGACACTTGAATGTGGTTTTCAGGTTGAGAAGGCTCAACCTGTAAAAAGAATAAACACAGAAAATTTTAATGGAGCTCCACTTTTATTCAGACTGTAATGGTTTTAGATGAAAACTTTAAAAAGAATCAAATGTACATGTTTTAAAATATTACATTTCTATAACTAATGAAGATTAACAGGACGAACATTATTGTGCAAACGTAGGTTAGATTGAACGCCGTTCCTATATATTACAGAACGCTATTTCTAAATGTTGCAATGAAGTTAAGAGGAAATTATACGATATTGGATTTATATTTAGCATATCCTTCTGCTCAGAGAAGTAGCACTTTCAATAGTCATTAAGCCTAACGTTTCTCAATATGAATAAATACTACAACCATTAAAAATACTTTCTGTTATCATTTAAGAGTTCTTTGATATCGCTAATACTACACGATATCGAGTACTTTCCAATTCTTATACACCGTGTAAGTATGGGCAAACTAAATTAGTCTAACTTCATGATTTTTATTATATCCACGCACCTAACACTTCTATAAAGAAAATACATTTTATCATCTTGCATAGTTAGTACTTACTAAACATACTACTAAACATTTACTAGTCATACTTACTAAACATTTCCTATTCCATAATATAAACTATGCAACTTTAATATTTTCTACCCAACAATTACTACTTGCGAACAATATAATAATGGGAAAACTTTCGCATATTTTGAAAATGATAATTTTCAATTACCACTGCTTCGTGCAGAGCGAAATCAATTCGTCGATTGCATTCGGCATTCATGGGTAATTTTTCCGACAAATTTTACAGAGGTAAGGAAACTGAGAAGACTTTTTAATTAAAGAAATTAAATACATATATAGTTCCTTTTTTTTAACTTTGTGTTCCAACAAAAGTACCTGTAGATGCCAAATGTAATTGAGAAAATTGATCCGGCTTAGTTCGGAAGTCAGCAAGTTTAGTTGTCTGTAACACAACGATAACATTAAATGCAATATTGAAATAAGATTTTTTTATTGATAACAATAACATAGCAATTCTAGAGAGGCTTGCCAGAATTTAGTTCATTTTACTCACAACAAACAATATCGTGGTACGCCTGTGCTAGAAGCTTACCTGGGCTCAGAGGCACAACATACACTAAACACTCTTTTCCAGATGAGCTTTCAGTACCTACAAATCTAGAACGTATTTCCATACTTATGCTATTAGGGAGCTTATTTAGGTAAATAAAAGGTACACACATTTCGTGCAGGAAATGTAAGTAAAAGGAAAAATCTATTAATAGCAAAGGTAGTGTGTGAGGCTCAATGCGAGTACCTTTGTTTTTAAAATGAATCTAATTTGAAATTTAGTATTTGGGAAAATTTTGATAAGTGTCGGACTGAAGACAACACTTAGCCTAAAAGCAAACATTTAGGCGGGAGAGCAGAATTGGTAGGCATTTGTAAAAGAAACTGCAATAGACTCAGATGTGTCAATAAATGATTACTACTTACGGATATAAGTTTTCCCATTTCAGTTTGTAGTAATTTGCAGAAACACACACACAAACACTCCACTAATAACGCAATTGGAAGAAGTTGTTTGGCGGGCATTTGATTAGTCCACAAAGTAGCACGGAAAGACCTCTAATTTATTGGGCATGGAAATTAATTGAAGAACAGTTCTGGGCGATGACCAATGAGAGACCGGGATTCCGGCATCGTAGTCGGCTAACGAGTGCAGCTTCTCTTCTCTTCTGCGAGGGCGACGTGTTTTGGCGAAACTTCCCTCTTTTTGGAAGGCCACGAGGGCATCTTCTGAATATTTTGAAGGAACCAACGATATCTAAAATAGTCCTAGTTAGTCCTTTTACATGTTAGATGTCTTCTTCTGAATCTTAGTCTCATTTTAGGTGATATACAAAAACAAGCAGAATGAGCGCTAACACGGAGCTGTTGCGGTAATGGGTTTTGGAGGCAAAAAGCTTAATGTTACACGTTGTCAGTCCTATTTGTAACTTCATATGACGTTCTTCAAGAGGTGAAGCGTCCATATCTCAGCATAATGACAAATCGATTTCATAGCGATGGGAAAGCTCTTCTCGGTGCGTTTCTACCTTAGGCTTGCAGTTTCATTAATTTTTTATATTTTCTGCTTTGCCTGCATGTCTGTTTCCTGGATAATGTTGAAGGACGATTGTATGAAGCAAGAAAAATAATCTTTTCTAAGCAATGAAATGTAATGACAATTAGTTTGGAATAATCCCGATTTTCCCCGAATATTTCCTTTTTACTTGTTCTTGTTTATTTTTGCTTTCTTTCTGTATTTCTGCAAATTACAAATTATGAGTTTTACGATATATTGTCTCTGTATAACATTCAAAACAGTTTTACATCTCCTTCCTAAATATTATGAAGTGCATTTTTCTAGTAGAGTATTTCATTCTACTCGTTAAGTTACTCACTGAAACATTTCTGAGGAGGTCTCAGCGAGTAAGACGAAATATTGCGCTAAATGACTACACCATAACTGTTTAGCCAAATTAATATAAGTTAAAACAATATCTAACTAGAAAATAAAATTATGACCAACATTAATTTTAAATAGTTTTACCAATTCAAAGAATAAATTTGCTGTTATGATTATACATAAAAAAGCACTTCTATCCGCAGTTGCGACTTATCAAATAAGGATGTAGTGAATACTATTTATTACTTTCAAACTTTCTTTAAATTCACTTTGCTCACATCCATGTTTTTTGTAGTAGCTGCTGGGAAATTATTGGAGTTAAGGCAGGCTAGTGCGTGCGGAAAGTGTTTTTAAAAAATAGCAGATATCTTACTGTACCGGTCTGTGCAAATATTTTAAAATGTTTTATGTAATTGATAGGAGGAAGATATTGGTTGTATGGTATAAATGATTAAGAAGGAGTTACTGCACAAGGATTTAGTTGTATTAACAGTATATAAGCGATTACAAGTGGTTATACTATACAAGGGAGTATAGAAATAATGAAAGAGAATAATAATTGTTGTGTTGGGTTTTTTTTCTACTACGACTGCCATGTTAAGTACACGTAGATTAACAAGGTTTTAATAGTAGCCACATACTTAATAGCTTCTAAATATTTCGAAAAGCTAACGAAAATTGCCAGCATTGTTGATCAATTAAAGCCTTGCTGCTTTCGAAATATTTAGAAACTATAAAGTAATTGGTTACTATGAAAAGGAACATGAAGACAAATGTAGTTGATTTAAATAAATATTCCCAACGCTCTATAAGTAACTGAAACTTTGTGTTTTTTGCCAAAACATTTTACTAATATTTAAAATTAATTTTTTTTCACATATTGTTACGGATGAGTAATACGAATGGATTTTATATTGTTTTATGTTATTATTTTACTCACAATAGATGCAGAACACCAATATTCCATAAGATAATAAATCCTGCTGCAATAAAATATGTTGTTTTTCTATCGTGGACAAGCAAGTTGAAAATCATTGGACGGCAAGTTGAAAATCCTCATTAAATGTTGAGGTTTTCTGTGTGTGTGTGTGTTTATATCATTACGAAGAATTACGTAATTAAAACGTGTTTCGGTTTTCTTTCTGTATGTTTTATTATAAGATATTAAAACGTTTTCTATAGATTAACATTCAAATAGGGTACTCTTTAATACAGACAGAGAATTATTTCTTGGCGCTTTTCTATCATTGTACACTGAATACATAGAACTTACGTTAAAAATACGATCCGATGAATCGTCTTCAGTATTTATCGACGTATGGAAGGTTCTCTCTTTAGTTGTAACTCTCACTATGGCGTTCTCCTCTTCAGTTTCTATAGTAAAGGAAAGAATGAATCTAGTCAAAACAACTGAAAGCAATATATTACCTACATATAGGTGAGAAATGCACACTTCATTCAGATTAACAGCCAATGACTTAGAAAGCACGCAATTTTGTACTGTACAGACTCTTTAATTGGTATCTATAGGCAGATTCAAAGAGAAAAACGGTAAATCCTGTAAATATTATTAGCGTTTAACGGAAAAACCGAGATTTATACCACTCTATAGATACCAATGACCTGAACCAAGTGATATATGTCAATAGAAAACCTTGTGCATAGTTTTTCTTTAAAAAAAAAAAAAATTGAGAAAAATGATTTTTTTTTTTTTTTTTTTTTTTTTTTTTGTAAACCTAAATTGATTCTATATGAGAACTAGGCCACCTATTAAGTTGAAACTGATACTGAAGCATATCCTTATCAATATCTTATTAAGATGTTAGCAAGACAACACTACGTACTATGAGTAATGAGATAACTAACTAACTAACTAACTCTATGGCCTATGGAACCCGGAGGTTCAGTACCGCGTTCACAAAAGCTCTCCACTGACTTCTATCCTTAGCTAATTGGATCCAGTTTCTACTTTGTATTCCTATCTCTGCGAGATCCATCTTAATATTGTCCTCCCATCTGCGCCTAGGTCTTCCTAATGGTCGTTTTCCTATGGGTCTACCAGTCAAGACTTTGAAAGCGTTTCTACTTTCTTCCATTCTAGCTACATGACCTGCCCCCTAAGCCTCCTAGACTTGACGACCCTAACAATGTTGGGTAAACCGTATAAACTATGTAGTTCCTCGTTATGAAGCTTCCGCCATTCCCCATTCTCGTTCCTCTTGAGTCCGAATATTCTTCTCAGGATCCTGTTCTCAAATACTTTCTATGTTCTTCCCTCAGAGTAAGCGACCATGTTTCGCAACCATACAGAACAACAGGCATGATTATCGTTTTATATATTTTAAGCTTCAAATTCCTCGACAGAATTCGCGACGACAAGAGATTTTGAACCGAATAGTAACACGAATTCCCTGCTTTTAGTCGACATTTAATTTCTTCGTGAATATGATTTTCGTCTGTTAATATTGATCCTAAATATTTGAAAGTATCCACTTTATCAAAAGTATTATTTAATATTTTAACGCCTCCACAATTTGCCGTATTACGGTCCCGACGCACTTCCATGTATTTAGTTTTCTCTGCATTTACTTCTAAACCCATGTCCCTGCAAGCGTTTAATAAGATCTCTGCATTTATTTCTACTGTTCTCCTATCATTCCCTATTAAATTTACATCATCAGCATATGCCATAACCTGGTGAATGCCGTTCAACTATGAGTAATGAGATAAAGAACAAAATTATCATGTTCTCTTAAACTTTAATTTATGTTGAAATTAAATATTATCCAAAGACAAGAGATACACAGGATGTTTTAAAACAACACCGACAACGTTTGGGAGGTGATTCATGACACTAAGATAAGACAAAACGTATAGACCAACCTGGATGCACAAATGGTTCCTTTCGAAGTTATGGACTAGCGAAAATAAGAAAAAATTAACTTTAAAGGTCCAAAGCTCCAATATTATGGGACTTACCGTAGTCGGGTCAAGACTTCACTGAAGCACTAATATATGTGCTATCCAAAAATACATGTTTCAGAATCCTGCGGTACTCATGCAACAATTTTTATAAAGGAAGTTTGGCTAGGGGCATATATAATTTGAAGTACTCACAAACTACCTCTATAAAAATTGTTGCGGAAGTACCCTAGGATTCTGAAACATGGATATTTGGATAGGATACATACTAGTTCCTAAGTGAAGTCTTCACTCAACTACAGTAAATCTCATAGTATGGGAGCCATGGACTTTATAAGTTCATTTTTTCATGTTTTCGGCAGCCTATAACTCCGAAACGACGCATTTATGCACCCAGGTTGGTCTATACTTTTTGTCTTATCTTGGTGTCAGGACTCACCTCCCAAACGTTGTCGGTGTCATTTTGAAACACCCTGTATGAAAGAGAGGAAGTGACTCACTCATCATCGTTCAGGCTGTATCACTATAGGCAGAAATGTGAAATTTGGACAGAAAATCAAATTTTTTCCAAGAAAACAAGAAATTAAAGAAGTATTTATCCTGAAAGCAGGTAAAAGTTTTGTGTGTGTGTGTGTGTGTGTTTTTGGAGGAGGAGGAGGGTAAAAAATAGAGTGTCTTACAAATCTTTCAAATTCAGAAGATGGAACTCGACGTATAACTTTCCATTAAAATAACTCAACATGTGAGTCGGAGATTTTGAAATTTTAGTTCCTAAAGAGGAAAGGAGGTCGATAATAAAATTTTACCTATAATATTAAAAATTTCCCACTATTTATTCAGAGATTATTCGATATGAGAATTCGCTTAAGTTGGAGATGTGAAATTTGTTATATAAACTCTAAATTAGAAATGCAGTGTTTTGGAAAATTTCTCATCTAGAGGAAAAAAAAATAATAATTTCCAAAATATTCAAATTTCAGGTTTTATATTCATTAAACCTTTTTCTAACCTTTCTTCTGCTAGCGTATTACTAAAATTACAAATGTGAAACGTGGCTATTACATTATGGAAGACGGAAATAATTCAGTTAGTAGGGAGAATAAAAAAGTGGATTAAAGCTCTTCTTTGACATGCAACCAGAATTAAAGTTTTATTAAAAAAAACAAAACAGAAACTTACATAATGTACTAATTCTTGTGTACGACAAAAAAAATTAGATAACTCTTTCTTTTAGTTTGAAGAGATAAACCTTTTAATTTTTTTCGGTTTGATTTACCTCATGAGCCGTCTCTGTATCACGCAACTTGACTGACGAAACAGATGTTTTACTTAAAGCTGTAAACTACTTACGCATCTTTAGCTACTTTTTGAAAACTTTTAATACAATGTTAAGTATGATATTGTAGTTTTAGAAAATGATGTTTCTGTTCCGACACTTAAAAAATAAACTATTTTATAGTTTTTTCATAGTTTAACTATTTAGTATTCTTAAATAATCTAGTGAATAATAATATTTATTGAAAAAATAAAAGGTAATTAAAATGATTTATGAACTTTATTTAATTTGATGAATTCACTTGAGTTAAATAGGAAAATAATGTAAATACACATCGAATAAACAAATAAATAAATACACTTCTGAAGAAGAATGAAATGAAGAAGAAAAGCACAAAGTAAGTGCGCAGAGAAAAAAAAAAAAAAAAACAGAAACAATTCTAGAGTGTAATATCTTGCGTTCATTTTGAATAAATCCATATAAGCTTAGACAGAGAAATATTGATGCGTTACGTCTTTGGGGTACCTCCAATCCCATTTTCTCTAGCGTGCTACCAATTGCATCTACTTGTTTGGTTGCTTTAATTAGCATTTAGTGCCCCTTTCAGCGCCGAGACTATATGATACGTAGACCCACAGTGAGCCATATGACATTCCACCGGAAATCGAACCCAGGTTTCAATTACATTTACTTATCACAGGCTCTATTATGCAGCGCAGAATCAACGCAATATTTAATTCTAATATCCGAAGAGAAAAGAACCAAATTTAAGAAGTTTCCTAATTAAAATAAAGGTTCTAGAGTAAGCAAGAAATGAAATTTAACTTTCAAATTGACCCTGAATAATTTCCATTACTTTTGAATGTAACTGTTGCACAATCCTTGGACAAGAAGTATAAAGCTAACAGAAGTATACTATGATGAGACACATAGAGGCGCAAGTCAGAAACAAACGCAAACGCTAAAGTCTGGGACACAATCAGACAATTTTTGTAAAGATTTTCTGACGGATATTTGTTAATGGAATTAGGCCAATAGCTGCAATTTAACATATGTTACTTTATAATTTTTAAAACATATTTAAGAGTACTATTGTCTCTAGGTGAGACTTCGGGACCATATGTCTGCTATATATTGCTGTTACAAATGAATGCTTAATAAACCTAATATATATGACATCGTTGGATTATTTTACAATATGTTTTTTGAATACAGTATTTTTATCAAGCAGAGAGTAAACAACAAAAATTTGTAAAAATGGAAGAAAACTACAAATATACACAAATGAAATAATACTAAGAGAACTACAGACATACAGCTAGGAAATAAGGAAAGTTCATGAACTTTCCTGGTATGAGAAGATACAGATGAAATAGAGCTAAAATAGAGCAAGAAAAGGAAAATGAATTTTAATTTATTATTCACTGCAATAATATTAATAATAATAATATTTAAAATCTACTTACCGCAGGGAGTTCCATTAAGCTCTTCTTTCGAATCTTGAAAATATTCTTCGCTCTCAGTACTGCGCTCTGATATTCTCTGAGACAAGAAGCTTTCTTTGCTGTGTACTGATAAAGACTTCACCAGTTCAAGATCTTTTCTTTCAATTGCAGCGTCATGCAAACCATTCTCTACGATGAACGAACTCTCGCTCTCTTCCACCTCACAATAATTGTTTTCACTACTACATTCACTTGTTAAACGCTCTACATCATTAAACACACTAGTTTTGCTCTCAACTTCATTCTTGATAATTGAGTCAGTTATTTGTGTGCATGAAACATTCACATTTGTTTGCATGTCTTCGTTTGAAACACTTAAATCAGATTTTGTTGTCTTTTCGCTGTCATGTAAGTTCTGCAGTTCCTCTGAGTCATAAAATGAACTTGATTTTCTATCAGCTTCATCCTCCAAATTGTTCTCACTTTCATCAAAATTTTCCATTTTGGAGTCTGTTCTTATACGATCATCAGTGGAGACGATGCCATTTTGGGTATTGGATTGACAGGTTGTATCAGTTTCCACTTGCTGATGGACTTCTTCACAATGTTGATTGTCAATAGTAAAATTGGTTTCATTTTGAACAGCGGAACCGTGTTTTTCAGCGTCTTTGTGATCATTATCGTGTATATTTAACATTTCATATTTTACAACATTATTCTCCAACACACTGGTTGCATTTTTATCTTCAATAGAATTTACAGTATTGGCAGGCCTAGAATTCATTGATGTTAATAACTGATGATCCTCAGCAGTTTTTTCTGCACTTTCGTTTTCAGTATAAGCTATACCTTCGGTAGGAACATTGTTCGATGATTTTAGCATTTCAGACTCCTCATTAGTTGCAGGTGTATCATCGCTTATTAAAACAGTTTCTACGAAGTTGCTTTCAATTTCTTTATTAGAAGAAGAAATATCACTATCTTTCTGAAGCCTTTTAATCTCAGCTGTTGTCTCTGTTAGAAGCTCTTCTTCAGAATTCCATGCATTTTTTAGTCTCTGTGTCTCTGTCATTTGAATATCAATTTCGTCCTCTATTTCTTGTATTTTCATATGTGCCTCATTTAGCCTTGTTTGTAAACGTTTCACATTTTTATCTACATTATTGATTGCTGTCTGAAGTTCTAATATTTTAGCCATTTTTAACTCTTTCACTGGTTGCAATATTTGCAGCTGAGATTTCATTCTATTACAATTTTCAAACAACGTATCTATTTCAGAAACTTTATTACTGATTCTCTTTTGCAACGCTTCAATCTCGAAATTTATATTTTCCACTACTGATTGCAATCGGTTTATTTTTAATGTCTTGTTCTGGATTTCCTTTTGTAGCTCTTTCATATCATTGTTTCTGTCTAACATTTTCTCCCCCAGACGTTGTTGTTCATTATGTTGATTTTCAACTGCTATTTGGAGTTGTTCTACTTCATTATCCTTACGGAGTAAATCAGCGGTTAATTCGTCGAACATTTTGTTCTTATTTTCTGCCTCAATTTCCAATAGGCGCAACTGAGAAGATTTAGTCTCAACTTCGATCTGTAATTCCTTCATTTCTGAATCTTTGTTACTAATTTCCTTACTTATTTCCTCGCATATTAAATTCTGACTCTCTATCTCATGTTTTAATCTCTCAACTTCGGCATGCTTGCCTTCAATATTAACTAATTGTTCTTTTATATCTAAATATTTCTTATCTAAAGCGACTTGAAGTGAAGCAACTTGATCAGTTCTTTCTTTTAAACCTTGTTGAATTTCTTCTGTTCTTTGTTTTGTGTTTTCAACCAACTTCTTTAGTTCCACTACTTCCAAGATCTTTGAATTAACATTTTCTTGCAATCTAAGTCTTTCTCGACTCTTTTCTTGCAGTTGAGTCTCTAATTTCTTAACTTCAGATTCTTCCGATTCCGCCGTTAACTGCAGACTTTCATATTCTGTACGTGATTGATCGTTTTTAACTTCTAATTCTTGAACTTCGGAATTCTTCAAGTAAAGTAGTAGCTGCAGTTTTTCTAGTTCCTTCTGTTTCTCTTCTGATATTGCTTGGAGTTCTTTTATCTTAGAGTGTTGTTTAGATATCTCGTTACGAAGATTCTGTTTCTGTGCTTCTATTTCATTGACTGATCTTTCCATTTCTTCTTTCTTCTTTTGTTTCTCAGATATTTCCACTTTCAACTTCTGTATTTCATATTCTTTGCAGCCCAAAACTTCAGAAAGTTGTTTGATTTGTTCTTCTTTGTTCTGTATCGTACTCTCCAAGTCTAAAATTTCATTTGCAGTATTAGCACTTTCTTCAGGAGATAAAAAAATATTGTCTTCACTTGTGTTTATTTCGTCTGGGCTTCTTGAATCATGAGAAGTCAAGTCAAGTTGATCCTCTAGGAAACTTTGAAGATGTCTTATTTCTTGACGTTTACTATCTTTCTCCATTTGAAGCCACTGAATTTCTGAATCTTTTGTTTCCATTTCGACTTGCAAATTCTGAAGCTCATATCGTTTACTTTTTATTTCTATTTCCAGCTGTTCTATTTCAGAACGCCTATTTTCTATTTCAGTGTTAATTTGTTCTACATCAGCACAATTTAAATTTTCTGTAGACAATTCTGTTACTTCATTTGTTCTTGAAGGCGTTCCAGGAAAACTGTTGGAAGGGATCGAATGTTTCTTTAATTGTTTGTTAGAAATGTTCTCTAACTCAGAACTGAGACCTGATCTGGTTTTACTTTTCTGTTCTATTTCCTGGGAAAGACTTTCTATGTCGTGATCTAAACGCTCGATTTTACTTTTTAGTGAGTCTATATCTTTGTTCTTCTTTGTAATATTCATTGAATAAAATTCGATGTCACACATTCTGGACTCCAATTCACCCTGGAGAACTTCAACTTTTTCACTAACTATCTGATTTTGCAAACGTCCTTTTTCTACACATCGAGCATTGTAAATTTCCTCAAGTCTCTCAATTTGGTTCTCTCTCTCTTTTAAATTTTTCTTGAGTATATCAATATTCGCATTCTCTTTTTCAATTAATAGTTTGAGCTGTTCTATTTTACAATTATTTTTGAATAAAAGATCACTCTCCATGCTCTTTTTATGCTCCGCATCATGATTATTACTTATTTTCTTAAGACTTTCTGTATCGGATTCTTCGCTTTTAATTTTCAATTCAATATTGTCAAGCTCGTTCTCTTTTTTCGTTAAAAGATTTCGGAGAGTGTCTATCTCAGCATTTTTAACTTGAACTGTTAATGTTAATTGGTGCAATTCTTCTGCCCTTAGCTTTTCCTGAAGCTTCGTAATTTCTTCGTTTTTACTTGCAACTTCAGCTATTAATTTCTTGACATTTTCTTGCAAGCATATTATTTCATTGTCTTGTGAAATAGCTTTATTTTCAAGCTCTTCTGTTCGTATAGCATTATTTTTCAGCCGTGACTGCAGATCATTGATCTCAGATTCTTTGCTGTCAATTGATTTTTGTGCTTCTTGTAACTTTAAATTAAGTTGCTCGATCTCGAGTCGAAGTTTTCTTATTTCTGTCTCCTTGGATTGTATTTCAATTTGGAACAGCTGAAAACGTGTTTCATGGTTGTCTTCTTCCTGAGTTTGAGTTTCTTGTGCCGAATGTTTTATCTGGTTCTTTATGTCTTTCAGCTCCCTTTGAAGAACCGTAAGTTGTTTGGTTTTATCCACTGATTCTTGACGAAGTTGCCGCAACTCAGTATCCTTATTCTCTATATCAATCTGCAGTTGCTGAATTTCGTTGGTCTTTTTCTTTAGATCTCTATCCAGCTCTAAGTATATTGTATTTCGAGTATTCATCTCGTGGTGTAACTTTTGAATATTTGCCTCTAAATCACAGTTTCTTGTGCGTATCTCCTTGTTATCTTTGTAACACTTCTCTACTTCGTTTTGAAGAATTTGAATCTCAGAATCCCTGCTGTTAATCTTCTTGTTGAGATCTTGCACTCTGTTACATTCATGCTCATTTTTTATTTTGAAGCCATTTGTATCATGTGATACATTATCATCCTTTTGTGGCTTCTGTATTCCTGATTCTTGACTGAGTCTTCTTTGAAGATCTTGTATTAGTGAATCCTTGCTGGACGCTGGTTTACAAGGTAGATATGACATATTTTCATCCGTCTTTCCTGTATTACTACTATTCTTGGGCTGTGATTCAAACTCCTTCCGATGTAAAAATTTAGAGAAATCGCTAAACGTGCTGCTTCGTGACGAAAGTGTATCTGATGGTCTATTATGATTTATAAAGAGATATTCACAACTTTTCGTAGCTGTACTTGCTTTCAGTTGTGTTTCCGGCACAAACTTATCTGCTTCCATTAACATTTTAACAGCTTTCTCTATGTCGGGTTTCAACTGACTCACATCGAGTTTGCCTTCATTGTTTTCACATAACATATCTTTAAGACAGAGAAAAAGTTTCAAAGATGTTTTGCACGTCGCTGCAAGATGCGTAGCTTTGTCTTTTTCCTAAAACGAAATATATATTAAGTAAATAGCTGTAAAGATTGTGATATGCCTTAATACTAAAGAATAATAAGATATTTGTAATTACGAGGATTCAATAAAAAGTACATATAAGTTGATCGTACACAATGATATAAATTATAGCATTACTCGCGTATAATGCTATTATTACTACAATATCTCCTACATCTTTACATCGTTATCGTTATGATTTAATTTGGTTCGCTGAAGATATTAAATGACAGTATTAATAAAACAAAACTAGCAAAATACCAAATATATATTAATACGCGCAACACTTGCGTTACATTGTGGGAACTGTTACACTAGCATTATTAATACATATATATATAAGAAGCTTTGGTCAGTTTTGTCTTATGAAAACCATGGAATATTGCCAAAGCTATAATAAACAAGATACATGTTAAATTACATTCAAATATTTTCAACTAATATCGTTAAAGTGCTAAATGAGCTTTGTGGAGCACAAACACCATGTGTGTGGGTTTTCTTGGAGTTTACCTGTTTTCTCCTATTTTCATCATTCCATCTTTACATTCACGTCATCACTGTCTCCTTCAGTCTACATGGCATAATCATGGGATGTTAAAATGAAAGATTCCGTTTCATTTTCGGAAATCGTTAAACATGATGATTTCCACGAGATGAAATCTGTTTATTTTTATAAGAATTCGATAGTTTTGAAACTTAAGTTATGTACATCCTTGATTTTCAGACACATGAAAAGAAAATTCTGTGCTGGTGCTAATATGTACGTGCAATCTGATACAATAGCTATATTTGTGGCCTAATAATTTGAATTTATAATAAAAGATATAAAAATCTCAATGGGGTAACAAACTCTCAACAATAAGTAACAAATAGAAACAGATGTTGTGGAAAATCTGGTTAGATCTTATAAGCAGTACTCAATTCTAGAGAATAATAATGAGTGTGACAATGATAGTAAAAGATGAAGGATTTACAGAATTATGTGTGTCTAAACCTTTTATTTGACCCTGTTGTTTACAAACATATCGCTTTCTATTGTGTTATACTCACAAATGATAATTTCAGTGATCATTTAATCGGCATTCTTGCTTTCATACAATATTTTTATACGTGATTTGCGGATCAATCGTTTAGACAGTTGTAATTTTCATCAAGAGAGTCAGTCAAATTGAGTACTGCAGAAGCTTTATTTCCCAATTTTCGCAAATGTTTGTTCCATTTGTGGTTTCTTGATTTTAGGAAGATATTTCAACGAAACTGCTTCTAAATAGTCCTTATAAAAAATTCCTAATTATATTGGACAATATTAGGGTAACGTTGCAATTCATGGCAACCAAGCAAAATGCTTAAAAAGAATCAGTAGTTTTTCCTTATACTGAAATATACTGATAGACAACTTAGGCTTCGTATCTAGAGGAAACTAAGCAATCTTGTAGAACTTACCTTACTCAACATATCTTCGTGATCTGCTAAAACTTTTTCTGCATTCATGGCCTTTTCCAAAGCAGCCTTCAATCGTTGTTTCAGCAATTCATTCTCTTTACCAACATCCTCTTTCGAATTTGTTTCTGTTACATCCAGTCGGACATGTTTGGCCATTTCAATTTTCTCTGGCTAGACAAAAGATAAATTTTAAAAAGTTATATATAGAAGAAAATTTAGAAGTGTGAAATATTAAGTATTGAAACTTTCGTGTTTAACATACGTGCTAGCAGTAGCGGCTCGTAGTCTGTACAAGCACCGGTTGCAATGTTGCAATATCAAATGTATGTTGGTACGCGCAAGTTTTCTCCTCCGGGTCCTCCCCCAGCATTCTTGAGTCTTATCCAAAAAATATTCAGGAAATATGAAGTGGAAAGTCTTTTAAGCTCTATTTGTATATTATTGATTAAATTATTTCTCTAATATTGATTTAATATATAAGCTATTTCCTTTTTTCAAACAACCACTATTAATGTACGTTTATACACTATTTATATACAAAACCTCTACACTCATGTTATTGAACTCGAGATAAATCGATTATCCAGTATGTGCTGTATGCCATGAATGATGGCGTTAATCCGAAAAGAAGAAAAAAAAGCAAGAAAATTGCATGCACGCAGTTAAACAAAATTATTTAATTATATAAACTATGCATTATTTTAAAATGGAAGGTCTTTCTTCGATCTTTTGGGCTTCAAATTTGTCTATGACTTTATTGAAATCTGAAATGCTGCTCGCCAAGTTTCTCTGAATAGAAAGCATCGCTACCGCAAATATTTTCCGCTTTATTTTCTTTAGGGTACAGAAACACCTCTCTCCTCCGACAATATGCATTTTGTTAGCATTTCTTTGTATAAATATACGGTACAAAAAGTCCATTTTCAGAAACCACGTATTTTTGTCTGTAAAGAAGCATGAAATTTAAGATGTTTTCCTTATAAAATGAAAAAAAATAACATTCCAGCAAATTAGGCTAAAGGAGACATATGAGTATTGGAATAGAATGATTTAATATTAATTTATGCTCTCCGCCGGAAATCGAACACGGAATCATGTGTACGAAAGACACAGAGCTAGGAATTAGACCAATAGTAAGAAATTTTCTTCTTCGAGACTCGATCTACCCCGCCCCAGAATAGGATTAAAAAAATAATAATAATAAAACTTATCCCAAGAATTTTCACCATAAATAAATGTATCATAAATGTTAAATAAAATCTATTGACTTCGAACGACTGCCCCCCAAACTTTCAGCCTGGATCCGTCCCTGCTACCACCAGACTTATATTTGTTCTTTGCGAGTTTATGTTTTGTGAATAACTTCTTTCTTCCAAGTGTCTGTATTTCCCTCAGGGGCCGCGGTGGCTCAGTGGTAGAGCGTTCACCTCTGGTGCTTGGGGTCCCGGGTTCGATCCCAGCCCCCGCCAAGTGAACTTTGTGGTGGACAAACACCGTGTGCGTGGGTTTTCTCGGGGTTCTCCCGTTTCCTCCCACTTTATTCATTCCACCAATTCATTCATTATTCATCATCACCGTCTCCTTTAGCCTAACCGGCATAACCGTGGGACGTAAAACTCAAAGATTTCATTTCATTTTGTATTTCCCTCACCCTATCAATTGCTGCTAAGCGGAGGAATTCGTAACTATTACAGAAGCTGACCAGTTGCGCAAGAAAGTGCAACCGCAAAAGAGCAATACGGGAAGATAGGAGCGATGCAAGAATAAATCCACTTCCCCATGTTAAGAGATAGGAGCTCGCTGCTATATGATCAATGTTACTGCTTCCAGTGGCAACGTTCGCTGCCACTGGAAATGTAAATCTCTCTCTTTCTTTCCGTTTTTTAATTGACTTTTTTTTTTTTCAGAAATGCATCAATACTGTTTTCCGCTCAAGAGCAAAGGTTTATTTTTTACTGATACACTACTTTAATACTTAAAAATATTTTTACTATTAAAAAAAATATGCGGTTGCACAACCATGCAACATATAGTACCAGCCGCCGCTGCGTGCTAGAGTGCACCTACCACGAAAACTATAAAGCAACTCCAACAAGACACTAAGCCTATTTCATAAGAGAACATGTTTTCCATTTTCTATATAACATGTATTGATAGTCAATAGAAAATGAGATACCGAGACAATAACCTCACTCACTTCAAATTTCAAAGGAATGATCCTTGCACTTCTAAAATTTCATCCCCCTGTGGAGGATAAAATTAAAAAAGAAAAAAAGAAAATCACTAAAGTTATATACAAAAAGAATGGACTCATGCAAAAGTGTAGTGCGGAAACACTTCGTCGCCTGAATCAGAAATAGTTAAATTTGTCAAGTAACAATGTGTTTCTCTGTGGAATGACGAGAATAGACCTTGTGTTCTTTTGTTTTTATTTTAGTGAATAAAGTTTTGCGTGTTGCAAATTACTTATAGATATCTCTTATAACAATCAATGTTTGTTCGGTACACAAATCCACACGGTTGGCTTGGCATGCCTCAAAATAACTTTTTCAAAGATACCACTGTTTGAAAGAAACCATAGTGTATATATATATAGAATTTTTGGTTTCGTAGCCTACGGGCAACGAGATGCTTCAAAGGGAAAGAGGTGGTTTAATGGAGTAAAAAGAAATAGAGTATCTCATGAATTCCATGTGTTAGGAAGATAAAGCTCGGTATGTAAACTCATTATTCAAAGAACAAACTGATTATGCGATAAAAATATTTTGGGGGTAAAACACTTTTAGAAGAGTGAATGGGAAGGGGCTAGCGTAAAGATAATCGAAAACGACCAATATTAGTATCGAATCCATAGTTTTTGGGGAAGCTGAAATAATCAATTTGATTTGAATTTATCGTCCCTTTCAGCAGTAAGACTATATGAGATGGGGACCTACACCAAATGAGATTCCATCGGGAATCGAACCCGTCTCTCTCGCCAAAAGCTCGTATAATAACTGCTTAGCCATGAGGGAGCTGGAAGCTAAAATGAACAGCCCCACTTTCAACACCGGGTAAGTGAAAATTGAGCTTCCATTGGCATGGGTATCGGAAGGGGTGAAAAATAAAAATGTCCAAAATGTCTGAGATTAGTATGGAATCCATAGTTTTCGGAGTCGCTAAGCTGATTAGTGAGAGTCATAATAACATTTAAGCCTAAGTTTAGTCAAGACCATGCATGTCAGCTGGCCTGAGAATTGAACGCTGAAGGCACTAGTTGTCGTTATTTATTTTACATGTTTCCTTATTTTCTAATAGGGGCAACGTCAAAGGCATTATTCTTAGTTATTTATTCTGTTTAGTTGTTTATTTTCAAATATTGTGCATAAACAATATTCCTTCAGGGTACTTCTGCTAGTTCCTCTATAATTAGAAACTTAATTCTAATTCAAGTTATCCGTGAACTGAATACTGTGAAAATTTATTTACTTCATAAAAAGAAATAATGAAACTCCAAGAAATATTCTGTGTTGGTGAATTTCTCTATCTCATTATATGGGGTTATGTGCTTTATGAGGTAAATCTTCGAAAAAAGGACAATAAAATGAGGGGAAAGTACGCCAAGCATTCCGTATAGATGTGGTAAATAAGCAGACAGCACAAAGGTTTAAGAAACTTAAGTGCTGTAATGAAGTACTTCAGGACGCAGTACATACATGTCAAACATTCATGACAAACCAAGTACTCAAGGCATCATATATGGCATTGACAGAAGCATTCAATTGCAGTAAGTACATAAACCATTTGCCAACACTTTCACCAACTTGTGGAAACGGAATGCAGTGAGACGATGGATCCACCTTGACTGACTGCGAAGCAGAAAGTGACACCAGAAATGTTTGTTTCGTTGTTGTGTCATCAGGGAAATGATCTGTTCTTGCACAGAGTATTGACGTGCTATAAGAAGTGGATTTTTTGATACTCCGCTGCGCTATCATCACTGGTTGACATCACATGAACTCACTTTCCAATAACCGAAACCACTGAATCAAAAAAAAAAAAAAAAAAAAAATCTAATATTCTGTATTTGGTGAACGCTCGAGATACTGCTGCCACTTGATCGAATGATCAATATAATTGTGTATTTGCAGTTTGTGCATGTTGCATGTATGTGAACAAGTAGCAATGTCACGTGTTTACCACATGAAGGATTTTGGTTTATGTGGCGTGAAAGTTTTTAAAATAAATAAATAAATAAATAATAATATTTTCGTATACCGTATATGCACAATAGAACTCCAGCTTCTCTGTATATTGATCAGCTCTTTAAATTATGTGTTGACCACTTCGACCGTGACACATATTATTAATATCTTATTCTCTAAAACTTAAATAGTTTGACAATTTAACAACGGTGTAACTGAGGATTTATTTCTCAATAATACGAATTTAACAAGACTTTTCAGGATCGAGAAAAATAAAGGATTTCTTCCCTTTTCAGGATCGAGAAAAATAGCTAATGGTAAAATAAAACTAATACACACACACAACAAAGACAAATGCAAACATGTAACATCCTCCATGTTGACTCTGGAATTGTTATTTAAATAATTAATATTTTTCTGACTAGAGTAGGCACTTCTTTATTAAAAATAAATTATTTCGTAACAGTTTCCATAACGTAACGTTATCTTCCTCAGACGTTAATATGTATGTTCATATTAATGTAGGTAATCGAGACATCATAATATTAAATTGTTGATATCCATTGTTGCTTATTATATAATTTTAAATTTATATTATATAACAATATGATATTATTATAATTTACCGTTTCATTTTAAAAATTTTTATATTATATAACCGGCAAAGAATTAGAAAAGATCTTCTTTTTGTAGGCGGTTTATGAACTCATATTGTGTTATGCGAATTTGTAATAAAATACTTTGTTTCTGTGCAAGAAAAAAAATTATTCCAGAAGACACTAAAAGCTTTAAGTTTACAATGAAAACAAAAGAAATGAAAAAAATGTCAAACATCTTGTTCTACTACTTACATTGTGTTATTACATGGAGAAATTTGTCAATGTTTTGTCGATATTCTGTTAGTTTTACTATTACTGCTGTTACACGTTTCTTATTAAAAATCTGTTATGTTTTCTTTATATTAAGTTACAACATAAAAAAATTTAAAATGAAACGGTAAATTATAATAATGTCGTATTGTTACATAATATAAATTTAAAATTATATAATAAGCAAAAATGAATATCAACAATTTAATATTATGTCTCTATTATCTACATTAATATGAACATACATATTAAAGTCTGAGAAAGATAACGTTACGTTATGGAAACTGTTACGAAATAATTTATTTTTAATAAAAAAGGTGCAAACTCTGGTCAGAAAAATATTAATTATTTAAATGCAAACAGTTTTAATTACCATGCGTCGGCCATCAAAGTAAAGAACCAAACGAAGTGCTATTAACAATCGATTTAATGACTATGGAAGAAAGAGAACACTGATTTAAAGTATAACCAACAATTATAATTACATGGGCGCATGGGGGGATATTCCAAATTAACAAAAAATTGGTTACTTACCAAAGAATCCTCCCTTGGAAAGCCTAAACACATTTTTGACGTTTCGGAACTCACACCTGGTTCCTTCCTCAGTGGCAAGGTAAAAATGATTAAAACGGAAAAGAGATAAAAGGTGTAAAACAAGGAATACATACCACTAAAATAAAAGTAACGTACAAAGTGGATCCTGAGATGAGCAGAGCAGAGTTAAAACAGAATGACTGATTTCAGAAAATGCGGTGTCTATGTTGCGTCACTGTAGCCAGATTCAAAGTAAGTATCAAAGGTAGGTACCCAAGTTCGATCAATATTGCCAGTATTAAGGTTCAATTCAGATTTGTATTAGTGAATAAAGAACGATTTTTTAATTTTCCGTTTTTTTTTTTTTGTTTTGTTTTTTTTGCTGAACCTATTACCTTAACCTGTTTTATATTATGTGAATATTGTTTCAAATGAAGCGCTAAGCAAGAAGAAGGCGTGTCGGCAGGTTAAGGTAATAGGTTCAGCAAAAACAAAAAAATAACAAAAAAGAAGCAAAACTTGATAAATTAGAAATTACTTTCGTCACCTTTTTGGTTTCATGGAGCAAAGCTCGTTGTTGCTGTACATCAACAGCGGAGATCGATGATCCATTGGCGGGTTTATTGACTGCATTGGAATCAAAGAACTTGATTTTCTCAGCCACCATTTTTCCAGATAGGGTTTTGAGATGTTGAAATTCCCTTTTCTCTTCATTTCTCAATATCGCTGATTCAGTAATAACGTGATGTTCTTTTCTTCGAAATATTGGTCTTACGATTGGAGCTGGGGGCGGTTGAATTTCCTCGATTTCATCATCATTTGTGTCTGCATCACCTACACCTTAAATGGAAGATTGTTATTAATTTGCGAGCTTTAAAGAAATTCAGTAAAATTATGAATATTGGAACAGAAAAACATAACCTTAGTACTGCACTTTTCTGCAAACTGAACTCTATACTTTTCTATCTATTTTGGCTCCGACCAACGTTTACGAATATTATCTAAAATAGTTACACGAAGACATGAGACAAATTAAAATTAATCAATTGTAGTTAACAAATTTACTAGTAGTCTATGAGATCTGATTTTCACTTTTAATACATTTGCAATGGAAGATCCTTTTGCATTCGGCTATCTGACTGGGTGCATAAATACTGTTATTACAATTGTTAAATGGTAAACCCTCTTTTTTCGTTACCTATGCTAATTTAGCATGTGACATATATAAAATCACATGACAGAACATGTTTTAACTTTTTTTTTTTCATGTATCAAGATCCAAAGGGATAGTTAACAACTAACAAATGCCGAATTCTATTTATTAACAATAATGTTATAGATTTCATAATAAATTTTCTCTATTAAACTTAGAATGTATGACAGGTCAAATGAACCTGTAAGTTTCCCCTAATAAGCATTTCGAAATTTTCTTTTCTTTTATTAATTGCTTTTTTTCTTTTTCATACCGTTTGCTCCAAGAGAGATCTTCTGCATTTCCCCTTCTTAAATATTACTTTAATTCCATTGCCCTTACATCAAAACAGACAACACTTTAACTAATACGCAACAGGGGCGGCTTTAGGATTTTAATTTTGGGTAGGCCCGCTCCCTCGCTTATGGATACATATACACATTTGATTGATTAATGACAGTAGGAAATTACTTTTACAGTAGTGGTTGATGCTATATGTTAAATAATTATCTACCATTAATATAAACAGTGGAAAATATATTTACTCTTTATTGTATCTTTTAGCGTTTACATATTTTTCAAAGTTTTTGGATAGGCTCTTGTCTACTCGGCCTACCGCTAAAGCTACCACTGATACGCAAAGTAAAGCTATAAAGTAGATATGTATGCAAAGATTAATTACAACAAATTTAGCAACTCAAAGATATAAGCGGTTGCTCCACAAACAGAAACAATAATCCATGCTCTGGACAAGGCCACACAAAGGAGTCCTTATAAGATACTGAATTGAATCAGAATGAGTGGAGAGAAAAAATACAATAAACAAGAAGTATCATCGTTTGAAAAAAATATAAACGTTTATTACTATTTATAATACCACACAGAATTTCTGTAATACTTGTAAGAAACTATTACAAAACTAATTTCGATACGCACCAGCACCCTTTTCAAAGCTTTTCAGTCTTCTTTTAAGTTTTTTATATTCTTTCAAGAGAGCATTGAGGGAATTCCTACACTCTTTCTCTCGTTCTTTCATGTACTGAAATAGAAATTAAAAATAGTTCAATTGTGCGCAAATTAAATTTTATATTGCCTTAAATTCAATTCGGTTAAGTTCTTCCATACATTTTAATATTTTTTAAACTAGTAATGGAAATTCGAACACTATGAGAACAGTAATTAACTACAGATTTAACTCGGCGATAAAACTTTTAACTCGAAATTCCACGCTTCTTTAACAGAACATACATTTTTAATCTCTGAACCAGTTACATCATTTGGGTTTCACAAAAAGCATAAGCTAATACAGAAAGAACATATTTATTTTACTTTATCAACTGCTTAACTGAGTAATGTCGTCCTTGCGTTTCTTGTTGGAGTATGTTGTTTATATATTCGGTAATTATCTCTTCTCTTCTTCGGAAATGGTTGTTAAGGAAAATGATGAATTCATTTATGAAGCATTTCTCAATGGGAAGAGTTCCTTTTGTGGCCAAATATATAACATACATATCATCTGTGGTCACGATTACAACCCAAGTAGTGGTTCGAATTCTATTTTGAGAAATAGGTCTTCTCTCACATAGCCTAGGTACTATGAAGGGACGTTAACTTCAAATAATAAATCAATAAATTAATGAAAAATAATAATTAATATATTACTCCAATAATATTTCTTTCCTATATTTCAAGTGCTTTCCTCGGACACTTTTCGTCAGTCACGAGGCGTAAGTTCTTTGTTTTATGTAAGTCCATTTTTTCTTTCTATCTTTCAACAGTGATAAAATAATGACTAACACGTAATATATTGTTTCATGATACTAGTAGTTCTTACTTATCCCAATAGATGTAAGTGTTAGGGAGGTATGCACATTTAAAGTATATATAAATTTGATGCTACTGTACCAACTAATAACTAAAAATCTGTAAATTGAACCCTTTCCGTGAAATTTTCTTAAACCAGAACTTCACCATATCCAATAACCCAACAACTGTTTCAAATTCCGTATGCACAGTGTAGTCAAATTGAACGTAGCTTCCTAATTAAGTGTGACCATATATAACCCTTGTCCTTGTTCTACGGATTCCTTGTCCTAATGTAATATGCTACGAATGCTTTCGTTCGTCATTAGAAGTATATTGCAATGCGTACATTACATTTCGATATTACATTAGGACAAGGAATCCGTCGATTAGTACTGGAAGGGGAAAATCTTGATAAGGACTAGGATATCATTATTTCTAATCTTATTAATAAAAATAAAGATTAGCAATAATTTTATTGTATTACAATTTTAGTTATATACAAAATTTCAGAATAACAAAGTAGGGTTTACATATGATCATTTAATTAGGAAGTAGCATTCGATTTGACTACACTATGCACACGGAATTTCAAATAGTTATTGGGTGATTAGATATGGTGAAGTTCTGGTTTAAGAAGATTTCCGGAAAGGACTCATAAAAAATAATAATTTACAGGTTTTTAGTTATTAGTTAGTGCACTAACATTAAATTTATATACTTTAAATGTACATAACTCATCAACTTTTGTATACTGGGGTACGTTAGTAGACAAACAACAACTAGTATCGTAAAAGTTATTGTTAATTATTTTACTCTGTTGAAAGACAAAAATAGAAAAATGTACTTGCATAAACAAAAGAAACTTATGCCTTGTGACTGACGAAAAGTGTCCGAGGGAAGCTCTTGAAATATAGGAAAGGAACACAATTGGAAGAAAATTATTAGAGTATATAGACTACTAATTATCACAAAGTGTTCCACACGCTCAGTTAGCTGGTAATAATGGAAAACTTTGAATATGTTAGTTTTCTTATATTAAATCTTCATAACTCATACTCACGTTTTAGTTTACACTGTGAACAACAATATGAATATAAATTGTGAAGATTTAATGATATATGTTAACTGATATCACTTTGATATATGTTTACTGATATTTACTTGCAGAAAATATGTTTACTGATTCACGTAATTTAGTAATTTTGAAGAACAGAGTACTTCGCTGTTTTTCTTTTCTAAATGATCTGAATTAAATTATAGGTATTGTTTGCACTCTACCCAAATTAAAATCATTGGCTTCGTAATAGTCATTTCATTCTGCGTTATTATCCAGATGTGTGAAAGAGTGAGCAATATAAACAGCAATAAAAGTAGTAGCAAACATTAATCTAGTCGTGATCGGTATTTTTACAACACACTATTTTTTCTATGATTTTCTAGTTTCCAAGCCACATGAGCAAGTTGTGTTTCTGTATTCTGACTAAGCAAATATGTGTCACATTTAGTCAACTAGTTTACCATATTATAAGAAGCTTACGAAGAATAAAACAATAAATTAGTATAACAAATAAATAATTAAATAAAATAGTACTTTTCATACTATATTGTACTACCATGAGCAAAATAAATGACGCGTCTCTTTATTTTGAAGTTTTTTAAAAATATCTCCGTTTTCTTTATATGTTCGAAATTTCGGAAGGTTTCCCCAGCAGGACAGGTTAATAACAAACCCGTTTTTAATATTTGTGTTAGATATTAGCTTAAAATAAAGAAATTAGAAGCAAAAAACATTAAATCGACAGAAATCTCGAGAATTACCAACTCTGCTAAAGTGGGAAATTTTCAAGAACACGAGGGAATTCTGCATTTCAACACGAAGCAGCGACATCTATGTCATTGAGAGAAATGTGGATTAAATCTACAAACTAAACTTTTAACGAATATTTCTAGTATGTCTTATTATATGCATTATCTGCAAACTCAAAATATATGAATATATGCTAAGTATTAACATAAAGATAGAGCAAATAGTGGAAATTATCTATGGAAAAGGACGAATTGGTAGGACGATCGTAATGAAATATCGTCTTTACCGGAACAGGCTCAGTTCACGTAAAAAAACAAATAGCTCAGTTAGTTAAAGCAACGAGTCTGTATGCTGAAGGTAGCGGGTTCGATCCCGTGGAAGTGCCGTTATCATTTTTATCACTACACTACGGTTATTTTATTTATTTTTTTATTTGGGAAAGAATCAAATTGTAACGTATGTGTAAAACTCATGACGATACCAAAAAAAGAAAAAATGCTGTTGTCGCACTTGTATTAGCGTCCCTTATTTTGTTTGCAAACAGTTTCGTAATTATTTCCCCTGTGCTCACTGCTCACCATATGCTCGCTGCCGCATAACGAATGTTTCCCAGTAAATGTTAATTCTAATTTGGAGAATTTTATAAAGTTTCACAATATTTCTGACTAGATAGTCTTCTATCTACGTGTTTGGATATTTTGATAACAGATTTCCCTATTAAATGTTTAATTTTCCCTAGATGTTTAATTACGGAAAAGTTTTACAAGTATTTGTATTGAATTGAAATTGTTTTGAATTTACTACATAAGGTAAGTAGACCGAAGCAGGAGAACTCAAGTAATTGATATTCTACGTAAAAGCAACCTATTGTAGAATGATGATGCTTCTTACCTTCAGCACATAATCTTTACGTTAGAGAGTCAGACAGAGAAAAATCCTGGTCTTTCCTCCTCTATGATCACCCATCTTAAACCTCTACATATCATTGTTCGTCTCACAAAATTTCGGTGCTCCAAAAACATTCAAATAATAATAATAATAATAATAATAATAATAATAATAATAATAATAATAATAATAATAATAATAATAATAATAATAATAATAATAATAATAATAATAATCATCATCATCATCATCATCCTGAATATGCCATCCTTACATAATGTAGGATATCTTAGTTTCCTAGTTTAAATCTTAAATATCTTAGTTTAAAATGCTTTCTTTAGTACTTATTTGAGCAACCATGTAGGAGGGGGTACGACTTTTTATTTTTCCCCTCTCATTTCAGTAGCCTTCCAACAGAAAGTAATTTTTGATAAGCAGGACAGACAAAATGAATAAGAAATATATTTACAGCATCCTCTCCCCTTTCATGATTGGAATATTACGTAATATTTTTTATTCTACGAAAGATGGCCCTGTGCGGTTAGGGGTAGGTAACTAAAAAAATACCTAATATATAGCGCCCCTTGATTGTAATATTACCGCTTCTTTATTTGTACGAGGGAGCCCCTACACAATCAAGGGTGACAAAAAGAATAGGAAGAGTGTCTATTGATTCCAGTGGTGGATCCAGCACGAACTCCTGGGGGAGGGGAGGGGAAGTGAAACATTCTTTTGATGATGTGACGCTGTCACAAATTACCACTTAACTAAACTAAACAATAGTGGGGGGAACCGGAACCCAGTCAGTTTAAATTGATGTAAAAGTTTAATTTTTGCTTCATATTAAAGTTTTGGTTTCAAATGAGAATTTCAGTCCAAGTGGTCAATGATCAAATCTCGTGGGGCTCTTCAGTGTAGGCTAATACGGCCCCCTTATGAGAAAAGGCAAAATTATTAACATGTTTATAACTTTCGAATTTTTCGTCTATTTTAAAGAAATATTTTGCTTCGTATTAAAGTGTTGGTTCCAAATGACAAATTCAGTCCGAGTGGACAATGATCAAATCTCCGGGGGGGTCTTCAGTATAGGGGGCTACGGCTCCCTTATGGGAAACGGCAAAAATATGAAAATGCTTATAACTTCCGAATTTTCCGTCTATTTTAAAGAAATTATTGGCTTCATATTAAAGTCTTGGCTTCAAATGACAATTTCAGTCCGTGTGGACAATGATCAAATCTCGGAGGGCTCTTCGGTGTAGGGGTTTCGGCTTCTTTATGGGACAAGATTCACGTAGTTGATATTGCAAAATTGTTTTGTATATATAAGTGGAAACTTGCACCATTTGGTTAATTTTACCTCTTATATTTTGCAGAATCATATTCCAAGCAATAGTTACTTCGCAGAGCTAAAAGAAGGCACTTACTAGTTTCATTAAAATGAAATGTCTTTTGTGAGAGGAGCAGACGAACGAACAGGCACCCAAACGTTGGTTGAGTCGTACGGTTGAAACTCGTTAAGCTCGTTTCAATTATTATTATTATTATTATTATTATTATTATTATTATTAATAATAATAATAATAATAATAATAATAATAATAATAATAATAATAATAATAAAGCATTGCAGGGACCTTTGGTGCAGGGGGTCCGTGGCTCGATTCCACTTCGTGCCAAGTGAAATTTGAGGTGGACAAATATCGTGTGCATGGGTATGTGTTTTCTTGAGATTTTCCATTTTCCTCCCACTTTCTTCATTTCACCATTTCATTCATCATCATTCTCCCTTAGCGTAGGTGCATAATCGTCCAACGTTAAACTAGATATTGCAATTTCAATAATAATAATAATAATAATAATTAATTCAACTGAAAGGACTGTAATTTATGTGGACAGCAATTATCATAAATATGCAACCATTATAAAAACAATGCTTTGAGTAGAAAGATAATCCTTCCCAAGTGCTAACGAATGCGCACGAGATAAGACATGTCTCGAGAAAGAGACAAGACGCGCTTTGTGACATCCAAGATAATACGAGGCAAATGTTTTGGACACGAGATAGCTTGTAAAATGTCTCGTCTTGTCTGGAATGTCTCGAAAACAAAAGTCTAAGTTTTAAAATTATTTTTCAAGATCTATTCTCTCAGAAGTAGTTCTCTGCCTTAAAATTAATAACGACATTTGTGATTTAAAAAAAGATAAACAATGCCTAAAATTAATAGTTAACTTTTCGAAAAGAAGGGTGAACCTGAAAGATGTCCACAAACTTCGGGAGGTGATTCGTGACATCAAAAGGAGACAAATGGTCCTCTTGCAGTTTTCGAATTTAGCTTCGTTGTCGAGATACAGGGTTGCCAACTGGTCGTGTTTGAGAAACTCACTGGGAATAAATTCAAGTCCAAGAATAAACTACTACTCATATATTTTTCAGGTCAATTGACTTATACCATGTTGTAAGGTCAAATATTTATTTATGAAGTGTGTACAAAATTCGCCAGGGTCTTTTCTGAGAAAATCGTCGAGAAAAAGTCACCTCCAAGAATAAACTACCCCGCGTAAATTTTTCTAAGAGAAATATCTGATACTGCAATATAGGGTTGTTAATTAAATATTGATTAATGAAAAATAAACAAAATTGTTAAAACCATTTTTGAGAAAATAGCGTTTTTCGATTTTCGGCTGTTTGTAAACCACACTTATTTTAGGTGGTAGGAAAAAATGGAAAAGCTCCTGTAAGAATACTAAGTAAACCCTAAGTTTAAAATTTGGTGTAGATAAGTTGAACGGTATGGCCTCTAGGCGAGTGCATATAAAAGTGTGCCGAACGGACGAACCGGAAGGACGGGTGTTGAAAAGTCACATTTTCGGTATGTAGACGCCATGAAACATGTAAATCCGTTGAAATCTGAATTTGATATTATTTTCACAATCACTATATTTTCTTCTCTCTTTTGTCGCTCGAAAAAGAAAAGCCTGAGTTTACCACAAAAAGCTAGGGAGTTTCTCAAAAAATATTCAATTACAGGGCCACCGCACTAAACTTTTTCAATTCAATTTCTTAACTGTGTTAGGCCGCAGTTGTTACTGAAGTGTGTATTTGGATAATACGAATAAAATTATCGTATTATTCAAATACATCGAATGTCAGATTATCGAATAAAAAACTTCGATTGAAGAAAATCCATACTACAAAACTAGCTCACACTTTGAGCACATTTTCATTAGACATATAATAGACCAATTAATGCAATCATTGTTTATGAAATATGAAAAAAATCAAATGAGTCACTTTGGGAAAGTCGTTCAAAAAGAACACGTCAGGAGTAACCTACCTCTTGTGAATTGTTTCGAACAATGAGTTAAGATATACTTTTGGTTATTAATGAAATATTTATTTGCGAAATTTGAACAAAATCGCCTGTCGTTCGAGAAAATTGTCAGGGAAAAAACCTTGACCCCAAAAATAAACTATCCGTTGTAATTGTTTTTCATAGAAATGACTTATACTAAAATATAGGGTTATTAATGAAATACTTATTTATGAATTATCAATAAAATTGTCCGAGTAATTTTTTAGAAAATCGTGAGGGAAAAATAACTCCCCGAATAAACTATCTCTTGAGGATTCTTTCAGGGTAAGCGAGTTATTCCATATTACTAGGTTTTTAATGAAATATTTATTTCTGAGTACGAACAAAATTGCTTGACTCATTTTTGAGAAAACCGTGGAGGAAAAACACCCACAAGAGTAAACTACCCCTCGCATATTTTTTCAGGACAAACGAGTTTTGCCATATTGTTCGGTTATTAACGAAATATTTATTTTTGAAATATGAATAAACTTTTTTGAGTCGTTTTTGAGAAAATCGCCCAGACAACACTCTACCAAGAATAAACTACCCCTCACATTTTTTTTTAGGACAAACGAGTTATGCCATATTGATAAGTTATTAATGAAATCTTTATTTATGAAATATGAACGAAAACATTTGAGTCCATTTTGAGAAAATCACTGAGAAAAAACTCACCCCCTTAGTATAAACTACCCCTTGTAGATTTTTCTCAGATAAATGCCTTATACCACAAAATAGGGTTGCTAATTAAATATTGATTTATATAAAAAAAAAAGAAAACAAGATCGTTAGAGCCAGTTATGAGAAAATATCTTTTTTTTATTTTCATCGTACAGGAAACTACCCTTGTTTTGGGAGTAGGAGGGAAATAAAAAAAAACTATAGGAAATACTATGAAAATCTTAAACTAAAATTTGTTGTAAATAATTTGAACGGTATGGCCTCTAGGCGAGTGCATATAAAAGTGTGCCGAACGGACGAACCGGAAGGACGGGTGTTGAAAAGTCACATTTTCGGTATGTAGACGCCATGAAACATGTAAATCCGTTGAAATCTGAATTTGATATTATTTTCACAATCACTATATTTTCTTCTCTCTTTTGTCGCTCGAAAAAGAAAAGCCTGAGTTTACCACAAAAAGCTAGGGAGTTTCTCAAAAAATATTCAATTACAGGGCCACCGCACTAAACTTTTTCAATTCAATTTCTTAACTGTGTTAGGCCGCAGTTGTTACTGAAGTGTGTATTTGGATAATACGAATAAAATTATCGTATTATTCAAATACATCGAATGTCAGATTATCGAATAAAAAACTTCGATTGAAGAAAATCCATACTACAAAACTAGCTCACACTTTGAGCACATTTTCATTAGACATATAATAGACCAATTAATGCAATCATTGTTTATGAAATATGAAAAAAATCAAATGAGTCACTTTGGGAAAGTCGTTCAAAAAGAACACGTCAGGAGTAACCTACCTCTTGTGAATTGTTTCGAACAATGAGTTAAGATATACTTTTGGTTATTAATGAAATATTTATTTGCGAAATATGAACAAAATCGCCTGTCGTTCGAGAAAATTGTCGGGGAAAAAACCTTGACCCCAAAAATAAACTATCCGTTGTAATTGTTTTTCATAGAAATGACTTATACTAAAATATAGGGTTATTAATGAAATACTTATTTATGAATTATCAATAAAATTGTCCGAGTAATTTTTTAGAAAATCGTGAGGGAAAAATAACTCCCCGAATAAACTATCTCTTGAGGATTCTTTCAGGGTAAGCGAGTTATTCCATATTACTAGGTTTTTAATGAAATATTTATTTCTGAGTACGAACAAAATTGCTTGACTCATTTTTGAGAAAACCGTGGAGGAAAAACACCCACAAGAGTAAACTACCCCTCGCATATTTTTTCAGGACAAACGAGTTTTGCCATATTGTTCGGTTATTAACGAAATATTTATTTTTGAAATATGAATAAACTTTTTTGAGTCGTTTTTGAGAAAATCGCCCAGACAACACTCTACCAAGAATAAACTACCCCTCACATTTTTTTTAGGACAAACGAGTTATGCCATATTGATAAGTTATTAATGAAATCTTTATTTATGAAATATGAACGAAAACATTTGAGTCCATTTTGAGAAAATCACTGAGAAAAAACTCACCCCCTTAGTATAAACTACCCCTTGTAGATTTTTCTCAGATAAATGCCTTATACCACAAAATAGGGTTGCTAATTAAATATTGATTTATATAAAAAAAAAAAAGAAAACAAGATCGTTAGAGCCAGTTATGAGAAAATATCTTTTTTTTTATTTTCATCGTACAGGAAACTACCCTTGTTTTGGGAGTAGGAGGGAAATAAAAAAAAACTATAGGAAATACTATGAAAATCTTAAACTAAAATTTGTTGTAAATAATTTGAACGGTATGGCCTCTAGGCGAGTGCATATAAAAGTGTGCCGAACGGACGAACCGGAAGGACGGGTGTTGAAAAGTCACATTTTCGGTATGTAGACGCCATGAAACATGTAAATCCGTTGAAATCTGAATTTGATATTATTTTCACAATCACTATATTTTCTTCTCTCTTTTGTCGCTCGAAAAAGAAAAGCCTGAGTTTACCACAAAAAGCTAGGGAGTTTCTCAAAAAATATTCAATTACAGGGCCACCGCACTAAACTTTTTCAATTCAATTTCTTAACTGTGTTAGGCCGCAGTTGTTACTGAAGTGTGTATTTGGATAATACGAATAAAATTATCGTATTATTCAAATACATCGAATGTCAGATTATCGAATAAAAAACTTCGATTGAAGAAAATCCATACTACAAAACTAGCTCACACTTTGAGCACATTTTCATTAGACATATAATAGACCAATTAATGCAATCATTGTTTATGAAATATGAAAAAAATCAAATGAGTCACTTTGGGAAAGTCGTTCAAAAAGAACACGTCAGGAGTAACCTACCTCTTGTGAATTGTTTCGAACAATGAGTTAAGATATACTTTTGGTTATTAATGAAATATTTATTTGCGAAATTTGAACAAAATCGCCTGTCGTTCGAGAAAATTGTCAGGGAAAAAACCTTGACCCCAAAAATAAACTATCCGTTGTAATTGTTTTTCATAGAAATGACTTATACTAAAATATAGGGTTATTAATGAAATACTTATTTATGAATTATCAATAAAATTGTCCGAGTAATTTTTTAGAAAATCGTGAGGGAAAAATAACTCCCCGAATAAACTATCTCTTGAGGATTCTTTCAGGGTAAGCGAGTTATTCCATATTACTAGGTTTTTAATGAAATATTTATTTCTGAGTACGAACAAAATTGCTTGACTCATTTTTGAGAAAACCGTGGAGGAAAAACACCCACAAGAGTAAACTACCCCTCGCATATTTTTTCAGGACAAACGAGTTTTGCCATATTGTTCGGTTATTAACGAAATATTTATTTTTGAAATATGAATAAACTTTTTTGAGTCGTTTTTGAGAAAATCGCCCAGACAACACTCTACCAAGAATAAACTACCCCTCACATTTTTTTTTAGGACAAACGAGTTATGCCATATTGATAAGTTATTAATGAAATCTTTATTTATGAAATATGAACGAAAACATTTGAGTCCATTTTGAGAAAATCACTGAGAAAAAACTCACCCCCTTAGTATAAACTACCCCTTGTAGATTTTTCTCAGATAAATACCTTATACCACAAAATAGGGTTGCTAATTAAATATTGATTTATAAAAAAAAAAAAGAAAACAAGATCGTTAGAGCCAGTTATGAGAAAATATCTTTTTTTTATTTTCATCGTACAGGAAACTACCCTTGTTTTGGGAGTAGGAGGGAAATAAAAAAAAACTATAGGAAATACTATGAAAATCTTAAACTAAAATTTGGTGCAGATAAGTTGAACGGTATGGCTTCTAGGCGAGTGCACAGAAAAGTGTAGCGAACGGACGGACGAACTGATGGACATGTATCGAAAAAGAACTTTTTCGGTGTTAGGGGCTATAATACGTGTAAATTCGTTGAAATCTCAAATTTGATTTTTTTTCGAACACCATACTTTCTTCTCTCATTTGTCACTTCAAAGTAAAAGGAACTCAGAACTACAGATAAAAGACACCTACTTTTACGCATAGACATTTATTGATTTAAAACTGTTTTAGTTTGTGTCATTTCACTTCCAATTGAAAGGTTTTACAATGATTAACGGCATACCAATGACAAGACGGAAGTTTTCAGGAAGTAAATGCATTCAGAAGTCTAGACTGCATTACAGCCTGTTTTTATTTCTGCAATTGTTAACAGCTGTAATTTCGTCCAAACGCTACATGAAATAATTTTTGGTTGACGTCATTGTATTACTATTTTAGTATTGTTCTCTTCAGACTTGGTTGAAGTTTTGTCTTAACGGTTATACATTTTTTCTTTCTTATTTCATCGTTACACATAAGAACAAAATGTTATGGTGAGTGGATAGATTCGAACCTACGAACATTGAGTTTATATTCTTCCAACACTTTACCAATGGACCAAGCTTTGTCTTCACGTTAACGCCCGGTTACAGGGTTTACTACGATTTAAATAAAATGGATGGCTGTTAGAATTCCCTGCTCACATATTTCGATAAATAATTTTCATTGCTTCGTAGATACCTAGAGCAATGTTTAGATACACATTTTAGGAGAGTGAATTTTGGTGTATATAATAATTTCATGCCAGGTAAAAGCTAGATAAGTTTTGATAAAATGTTTCATATGTAGTTCTCAACAGGGACGTAGCCAGAGTTCTGAGTTTGGGGGGGCCATATTTACAAATGGAATAACCCATATATATATATATATATATATATATATATATATATATATATATATATATATATATATACTCAGGATAATTCGCGGAAAATATCGTTTGGAATACTCACCAATAGATTGCCCTAAATTAAACTTTAACTACTCTTTCGGAGGTTAAAAATGTGAACCTCTCTTGCGAAATGCCATAATGAAACAATAATTTAAAAATTATGTATTTATAATGTTTACTTATGCAAGGACATTATAAAACGCAATACTTCATACAAATACTTTTTGGTACATTTATATATATACCTTTTTGCTTTGTACCTTTTTATACTTTGTAGCTTGAGAAAATAGAAATAATATAGTAACAGACGTTCACTACCCAAAAAATGCGATGAGTTGTATGAGGCTACCTAAACTGAACACACAGGCTATCGAGACGTATATTTTACTGTTACTTTTCAAAGATCCTGACTTCCTTCATATATTATACTGTAAACAATTACGGTCACATTTACTGACCGATTACCGACAATTCTGGCTGCCTACCGGTTACCCTAAAATTTACAGTATTACCGTAAAATTTATGGTTATAAGTTAGGTCACAAAAAGGTCGTATGTATGCCCTATTACCATAACTTAAATACTATTACCGTAAATTTTAGGGTACTCTGTTGGCAGCCAGAATTGATGGTAATCGGTCAATAAATGTGACCGTAATTGTTTACAGTGTAGTACATTTTATTGTTTACAAAATCGTTGTCTTCCGTGCGTCTCAAACATAAATCAATCCAAGAGGTTACTACAATTATTTGAACTTCCGTGAACATAAAAAAAATCTAATCAGCGAAGTACATATATAATAAAATAATAATTGGTAAAATATTGGCCTAATATTACAACACTATTTTCTTTAATGCTGTTCTTGCATCATCTGAGAACGTTTTGCCACATTGTATTTACAAATTACTTGCTGAACACAAACTGTGACGTCTATGCAACGACTTTGCGAATATATCAATAATTTTATCTTCTTCATGCTTAGAGGCTATCTATTGTTCTATTTCAAGTGCGACTAACGCTGATGTTCTATCCTAACCAGACTTACAACTAAGATATGATTTGAACCTTTTATGCACGCTCAAAGAACACTCACAAGAAGCTGATGACACAGGTAGCGTCAAGGCTATTTTCACCAAATTCGTAGTGTGGGGAAAATTGGCTTGGACAGAGCAGCATACAGATCCGAGATATTTGTAATTTATTTCTCCTTCATAAGAGATTCTACATAATTTTTTATAACAATGAATTCATGTTCAGGAAAATCTATTTCGGACGTAGCAGTTGCCTCCTTCGTCAAGAACAGTTTTGATTTAGGATGACACGCTTGAATGCCACGAATTACAGATATATTTTCCTTACAGAATCGTCTGTCAAACTCGTTCGCAATGTTTTCAACCACTGGATATAGGAGTTCTGTACGAAAATTCGCTTCAGTATAAACCTGTGTTCTTTTCTTCGGAATACTACCCGGAACCAGAAAATCTTTTATACTACTATCATTTCGCTTTTCTCTGCTCTTTGGTTGATTAAAACTTTCTATACCATTTTGTTTGACAAACTCCTATGCTTCAGTGTAGAGACGCAATGAATGTTCCTTTGTTCTAAGTTCTTTTATGGCTTCAACAACCGAACAAATAAGTAGCTCGGCGTTTGCTAGGGTAATATCTTGTCCTTGTAGAAAATTATTCAGGCCACTAGTAATTCCCAAGATCTTACTAAAAACAATCAAGCATGAAACAGTGGCAAATGATTTCAGTTTGTTCGCAATACTCTCAGCTTCAGTAGTCTTCTTAGCATCCTTTCCCTCTAATGCAAAGATTATAGCTCCATCATTCTTTTTTTTAGCATTCAATGAATGACCATGTGAAGCGCAACGAATGTCTAAAATCAGATATACTGGACTGCTCCAAACCTAACACTGTCTGAGCCTGCTGTATTCGTCTATGAGCTTTTACGACGTAGAAATAATTATGCAAAGTCTGCAATAAATCAAAAAATGTATTTACTTGTTCGAACGAACACACTTCTACAATAAATTTAATTGATGTGCATTGCAATTTATATTCAGTGCGAGGGGATAAGACTTTCGAAATTACTTTTGCACACCACCTATGTGGCCTCTCATAACGCTCGCCCCATCGTAAGCTTGCCCAATGCATTTTGAGTCCTTATTAACACCTACCGGTACAGAAGCCAAAGTTTCGATAATTGTTTTCGATATGTATTCAGCATTTACCTCACGAAGTTTGACAAATTTCAGAAAGTGCTCTATCGGTTTAGAATTTTTCACATATCTCACATAAACACTAAGTTGTTCAGAAACATTAACATCTCGCGTTTCATAGCCATAACGCTGAATTTTCTAGCGGCACTTACAATGACGTTGATGATTTCCTCACCGCAGCACAAGATAACTTCATTTGGAATTTCTGGGGATACATAAGTGATATTCCCTGGCGCTGTATAATTCTATAAAAAAGAATCCAAACGTCGTAACAACTCAAATGTTTGCAAGCCCCCGCCAAGTGAACTTTGTGGTGGACAAACACCATGTGCGTGGGTTTTCTCGGGGTTCTCCCGTTTCCTCCCACTTTCTTCATTCCACCATTTCATTCATTACTCATCATCACCGTCTCCTTTAGCCTAACCGGCATAACCGTGGAACGTAAAACTCAAAGATTTCATTTTTTCAAATGTTTGCAAGAAATTCCCTTTATTTAAACTGCTGTCATCTTCATCGTTGCCTCGGAAAGCCAATCCCTATCGACCCAAATGGATCACAATCACCACTATTTTTTCTATATGCTTTAAGCACTCTCGACGGGTTCTTATTTCTTTTCCAGATGTATCGTTTTGCAGATTCAGGACATCTCCAGTTTCTTTGGACCTCTGAAACCAGTCATTCACATGAATGTTTTGCTGTGAGATGCTAGCACCTTCCTTATCAACACTGTCCGAATGAATATTTTCCTAAGCAACAACACGCACCTTATCAGTTTCACTGAAGATACTCACCAATTGCTTATCACTTTTTTCGTGTGAAATAAAATATCCAGATTTTATAAATCTTTCCATATTTAACTTAATTTCAAGAACACATGCATAGCAAACTTAACAGTGTGGATTCCATGTTCAGTAAGAAAATAGGCTCTTTCCCGCTCAGCCACAGTTGCCAGCGCCAGAGTAAACCTACACTCAGTACTTTCTCGTAAAACAATTAAAAGATACTATAAGATACTATGTTGCAAAACCCAGCAATGTGGGAGAAGTATTCTCTTAGCCTTTGAGTCGAATCAACTTTTCATTTTTTTTTTCTTAGTCGGTTATACAAAGTGCATTCGTATGGCTTTTTAGCCTTAGTACTTCAAGGCGACTATAAGGCTGTAATCACTCAAAGGGCTGGAAGAACCTCGCAATGTTAACGAAGGTGACGGTGTAAAAGTTATTACCGTTCACTTTTAATGTTTAAAAAATACCTATAAATGGATTTTTAAAAAATTCTTAGAAATATGAATAATTTCAGTTTACTATGGATATTTTTTTTCATTTATTGTCGGATAAAAACAATTTGTAACATATAATTTTAAATAAATATTTGGGGGGCCAAGCCAAGATTTGGGGAGGCCGGTGCCCCCCCGGGCCCCCCCTTAGCTACGTCCCTGGTTCTCAATAATAAGCTTGCTGTTCGGAGTGAAGTTCCAAGGTTCAGCATTGCCTAGCAGTTTTTGCTATTAATATCCCTTCTAACAATATTGGCAGTGGACAAAAGTTAGCCCGTGTTGAAGCTTTTTGCTCCTAATTTAGTTATTTTACTTATTTAAGGAATATATTGAAAATTGTCAGCAGGCACGTATGCAGTAATTTATTTCGGGAGAAGTCCGACTTCAATATTAGTATAAATTATAATAAAATTTAAAAGATAATCCTTAAATTTAGGCTAAATTTACAGAGAAGTTCGGATTTCAGAGGGGAGTCCGGACCACCTGGACCCACCCCTAAATGCGTCCTTGTTTGTCAGTAACGTTTCCTCATTTTGAAACCCTCAAAAACTTCGGATATATAAAGGAAAACGAGTTATTTTCGATAAAATATCACTTCAGAAGACGCAACAGTTTTATTGCACATGGTGGTATCCCAAGTTCACAAGGGCAAGAATTCATTAATTTTGATTCTCTGTCATTGTGCTCTATGGAAAGGTTAGGTTTGTAACATATTACTCCTACGAACAAGCATGACTGGCAGATAGGAATACTGAACACAACTCCAGAGAAATGCATGATGAACTTACGTTTATAGCTACGCTTTGGTGATTTGCCCTCAAGGTCAATCGAGTGGTAATTCAGTTCCGTCTCTGTTCTTAAGCCATGTTCGTATTACTTCGAACAGTTTTGATAATGAAAAGCATGCCTCTTAATATAACAGACTTCTTTCGCGTAAGAAATCGAAACTCAGTTGGTCAGAGCAACTAGTCTGTAAGAATTAGGTTGTTAGTTAGTTAGGAGCCCAGTACGAGTAAGGGTTTTTATTACTATTGTTTTTATCCTTTTTATGTGAGGAAAAATCAAATTGTGACATCGCGATATCAAATGTATTTGATTAGGTAGCTTTGTCTTAGCTAAACTTTAAACATCAGTAACCGTCGAAATTATTTCACCAACTGATCACTTACTGAACATTTCAAACACGTCAAACCAGTGGCATAACATGAAGGTTAACCTCTCCTCCGCAGTCCTTAGTTATGCGTCCGTACTTTCAAGGGCGGACTAAGGGCCGGGCGACTGCCCGGGGCGCCAGAGAAAGAGGTGCACCAAAACGAGCCTCAAAAAGTAAATTTTATAATGTGCTTTCTACTGACGTTTTTGGTTTATATTCTTGTAAAGTAGTGGCAATTATATGATCTTTTTCCATTTCACTATTGAAGAAGAGAGTTTCATAGTACTAAGGGGGCTGTATCGAAAAATTAAGAGATGGCATGTAGAATAAAGAGTGTTAAATAATAATAATAATAATAATAATAATAATAATAATAAATATGAATGTCTTTGGAGAGCCGAAATTATGTGAGACGAACAATGATATGTAGAGGTTTAAGATGGGTGGTCATAGAGGAGGAAAAACCAGGATTTTTCTCTCTCTGACTCTCTAACGTTAAGATTATGTGCTGAAGGTAAGAAGCATCATCATTCTACAATAGGTTGCTTTTACGTAGAGTATCTATTACTTGAGCTCCCCTCCTTCGGGCAACTTTGCTTATGTAGTAAATTCAAAACAATTTCAATTTAAGACAAATATTTATAGAGAAAATTAAACATTTAATAGGGAAATCTGTTATCAAAATATCCAAACACGTAGATAGAAGACTATGTAGTGAGAAACATTTGTGAAACTATAAAATTCTCCAAATTAGAATTAACATTTACTGGAAAACATTCGTTATGCATCAGTGAGCACAGGGGATATAATTACGAATCTGTTTGCAAACAAAAATTAGAGACACTAATGCAAATGCGACGATATTTTCTCTTTTTTTTTTTTTTTTGGTATCGTCATGAGTTTTACACATATGTTACAATTTGATTCTTTCCCAAATAAAAAATAAATAAAATAACCTTAGTGATAAAAATGACAACAGTACTTCCACGGGATTCGAACCGTCTACCTTCGGTATACAAACGCGTTGCTTTATCTAACTGAGCTATTTGCTCTCTTACGTAAGCTGAACCTGTTCTACAGTAAAGACGATTTTTCATTACGATTGGGCTAACAATTCGTCTTTTTCCATAGGTAATTTCCACTATTTGTACTATCTATACGTTAATACTTAGCATAGATTCATATATTTGAGTTTGCTGATAATGCATATAATAAGACATACTAGAAATATTTCGTTAAAATTTTCGTTTGTAGATCTAATCCACGCTTCTCTCAATGACATAGATGTCGCTGCTTCGTGTTGAACTGCAGAATTCCCTCGCGTTCTTGAAAATTTCCCACTTTAGCAGAGTTGGTAATTCTCGAGATTTCTGTCGATTTAATGTTTTTTGCTTCTAATTTCTTTATTTTAAGCTAATATCTAACACAAATATTAAAAACGGGTTTGTTATTAACCTGTCCTGCTGGGGAAACCTTCCGAAATTTCGAACATATAAAGAAAATGGAGATATTTTCAAAAAACTTCAAAATAAAGAGACGCGTCATTTATTTTGCTCATGGTAGTACAATTAAAAATAATACTTATAGATTTTAATTCGGCTTCTTTCTTGATAAGCATATGCTTCAATTGAGATATCTGTGAACGGCTTTCGCTATCACTTGTCAGAACTGAGTAATCAGCACTATGAAGCGTGATTTCAGCCTTCATTTCCACATTGGATCCATGGAACCGAGTTTTCTCTTCACTCCGCCTGCAAGAACAAATTTAAGTCAAAATATAACTCATATGTGGTATTTTAAAGTGTGAGAAATAAGATTTGTTGATTAAATACGATTGACTATACTTTATATCTGTTCATTTAAATGCGTACTCATTGATTTCCATTCTACGTGATACGGAAGTGAAATTTGTCAATTATACTTCTTATATATTTATTATTAGACCTGTATCAAATAAAATGGAAAGGAACTAATTCTAAGTGCAAGTCAGTCAGAGGCGGCTCTATAATGTAATCACAAAGTCACGTGCCTTCTCAATTAATACGAAAAATATATATAACCCTTGTGTATATATAAAACAAATAAGTATAAACATTTATTCCTGTATACGAATGTGGAATGACCAAAGAAATTGTATTAGTTATTTTAGTATGGGGTTTGGAACTCTGATTGATGTCCATAAAAGATTTGACAAGATAACGTAAATTCCTCTTTTGACACTGTTCATTTGTCTGGCTTGGGCCTTTCTAGCTTTGCCTGCCTCATAGAAAAATCCTTTAAACGCTGGCCTTACATACAACATAATTACACTCTAATCGTGACCGGCTAAACCTTCTGTTTTCTAATTCCTTGCGGCGGGTGGGGAAGGAAAAATAGACTGGAGCCTCTAAGCCAGTATCCACCATAAAAGCACTCTCTCACATCATCATTAACTGCTCTGAAGCGATGGACAACATTGGAAGTCCTTCAAGACCTAACAACAACGGGAAGAGACTGATGACGCGATCAAATAACAGTGATACCAACCATGAGGGGGAATTAAGTGAAAACGATTGCAGCCTCTATAGGCTCAGGAATTACTTTATATGCCTTCCTGCATTTTCGTGGTTTATATTGTAGAAAACATTACTTAATCCTCAAAATGTCCACCGTATTTTTTTCTTTTTGTATTGTTTCAATGTAATTCGAACACTGAATTTATTGCCAATAAAAATTTTCTTTTATCCTACCGATAAAATATACCTAAAAGATATCTGATACTTTCACTTTTTTTTTTTTTTTTTTTTTTTTTTACACGGCGAGCTATTAACAAGAAAGTTAACAAGTAGTACCTTTAACATACTATCATTCTGCCCAGATAAGATGGTAGGAGATTAAAACAAGTTTTCTCTCCACCCGCTCATGTATGAGACCTCATAAACTTGAATTTTGGTGTTCCTCTTTCCACCCTCAACACACGGAGGTACAAAAACGTCTCTAACTATGTCTGAAGAATTAATTGTAATTTTCATAATATTACTTTAAACCAGTTTATTATAATAATTTGTATTAGTGAGCTAAGTAGTCATTTTTAGTAAAATTGTAAATTAATGAAACATGTCATTAATTTGATAGTCGGAGATAATGTTTGAATGGTAAACGATAACGATTAGTTAGGGATTGACAAACTGCTTCTTGTATTTATATTATAATTTTCTCTTAATATGCAATCCAAAAGTAAATACAATTAGTGTATCTATTAGTAGTATTAAAGCGAAAACATTATACCGACTGAACTTCAAATGAGTAGATAAAAGAACTCGTATCCTCTTTAATCAAGTTCAAACGTGTGATCCCCTAATATTGTAAACTGGCATTTTCACAATTATTTTAATTATTTTTTATAAATTTTATTTATTTATCTATTTTACTGTAGGACTGCAAGACTTCTAAATTCTTGCTTTGCTAAGGACTAAACATGAAATATGCTACAAATGAATATACACTACAATCTATAAAAAATAATGTAGTGTATTGGTTGCAATTGACTACCATATAGCAGTCTTTCTCATCTCACATCACGAGTCCGTTTTATCACATCTTGCCAACAACTTCTCTGTTTCTGATAAGTTCTTTGACGTCGTTTCTTATCTTAGAGTGTAAAATTTATGTGTTTAAACCCTACTCACATATGCAACTTTGCAAAGAATAACAAACAGAGCCGTATTTAACATTTTTGTTGTTTCCCAAATCAATAAATACCGGTGTAGAAAATTTGAGACAGTGACAGATCGTGACACAAAGTCGATGAATTAGCTAAGCTCAAGAATAATACAATTTTGTCACAACAATGAAATACTCATAAATTCCTTGGGTAATAAGCTCTAGAAGCTATAAGTAATTCTAGAAGTTAACCAACAATAGAAAGGTTTTGAAAGTAGATCAAGGCATGTGTCAACAGTGGAAAAATGGAAATTTCCTATTATATAAAAGCGAATGTGAGTTTCTGTCTGGTAGCATCACGCAATAACTACTGAACCAAATTCGTCACGATTATCAAACTTAGCCCTCCTCCCCTTCAAAGGATCATATGGCATCAAATTGATTAAAATACATTCTAAGGGGGATGGGGAGGAATCATGATTAATTCGGAAAAGTTGAGTATTTCACCAGCCCGTCAAGTTAGGAATATCAAACTTGGTATATAAACTTTTCAATAGAAATAAACGGACTCATGTCCCAGTGTTGTTGGAAGTTTCTGTTTTAAGGAAGGCATCTATCTATATAAATTTGATATGATTTAAGTTTTCCGTTCCTTTCAGGAGCGAGGCTATGTGAGACGCGGACCTACAGCTTAAAGTGGAATCCGAACCACATGAGCCCCTGAACCCGGGTCTCCCACTCTACCTATATAAAATGTATACATATGTGCGTACGTTACAGCATAACTCTGGAACACCTCGAGCAATTTCAACTAAACTTGATACACGTATAGCTTACAATCTGAAAAGAAAATACTGTGGTGATAAAATACACCTAACATTCCTAGCAGGATTGGAAGGTGAACAAGTGCAAAAGTATTTTATTTCGATGGTCGATATTACTGTTGAATCCATAATTTTCGGTGTCGCTGAGATGATTGCTGACGCATCCCATGACATTTAAGCCAAAGTTTAGACAAGAAGGGGCATGTCAGGTGGCCTGGAAACGTACGGAGCATTACCGAAGGCGTTGTTCATGTTTATTTATTTTATTCATTTCTTCATTTTTGACAGGGGCAATTTCACCTCTTCCTTTATTTCCATAGTGGCAACGTCAAAGGCGTTTCTCTTCCTTATTCATTTCTATATGTTTGAAGAGGAAACGCCAAAGGCGTTGCTCTTTGTTACTCATTTCACTCACAGTTGCCTGGGGAATTGACAGAGGAAACCTCGAAGGCGTTACTCTTAGTTATTTATTTCACTCATTTCTTTATATACACGAAGATGTGGGGACGGCAACGCCAAAGGCGCTGTTCTTCGTTATTTATTTCACTCTTTTTCTGTTTTCAAAAGGAAAACGCCAAAGGCAGTGCTCTTCATTATTTATTTCACTCGGCGTTCCCCAGGAATTGAATTCGTTATTTATTTCACTTCTTTTAATATTTACTTACAGTAAGCCGTGGCGAAAGCAATGCCAAAGGTGTTGCTGCTCGCTACTTCACTAATTTCAACGAAGCACCAAAGATGTTGCTATTAAGGTATTTCTCCCATGTATGTCAGCTAGTTTGGGAATTGACAGGGATGACAAGTTCGACGCATTCCATTTCTTTCAACGAAGGCGTGGAGACGCCAACACCGTGAAGGTATTAGGAATAATAGGGTGAAATAACATAACGTGAAATAATTAAGAGATGTCAGAACATTGTTGAAGAAAGAGTTGTACACTGAATGAAATGAAAGAAAAAAATGCTAGAGAAACATGTATAAAATTAATGGTATAATTTCAAAATCAAGACAAAAGATTCTGAAGTATACAGAAACTTCTAAATAGTGTGTAGCAAGCGACCTACCAATGATAGAAGAATATATTATGATTAATTTTACTAATAGAAGTAGAAATCCGATTCCGCTAGCTCAAGTAGCTTCCCATTTACCTCACCTTTTTGATGTAAATTTAGTTGGGGTCTACTAGCATTCTTTGTCTTAGTCATCCCCTCAATTTTTACATGCTAAAGACACTCATACTTGTGGAGGTATCTAAAATCAACTGTTTATCGAACCAGGCCCAGAACCGTGGATCACCTCAAGTAGAATATCAAGCATGTGTGTAGAGAAATAACATCTGAAATACTATGGCGTATATGTGGTAGTGGACGACATTAGTGCACAACACCGTATCCACGTGTGCCAGCAGCAGGAGGGAAACCAATTTGAACACCTGTTTCAGTAGTACCCAAAAGCGTTGCGTCTAGAAGCATGTACTGTGCATGCATGAGGTACGTAATTTATTCTCAGTAGCATGTGTACTCCGTCCAGTAAACTTTGTAAGCAACAGTATCAGATGAACTTTAACTGCATTATATATTTCGTATCTTAAACGATTTTTACAACCAACTTTCAACTTGTTACGAATTTCCCCGATGCTAGTGATTTGAACCGAAATTTACAGTATTCTTGTTTCTCCTCTACAGCATAATTTTTGATTTTTGTTCAAGTACTGTGTGAAAATGCTTCTACTGTAATACTATGGCTGGTAACGTTGCTTTTTTAATTAAAATTGGTGTGAGTAAAAGTGTAGAGCAAAATTGATAGTCCGATTTGAAAAAATCAAACAATTTAGATTAAAAACGTATCCTATTTGAAAAATTCCAACAGTTTTGATAGAAAACGTAACATTTCTAGCAATTCTGTTCTGTCTACACATGCTTATATGTATTTGCACACATGACAAAGTTGGCCTATGGCAAAGAACTTCTGTTGCACTCTGTATATGGATATGAACTGGTAAAGTCAACATCCTGAATTTCAAATTTCTCACAAAAATAAGTCACCCATCAAAACTAAGCAAAAATATACAATCGACAACAAAATACATGATGCACCTTACATACTCACGTGCACATTCAGACTGATACACTATTTAGTTATTCAAGCTAACTAGTATTGAATTTTTGAAATATTGAATTATGCATACATAATACTAACCTGCCATTTTGGTCGGACTTGTTTACGCAAGTCCTGCAAAAGAAAGAAAAATATTCTTCACAAAATACAGAACATAAGGCAACATAAAAAAGGAACATTTACTTATGAGATTGCTTAAGAAACTGTAGATATAGTAATTACTTTACACGATATAATCTTATATTCTGTCCAACAACATAAATACAAGATCAGAGATTGGAACTAAAATAATTATTCCACCAAAGTTAACTCCAAATTCCGAGTATATACGTTGGAAAGTTAAATAGGAATGTATAATTTGAAAGGTTGATAAATGTAAATACTAGAGCCAAGAACTATGATATTAAGAGCAGGATTTACATAGTTTATATCTCTTTCCTCCTTGAGTCCTAACACATGTTTGAAATCGAATTCTTATATATTTAGATGATCAAAGTTGCTCCATTTCTTCTTAATTTTTACTGCTCTCTGCGAAAATGTTTTTTGTTATGTACTGAAAATCTCGACAAAAGTAGTGCCCACTGACAAAGTCTACAGTCAACTTATGAATAATTGTTCTGAGCTGCTGGAGTGAAAAATACGGTAATGGAAATTGCAAACGATAATGATCTGAGGTGTGTCGATATCTCATGCTAATCCTGCTTTTCCTTCTACCATATCTTTTATTCTCTCTCGGATTACAATTTCTTAGCAAATACATTTCTAAACAAACAGTTTATTTTTTGTTGAATTATCAAAGTATTGTTTTATTTCCCGTACTTTTATCAGCTTTTTTTTTTTTTTTTTTTTTTTTTTTTTTTTTTTTTTTTACCTTCCATCTACCAAATTCATGTCAATTTTCTCTAACCCTAAGTTTCGAAGCCTCTTTTCATCGTTCTTTCATAACGTTTATACCTGTATTTCTATTCTGTACAATATTACACTTAATACTAAAGATTTGATTAATCTTACTCCTTAATTTTTTTTTTTCTGAAAGAGCTACAAACTATATTTTATTTTTCAATCCTACCCTTATTTTTATTTCTTATTCACACTTCGTACTGAAATTATTTACCTGTTATATTTCATTTTCATAGCATGTGTTGTTACTTCCTTCATAAAGTTTATTTATTCTTTTTGTCTTCCATTATTTATTCTCATTGTATATATTCTATTCCATTTTTTCGAAGCGTTTTGCTTGCCCAGAGAACGGCAGTCCTATGTATTGGAATAGGACATGTTTGAGGTGATTCCACTTTTGTTAGGTGTCTAACATAATCAGCAACAAGTTCCTGATGAAACTAACAAAATATTTCAAATAGGGAAATTGGGGAATGAATGATAATCTACCAAATGTTTTTGAAATGCAAAGACAACCAAGAAAATTTAACATTCAAATTATGCAAAGCTGATTTAAAAACAAAAAGAGAGAAAGACTATTTATCATTCGTACCTTTCGGAGTAAAGCTCCATGAGCCGCCTAAATTTTATGGGATCCACTTCACACGGCAATAATATCAAAGTCAAATAAGAGAAAACTTTAAATTGAGAACTGCTACTACTCTGAAAGAAAGACAAAAGAAACATTCTTTTTAAAATTTGCTAACAATCAAAAGTTTTAATTTTCATTATTATATTTTTATATATATTAAGATTGTGAAATTTATGAGACCTATAACATGTAGAATACATAGGGTGTACAGAAGATAGGTGTAATGTAATTTTATTGCTTATTAATAAAGATATTTATCATTGTTCGAATTTCCTCCGTCTTAATTCAGATCAGGATTTTTATTCTAATAGAATAATATTCAACCCCCCCCCCCTCAAAAAAATCAAAGAACATATTAATTCTATGAAAAGATATATACGGCATGTATATTTGAATAGATCATCGTTACGTATTGAAAGGAAGACTTTTGTATTGTTTCTTGTTAGAATAAGTAATCTAGATCTGAATACAAGTAGAGGAAATTCAAATTAAGATTGGGACACAATTTTAAGTAACTTTACAAATAAACAATCAAATTATGTGGTGGGCATTTTTTCTCAATAGTCTGTTACTTATAATTTTAAATTTTATCACTAACAAAATTCTTACAAAGAAGTTTATAAGAAGAATGTAAGAAATTTATTTATTTATTCTTAATGTATTCTGTGTAGTGAGGTGTAGATAGTTGATGTCCCTCTGGTTTCAGTTACTTTAGTAAGTTTCTTGTGATTTTGTGCTACAAATGAAATAGGTTTGTTGAAGTTTAGTGTCTCTTTTCAGCACCGAGGCTATATGAGACGTAGATTTACCGTTTAAGGAGAAATCTGAACTACCATAATGCTTTTAATTGATAACGCTTTCCCATCAGCAATCGCACCGAGGATTACTTGCACCAAAGGCACACGTGCTAGCCACTGGACCAGCGAGGAGGATACATAAGTTAGGATTGTTTGCAGTTAGCCAATTATTTTTGGTATCATGGTCTATGTTTTACACACTGTTCGTTATGGATCAATAAGTAAGTGAATTCTGTGATTTCCTTGATCTTCGTACATTGAGCGACTGAGGATACGAACAGGAGCGGCTTTCGATATCATATCGCTGAGATAAATACATTGGTACAAAGGTTAATTATTTAAGTTAGTTAAGAAAAATATGCCGTATGTTTTTTTTTTTTTTTTTTATTTTATTTAATTTTCTTATAAGCTGCCATCCTTCCACTTAAAGCTAACATTCTTTAGCGCTCTAATCAAGATGTCGCACCTCAATCGCTAAAAGTCTTTTATAAATTAATAAATACCAAATACATTACTTTTCCTTTTTGATAAACTTTCACTTATATTTAACAAACTTTGTTATTTGAATGAAACTCTTAATTCATTCAAATAACAAATGCAGACATTTAACAAGTTGAATAAAAACTACTTATTAGAACAATGCTTTTATTCTGTGAATGAATTTCTGGATACTTAACGAGTATGTTTATATGTAATGGATTTCTAGATATGTAACGAGTATTACTGACAATATTATAATTTTATTTATTACTTATGCTATCTTTAAATTAATTTGGCATACTTAAAATACGAGGTGTATGTCTGTATGTATATATTGCAGCTACATATGTATCTGTCTCCTTATCTCATTGGACGATCTTATTCGTGCGCCTGAATTGGTGTAATATGTATAATTATAATGATGATATAAATTGAATTGAATTGAATGACATCTTACGCTGATTCCCCTTCTAAACCTGAACTGTTTCCACTCATAATTGGTTATTGAGCGCATGGAACAAATAATAATAATTACTGGTACAACTAAACTGAATAATGTTCCTTTATGATGAACTTCTAGCCAATATTTCCAGTACTCCCAAGAGTACTCTTCGTCGAGGCTAATGCTTAGGACTATTCTCTATGCTGGTCTTCACATAGTTTTTGTTCTAACAACAGTGGAGTAATAATATTTACAAATTTCTCAATATATTAAAATTGTTAGTGCACTAAACCTAAGTCAAACCTTATTCTATATTATTTTAAGTATCTAGTCCTGTAATCTCCTCTGTTGCATATGTCTTCCAACACTATGTATATTTTAAACCTTGTATGTACAATATTTTCATATCAAACATTGTAGCCAATTAATGTACAAATCCAATCCTCAATCTCTGTATTTTCTAAAGAATATATACTGTAATTAAGTATTTACAGTCATAATTTTTGTTTTTATTAATGTAATTTGTAATCGTTGTATCTCAGTTCTTCTGAGGTTCTCTTTTTCAGTGTTCATATTTTTTCTCTAATACAATAAGCTTAAAATACGTTACTTTCAATGTAGTAGCTGCCCGATTTAATACTTCTACCTCTTGTACTGACTGTATACAGGAAACCTTTAACAAGTAATATATTGGTTAAAATAACTTCAGAACGCACTTGGCAAATCAAAGACAACATGTGGATAAACACCTTTATTAGGGTTTTCAGTTTGGTATCACTTAAAAAAGATTTGGATGAAGAACTAAATAGAATATTAAATCTAGGGGCTATTAATGCATAAGGTCCCTTATGATGGATACTTGGAAACAAAAAGCCCATTATATTTGCAATACGTGGGAAAATAGGTCTGAAAAAAAAATCGTAAACAAGATGCCCCTTGTAGGTCTCATTCCAGTTGTAAACAAGTTGTACAATTTAAATATGCAATCTTAAAGTTAGTTTTGAGCCTCCCAGAAACTTGGAAGGAATTTTAAGTCATTATAAAAATTGTTTCGTGGACAAATACAGCCCAAGTGGCATATATCAGGCTTTTCGCTCTTGTAACACTTGCTATATTGGAATGAGAGAAAGAAATATAGGGACTAAATTAAAGGAACGCATTAGAGAGTCGTGCGAGAATAAGAAAGCTGGTTCAGGCTTATCAAAACATCTCCAAACTACAAAAAATTCTAGTACAAAAGATAAAGGTAAAAGTATTATAGATACATTGGATTACTACAAACATTGAAAAGAACGTATCTGCAGCTTATTATATTAGGACAAAACACCCACTATTGAATACCGAAAGAAGGAACCTTGAGAAGGACTGGGATACGATGATTGAAAATTACATTAATAAAAACAAAAATTAAGACTGTTAACACTTTATTATACGAGGTGTGATCAAAAATACGGTAAATAATTTTATTAGAAACAAAGTAATAAGTTCACATGGAATTTGATTTAATCTCCTTCAAAGTATTGTCCTTGACTAGCAACGCACTTATCCCAACGTTGAATCCATAACTAGAAGCGTTTCTGGTAGCTTCTTTCGGAAGGGCGTTTAGCTGCTCTGTCGTGGCCCTCTCAATATCAGAAATGTAGTCAAAACATTTTCCTTTAAGCACGCTTTTAAGTTTTGGGAAGAGCCAGAAGTCGCATGGTTCTATATCTGGAGAGCACAGCGAATGTGGACGGACAAGAATATTTTTTGGGCCAAAAAATCGCGGTTCAAAGGCAAGGTGTGGCGCGGCACGTTTTCGTGGTGAAGAAGGTAGCCATTTGTAAATTTAATCAGCGGGCAAATTGCTTTTGTTACGGATCCATATGAGATGTTTTGTTCTTCGAAAAGCTCTCGAATAGTCATTCGTCTGTTTGAACAAATCATTTGTGCCACTTTTTGTACGTTTTCATCTGTTTTTGACGTCGAGGGACGTCTTAATCGTTGCTCGTTTTCAACCGACTTCTAGACACTTTTGAATCGGTCATACCACTTGTAAATAGTCTGCAATGCCACCATTTCATCGTCATATACTGATTTTGACATTTCGTGAACTTCTTAAACACTTTTTTGCAGCTTAGAACAAAAGTTAATGTTGGCGCGCGACAAACACTTTTAACACATCCTCACCCTTTTGTCTCTGGAAACCAACTAACATGTTACAACTCGTTCAAATTCACATTGGCTTTACCAAAGGTTTAGACTAAAGAGCTTACTACTTGAAATGCATATAACATCGATAGTTAGCACTGTGCAACTACATACACCGTACTTTTTGGTCACACCTTGTATATTCTTTAGGACATACAGAGATTACATATTGACGATTGAATTTGTACATTAATTGGCAACAGTGTTTAATATGGCAACATTGTATATACAATGGTTTAAACTTACATAGTGTTAGAAGACAGAAGGCAGAATATTACAGGACTGGATACTAAAAAGATACATAATAATGTCTGACTTAGGATTAGTCCACTAACAATTTTAATATATACTGAGAAATTTGTATATATTTTTACTTCATTGTTGTTACAACAAAAACTATGCGAAGATCAGCGTAGAGGATAGTCTTAAGCTTTCGCTTCGACTTGTGGAAAGTACTAGGAATACTGTCTTAGAAATGCACGAGAAAAGGAACATTATTCAGGTTAGTTGTAATTATTATTATTGTTCCCATTCAATTGTTTCGTTTGTTCAATTTAAGCATAAAATACTTTATCCATGTGCCCGCCAGCTGTCTTATCACCAAAGTCTATAATGAATACCATTGAAAAAATAAACACCTATGTACGTACATCACATAAAAATACACAAAGAAATTTCAGATAGACACTGAGGTGATATTAGAATTAATATTCTATTGTCTAGAGATGATAATATATGTAAGTTTTTCTTCTTACCATATATATTGTTTTTCTTTTTACCATATACTATATTGTTATGAGCCTATAGAACATACGTCTTCTGAGGTCAGCAATCTTTCGATTGGTTTGACAGCTTTCCACTCTCCCTTATCCTGAACCAGACTTTTCATTTCTAAGTACTTTCCTTCCTTATGTTTTGCATTATTTGATCCATAGGCCTATATATTAATCGCGGCCTTACTTTAAGTATTTTATCTTTCTGGAATTCTCTCTATAGCTAATAGCATGATTTTTTCATGTCTCATAATATGTACAATCACTCTATCTATTCTTTCCGAAATATTTCTTCTACCATTTTCAGTATCCTTTCTTTTGAGACTATAGGCACCCACCTGGATATGATTCTATAGCACAACTTTCGAAGGTTTTCATTCACCATTTTCCTCTTCTCCTAGTGTCCAAGCCTCACATTAATACAATGCCATATTCCATACATAAGCTTTCATCTGCCTTTTCTTCAGTTCTATGTTGATGTTTCTGTTTTTCTTCTTCGCCTAAGCTATTGTTTATTTTATATCTTGTTTGTGTCTATTATCGCTCTCATTTTACTCCCTAAGTAACATAATTCCTGCACCTCTACCACCAGGCGATCTCTTATTTTTGATCTTCATTTTTCTTGTTGCTTGTTTTCTAGCGCACCTCATAACTTCTGTTTTGCTCTTCTTAATCTTCATGTTGAATTTGTTGCTAAGGTTTAGTCGCATTCCGTTTAGAATTGACTCTAATTTGTTTTCACGTCTGTCATATTTAGGATATCATCAGCAATTTTAAGCTTCTATGTTTTCTGTTTATGAACAGTTCTTCCTAGGTTGTGAGAGTTCTTGATTTCTTTTATTGCTTCTTCAATGAAGAGATTAAAAAAACTGACGGCAATAAGTATCTTTTGGCTGATCACTTTCTGAACTGTTGCCTCTTCTCCCTCTCCTTCTACCTCAATCGTTACCTTCTGTTCTTTGTGAAGTTCTATTATTCTTCGCTTCTTATAGTTTATTCCTGATTCCTTCAGAATCATGAATATTTTGTTCAATTTTACATTAGCAAATGCTTTATCCAAGTCCACAAATCCTAGAGTGCTTTTCCCACTAGAATTCTTTCTTCTATGAATTCTGTTCATGTTAGTATTGCTTCCTGCTTATCCATTCCAGTTTTCTTTCTGGAACCAAACTGATCATCTGCTAGTACTTCTATCTTGGATTTCAGTCTTCTATAGAGTATTTTTGTCCAGATTTTGAAGCAAGCATAAGCAACTTTATCGTTTTGTGGTTCTCGCATTTCGTAGCACTTATTACTTTTGGTATTGTCATTATCTTGCTTTTCGGAAGTGGCGATACGTCACTAAAACTAACATGATTCCTGGAGCACAAAATATACTGATTATTTTACTTGAGGCTTTCAAGAATACGATTTTTTGAGGAACTTCATAGTTAATAGGACATCTCCATATATTGAGTTGTTGCAAAATTAATGGAGGATTTCGGATACTTCCACTCTGACACGTTGCTTTGGCCATAAAATATACATTTTGTATGTCCTGATAAGTATCATGCAAAAGTTCTGCACTTTATGGTTCTATTTCATACGAAGTGTCTCTGAGCTTTCTTTTATTTGCAGGTTTGAGAAGATAGGATGTCAAAACACTTTTTTTTTAAAATCATCTTCAAGAAATTTAAATTCGATCACAGAGGAGCATAAAGAACTAAGAATGTTATTGAGGGGCAGAAAAAAAATGGAATTTATAACTTACCGTCCCAACTACGCCATTTAAACTAAATAAAAATTAATGATCATTACAAACTGGTAGAATGTGAATGAGAGAAGAAACTAGAGAACCTCGAGAAAACCTATATGATGTTGTCCATCGCTAACTCAATGTCCTGGGATCGAATCACGAGTCCCTCACACTAGAGGTGTGTGGTGTAAAGAAAACCAGTATGCACCAAAGACTGTAACGTTTAAATACGTTGTTTTGTCAATAGGATGGTCAAAAGGATTCAGAAGTAGAAACAAAAATTACTATGTTTCTTTAGATACAAATATATAAAGCTGGGAAAATTGTACTCTATGTAGTCAACTTATCAAGCTTGTCTCCGTAATTCTTTTTATACTTGAATTCAAGAACATCTTATTTCATCCAATGACATAAGCTACGTAATGCTTCATCTGGAATTTCAAAATATTCATCCCTTATCAGGCGGGCACCCAGAAAGTTTTATACGGAGGGTCCAAACCCAAAAGATTGACTTTATCAGGACTGTCTAATCCCCGTGAGTGTTCGTGCTGCATAAGACAAGTATAAGGATGTTATTTTTTAAAAACTACGAAGTTCGGGGAGATCGTACTTGGTGGATTTCCTTGGACACTACATAGCTTAACTTTTGTATATGAGAGAGAGAGAGAGAGAGAGAGAGAGAGAGAGAATACGTCTACACAAAAGTTAAGCTATAAGTATCAGAATTTTAGCCTGATGTAAGAATTTCGTGACTCACAAAAATTCTTTAAAAACTCACTAGTAGGTTGCTACTCGTGGACTGAGAATTTCTGTAGTATGTTGACATTTATTTGTTGTTTAAATACAAGTGGGCTACACCAAATACACGTTTAATGTGTGTTTATGAAAGTAAATTATACACACCTGTCTTTCACTCACATAAAATGATTCCACTACTGACACATATATAACCCATTAAGCAAGATTAAAGGGTGTTGAACAAAATACGTTATCTGAAAGAGATAATTCTACAAGATTTATCTTTAAGGGAATCCATGATAAAGAGTTTATTATTATGATTGACAAAATACAAAATGCCTAGGACTGCATTTATAGCTAATTCCTAAATGGCAATTTCACTAGTAATTGTGTTATGATAATGATTAAACATAACATTGAAAACCTGGCAACACTGCTTTATGAGATACAACAACAGAAGTTTTTATGATAATAGCCTGAATTGAAAAAGCTACGAACTAGAGCTGCAAGTCGTATGGCACTGCTGCAATAGAAACCGATAGTAACGCCTTCCTATCCTCTAACTCCTCAACTCCGTGCAACATCAGAAACACTGCACTGATGATTCGGGTTTATAACTAGGAAGAAGCAGAATCAGCATTGAAAGTCAGGCAGTGAAGAAGGCATAGTTGTGCGCCAGTGGGTTAGATATGGGGGCATTTTATGTTGTTCGCCGCTAGGTTGGACATAGTTTAGGCGGTCGCTAACAGATGGCGTTGAAGCGACTTAGGCCCAGAGAGCTTTCACGACAGTGGTTAATATGTAGTACTTGATGAACAAGAATAGTTGCAAATCAACAAAGAAGTATAATATGTTTTGAAGTGAATAACATTTCATTTTGATGAACAAGAATGGTTGTAAATCAACAAAGAAATATAATATATTCCGAAATCAATAACAATTCATATTGATGAACAAAAATAATGTACATAAATCAACAAAGAAGTATAATATGTTCCGAAATGAATAACAATTCACATTTGATATTTAGGAACCCTAATAAAACAAAAATCAGAACTTCCTATGAAAATTTACGTACAGTCATAGTCATAGTCATACTTGATTTTTGCTAATATATCAGAAGTAATTACATAAAGGCCAAAACTCACTAAAAGTATGAAGTGTGTCTTTGAAGTAAGCACCGTTTTCAAATTAAGAAAAGTATACTTTGCGTAACAATTTTATTATTACATGAAAGCCTGTAGCTTAATCTACTTTAGTAGTAGAGGACCCCGTATATCCGGCCAAATCAGCAAAATTTTTTGTGACGTCATAGGTCAAAGGTCAATGACCTTAGCCCAGGGTCAATGACCTAGGAGTAGCTACGACCACACCCTCTAGATTTTGGCAGGGGTACCTTGGCCCACCCCCTAAATTTTAGTAAGGGTACCTAGGACCACCCTCTTAAATTTTAGAAATTGCCAAATCTAAAATTTGGTATGGTAGACCAGGACCAGGGTATGTACCTCTATCAGTATTGGGGTCCATCTCGTTCCCTTTTATGGCTAAAAAATAGCCAAAAATTCAAATTTCGGAGGTTTTTGACCTAATTTATCCCCTTTCATGAGGTGTTATTACCTTATATAGTTAATGGACATGTACAGAGGTCTATTCCCTTTCATAAGACATTGATATATTAATGCACTCCTTTAAAATTTTGGGAGGGGTACCTTGGCCCACCCCTTCAATTTTGGGAATTGCCCAATTTAAAGATTTGGTATAATAGCATAGGACCCTAATATATATCACTATAAATTTGGGTGGTTCACCTCTTTTCCTTTTAGAGGTAAAAAATTGCCAAAATATAAACGTAAGCAATACCTGGTACCACCTGTTTGGTTTTTGCCCAATTTATGCCCTTTGATGAGGTTTTATTACCTTATATTTTGGATATTCCCCAATTTAAACATTTAATATAGTACTATAGGACCCTAATATGTATCACCATAAATTTGGGTGGTTCATTTCGTTTCCTTTCATGGGTAACAAATTGTCAAAAGTCAAATTTCGGAGGTTATTGACCCATTTTATTCCTTTTGGATGAGGTCTTATTACCTTATGTGATTATGTGGGATGTACAGGGGTCTATTCTATTTCTTAAGATATAGGTACATCGATGCTTCCATCTTAAAATTTTGGTAGAAGTACATTTGCCCACGCTTAAATTTTGGAAATTGTTCAATTTAAAACTTTGATATAATAATATAGGACTCTAATATGTATAGCTAGTTATAAACTTCGGTGATCCATCTTTTTTCCTTTTCACGGTTAAAAAAATGATAAAAATTAGTACGAACATGTGTTCGGTTATTGACCCAATTTATTCCATTTGATAAAGTCTTATTACCTTATATGATTATATGAAAGTGTACAGGGGTCTATTTTCTTTCTTAATATATAGGTACATTGAAAATTTAGAAGGGGTACATTGACTCACCCCTTAAAATTTGGAAATTGCCCAATTTGGTATACTAGTATAGGGCCCTAATAAATACCATTATAAATCTCGTTCCCTTTTATGGGTAAAAAAATGTCAAAAATGTAAATTTCGGAAGTGATTGGCCCCTATGATAAAGATGGATGTGTACAGGGGTCATTTCCTTTTGATGTTTCCTTTATAAATTTTGTTGGGGTACATAGGACCATTTCTTTAATTTGGGAAATACCAAATAAAATTCGGTAAACGTTCTCTAGGACCCATTGTAAATTTCGGTGTCCCTCTTAAGGCCGAATATTTAAATTTCGAAGGTTAATGACCTAATTTATCTTCTTGGATATGGCTTTATTATTGAATGAGTACAGGATTTATTACTCTTTTCATAACACGTAGCTAAAATAAATTTGACGGTTAACCGTGAAACGTGACATTATTTTAGTTGAAACTTTTGGTTTGAACAATTTTTTCAATCATTTACCAAGATTTGAAAACTTTTTGTTCGAAAAATTTTGAATTTTTTTTTTGTAATTTTTTGCAAAATTTGTAATTTTTTTTAAAAAATTTTGTTTAAAAATTTTTAAAAAATTTTTGTATTTTTTCAAAACTTTTGTTTGAAACTTTTTTCGTTTCAAAATTTTTTGAGGTTTTTTCTTAGAAACTTTTAGTTTATATATTTTGTTTGAAATCTTTTCTTTTAAATTTTTTTGAAAATTTTTTCGTTTCAAAATTTTTAGTTTGATATTATTTTGGAACTTTTGTTTGAAATTTTTGTTTGGAAAGCTTTGATTTGAAATTTTTTGTTTGTGCACTCATTAGTAAAGAACTGGAACTGTCTAGAACAAAAACATCTGGCAACACTGTTTATCATGATGTAATAGTACACGTCAGAACTTTGTGATGCAACGTCATCAGTTTTGCATCATCATTCGGGATAGCATTCATAACGTCATCATGGCTACTTGTCTTTAGTTTCTAAACTTACGTGATGTGATAAAATCATTTACCAAGATTACCGATTTGCAACACAATCTACTTTATAGAATCTTAGCTAGCCAAATGATTCCTACAAAGTTTGGATTAGGAATCGTAGTGAAGCTTGAAAATAATGATTATATTATTTTACCAGCAAGATATTTACTCATGGAAGCATCAAAACACGTTTCTTTACGTTCTTTTACGTTTCTTAAACACTGGATGTGTATCTTTATGCTATGAAAGACTCGTTGGACGGAGTAATCAATTTGAATTTAGTACACAACATCATCTGTGAATTTGGTTTTGTCAGCAATTGTGATAAAATCATAAATTCAAACGTCAGCACATTACTTTCTAATGACGTCAGCAATAGCTTATGAAATCATCAATGCAAACGTCAGCAAATTCCGTTGCAGCGTGTAAGCTATAACCCTTTAAATCATTCGAGCAAGTGCGTTTCAGGAGGAAAGATGTGTACTTCTAACGATAAAGAAATTCTCTTCGCAAGCTATTATCCAATAAATATATTTAAATAAAACATGTGATGATTGGTATCAGTGCTACAAGATTTGAACCTGTTATTCGATTGGGCAAAGCAGAACAATTTGGTGTACAACTGACCTATGAAGAATGGAAAATATTATGTACACGTATCGACCAAATGAATGATTATTTTCATGATGAGCTAAATGTGACCAGAGTCAAATCATTAGGCTCAAATCATGAAGTGGTACTACGTACAGTCCTCGAGAAGATGGTGCTGTTACGTAAAAAGAGTACATTGCATGAAACCCGCAACATGGTGTATCTAACGCAAACGGAATGGAACAAATTCATCAATTTATTCCAGTGTGTAAAACATTCAGTGGAAGTATGCAACAAAATAAGTATATTCCTGAAAAAGTACTATTTTAAAAAAATGTTATGCATATTCTACAACATGTATCTAGATGTTGTGATGGTTGTCAACATCGTTCGTGGGTGCATACCTGTATTGATAAACAGTGTATTTGTGATCAAATGGACATTGAGTTTCCACCAATCGATATTGCAATAGACCTTAGAAGACTTCATTGGAAATAAAATTATACGCTAAAGACAAACTAATGCAAGAAGTTCAAAATACATTGTATCGACAATATCCAGATCTTTTATCTGGTATGGATGTATGTGATTAACCAGTGCTGTGTAATAAAATGATCAATTTCACTGATTTGTGTTTTTCATTTCCAGTACAACCTCATGTTTTGACGTGTATTATTGCAACATGATAAACAGTGTTGCCAGATGTTTTTGCTCTAAACTGTTCCGTGAATGCACAAACAAAAAAATTTAAACCAAAATTTTCCAAACAAAAATTTCAAACAAAAGTTCCAAAAAAAAATTTAAAAATTTTGAAACGAAAAAATTTTCAAACAAAAATTTTAAACAAAATAAGCTAAAAGTTTTAAACAAGAAATTTTCAAACAAAATTTTGGAAAAAAATTCAAAAAAACTACGAAAATTTGAAAAAAATTTCGAACAAAATTTTGAAAAAAAATTTCAAACAAAAATTTTGAAAAAATATCAAAAAATTTGAAAAAATTTTCGAACAAATATTTTGAAAACAATTACAAAAAATTCAAAAAATTGAAACGAAAAATTTTTCAAACAAAAATTTTGAAAAAAAATACAAAAATTTTGAAACGAAAAACATTTTGAAAAAAAATTTACAAAAAATTTTTCAAACAAAATTTTGAAACGAAAAAATTGTTCAAACCAAAATTTTCAACTAAAATAATTTCACCTTTTACGGTTAACTATCAAATTTTATCTGGTTTTAACTATTCGATTAACAAATAAATGGTTTTGATCATATTTATTAGTGAGTGCAAAATGTTGAACGAAAGTGTTCGAACTAAGACTTTTAAACAGTAATGAAAAATGTTAAACAAAACTTAAAACTGAATGCAGCAAAGATTTGAAAAACATCAGCCAATCAGATTGCACGAAAGATAGTGATCAGCCAATCAAATTGCATCTACAATAACTTTGCTAGTGATTAACCAATCAAATTACGTCACCTTGTGATTAAATTTCAAAGTGTTGTAGCATGTATTGCCTTTCATCTATGAGTCATAAGATTCAATAAGGTTAACCATAAGATTTCTGAAAGCTCAAGGTAAAATCAACCATCACCAATAATCTCAGACTGTGAGTTGTGACTAATATTCAAAGTATTGTTTCATATCGATCGATTATTGAACGTTCAAACTTCGAGCCTCATACTAAAATTCTGTTTATCACAACTCCCAAATTTATAAGAATGGTCCTACGTACCTCTCTTGATATACCTAAGTCTTAGAATTAACCATATCATTATATGCTGTAGTTAGCTCTCAATGAGGTCAATAATCTCCGTCAATTGTTTACCTTAGCAGAACCAACTGTTGTCTAGAAGTGTGTACCCAAACTTAAGAAGTACCACAACAAATTTTGAAAAGAAAATGGATCGCTGTACACTACCTCCTCCCGAAAGTTTAATAGGATCGTATGAATGTACCAAAGTCATGGACTCCCATAATCACATCATAGGTCAATAACTGACCACGTGAACATATAACAATAAGAGATGTACCCCTCCCAGAATTTAGGATTGATGCACAAATATACCTATGTGTTATGAAAAAAGTAATAAATCCTGTACTCATTCAATAATAAAGCCATATCCAAGAAGATAAAATAGGTCATTAACCTTCGAAATTTAAATATTCGGCCTTAAGAGGGACACCGAAATTTACAATGGGTCCTAGAGAACGTTTACCGAATTTTATTTGGTATTTCCCAAATTAAAGAAATGGTCCTACGTACCCTAACAAAATTTATAAAGGAAACATCAAAAGGAAATGACCCCTGTACACATCCATCTTTATCATAGGGGCCAATCACTTCCGAAATTTACATTTTTGACATTTTTTACCCATAAAAGGGAACGAGATTTATAATGGTATTTATTAGGGCCCTATACTAGTATACCAAATTGGGCAATTTCCAAATTTTAAGGGGTGAGTCAATGTACCCCTCCTAAATTTTCAATGTACCTATATATTAAGAAAGAAAATAGACCCCTGTACACTTTCATATAATCATATAAGCTAATAAGACTATCAAATGGAATAAATTGGGTCAATAACCGAACACATGTTCGTACTAATTTTTATCAATTTTTTTAATCGTAAAAAGGGAAAAAGATGGATCACCGAAGTTTATAACTAGCTATACATATTAGTGTCCTATATTATTATATCAAAGTTTTAAATTGAACAATTTCCAAAATTTAAGGGTGGGCCAATGTACTTCTACCAAAATTTTAAGATGGAAGCATCGATGTACCTATATCTTAAGAAATAAAATAGAGTCCTGTACATGCCCACATAATCACATAAGGTAATAAGACCTCATCCAAAAGAAATAAAATGGGTCAATAACCTCCGAAATTTGACTTTTGACAATTTGTTACCCATGAAAGGAAACGAAGTGAACCACTGAAATTTATGGTGATACATATTAGGGTCCTATAGTACTATATTAAATGTTTAAGTAGGGCAATATCCAAAATATAAGGTAATAAAACCTCATCAAAGAGGGTCAATAACCTCCAAAATTTGATTTTTTGGTAATTTTTACCCATGAAAGGGAACGAGGTGGACCATTAAAGTTTATAGTGGTACATATTGAGGTCCTGTACTGATACCAAATGCTTTTATTGGACAATTTCTAAAATTGATGGGGTGAGCCAAGGTACCCCTCCCAAAATTTTAAAGGGGTGCATTAATATATCAATGTCTTATGAAAGGGAATAGACCTCTGTACATGTCCATTAACTATATAAGGTAATAACACCTCATGAAAGGAGATAAATTAGGTCAAAAACCTCCGAAATTTGAATTTTTGGCTATTTTTTAGCCATAAAAGGGAACGAGATGGACCCCAATACTGATAGAGGTACATACCCTGGTCCTGGTCTACCATACCAAATTTTAGATTTGGCAATTTCTAAAATTTAAGAGGGTGGTCCTAGGTACCCTTACTAAAATTTAGGGGGTGGGCCAAGGTACCCCTGCCGAAATCTAGAGGGTGTGGTCGTAGCTACTCCTAGGTCATTGACCCTGGGCTAAGGTCATTGACCTTTGACCTATGACATCACAAAAAATTGTGCTGACTCGGCTGGGTATACGGGGGCCTCTACTTTTCTATATAATTTCCACCAATATTACGGCATTTACAGTATCGTACAAAGTTTTGAGTACCATCCTGATAGAAGTCTGCCGCGTTATTTTACAACCAATTCAACACGGCCCTTTTGACCTCATAATCGTCGTCGTGGCGCTGACCACCCAGTTGCTTCTTCAAATGCAGGAATATGTGGTAGTCATTTATCAGATAACGACGAAATCATAAAGCATTTGCTCTTTCTCGTTTTTGTCAACTTTCTGCACCAAATCTTCAGTGATAGCAGAAGGTTCCTCGTATAAGCATTCGTGCGGCTGTCTTTAAAGGCTCAAACCATTTCCATATCATTCTATCGTTCATAATATTTCTTTCCATATACTTCACTAATCTGGCGATGAACTTCAGCCGCTTTCGCGTCTTTAGCACTAAGAAAACGAATCAAAGAGCGTATTTCACAGTCGGGGGGATTCTCAATCGGCGGAGACATTTTAACTACTAACAAACGTAAACACAGTCGAATGTTTCTGTACTGGCGACTATGGCTTGCCAACAGATGTAGGGTACACAGCGCACATGCACGGGATGCCAACCTCAACGTTACAGCGACCGAATTTCCAAACTATAATTATCTTTAAAAAAAAAAAAAAAAACGCTTCGTAAATGACCGGAAGTAAAATATTCCTGTTAGCTGAGTATCGATATAAATAAATACGCAGTTTTTAAAATATCAAGTAACTTGTTTTGAAGAGAACTAGGAATATTTGGAGTTTTGAAAATTTTTGGGGAGACAAATGATGCCAATCCAGAACTGATCTGGCTAAACCAGGAGGTCTGGGTGCCCTAGCCATAGGCACTTTTGAACTATATGGGAAAGAACTGGTCACCCCACCCATGTTCTACTTGCTTAGTAGTACCACTAGCCACAATTGGGTGTGTGGACTAGAACCCACCTATAGGCAAACACAGACACATGTTTATCCCTCATCTAATAATTTGCTTTGTTAAAAAACAAAAAAACTTCCTTCGGGAGATCCCAATCGGAAGGAGATAGATAGAGGTCTATGCCGATCTAAATATCGTATCCGCATCCACACCATCTCTATGCACACCATCTGCAGGCAATGAGATAACAAATACAATAATGATTTCAAAAAAATAGTTTCTAACATAACACCTCCTACGCTAAACTTTAAATACGACTGTTCTTATTGTAACCCAATTATGTAAGATAAAATGGAATAAAACTCATGCAGAAACAAATTACGAAATTAATTGAAAACATTATGTACTTACTTAAGGTCACCTCAAAAGCAGATTTCTGACAAGAAAATTGTCAAGTTAATAATACTGAATCTGCCAATGAATTTCAGGGTAAATAATCTTTTAAAACATCTCTAATCTTATTACTTATTAGACATGAGCGTGTCTGTTTAGAACGCAAAATGGAGATAAAACGTTTTTTTAGTAACAAGAATAAGCCACCACAAACAAATTGACATAAAATCATATTGTCACTTCATATATATAATAGGATTTTGGGAGTAAAGAAAAGAACATTCGGAAAAGCACAATTTTGTTCTGGCGCTTATTTGCTCCAAATTATTGCACACCATCAATAATTAATTCTGATTAGAAGAATGGTAATAAAAGTCTCGTCTTTTCACGATTATCCGCAATTTTATCCACCATTCGCAAAGAAATTAACATACTGTTGAGAAACAAGATGGATTGTTCCTCAGGAGAATGGGGTCTGTCTGCCGCGGTGTCTATTAAAAGGCCCCAACTGTTGGAAACCTATGGTCATTCGCCCCCTGCAGGTATGTTGCCTTCACAGAGGCCATTATTCCTCCAGTGTGTACGCCACGACTAAATTGTTTACATCAGGAAATATCAATTAAATTGAATCATACTTTTGCAACAAAATTAACAAATCACTAAGGGAAATAAAAGCATGGTTAGCAGCCACGAATGCTCGTTGACCAAATCGTTTCCTCTCCAAGCTTGTAACTTTGTTTCTTCTTTTACGTCACCTTAGCTTTCTGAAAATCAGCTCAGCAGAAGACCAATGCAGGACAAAGCTTGAGCCTCGAATAGCCTTGCCCTTCTCTTTTCCTTTCACGTCACATCTTACGATTTTCCAACAGCTAAATGATCATTTCCACCTGTCAGGTTGTCTACCTACGATGAATCTACGATTTCGACCTCTTCCTTATCTACACATTACCCATGTGGAAGGTTGTTGCCCGAGCTTGACGACTAAAAGTTTTCAACCTCGTCTGGCATATCGTCCATGCAACAGCATGGTGGTAGAGTCTATCCCCATTTGATGCTTGAGTCGTTGTTTCTTTTACAGATTATTTTTGAGATCCAGCGAGTTGTCTTAAATGGCAATTGCTCGTATAAGTTGTCTTTGCCTTTGGTTATACCTCAACTAAACTTCCTCCTCATAGTTTTCCTTCCTCCTTTTAGTACTATATGAGCTACACCTTCCTTATTATAAGGTAACCAAGAAAGTTCGTATGTTTTTTGAGAACAGTTACTTTTGTCACGTTAGTGTGGTCAAATTGATTCTAATAACGTCATATGTTTACATTTCTTTCAAACCTTATTCAATAGAGTTGTTCAGTTCATCGCACGTTTCGCTACCGGTTGTGCAGGTAGCGCAATTACGAGTACATATTAGGAAACAAAGCTGCACATGCCGTAGAAGAATATGCTCCGCGTTTTGAGAGACGCCAGTGAGTGAACGGACCGCTCAAAAGTGGTGTTGATCATGATGGTCGTCCATCCACCCTCGACAAAATCCAGCTGGAAGAGGAAATCAAACAGAATCTTCATTAAACCTACAAGGAGTTTGCACACAGGTTTGGAGTATCTGATGAAACCATTCTATCACATCTGCATAACATTGGGATGACATGGAAGCTAACAAGTGAGTTTTTCATGTTTTGTCTGAGGGAAGCAAGCTCCAACGGTTGAACATCTGCTTGTTGTTGCTGTCGCGCCATAATAAAGCCTTGTTCCAGGATCAAATCCTGACATGTGACGAAAAATGGATCATGTATGATAACCGGAAGAGGGACCAAAAGAAGGTTATGCTGTGTTTTCGGCGGATCAGTGCTGACATAGTCCACTATGAATATCTAGAAGGCAGAAAAATCTTAACAGCCAAGGTCTATTCGTTACAATTGTAAAGAGTTTTAGTTGGCCAGCACTGGTCAACAGAAGAGAAGTTCTCCTCTTCCACGATCTTGCCAAACCTCATACGGCAAAAGCGACCAAAGATGTGATCAAAACACTGGTCTGGCAAGTTTTGCTTCATCCCCCTATTTCCCGGACATGAGGAGAAAAGGAGGTGGAGGGTCTATTTCCCATCGGACTATTACCTGTTTTTAAACATGGATAACCGAAAACGCGACGATGTCACAAAGGCTTATCACAATTTTTTGACTCCAGAAAGATTTTTTTTTTTAAATCAAAAAAGACATTTATAAGCTTGCGTCTCGTTGGGAACATGTCATTGAAGCCAATAGTGATTATTTCGAAGAATAAAATGGGTGTTTAAGACTTTTGTGGGACCGTGTTTATGAGTGACGAAAACCGCACGAACTTCCTTTGTTACTTGTGCTTCCTCTTTGCATCCCGTAACAATTCAACCGCGAAAAGCTATATCCACGTAGATCTCGAAAGATAGATTACCTCCGAATATTCTCCCTTGTAACCGGCCATTCTTCAGTCTTGTTCGAAAAAAAAAAAAAAAAAAAAAAAACTTGGGCACCCACCTTTCTTTGAAAACAACTGCAATATAACCTGTATATGGAATTAAATCAGAGAAACATTGATTTTCGTAAGCCAAATGAGATCTTGACTTAAAGGTGAAATATTTGAATTTCCTATATACAAGTTACCAAAAACATAGTGTCTTAAAGAGAGATGGGTGGTCAATGTTTGGAATGAGATTGTACTTATTTTTCCACTTTCTGTTTGCAGTAAAATAGTGAAAATAGTGTAATAGTTTCCTGTTCGACTCCACATCGCAGCATTTCAAGCATTAAAATCGCTTCACGTTGTCGGGAAAACGCTATGTTTCTGCTAGGTGAAACAAGGAAGAGGTTGACGTGTCACAGACCTGGTGTGGATTTCATAATGCAGCGAAATAAACGAAAATTCTGTAATGAATATATCTTCTGCTTATTTGGATCTTGCTTGTCACTATAACAGAATATTTAAAAGAAATCATAATTCTAACTTTTTTCTTTTCCTTTAAATAGTAATACAGTAAAAGCGGTTTTCAACGCACGCTTTATTAAACGGAAACTTGTGTCAAACGGAAATTTTTCACGGCCTCATGAATTTTTAGGCGAAAATTGTGTTAAATTACCTTCAATAAACGGAAACTGTATTATGTGAACAATGGAAATGAAAATAAGTCTCTTAACGGAAAATTTTAAGTTTCGGAGTGCAGAATTTAGAAAGATTTTAGACATCCTATGTGAGGTTAGATATATGTTTTTAGCAAAACAGACAGTGATGTGCAAACCAAAGCAAATACGACGGATATACATGTTTTATGTGAGAATTGTATGGAAAGTCTGAAAGGAGAAAAGGAGGTGGAGGAAGAACAGAAATATGGCATTGAGTTGGAAGAAGAGTGTAGGCTAAAGATTTATCAAGATTCTGTCAAAAGTTTAAAGGAACTGCAACATTGTCCTTACTTCGAAATTGCACTGATATGCTAAGTGTGATTTCTCAGGCTAAAGTCTCTGTGGAAAGTTCAGCAAAAAAGCAGCAAAGTGTATAGTAAACCCTCCTTGACTATTTGAATGATTAAGTTAATATTTTTCTGTTCATTGTAAGTTTTGCGTGTATTAATGCGTAGTAGAAATAAATACTATAAATTGACTATGGTTCACACGGCATATTATTTTATCTCAGTATGTCCATTACATGTCTGTACTTTTATTTTGCATAGGTCTACTTTCGTTAACTGGAAACCTAACTCAAACGGAAATTTTTGTGACTCCCGTTCGATTTAGCTAAACAGGATCCGACTGGCCACAGCAGGAGGTCAGGGATTCTTGCTGGGGCCCTCTCTAAATAAATAATGAATATTGAATAACATGGAAAGTAAGATAAAATATGTCTATTGTGTTGGAGCATAGTTATTCGTTGTAGTTTGCTCCATTCCCAGAGTTTGGAGGCCACTAGCATTGAATGTAGTCTTGGGATCCCATTATTGGAATGAAACTAAGAGTATTATAAAGTCTTGTTTGGAGCCTTTTCTTTGTGGCCAAGTGAGAAAATATTTCAACAATATGAAGAATGGTGTCCTAGCATTATATTGTCTAAATGTGTATTGGGGCCCCATGAATGCTGAAATGAGACTGACTTTTATAAAGTCCTGCTGGGGCCCTCTGTTAGTCGTTTGACAAGTTATTACAACACCATAATGAAACAGAACAGGTTTCTATCCTGGGGCCTCATTACTACGCGTAAATGAAACTGACAGCTTTATGAAGAAAAAACACTCCTCCATCGCATCAAATTAAGAAGGTGAAACATAATATACTTTGTGATGCTCCCACCTGCTACATAGGAAGGGAAGATGTGGCCCTCCAAGTGACGCTCCTGCGGAGGCCCTATGCGATACCCCCAATCCGAGACTGCCGCTAAAGACAGGTTTTACTGTATTAAAGGATGTAATGAAAGTAGAATTTATAAACAACAAGGAACTAATACATGCTGAATGTAGGTGCAAAGCACTAGACATAATTGTTTTAGTTTTATTAACCACTAATATCGGACTTGCATTTTAAGAGAGAACGATACAGAGTGTTGTAGTAAACTCAAATTAAGAAGAGGGATGGTTGCAGTAGCTCAGTGGTATTGCCGTTGTGGTGTAGTCGAGTGGTCTGAGGTTTTACGCCAGCCTTACCAGATTCTCAAATTGAAAAACCGGGACACCATGTATGATGTGTCAGATTTCAATTTTAAATTTTGTTATATTTCCTAAGCATTAGTATAGTAATAGGTTACACTTGTAACTTTGAAAATACGAGCTCATATATAACTTCTAGGAATATTTGAAATGAATTACTGTAACATGTAAATGAATTAAGTACAGTATTTATCACTTACTGCATTGCGAATTTAATGTAAGTACATGCTATATATATAATAAATGAAAAATCAAATGTATTTAATTTACCATACAATTTACATTTATTTCACAGAAGAATGAATTTGCTGTAAGAGTTCCTTTCTTTCCGTTTTCCTTTCTTTTATCTGTTCATGAGGTAATCATAAAATTCTCAGCAGAAATTATGAATGTATGTTTTCACTACGAAAATTGCTTTAAAGGTTTCCCTTTTTTAAGGCGTTTTAAGGCGACTTTTCCCCCCTTAGTCTAATACATGTTCTAACAAGGTACATTCGTGAAGTGTCCCCTCGGGATTCGTGTAAAATTGATTCAAATGCAAAGTACTCCGCGACCCAATGTATTAATTAGCGACCCATTCCGGCAATTTGCATACGAGGGAGGTTCAATAATTATTGTCCCCGGCATATTTAAAATACTTGAGGTGGGATGGCTGATGGGAGATATTGTAGCCTAATGTCTTAGATGCCTATATGCTAAATTTCAGAACCATAGCTGCTATATTAATATTCTTTTTTGTCGTTTCAGGTGTAAGAGGTGGCACCTAGCTTGAATAATGGAGAAAACCGAACAACGAGCTGTCATCAAGTACCTCCAGAAAAAGGGGTTAAGCCCAAATGATATTAATGAGGACATGATCAGTGTGTTGGGTGATGGCTCTCCTTCCTACCAGGTGGTAAAGAACTGGTGCCGTGACTTTCGCTGTGGCAGGGAAAGCTGTCAATAGGCACCTGGTGCTGGTCCTTCAACAACAGCATGCACCCCTGAAAACATTGATGCTGTGCATGATACAATTATAGCAGACAGACGAATCACGGTGCAACAGTTTCCACATCTCTGTAGGCTCAGTAGAAACCATTGTGCATCAACACTTGAGATTCAGAAAGGTGTCAGCGCGATGGGTACCCAAAATGTTATCTCTTGAAAATCAGAAAGACAGAGTTCGATCTTCAAGGACTGGTTTGGAGATTATGGGGGCAGACCTGAAACAGTTCTATGATAGATTTGTGACAGTGGATGAGACGTGGTTCAACAACTATGATCCTGAGTCCAAACGACAGAGCATGGAGTGGCGGCACAGCAGTTCGCCTCCCCCACGCAAGTTCAAGGTGCAAGCATCAGCACGCAAGGTTATGGCCGCAATTTTTTGGGATGCGAAGGGTGTGCTCCTTATTGACTACCTGGAGGTTGGACACACTATCACGGGGGCCTATTATGGAGCCCTAATCCCTAAGTTACGTGAAGCAATCAAGGAGAAATGGCGCGGGATGTTGCAGCGAACAGTGCTGTTCCACCAAGATACTGCTCCGGCCCACAAAAGCCATTCATGCTGCTGGTTTTGATGTGTTGGAACATCCTCTCTACTCACCCGACCTCGCCCCTAGTGACTTTCATTTGTTCCCAGAGCTGAAGGAGCACCTCAAAGGGAAGAAGTTTCACTTAAATGCAGCTGTTATTGAAGCTGTGGAGGAATGGCTCAAGGCTCAGCCAGAGACTTTCTTTGAAGCTGGCATAGTGGCTTTACAAAATAGGTGGAAGAAGTGCGTTACTATGAAAGGAGACTTTTTGGAAAAATAATACTCCTTATAGGTCAGAGACAATAATTTTTCAACCGCCCTCATATTTATGGGCCTTCATGTATCCGAAATTCAATCATACACCATTATAACGCTCGGACACAAAATTGCTTTTAGTTTCTTTAGATGTAACTAGACATGAATGTGGGCATATGCAAACCAAATTGGATCAAGTACTGCTTCTCCGACACACGTTACCCTTCCGGCTGCTATGTTGAATCCGCCATATTGGATTTAACTTTCGGTTTCCAAATGGGAATGGTGTAAGCGATACATCAAATTCATGTACAATTTTTTCGAACATTCACTGGTGTAGTGAATTTCACCGTAGCTTGTACCGTTTGGAACGTATTGCATATTAAATTCCTCCGGGCACTTCGCGAATAGACACTACAGAGTAATATCAGTAATGTTTACGTTTTTGATGTTCACAAACCAAAACAATTTCTAACTGGAAATATACTGTAGGCATATAAAAAACCTCTTTACAACATTGGTGTCATAATGTTATTACATTTCTTTTAGTGATTGTTATTATTTCCATGTTATACTATAAGAAGGAAGTATTGTATTACGGTCAAAACGTCTAATGTAAATTCAGATACGACCAGATTTGGGTGAATTCGTACCATTTCCGTATTGACGTCTATGTGTCTATATGTATGTACGCTCAGAGAATATTTCAGAATATTTCGTCAACGATAAATCACGTAAAATATTACACATACACATAGGGCTCTGTACAACTTTCTATTTGGTTCAGTATTTGTGAAGTACCTGACATTTAACATGCAATACCTTGCAAGCGATACAACCTACGGTAAAATTCACTACACCAATGAATTTTCAATATCACATGCACATATTCCCATTTGAAAACCGAAAGTTGAATCCAAGATGGCGGCCGGGGTGGGTAACATGTGCAGGGGCGACCCGGGCAAAGTGACTTTTTTGCGCGCCCCATAGTCGTAGCCTATATTGACATTTTATTACAGTGATTTTAATATTTTAAACACATTTTTCAAAAGAAAAATTAATGCTCAAACACATGATATAGATATAGAGTACTTAAAAATAAACAATTTTAAACAAACAATTTTAAATACATTTGTTTTCAGCATCTCACAACAATTACAATATAACCTTCAACTTTTGAAGCTTTTTTGTCTGCAAAATCCCTGACAATGAAATCTATGCCAATGTCTTGAAGAACATCGAACTCAAGCGACATCATGGCGAGTCGCACTAGGCGCTCTTGGCACATGGTAGACTTCAAATAATTTTTAATTAATTTTAATTTTGAGGAGCTCCTTTTGCCTAAAGCCACGCTGACAGGAAGAGTGAGGGCAATTCTGAGTGCAATTGATACGGTGTCTTCCCCTTCTGCCTAAAGGCTCTTCAGCACTTTGTAGAAAATATTTTCAATGATATTATCTTTAGGCAGAACGAGAATTCCCGTCCTGCCTAATTTCCATTCTGCCTAATCTTTCGAGATGGAAAATTCTGTGCAGGAAGAGATTTTTTCTAGAGAATTTTTCTTTAGTAATTCTAACAGATTGTAAGAAGAATAACTATTTCAAGTTTCATCATAAATTTTAGATGTTATTCTACATATTCTTCTCGGAAGAGTAACTAGGATACAGTTCTGTTATTAGCAGGTATTTACATCTACTTTAATAAAGATGAATGTGATTTTTTTTTAATTATCTGCCGGGGAATGAAAAATTGGTTGACTCAGTTACAAGAAAGCCATTTGACACTGTAACCGAAACGAACATAAAACAACATTTCACAAAATTTTATTCGGGTTTCCAGCATGCTAAGGCTTTTCTCCAGCATGCTAAGGCTTGCAGTACTTGAAAGGTGCCACAGTTCACATCATCAAGACATGTTTGGCCATATACTAAAGAAACAGTTAATACAGACCCTGTCCATAAGACCCTTAGGAATTTTGAGGTGGACTAAGTTTCTCTTCAGATCCAAGTAAGACACGTCTCAGTGATGGAAAAATCTTGGGTGATCGTCTGGCAACCCGGGCATAAGTTGACAAATTGGAAATTCAATATGGCGGCCATGCGAAAATACCATATTTACCTAAAACACGAATATCTCATCATTAAATGAAGCTAGAAACTTCATTCTTGTACCGAATTCAAGATAATGAACACTGTAATCAAGAAACATTCGTAACGTCGAAACATAGTGCCGCCATTTTTAAATATGGCGGCAGGTTTTTCGAAATTTCGATCTTTTTCGTACACTATTATCATTTATTCGAAGATAACTACGGAACTATAAGAGATACCATAAACATACCTGAAATAAACGGGATAGAGCATAATGAGGGCTTTACAACGATACCAATATCTTTTCTCTATCTTTAAATTTGACGGAGATATTGAAATTTTAGTAGCTCAAGGTGTTTGGCTTCAGATTAAATTTAGTAAGGTGAAGCCAATCTCCTCATGATTTTCATCCAAAGTAATAATTAAAAATAGGCATCGCCTTATTTTTATGTAGACTGTGCCAGAAAGGTACGACTAAGATCTACTGTAAAATCCATATACATTGCGGGACACCATTTTTGTAGTTCAGATTCAAAAATGTAAGAGAGCTCTCTCGTGGTTAAGCGTTAGCGTACGCGCCTTTGGCGTGGGAGATCCGGGTTCGATTCCCGGCGATAGCTCATGTGTTTTGGATTCCACGTTAATCAGTAGGTCCACGTCTCATATAGCCTCGCTGCTGAAAAAGGATGCTAAACTAAAATCACCTCACATCAACTCAAAAAGGTAAGAACATTCTTCGTTATTTTTTGACACGCCCTTTTAAAATTTATGGTTTCGTTGGAAGTAACACTGGTTTGGTAGTAATTAATGGGGTTTACGTTAGTATATAACATTTTAAGGAGGTGTGTGTGTTTGTGTGTATGTGCGTGCAGGGTGCGAAATGTGCGGAGAAATGAGGGGGAAAAGTTACTTTTCAAATGGAAATAAAGGGAATTTAAGTAAATTTCACTTTTTCGTGACCTCAAGTGGGGGAAAAATCCATTTCAACCCTCCTGTGGTTTCAAATCTGTGTGTGTGTGTGGGGGGGGGGGTAATATTACGAACTCTCACAAAATGATGCTGTGTAAAAGTTAGTAACATTTTGTCCTGAGGGTTGCAAATATTTGTGAGTAATGTTTACACGAGGATGATAGTGTAAATAGTGTTTATCTGCTAAATGTGTGTAAATAGTGGGTAAATACTTTAAATCTATAAATTTCGAGTGGAACAGGTAGTTTATTTAAGTCAGTTGAATGGTTTTTTTGATATATTTTCTGCGTGTTGTAAAAGAAATAAGTTTTTCAAATGAAAGTAATCAAGTTTCGTTTTGATTACATGGACGTTTTTTGTTGTTCTTACTCCAAAGCCTTTGTCTCAATGTTTGCAACAAGCAGTATTTCAAAATCTTGGTTTATATTACTAACTAAGGAATTTCTTTAATAATTTTATCACTATTCAATACGGGACATTATTGTAATTAAATCCGCATCTTAATTAAAATATTCCTTGAATTTTCACCTACCAAAGTAATTTTTAAACGCGTGATTTTGGTGTAATGTTCAAGTGTTTAACCCACCTACACGTTAAATGTAAGCATTGACATTTTGTTTCTTTTTTTTTCAGTACTCAGCTGACCCATTTATTGAAATGAATGATGATGAACATCCTGTTGGCCTACAATTAGGCCGTGGAAGCGGAAGCCGAACAGAAGTGGATGGTTCCAAATGCATCATATGCCGAAAGCATAAGAATAAAGAGAAAACCACAACTACAATAGAAGGAAGACAAAAAGTCTTGGATGCAGCTGAAATATGGCAAGATGAGACCTTCCAGCGAATCTGTGTCCTTGGACGAGATTTTGAGTTCAAATATCATTATTCAAATGAGTGTTACAAAAACTATACTCATAAAAATCGTTTGCTGAAGAAGAAGCGAGAGAACGAAGCCAATCTGCAAGTAGAACCAAAGGAAGACGTCATGGAAGATTCGTCAACATCAAGATATAAAAAATTAAGAGGGGACGTACTGTCTTGTAACCCTCCATCTCCTAAGGTGGATTCTGCCAGTCTTCCATGTATTATTTGTGGAAATTTGAAACGCAATAATATCAAAGAAAAATATCGAATAAGTGAAACGAATCGTGCTAAATTATTCCTTGCAGCAGCTTTGTACTTCCAAGATGACGTGTACACAAGAACTTGTGATCTTGAAGATCAATCCGCTGTATTTGGAGCAGATTTATACTACCACAAACTTTGTTTGGAAGCGTACCTTCAAAAATATAAAAAGCAAAGTCAACAAAAAGAGAATCAACCCAAAAAAACAAAAAGTCAATTAATGGAGGATAGTCGACTACTTTTTCAGAACATTCCAAAATAATGGCTATGGCCTAACCCTTTCTGAGATTCGTGATTATGTCAACAAGCAGGCTGGAGAGAATTTAATTACTAACAAAGAGGTCAAACTATACATGAAAAATATATTTGGTGATACTATTCAATTTTGCCAACCACTACAAAGAAACCAGTCCCAACTTGTTTATTCATCAAACCTCACTGTTGATGAAATAGTGAGTGAGTGAAATAGTGAAACTACGTTCTGTTTCTTCTGTCGGAGAGGCTGGAAAGCTAATTAGAAAATCATTTCTGGAAACAGACTTCAAACTAGACAATGAATTTGCAGATGCGAATCAACTAGAAAAATCATGGAAGACAACACCTATTCCCCAACCGCTAATTGATTTTTTCTCTCATGTATTCAACGTGGATAAATTGACGCTGTTTTCTCACATCAATGATAACAGTCAAACATTTATGAGCTCAGACGAAGAAGAGAGAAACTCCTATAACAAATCGAGTTAAAGTCCTTTTCCAGATAATGTTTTATAATGTTCATAAGGGAAAAAGGAAAACCCTTTTGCATTTAATGACTGGCCATTCAATTCATGAAAAATGTAAGAGCAAACAGCTGATAACATTATTCAATAAAGCTGGGTTATCAGTCAGCTATAATGAAGTTATGGAATCTCGTCATAATCTTGCACAATACACTATGATGGCATGCTCACAGAACCTTGCACTTCCAAGTCATTTTGTCAGTAGTAACTTCACTGTAGGTGCTATGGATAACTTTGACCACGAAGAGGCAAGCCTTTCCGGTCTACAGGGTACGCATGGTACTGTTATGGTATTATTCCAGAAAACTCTAAGTGTAAATCCTAGTAAGCCACCACTATCTGAAGTAGCTCTTAACAAACTCAGGAAACGAACTGGTGTCCTTTTACCATGTCAACAAATTAGAGATTACCAGAAACCATCAACACCGCTGAACATTCCACAGGATCTTAAAATCATTGAAGATGCTTACACTTTGCCGTGTGATGAGATCAAGAAAGAAGAGGTAGTGATAAGTATGTTGCAAGCTGTTGGAGGATTGACAATCAAAAAAACATTGACATGGTCTGGAATTCGTGCTGTTTTTTCAGAAGCTGATGTTCCACTACAATAAGTTGGTTTTCTCCCTATTTTGCCTTATCCAGTAACATCTTATGATACTGTATATTCATGTATGAAAAACTTTCAAAGCTTGCTTTCAGTTCTCGATCAACCAGCTCTGTCAATTTCATGTGATGAAGGCGTTTTTCATATTGCAGCAGAAATTCAGTTAGTTTCAAATGAATTTCCAAACCTAGTGCTGCTCTTGGGATCTTTCCATATGACCAAAATTTTACTTTCTTGTATTGGTAAGTACATAAATGGGAGTGGATTAGAAAATGTTCTCATCGAAAATCACGTGTTTGATGTTAAAGTTGCTGAAAGTGTCCTTCAAGGGAGTAATTATGTAAGGTCACTCAAAGGAATGTTAATGTTAGTAGAAGTTGTGGAGAGATTAAAGTGGAAAGCATTTTTGCATACTTCTGACGATGATTATCAGTTATCTACAAGAGTTGCAGAAGTTCTTACTGCTATGAATCCCTCAACAACAGAAGATGCGCAAGCAAAGTTTAAAGAGCTGATTGCAGCATCACAGGAGGTTTTGGAAGCCTTAAATGTTTTCACTGAAGAGCAGATGAGGATGTCTGAGCAGTGTCAATTCCTTGGGGGGTTCTTACATCTAATAAGTCTTTTAAAGAACCTCATAAGAGCTGACAGAGAAGGTAATTGGAGTCTCTATCTTCAAACACTAAAAGATATCCTTCCAGTTTTTCAGGTATTTGACAGAATAAACTATTTGAGATGGAGTTCACTATTCTTTGAGCAAATGCTGAATCTTGAAACACGCCATCCTGAAATATATAACAAGTTCAAACAAGGACATTTTGTTGTACGAAGGACAAGTGGAAAATTTAACGCTGTGGGTATTGACATGGCTCTCGAACGGACAATAAATCGTTCTCAAAAATCAGCTGGAGGGATTATTGGCCAAACAAAAAGGAAGGAATATATTGCAGAATGGGAGCTTGCTTACCATGAAGTACTGCTCATACGAAAAACATTTCAGTCTATTCTTAATGTTATACCGTGTGATTATGAGTTAAAAATGCATCATGAATTAACGGGAAGGCTCAGAAATAAAATGGAAGAAAGCATCCAAAACATGTTCCAGTACATTGAGAGCAGAAAAAATCCATATATTGTGAATAGCGCAGTGAAGCTTCACAACCTTCTAACCAATGAGTGTGTCCCGGAATCGAGTGCTAAGAAACTTTTACAATTTTTGATGACTGCCGAAGAAGCTTTTGCCACATTCCGACAGGAAAGATTTATATCTCGCTCGAAATCACTGATGGCACCCATTCACAGACAAAATCTTCCCACATTTCGAAGTATAACACAACCTAGCATGCAGATGAAAAAGAAAACTGTGAGAAGCGTTATTAAGGATCAATTACTGGTTCAAAGAAAAGTAGAAATTGCCAAGGAGAGAGGATTGTCGATGGCAGAAATTCTTAGTTATGATATTTCACCTTCACCCTTACTAGATGAGCACGGCGCCACTACGAAACCCTCAAAGTCTCAGCTTATGAATATTTTGATAAAAAGATTAGATACCACGGCCATAAATTTCCAGAAAAATGATCCTCTCGAAACCTGTGTTGTAGTTGATGTAATGAACCAGTTTCGAAGACTGAAAGTTAAAGGAAATGTCACATTTAAAGACTTGTTCACATCACTTGACACCATTGTAAATAATGCCTGCAAATTCAGCCGTGTCGACTATGTGTTTGATAGCTATCTTCCAACATCAATCAAAAGTGCTGAGAGGGAAAGAAGATGATCTGTACAGCCACTACCATTGGCATCAATAAGCACTACCACAACACTTCCTGTACAGATGGACAGATTTTGGGCATCATCTGAGAACAAAGTTTTGATTCAGGCTGCTCTGGCTGAATTTTTGAAGACAGTTACAATAAATCGAGATTGGGAAACTATTTTTAGTGGCGTCTTGCTTGACGGTGGTCCTACTCCAGCTGTATCAATCAAAGATAAGAGATTCACGGAAATATCAGGAACTCTCAAAGTAGCTGTTGAGGAGGCTGACATACGCATTATCCCTCACGTTTTCCATGCGGTTAAGCATGGGATGCAACGCGTTGTAGTGCTCTCAAATGACACAGAAGTGTTTGTTTTACTGATTCATTTTTACAAGATCCTTCATGAAAATGGACTTTCAGAATTATGGATGCGAAAATCAAGATCCAATATTATACCAACTCACACACTTGTCAACGAAATAGGTGCAGCAACAGATGACCTTCTTGCAGCACATTTTCTTACAGGGTCTGATGTTACCAGTAAGATAGGTAACAAAATATCCGCTCTTAAGGCAGAACCGGAAAAGTATTTGTGCAAATTTGGACGAAGTCTTCCTCCAAGTGCTGAGTGCTTGGAACTTGCTGAAGAATATTTGGTCAGGGTTGTAAAATCAGGCTCAAGATCTAAGACATTTGACACTCTCCGATTTAAAATTATGAATCAAAGTAGTCTTCATAGCTTACAGGAATTACCTTGCACCAGTTCGTCATTACGGGGTCACCTGAAAAGATCCTTTTACATGGTATATTCGTATTCTACAGCAGAAGAACCATTAGATCCAACGGATTTTGGATGGACATACAATGCAGATGATTCATCGCTCACACCGAATACTAGCATTAATGAGCTACCAGAAGATGTTATTCGAACATGTACTTGCAAGAGCTGTTCTACAAGACGATGCAAATGCCTTAAAAAATTGTTAGTTGTACGACCTTCTGTAAGTGCAAAATGACTTGTAATAATCGGTAACGTTACGAACTGTAACTCAATCCATGTAGACAAAATATGCAACGAACTTATTAATAACATTTAATTAGTTGCCCTCAACAAGACCGATCAAAATATTTCATCACAGGATTGTAAGAAAACCAAAACCAAGTAATTTCATAAAGCTTTGTTATATTATAAATATGGTGCTTTTATTATTATTTGTATTAGTGTACTAACTTTATATCACTTTTAATTATATTGCTTTTTTCTACTGAAATTGTTGATTTATTATTTTAGAAACCACGATTTATTATTATTATTATTATTATTATTATTATTATTATTATTATTATTAACCATTTGCACTTTTACCTAGAAATCTCACTGTAAGATCTTACAGTAATTTATCAGCATTAAAACTTGTGCAAAAAAATCATGGATAGTTTTGCTTTAGCGCTTAACCTTTCTTAACTTAATCTGAAGCCAAACACCTTGAGCTACTAAAATTTCAATAACTCCGTCAAATTTAAAGATAGAGAAAAGATATTGGTATCGTTGTAAAGCTCTCATTATGCTTTATCCCGTTTATTTCAGGTATGTTTATGGTATCTCTTATAGTTTCGTAGTTATCTTCGAATAAATGATAATAGTGTACGAAAAATATCGACATTTCGAAAAACCTGCCGCCATATTTAAAAATGGCGGCACTGTGTTTCGACGTTACGAATGTTTCTTAATTACAGTGTTCGTTATCTTGAATTCGGTACAAGAATGAAGTTTCTAGCTTCATTTAATGATGAGATATTCGTGTTTTAGGTAAATATGGTATTTTCGCATGGCCGCCATATTGAATTTCCAATTTGCCAACTTATGCCCGGGTTGCCAGATGATCACCCAAGATTTTTTCCATCACTGAGACGTGTCTTACTTGGATCTGAAGAGAAACTTAGTCCACCTCAAAATTCCTACGGGTCTTATGGACAGGGACTGGACTAAGTGCAAGAGGATGCATAAGGCGACCTCCCTCCTAGAAAAGATCCTTTTCTTGTATATCACAACTTCTTTTTTGGCATCATCTGATCAGATCATTTGTATTCTGTATATGATTCTATATTACATGCAATATATCATATATACTTATATTGTCAATGTAAATACTAGCAATACTAAATACCACATATCGTCAATATAGCCAATACAATTTAAAACAAGATCTCATCGTCACTGTTCTAAATGTAAACAGGATGCAACCGCATCTACGTAAGCCACCAAGTCTATTACACGTAATTCTAGCCTTCTATCTCCAAAAGTACCAAACCGAAACAAAATCTTATAAGGCTCTTTCCCTCCCTAATTATCTGACCTTTTGATTTGATTAAAACTCTACAAAAAATACAAGTATTTCAATATGTGATATTGAAATTTTTTATTGTTGCTATTTACAGAAGACAAATCAACTGATAAGGTGACGCCGAAAAATGAGTTGTAATGTAGAAGACTAAGACCCTTTCTTAAGGGCCGCCTTATGCGTCCTCTTGCATTGTTTGCTTAATATACGACCAAACTTATCTTGAGGATGTAAACTGTAGTACCTTTTAAATATTACGAACCTTAGCATGGTGGAAATAAATTACTGGAAATCCGAATGAATTTTTGTTCTGAAATGACTTGATATTAGATCGAAGTAAGTTTGCTTTGTGTTCGTTTCAATTACAAAGTTAAACGGTTTATTTTTAACTGAGTCAATTTTCTATTTCCCTGCAGGTATTAAAAAAAAAATACGTTCATCTTTACTAAAGTAGATGTGAATAACACTGATAATAACAGAGCTGTATCCTAGTCATTTTTTTCGAGAAGAAAAAGTAGAATAATATCTAAATTTATACGAAACTTGAAGATACAGTTATTCTTCTTATAGAATCTGTACAGTTATTCTTCTTATAGAATCTGTTAGAATTACTAAACAGATTATTACAAACGCAGGACAAAATTCGAGAGGACAAAACCCCCAAAAAATTCTGACAAAACGAACAAAATTCAAGGTACAGAATCATAGGCGCAGTCTAATAAAAGGATTATTATTTTTTCTTCAACTGTCATGTATCTAAAACGTTATCTGTAATTTTTCACTTTATTGATTTTTTTTAAATACTGGAAACGTAATAAAACATATAAGATTGGTACAGTAAGTATATATTTCACATTTTGATCTTTGGTTTAAAAAATCTTGATCACTATTTCACAATTAAAATAAATAAATATTTAAAGAACACTCAAAATAAAATATTGCAATATGCTACCTCATAAGGATTATCTAAAAAAAAATCAAGTAACATCACAGTTACTTTTCCTAATTAAAATGAATAATCTTACAGTAATATGCTAAATGTATTTAAAATATATTAAATATATAGTAAATAGGAGTACCCAGAACTTTTCATATGGGTGTGTGTGTGTGAAAGTAATAAAAGCCAATCTGCCCTTTCACTATAATATTTTTACATTTTTATGGGTTTTTTCAGTGTTTTAAAAAAGTCATTTCAGTAAATTGAAAAATTACAGGTAATATTTTAGAATATATGACAATTGAAGGAAAATATAATCATATAAGGTGTGCACTGGTACAGTCCGCGGCAAAAGACTTGCAACATGAGCATGTTAAGTTTATTGTGAATCTATACGCCTAACAGCCCAGGGAATCAGGATAACGTCTAAGTGGCACGAATCACGCCAGGAGAAACCTCGGCTCCTCCCCTGCACACTCATTTTGGAGCAAAAGACTTCGTCGTTTCACAATAAACTTACCTGCTCATGTTGCAGGTTTTTTTTTCTGCGGACTGTACATCCAATATATACTGATATGATTCCTTGTATTTTATTCGTACCATCAGAATTTTCCTTGGATTTTTCCGCGCCTTCGTTATTACAGCCACTCGTACATGAGTTCCGATCTGCATAAAAACACGCTAGAAGTTAAGCATTTTCGTGCTGCATTTCCCTTTAAAAATCCCTCCCTGCATAAAATTCCCTGTCTCCAAAGATTAGCAGAACGGGAATTCCCGTTCTGTCTAAAGATCATTGAAGATATTTTCTACAAAGTGCTAGATGGCCTTTAGGCAGAACGGGAATGAACCATTGATACATTAGGGAAATTTTCAGTCAGCTGGTTACTCGTCAAGTATTTTAATACTTCAAGGGAGATTTTAGCATTTTCATCTGGTAGTAGGGAGAGTAAAACCAATAGTAAATAATACATTTTCATTGAATAATACATTTTCATTTAATCTGCCACAAATTCATAATCAGAAAAGAAACTTATTAGGTACTTGCGCATCACTTCACTCAAGCAGCATTTTAAAACTGTTCCATAACAATTTTTTGATGGTATCGTTGTTATGGTTGCACCTGTTTTTTTATATAATCAACACAACTGTCAATGCATATAAGCCATATTTTGAGCATGGGCGGATGTAGATGTTGTCTGCTGTGGGGTGGACCTTCCGGGGGTTTGCAGTACCTTACAGTCGAGTGGGAGGACCGAGAGTTTTTCCTCAGGAATTTGTTAATATCCTCATTCGGATTTTCAGCATTTTCGTGCATAATTCTCTAAAATACAACATAAGAGGATAATTCTATATATTTTCAGAAAGTTGTTGGCGGGGGATCACTATCCATATCCCCCCACCCGTTACTACAGAGAACCTCTCAAATGGTTTTCAGTCATTATGTAAATAGAAATGCATTCTTTTAGGCAACATACCCTCACTGTATTTCAACATTTAGATAGTTAGGCAACATTTAGATAGATAATAAAACATGCCGCCTCTGATTTTTTCCCATTTCGAACACTGGTTACGACTAACTGTTTAACTGTTCAGTAGACTGTGTCTTTCATGCAATTTCAATTGACGCTCGTTATTCTTATATAATTCGATAAAACTCAAACAAATATGTCACAACCTTGACATATACTCGCCATTTCCACACTGCCTTTCCCACCATTAAATCATAACCATGTACCTCTCCGCCAAATAGTCCCTTTCGCCTCCCCATACTTGTGCTGCGTAGAACATCAAGAACCAAAAACCACCACTTTCTTAACTTCAACTATTCCCCTCATCTGACTTTCACTCACTTTCCTCACAAACCAAAATAAATTTGGTAAATGTTTAGCAGACGGGGTCCAGAAGCACGTAAAAAATACAATATACACGGGAGAAATGGAAGATGCAAGTACTTAAACCTAACCTAACCTAACCAAATCTAACCTAAACTAACGTCCTGAACTAACCTAAACTAACCTAATGTGAACAGCAACTACCAAAATTATAAGTTTTTAGAAAAAAATATCTGGACCCCTTCTGCTAAACATTGTCAATAAATTCTCCAATTCACCAGATAAATTTCCTAAAATTGATCCGGCGATACATCAGTTAACCCCATTTTTTACTATAACATAAGCATTGTCAGAAGAAAATAATCTTTTTTCAAAACAATAATCTTACTGATATATAAAGATTTTAATTTATTATTTTTATAAGAATACAACAAATAAAATATTTTCACCCAATTTTGCTTACCTAAGTGTTTCAGATCAAACAAATATTCTCAGGTTTCTCCAGAACATTCACTAAGTACAGTTGCAGAATATTTGATATTCTTAGATAATTACGAAAATATAGAAGCTTCTTTATAATCAAATTAAGCATAAACTAGTATTTTAAATATTAAATAGCGATATTCAAGCACTGCAATTTGTCATCGTTGTTTTCATGTAGAATAAAATACATAAAATAATACTAGATGGACTTAACAACGATTTGAAATACAAGACGCAACAAAGATTTTTATGAAATGCCGAAAAAAAGAAAATCGTATTATAGGAGCACAGATTAATATTTCTAAGTCAAAAAAGAAAAAGATAATCTTTTGATGAAGGAATAAAGCAAAAGTCACCAATTTGGTTCAAAAAATAAACTCTTTGAAATTCTAAAACATAAGTGTATATCGTTAACTAATGTAAATTGATTTCACAATAAAGCCATAGACAGTTAAGTCAGTTCAAATTCATACAAATTCCGAAACGAAACTAACTTGAACATGAAGGGAACATGATTTTCTTCTTTGTTGAGTTCCGGTAGACCTGTATCCATGGGGGCACGGGGAACGCCCCCCGCTAAATTTTTACTGCCCCTCTATACTTTTCACGGTAGGCTTGCAAATGAATTATAATATGGTTGGATCAGGCCCCATTAACTTATACCGACCCCTACATTTTTGGGCTGGCTACGGGTCTGAGTTCCGGGCTTGCGTGAAGCCCATGTCTCGAATATGCATTTTGAGCATATGATGTGTAGTGCATTTGATATTTTCTGGAAGAAAGCGACTGTTGGTACTTCGTTAGTATTTTTTTTTAAACTACAAAATGTTCCAATCAAGTATGTGCAGCGTTAATTAATCATGGATACAAAATCAAGTTATGCTAACTCAGCAAAAAAAAAAAAAAAAGTTTGTACGCCCAACGTGGGGCTCGAACCCACGACCCTGAGATTAAGAGTTTCATGCTCTACCGACTGAGCTAGCCGGGCTCTCCTGAAAATGACAAAAAAGCACATTTCATGTATACTCATATTCACCAAGAAAGATCGAATTTGGTCTAGCCTATATAGGGCCTAAAAGTGCGTTGCATTTTTATTCATTTATCCCATTTATGCTCTCAGTGTAACTACTAGGCTTAGGCTATGTAAGGTAGAATGATGAAAATAAATAAATAACATTTCTTAAAAATTAATACAGTGGACTCTTTTTAATTTGAAGTCCAAGGGGACACGTAAAACCTTCGAATTATCCGAAATTCGAATTATCCAACAACATTCATTTTCACATATATAACAACAAAGAAACCAAAGTACTGTGCATCAAAAACATATTCATATGGTGTAGACTTTACCTTTAAAGCAGCTTATTATTTGCGTGATCGAATACCGCAAACTAACAAAGGACATTGACACCACATAATTCAAACTACGTGTACAATGGAAAATATATTTACGTACAACACTACAGCACACATTGTACAGCCCCACTGTTGCCACACTTGGTACAATTGTACCAAATTCAGCCCTTTTTGTCATTCATCGGCCCGTTGGTACCACGCTGGCATTTTCAGCCCATTTTGTGGAAAAGTTGATACTATTCTACCCAATTCAACACCATTTAACAAATACTTGTCACATTTTCAAAAGTGTCAGTAAGACTTTCCCTACTTCTCTTTCTTTTGATGTCTTTCAGAGAAGGTTCTAGGACCCTGTACGACGGACCGCTGACACATATTAGTGACGGTGGGTAACCAGCTTGAATTCCCATCCGTCGTACCTGGACCGGTTTTACATTTTTTTTTCAAATGTCAGTTTACTTACCTTATATTCTTCTTACATTCTGTTATTCTCCTTCGGTCGTGAAATGAGCAAGAATAAGGAGCAATAATTTATATTTTAATATTTTATTATAACGTACTATTTACACACAAACTCGATGATTGATTTGTTTCTAGTTTTATATTTTTTCATACACTGAGAAAAAATTGTAGGTGGCGTACTTAAAAAGCTTCCTGTAGTTTTTGGAGTTAACGTACAGCAGACGTGTAACTGAAAACGTATGTTTTATAATACTTTCCGTATAAGTGTTCCATCCAGTGGCGGCGGTTGGACGTTAAAAGTGGGGGGGCAAGACATGATCTCAATATTTGTATATCAATGTTAGTTTTCCTGGTTTCTTCTAACATTTTGTTTGACGAAAGGTTGTATAACTATTAGGATACTCTCTTTTCCAGTTAAAATACCGTATAACGTGTTTCATATTTTTTAAAAGTAAATTGGCAAGAGCAACGCAAGTAGATACTAGTCTTTTTACTCTTAAACAACGAAGGTGTAAGAAGAGATTTGATTCCTTGCTCAAGAACTGTCTGGAAAATTGTGTGATCAGATTAGGGGCCTATTTAATAACAAATTTGCAAAACAAATAAACAGAAAATATAATATTAATCGAATAGTAATGAAAAATGAGGCTTGAACAACTTATATTTTTAATTCCACACATGCTATTAAATGTATGTTATTACTCTTAGAAAGATAGTAAATACTACAAGCATATGCTGCGACATTTAAAGAAGTACTTTTGCAGCTTCCCGAAGCATGTTTATTGCCTGTACAATTTTCGCTTTCTTGGAATACGTACATCAAAACTCAACAATACTTAGAATCACTCCAGTTATACAAAATAATCCTAAAACATAGAATTATGTTGAATTCACTAAATTTAATCGTATATACAAAATTGTATATGTACACCCCTAAACTCGTATATTACACTGCAAACATTGCCTTTGACGTGGGAAACCCGGGTTCGATTCCTGGCGGGACCTTATGTGGTTCGTATTCCACGTTAATCATTAGGTCTTCGTCTCAGATAGCCTCACTGCTGAACGGGATGTTAAACTCAAAAAAAAAAAAAAATCAAATCAAATCCAAATATTCCTTAGTATTAGAAAGATGAAAAGACATTTTAGGAACTTTCGATTTTTGTGCAATTAAAGAATAACTTGTGATTCACAAGTTGTGAAGGACTTCTTTTTGTACGAAATGTTATCTCAATTTGTACCAAAACGGTTGACTAACATATTGAGCCCTTGTAAGAAAAATAAAAATACACTCGAATTATGGCGCTCCAATAGGTTAATTTTTGGGCCATTTTTCGTGGTAATTAAAACGCAATTCCTGTAGCTTTCTTAACTGAACCGGAAGACAACCAATACGTACTCACGAGACGGCAAACATTTTATGGCACAATTGTTTTCTATGAACCATTAATACATATAAAATCTTAATATTTCCAAATGAAACTATATACATTAATGGGTCATTTCAAAAAAGTGGGGGGGGGGCAACTGCCCCCTTTGCCCCCCTAATCGCCGCCCATGGTTCCATCTATACGTACTTTCCATATGAAATAATATAGGCGGTCAGGATAGTGATGGATAAATTACCGGGAAGATATTTTTTGGGAATATTCCCTGGGAAGATTTCCAAAATGGGAATTTTTCCGGGAATTTATGAACAATCACAAAGAAAATTGCATTCTATTACTATATTATGATTTCAAAGTTTAATTCGTTCTTTTTATCACAATATATTATTACAATTGTCTCCAGAGAATTCTTTAAAATGTATACTCTGAACGATACTATGTTACTTTATTAATATTTTATTATAATTAGAGAATACACATAAATGTATATTTACTTACAATGCATATTTTCTATGAAAGTAAATATGTTGAAAAAATAATAAGTCCACATATTTTTTACCGCTAAACAGTTTAAATTTTTAAGTAATTGGATTTTCTAAACTTGTCTCTACTACTGATATTATAAATATATTTAATTTTTAAATGTTATAAGCAAATTAGATTGGGTAACTGCCAGAAGATACATGTCTCACCAATTTATCAACTTTTGTGCATACGCATTTATGTTCACATAATTTTCAAGATACTGTTTTATCTTTATAATTTAGCACGTAACATTGCCACACACACGACCTTTCTTCCTACCTATTTCTCGAAATTTCATGCGTTAGTTGACATGTAAGAGAAGTCCGAGTACCTCTTTAGAAATCCGAGTCAGAGACAGGAGACAGACCGACGTCGATTACTAACGGTGCGTCGGGGTATATTAATAGTACTTCATCTCTATTTCTACATAATTTCTACATTACTTTACAAACTGTTTCCTTTTTATCATTTGTAAATTAGTGCTTTGCTACTTTTTAGTGCAAATGGAAATGAAACTAATAAATCATATGATTAGTTATATAAATTATAGTCAACAAATTTTGTTTTTTTTAACCTCCAAATTATTTAAATCCTATAAGTAAATCATAATAAATAAAAATAAAAGTAATTAGTCATACGGTTCTTATAATTTGGAAGATAAAATAAAGATATGGAAATAAATTCCTTCCCGGGAATTTTATGCCAGGGAAAAAACTCGGGAATATTTCCATTTTTTATTTTCCTTCCCACCGGGAATATTCCCACTGCCCATCACTAGGTAAGGATCTCAAATACAGGTGGTCGTATATAACATATAGCTGAGGAATGTAACATAAGTATATGCATGTGATATACGGAAAATTGTTAGATGTCAGGCATCCTGCAACGGTATGATGTAACATCTAAGGGTAATGCGTATGTAACATATGGATAACGTATGCTCCATACTGATTTATGTAGTAAGCAAGAGGATTCCGTATATTTGTACAATATAACGCTGTCCGGAGAATGGATTTTTCTCAGTGTATATGGCCATAATACTTTTTTTGGTTTATTGGTCACTTTGAAATAAAGGCGCGTTTGATTTCCTTACAATACATACCGAAAATGATAACTGCTTTCCCTTTTAATTTGCGTCCTCTGTTAAACTTCCTACGTGCAATAAAAGTTTCATCTACTTCCACGGTTGTTCGGGTTACTCCTATTTGGATGTTTTTAAAAAGAGTACTTTCTTGGTTTGCACTCTTGGAATAGGAGGGTGGAAGTGTTCTAGAACTTCACCTCTTTTAGTTTCGTGTTATAGAGCCATGTATTACACTGGTATAAAATAATGAATTCAGCCCTTTTTATTCCAATTTGGTACTATTTTTCAGCCCACTCCAGAGATAGGACTGTGGCAACACTGTACAGCCCAAACAATTAAACACCAGTAACAATTTGAATATGCTGTTCTCACTTTTAAGAAGTCGTAAACTTCATTTGCTTAAATTTGATTGTTTTTGTACGGTCAATAAATCCTGAATTTCATATATTGCGTGGAATACGATATTAATAACATTTGGTTGACTTTATCAATAATTCATCTTAAATTTTCAACCAATTCTGAAACAAGATGAGATTGGCACACGTTTTCTATCTTTACTTCTTTCCCAACTCACCTTCATCTTTATCATTACATCGATTTTCTATTTATCTTTTGTATTACTCTTCCCTATGGCTGAATCTGGATAACTGAAAACACGTTAAAACTGTATTTCTCTGTTTACATCTGTCCAACATTAAACATTTTCAACTGTATTTACTTCGAATTATCCAAAACATAGGTCAAAAGTTCGATTTATCCACGATTTTTTATTATTGTTTTCAATACAGTTTTCAAGGGGAATGGACTTCTGTTCGAATTAACCAATATTTCGAATTATCCAAGTTCGAATTAACGAGACTTCACTGTAATATTCTATTCAACATCATCTGTGTTTTGAACATTTTAAAATACTAGTAAGACCCTATGTATCTATCAATGCGTTTACACGGACTTATCAGAATGATGATTGTGCCCTTGATAAGAAATTATTTGATATCAATTGCCCCTAGGTCATAGCATAAACAGAAAAATGGATCACAGCAACCTGCATATGAGACAAAATACCCCGGAATTACAGATGAGCGTTTGACGTTTTTGATAACGAATTTAACACCTTTACCAGCGTAAGAAATATTGAAGTGACGCCACCCGCGGTTTTGCTCGACGAGCAAGCCTTGTCTGTTAGGTATAGCCCTGGAGCTCAGTTTCCACTTAGGGTAACTGCATACATCAAGTTTCATCCATTTCTTTTGATAAACTTTCCGAAGACCGTCTAATGTGTGTGGCTATCGATAGCCCAATGCGGTTATATCAAGTTTCGCCTATTCAAGATTAGCCTAATAATCCGTAGCAATTGAACTTTCATGTGGATTCCCAAAACAAAATGTAGGCAAATTTTGAAGTCAAAATTGACCTATGGTGAAGTTATGTTGACATAGGCTCCTATATATGAAATTATGTTGACATAGAACATAGTAAAGTTACACAAAGTTACAAAAATTATAAAGTACAGTTGGGATGGTTCAGTGGTAGAGCGCTCACTTCTGGTGTAAGGGATTCCGTTTTCAATCTAGGTTATGTGATCTCGTGGGGATAATATCATTTATTGGTTTTCTCTTAGTTGTCGTTTTTCTTCTTAAATTTTCGTTTCCCTAATTCTTTCATAATAACTTACTTTGACATTAACCCTTAACTACTCTGGTGAAAAAAGTTACACTCTTGTGGGGTCTGATAGACCCCATTTTTTTCTTTCGTGATTATTGACTTTGTAGTATATATATTTTTTTTAATTCCACGGCTAAGTTAGTGTTTTTCCGTTTCTTTCTCGTATTAAAAAATTACCAATAAATATGAACCCGTTGAACAATTAGATGCATATCTGCTGAGAAGTTACCAGTGTCACGTTGAGAAGTATGTGATTGGATAAGATTCTTTTCATGAAGATGAGACAATGAATGTATATTCTTCTGCTTCTTTTTCTTCTTATTTTCATTTCCAAGTATGCAATGTATTCTGCACTGAAAATAACTGTCACCTCCTACTCCCACATCGTCAAGGTGACCAGACGTCCCGTTTTAGCCGAAACAGTCCCTTTTTTCCAACCGTTGTCCCGTTTTTTCTGATTCTTGAACGGGACGCCTAAATGTCCCGTTTTTAACTAAAAATGACCTAGGTGTCCCGTAATTATTATTCAAAATATAAATCATCAATGGAAATTCTACTCTCTTCCGTACCGACACTCGTTGCCAAGGTTCAGACGTGTCTAGAACTTCTGAATATTGAAGTCTGAATTGAGTGTTCGTGGTTCAAGTGGGAATTGAGTGAGAATTCTGAGTGTTCAACTAGTTAAAAGAATTGTTGGGTAAAACTTGCAATCGGGAACCATTATTTGTTGTGTGGTAGCCTACACGTAAAGTTAAAAACGGTGTGTTATCACTCTTTCTTGTGTATTTTGTAAATTGAGAACACTGCTGAGTCCCAAAATGCAATCTGGAAGTCAGATTACCCCCCCCCCCCTGTAGCCGATTCGTATGCGTCCCGTTTTCGCAAGTAAGAATTCTGGTCACCTTGCACATCGTTGGTATCGTGTATTTCCACATGACAAGATTCGTTACTAGTGGCTGAGTGACCACTTTTCCAATTGATCTTCATTTAATCGCTTTCTATATCTTTGTTTGTTTCCTCTTCCAGTTGCCTTCAAGACTCTGATCATTTTCCTTGATATTTAGTCCTTGTCTTGGCGTTTTCAAGAAAATTTTAATCTGAAATATCACTCCAGCAAATATTTGTACAGTGTCATGGATTTTATAAAAAGATGCGATTTTATTCCAATACGCTCGCGACTGAACGTTGTACTGCCCTTGCTATATAGTTCTTTGAGACGATAGGTTCTGAAGTAGCACTAAAGAACGCACTTTTTGCGTCACATCGGGCACACATCCGGGTCTTCAGTATCTATTACGTCCAGTATTGGAGGTCTCAGAAACGGCAGAGTTACCCATTTTGTTGTACAATCCGCGGCAAAAAACCTGCAACATGAGCATATAAGTTCATTGTGAAATGACGAAGTCTTTTGCTCCAAAATAAGTGTGCACGGGAGGAGGCCGAGGTTTATCCTGGCCTGATTCGTTCCACTTAGACGTTATGTTCATTCCTTGTGCTGTTAGGCGTAGTTTCACAATAAACTTACATCTTCATGTTGCAGGTTTTTTGCCGCGAATTGTACAACTACACACAATGGCATTCTCTTTCTTTGACACATGGAACATTTTGTCATACTTACTTATTTGGCCCTTGTTTACTTGTTTGATTAACAGGGCCGTAACTTGTGGGGGGCAGGGTGCAACCCTGAAGCTTAATTATTGTATTCTTGGAGAAAACATCTTCTCCGCTATCTATTACATTTTGCGAGATTAACTTTTAAAAATGGAAATGGTTGATTTCTACCACTTCCGGTTTGAATAAGAGTTTAAGAAAAGTTTTGAACCTATTCTTGTGACACCGAATCGATTTCTACAACCGCTTCTCGGTATATCTCTTACCGTTTTTCAGTGGCGTATTTAGGGGGGTATCGAGCTCAAGCCCCCCGAAATAGTTTCATTATTATTTTTTCGTGTTATACGTACAACACAAATGCTTCTTACTGGTTCTCAAGCCCCCCAAACAAGATCCTAAATACACCACTGCCGTTTTTGCTCTGATACCTGTCAATAGACAGATTTAGCCGTTCTATGAGACTTCCGATACTTATACATAGCATAGATTGGAATAAGTCTAATAAAACAAATAGATAAATATGCTTGTACTTTAAAATCCTTTAGGCTTCATCATTAAAAAAATATATATAATTTTCTTTCGATGACAGGAGAAAAAAAGTATGGTGATCGTAAAAAAAATTAAAAAAATTAAAAAAAATAATAATTCGAAATTTCGACGGATCTACGGGTTTCATGGAACTTATATACCGAAGAGAAAGAGTAAAATGAAATTTTTAATGCCGAGTGAAATGAAATCGTATAAGAATGATCGTATATGTTAATCGTATAAGAAGATTAGAAAGTTAATTAATTTTTAATGAAATAAGAATAGAAAGTAAATGACACTTTTTTTAAAGAATAAAAAGAGTAGAAATTGTTGACATTTTAATTAAATAAGAAGAATAGAAAGTGAATGAAAAATGTTAATTGACTAGGAAAAGAAGAAAGTAAGTACAACGATTTGTTTAATTGAATAAAAAGAGTAGAAAGTGTTGAGTTAAAACGAAACTTTTTATAGGCTGCCGTACCCATCCATATGACAATTCGTGCTGTAAATTTGTTTCATGAGAGAATATTGTTTCTATATAATAAAATAACTATATAGAAATGACTCATATATAATTTTATATATTATTGACTACTGTTCTAGAGGGGCACGGTGGCTCAGTGGTAGAGCACTTACCTCTGGTGCGTGGGGTCCCTGGTTCGATCCCCGTCCAAGTAAACAACATGGATTGTGGCGAACAACATGGATTTTCATCATCATGGATTTTCTCGGGGTACTCCCGTTTTCGCCCATTTTCTCATTCCACCAATTCTTTCATCATCATTTGCTTGCTTTAATCATCGTCTCCCTTTGCCGAAAGAGCATAATCGTGGGACGTTAAACTCAAAGACTGCGCTCTTCTGCGGTTTGTTCAGCCGCCAACAGCATCGGGTTCAAATCCCTGTCGTGATTCGGAATCCACAAGAGTTCAGAAGCCCAGTTCTTCATGACCCTGGTATTGCACAGGGACGTAAAAAACAGCATATGGTACGGACCATCGGACTAAACTTTCACGCTCCTACTTCTTTAATTAAATCAAGTCACGCTGCAGTTATTACTGAAGCACTTATTTATAAAATATGAACAAGATTATACAATAATAGGCGTTTTCGGATAATTTCAAGTAAAACTTACCCCCGAGACGTTTTCCATGAGAAATGACTTACTATACTGTAGGGTTGTTACTGAAATGAACGAAATCACCTGAACAGTTTAAGATCTTCTAATTAAATCACCCTCGAGAATAAATTACTCCTTGTTTATCTTTCCAGGGGAAATGACATATGCCATAATACTGTAATGTTAATAATTAAGTATGTACTTATGAAATATGTGCAAAATTGTCCGAGTTACTTTAGAAAAAGAAACTAGCCCGAAAAAAATCTCACCCCAAGACTAAACTACTCATTCTGATTTTTTTTTTTTTTTTTTTCAGGACAAACGAGTTATATCACATTGTCAGATTATTATTAATGAAACATTTATTTGTTAAATTTTAAGTACGGTAGTTTTCGAGAAAACTGTCTGAAAGGAACTCACCAAAAAGTAAACTACCCTTTCTAAATTTGTCCTAGTGAAATGAGTTTTTTTTAAAGGGATACTGATTTATGAAATACAGTATGAACAAAATCGTTTTTGATTTTCACCCTTCAGTGGAATATGAATAATCATGCATGAAACATACACTGTTAAAAATAATTTCTTAAATTTGAGAAACCGTTTCTTATCTGTGCACCGAGACGATATTTTCTTAGAAATGATCAGAAAAGTAACAGTATATTTTCTCGTTCCGCTTTATACAACTTCACCTACTTTTCTTCATTTCTCGTTAATGAGAGTTTAAAATTCTTGTTTCTGAGAAAAGATATTCTCGGTGTACAGATAAGAAACAGTTACTCGGGTTTACAGATTTAAGAAAGTATTTTTAACAGTGTAGTTTACTCTTGAGGAAGTGTTCATTTCTGTCGATTTTTTAAAAGAAAACGACCCAGGGGCTTTTTTTTTTTTTTTAAAAAAAAGCGATATTAAGTTATATAAATAAACGTTTCATTAACATCCATATAATAATTCATTAGTACTGAAAAAGGTTGTTTTCTTGCAGATTCGGGTGATTTTCCTCGAAAACAACACAAACAAATTATTATTATTATTATTATTATTATTATTATTATTATTATTATTATTATTATTATTATTATTATTATTATTACAAAGAAATGTTTTGTTAGAAATCCTGCAATATGGCATAAGTTATTTTACATGAAAAGATCCACAGCAGATAGGCTACTCTTAGAGTTGACTTGTTTCGGTTTTCCCTAAAACTGCTCTGTTGATTTTGTTCATATTTCAGAAATAAATATTTATCAACCATATAATATGACATTAATAATGGCATGTTCTCATGAAAAAATTTTCAAGGGGTAGTTGGCTCTTGGGGTGGATTCAACATACACAAAGTTTCCTGGAAAACACCTGCTATAATTTTATTCATATCTCGTTAATAAAGATTTCCATAATAATTGCAGCATGACATATAATTTAATTTAGCAAGTAGGAGCAAGGGATATGGCCTGGGATACACGAATGGGATATGGCCTGGGGCTACAAATTTTCTCCCACCAGGTTTTCCCATAGTGAAGTTCTGGAAATTACAGAAGGTAGGGGGCAAACATTGATATTAAAAGCGCGATATTCTATAATGTGTTAAATATGGTCATGTAAGTGTGAGGGAGAAAGTTTATTACGGTGATCCGTATTTATTATCTTTAACTATCAACAGAACTTATGTATTCGGAAACATGGGTAATGTTAACTGTTTCTATACTATGCAGCAAATACTTTTTTCCTCGAAGAAGACAGATGACAATCAAATATGACAGTTCTAGAAATCTCAGAGGTTTATTATGCATTTGCGTATGGCTTTTACATAAAATGTTTACAGTTCAGCGCAGCATTCATTTTCGTCATTACGGTGAATCAAGACATCTTCGTTTGCTCAATCTCCGAAGCGTTTATGGGACTTTTCTCTCTTCGATGTTGACCGTGATAGTTTGAGAAACATAGATTATGATGATATGATCGACATCGTTGCCCAAGAGAAAACGCAAGGGGAAACACAACAATGATCTAAAAGTTGAGGCTAATCAAATCAACCATAACTTTTTTTTTTTTAGCTGAAGCTAATAGTTATAAACTTTTTTATTTATCATTTTTTTTCAACTTTCACTTAAATATTTATCGTTTTCAGTGGCCGGTGTGCTAGAACTTTCCAACTAACACAATACTCTCTGTTAACAGGTTAATATATTTGTTTTTCAGATGATAAGACTCCCGTTGCGGGATCTTAATTGAAAGTTAACAAGATGTTAAAGAAGACAAAGCTATAAAAATATGTAATTTGAGATTGAAACAAGCATGGAAAAAAATAAAGCTATGGTACCTAAGATTATTGAGACTGTGAAAATTGTATAGAAGTCGCTCATGTGAGCAAAGAAAGTAGAATAGGTGGCTAGTTTTATGTACTTGTGTAGTTGGTATTACTCGTATTAACGAAGATATGAAATGTAAACTATAAATAGAAAGCAAGGTGCGAAATGGTGAAATATTTTTAAGATGATAATGATGAGAATCACACTATTTGGATCACTTAATAAAGTTACGAGAAGTTAAATGCTGAGCATTGCATTGTATGCAGTAGAAACGTGAACCTTACTTAAAAATGACAAAATATACTGAGCTTGAGTTCTCCAAGTTGTATAACGAGGATAATTGAAAAACTTAGTTGATTGGAATGATAAGCCAATAAAGTGCATTAGGAATAAATGGGCGTGAAAAAATGAAAAAGATGATAGGTCATTTGTTAGATAAGAAATTGTGCTTTGGGTGACGTGGTAGAAAGTATGTTGGAAGAAAATCAATGAAGGTAGGGAAATATAAAATAAATGGATAGTATTAATTGTATAATTCCCACATCGAGACGAAGATCCTTAATGATCATAGTACATATAGACTGTTAAATTTGTAACTAGTGATCTACAGTGAAAGAAGAATATATTATGATAGATTGTACTGGTGAAGGTAGAAACCCAATCCAACTACCTAAAGTAGCTCCCCATTTACCTCAAGATTTTGATGTAAGGGCAGATTTTCATGCAAGCGTTCCTTGTGTTCGTTGCTTGCGATTTGTATGCGTTGCCAATAATAAGTTGTGTTACACATAGATCCGTACTTAAACAACTTTCTCAGTTGGCTATTCAGCCACATCGCAAGCAAAGAACACGACGGACGCTTCAATGAAATCCACCTTAAATTTAGTTAGGGCACAGGCAGATCTACCCAGGGGCCGGGGATCTAGGTCACTCCAGTTTTTTAAGTGACAAAAATAATTGAAGCTATTATTTGTATATTTTTGAAAATTTATAGTAAACTTATGTCTAACATAGTCTGGCTTGTGGTTGGCCTCCCAGTTTTTATCTTCTACACCCGCCTCTGAGTTAGGATCTACAATCATCTTCTGTTCTAGTCGCCCCCCCCCCTCAGGGACGGCCATGTAGTAATCTATTATTCCCACAAAATAAAACTATAACTCTTGAAGAAATTATGTAGAGCTGTTATAGGAAGCAAATATATAATTATGTCCATAATGTATTCTATTTTACATTTAAAGGTGTTTGCCTGTGACGTAAAATGTTATAAAAATCCAACACTAACAACTTTAAACTTTTTTCTTTCTCAGGCAAGAACCAAACTGTCTGTTCCTTAAAATTCATCCTGTTTCCATGTTACATTGAAGCTTTCATCTTATGGATTGTATGTAACATTGTTTAATTCTGTGTCATCTTTTCTATTTACAGATTTCCTTTATTTAAAGGTATATGATAGACAGTTTTCTCATATAAGAGCTTTTCAACCATTTCATGTAAAATGATTCCATTAAACGTTAAGAAGAACAAAATCTTTTCTATCGTGAAATTTAAAGAAAATAATGAACGTACCTATGAAAACACTTGTATCTTCACTTTCAGCGCTCCATATTGAAAAACTTTCACTCTTTCATGTTGCAATAAGAAATAATTCTATATGTTTTTACAATAAATCACCTGTGCAAAGATTAGCCAATGTCAATCTGATGGAGTCTGTCAGTCTGAGGTTTATCTTATCATTAGAAGAAAAAAAAAGTACTATCAATGACAAATAGAGGTATTTAAAAAATTATGATATCACGCTACCACATTAAATCAAATAGCTTGTTTCAAGTTCATTCAAGTGCAGCGACTAAATAGTAGCACAGATGTTACCAAACACTATGTGGCTATAACTAGAATGTAAGATTATCAATATGTTTAATATCACCTGAGGTTTGTCCTCAACTTATTAATGTTTAGCAAGTACTCTACGAAATTTTGTTTAAATGTGCGAGGGTAAGTCAAAAACTATTCGCAATTTTTACACAACACTTCTTACATTGTTTCATACTGATCTCTGTCCTCGTTTATTTTATTGTTATGCTGGTGTGGTGATACTATGAAAGTTTGAAACTAACTCCTACATTTGTCTCCCTTTTGTTACAATAGATCATGACCGCTCCATTACAAGTTTGCACCAAAGAGGAACAACGAGCAGTGATCCGGTTTTTGTGGTCGAAAGGCGTATCAGGGGGTGACAATCCATTAAAGACTCTCGGCACAATACAGGAACAGTGTCTTGCTGCAACGGAGTGCCTACGAATGAATTGGAAAATTGGCACAAGTGTTACGCACGAGGAAGGAGCGGACGATCATCTAGGGCCACAAATGAAGACAACTTTGAGCATGCACGTTGTATGGTTCTGTTAGACGAGTGACTATTGATGAAGTAGCACATCGTCTGGAAATTAGTAATGGTTTTTGATATACTGTTCGTTGTTCCTCTTTGGTGCAAACTTCTATTGCAACTTCTATTGGTCATGATCTATTGCAACAAAAGGAAGACAAATGTAGGAGTTAGGATCAAACTTTCATAGCATGACCCCACCAGCATAACAATAAAATAAACGATTACAAAGGTCAGTATAAACAATGTAAGAAGAGTTATATCAAACTTGCTGATAATTTTTAACTTACCCTCGTACAATTTTGCTCATAATACGGCTTTCTGTACATAATTCTTAACACTGTCGAATACTCGAGCCATCTTTTCTTTTTTGACCACTGATTTATATGGGGAATTATTTTCCAGTTTTCTTCGAATTGATCTGGAATTTCAGTTATGTGATTTTACTGATTTTTCTTTCAAGTCTAATGAAATATCCTTTGCATTTCAAAATGAATTTGCAATACATGTAAATTTTACATTACTTACATTCCAAAGTAAGGGACATTTAAATAAATTTGGAGAAAAATCAATAAAATAAAGGGATCCGCACAAGACGAGATATTATGAATTAAGTCTCGTCTCATCTCATCTCCAAAACAAGACGATATTGGAATCAAGACGCACTTAGTGGAATACGAAACGAGACTATCGGTCGAAAAAGTGTTAGAACGCTTTCAGGTCAGCCATCTGAGTGAGGGTTTCCTCATTTACACCAAGCAAATGTTGGTATGATACCTAACATACATGTCCCAGGCTGTTTCCTTCCTTCCCCAATCCTCTCTTCCTTCCCTTTCCTCGGATAGTGTGATCGCCGAGGGACGTCTTCCCTCATACGTGACGGGCTAACATGACCATACATACCGAAAGTCCAGAAATCTAATTCCTAATCCTAATCCTAACGAAACGAGACTAGACAAATCCTATTCGAATGTCCTAAAAAAAAGTATAATTTAAAAAATAATTATTTCGTATGAAGTATTCACTAAGAAAGAGATATCTATTTGGGAACCAATACCGGCCTTTTTTAACTTAAAGGGCTGGCTAAACTTAATAGTTAACATTTCGAAATTAAGTTTTATTAATTTATTATTCTGTACATAGTCCTGATATATATAATATGAACGCGCATAGCCTTGAAATTTCATTTATACGGAATATTCAAGTGTCGAGATCGACCAGTTAGTTGCTTTTGAGTTTAAGGTCCCTCTCATCACCGATACTATACGACGAATGGAGTACTCTTTAGCGTGTAATTCGAGCCACATGAACTAACATAAGCAATCGAACCCGGGTCGGCGGAACCACGGGGTGGCTTAGTGATTTACCAGTTGTGTATGGGATCCCTGGTTCGATCCCAGCCTGCGTCAAGTGAACTTTGAGGATGGCAAACACAGAGTGCGTGGGATTTCTTGGATTCTCGTGTTTTCTCCCACCTCCTTCATTGTATTATTATCATCCATCTCATCTTCATCTCTCATCATCACCCTTAGCCTTGACGTACAAACTAAAAAAAAAAAAAAAAAAAAAGATCACGATATTGTCACAAGGAAGCTCTTTGTCGACATTAAGCATATATATGCCAATACACGAGTGTATTGACTGTATACTATAGTGCAAAAGTTAGTGACATTGTTTCTTTGTAACAAAGTGCTTATCAGTCCCATCCCCATTTTTTTCCAAAATAGTTCAGAAATGAAAGAATAATACTGTACAGGGTGTCCGGAATGGGACTGACGGTTTTTAAAAGTGTATAGTTTTAAAATGCTCAGAGATACAGAAGGAAAAAAAAAAACATTCATATTGAAGGAAAATTCAAGAAGTTTTGTTCAGCTAATTTTCATACTTGAACAACTACCGGTGACGACGCTAGTATCGCCGATAAACAGAAATGGTGTCTGCAGTCGAAAAGGCGCTATGCGTGTGGTGGTTTGCAGAGACAAAAAGTGTTGTTGAAGTTCAAGGAAACTTTCGATGTGTTTACCACAAGGATCCTCCATTACGCAACAGTTTCCAGGCGTGGAAGGATCAATTTTTATCAATGGGGAGTGTAGTGAAACAACCATGACGGCGATTGGACGTTGAAAGTAGGGGGCAAGACATGATCTGAATATTTGTATATCCTGGTTGTTTCAAACACTTTGACGAAATATTGTATAACTAATAGGATACTATATTTTTCGGTTAAAATACCGTATCGTACTTCATATTTTATTAAGTAAATTGACAAGAACAACGGAAGTAAGCTCCAGCCCTTTGTATTAGATGTAGATGTACTAGCCTTTTGTCCTCTTAAACAAATAAGGTATAAGAAGAGATTTGATTCATTGCACATTAACATCTTAAAAATCTGTCTGAGAAAACTGTGTAATCAGACTACTTAATAACAAATTTATTTAAAAAACAAATAAATAGAAAGAATAATATTAATTATACACTGAGAAAAAAATGTAGGTGGCGTACTTAAAAAGATAGGTTACATGCGTAATTCCTGTAGTTTTTGGACTCAACGTACAGCAGACGTATAGCTGAAAACGCATGTTTTATATAATACTTTCCGTTTAAGTTTTCCATCTATACATATTTTCCGTATGAAACAATATAGGATGTCAGGATCTCACATACCAAATGAATGTATATAACATATAGCTGACGAAGGTAACATAAGTATATGCATGTGATATACAGAAAACTGTTAGCTGTCAGACATCCTGCAACGGCTGATGTAACATTTAAGATCAATGCCTATGTAGCATACGGATAACGTATGCTCCGTACTGATTTCTATAGTAAGCAAAAGGATACCGTATATTTGTACAATATACCGCTATCCGGAGAACGGAGTTTTCTCTGCGTAGCAATGAATAATGAGGTTTGTGTTATAGAAGTTATATTGAAACTGGGGATTGATGAACAACTTAATTTTTAATCCTACACATGCTATTAAATGTATATTATTTCTCTTAGAAAATATAAGACAATAAATACAAGCATATGCTACGACATTTAAAGAAATACTTGCTTTTGCAGCTTCCGGCAACATGCTCGTTGCCATTAGGTGGTTTTTACTTTCTTGGAACACTTCAAAACACAATACTTAGACTCACTCCACACTCCAGTTTTGCAAAATAATCCTAAAACCTAGAATTATGTTGAATTCGCTAAATTTAATTGTATATACACTCGTACACGACTAAACACACCATTTCACTCGTATATTACAATGCAATACAATGGAAAAGAAGAAGTAGTTTCTTATTACTCTCTTTTTAATGAATATTCATTAATATTGTAAAAGTAACCAAGAAAGTTCTGTCACTTTTTCACCCACCGCCTTCGAACAACGATATGTCACCTAAGACGTACTTGGAAGATTAAAAATAGTCCCCATCAGCATCGACGACATTCTGCCAAACTTTCTGGAAGGCCATGGATTCCATCACGGTAAAATTTGGTGGGCCGTGAAGCGAAGAAGGTATCAAGTGCATTTTGGATCTCTACTAGGGATTTGAACTGGCGTCCTCTAAGGTGATTGTCCAAGGAATGAAACAGTTGATAATCGGACGGTGCAATGTTCGGAGAGCATGGTGGAAGCAATAGTGATTCCCATCCAAGGTGTAGAATAGTGTCCCGGCTCATCCGGGGCTTGGCATTGTCCTGTAACAAGACAACTTTGCGATTCGGAAGTGCTGGCTCAAGAGTTTTGACCTTTTCTTGAACACGGCTCAACTGCTGACAGTACACACTTGCATTGATGCTCTGACCAGCTGATAGCAATTCCCGATGCACGATGCCGCGAGCAGTCCACAAAAAACACAGTTGGACCTTCTTCAGGTACTGTGCTGATTTCGGCTGTTTTGGAACCGGCTCATTCGATGCTAACCAATGATGACGGCACAGCGGAGCTTCGTACAGGACCCACTTCTCATCACATGTCAACACTCTGTCCAGAAATTGCCCCTTCCTCAGACGAGACAGCGAATAACACAGGTGTCTGCTCGCGTTGCCTTCTGGCCCGGAGTCAAATCATATGGGACCCATCGACCCATTTTGTAGTGCTCCGTAAGTTGATGGAGGAGCTACCGAACGGTTTCTCCACTCACACTGAATTGTAGTCTCAGTTCATCACATGTCTGGCCACTGTTCGTCTCAATTGCTACCTGAAGATCTTCATTTTGTCCATGTGTTGGTATTCCGGCACGTGGTGCGTCTTCAAGTGTTTCGTCACCATCCTGAAACTTGTTAAATCACCGCTGCACTGTCCGCGTAGTCACGAGGACTCACGACACCCTCATCAAAGGCCTGGCATATCTTCCGCCTCACTGCAACGGCGTTTGACCCTTCTGAACTCGTACAGCATACACGCCCTTATGACGCTCTGTGGAGGTCCCATGTTCACTCTGTCCTTACGCAAGTTCATGATGTAACTGAACTGCCACAAGCAGGTAATATGTTGGATATACCCACACCAGCAACTGACCTTCGCCTTATCTCCATTCGCATTCAACTCACGGTATAAGGACCAATTGAACACAGACGTCCACAAAAAGCGACACAATTTTCTTCGTTACATTTATAGAAAGAGGAAGATTTATTTTAGTAACTGTCAATTTTTGTGCAATTAAAGAATTACTTGTGAAAGACATTTTTTAAAATGTTCTCTCAGTTAGTTTCCTGTAGCTTTAGTAACTCCACGGAAAGACAACCAATACGTACTCACGCAACAGCAAATATTATATGGCACCATTTTTTCTATGAACCAGTGATAAATAGAAAAACTTTACATTTCCAAATGAAATTTTATACACTAATTTGTTACTTCAAAAAAGTGGTGAGGGACAACTGCCCCTTTTGCCCCCCGTAATCGCCGCCCATGGAAACAATACAGCGGTGGTAAATCGCGTGTGTCAGAAGAAAATGTGGAAGCAATAAGAGAGTGTTTCTCATGTAGCCCGAGGAAGTTAATTCACGTAGCTAGCAGGTGATTGGCAATTCCAAAGTCAACAGTGCACGATGGTACACAAACGATTACGTTAGCACGCATATAAGGTGCAATTGTTGCAAGAAATTAAGCCCAACGATAAGCCACAGAGAGCAGCATTTGCTACTGAAATTCTACACAGGATTGATTATGGCCATAATTTCCTATTGAAAGTTGTTTTCTCTGATGAGACAACTTTTCACTTGTCTGGCTGTGTTAACAGACACAATGTTAGGATATGGGGATCTGAGAATCCGTTTGCGTACATAGAACATTCTAGAGACAGTCCCAAATTGAATGTTTAATGTGCTTTAACACATAATGCAGTTATAGGCCCCCTCTTTTTCACAAAGCAAACCATAACAGGAAATGTGTTCTTACAAAATTAGACATGTTTCAACACTTTGCTGTTCCCCAGTTACAACATTTGCAACCTCAAGTGATACGAGGGTCACTACGAAAGTTTTGAGATACGCATTGTTGTAGCACAGTATTTAAATTCCAACAATTGCGGTCGGTAGTGGTATCCAGAGCGAAGAAGCGAAGCAAGTTTCAACTCGCCTCGCTTATCGGCGTGGCCGTATCGCCTTCACTTGTTTGTTGATGTAAGCAGTATTTGGCTGTCTAGAATGGAGCTCGAAAGGGAACATTTTCGGGCAATGATCCTTTACGATTTCAAAAGTGGTTTGAACGAGACACAAAGCCTTGACCATTTGCAGGGGGCATTTGGGGACCTTTCTCCTTCCCGTGCTAAAATTTTCCGGTGGTTGGGTGAATTCAGAAGAGGCTGGACATCGCTTAAAGATGAAGTGAGAGCTGGTCGTCCGGCAACAGCTGTCAGATGAAAACATTGCCGCTGTGGAACAAATGATTCGAGAAAATTCTCGAACAACTTTCAAGGGCATTGAATCTACAGTAAACACTGGATCGCCAGCAGTAACAAAAATTCTTCATGATCATCTTCGGCTCGGGAAGGTTTCATCTCGTTGGGTGCTTCACACTTTGACTGAACAGCAGAAGCGCATGCGTGTGGAATGGTGTGAAGAAATGCTTGCAAGATTTGATGGAGGCAATTCTCGACGCATCTCTGACATTGTTACTGATGATGAGACTTTTATCTGTCAATTTGACCCTGAAAATAAACGCCAGTCTACAGTTTGGATCTTTCCAGACGAAAATCTACCCACGAAAGTGAAGCGACCGCGAAGTGTGGGGAAGAAGATGGTCGCAACTTTCTTCTCCAAATCTGGCCATGTTGCAACTGTTCCACTTGAAGAACAAAGGACTGTTACTGCTCAGTGGTACACCACTGTTTGCCTAACAAAAGTGTTCCAGAAGCTTCGGGAATGGCGTCCAAGAACTGGATTCCGTGGGATCCTGCTTCATCATGACAACGCGTCCGTACACACGGCCAACATCACAATTCAATTTTTAGAATCTACGGAGGTCAAACTTATGACTCATCCGCCGTATAGCCCTGACCTGGACTCGTGTGATTTTTTTCTGTTCCCCAGGATCAAAGATCGTATGCGTGGGAAGAGATTTTGCAGCCCTGAAGAAGCTGTAGTGGCTTACGAGAATGAACTTTCAACACTTGAAGAAAAAGACTGGCAACACTGCTTCCAAAAGTGGTTTTCGAGGATGCAAAAGTGTGTACAGTGTAATGGTGATTACTTTGAGAAAATGTAAGTGTTAAATTGATTTTAAATATGTAAGTTATTTCACATCTCAAAACTTTCGTAGTGACCCTTATATATCCAATTGGATGGTGCCCCGCCACATTGGAGCCTACAAGTGAAGGAGTACCTTGATACAGAATTTCCTGGCCGTGATGGGCCAATTAGGTGGCCTACACGCTCTCCTGATGTTACCCCTGGACTTCTTCCTGTGGGGGTATGTGAAAGACCTTGTGTATTCTAGTGAAAAGGTGCGTAACCTTGATGAACTGATGAACCGTATTAGGAATGCGATTGCTTCAGTAACACCTCAGATGTTACAGAATACGTGGAGAGAGAGAGATTGAGTTCACGCTAGATATTGTAAGAGTTACAAATGGAGCTCATGTGGAGTTACATTGAGTTAGAATAACTTGTAAGACCAAATAAACTTTTTGAGTCCTCCTTTAAAATGCATGTTTTTTTTTTTTCCTTCTGTATCTCTCACCATATTAAAGCTATACACTTTTAAAAACCGTCAGATCCATTCCGGACACCCTGTATTGTTATGCCCCATCATTCTTCCTTTAGAACAACAAGGGCATGTAATGAGTTTGTCTATTCTCTCTTGTCTTAATGTAACGCAATGCAATTATTTTAATGAAACTGTCCCAGCTTGCAATTGAAATTATTCTACATTACGATACTATGTGAAACTATATATGTTTGTTATACGTTAATTCTGAATATGTATCCTTTTTTCTCCCTGATCTTCATTTTTTTTCCCTCTGTAAACTCTGACAAATCTACAATATATACGAACTAAAAACTGAATTTTCTGGCTGCACAGACCACAGTGCAGTTCAACTAGATATAGCGTGGTCAGCGCATTGGCTCCCAGGCTAGGTTTGCCCACTTTTGGAAATGGAAATACCGGACTACTTATACTCTTAAGATTGTGACATTATCGCTCGTGAAAAATGTGAACAACCCGAAAAGTGGTTACTTCACATAAAACTTAGCGATTCGAAGTTCGAATTTAAATAACTTTGGTTACTTTTGAAGCATTTATTAATCTTACTTATTCCAAATTTTGGTTGAGTCGGCAGATGTAACTTTTGTAGTCTACCATCAATAATACATCGTAGTTATTTAAAACAGAAAAGCAAATATAGTTAGTAATATAATTATGGCACCCACAAAATATACTTGGAAAATAAATCTTACTAACTTCGCTGGGGCTGGTAATGTCTCATAATGCCATGTAGGCATTATGACACATACTTTTACTGGATCTGAATGCATTATTTAATTGGAAGGTGTATCTGAAGATGAAACAGTGCTAGCTGCGTTCTTGAAAATGCAGTTCTTGAACTAATTCTTAGCAGTTTTGATAAGTTCAGTAAATTTTCCTGCCTTCAAGTCTTCAGCAAATTCCGTGCACGACAGGTCAATATCAAAACGAATTATAAGCTCTGTTTTAACCATGTTCATCGACAAACGATTCCTTTCGTCACTCCAAAATAATCTGGATGGAACAGAGAATAGAGCTAGTAAAAGGAAAAAAATACCGGACATTTAACATCCGGTTTTGAGGTCGTATCTAATACCGGACAAGGTCAAAAACCGAATTGTCCGGTAAGATATCAGACAGTTGTCAAGTCTATTCCAGATGCCATTATTTCTGACTTATTTCACCGTTGTCCACTACCTTTTAATTCAGATATCTCTCTAATTCTCTAATAAAGTATACGATAGCAAATGTATACTTTTACATTTTGTGTTTTTCAAGCATCCCTCTCCTCCACAGAGAATTAGAAACTAGTGTGAGTCTTTTATGTGCCCTTATGAAGATAATTTTATTATCAAGAAACATATGAGAACACATAAAACATTTATTGAATGTAATTTTCAAAGTGAAACTCAACATCACGATTCTGTGACAAAAGATTTTCAGCAGCTGTTGTGTACATTACTTAAATGTTATTGCTCATATTTTTGATAAGCAACAAATATATTAAGACTTTTATTGTTGAAATCAAAACAAAAACAAAAATTTCACTTTAGTATAAAAGCACATTTCTTAAGGTGTGTAAACATCATTGTCAACTTCTTCAGTGACAGAAGATCAAACAGAAAACAGACAAAATGCTTTCAAAGTTAAATCTGTTCTCAGTATTATTTAGTGGTGTAGTCTTCGTCTGTGCTGCCCACGTAACATCGCAACTGCAAAGCTGTTTGCAAGAAGCTGATTTCAGTTGCATGAAAGAAAGTGCGTTTGCCGATGTAGATCATTTGATCAAGACAAAGTCTTTGGACTTGGCGGACGGCGTAAAGTTGGAATATTCTGGGGACAATACAGACGCAGAAAGAAGCCTTGCGGACCATAGCTGGAGCTCTCTGTTGTTCAAAGTCTTTCCTACGCTGGTTCGTAAAGGATTATCTTTGAAAGTCAACGTGTTTCCTGGAGGCAATTTTGTAGTATCCAGGAGCCAAAAGGACAACGAAATCGTACATATGTCAGTCGAAACAGAGGACGACGCTACTGGTCGTAAGTAGTACACAATTGGAAACAACTAAAATTATTTTCACTTTTGTTTTTGCTCACTTCATATATATAAAATTTAATTCAAGTCTCGCGAACTGTAGGTTCTTCTATCATAGAGTAAGTTTTTGACATTACAGACACAAACTCACGAGTAAGGAAGGGACATAGCACTCCATTAGTGTTTGTACGTCGCAATCAATAGAAAGCAGTACGTCATTTAAAGCGTCAGTTATTGGCAATTGCTCCTCCTGAGTTTGAGACAGATATAATAAATTTTAATCAACAGTATACTTATATAATAATAAAAATATGACACTACTTATATCGGTTGAAAGTCTTCGTCCCCCCTGTAAAAACTAAAATGGCACTGCTGCTAGAAAGGCTTAATTAGAGATGCAATGAGGAATTTGTTGATTTGGGTATCTGCCTGGGCACTGCTTTAGTCTTCAGTCTCTACGTGTTGGTTCGCTCTCAGAGCTCTTAGTTGGATACAACTGAGATGTGGTACAAAGTGGCCTTGTAACAGAATGATTAGCAAGTATTGGATTGACTTCGGTGCACGTGATCCCGAGCTCAATCCCTAACAGGGAACATACTTTTTGGTGTTGACCCAACGCCATAAAGTCACTGGAGAGTTGTTTAAATTAAAACAGTAACGAATCTCTGGCTAGAAACCCAGAAATGTTGGCCATATGTTCCGATGTGCTGACCGGATGTCACGAAATATACTAGCAGGCCATAGCATGTCATTGATTGTAATACAAGGAACGTTTCTTGTAGTCAGTGCTAATAATAATAATAATGAAAAAAAACTTATAATAATAGTTGACAAATAAGTGCGAGGTAAGGAAGGAAATAAATATGATGCGTGGGAAGGAAATGCGCGGGAAACGAATGGTTAAAGAGTAAAATATTTGTCTCCACTACTATCATATCATATTGTAGAAGGAATAAAAAATGGAAATCTATAGATGCTTAATATTACCTTGTTGAATTGTTCGGTTGCAAAAGTTAGTCGTTGATTCACACAGAGGGTTGTAGGTTGTTTTCGAGGAAAGAAAAAAAAGTGTGAGGGGAAGAAAATGATCATAAAATACGTATATCCATGAACACGTAAAATGGAGTTCACACAAGTTCACAATAATAGCAGATACAATACGAATAACAAGATCAAGAATTGATATGGGACACGTCATTTTAATGGAGAAAATGAGATGCACAGTGTTTTCGTTCTGAAATTCGTGGAAAAGAGACTTTTAGGAAGGCGGGATGATAACATACTGATGAATATTAGTATCAGGAGGTTGACAATAATGATCCACCCTAGACTTGTCTGGCATAAGAATAGGATGAAAGGTTTTACTTTATGTGGTGATGAATCTTCGGATTTAGTTACTTACTATTAAGTCTATAGCAAAATATAATGATTTTATGAAATCAAAATCAAAATCGATCCTCAACACGAATTGAGTTCCAACATATGAGAGCATAACATTTTAGTAAAGCACTGTACGTCCCATGGGTAGCTTGAGAAAAATGCACATAAACATATACACTCATAAGTGCACCTGCACGCATAAGGTTTTTTGGGGAGAAGTACTTAGAATATACATTAGAGATTTTTAGACAGTGTCATACATCAACATTTAAAGTTACTACTTTTTGTGCTCGAGCCTTTTAAATCGTTCTTAAATAAGAGCTTTATGGCTCTTTTTTAGTTTACCAATCTAAAAACGCGTTTACACAAATACTAATGCTCAAATCTAAATATGGTTAGTTGGACCCTCTAGTTTGAAACAGTTGAATTGGAACAATGCAGTTTTAAGTTGCAATTACGTCGTCACAAAAGTTTTAAATCAGCAATTTACATGCACGCTAGCGATATCTATTGGAGTCAGGCAGGCAGGAAATGCAGATAGAAATATGTTTTAGCGTAACTGTTTACCATTAGGAATTAGAGTAGCCCAGTGCCATGTTTAGGGATTACGAATTAGATTTCTGGGCTTTTGGTATTTATGACCTGTTAGTCCCTCATATATATGAGGGATGACGTCCCTCGGAGATCATACTGCCCACCTAGGGAATTGGAGCGGAAGAAAGGAATGAGAAAGTGGCCTCGGACCATTATCTTAGGTACCATCCCGGCTTTTGTCTGATGTAAATGAGGAAAACCAAGGAAAAACCTCACTCAGGATGCTGGCCTGAATAAGCTGTTACACCAGGAGTCGAACCAGGGACCACTGGCACCACAGGCGAGAGTGTTAGCGACTACTGCTATACATAGCGGGGCCACCACTGCTATGTTAACTTTTTATAAACGAAATAATTTAGCTTGTATCTTTTAAACGTATGGTAAAAGTATAAGAAATTATAAACACACAAGATAAATATTTTGCGGGTTTTAATACCTTGATTTTCATCCCAAAAGTACTTTATTACTATTATTGTTGTAATAATTTGTATCCCAAACTATTTTTTTTAATTTATGTTTCTTTAGCTGCCTTAGTGGAGTTGAACTCTCTTAGTTCCTACCCGCGGACACACTGTTAGTATATACTAAATAAATAAGAATAAATAATTTTTTACTAATATACATTTCCATTGCTATACTAATACAAATCATTCTTTCACTGTTACACTAGAAACTTATCAGTTCCCCTTGCAGAAGATAAAATTATCTAACTTGTAATGCAAAATACTTGTTAAACTTTTATTTAACTATGCATGAACATACCTACTTACAATAGTCAGACGTTTATCTCTATAAGTAATGTATGTCAATGTGTTATCTTAGTTGATTATCTTACTGAAGAATTCACTTAAGAAAGTATTTTGTTAAGTTTGTGGATGCAAGTACTCGTATATATTCAATTGAGCATTGTGTATTCCGTACTGTTAAATACCTCCAAAGTTATAATGAAACAGTTTCTTCCAGCTGTCAATTATTGGCAACGTACTCTCTAGAGCCACAGAAGTCTGTTTCCTTTTCGATTTTCTATAAAACCACTCAAGAGAATCCACCTTCAAGCATGTTATTTTGTTCGACTTAAAATCGACTAATATATGTATTATATTTGGAAAATATTTTAGTTAAACTCAAGCCAGCGCTAGGGAATTCACCGCCCAGTGCAATAGTATAATTTGTCATCCCTTCATCCACCGCAGCCACGATTTTAAGTATGTTGCTCCATCATAATTTTAGTATTGTTAATGAAAACACAAAGCACTGATAATAATAATGATAATATATTATTAATGAGTAGAGTTGTAGCGTCGTTGAAAATGTATACATTTTTTTTTTTTAAAGTTTAATGGCCCATGATTATGCTTCGAGGCTAAGGAAATGGAATCTTGAACGTCTCACGATACTCTTTAAGCTAAGGGAGACGATGATTAAGGAAAGTGAATGATAATGGGAAAATGGCGGAATGAAAATGTAGGAGGAAATGGGAGTACCCCGAGAAAACCCACAGAAACGATGTTGTCCACCACAAACTTAATTGGCATGAGATCGAACCAGGAACCCCACATATCAGAGGTAGATGCTCTACCATCATCGAGGCTAATGGAGACAGTGATGACGGGGTTAAATGATGAAATATGGGAAGTAGGAGTAAACGGGGGAATACCGATGAAGCCCACATGTATGGTGGGTGTTCACCACAAAGCTCTCTTGGTGAGAGCTAGGATCGAATCAAGAATCCTTTAACCCAAAGTTTGTTAGGAGTGAAGTTTGAACTGCTCTAATTCCAAATTGTTCAAGCTCTGGGGGGAGAGGTTTGGATTCTAGAGACAACACTGTAATGACAAACGGTGCATATTATGCTTAAGAATCTTCATTTAGTAGACTTTATGTATATGAATGAAAATAACAAGACTCAGTGTTGATAAAGAACGTTAACTAACTTCGAGGGGGTAGGTGGTTCCGCAAGTCTGTGTACTGTTTCTCGCAAGCCCATTTCTGTACATTAATAGGTAATGGGGGCTTTAAACTAATACGCGGCATAGATAATCTGACCAGTACTTTCCTCTCTGGGTTCGAGAGAATATGAAGAAAACTGAATATTAAGAAGGAACAATGAAAATAAAATGTTCAAAAGAAAAAAGTAATTTTTATGAAGCAGAAGGATATAAAAATGTTCTGAGTGACATTTTTTAAAATGCGTATCTTCAAAACTAATGATGTACGTACATATCAGTTGTTGAATACGCAGTAAAGAAAATCATGTGTGTAGAATGAAGTTCAAAAGAAATTAATGAAGAGAGTAATAGAATTAATTATATGAAGTAAATGGCTTATCAATACAGATGGCGTTGACGCTAGCTATGTTGTGGTAATTTAATTAGGAAGCAGCTCCGATAGAATTCTACTTTTGTAGTCAATGATAATAGATGGCGACACTAATACTCAAACATGAAACCTATACCGGTATACAGTACAGTACATATTCTGTAAACTATGAGTTCTAATAACAGACTTGCAAGTGGAAATGATGAATTATCAATTCTTACGTTAGAGAAAACTGTAGGCTTCTGCCTAGATATTGTTTCTAGGTTCAACCAGTGGCGTACGTAGAAATTCGTCAAGAAAAGGGTTCAAAGCCCCAGGTTCACATAATTTCAGATGTATATACACATCTTAATATCAGAACAATCAAGCTCAAGGGGAAAAAATTAAAAGCTGAAACTCCCCTTTCCACTGAATCCAACTATATCTAAATCGAAAATGTCCTAAAACCTCACTCCTGATAGAGGGTGAAACCCTCTCTAGAGAACTGGTCTTTGATTGTCACAAAAAAGAAAAACAATTTTTTTTTTATCTGTACCAGATCATCTTGAAACATGAACAGTGAGAACCTACTCATCTTTATTTTTTAGGGAACACAAGTTCTTTGAAATGAACTGAATTTGATTTTACTGATTTCTGCTTCAGCCCTAGTTAAATGTCTTTCCTTTTTTTTTATGTATATACTTTCGAGTGACGAAGAAGAGAAGGAAATATGGTGATCGTGAAAAAAAAATCGAATTTAATATTTCAACGGATTTACTGCCCACTCGCCACGAGAAAATCTGTGACGTAGGTGTATCACATGTTTTAAGCTGTCGATTTTACTGCTCATTCACGTGCTCTCTCACTCAAATATTATTGATACACTCACCCTCAATTACTAACTGCTTCACAGTCACGCTCACTCGCTCTCGCCCTCACCTTCTACCGAAATGGCGGTGAGTGAGGGTGAGAGTGGTCTTTACGAGGGCAAGATGAGTGAAGATGCACATCTCTGATTTTTACAACATTAATGTGCCAAATGCTCGAAGTGGGAAAACGGTATTCCTTTAATTTTTAAACCAGTACTTTTTAAAATGACAGATTTCGTACCATTTTTCTTTTTACTAATCCAGAGCTATACACTGATGTAAGAAGAAATGGAAGAAACAAGTTATAATTGTTCTCCTCTTTTCTTGGTCTACGTCGAATGTTGTGTGCCATACTATCTAGCATCATTACATTTCAATTAACCTTATATACCATATGCTACTAATTAACTCTATGTCCTGAGGAACACGGCGGTTCGATGTCGAATTCACAAAAGCTCTCCACTGACTTCTGCCCTTAGGCAATTGGACCCAATTTCTATGTTGTAGTACAATTTCTGCTAGATCCATCTTGATATTTTTCTTACATCCGTTCCTAGATATTCCTAATGGTAGTTTTCCATTTTAGTTTGCAGTTAACATTTTGAAAGCCTTTCTACTTCTTTCCATTCTCGTTACATGACCTGTCCACTTGAGTCTCTTAGACTTAGTGAACTTGACAGTGTTAGATAAATTGTATAAATTATGCAGTTCTTCGTTATGACCATTCTCCATTCTCGTTCCACTTGAATTCAAATATTTGTCTCAGGATTTTATTTTCAAATATTTTCAGTCTGCGTTCTTTCTGTCAAAGTAATCGATTATGTTTCGCAATCATCGTTTTATATATTTTATTCTTCAAGTTCTTTGACATAACTCACGAAGACAAAAGAGTTTGGACTGAATAATAACTATTTCTCTGTTTTCATTTGACTTTTGATTTCTTTGTGGATATGGCTACCAACAAGAGTTTAAAAATCATGGTATATTATGCATATAATTTTGTGATATGATGTATAATTATAAAATGAAATTTAAATTGATAAGATTGTATCAATTCTGTTTAATGTTACAGGTAACAAGGAAAAGAAGAAGTTGGGATCGTCTATCATGTTGTTTGGAGGAATTTACAGCACCCTGATCACCCTGGGCCTGATGGCAGTTAAGTTTCTCGCCTTCAAATCTGTGTTGGTAGGAAAAATCGCTCTCGTTTTAGGAGCTGTTTCAATCCTTTCAAGGATATTTAGTCAGAATCAACATCCTCAAGTGTCCTACGCGTACGAATATGCTGGAAGAAGTTTGGGAGATGATGTAGTCTACAACTCAATATCCCAACACTGAAAGATGATTTGATAAACGGAAACTGAATGCGAGAACTATGTAAGTATAAAGAATTAACATTATCTAATTATTTTAATTGCATGTTTTAGTCTTTAAAAAAACTCTCCGAGTTTCCCTTATTTTCTTCTTTTTCTTTCTTTTGGTAAATAACTCAATGATAATAAACAAGAATTCTGCGCTATATTTTAATATTCACAAAATGCTCTTAAATGAAAATTATTATTTTGTTAACATAATGAAAGAAGCGCGAATGACGCTATAAAACGTTCTCCTATATTTCTGTTCTGGATAGGAAGAAGGGCTGAAGTAAGTTATTAGTTCATTTTGTGCATGCTATCTGGTTCAGTGATTAAATTTTCCATGTTCTTTATTATCTTTGCTATTCACTGAACTTCTAAAAAAACTGTAGTGAAAACCAAAATATTTCCTTCTATTTCTCTATTTCTATTTCGAAATTACTTAATATGAATAAAGTAGCAGCAACGCAACTAATAATCTAATAAAAATCTTTAATTTAGTCCCATGGGTATACTTTTCTAGACTAAAGAAGACGGATAATTAATGAAAATGAGAATGAATTATTATGAAAGAATCAGCAGGATGAGAATGGGGCAGAATAACCGAGAAACCTATGAACGCACATGGCCTGGGATCGAATCAGGAACCCCTCACACTAGAGATTAGAACTCTATTACTGAATTACCGTACCACCACTACAACACAGCTAGAATTCTATTTTATAGAAGCATGACGGAGAGTGAGGAAATGAATGAAGCTGTACTTTGTAATGACAGACATGCAACAATATTGATTGATATTACATTTCATAATTCCATTTCCTATGTTTGTCAAAAGGAATTTTTGTATTACAAGGAAGAACTGTTAATATAATAATTTTAATGGATGTAAGTTCATTGCTTCAGTAATTTTTGAGCTGCCCCTAAATCGAGTTTTCGTACCTTCTACGAAATAAGCACATCATACTGAGTTAAGTGACAGTTTAAATTTGGCTACACTGTATGTAGTTCTCCAGATATAAGGCGTACAAGAAAATTTTTGATTGAAATATATTGGATCTTTTGATCTACCTGTATAAAGGGTTTGTGTAATCAGAAATAATATATTCAGTGAAGGTCTTGAAAAAAAAGTCACAAAAAGAAATAAATGTTATCGTTAGAAGCTACGAAAAGAAAGCTTGTACTAATACCTAATGTAGTAATTCTTGTATCAGCTTTCTGAATCTGTAGGCCCTATAAAGTTTTATTTCCTTAGTTTCTAGCGAATTTTCTTCCTCTTCTTCTTTTTAGTTTTTTACCGATGGGACTTCCCTCAAGAGCTTTTACTGAATATACTTAACACTAATAGAATAGAATATGTGAAAAGTTTCATGGAAATATTTGCTCTCGAGTTGAAAACTAACTCAACACAAAAGTTTTTGCTGTACTGTAAGAAACACAACTTAAACCGTACCATACCTTAGTATGCACTTACAAATCTGAATCTTTTAAAAAATATATCCAAATCATTCTTAATTCGTATTTAATATGACACCAGCCGGTACACTTTATTGTATTGAAGAAAATTATTTGTTTCAGAGGACTTTCATTGCTTTATTAACTGAAAGTATGTTTTTAAGAGAATTGTCTTTAATGCAAAAAATAGAGAGTTATTAATAGGTAGGAAACTTCTTTACAACAGTTTCATTTGAATAATACCTGATTATTACTTCACGCCCTGTGACTTTAAGTGAATATTATTACTTTGTTTATACTTCTAAATTACCGCTTTAATGTGATTAACTAATTAACGTATTGGGCCATGAAATTACTTCTAAACTACAACTTTCACTGAACTCAAAAATAAGAAGTCTTATTTGAGATGTTAAATTAAGCTATGTTTATTAAAGGCTATATGTAAAACCTTAGAGCTACCCCTAAATAAATTTATAAAGAAAGTTTTATAAAGTTGAGATGTAATATTTCTGGCGAACGACGTGATTTTCAATATTTTAGATTCTTCTGCTTCATGGTTGAGCTATTTAATTTTCTTCCCGTGGCCCCGCGTAGCGTAGTTGCTAATGCTCTTGCCTTCGATGCGAGCGGTCCCGGGTTCGATTCCCGGTGGGGTCACTTGGTCGAAAACGTGTAACACGCTTTTTCAGGCCAGCTACCCTGAATGAGGTTTTCCTCATTCACACCAGGCAAATAGGTGAATGAGGAAACTTAAAGGTCCCAGGCTGCTTCCTTCTTTCCCCAAACCTTTCTCCCTTTCCTTTCCCTGGATAGTGTACTCGCTGAGAGACGTTATCCCACAAAAACCGTGACGGGCTAAATGACATTAGATGCTGAAAGCCCAGAAATGTAAAATCCTAATCCTTAATTTTCTTTCCTTCTCTTTCTCTTTTTTGTTTAGTTTAAAGTCCCATCATTACGCACTGACAGTAAAGGAAACTATGATAACAAAGAAGTGACGGAAAAAGTGTTGCTCACGAGACGAGAAATAATGTTTTCTCGGTTCGTCTCAATTCACGAAGATTTATTTCTAATCTCATCTTGATTCTAAGAAAACTTTTTCTCGTTTCATCTCAATTTCTAAACTTATGTACGAAATTTATAACCTTGGACATTTTTTCTTAATTTCATGAAGAAGTAATCAGAATCCTTTCTATTGACGTGAGGTTCCATAAAGTGTTTTCATATAACAACATTGAATCCATATTTACTGAGCTTCTTCGTGGCTAAGCGGTTAGCGTACGCGCTTTTGGCGTGGGAGATCCGGATTCGATTCCCGGTGGGAGCTCAGGTGGTTCGGATTCCACCTTAATCAGTAGATCCCGTCTCATATAGCCTTGCTGCTGAAAATGACGTTAAACTCAAAATCAACTCAACTCCATATTTACTATTTTAATATATTGTGTATTGACTTGTGCATTTTTAAACATTGATAAATGCTCTTCCTTATGCGCTTACCATCATTTTGTCAACTTACAATTCTTAAACTGTGACCCGTGTAACAAGAATATTGTTTAAGATCTAAGTCTTGATTGAACTAGTATTGCACATGAGACTCAACAAATCTCTGGTTTCGTCTCATTTCTGGACACTAGAATTACTATATTTCTTGCTTCGTCTCGAATTTGAAAATGTAATTCTGATCTTCTTGTTTTCGAGGTGAAATTAGAAACTTTCCATTTTCTCGGCAACACTAGAGGAAAGTGAGAGGAAACGGATGAACCCCAAGAAAATCCACACACATTAAGTTTATCCACTGCTCGTTCACATATTACAATTCATTTTAAGCAAATGAAGTGAAAAAAAATGTTAGTTTAAGTTAAGACGTATCATTAACAAAAGTGAATGATGAGGAAGAAACTGGTGGAATGAAAATGTTGAAGGGAACATGAGTTCTCGGTGCAACCTCTCTAATCACCACCATTGTAATTTCAGATGTGTTGTTTCAGTGTATGTGTGTTCTCGTCTTTATTCCGATCACAGTGTCCCAATATATTTTCTGTTTCAACTTCTAGACCAACTTCAACTAGACAGCAAATTAATCTACTAATCCAGATAAGCTATTCCCTTAATACCATCTCGCAAAATCTCTTCTGGATTTAATTTTATCTGATAAGAATTAAAAAAACAATATTTTGATTTGTAGACATTTTGTAAAGTTTAATATTAACATGGAATATGTATATAATTAATAGTAGGATTGCAATCATTTAATATTTTTTTTTCGAAGTATTCAAAAATTTATTATCATACTGAGTTGATTGTATGAAAGCTTCTCAGTTACGGAAAGAGAGCTGCCAATCATGTTAGAATTATTATTATTATTATTATTATTATTATTATTATTATTATTATTATTATTATTATTATTATTATTATTAATAGTGGCAATTGAGGATTAACAAAAGTTGTATCTAGTTATAATGAATAAAAGTTTACTGTTTAGTCGTATGTAGCAGTTTTTAAGAGAGTCGAAAATGAACAGGAAAGGATATATTTTTAGCCACAGAAAGAATTATATTATCTTTTAAGTATCTTGATAATAACCTTCTAATAACTATTTTTTTTTATTACAGATTGAACCGTCATCCAACTTACTCAAGGAGGTCTTTCTATGATAAATATTCAGTAAATTATTGTTACATTATTTATGTATTGTTCAAAGTTTAATATTTAATAATAAAGTTTTCTATATATAATAATCATTCTTCTCATTTCGTTGTACAAACAATTAATTGTTCTAGTATAACAATCATATGGTAAGACAACATCCATGTTTGGATCGACTTATTGGATTTGGACTATCGACTGGACTTTCGAAGAAACGTTTCTCTTATCATTTTCAATAAACTTCATATTCAATAACTAGCTGATTCATACTAGCTTTGCTATCCTAAATAACTTAAGTTAGAAATACCAATCACGGAAGAGAACAACGTTTAATAATAATAATAATAATAATAATAATAATAATAATAATAATAACTTGTAACAGTTTCACCAACTAACTGAACATATTGGCTTCATCAGACACTGTCATATCAAGCCAATATGTTCAGGTGGTTGCTGAAACTGTTACACAGTTATTATTAAAAGAAACATTATTTTGTTCAAGGATTTGTATTTCCAGTTTAAATATCATATTCAGAAGATTTCTAAGAGAAAATATTCTCTAAGAGTAACAAAGCTAGATTCTATGATATATACTTGATAACGTCGATTTCCGAAATGCAAAGAAAATAGTGGGGAAATATTTTCCAGAAATTAGAACTTTCTATTTTTGTTGAACAATAAACTCATATTTTGCCGACGTAGACGCAAAAAAAAAAAAAAAAAAAAGGAAACAATCGTGCAGAATTCTGTTTTTAATTAAATATTCGGAATGTGACAAAACATTTTAAAATGATCCTTGTGATTTTATATTTATTTTCTTCAATTTTATCTTATTTGCATTTATTTATTTATTTATTACTAGTTTATTTGTTACTTTCCATCTTCTTTTGAGTATGGTTCAAGTTTACCAAAATCGGAAATAATGCTTTACACTTGAATGCTTACTACAATCTTTAATTAATTTTAATAAATTAATGAATTATTACAGTATTTAATTATATTTGGTAAGAATACGTAAAAATTAAACGAAGTATTTTAGTTTAACGTCCCACGTTTATAGCCTTCAGGCTAAACGAGATGTATGATTAATGAAAGTCAATTATTGTGAAATTATTATTTTCTTATGCTCCCCTACCGGGAATCGAACCAACTAACTAACTAACTAACTCTATGGCCTATGGAACCCGGAGGTTCAATGCCGTGTTCACAAAAGCTCTCCACTGACTTCTGTCTTCAGCTAACTGCATCCAGTTTCTACTTTGTATTCCAATTTCTGCGAGATCCATCTTAATATTGTTCTCCCATCTGCGCCTAGGTCTTCCTAATGGTCGTTTTCCGATTGGTCTTCCAGTCAAGACTTTGAAAGCGTTTCTACTTTCTTCCATTCTAGCTACATGACCCGCCCACCTAAGCTTCCTAGACTTGACGACCCTAACAATGTTGGGTAAACTATATAAATTATGTAGTTCCTCGTTATGAAGTTTCTGCCAATCCCCATTCCCGTTCCTCTTGGATCCGAATATTCGTCTCAGGATCTTGTTCTCAAATACTTTCAGTCTATGTTCTTCCCTCAGAGTATGTAGCCATGTTTCGCAGCCATACAAAACAACAGGCATGATTATCGTTTTGTATATTTTAAGCTTCAAATTCCTCGACAGAATTCGCGACGACAAGAGATTTTGAACCGAATAGTAACACGAAGTCCCTGCTTTTAGTCGACATTTAATTTCTCCGTGAATATGATTTTCCTCTGGTAATATTGATCCTAGATATTTGAAACTACGTGAATCGAACCACATGCAACAAATGATTGAATCATAACAATTTTAATCTGTGGGGAACGTGCTGAAAATGGGTTTTTGAAGTTGGGAACCTGGTTTCTGAAGTTATGTTCAACACGAAAAATAATATGGAATTCGGGAAATTATATGTAAGCACATAATTTACTTGTACTTACTGAAATAATTGTTCTAAGTCACTCACTATATCTAAATATGGTAGTAAACCAAAAATCCAAATCAGTATGTCTATGGATGGAAATATGAATTTCCTGTTTTAACTGTAAAAAATATTACTCTAAAACTATAGTTTCTCATGATTTACTGTATAAATTGTAGTGTGCTGTGAATTGTTTAAAATTTATGAATTACGAGTTATAAGGAAACATTGTTTTGCTAAAATAAATAAATTTGATTTGATTCATGTGGTCATTAGAACCACCAGACAATCGATATTCAGGAACTTTCTCCTGATTTCTACCAACAATTCATTTCAATATATAAAAAGGAGTAAAGTATGTGTCTTTATGGTACTAAATTTAATACAAAAAAATTAAGTGTTTGTTTGTGTGTTTGTCTATCTGTCTGTCTCCCTGTGTGAGGCCTGGGAACCAAACGAGTTGACGGAGAATTACCAAATTTTGGTCAGGGCTACCTTGGTCCAGGCCTCAGACCAAGACGAAGCGATTAAAAAAAAAAAACTCGAACCAGGGAGTCTCAGAGGGATCGTTTACGGTGACATGTAAAAGTAGTAGAAAATGACCGATTTAGTGTCGAATTCATAGTTTTCGCGGTCGCTGAGATTAATGGTGGAACTCCGATCGCATTAGCTTCCAAATTCACTCCATTCTGCTGGGGGCCGGGGATCACTGGGGAAGGGGGTAGGTTACCGAGACATATAAAAATAATCCAAAATAACCGACATTAGTGTCAAATCCATAGTTTTCGCGGTCGCTGAGATGAATGGTGATACTTCCACAGGCATTGACTTCCAAATATAGCTCCCATTGGCTGGGGGCCAGAGACTTTTTTTTTTAAAAATCGAACCGAGGGGTCTCAGTTGACGTTTACCGGGATATGTAAAAGTAATAGAAAATGACTGATATTTTTTTCTTTCGTTGTTCAGTTTGTTTACATAGTTACATTATCTGACCCATGGGAAGAATGGGTATTTCAACTAGTATTATAATATTTAAGCTCTATCTCCATCCCTATAAGGCATATCAACAATACAAAGCTCTCATAAAATGTATCATTAGGTTGAAATCTTCTACTGTTCACCTAAAAAAGAAAAAGATCTTCATTTCCAGGCTTTATGAAAACGGAAAAGAGCTATCTTTATTTATCAAATATTATATACCTTATAGAAAAGTCTCGAAACACATGACTTAATTTACTTTTCTCGATTATAATGCACATTCAATTGATGATTTGATACATAATAATGTGTCACTAAAGTTAAAACATAAATTGTCATGATTAACTCTCTTGAAACACCTATAATTTTCCTTAAATTATAAGCTTTCTTTTTCTAATGATCTAATTTCTCAAATGTAAATCGGGGGTCTTGTATGTCGAAAGCAAATGAGACGCTTTATTTCCAGATGGTATGAAACGTCGAAATGTATATAGTCTCTTTGTCGTCTGATTTACGGTATATCTCTAGTAATATGGTGTCCTCATTGAATTTGTTTGTTTTATTGAGGATATGAAACATCTTAAGGGAAACGTCGGGTTTTTGTTCAAGGGATACGAGTATGAGCTGTAACTATGTGTGAGATCGAAAGATGATCATTCTGTCATAAAGAAAATATTATGATACACTACTTTTTCTGTCGCAAAAAGTAGCTTACTTGTGTAATAAATTATGATCATACATCCATAGAATTTTGCTACCCGACGTTTTCGTTTGCATTACATTTCTATAGCTTTTGAATTTGTGTAACATACTACAATGCGGATTGATTTTTAAAGCGCTTAGGTCTATATACAGGGTGTTTCAAAACAACACCGACAACGTTTGGAAGGTGATTCCTAACACCAAGATAAGACAAAAAGTATAGACCAACTTGAGTGCACAAATGCTTCCTTTCGGAGTTAAAGGCTGCCGAAAACATGAAAAAATGAACTTTAAAGGCCCATAGCTCCAAAACTATGGGACCTACAGTAGTCAGGTTAAGACTTCACTTAGGAACTAGTGTGTACCTTATCCAAATATCCATGTTTCAGAATTCTAAGGTACTCACGCAACAAGTTTTATAGAAGGAGTGTGTGAATACTTCAAATTATATGTATGCTGGTAGCCAAACCCTCTCTATAAAAATTGTTGAGTGAGTGCCTTAGGATTCTGAAAAATGGATTTTTGGATAGGGCACATATTAACTGCTAAGTGAAGTCTTGACCCGACTACAGTAGGTCCCATAGTTACGGAACTAGGATCTTTAAAGTTATTTTTTTCATATTTTCGGCACCTATAACTCCGAAAGGAAGCATTTGTGCACATAGGCGGAGCCAGGATTTTGGTAATGTGTGCAGGCTGGGAAGAGACAACCCATCTTAACATTGTTGGCAGAACGCTCTGCAATATTGAGCCTTTTAAGATCTCAAACACAATCCCTAAGTTTTACTTTAAAATAGAAAAAAAAACAACAACTGAAAAACATTATATGATAGCAAGTAACTTATGAGAGACTTAAGAAGTCACTCTAATATATTCAAACATTGGAAACAATAAATATACAAAATAGAAAGGATTAGTGTAGGAAATCTAAAAATCAAAGTTAATGTGGGTATAGCTGCAACAGCTCCACCCACTGTGGCGCCGTTTATGTTTGTACACCAGGTTTGGTCATACTTTGTGTCTTATCTTGGTGTCAGGAATCACCTCCCAAACGTTGTCGGTGTTGTTTTGAAACATCATGTATATATGGGACCTACTAGTATTATACCATGAAGTGGAATTACAATTAATTACTTCAAGAAAGTTACATCAATTAAGAAGAGCGTTAGTCTGTGCTGTCTCTGTAGTTCTCCTTTCCATCATCATAAATGATGCCATGATTACTGGTTAATTGCAATAAATTGGGAGATTTTCATGCACTGTAGTCCTCAGCAAACGTCTTCCTCTGACGAATGAATTATATGCTTTTGCATACCGTCCATTTATTGAGTTATTTCCCCCTCAACCTCATTTAACTTCGTGATACCTTCTTCCACATCACTTACAGACTACAATTTTTCCTCAACAACTTCTAACAGTTTTCTGTTCTCTTTTCAATTATCTTCAATATTGTTATGTTCTTTTCTCATACATTCTCATTGCTTTTTTCAGTTCGATCCTCCTAATTTTGTCAATTTTTCTCCACACACACACACACTTAGAAACTAGTTATTTTCTATCAATTTTACTACTGTTCCTACTTCTGCCTCGTAGGGTATTGAGTTTATGGTCACACGATTAGGCTATACACCTCGGCTAAGTGAGACGGTGATGGTGTAGTGGATGATACTAATGCAATAACGACAGTGAAAGAAAAGGGAGAATCCAACCAGGAATCCCACGCACCAGAGTTGAGCCTTCTAACACTAAGCCACAGGGTCCCTTCTGCTCCATACAGTAGATTACAATACTCCACATGGAACATATAAGTTCTTTCTCTACTATGTGCTCAGAACCACAAAATACGCTTTTACGTTTTTCTTTTGGATCAAAAGATCAAATATATTTAAATTTAAAATTTTCTTGTAGCCTACGCCTTATATCTGGAGAACTACATGTAGTGTAGCTAAACCCAAACTATCACTTAATTTAGTATGATGTGCTTATTTCGTAGAAAATATGAAAACTCGATTTAGGGCCTTTCAAAAATTTTGTGGCTCCTGATCCAAGATCCAATATATTTCAATCAAAAATTTTCTTGTACGCCTTATATCTGGAGAACTAATACAGTGTAGCTAAACCCAATCTTAGTATGATGTGCTTATTCCGTAGAAAATAAGAAAACTCGATCTAAGGGAAACAAGATGCTTTTACTTTCTTTCCTCCTACTCATACAAGTATAATGTTACAAGTGCCTTGACCTTTGGAGTTTATTTTTATTCTATATTCTTCATTATTTTAATATTGAATTATCCTTAGGTACTAGCAGATTGACAATAAGCTAATAATAGTTGAGAATTGTAAGTTACCGACAATCCTTTATCCCGTGAGGCACGTTTGTCTAAATGTGAACAACTGTTTTTGAAAGACATTAATAATTAATAGTCACGTGTGTTACATAGAAACTTGTTTCACATAATCATTATTACTTATCATTTTATACTCTCCTTATCAGTTATACGTAAATAATGTCACTTATTACGTGAATCTCAACGATGTATAATGTACTGTACATAAACAATGAGTAACAGAACACCTTTTTTAATACAGCAAATCATACTTTTGTGTGAGAATGGATCTCTTTAATAATAGTTTATGCAAACAAAACCAGGGATTTAATATTGTAGGGAGGATGACAGTCCAAGTAAAATATTCTCCAGGTGATCGGAATTCAGAGAATATCATTCTCCTGTTATTATATGTCTAAGAACTGTTCCAGAAATAAAGTAACCACTTGCAATTGCATTTATCCACGCCATTGCTTAAAAATTCAACTCAGATTTTTAAAGTCTATTATCAAGCACCTAGTATTCCATAGCAGCGAAAGCAAAAAACTGTTACCAAATTGACGACTGCCACTATGAGGTTACAACAGAATTGCCAACAAAATTTGCTGTAAGTATGGCACTGGGTTAAAATTATCATATTTATATTTTTTTTGTGTATTTATGAAATTAATGACCACTCTCTCTCTCTCTCTCTCTCTCTCTCTCTCTCTCTCTCTCTATATATATATATATATATATATATATATATATATATATATATATATATATATATATATATATATATATATATATATATATATATATCGGGTGTTGCAAAATAAGTGTTACAACTCTTGGGAGGTGAATCCTCCCACTGAGACAAGAAAAAAAGTTCTCTTGAACTTTCGGCTATCGGACATAGTTTCAGATCTACAAGGTGCCGAAAGCGTGGGAAAATGACTTTCGGACGCTAATAGTTCGGAAACTATCCAACGTAAAGAGGGCGGGTAAAAAATTCACTGAAGAAGTCATACCTGCTCTATTGAATTTTGCATGTTTCACAATCCTACCATGCACGCGCAAGGGATTCCCCAAAGGAACGTAGGGAGTCCCGGATAATCTGCTAATTGAAAGTTGGTCTAAATGGATATGAATTGATGGGGTTTCTACCAGGTAATAATAATTCGTTTGTATTAAGTCGATATCTGGAACAAATACAAAATGGCGGACACTTTCATGCCCGTTGTGTGTGGTTGCATAATCGCCAGGTACGGATGCTGGCCAACAGTGAAGTTCTGAGTATTAAGTCTAGCGAATTTGTACTCAAATGCTCTAGAAAGACATCTGGAGTGTCGGTAGACCACAACAGATGGAGCAGGGTGATTCACATGTGTGGAAACACGTAACGAAAAATGGCCAGAAATGCACTCATACTCAGTAAACGTGAGTTCAAAGCGTCAGAAATGTAAGGATTAGCGTCAAGAACATGAAAGTCAATTCACCAATAATATTCCCTCAAACCGACGCAATATGCTGTGCACGGTTGCATACCAATAAGGATGCAACAGCTGAGGACAAGTTGAAATTGTGCAAGGGGACTCACTAAGAAATTGGGTAAATTAAATGAATGTCTCTAGTGGGATCACATGATCGATATTGAAATGCGGACAATTTGTGTGTTGATATCGATATGTAGCTAATGGACAAATGTCAACATGTCCCACTACTGCTGCTACTGCTGGGACACCGTCTTACATGCGAAAACTAGGAAAATAACGTTGTACATTCTGCTATTACATCTGGTGCATTTTTTGGTAAAACGTAACTTGAACAAAATTGTATCAATGTCCCACTTTGTTTGGGATATTGTCCCACAGTCGACAAATATAAAAAACAAATCTCTTAATCCATGGTTCAAATTGTGATAGAGCGTGAAAATAACAAACTTGTATCATGTCTCACGTCTTCTGGGACATATGGCGTACTCGATATCAAAATATCTCCAGAAATATGTATCTTACACACAGTACACATGCCAAGACAAAGACAAAAACGAACCAATTTGGCACATGCAACACTACAGCTGGAACACCATACATATGTAAAAATAAAACGACATGAGAAATAGGAAGAAAAGTCTTAAAGCTCTGATTGTTTACAACCGTGCAGTAGGAGTAACAAAATGTAACACACAAGCATGTCGGGAGGCTGTACAAGAGCGCTTACCAAACAAAGTGGGTACCCCTCAAAGAAATGTATACAGAGAAAGTCAGGCTCCCTCGAGCCTCGGGGCTAGAGCGCTCGCTTTCGCTCGCGTGGTCGCAGTTTCCAATCCTACCGGGATCCCACGACCTCAGATTCAAGACCCGAGTAGTTATTTTCCTATTTTTCGCACGTGGGACGGTGTCCCAGCAGTAGTGGCACATGTTGACATTTCTCCACTAGCTACATATCGATATCAACACACAAATTGTCCGCATTTCAATATCGATCATGTGATCCCACTAGAGACATTCATTTAATTTACCCAATTTCTTAGTGAGTCCCCTTGCACAATTTCAACTTGTCCTCAGTTGTTGCATCCTTATTGGTATGCAACCGTGCACAGCATATTGCGTCGGTTTGAGGGAATATTATTGGTGAATTGACTTTCATGTTCTTGACGCTAATCCTTACATTTCTGACGCTTTGAACTCACGTTTACTGAGTATGAGTGCATTTCTGGCCATTTTTCGTTACGTGTTTCCACACATGTGAATCACCCTGCTCCATCTGTTGTGGTCTACCGACACTCCAGATGTCTTTCTAGAGCATTTGAGTACAAATTCGCTAGACTTAATACTCAGAACTTCACTGTTGGCCAGCATCCGTACCTGGCGATTATGCAACCACACACAACGGGCATGAAAGTGTCCGCCATTTTGTATTTGTTCCAGATATCGACTTAATACAAACGAATTATTATTACCTGGTAGAAACCCCATCAATTCATATCCATTTAGACCAACTTTCAATTAGCAGATTATCCGGGACTCCCTACGTTCCTTTGGGGAATCCCTTGCGCGTGCATGGTAGGATTGTGAAACATGCAAAATTCAATAGAGCAGGTATGACTTCTTCAGTGAATTTTTTACCCGCCCTCTTTACGTTGGATAGTTTCCGAACTATTAGCGTCCGAAAGTCATTTTCCCACGCTTTCGGCACCTTGTAGATCTGAAACTATGTCCGATAGCCGAAAGTTCAAGAGAACTTTTTTTCTTGTCTCAGTGGGAGGATTCACCTCCCAAGAGTTGTAACACTTATTTTGCAACACCCGATATATATATATATATATATATATATATATATATATATATATATATATATATATATATATATATATATATATGTGTGTGTGTGTGTGTGTGTGTGTGTGTCAAAGTCATACCGAATACCAAGTATATATAATAATCATCAATACTGATGATTTTATCATTACAAAACATGAATTTATGGGTCTCAATCCGTAAGAGCTGTCGCAAAATTTGCTAATCGCAACGCAACACAAGAGATGCAACAAGTAATTGAAAATGCTACGTAGTGATGAGCGCAAGAGTCTTGGTCTTGCAGTTTTTGCAAGAGTCTTACATGCAAGACCAAGACCAAGACCAAGACCAAGACCAGGAATCCCGATGCAAGACCAAGACCAAGATCAAGGGTGCAAGACCAAGACCAAGACCAAGACTCTTGCGCAAGAGTCTTGCACAAGTACCGGCTCAGAGGTAGAGCAGTCACGTGTGGTTATATGCGTCCCTGGTTGGATTCTAGCTTGCGCCATGGGAACTTTTTGGTGGGCAAACACCGTGTGCGTGGGTTTTCTCGAGATTTTGATGTTTCCTCCTACTTTCTTCATTCCACTATTTCATTCATTTCTCATCATTACCGTCTCCCTTAGCCTCGATACATAATCGTGAGACGTTAAACTAGATATTTCGTTTCGTTTCAAAACATATTACTGGTGTTTTTCTTCCAAAACTAAAGAGAAATGTAGTATTGAACATTGGTAATTCCGTACACCATAGGTGTCGACTACATGGGTATGACCTTGGCTCCGAAACTCAAGCATCCGCTGGAAATTTCTAACGTCTGCTCATAAAATTATCAAAATAATATTTTCATGACATTGACAAAAACTTAGTATATGTGACTGCAAGTTTGATTTCATGGGCGGATGCTTATACGTTGAATAATTGTTTATCAATATAACTTTTAGCCTCCTTAGGTATACGGCACATCGAGGATTGAGCGATATAACATACTACAACAATAAATCCATATTATAAAATTGAAAGTGACTATGTTTGTGACTCCTAATCTCTTGAACCAGCCGATCGATCTCCATGAAATTTTCAACATAGATGGAGTTTGGGCCTGGGAGTGTTTTCATCATTTCATTTTGACGGTAAAACTTAAGGGAGTGGAGTAGGGGGAGTTATAAAATAATAAATAAAACTTAATAACTCGAACCAAATGAGCAATCTCGATCAAAGTTTTAACATAGATGAGGTTCAAGGCTGGAATGTTATATGTCAGTTCACTTTGACGGAGCAACGTTGGGTAGGGGAAGATGTACAAAAATCAATATGAATAAAAATAAAAGTGACTAAGTTTGTGACTCAATAACCCTTGAACCGATCTCAATCAAATTTTTAACATGTATGAGGTTCTTTCCTGGAACGTTTTTTTAGAGTTTGTTTCACTTTGGTGGAGAACCTAAGGATGGAGGAGGGGAAGGGGATATATATATATATATATATATATATATATATATATATATATATATATATATATATATATATATATATATATATATATATATATATATATATATATATATATATATATATAATATAACTTAATAACTCATGAACCACCCGACCGAACTCGATCTTATTTTCAACATAGATGAGGATCGGACCTGAGATGGTTTCTGTCATATCACTTTGACGGTGCAGTTTAGGGGAGAGGGAGAGGAAATATATTTAAAAATGATTGAAAATTGCCGATACTAAAATGGAATCTATAGTTTTGGAAATCACTGAGATAAACAATGATACTTCCTGTGCTGTTTAAATCAAAATTCAGCCCCGTAGCTTGGCGGAGGGGAGGGGAGATATATAAAAACGATCGAAAATGACGAATATTAGTGTCGAATCCATAGTTTTCGAGGTCGCTGAGTTGAATACTGAGACTTCCTATAACGTTTACGACCAAATTCGCCTCGTAACTTGGGGGAAAGGGAGATACATACATCTCGATGTGGAATAAAATGATCAAAAATGACCAAATATTAGTGCCGAATCCAAAGTTTTCGGGGTCTCTGACACGAACAGTGACACTTGTGATGCCGTTTAAATCCAAATTCAGCCCTGCAACTTGGGAAGGAGGAAGAGAGAGAATTATTATTATTATTATTATTATTATTATTATTATTATTATTATTATTATTATTATTATTATTATTATTATTATTATTATTATAGTTTAACCCAACGAAGTGGATACTTGATGCTAGTAATCCACATTCACAAGTGAGACTTCAAATAACTTGGAGTTTAATGCCGTTATTTTGTATATCTAATACAGGTCAACAGTATTTATATAAATTGAGTTTATACATAGACAATTGAGTCGTTTTCAGTTTTCACTCAAATTATTCTAAAATATTAAGAGGTTTGATTATAATAATTATTATTTTAATTTTCTCTCCCTCTTTTATGGTCAATATTGCTAAACATATCATCATCATCATTATAGTTATTTTGCCATTATTGGCAGGTTATTTGCTTTCACAGACAAAGTTCGACGTTCGGTGGTCCTCAGCTAGTCTCTTCGTCTTGACGTAGCAATTTTCTTTTTTTAAAAATACCTTTCTTCAACTAGTCTGCTTCGCTCTCTCCCTCTCTTTCCTTCCACAATATTCTCTAGCATGTCCCTCATAATACAGTTCCTCTTCAGTCAATACCCTAACCAGTTCCTCTTCCTCCTCTTAACAATATATAAAATTCTTTTTTGCTCCTACTGCTAATATTTCTAACATCTCATTCGTTTTCGTTCAACACAGCTATTTCTCTCCTTTTTTCTCCATGCCCATGTTTCAAAAGTTTGCAATTTTTTCATTGCGTTTGCGTAATATGAATGTTTCTTCCCCATAGAGTGCATATTGGAATAAGTAAAACAAAGTTTCAATATTTAATTGGAAGTTTGTTTAATACAAGGATTAGCTAATAGTGGTTGAAAAGAAAAATCTGATGCCTTTAGAGTATAAAAATAATTTTGCAATTCATGGTATTTCAATAATCTGTGCCGTCTGATTTTCTTTCATGCGTCTCAGGGGTACCCTCCCCAGTTTGGGAACCAGTGGAGTGTTGGATCTCAAAAAATATAAACAGATTACGAAAAGTTGTGATTTAGGCATATCTTATAAGTAGTGAAGCGTGGGCACCCATTAAAAAAATAAAGGTCATCAGCTATGTTGTACACTATCATCATACTCACACGACAGAAACATATAATGTATTTCCGTTACTACTGGTGCATTGTAGAGTTTATTATCCCTTATATTCATAGTAAAATTTACCTATGAAAAGCTTGAGATTTCTTAAATGCAAGACTTGCAAGACTCTTGCATGCAAGACCAAGACCAAGACCAAGACTGGGTGTGCAAGACCAAGACCAAGACCAAGACCAAAGGTTCCAGTGCAAGACCAAGACCAAGACTCGATGTGCAAGACCAAGACCAAGACCAAGACCACCCCGGTCTTGGTCTTGGTCTTGCATTTGCTCAAACGCCAAGTATCGGAAACTAAAACGCAAAGGTTTACAGAGTGTGGCCCACCCCAGAAGAATGTAATATCACAAGCAAATGATTTTTTTCCATAACTTGATAGTAGATGAAGCAAAAATTAATCGTACTTACCATACACTATAATTGAGCTCTTGTCCTGTTAAAGTATGATTGAACCTTCGTAAAATAAACTTGAATATTAAAAAATCTCTTGGTTTTACTAAAGATGGGAATGATCTTATACTTCCACATTCTATCATTCATTTATCCTAATTTTGTTACGCGTTATAGTTTCAAGGCCAGCGGATTGCATCATAGCATTAACTTTCTCTACTATAACGGATAGTTTTTGATACAATTTTTGATATTAATAATGAATTAAATTACATAAAAGGTTAAGCTTAATATCTTCAAATAAAACTACCTTTAATTTACTGTTTGTTGTATTGTGATATGTCCATCACATATAAAAGCATTGGAGTTTCCTCGTGCCTGTTAGAGCTTGGTTAACGGTAAGAGCTCGCTGGAAGTCGCTGTCTCGTGTAGCCCAGCTAGGCTGAAAGGGAGTTAGGTACGAATTAACCAACCAATCAACCACATAAAAGCACCATATCTAAGGAACATTCCCAACTTACATTAAGAGTCATTCCATATAAAATTAGTGCCTCTTCGTGGCCGTGTACTTTGTTTGGGTGGTTCAATGCTCGATCCCCTGTGGCTCTACTTGTCTTAGATAAAAATATGTGTATTCATTCAAATGAATAATGTTTAGTTGAAAGGAAAGCTTTGAAAGTTCGTGTATTTGTTTTTTCTGAAAATGTAACCTTTTTCTTATTTTATAAACTAAGTCTGACTTTGAGGTAGTTAGATCACGTTTTTCAACAATGCATCTGCTTCCAACAATGGTTACAAGGAAAATATAGAAGTTCCACAAATACAGTTCCCCAGGTATCTTCATAATGAGTGGTAAAACAAAGTTAATCGAATTTTTCTGATCAAAATTAATCGAATTATTTTTGATTGTTTCATAAACAATTGTTGCCTCCAACAATGAGATGATCAACAATATGGAAAATTTTACATATGCCATTGTCTGGATATTGATGTGTTTATTTTTGGTTGATTTCGGTTGAATTCATTAATTGTTCGATACCTTTATGGTTTATTTACGTATATCTTTCCATATAATAACAATAGTGACGGTAGCGCCTTCCTTTGAGCTAGAATCAAACTATTTGAAGGTACAAAACAAAATTAAGCAATATGTTCCGTCATATAGCCCTGGTACATTCATTCACGTGTTTAAATTCCCATTCAAAACACAAGTTTATGATTTCCGTCCTTAGGTTACCAATGTTCTCTCAGTAATGTTTTTCACCAAACATATAGTACATTGGAAATCTGCAGAAATTTTCTGAAATCATCATGGGTTCATATGTTTTAGAGCGCTATATTCTCCAACGTTTAATAGAGTAACTATGCTAAAAGTTCATTTCTTTTTTATTTTAAGTAAAAGAATAGTTTCATTATTATTTAACCCTGCTAATAGGTACATACTTATTTTTTGGTACACAAAGTACACTGGGATCTGGCGGACCGTGGAGAACTTTGATGATTTTACGGAAGGTTTTGAAATAATTGATGAAATCGTGTGACTGGAGTGTCCTAATATATGAGGATTATAAGTAAGCAGTTTTTTCAGAGCAGTTAAACGAATTTCTAGCGTAGAGGATTGCGAAGTACACCTATCATTGGGTTTGATTTCAAATAAACTCAACTGTACTGCAGAAGACATCTCTAAGCAATTACTTGGTTCACAACATTACAGTATATATTTAAAGAAAAATATAGCAGATACAGAAAGTGTGTATAATATTTCCGGAAGCTGAGAGCAAAAATCGAATTTACATCAGTAGGATAAAATTAATTCAAAGTATTAAATTAATTTAAAATGTGGTAGAAGTCCTACAGACCCCAGTGTATAATTGCAGGGTTAATAGCAGTGGAGATTTGATAGAGCTTATAAGCCCTTGAAGATGATTGATTAAAATAATTAAGTCAAGTTTACGAAATTCATCATAAAATATTTCATCATGTATTATCAAGTTGTAAGATAATTGTGACGTAAGCGAGTGGTAGTTTAGAAACTTAGGAAAAGATCACTACAATAATATAGACCTTAGTAGAAAATGATTAGCTGCACGAGTGTCAGTACTCTGTGACTGTACTAAGTGTATAACAAAACTATTATCAGTATACCGTATGATTCCTGTATCCTTTGATCTTACTTTTTGAGAGAGATAGAATACCGTCTTGGCTCAAGAGATTCTATTTCTGCATGAAGAAAAGATTCACGAAAGCAAACAACTAAAACATTTCCTAGATTCTGAAACTATTTAAATAATGAGAAAGATTTGTCGGTGTAATGTCCAACTCAACACAAATGTTTTCCCAGTTAGGAAGAAAGAACGCAGAATTATGAAGTAAACGATGCTGGCACGTGCCTGGCTTATCTTAGGAAACTATTTGAGCAACAATGCCAAAATACTACCCTCAGATATACCATATTTTCAGGGAATATCTCACATTTTGTTTTTCATTTATTTTCGAAGGAAGTAAATACGTATATGGCGAAGTTTACTTTCAGTGACATACTCGGAAGTCAAAAGTACATACTGTACAGAGATGTGTACTACAAACGTAATTTTATTATTATTATTATTATTTCCCAAAGTGAAGAATGACTTTCTTTGGTTCTTCAAGGAAGTTAACATAAATGATCATCATCATAAATATTCTACCATTATTGGCAGGTCATTTGCCGCAACTGAGAAGCTTCCATACTCCACGGTTTTCTGATAACCTCTTCGTCTTCACATACAATTTTTCTGTTTTGATATCGCCCATTGAGTAGTCTCCTTCACTCTTCCTTCCTTCCTACTATCATACCGTCTAGTACATCCCTCATGACACAGTTCCTTCTTAGCCAATGTTCCAACCAGTTGCTCTTCCTCTTTTTAATAATATCTAAAATTATTCTTTTTTCTCCTCACCATTTCTAACATCTCATTCAATTTCCGCTCGACTCAGGTATTTCTTTCCATTCTTCTCAACCCAACATTTCGAAAGTTTCCATACGTTTTCATGATTTTTGAGTAATGTGCATGTTTCTGCCTCATACAGTACAATACTCCACGCGAAGCATTTTATGAGTCTTTTTCTCAGGTCTTTATTCAAAGATTAATTTTGAAAGCATTTAAAATATCAACTTAGTAAAAACCATAAATGATAAGAAAATACTGTATTTAATCTTAAAAATATTTTATTTATACTTCAAGATAGGACAAATCAATATTTTGGGGGATGAGGGAGTCAGATCATTATGAGACAACATCTGCCGACGAATGTTGTAGCAAATAATTTATTAAGTTTTTTGCAGTTTTATAGGCCGTAGGAATGGTCGTTCATTTAGCTACAGTTGTTGAAGCAGGAGCAGTTGTGGTAGTTTCTGGAGCCACAGTAGTTGTAGAAGGTGGTGGTGTCTGTGTTGTGCTTGGAGTCGGTAAGTCTGTAATTGGATTGTTGTTGAGAATCTCGTCAAGAAGTCCGTCAATAGGATCCTCAATAATAGCATCAATACCATCAGGCAAAAGAAGACGGACCAAGTCTTCCAGCTGAAAAGAAAAGCTAAGCTTAGTACTGTGACCATTTACAATTTCATTGCATTAAACAATTTGAACATTTTCATTAAAGGTTTACATCCTTTTTCGAACAATATGCTATTTTTAACAAAGGAACATTACGATAAACCAAGTGGTTAGCGTTCTTGTTTGACAATCCGATGGTCCCATGTTCGAATCAGGTTGTCATCCATGCCTGACTGAAGACAAAATACTGAAGTGTTATCTTCAGATATAGCAGCTAGACAGGTTCCTTACATTTTTCTCCCTCCCTTATCACAGCATAAATTAGCCTTGAAGGTTGTTTTTAAAATGTTTACTAAGTGAACAAATATGATTCCAATTAAAATTACTTTAACTATTCATCTACTGTACTTTATGAAGTGTAAATAATATGAATATTTAACTACCAAAATCAATAATAACACTTCAACATCATAAATAACAATACATAAATAAATTATGTGTTGGTTACATTACTTATTAATTAGTTAGAGTTTTAGTTCCTTTTCAGCACTAAATTTGTGTGAAATGATATAACTTTTCCTTTTATTTGTATCAAATTTCGGGTTTTTTATTCGTATCAAATATCTCAACTAGAGACCGAACTTGCGTCCACAAGTTGAGAAAACACGTGGGTTAGGCACTTGATCACGAATTACTGAGAACACAATAATGTATACCATTGTTTCTTCAATATGAAGTAATACATTGCAAATGGACACCATCAGTGGCAGATCATAAATACAGCACGAACACGCAACTCAAAATAAAGTGACCGTTTTCTTGGAGGCTTCCAATTGATATTTTATGATAATTTGTTAACTGATAGGGTATTGGGCTCTTGAATAAATTGATGTAAGATCTCGGGTACTTCCACTTAGACACATACTTGTGGCCATATGTATACTACTGTGTTACATTCATTCGAAAACTTATGTTCAGCATTTCCTAAATATAGGCCATGGAAAATATATGTTCTTTCATCTATTTTCAATTGCAAAAATAGGACGCGAAAATACAATTTTGGCGAAATAAGCGCATAAACAGCTAGAAAACATTAATGAATTGTGAACAGTGTGAGCGAATATACAATGCAAAGTTAGCTCTTAAAATTCTATTGTGACATATGTTTGAAGAATAAGAAAGTGATGGACGATATTCTGTTGTTAGTGATGACGAATTGAATGTAGGTGATCCCCGAAGCAAATCCACGAAGCATGCGAGGTTTGCAGAGGTAGCAGCAGTGCATTTAGAGAAACTATGGATAAGTGGAGAAAGATGAATAAATTGATGCCACAAGAATTGCCATATGGTTTGCTGCTCTTACGCTACAAAAAAGAACCCATTTCAAGACCACACTCATATATGCAAAGAAAAACGAATCTTGTATGAATGAAAACAAACACTTTCTACAAGTGGTTAAATCAGTGGTGCCAGTGGTTAAGATTTTAACATGGGAAAGGTTGATTTTATATAATGAATATTCGATGAGAAAAGAATAGCTAAACAGAAGAAAATAATTTTCTCAAAATTTGTAGTGACTCGCCGAGTCAATCACGTCAAGGCAAGACCACCACTTGATACCATATTATTTTAGTAAATTTGAATCTTACCACAGGAGTCAGAAGTTCTGTAATTTCATCATTTTCACTGAGTTCAAGATGAATGGTTCCTAATTCCAGCGTATGGAAGGAGACCAATTGAGTGTTTCCTTGACTGTCTCTTGTAATCTGCAAAGAATCGAAAAATGGCAGGGCGATATTCGATATAAAGTGAGTTCAATTACTACTTTTACTACATAATACAATTTTATATCAGAAACTATTACCAGTTGTGAAAATTAGTCGATTTCCTTATTGGGGGAAAAGTCGCCCTACATTGATTTAACAAATGCTTATTATCAGTACATACTGAATTTATAACACACCTAATCAATCTTTAATCATTTATGTTCCAACTCTGGATTAAATAGTACCACTTTTAATTAATGAATAAATTCAACTTCCAGTTTCAATAGAATTCAAACCCCAGTTGAAAATTTTAAAAATTCCATGTTTAGATTTGATATGTAATGTCACTTTAAACGACCCATATTTAGATAGGTAGATATAAAGGAATCACATCACACTTACCACCAATTGAAGGATAACTCTGTCAACTATTAAGATCAAATCGAAATTTCTTTGTAGAGTGGCGAAGTCAAGATGGACGTGATAATTAGCTGTCAAGTTATTGATGATGACATCAGAGGTTACAGTGAGTACTCCATTTTGATCAATCTGCGTTACCTCACCGTTTCGGTGGATACTTTCCAAGTGGTGAACTGTGCCATTACTCAGGGAAGCGTGTCCAGGAATGGGACGGCTGAAACGATTAGATTTGTATATAAATGTGTGTGTTTTTAATTATTGTTAGTCGTACATTCATTATGGTTAAATTGTCTTTTCTTTACATCTGGGATGTTTGATCTCAGTCTCGGGCTTCGTTTTCACGTGGATGAAAGTGCTTTAGTTTTTTCTTACATTCATTCATTTATTTTGACTTTACAATCCTCTCATTTAACCCACTCGGACGTAGTTATCGTACTAAGCAAGGAGGAAGGATACAGTAGTTTGAAAAGCAAATTATTTTGTGTGTATGTGTGTGTGTGTGTGTGTGTGTGTCAATAAAGTTTAAAACTGGAGTAATTTCTACCAACTTTAGGGTGTTCAGTTAGACAGACGTCAAGATAATACAGAATATTTAATTTAACTTCAAACTCTAGTAAAAGAAGATATGACCTTGTTTAGAGATCATATTTTTCACGTAGCTTTTTCATCTTTTATTAATACATCAAAGAACCCAAGATAGTATCTTAATACAGAGATCTTATTTGGCTTTTGCCAGGGATTTGTTTCTTAAATTATGTCCTCTGGTCAATATTGTAAGACTTGTGATATAAAATTTCGAAAATGTATAAAGTAATTTTAAGAAATCGTAAAGAAAAGTACATTTACTTATTTTATATAAAGTTACTTTTCAACTTTTTAATGAATCCTTTCCACTGTATGCTTTTTCGAATATGAAATATGATCTTATTTCGATAAGTGATTAATGAATAATAAATCATTAGTGTGCGTAATGCACCATGATTACTTAAACTTTATAGCCTAATGTATTTGGTAGTGCTATACCACAAGCCTAAACTGGTTCATTTACTCTGTAGTATTTTTAGTAGCAGTTATTTTTCATATCATGAGTTAAAAACACGTTTTCTATATCAAATTAAATCATGCAAAATATTCTATTATTCTTGCTATATCACTTTTAAAAACATGTTCTCGAGAGAAAGCTGAAACATGAAGTTCTTACATCTAATATGGTAATAATCATCATCATCATCAAAGCAAAACATGATTCTACGTTGGTGTTTAATCATAGTATATGCAATATCAACATGGTTCTATAATTTTCTTTGAAAGTTCTCTGAAGAAGCAAATTATTCTGATGATGTTATGATTTCTTTTATAGAGAGAGTAGAGTTTAACGTCCCTTTCAGCAGCGAGGCTATATGAGGATTTCTTTTATAGAACGAAATTATATCAAAATACAACAATATGCTTGTAATTTATCAAATGAACAATTACAAGTGATATGTTTGTGTCACCCTAAGGGGAATACAGACAACAATATAATCAATCTGCTTCAGCAGAATAAGAAACTGTCACTTATGAGTGACAAACTTTTTAACATAATAGAAATTCGTTTTTTCTCAATTTTTCGAAAACTAAACATCACACTATAACCAAAAGCATAGCATATCATTCTGTTCAGCTCGATATGATGTATCGATTGATATATGTATCATCTTCGGAACATATTATGGGGAAGGTTTACTTCAGTATCAGTTTCAGCTCAATAGATGGCGTAGTTGTCATATAGTATTTAGGATTGAGCAAAATCACTTTCCTTCATTTTTTCAAAAACTACGCATGAGGCTTTGTACTCATCCATATCATTTGGTTCATCTTAATTAAATCTATCGATTACTGTGTCTCATTTTTCGATTATCGCTAATAATATTGTTGAATTTGAATATGAGTTGAAATAACGTGATAGAAATCAATTATTATAAGCTAATTTATACTTACTCAACTCCAATTGATCCAGCGGGCAGCTCTAGATTATCATAGCCATGACTTTCAATGCTTTCATCCAATTGGGTTAGAATGTTGTCTATGTAAGCACTTGGATCGTCCAGTATCCTTATATGGATTCCCTTGCGATCTGAAACACCAAGTTACCATATATTTTTTTAAGAGAATATGGATATCTCTATTAAATCTTAATAATTTACTATTGACTATTAAGATCTATTAAAGCAGAACTATTATATAAGTAGAACTATTAAATCTTAGTATTTTGTAAGAATTTAAACAACAAGCTAATATAGTAGTCAATATTAGAATGATTAAGTTTAGCCTTGTTTATGGTACCCTTTATCATTGTAGAAGTATTCTATTACTAGAGCAATATTAAGATGGATAAAAATGCAAATTAGAAACTTGATCCAGTTTGCTAAGAACAGAAGTAAATGGAAAACTTTAGTGAATGCGTCACTGTACCTCCGGGTTTTATAGGCCATAGAGTTAATTAATATTAATAACAATAACCATAGAATTATTAAAACTACTATTATTACTAACTCTATGGCATATGGAATCCTGAGGTTCAATGCTGGAATTATAAAAGTTCTCCATTAACTTCTATTCTTAGCAAAGTGGATCAAGTTTCCACTTTGTACCTATTTCTGGAAGATCTATCTTTATATTGGTCTTTTTACGATGAGTTTCCAGTTAAAATTTTGAAAGTTTTTCTCACTTTCTTCTATTCTAGATATATGGACTGCCCATCTGAGACTCCTGAGTCTAGACTTAATGACCCTAATAATGTTAAACTCTTACTTAAATCTTAGAAAAAAATCTTAATCTTACAAACTCTTTAGATGGTTTTAAAACAACTTCAAGTAATAAACTACGAAAAAAAAGTACTTAGTAAACTGTTTAAACTTGAATATGACAAATCAAGGAATTCTGATTCAAATCACCGGTTCTTTAACTATTTCCGAATATCTGTGGTTCGAATCTAACATTAAACTGAAGGTTTACGTCTCATATACCATCATTGTTGAAAAGGAATAGAACTCTTCGCGAAACAAATACTTCCTTAATTGATTAATCATAGGAATAGAAGATGCTATAAAGCATCTAAGCTAATTATTTCCTATATACAGAATACAAAGTGCAACACATGAAAGTTGTTACTTAGCGACAATGTACATCCAAACAGACACTGTCAAGTGAAAATTTTGTCATGTTATCTCTCTAGTTTGGCACTAATAACAATTTGACTTTTATGAAAAAATTAAGAAAACTCTCACTAGGATTTGTTGAAGTTATATTGATTTACAAGGATCTCGAAAGACAATGTTTCGAAATTAGTATGTGAAGATATGAAATTTTTAATAAAGGTCAAATTTGTGGACTGACGACTATTAACTTATAGTATCCGAAAACAGTAGAAAACTCGTTAGGCCAATATCCAAGACAAAAATTTAGTTCAGTGTTTGAATTTCCGTCTCACCCTTATGTTGTTAAATGTTTCTAAATAAATTTGCCTACAATCAGAGCCAGTTAGTTAGATAGAGGATACGCATTTTGAGACGGTAGATTTGATCTATTCATGAAAATGGTTAGGCCTTCAATTTACCAAAACTCAGGACCTATCTAGGTTTCTGTATGAACTATCACTGTGCAAAATTTGTGTCGATCATTTCAGACATTTACGCACATAGTAGACTTGAAAAAAAGGCAAAGTGACCTTATAACTTTGTCTAATTTCAGCACAACAATAATAATTTTACAGTAAGTTTCTTACTTACAATATGGAGTTGCTGCAACTGTTGAGAAGGCAGCTAAAGCCAGGAAAAGGATAGTTCGAGACATGATGCTGAATGCGTAAAGACGATTCTTCGTGTCTATAGAGAGATGATGTGATGCTGTAGTAACAAAAGGATTGCCTTTATATACTAAATTAAATTGTTGTCAAAACTGGGAGTTCTCACAAAATACTTCAATCCAATAAAAATAGCAATATCAAAACGGATCTTTGATCCCTTATCACTTATATCAAAAGTCAAAATAATGAATCAATTTGTAATTAATCTTATTGATGGTCTGTTTCTAAATGACCCAAAAAGATTGAAAACAATTCATAACACCATCGATTAAGGAAATTGTACAAGAATAATGTTATCGTTACTTATCGGAATAGATAACTTACTCTTGAGCCTAAGAGTTTATCTTACTATAGCCTATATTTTGACATCCTTAATCGAAACATGTCAACTTTTATTTCATGGAATTGTTATCATCAAGTATCAAACCTATGAAATAGGCTGTTTACTATTACTCAAAGAACCTTTGGTGCAATTAGCAACATTATTAAATCTATCTCCAAGTGAGAAAGTTTTGAATGAAAAACATTTTGAAGGTTGTCACTATAATATTGTAGCCTTGGATACAAATTCTGCATAAATGACGTTTTCGGCAAACAATTTTTCATGGTTGTGGAAATGCTCTACGATTGCAAGGTTTAATTCTACACAATTTATAATGAAAAATTCGTGTGATTGCAAATGTATAACATACAAGCAACAACAAATAGAAGTGTCCGTTCTTCGCACGGGAAGAGCTTTCTTGGCTAAACGGTTCGCATACATGTCTTTAACGTGAGTGAGCCAGGTTCGATTCCTGGCGGGAGCTCATGTGGTTCGGATCCCACGTTAAGTTGTAAGTCCACGTCTCATATAGCTCCGCTGCTGAAAGAGACGTCAAATTGAAAAACAAATCTTCGCGTGGGAAGAATAAGATTTAATGAATATAAAACGGGAAATTAAATATTATAGAATTTAAATATTCACTTACTTTTAATTAGAACTTTAAATGCCAAATTGCATGTCCCTTACTTACAGAGATTGGTAAGATACTCTATTAAAAAAAAAAAAAAAACTTTAACTCTTCTCTTACAACACTATTTAATAATAATAATAATAATAATAATAATAATAATAATAATAATAATAATAATAATAATAATAATAATAATAATAATAATAATAATAATAATAATAATAAAGTCTTGCTTTCGTGAGAAAAGAAGTCCAAATTTCATCTTTTTAGCTATTTTATTGTGGCCTGGGCATTGATGAGTGTCTTTTACTCTTTTAGACAATATTACAGTGTCCAATATACAATGCAACCGCCAGTTTGGGACAGTAGAACTTTTGAACCTAAAGCGATACATAAATAATGGTTACTCCAAAATGAAGCTTTGTTCATGCATATATTTTTTTAACTAGGAAGCAACGATTGAAGTACACTAGGAACCACACAGTGTTGCCAGATGTAACCGAAGGTCTAAATCACTTTCTTTATTATTATTATTATTATTATTATTATTATTATTATTATTATTATTATTATTATTATTATTATTATTATTATTATTATTATTATTATTATTATTATTATTTTACAAAACACCTAATTGACTCATAACTCATACGTATAGATGTTCTGTCGTTAATTTTCAGTGTGTTTAGTTGGAGTAGCTTGCAAAGTATAGAGCAGAAAAAATAATTTTTCATTTCAACCGATAACTAATCGGATAAGGCCTCTGTAAGGGGGGAATTAGGGAAATCGTAATTTTCATAAATCACCACTCTGAATTGACAAAATTGCTGATGTTTCAGTGCATCAAAAAGTGTGTTAAGGACCTGTCTACATTATGCAATTCCTGAAAACAATGAAAAAGAAACTTTGAAATTATCATGACAAAACTTTTACTTACATGCACCCGGCAACACTGCTACTATCATGAAACGAGTTACCAGCTCTACAGCGATGCTGAAAATGCCCCTGTTTTGATTCGAACACTGGTTCACACGTTTCACCATGGTGGCAGCAACTTTACGAAGAGTAGAAGTGTTAATGTTCTCAATGCCACTGCGAGTGTTCGTTTCTAGGTCTTGTATAGTTCGAGAATTGTTCTTGTATACCTCTTGCTTTAACTAGCCCCATAGAAATGAATAGCAATGTTATCGGGTGCATGTAAGTAAAAGTTTTATCATGATAATTTCAACGTTTCCTTTTCGTTGTTTTCAGGAATTGCATAATGTACACAGGCCCTTAACACACCTTTTGATGCACTGAAACATCAGCAATGTTGCCAGTTCAAAGTGTCAATTTATGAAAACTACGACTTCCCTAGTTCCCCCTACAGAGGCCTCATCCGATTAGTTATCGGTTGAAATGAACTTTCTTTTCTGCTCCATAGTTTACAATCTACTCCAACTAAACAAACTGAAAATTAACGACAGAACATCCATACCTATGAGTTATGAGTCAATTTACATGTTTATTAAAAAAAAAAAAAAAAATTTACACCTTCGGTTACATCGGGCAATACTGTGCGGTACCTAGTGTACTTCAATCATTGCTTCCTAGTTTTAAAATATATGCATGAACAAAGCTTCATTTTGGTATAACGTTATTTGTGTATCGCTTCAGGTTCAAAAGTTCTAATATCCGAAAGTCCGGGTTGCATTGTATATTGGACACCCTGTATTTGTTTGTTGAAGTTTATCATCCCTTTTCAACACCGAGGCTATACGAGACTTGGAACTATGGCTTACAGTGGAATCTGAACTACCATAATCCATTCGAATTTCAATGCTCTTCCATCGGAAGTCCAATCCGGAACCACGTACATAAAACCGCACGTTAAATACTAGACCAGCAGGAAGGATTTTATACAATATTGTACAGACAACATTTATATTCATTCTTTTCAGATTTATTTTTAAAAAGAAGTCTTGTCTGACATCCCTAAACATCAAGGTAGCTCTAGAATAGAAAGTTTGTAAACCCCTCAACTGAGAGCTGCTTTTGGAGCCTCCCTTAGTTAAAAAAAAAAAAAAAAAAAAAAAAAAAAAAGGAAAAGGGCGAAGCAGCCTGGATATATATATAGTTTATATAGATCGATTTTAATGACTAAGAAAGTTGTCTTGACAGCGATAGTGAATTACCATTTCCACTAGAGATTCTACACCGGTGATATAATATTAAAACAATTATACAGGGTGTTTCAAAACAACACCGACAACGTTTGGGAGGTGATTCCTGACACCAAGAAAAGACAAAAAGTATAGACCAACTCAGGTGCGCAAATGCTTCTTTCGGAGTTATAGCCTGCCGAAAACACGAAAAAAATGAACTTTAAAGGTCCATAGCTCCAAAACAATGGGACCTACTGTAGTCGGAGCAAGACTTTATTTAGGAACTTTATGTCCCCTATCCAAATATCCATGTTTCAGAATCCTGCAGTACTTTCGCAACAATATTTATAGATGTAGTTTGTGAGTACCGTCAGTTGGGGTGGCTTTGACACCTGGGGTAGTGTTGTAAATAGAAAAAAAAAACGGTTCGTATTTTTTCAGAAATGTACGTTTTTTTTAGGAAAAAAAAACATTGCCTCTCGTTTTTTTTCTAAATTTCGTTTTTTTTTTAAATAGTCATTTGTAATGCATCTTACGTCTATTTAAGTATGAAATATTTTTATGTAGGTGTAATCATCGTAAAATGCAACATAAATTAAATGCTAGATACTGATACGCTACAAATGTTTTACAATTTACATGAATACCATACCTATTAACAATTCGGGTTTCAGCAGTTTTCATCAATATCAACTAAGATATAAAAGTAGAAATGAAATTTTGTTCTTTCGTGAGAGCAGGCCTTTAATAAGTACGAAAATAATGTCACGAACAGTATAAAATTCCAATAACTTGTCTAAAGGTAAAAACTAACACTAATTTGCCTAATAGTATTTTTCTAAATGTCATATATAAATAATTTGTCGACTAAATATATATGATATGCAGAGCCGGCTCTACCATATATGCAACATGTGCATTTGCGTAGAGTCGCAAGCTTGGATGGTCTGGCAAAATCTGTCATAAGTATATTATTTAAATTAAATATTTCTTGTTGGAAACGGACTTCATGATGATGGTAGTTACATTTACTAAGCTGGCCTTCTATTTGAATACTACATTCATAAATTATGTTTAGGTTGCATTAGTTTAAGCCACATGGACAATGCTAAAGCAAATGGTCGAATAAATCCGAGCACAAATTGCTTGATTGTTGTCAAATGCAAGAATTCAATTCTCGAATAGTAGTGAATATCTGTTCCATTTAGTAAGTTATCACAGTTTTGATATGAAACTAGTTTTGTTTTTGTCAGAAACAAGTTCCTTATCATTGAAGATAGAAACAAGTTTTTTTTTTTTTTTTTTTTTAAAGTTAGATGTAGAAGAAAAATCAAGAAATAAAGGTAAAAGAGCTAGTTGCACTGGAATTGCAAACTGATACATCGAGATTGATGCTCGATAGTGAATTCTATAAAAAGGATTACCAACTTTCCTCTGCAGGTGTGTTTGCTTTATCTTTCACTAACATAATAGATTATGTTTCTACATTCATAAATTAACTACATTCATAAATTATGTTTAGGTTGCATTAGTTTAAGCCACATGGACAATGCTAAAGCAAATGGTCGAATAAATCCGAGCACAAATTGCTTGATTGTTGTCAAATGCAAGAATTCAATTCTCGAATAGTAGTGAATATCTGTTCCATTTAGTAAGTTATCACAGTTTTGATATGAAACTAGTCTTGTTTTTGTCAGAAACAAGTTCCTTATCATTGAAGATAGAAACAAGTTTTTTTTTTTTTTTTAAAGTTAGATGTAGAAGAAAAATCAAGAAATAAAGGTAAAAGAGCTAGTTGCACTGGAATTGCAAACTGATACATTGAGATTGATGCTCGATAGTGAATTCTATAAAAAGGATTACCAACTTTCCTCTGCAGGTGTGTTTGCTTTATCTTTCACTAACATAATAGATTAATATTTAAAGAAAAAAAGACACAACGTGATTGCATTTTTAGTAAGTATTTAAGCCTTTCTGAGTGCAACTGCACTTACCCTCTCCTTCGTTGTTCATGCTGGAGTAGCATACTTAAAATCATGACTTTTAAGATTTGTTCTTTCTGGAGAAAGGGGGAGGCGGCAAATTATGCCATTGCTCGAGGCGACAAATTGACTAGGACCGGCCCTGATGATATGTATATAAAAGACATGAATATAGGATGACTCAATTTGAAGTAATGTAGGGTGTTTCAAAATTAATATTAGGGGTTTGAAACTTTGTAGTATCTATGACAATTAACTTACAATTATAAATATTATATCAAATGAAAGAGCAACTCTGTTTTGTACGCACGCATGTACATGCATTGTTTCTTCTGTCTGCCGTTAGAAAGAGCAAGTAGCAAAGATGGAGACTATAGAGCAGAAAGCTTTTTGTGTTTTAATAAAGACTGAATCTGTACAGTGCAACCGTCTGTGTGAAGAATATTAAGGAGACGCTTGCAACTAAGTCTTTATCGTTTGCAGTTGCTACAGGTCTAAAGCCTACAGACTACGGTTTACGCGCCCATTTCGCAAGTGAAATATTCCTGCATAACAATGAAGATTTTCTGGATCGTGTCGTCTTCAGTGATAAATTGACCTTTCACCTAAGAGTTAATGTGAACACTCATAATGTTTGCATCTGGCCGTCAGCAAATCCTCAGGAGATGGTACAGTTGGAATGAGACTCCCCTAAATTGAATGTGTTTTGTGCCATATGGCGGGAAGTTTATGGGCCTTTCTCCCCTATCGACTAGATGTGTGCCGTGTGACGAATGAATCTCACATTGAACACTTGTAGCAAAGACTGATTGAGGTGCTCTTTTACTTAATGCATTGCTTATAATTGTACGTAAAATGTAATAAGTACTACGAAGACTTAAATCCCGATATTCATTTTGAAACACTCTGCATTTCTCACCAACAGTGTTGGAACTAAGATGTAAAAAGGAGAGAAAATTTTCCTTATAAAGTTATTACAACGATATTATTATTAGTCGAGACTATAAGTACAACAACAACACGAGTTAGTAGTCAAAAAAATGTAATCAAATGTACACTCGGTGGCCCAGGAGGCCAAAGTGGCACATACGGGTGTGTCACTTTTTTAATCCGCTCCTGTGTGGACACTAATTAGGATATCGGGATATTATTCTTGCCAAATATGGTTGGACCATAGTTTATCATATTAATTTCTTTTTCTTCTGGTGTCGAATTTCCTTCTCAAATTTCACCCCAATCAAAAATTCGAGAATTTTCTAATTTCGAATTTCCTTTACTACTTTTTTCCCTATAGCTTCCTTCGTTGTAGAAAGACATTCTTAAGACTTGCCAGGTAGATGCCTAGGATGGATACCTAATTGTTGACATCAATTGGGCGTGCCTGCGCGCAGTGTTGCCAATTAGGGAAATTAAAATTCTCCTATATTTGGGCAAAAAATCAGAAATTTTTGTTTACAAATCCGTACCTATAAGTCCGAGTGCAAGTCAACTTACGCCAATCGAACATTTGTCCTTACTTAACAAACGCAAGTACAGATGGTTACAATGGGGTAATTAGGGGGCGCACGTAAAATTCGTATTTAGGTTCTAACCCTTGATTTTTCTAGTTTTTTCCTACTTTTCTGTTTACCGTAATATATTTTTGGTAAGTAGAAACTTTATTCCTTAAATATCGCCATAATACTTGTAGGATATATTAGTGGTGTACCAATGTTTAATTTAAGATAGTTTGCGTCTGTCTGGTAGGAGTGTTGCCAGCTACAGAAAATTTTAATTCCAGATTTTAGGGGGAAATTTTGGAAAAAATATGTTTTATCTCTATTATTTCCCTCTTGTAGGCTATATCGGAACAAACGTACCAGTATCTGGAAGTCTCGTCTTTGCTCTACACAACGCACTATAGAAAGTTTCAATAGGATAATTAGGGGAAGTACAGTTGAGATTTACAGTAGACTTTGTTCTCTAATTGGAAAGATAACTGTGATTTTTTTAAAGGTAGAATGATATATTTTTATTGACATGCTTACTTTATTAGATATCGTCACAATACTTGTAGGGTATATTAGAGAGATACCAAAGCTTATTTTAAGATAGTTTGTGTGTGTCTGATAGTAGTGTTGCCAGCTACAGAAAATTTTAATTCCAGATTTTAGGGGCAAATTTTGAAAAAAATTCCCTTTTTTATTTCTATTATTTCCTTCTTGTTGGCTACATTCGAACAAACGTACCAGTATCTAAGAGCCTCATCCTTAGCCTACACAGCGCACCATAAAAAGTTTCACTAGAATAATCAGGGGAAGTACAGTTGAGGTTTATAATAAACTATGTTCTAGAAATGATAAGAAAACTGTGAATTTCTGAGGTAGAATGAGATTTTTTTTTTTAAATTTCATGCTTACTTTGTTATATATCGCCATGATACTTGTAGGATATATTTTTGGAGTACTACGGTTTATTTTCAGATAGTTTTCGTCTTTCTGATGGCAGCGTTTCCACCCTAAACAATTAATTTCCGCTATTAGGGGAAAAATTCGGAAAATTTCCCCTTTCCCTCTATTATTACGCTATTACTGGCTACATTGAAACTAACGTACCACTACCTGAAAGCTTCCTCTTTGCCCTACAGAACGCACCATAAAAAGTTTCAATAGGATAATTAGAGAAGCTGTAGCCCGGCATATTTGATTTTATCTTCTGAGGCGTAAAAAGTGTCAAAATTTCATGTGTACGACAGAATTTTTTCTTTCCCTCTTTGAATGAAAGCCAGCGACTTCAGGATTTCACTGTACCTTGTCAACACACCAAAGATTTGTTTAGGTGACTTGAAGCCATATAGCAGGAATGGTGCTAGATACAAAAAATTTTGAAATTCGGTCAGGGAATTTTCGTAAATTTTCACCCCTACATTTCCCTCAATAATTTCCTACCCGTTGGCAACACTGCAATGCAACTTACACCACAAAATAGCCACACCCATTTTCTAAAAAACAAGGCCTTAACCATATCAATCGAATGAATAGTTTTTGAGCAATAAGTCACTAGCTGGAAATGTAGGAAAACGCCAAAAATGACCTGGGGCCGAAAGGAAAAATCACACAATTTTGCTCGTATAGGTACAAAGAAACAAACTATTTGTAAGGTTCGAGGGCTTCGACTCAAGTTCTGTTGATTATTTCGATAATCTGCAACATAAATCAATAAATAATAGTTGCCAGAAAAAAAACAGACATTTGAAAAAAAACATGAAAAAGAACGATGTTTTTTATTGAAAAAAAAACTTCACAGAAAAAAACCGTTTTTTTACAACACTAACCTGGGGTGATTTTGGCAGATTTACCAAAAAGGTATTCAGTTATTTTTACTCCCAAACACGACATAGTTTTAGCACTTAGACTCAGCAAGTGCAAAAATTATGCTGTGTTTGGGAGTAAAAGTAATTGAATACCTTTTTTTGGGGGGAGGGGATAAAGGTGCTAATGTCACCCCAGATGCTAAAACCACCCCAAATGACGTTACTTCAAATTATATGCCTGCAGACAATCTGCCTCTATTAAAAATGTTGCGTGAGTACTTTAGGATTCTGAAACATGGATTTTTGAATAGGGCACGTTAGCTCCTAAATGAAGTCTTGACCCGACCACGGTAGGTCCTATAGTTTTTGAGCTATGGACTTTAAAGGTAATTTTTTCATGTTTTTGGCAGGCTATAACTCCGAAAGGTATATTTTGTGCACCCAGGTTGGTCTATACTTTTTGTCTTGTCTTGGTGTGAGGAATCACCTCCCAAACGTTGTCGGTGTTGTTTTGAAACACCCTGTATATAGTATACCGGGTGTTTCAGACGGAACACCCACTGCTTATAAATCGCAAACGGTTGAAGATAAAAGAATGAAACAAAATGAGAGATGCGAAAATGTCTAATGGCGCATGACATGGAAGGTCTTTACTACTCCACAGGAACCGCTACCATTGTGCCCCAGGGGTCACCCGAATATTTTTAGTAGCAAAGTATCCCCCACATGAAAGCTTTTTCGACGGCCGCGGTGGCTCAGTGGTAGAGCGCCTGGTGTTTGGTATTTGGGATCCCTGGTTCGATCCCAGCTCGCGCCATGTGGGCGTTGTGGTGGACAAACACCTTGTGCATGGTTTTCTCGAGGTTCTCCTGTTTCCTTCCACTTTCTTCATTCCACCATTTCACTCATTTCACATCATCACCGTCTTCTTTAGCCTAGACGACATAATCGTGGGACGTAAAACTTAAATGTTTTATTTCATGAAAACCTTTTCCTCCCAAAATGGTGTTTTTCCATGATCTTTCTGATAGCGCAAATCAGTGATGGCCAAATTATAACGCACTGCGGCCAGCACAAAATAAGAATTATACTTGGAGACCATTCCTCACACCCCATCTAGGCGATGGTTCACTGAATTTGAACCTCAAATATTTTCTGTGCCTTTACCGAATAAATTCAAGTTTCATATCGTTACTTTCAAAGTTCGTAGCTCTGCTTCTAATTGGCCTAGACATATTTAAAAAAATATATATAATACCTTGAATATTCTATTTCTTGTTTAATGTGTCTAGGCTAGCTTGACCTAATCGCCAACTAGAAAAAACGGGACAACTTTTTACTTTTGGAGAGGTTGTCCCCTAAATATACATTTTTGCTTCTCCGTTCTCTCTCTCTCTGTCTGTATCTCTCACATAAAAGGGCAAATTTACACTTTCTCGTTTTAAAACCTATTGAAAAGGTTGTGGAATTAATTTTAAAAAAACAAGTAACTCTCAGCAACTAACAAAAAATGAAATTTTGAAAACATTACAAAATTTTGAAAACATTACATATGAAACATTTATCAATATCTGTCAATCAACAAAATCTGTCACCGACAGAATTTATAACGAACTAGTCTCAGTATCAAATTCCAACTCCCTTTATTTGGTTTTTCTTACTTTTAAACATTATTTCACTTACAACTAGTTTTCTTTTTACTTTCACTTTTGTAGTTCTATACTTTTGTTCTTTGATAGGAGAACAATAGAAAGAAATGCAGAGATCTTATTAAACGCTTGCAGGGACATGGGTTTAGAAGTAAATGCAGAGAAAACTAAATGCATGGAAGTGTGTCGGGACCGGAATACAGCAAATTATGAATGCATTAAAATATTAAATAATACTTTTGATAAAGTGGATAGTTTCAAATACCTAGGTTCAATATTAACCGAGGAAAATCATATTCACGGAGAAATTAAATGTCGACTAAAAGCAGGGAATTCGTGTTACTATTCGGTTCAAAATCTCTTGTCGTCGCGAATTCTGTCGAGGAATTTGAAGCTTAAAATATACAAAACGATAATCATGCCTGTTGTTTTGTATGGCTGCGAAACATGGTCACTTACTCTGAGGGAAGAACATAGACTGAAAGTATTTGAGAACAAGATCCTGAGACGAATATTCGGACCCAAGAGGAACGGGAATGGGGAATGGCGGAAACTTCATAACGAGGAACTACATAATTTATATGGTTTACCCAACATTGTTAGGGTCGTCAAGTCTAGGAGGCTTAGGTGGGCGGGTCATGTAGCTAGAATGGAAGAAAGTAGAAATGCTTTCAAAGTCTTGACTGGAAGACCAATCAGAAAACGACCATTAGGAAGACCTAAGCGCAGATGGGAGGACAATATTAAGATGGATCTCGCAGAAATTGGAATACAAAGTAGAAACTGGATGCAGTTAGCTAAGGATAGAAGTCAGTGGAGAGCTTTTGTGAACGCGGCATTGAACCTCCGGGTTCCATAGGCCATAGAGTTAGTTAGTTAGTTATACTTTTGTTCTCCCTTTCACTATCAAGTTAAATCACGGAAACACTGTACTGTACTGATGACAGCCCCTCAGTCTTCCACCGCCCGAAACAGAGAGTAAAAACAATTTGTTTTTCATAAGACTTTCAGCCCCTTGCACTGTTGTCTGCGGAGTGGGAGTCTTGGAGGGGGAGGCCTAGGAGGGAAAATAGTGCAGCCACCACATCCAATATCGCAAACGTCGTAATGACGTTGCTCAGTAATTAGACATATTCCAATATAATCACATAGTTTGGAAAATAATATAAATTAGGAAACTTTAGATTGGAAAGTTTTTTTTGTACCCAATGTACGTAAATAATGGACATTTTGGCGTCCCGGAAAAATTTTTCGGGACACCGGGAATGATAGTGAAAAAACTGGACAATCCCGTTTTTACGGAACGGTTGGTCACCCTAGTCTAGGCCAATTAGAAGCTGAGCTACGAACTTTAAAAGTAACGATATGAAACTTGCATTTTTCTAAAAATTGGCAAGGTACCGAGGACCTTACTTTGCAGAATGGGTGTTGTAACCAACATGTAAAAGATAGTATTTCAATAAATAAAAGTCAACTACATTTTTCCTGTTACGTGTCGCGCGGGCAATTCGGGTATCACTGATGTAAATAATAACATACTTTGCTATTTAAAATTTTCAGATGATCGCCCAGGGCCCCATGATAAGGGGTTCTGTGGGGCAAGTGGAGTGCCTCATTTGATGCATCTAGTGATACCTCACTATTTGTTTAATTCTTTCAACTCCAGTCGTCACTGATTTAATATCACGGAACGTTTCATCTGAGACATCTGATGTATCTACATGGTGGGGTTGAATTTACTATTATACTCTTTTCTAATTATTCTGCAGGAGGATTGCAAATTTCACTAAGATAGTAGATCAGAAGTAAGATGACCCTTTCTTTCCGTGCTTCAAGAAGGTACGAGAAGTATTCCAAAAGTAAGGTCAGTCGACATATAGTGAAATGGAGGTAGGCCGGAATACAATTTCATGCGTGCAGCGCCAACGACGAAGCCACTCCAGTGGTTGTCTTGATTCAGTAGGAGTTTGGCAGTCGTGGAAGGCAGGTCGCAATGGCCATGAGATTTGTTTCTCCCGCTAGTTGTGAAGTGCGCGGTGTGATACGATATTTGCTTGCAAAAGGAACTTTTGCTGCTGATGTCCATCTAGAGTTGTGCCTAGTGTATGGACCTACAGTAATGAGTGCAGGAAAGGTTCACGAATTTTGTCGCGACTTTCTACATGAACGTCCCAACGTGCACGATGAATACTGGAGTGGCAGACCTAGTGCTCAGACCGATGACCTCGTGGAGCAAGTGAATCAAAAACTACGAAATGATCACCGATTGACGACAGAAACGCTTGGATAACACAAATTAAGTGCAAGGTGGGTGCCAAAAATGCTAACGGAGCAGCAGAAAGAGCAATGAATGTGGTGCCTGACAGTTTTTGCATCGCTATTGACAACAGGGAGATGATTTGTTTTCCTACATTGTGACGGGTGACGAGATATGGATCTCGTACACCAACGCCGAATCCAAACAGTCCATGCAGTGATGCCACTCAGGTTCCCCCAAACCAAAAAAATTTAAGCAATCGCCACACTCGAATCAAAAACTGATGGCTACAATCTTTTAAGACGACATGAGCGTCCTGTTGGTTGATTTCTTGGAACGTGAGACAACAGTTACAGTTGACGTGTACTGAGACAGGCCCACCAAACTGCGACGTGCGATTCAAAATCCGGGAAACTCGTCCAGAGTCATCCTCATTCACGACAACGCTCGTCCTCATACTGCTGCTGTCGTCCAGAAGAAAATTCAAGATTTTCCTTGGGACCTACAGTGCTGGAAGTTGGTATACGGACGTGAAAATAAAAGAAGGAAGGCAAGAATGTCGAACATGGATAAAGATAATATATTTACAAAGTAGCATTGTAGCCTGGTTAAAATCAAAGGCATATTGTTTGCTCATACGTCACTGGGAAGCAATGTTTACACAAAAATATAAATTAGACCATTTTCGGGTGGAAATTAATATAAAGGCACCTATTGTTTTTGACAAAAAATAAAAATACAATGCACGGTACAGAATGGAAAATAGACTTTCAGTACTTGATTGACCCTCCTTTCTTCTGAATGACTTGGAGTATATCCTTCGGCATTGTGTTTATGAGATCTGTTAGTTGTTGCAGTGGAATCGCTGACCACTCTTCTTGTATCGCGTTTTTCAACTCAGCAATCATCCCAAATTGCTATCCATTGCGATAAATATTTAGTGCAAGGATGCCCCATAGGTTTTTTTTTATCGGCTTATGCTCGGCATAACGTAACATGGCCCGGTGCTTTTGAGCACCTTGTATATTGGAAGGGAAATTTTAATTTTATTTAGAATGTCAGAAAAACATGTTTTATTTTGTAGTAGGAAACTGTAGGTCGCAAATTTTGCGTAATTTCAGTTAAGTAAATCGTTTCAACGAATATTACATGAAGAATATATGATTAGTAATTATATTTTGTATATTTTACGTATTTATCCAAAAATATAACATTATTTTAGAAAATAAGTGTATATTCTAGCTTTTTCAATGATTTTCAGTTTATTTTTATAGATATTTCGGCATAGGGAATCTTCACAAGAAAGCTAAAATTTTAATTTCGTAAATCTTCTTCAAAATTCCAAATTAAGAAAGTCAGCCATAATTTCTTCTTGGTGCATCTCTTTGTTTTCGAAGTAAATTATTTGATTGGATAATCCGCAATCACAGCTGCGGCTGAGATTTCGGCTTTCTTTGATCTTCGCACAGAAGCCTATCATCCGATAGTTACGTCACGATTATCTTCCAATTAGGGATCATCTTCCTGTTATTCATTGTCTTACATCTTCAGCCATTATAGGATAAGGACGTACAGTGTTCGTCGTCTGTAGAAATTGTGAAATAATTAGTCTTTATTTTAAAACTGTGGTTTATTCTTAGTTTTGGTCTTGCATCTTCAGCCATTATAGGACAAGGACGTGCAGTGTTCGTCGTCTGTAGAAATTGTGAAATAATTAGTTTTTATTTTAAAACTGTGGTTTATTCTTAGTTTTGGTCTTGCATCAACTACAGCTATAGGATATGGACGTGCAGTGTTTGACGTCTGTATTAATTTGTTGAGATAATTTAAAACAGTGATTTATTCATTGTCTTACATCTTCAGCCATTACAGGAGACAGGCGTACAGTGGTCGTCGTCTGTAGAAATTGAGGAAAAATTAGTCCTTATTTTAAAACTGTGATTAATTCTTCGTTTTGTCTTGTATCAGAAATTATCAACGGAGATAGACGTGCTGTGTTCGGTGTTTGAACGAAATTGTTAAATAAGTATTATTCTAAACTGTGAGGTGACTTACGTTTTGTATCAGTGATATTCTTATGGAATGTGCTTACTGGTATGGAATGAGCTTATTGAAAGTTTGATGTTCTCGATCAGCGAGAGAACGTAAGAGAAGCTGAAGGAGACGGTGACAAAACGTAAATCTTGAGTTGGTGTGTTAGCATCGGAGAAGAAGAAGTTGAGTGACGCTCAATGGCCACTTAGAACGGTACTACAGTTATCGGTATCTGTAAACTTTTTTGGAATCCACGAGTTAAGAATCTCCAAGGAGATTCTCGTGGCATAACTTTATCGCAAAACGTTTTTTTTTATATCAGGCTATTCAGCGGTTGAAGGAATGGATTCAAGTAAGTAGGAAACCAGTGTAAAAATTAATCCAGGTATTGGCAACTTCAAAATTCCTTGTCTTGGCAGAACAAGTGTGTGTGATTTTCCCTTTTGTGCATGTGTGAAATTTACAACATGATGTGTTAAGTGCATTAAGTTTTCCCTCAACGCCGCACACATGCAGATTTGGCCAATGTGACATCGTGATTTCATTCAATGGGGGGGGGGGAGAAAGCTAGATTATCTTAGCACAGAGCGATTGTCGCAATAACAAGAAAATGTGTGTACCACACACACGTTTTCCCCCAGTGAGGAAAAGATGTTTAGATTCCCTGAAATCTTGAAATTATTCGTTTTCGGTAATACTGCTCGAAATTTTAAATTTTTATATTTTGGCATGTTTTCTTTGGTTTTAAGAAAAATGATTCTAAATGATAATTTTTGGAAGTAAGTGTCAGATTCACGGCTACAGTCAAGTGCAAGGGTACATGAATTTTGCGTACCGGTAACAGGAAACTTTCGTCAATAGGCTAAACTTCCGTGATATTCTATTCTGATACCCATCAAGTTTTAGAAATTTCAATTTTAATGATTAATAGTAGATACTTTTTTTTTTTTTTTAAAAAAAAAAGAACTCAGAATTTCAGAGCGACACTGAAGTAAGTAACCACTGCGTCTTCGATTCTGACGTGGTAGCGAAACAAAATATAAATACGTAAATGAGGATGGTGCTTCATAAAATATATGTGTGACTTTTCTTTCTTGTTTAGGTTAAGTTAGTGTAGCTAGGTTAGAATAGGGATTTTAGGTTTAAGTTGTGTCAATATATTATATGAGTGTCTACCTGTGCTAGATTGTCCAGTGGGTCCGAGCTGTAAGAGAGGTAGCGAAGAGCGTAAATCCTCTATGCCGGCCACAATCTCAGTGCACAGCGGATATTGAGCACCAAAAGAAAGTGAAAGTAGCTAACCACAACTTTATGCAGTGAAGTTTATTTTTTCCAATAATGTAGTGTATTTGTAATGTGTCATTTTCATTTGTCTTCTTGTGTCGATTTAATGTGAATGTTTTGGAGAGTCAAGAATATTAAATGAATATGAATATTTTAGGAATATATGTGGAAAATTAAATAATGTTCGGCTCTGAAAGTTGAAGAAATCGATGTTAGTTTTCTCGGATGGGTATGTCAGTCAAGTGTAAAGATTTTTTTCCCTTAAATTTCTTGTCCAATCCTTTTCATGAATATTGTCGAATAAAATTTACTAGCCGTGAAAACATCTTTCTTTTCAAGCACAGAATATAATTATCTTGTAGTTTTAAGAAGTAGTAGAAATCTTGAGTTACAGTTATGTTTTGGATATTTAATGTGAAACATGATCAAAGTAAAGAGCAGTACGTACACAATAAGTTGACTAGGGAAAAGAAATAGCTGTGAATCAAGGAAGAGACTTTCCTTAGTGTGACCGGGGTTGAAAACAACCGAATCTGTAGAAATTTTCTCATTTTATCAGTTTTAAATCGAAATCTCAGTTTGGATTTTTTTAAGTTGCAAAATTCCGTTTTCGAGATTCGTAAGATTTTTTTTCTTTTTCCCAGATAGGGCTTTTACAGACAACATTAAGATCTTCATTGTGCTCATTGCCAGCTCCACTCGTAGGTCGATGTCCTGTGTCTGTAGTCGTGGTTCACAACCTATTTCCGGATGGGATGTGGATAGTGCACTGCAGGCCTGGATACCGGGCTGTGAGTTGAGATGGAGGAGATTTTGGAATCTTTACACTTTCGGGCAAGATTTGAGTTCTATTTTCCGTAGATGATTGGCTTGGTGAGTGTATCAGTGACTGTTGATGACGAGCCCATACGGGCCCAGTAGGTTCGGTGTCACTAGTCAGTGATGCATTCAGCATAGCCTTTAGTCTCAAGGAAAAGGAACATCATACAAATACAACACAATATCAGCATCAGCATCATTTTAATTCTTTTATTTATTATTTTTTTTAATCATTTTATTTTATTTTATTTTATTTTTTTTTTTTTAAAGTAAAAAGCTTTTCGCTGGCCACTCCATAACCTTGATGCCTTTATCTTGAAACCACAGTCGGGTTGCTGCTGCCCTGTGGGTAGCAGAGTTGTCGTGCTGGAAAATAAGGTTCTGATCATCCAACTCCTCATACATCCGCAGCAATTCTATTTCTAACATCTCTATGTACATCGTTGAATTCATTTTGGCGTTGAGCCATGCAATGTTGGATGTACCTTTAACACAAAGGGTCATAACACTTCTTCCACCAAAATTTCTTCTCATTTGCACTTGCTCCTCTTCCCTAAGGTCATGCCATTGGTATTGAAAACCATTCAGACATTATAAATTGAACTTCTTGTCGTCACTAAACACAACGTGATTCCATTCCATCCGTTCAACACACTAGGACACCATGTCTTTTGAACGTTTCCGGAAACTTATGGGCGAAGTTGTGGTGCAGTTTATGGAATTAACTATTTTAACAATTCATACTGATTGTTTCGCCTCGAGAGAGAGAGAGAAAGAGAGAGAGAGAAGAGAGAAAGACGCGTCACTCCTTTGTGTAATTTCATTTCATCCATCATAGGGTATGTTGACACTGTTTTTATCTTCTTATCGTTAAGCTTTAATTATAAACATTCGTTGTCGTGTATATTACTGACTGGTATAATACTGCATTAATGTGAAAAGGTTTGACGCATCTAAAATTTTGAAAAGTAACCTCCATAGTTAAAAATTATTATCTTTTATACCAAGCGTTAATGTTCAGATTTCAAACATAAAAACTCATTGTGCAGTTATCTTGATCATTTTAATTTTGTTTCCATCCCCACCTCTGTCAGATCACTAATTTGAAAATAGTGTTGCTTTGGTAGCAGTGTTGCCACGCTTGGTACAATTGTACCAAATTCAGCCCTTTTTGTCATTTGTCGGCCCGTTGGTATCACGCTGGCATTTTCAGCCCCTTTTGTGAAAAAGTTGGTACAATTCTACCCAATTCAGCACCATTTAACAAATACTTGTCACATTTTCTAGTGTCAGTAAGATTCTTCCTGCATCTCACGTTACTTATACTGTGTTGGACTCTTAAAAAATGCTGTTAAATTTGCATTCTGTGGCGTTGCACCGCTTAACACTAGAAACTTTGTGTGGGAAATTCGTAATTCGAACTACACTGGGATACAAATGACGCTAGATGGGCGCATCCGCATCGCGCATGAAGGGGACGAGAAGGAAACAGTGTGGTGGAAATATTTTCTTCAAATCCTTAATAATAATAATAAAAAAAGTTGAATCAAGTGCTGAATACTCTGAAGAAGAACAGCGTGTACTCAAGTAAGTCTATAATTTATGTCATTGCAAAGATTCTATACCAAAAGATGATAGCACGAAAAATACATTAACATAATTGCTGGCTTAGCGGGCTAAGTTGTTTACTAGTGACGCCATATTGACGAATATAAAGATACCCGAACATTTCTGCATTTTATAGATCTATATCGACACGTTGATTTGTACTCTTGGAAGAGGCTGTTCTAGAAAATTAATCTTTCAGTTTCATGTTATAGAGCCATGTATTACCCTGGTATAAAATTCGGCCCTTTCTGTTTCAATTCGGTACTATTTTCAGCCCACTTCAGAGCCAGGACTGTGGCAACACTGTTTGATAATGCACGACAATGCAGACCTAACAATGAAAAGAAGGTGTTTGTTATAATGAAGTATATTTTAATTTTTGGCAATAACTAACAATAATTTAGTACTATGCATGTTATAAGGTATAAATGGCATAGATTATTAATTATAGGTAATTGAATAGTTAAGCCTGTACATTTGGTTCATTGGCCTATATAATCTATTTCAAACGCGGAGATCCAGTAATCCTATTCTGATTGATTACGTTGTAATTACTTAGTCATTTACAAAAATAAAACTTTATGTATCGATCTTTGCACATGCCACGTACAAATTGTCCGCGTGACAAAATAACACGTGTACCGTATATATTATTGCGTGGTATCTTACACACTATTTCTCTCTCTCTCGTTCTCTCCATCCAGTGGTGAATCACATAAAGCCTTCTCCTCAATTTCTTCATGTAACAGGTTCTTAACTTGGAAGGTGAGATATGAAAAGTGTTCACGCGCTTTGGAACAGCGCTCTCGAGAATATTTCTGTTGCTGAAATTAACGAAAGAATAGCTTCAATCAACGTGACTTTTATAAATATAAAGTGGGGTTTATCAACCTATTTCATCTCACGACCCACTTTTTATCACATCCTCTTGCCAGCGACCCCCATTAATAATTTTCCACTAGTTTCATTCCTCTTGTATTCCGATTGTGTTTCAAACAATTCAATATTTGTTTAAAATTTTAATATTCTTTGTTGTATTGGACAAAAGGTATGGACGTAAACACATGTCTATTAAAAAAGAAAAGAAACATATTCAACATTACCTTTGAAAAATGTTTTCGCTATTATATCCTAACTACGTTTATCTTTTCCACACTCCATCGCGAGCCGCTAACGGTCCTGACCATTAGGTTGAGAGACCCAGACATAAGGAATGCTTTTATTGAACATGATCCTCACAACAGTTATTGATCGTTTAGGCCATTAATAAACAATAATTTTCATGTAGACTAGCAGTTACTTACAGGACATCTTTACCTTATATCTAACGTTCTGAATTTCGTTCCAAATACTTTAAATATACAGGGTGAGTCAAAAGTCCTTGGACACCTGCAAAAGTTTGAAAATCGAAGGGAAAAGTAAAAAGTGATGATGGGAACAGAGGTTTGATGAGGGGCCGCAACTTTTGGAGTGTATGTCATTCATGGCCGCCATTTTAAAATCTGCCATTTTGGATTCAAGTCAATTTTTTAAAATGGGAAGGGGGTGTATGAGACATCAAATAACACTAGCTTGAGCTCAGGAATTTAGTGGTTCAATTTGTTTTTTTTTTTTTCTGTCTTATACAGTTTGGAAGTTACTAATGTTCAAAGATGGGAAATTACCTTGATACTGAATGCTACAACACATGTTCTACGTATTGTCCATCCCGTGCAATGCTCAACTGTAGTCGCCGCAACCACTCTGACTGCACACGGAGGAGAATGTCTCTTGAAATTTGGTCACAGGCTTGTTGGATGCGTTCCTTCAGGTGTCTCAAATCACGGATTGTCTCAGCAAACACTATCTGCTTAAGATGTCCCCATAGATAAAAATCAAGGGCGTTAAGTCAGGGGATCTGGGCGGCCACTCCACGGGGCCACGGCGACCAATCCATTTCCCTGGCAGTTGTTCTTCCAACCATTCACGGACACCAAGTCTATAGTGTGGACGGGCTCCATCGTGCTGAAAATAAAATGGGAAAATGCCGTCAGTGTTCAGTGTGGCAGGAAACACAAGATCCTGCAGCAGCATCAGATACTGTGGTGCAGTTAAAGTGTTGTAAATGAAAAATGGCCCAATGATGCGGGTGTCCTATATGCCACACCACACCATCACCTCCGCTGGACTATGTTCTCGACTCGGGTCAACCCAGTTCGGATTTCTGTTACACCAGTGTCGACAATTATATCGATTAAACTCCCCGTTCAAAGTGAAATACGACGGGTACTTCATTTAGGACTTTTCACAAACGACGCAACAACCGCCATTGCAGTTTCCTCATTGGTGGCAGTCTTTGGTCGCCAATACGTGCCCTATCTTGAACAGAGCCCGTTTTCCGGAATTTGGTGGTCACGTGAGCCACCGTGCTGTGCGATACCGGTTCTCTGTCTGGGTGCCGTCTGTTGTAGTCAGCTGCTATTGTTCGGTAGCTGCGTTCCCCCGATATAAAGATGATTTCGATCTTCTGTTCAACTTTTAGTAAAATATATGGCACTCTGACGCCACAATTTCACCAAAACATATGCCGTAATTTCATCTGCATAATTGCATGACTTTCAACAGAAACATTCCATGAATGATAAATGGACCAATACATATTTAGTTTGCTGTAACAATGTATAAAATAATTAATAATTATGTAAGTAACGAAAAAAATGTTTTTCCGAACATAGGACCCTTGGATCATAAACCACGATGTTACCTGTGTAGCCACAGTGCTAGTGTTGTCAAGGGCGATTTTTATTATATATGATATGGTTTGCAAACTTTAAGATACGTATTCTAGGACGTTTGTGGCTAGTGCATTCTAGACCTTCCCAAATGAACAGTATATGTTTGCGTGTAACACTTCAAACAGATAACACAGGCACTGGGAACATTTTTAACTTACTGGCATTTGACCTGCAAAATCTGTTCCAGTGAATTGTAGGAGATTTTCATGCGAAATCACCTGAACCGTTTACAGTATATATTTTATATGCTTATTTCGCGGCTATATTGGATACACGATGTAGAAATTTTAATCCATTTGTATTATTTTCCTCACCTACTAGTGGTAATGTACTTTTACACCAAATTTCGTTTTTGTAGTACGAGCTGTTTGGTTCAGGATTTTGTTCGACCATATTGGTTTTCAGATGGAGATATTTTGAACCTTTTAATGTTTTTCGTACACGTGTAGTGATACTGTACTTCTATAGTAGAATTCGTTTTCCAGACACGAGTCGTTGACACATTGACATTTTGATCGACCATATTGGGTTCAATACGTCAACGTCCGCGAAATTTCAAACCAATAGATGTATAGAGTTCATACATATATCAATCTGCAAATCATTAAGTCAATCTTCCCATGGGAAGTGGATGAGAGGTTGCTTGCAAAAGTCGATTGGCATGATCTTCGGGCGGCCGTATTGGATTTATCCTTTGCTGTCGGCCCGGCATATTTCACCAGTATTTCTTCGTGGCCCTCCTCTATCTAAATATATGCGCAGTTTCCGGACCCCCGATTCTTGGGAGAGAACTTTTACTTATTAGTTAAGATTTAACTTCAGACAGTTCTGAACATATGTTATGCAACACGGAAGAAGCAGGAAAAGGTGTTAGTAATAGAATAATGAACAGCTATTCGTTGTCTTGGTAACACATGTTCATAATCAGCTAAAGGTACCGATAAGAAATACATGGATTTAAGACTCTTATATACTTTGATAACAAGGAACAGATTATTGATACAATAACTAAACATTATCTTTTTTCAAATTTTGGTTGTCGGATCTTCTACGCTAAGATTATTCTCAGAATTAGATAATTGTAATCATAATAACCGAATTTACTCAATTGAAAGAGAGTCAAAGGTCCATTATGACATAGAAAAACATTCCAAAGGTCATCATATCTTTAAATTAAATAGTATTTAAAAGAAGCTTTTTACCTGAACTGGTATCATTTTAGATCAAGCATCTTTCTCTTTGAATCAAGGATCCCAGAACATCCAAAATCATGTTGGCTCGATTCCTTTTCGTGATGTTTGTCATCTCTACAATTGGTGCTAGCCCTTACCGTAAGTAACTAATGGATTTCGCCTTTCAACGGAGTAATTCTACAAGTAGGCTCTTAGTGATTTACTGGAAACGTTTTCAATCATTTAATACGAGTGATACCTACGGTGCTGAACAACACAATTCATAGTATTTTAAAAGTAATTGATTTTGCGTCCTAGAATAATCCATATGGCAAAGTGATCAACACATTGTGATTTGCGACCTTTCTTCCAGTCAAACCGTTTGAATTTTTACCTCTAGTCTCCCAATATTAAGCATTACAAATCACTAGACTGGTAGAAAAGATTTATGTGATAGCTGGACAAATACTATCGGAGTAAAATTTTTAATAATGTTAACAGATCATTAAGAATTCAAGAAAGTAGAGATAATTCACTGAGGAAAAATAAGATCGGAACAGAAGACCCTGGAAGTGACTAAGAATGCTCAATTATTTTCAACACAATAAAGAGAAAAGTAAGCATCTATCAAATAAATCAATAACACTTTTCTTTGTATTCGCAATAATTTTGTTAAAAACGAAAAGTTGAGTCGTTTTTGTAAAGGAACAAATCTTAATGTAAAACGGTTCGAACGATATGTTGAACAATAAGTTAACTAAATGAAAAGAGTATTAGTTGTATTGTACGAGACACATCCAGAAAGTAAGTCTCCCTATGGCGGGAAACGCAAAGAAAACATTTATTGCCATAGATACAACACAGGTAATACTACTGTTTAACATATTCACTACCAGAATTCAGAGGCTTGTCATACCGTGGAATCATCTTTTGTATTCCAATGTCGCGAAACTTAGCTGTCTGGGAATGGAACCAGTATCAGTTGCTTCGGCACACACTTGACATACAACTTCTCAAAACCCAGGCGTATTGTCATAATTTCGTGCAATAGGAATCAGGAAATTTGTGGGAAGTGGCTGCTTAGTTGCGAAGTGGACTGCCATCTCTCGTGACAGAGGATCTTGTGAAGGTGGTACATTCTGGAAAACCGCCATAATAACTGAACTCAGCAATCGGTTCCCAGAGATTTCCCGATCCTTGTTACACAAAATTTTCACAACACAGCTCGTGTCCAAGAAATTGTGTGCCTGGTGGGTGCTGAAGCAACTGATACTGGTTTCACTCCCAGGTGACTGACTCTTATGGCATTGAAATATAAAAGTTGATCCCACGATATGACACATATCTGAATTCTAATGATTAATATGATGAAAAGTAGTGTCATTTGTGTTGTAGCTGTAGCAATGAATGTTTCAAGTCACTATACTTTCTTTGTGATTCCCGCCATAGGGAAACTTACTTTCTGGATATACCCCGTGTTTTGGAAAGTATTGTTTTGGAGAACATTCTTGTAGTATTAGTATCTTTTGATTTTGCAGACAAGAAGATCCATGTAAAACTATTAGATGATCCAAAGGCTTACATAGACAATGTTATAACTCAACTGGATGAAAGCATTGAAAACCATGGCTATGATAATCTAGAACTGCCTGGTGGACAAATTGGAATTGAGTAAGTGTCAATTGCATTACTTTAAACATTCTACAAATAAAATTAAAGTGCATGTACAGGATGAAACTAAAATAATGAAATATACACAACTGAAATATGATTAATGAAAGACTATCTTGTAAGTTTTAAGAATACATTAAGGCAACTAATTTCTAAAGATAAATTAAAAAAATAGATATATTTATAATTCCCAAAGCTGAAGACTGAGTTTTTAAAAGAATAAAAACGGGATATCTTGAAAATCGTATACTGTTAAATAAATCAATATTTCAATGTCTTTTTAACAAATCTCAGAATATATTTGCTGGTAAAAAATAACGGAAGAATCAACATAATATTAACAGAAACTTTTCGTTAGATACAGTTCTATAAAGAAATAATGTATTTTTCAGTCCCAAGTAGTATTGAATATCTCATTTCACTACTAGCGCGTTTTGAAATGAATACATTCTAAACGAAACAATTTATCCGTGTATTATTATCATCGTATGGACTGGCAATTTATTTGCTGAAAAGTTATAAGCTTTCATATATTACAGCTCTTTGTTTAAGTAAAAGAATTACTTTCGTCCCATAATATTATAGGCCATCTACTCGTTTAACTTCTAACTAATGTCCTAATAACAGAACTTCTCAAATGATTCCAGAAACACTCTCGTTTATTTGACCATCTCCTTGTATCTTGTATCTTCCAAACTTGAAACGTTTGCTCAGTAGTTACCTGTTCCAAATAGGTAATTGTCTCCATTATTCTCCTCATTGATATATCAAATACTTGTGTGATATTTGTTCGTATTTTTGTAATGCCCACTTCTGCACCTTATGGTGCAATAGTCAATGCAAAGCATTTAATGATCCCCCAACATAACTCTTTATTTATTCAGCGACTCATAGGATAATGTTCTTACTGTTTCTTAAAGATTTTCTTTATTATTTCTATCCTTCAGTGTGCTAAGAAGTCAAGTTATACATTTATCTCCACTCATTTTATATTATTCAGCCAAATAAATCATTTTACGAAATTCTAATGTATCACTATACTTTCAATTAGTCTTATGGGTCATTGAAATAACGAAAGAACATTGTCAGTTTTTGTTCACTTCAAATTTTAACATACTTTGCCAGTATCTTTATATCCAACGAGATACAAATCTACACAGTATGATGTAAGATTAGATTTCGAATCAAACGTACATACAGGATGGTAGCCAGCCCAAAAATGTAAGGGGGACGTTAGAAGTTAGAGGACGCGATGCAATCATATTATAATTCATTGGCAAGCCTACCGTGAAAATTTTAGGGGGACAGCAAAAATTTAGGAGGCCCGACCCCCCTAAAACCTCCGTGAGTAAGGACCTGCGTACATAATCGGGAAACTCATTTACACAAATGTATATTTGTTGTCATATGCTTTACGACATATTTATTTTATTGTTGCACGACTTTTTTTAAAATGAGAGTTTAGTTTTAATTTGTTTCTTCCACAATTTTAGCCGTCCTATTCCTGGACATGCTTCTCTTAGTAATGGAACTGTTCATCACTTGGAAAGCATTCACCGAAACGGAGAAGTAACTGAGATTGAAGAAAATGGAATACTCACTGTGACCTCAGATGTCATCATCAACAACTTAACAGCTGGCTATCACGTCCATCTTGATTTGGCCACATTACAAAGAAATTTCGACTTAATTTTAGTAATTGACAGAGTTATTCTTCAATTGGTGGTACGTATCTTTAATAAATATTCTTAATCGTTTTCACTGTGTTTCGCCAAAACACAAAATTTACAAATATTTTATTCGAATAATAAAATTTAACTCCGTTGTGTTTATCACGGTAATAGTAAGAGCAGATGTCAGGTCTTCATTGGAATTATTTCTTTTTTGTAATGTTTCGTTTGAGTATTGTTCCTTGAATATTTACCCTACATCAGGGCACGGAATGTCAGGGCTGAATCTTGTAGCTATGTCAGAGACTTTGTTCGCCATTTGTTATTTGGTAAACAAAGTAGAGACCAAATTTCTATCGTGCCGAACTAAAATATTTGATCACCAATAGCGATCGGAAATTTCACAGGCTACACTATATGTCTGAATGATTTGATATTATTAAGAACGTCAACTTGTTAATAGAGGCATAGGGAGGGAAAGCCTAAAAACGGTAGCCATTAAAATGGTAATGCACATACATTTTAACAACTGTGCACATTCATCAATATTGCTATGTGAAAAGAAAATTCTGCGAAAGCTGCCGCGGCATGTTTGGCGGAAACAACAATAGGAGACTCCTGAATATGACAGCGTACAGGGAAAAGTGGTCTTAAATTTAAACCAAAAAGCAAAACGCAGGATGCTATGATAGGAACTACCATCCAGTCATTCGTCGAACATGATAAGTTGTACTGTATGTTCCAATGAGTTCGTTTGAGTTGACTATGTGCTTATATGATCATTCCTGATGGAACACCATATCACGTTGTTATAATACTAGACAACTTTACTACTTGTGCATATTAAGGTAACAACCAGGTTGGTACGTGAAGTAGGTTTACTTTCTTTTTTGTAGCGTGCACACACCTTACATCAACAATAACATTTTGATAAATAATAGCTGGGCACATGCTTATGGATCAGCGCGTGCCCGAAAAAAGAGTAAGCATTTCATCTTTGGTAACGACTATGGTAGGTTTTAGTTATGTCAGAACTTTTGTCTAGACTATTTTGAAAGACACACATTGATTGCATAATGTGTGTCATTGAACTGGAAGACCATATACTCTATTATTGTAATATTACATGACTTTAGACTCCATGTTTCTGCAATATCGTATGTTTGAATTTGAATTAAGATTTCTTAAAATTTTAGAAGTAATATTCAAAACCCATTTATACGAAATATTTTATTAAATATTCTATTTGATTCTTTACAGATTAGAAGAGACGGCGAAGGAAACACACAATTAGCCTCCTTCCACACATTGGAAATAGGAACCATTCATCTTGAGCTCAGTGAAAATGACGAAATTACAGAACTTCTGACTCCTGTGGTAAGATTAAAAACATAATTGAAAGAATACTTAAGTAAGAAAATGATTAATGTAATCCATTTTTTAAAAAAAACTGATGATATTTAATTGTTCCGGAGTACAAGACATAAAAGTGGATTATGATATTCATTCAGTACTGTCTTAATACCAAAAAAGGTACTTGAAAATATTTTCGTTCTTTCTAATACACGTGTATCACAATCATAGGTATGATTCTATTATTAGTAGGTCATTAACCACAAACTTCATTAGGTCAACATCTTGTTTAAAAGGTTTTCTAAACATTTAATGAAAAATGTTCATGTTTTTTAACGCAATTACATTGTAAATAGTTAAAATGCTAAGCTATAAACTTTTGTCTTTCAGTTGGAAGAGCTGGCTCGTGCTATTCTGCCAATTGGTATTGATGCTTTGATTGAGGACCCTATCGATGGACTTCTTCAGGATATTCTTAACAATAACCCAATCACAGATTTACCAGTTTCAACTACAACACAGGCTCCACAAACTTCTACAACCACCGTAGCTCCACAAACTACTGGCTCCACTTCTTCACCAACCACTGAGGTTGAACAAACTTCAAGCTCATTAGCATAATTATAAGACTGTTTCACAATGATCTGAATAGTACACTTCTCAAAAGAAAATTGTAAATGTATGCTATTTTAAGTCACCAATAAAATTTTTAAACAATATTCAAAAGTATTGTCTTTTGCTCGCGTCTGTGTTAATGAATTTACTGTTCTATGAAAATAAATTCCACAGTCTTAATTAATAACCCAAGTCTAGGTATGAATTTGATAATTTAAATACTTGAACTTCTCTCTTACTTTGTTTCTGTTTCCTAGGGAATAGATATACAAACAGAGCGCAAATTGAGAATCTCCATTTAGTACTGTATAATAATAAAAAAGGTCGTATCAAATATCTAAATTTTATTTAATATTTTTAGTGGCATTTTCGCTATTTTCAAACCTAGAGAGTTTCCACCCTCCAATCGTGAGGTCTTAAACTGTATATAATATGGGCTATATATATATATATATATATATATATATATATATATATATATATATATATATATATATATATATATATAGAGAGAGAGAGAGAGAGAGAGAGTTTTCTTTAAAGAAATCCATTTATTACAAAAATTGTCTATGAAAATACACTTACAGAAATTGGATTTTTAGATTATCAAAATACAATTTTGTGAATAATCTATGAACAGTCTCTGCAAGAAACGTACTGTATATATATAGTAGTAGTACTAGAAGAATTCTGGCAAATTTGAATTCAGTATACACAGAGTACCGAGTGCTGGAATAATGGCGATCACCGAGATAGAAGCAAAAATAAAATAAAATAAAATAAAAATGTCTAGCAAACATAGAATGGAAAATGCCTCCTTATAAAGTTATATTCTACCGAAAACAACGGACAGTAAACTTTTCAGACCTGTGGTAAAAGCAAATCGAATTTTATAGAGGAATTTGGGGTACAGTGAGACACTTTTAAGGATTAATTAAGCATAAACCACAATATTCATGTATATGCCAGTAAAAAATTATTTCTAAGTTAGTAATCAATACCATTTTTTTCTTCACCTAACAATCAATATTAAGTTCAAGAGATATATGCAACCACATACAACATATACTAACTTCAAAGAAAAGTTTTTTCACAATAAAGCGAAATCAGATTTCGATATTAAAATATGACTTCATATCGTTTGAGGTATATATTTACTCTTTTGTTCTTGTTTAAGAATAGAAATAACCAAACTATCTTAAAGTTCGAAAATAACTTACATGTATATCTTGAAATACGTAGTTGTTTCATGAGAGCTAAAGATTGTAATCTAATTGGTCGTCAGAAGGTACAAATGAATGAAAAACCTTATCATTTAACTAGCAGAGAATTAAAACCAGGCCTAGACTATTGCATTACCACTGTATTACGGGATAATTATAAAATTTAAGCATTTAAAAATATTTTTTTCTGACAAAGCTTCATTGTACGAAAACAGTAATTTAAAATGAAACTATGTTTTGCACGTTTACACAGAACAAATCCTTCTAAAATGTTTCCACAATAATTTTAGGCCTTATAGCTGCTACAGTTGTTAGGTTAACGGAAGTTTATGGAGTAGCAACAGGCATCAGCTTCCCAAACGATTTCTTACTCCCCTAAATTTTATGCGTTTATTAAATGTGTTTAATATTTGGACGCATTAATATTGGGTTGATGCGAACGAAATATTCATTCCAGGTGCGTCAATTCCAGAGACCTAAAATTATAAACTACAGTATCTGGTTAATGTAAATAGTCGCTGTCTTCAACAACACTTGCTATCGCTGAGCCTACGATTGGATTCTGTAGCGAATGATGTCTGGAGTCTACGAAGGCAAGAGGTTTTCAAGTGTACGCTGCAGCGTCCAATACTCAGGGAATGTCTTCCCTCCCAGGAAGTGACCGAGATGCCGGATGAGAAAGTAGTCAGTGTGAGAGTTATCCGGGAAATACGGTGGAGTTGAATAAGAGTTTCGTACTCAACTCACTAAGAATCTGCATCGTCCTGTGCACAATAGCCTTGTAGTTCAACATGATACCACGTCTGTTGGTCATTGTTGGATACTTGCGGATAAATTTCAAATGAATTTCATGGAGTTCAGTACTGCAGCGATATGCATAGGAAGTTTTTACCTCAGCTGAGAAAGACAAGATGGATCACTCTCACCATAATTACCACACCAGCAACAAAACGTTCTGTGGGTGTAGAGGTGGTTTAGCAAACCGTCCTGGTCGTTGAATACTACACAACCATTGTCCTAACGATTGTCATAGCAGATTCATTTTTAGCAGCGTCAATACAATGCAGGAAACCTTCTTGGTTGTTCTTCACAATTGGAGAATGGTACTTGAATTCGTCATTTCTGGCCAAAATGCACTCTTAATGTCTTCTGCAGTTTACCGCAGAAAAATCTCTGCAGTCTAAATTTCAATTTGTGAAGAATTGTACTTGTATGTTCCTGATGGTGAAGTTTCATACAACCCTGATCAACAATGCAGAACCTGCTGATTGTCTGGGTTTCAGCCTGTTTGCTGTGTTGTACTGAATTTTTTGATGTTAGACAAGAGACCTTAGTCCACCACTGTGTTGTGTTGCAGAGGGGTTCCCGCCAGACGTCAATATGGACATTTCATTCGCACCAACCCAATAATAGAAAATTATACAGTATATAAACCACGTCAATATGCTATATATAATGTAAGCCGCAACACTGATATTTATTGACTAATGTCCAACATTGACATGAGTGCTCGCGCCACACAAACACTTTGTGTTACATCGGCGGTAGGCGAACTAAATAATACTTACATTCGAAACGAAATATTGCATCATATTTCTTCACGTAACTTTCTGAAAAATAAATATCCGCCATATCATAGAATATAACAATTAATTTCAGAGAGTTGTTGAAAAGAAGCACTGTCCAAACTCTCCATAATTAGCACAATACTGATTAATCGTCAACTGTGTTACTCTGAAATGCTTAATTCCATGTATATAGTTGTGAATTTATTACTTAACTATTTATTACTTTACTTTGGACATAAAAAGTCTAAATTTGATCTTACTTTTTCTTAGTTTTTTTTTTTTTTTAAATATACCGTAAGGGTATTAGGATTCAAATCCAAGCTCCGGTTCTGAGCAGAGCTCCGGAACACATTGGCTTACGTAACAATGTGATTGATATTGAGCGATTCGGACAATATATTAACTTCTCTCATGGAAGAAGTCCAAGTGGATGTTTAAGCCGTCTCTATAGCCCTACCCATAAAAATACACGGGCTCTAGAGGGTCTGAGTTCGTTCCTATTATCATGTCTCCTTAACAAAGTCAGCATTCATATATAAGCTTAAGAAAAAAAAATGTTTTTGAAATCCGGCGATTAATGTTCGTGTGGTTTCCAGTTCAACGATCGACAAATAGTAATATCAAGACTTCAAGTGGGCATTGAACTGAGAACTCGTGCAAGTCAATGATTACCTTAGATCTAATTTCTGGATCATGACAACTGCAGATAAATGAGTCAAGTAATTTCGTCACTTGCAATTTTAACGAAAGTGTAAGGTTGGAATTTTGCATTTCAGGTTTCAGACAATATACAGTAACTGCTAATCAGAGAAAGCAAAGGTCGGTATGCGTTTTACATTTATTTTCATACAGATAGGGGTCTATGTCTCTTCACTTTCCTTACCTTTGATCCATTAATTCCTTTAAGTTTATTTTGATGTTTCACAATGTTTAAAATCCAGCTCCAAACATCTCTGTGTGTGTCAAGCATAAATTTCTCACAATCTTTGAAAGTAAATGACACGGGAAGTACGAATATTGAGTGAGATTCCAGTTGCAGATTTCCACTATTAGCACATCTACAAAGAGGCCAATCATTCCGGATTAAAATATAGCCAGATATGTATACATGTTTTAGAGCCAAAAAAGTTTCATTTAAGAAGATTGTATCCATTTGTAGTTTTTGGAAGCAGTTGTGAAAATAGGTTTTGCCGTGTTATCAGAGATCATCTATCTACGGTGCAAATGAAACAATCTCCAGTGTGTTCTATTAGCTATGATGAACATTAAATTAGTTTACGTGTCGGTTTCATGTGAAAAATCTGGAAATTTGTATTTGGTTCTGATTCAGTGACTCGTTGGTAGATTGTTTTTTCTGTGGTGCGTAATCAGTGGCGTATGCAGGAGTTCGTTGAGAGGGAGTTCAAGCTCCAAAGTTCATATAAAAGAAGATTGTATACATATGTTAATATGGTAAAAGTTTATTTTTGCCTAATATCTTGCTAAAAAGGAAAGGGTTAAAACTACGGACCCCTTTGCGTACGCCACTGTGCGTATTTGATTTAAGTTGTGTACGTATTTAATTTAAGTAAATAATATGTGTTTCGTATTGTTACAGTGTTTAAACATAGCATATGCTGATTCTAACTGGCTTTTTAAGTGAACTTGTGTTCTTTTCTGGATTGTCAACTGTCCACAATGCTACAACCAATTCGAATTTTGTTGGTTCTGTTAGTAGTTTGGTATAACAGATGTAACTAAAAGATAAGTATGATAATATTAGAGGAGGTCGGGAACAGTGATGGGAATGTTCCGTTAACACAGTCCTTGATTAGGTGTACATGTGTATTACTGCACATTTTGATTACAGAGCTCACACTGAATTAGTAATGGAGCTGGAGTTCGCGAAGACTAAACTTTATGCCGTCGCTTATAAATGTTAAAATTTAGTATTGTTCTTGTAATGGAGCCTTTGGAAAGAAATATCTTATGACTAATTTTTATTATGTACTTACCTGTTAAATTCATGAGTTTTGCATTTAACCTTTCTAAAATCAACTTTTTTAAAAAAAAAGAGGGGGAAGGAAATTGTAGAGTTTCACTTAGAAAGCTCTTCCTTGTACTGTACCCTAATTATCCTACATTTATGGTTGTTACGTCATTCTCTTCATAAATTATTTTTTCGAATGGCACCACACGCATTTCTCACACACGCAAACTTCGGGAGAAATACAGGTATTACCCAGAATTTTCACGAAAATAATTTTTCACTTCTTTTGGGTTCAGGATTCCTCAAATTACTGAAAAGTGGTTGGTAAGTATGAAAATAAACAATTTTCGAATCTCACGTATATGGTGTCAAATAAGCGAAGAAATCAAAACCAAGAAAAAGTACAGTTTTGGAAGCTCCTTTTCGTAACCTAATTACCTCAGATTCATGATTTGTACTTGATTGTCTTCAGAAGAAAACACTTTTGAATAATGCCACACACAAACCTCAGGAATGCAAAAATTAAAGACATTTTTTTAAAAAATCGGGTAATCTTCTTCTTTTTGCACCTGGTGGGTTTCTGATACATGCACAATATGTATATAAAAATGGTTGAATATACTAGGATATATTCTTGTCAAGATTTACGTATTGACAGTTATTAGATATGAACATAGAAAAGTGCCTATCTTTGTGTCATTTTGAAAAACCAGAAGAAAAAATATAAAAATTTGCTTAGGAACCTCCTGCTAGACTCTAAAGGTTCATGGTTTGTACAGCTCTAATTATGTCTCAGGTTCGTGGTTTGTACAGTCTGCAGCAAAAAACTACAACATGGGCATGTAAGTTTATTGTGAAACAACGAAGTCTTTTGCTCCAAAATAAGTGTGCTGGGGAGGACACTGAGGTTTTTCCTGGCGTGATTCTGCCACTTAGACGTCATGTTGATTCCTTGCGCTGTTAGGCCTAGTTTCACAATAAACTTACATGCTCATGTTGCAGGTTTTTTGCTGCGGACTGTACATTGTGGTCTTTAGGATGAAGTAGACTTTTCGAAATTCGAATCATGCATTATGTATGCGTCACGATCCATAAAGTTTGAAGAAGAAAGTATTGTTTTTAATTTGGTTACCCCTATTGGGGCCCCAAGCTCAGGTACTTGCACGAAAGATACTCCGGTCCACGGTCCACGGTTTGTGCAAACAAGGCTGTTTGTGCAAACAATTTGACCGTGTATGGTGCTGTATGAACTGTTTGCGCAAACATTTGTGCAAACTTTTTCCACATCAAATTCGTTCAAAAATTGTTTACACGAACATGATGTTTGCGCAAACACGTGGACCGTGTATGGGCATGTTTGTGCAAACACGAGCTTTATTTCCAAGTAAGAGGCCTAGTGTACAGACGCTTATTTCTTGCGCTATAGCGTCAATGAATAGAAATCAACAATTCTGGAGAGAATTTATTGAACTTTATCGAAATTTACCTGAACTGTGGAAGGTAAAGAGTGAAGATTATAAAAACAGGAATCTGAAAAATGCGGCGTATGAGAAATTGGTGGCTAAAATGAAGAAAATAGATTAGAAGACGGATAGATAGTCAGTGAGGAATACAATCAATTTTCCAGTATTTCACCACATGTAGTTGAATCCATTCGTAAATAATTTTTATAGTCCACAGTCGAACTTATCTCAAGTTCGAATATTACCTAGGTAAATTTTGATGACTAAAGTTACACCGTTTCTTGAACCACTCTTTCATCCACACCCTCTTCTTCCGTTTTGGTTTCGCAGATCTTTCCGTTTCCAAAGCACAAGCAATTACTATCGCTAAACGAGCTGCTTCAGTGGACATGTTTACGCGATCAAACTCAAAATTGGACTGAAGTTTGTGCAAACAGCTAAACCGTGTATGACCGAATGTTTGCACAAACATGATGCTTGCACAAACCGTGGATCATCTATGGGCCTCTTAAGATATAATTCTTCCAAGTTTCGTGGAAATACGATTACAGTCCATTTGATACAACTTGTCCCTTTTGATACAACAGCTGCTTTCCTCTGTTTTTTTTTTCTTTCTTCTTGCACGTGGTCACAACAATCAACTATTTCTATGGCAACAGCACATTCAGCCAATTATAGTATCTCATTTCTCTCTATATATAATGGTAAACATTCCACTCTTTCCTCACGTTGCCAATTTGGATATAAACAAATGCACATTGTTTTAGTCGAACGTCAACTTGAGCAGAGGACCTGCTGGTTATTGAGAGAGTTCTTTTTAGTTCTCTTTTGTGTCATTTAATTTTATAAAACTGAGATTTACTTGCAATGAATAATTTCGTGTTTCAACACCAGACGCAAAAAACGGCAACACAGCATTGAGTACCACGTGCGCGCAGCGAGCTGTCAGAAGGGACAAGTAGTATGACTTACAGTATATTATGTATGAAGATATAGAAAGTTTTCGAACAAAGAACAATTTTTAAAGTAAATACATTTTTTTGAGTAAGAGAAAGGCGATAGAAAGAGAGAGAGAGAGAGGGGGAGAGACAGAGAGAGACTTGCTCATACGTATGTGAACGGTAGAATATAACCTTATGGCGAGTGGGGGAACAAACACCTATGATGTAGTTAATTACATGCAAATACCGAGTTAAATGAAAACACCTGGCCATGAATCAGTCGCTGATTCAATGATTCTTGTGAATAGGACTTTTAGTAGCTTCAGCATGCGTATACATTTCATAAGTTGAATATTCATTTGTTTGCGATATTGAGCACCGTAGTGAGTAGAAAATTATAGGCTTATACACTAGACACTATAGACTAAACCGACCATTTGTTGCAAAGAGGGGTGCTCGATTAGCGAAAGTGCCGGATTTATTGAGAGTATCTGGAATTGAATTTAACACATAGAGTACTATACTTTATTAAATATAAGCTTACATACATTATAATAGAAAAATAGAGAACTTAATGCTCTGAAATTGTACGTAGATTATCACTTACTATGAAGCATGTTCCAAATTTTCAGTTGGATGAAGATATTCGACGGCGGCATGCATTATCACGCAACTACTTTACAAGCAACAATAAATGGAAGTCATAATAGTACTGCATTTTTCTACTACTACAGTATAAACATAAACAAATACAATCGTTGATAGATTGTTGCAAAGTTATGCAGAAGACGCCAGATGCTGACACCGGATCAGGAGTAAAAGTGGATCTGAAAAGGTAGGGGAACGGATGACGTCACGCCGTCCCTCGTGCCTATCTTTGCCCATTGTAATTTTTAGGAAGTGGAGGGAAGCCATAGATATTACTTTGGAAACGGGGTAACGGCATCATCCAGCGTTCTCCTTCACTTTTAACCCCGGACCGGATTATTGAGAGAATGGACTATTGAGGGCCGGATTGGCAGGAGTCTAGTGTAGTACAACCTATTTCGTTGGCGAGGACAGTGGCAGGATTATCTCAGCTCATTAATAATCAGGTCACTATTTTTTTTCACACGCTGTAGCTGGATTGATATTTCCGCTGTCACAGGGATTTTTTACCCCTGGAAACTTTTACCCCCTGGAAATCTTTACCCCCTTGTCGGTTTCCGGTAATTTCAAAGAAAAAGTCAGAAGTTATATTAAAAATTCATATCATTGAATGTGATCTCTCAGATATGCACTCATTTTGGGCAAGATGCCTTTAAATCCAAACATTTGGTAGGGGGTAAAAATTTCCTAGGAAACTATTACCCCCCTGTCGGTTATTGGTTACTTCAAAGACAAACTCAAATGTTACATTATAAATTGATACCATTCCGTAGTTTCTCTCAACAGACACAGTCACCTTGGGCAAGATGGTTTTAAATCCGAAGATTTGGTAGGGGGTAAAATTTTCCTAGGACATTATTACCCTCTGTCGGTTATTCGTTACTTCAAAGACAAACTCAAATGTTACATTATAAATTGATACCACTCCGTAGCATCTCTTAACAAATACAGTCAGTTTCGGCAAGATGGCTTTAAATCCGAAGATTTGGCAGGGGGGTAAAAATTTCCTAGGAAATTATTACTCTCCTGTCGGTTATTGGTTACTTCAAAGACAAACACAAATGTTACATTATAAATTGATACCACTCCGTAATATCTCTAAACAGACACAATCACTTTGGGCAAGATGGTTTTAAATCAGAAGATTTGGCAGGGGAGTAAAAATTTCCTAGGAAATTACTATCAACTGTCGGTTACTGGTTACTTCAAAGATAAATGTTACATTATAAATTGATACCACTCCGTAGCATCTCTTAATAGACGCAATCACTCTGGCCAAGATTGCTTTTATGTCCGAATATTTGGCTTCATAACCCAAAACTTGATAATTGGTAATGTTTTCCTAGGAAATAATTGCTTTCCCAGTTTTGCACGTGATTTGCTGTCTGACGAGGTTGTCTTAAGAAAAAATGAAATGATATCTTTTAGTTTTACGTCCCACGGTTATGACAGTTAATCTAAATTAGACAGTGATTATGAGAAATGAATGAAATGATGGAATGAAAAAAGTGGAAGGAAACGGGAGAACCCGAGAACACCTACGAGCACGGCGTTTGTCCACCACAAACTGCACACAGAACGAGCTGGGATCGAACCAATGACCCCAAGCACCGGAGGTGAACGCTCTACCACTGAGCCACCGAGCCATTCAGGTGTCTTAAGATGGTTGCAGTGTCAAGTGTTAATTTCTATTAATTGTTTTCTTATTATATAAATGAAATTTGTATAAGCTGCTCTTCAAGAGGAACAATTCAAATCTTCTTCATCTTAGCGGCCTAGTATAAAAGGAGAAAGAAACTTTCCTCCAAAACACTGCTCTGTTAAAAAAAAAAAAATATTTCATACTTTCGTTCGTGAAAGCAGCTCTTGACTTGTTCTACTAGTAGTCGAGATTTAAGGAGATATAATAAACATTGATAAAGTTGTCAACACTGTTCAAAATGGCGTAGGTAGCTAGCGCGAGCTAGCCACCAGAACAACGTACAAGGTTTGTAAAAAGATTCTCAAGTCGTATGTACAACCGCTGAAGTTGGAAACTTAAAACTTGGTCAGTACATAAGATCTGAGACGTAAGATACCACAAAGAAACGATTTTTGCAATTTCGAAGAGGAAGTGAAGAATACGGGTGAAAATTATCTTATAAAAACGAGTACATTTTCGGACTCTATTAAACTCCAGTCATCAAAATTAGTATTTTAACATCTCATTTAAAAACAAAACAAGTTTTAGCTTTCTTTATATATTATCTCCCTATGAACTTTCCGAAAATAAAACCATACTTTATCGTCCCCAGAGTGAGTGCGTCTGTTAAGACATACAATAGTATAACATCAATTTATAATGTAAAAATTTGACCTTATCCTTGAAGTAACACAGAACAAATACAAGAGTATAAATTCCCTAGGAAAAAAGCACCCCTATAAAATTCCTGATATAAAGACATCATACCGACAGCCAACAGAGTATAATATCAATTTAAGAGACAACAGGGTATAATATCAATTTATAAAGTAACAATAGATTTTTTCTTTGAAAAACCAAAAACCAAGTGGACATAAATTCTCTAAGAAAATATTACCCCTCTCAATTTTTCGGATACAAAACAATTTTGGCCAAAGTGAGTGCGTCTGTTAAGACATAACACGAAATAATATAAATTTCTAATGTAACATTGCAATTGGTCTTGATGTAACCAAACCCGACAGGGGGTAAAAATTTCCTAGGGAAATATTACCTTCCTATCAAATCTTCGGATATTAAGTCATCTAGACCAAAGTGACTGTGTCTGTTAAGAGATATTACGGAGTGGTGTCAATTTATAATGTAACATTTGTGTTTGTCTTTGAAGTAACCAATAACCGACAGGGGGGTAATAATTTCCTAGGAAATTTTTACCCCCTACCAAATCTTCGGATTTAAAACCATCTTGCCCAAAGTGACTGTGTCTGTTAAGAGATTCTACGGAGTGGTATCAATTTATAATGTAACATTTGTGTTTGTCTTTGAAGTAACCAATAACTGACAGGGGTTAATAATTTCCTAGGAAATTTTTACCCCCTACCAAATCTTCGGATTTAAAGCCAACTTGCCCAAAGTGAGTGCATACACTGACAGATCACTTTCAATGATATGAATTTTTAATGTAATTTTTGACTTTTCCTTTGAAATTATCAGAAACCGACAAGGGGTAAAGATTTCCAGGGGTAAAAGTTTCCAGGGGTAAAAAATCCCTGTGACACCGGCCCTCTCCAGATAGAATTTCTTTCAGGGAGATTTCGAATGCTGTTTTTGACACCCTGCACTTCAGTTGACGTCTCAATGATTTCAGAACATTATTTCAGATTTTGTTTTGAGAATAAAACATATACTAGTAATATAGTATATTTAGTAGTTACATTTTTCATTATTGTGTTACTATGCTATTGATTATATATATATATATATATATATATATATATATATATATATATATATATATATATATATATATATATATATATATATATATATATTGTATATATATGGGTAAAAGTTGATCTGAAAAGTTGGGGGACGGTAGTAGCGGCGCCGTCGCCCTGTCCTTGCCCATTGTAATTTCTTAGGAACTGGGGGCACAGTGTTCCCCCGCATTCCCCCGCGTTGACCTGCACTTTTACCCTTATATATAGCTTAAACTCAGAATCGAGCTGCTGACTCTTGCTGTTCCCGAAATGACTCCCCTGCCTGTTCTCTATGCAGCGCTAGGGCTTCTGATCGAAGCAAAATCTATCATACCTTTTGTTTTCCGGGTCGTTGTGGCAATTGTGTAATTCAAAGAGAATGCTAATCAATAAACTTTATTTCTCATTGTTATATAAGTACAAGTATTTCTATGTAATAGTTTTATCTGTTTTAGCTCCTTATCTGTTTTCTGTGTAACTGTTGACTTACATTCAAATTCTGCTCATTCGCAAACAATCCTTCGAAGAAATTTCTTAGCTCCACATTGATTGTTGATTGTAACTCGTATATCAGATTGTTTTTCTTTAACTTACATGAGCAAGGTCTTCAACAAAGATGAGAGTGAACTTATGGCTGTGATAGGGTTATTATGACGAGAAACGATTTCTTTTTTATAATTTGAAACAGTTTTGATATTCACATAACAAACAACTTCTGTTATTGCCTTATGTCATTCACAATATCTGCACACATTACCGTTATGTTTTAGTACGAGGGTCATTAGGAAAATAAAAACTATTTATACAAAATGAAAAGCACAATATTTATAGAAAAAAAAAAACAATTCCATTACATACTTGAAGCTTCCTTCATTCTTAACATAATCATAATCTTTGTTTTAACATTTGTCGTATCTGTTCACGAGCTTTTGAATTCCCGTGTTATATGCTGTTCTACCGCCAGCCAATTCATTAAGCCACCTGTGTTGGTCACTGCATCCTCGAATTCTTCAGCACTTCCAAAACGTTTACGACCCAGAAACTCATTCATCTTATGTAAAAGATAGAAATCGCTCTGAGCGAAGTCCGAACTATAGGGTGGATGATTAAAAATTTCCCATCAGAATTGATCCAGCAATTCTTGAGTTGCAGCAACAATGTGAGGGCGGAAGTTGTCGTGAAGAAGCACAATTCCTCCAGAAAGCATTCCTCGCCTGCTGTTTTGGTTGGCTCGCCGTACTTTTCTTAAGAGTCTCACAAGAACAATTTGCATTGATTGTAGTGCCTTTTGGCATGAAATCAACCAAAAGAACACCCTTACGATCCTAAAAGACGGTTGTCATGACCTTTCGTGTTGAGAGAATTTTGTTTGAATTTTCTGTTTTTTGGATGATGAGTGATGACGCCACTCAAGTGATTGGTATTTGCTCTGTGGGCTGATGTAAGACACCCAGGTCTCATCACCAATCACAATCCGATCAAGAAAGTCGTCTCCATCTCTATGATATCGTGCCAAGAATGTCAATACTGAACCCATTCTCTGAGTTTTGTGTGTTACTCAATTGCCGCGGAACCCATGGTGCAGAAAATGTCATTGTAGAAGAGAAGTTGCAACACAATTTTACCAAGTGTAGAACGAGAAATGTCTGCAAATAAGACGTGCAATTTGTCGAGAGTCACGCGCCTATCTTGCAAGATTCTGTTGTTCACTGCAGTCTTCGCCGGATGGAGCTGAGTAACACATGGATAAATTCTTTTCAGGATTGCCAGTTTTAACGTTCGTGTCCGGTTCCGAAATAAAAATGCTGAGCACATATCTTCTTTACGCAATTCCAAAAGTTCAGGAGCAACGGTTACTCCTGGAGCTTAAAGCATACAAGATTTCTATGCAGCATTAGTTTCAAACCCATGTAATGGGTATAGCACTAATTTAGAAATCACACTCGTAACTACATCCTTGTTTAAAAGGATAAGACATGAAAATTTAAGCTGGGGGAGGGAGAATGTATGGATTTAATTTGTACTTTTTCGTATATAACTAGATTATGCGTAGCTAGATTATGCGTATAGTTTTGAAATTAGAGCATTTCAGATGCTGATTTTAGCACTTTCGACAACTTGCAACTCTAAAAGGAGTAAACCGAGCGAAGTAGTTCAAGCTGTAGAGCGTTGACTTCGCGTTCGGGAGGTCGTGGTTTCGATTCCTTCTGCCGACCATTCTGACTGAGGTTTTCCTCAGTCCTACCAAGTAAATGCCGTGATGGTACCTACTAAACAGGCCTTGGCCGACACCTTCCCATATCCTTCCCATTGTTATTGTTGTTGTTAGATACCCAGTATAAAATGGCATCTGAGCTGTATCTGGTGGTAGTTAAATAGATAAATAAATGTTCAATAGAATTTCTTTTATCTTTCGTTTGATATACAGTATAATCTCACCTCCCGAAATTTGATGCATTTTCTCCCTTGTTTAAATCTACTTTGTCGCGTACTATATTTGCATTCATTCAGTATGTCCTTATTCTATCTAAATAAATGAAAATTGTGTGTCATTATTTTCATTATTTTAACAGTATTTTTTAAATATAAAAAAATAAATAAATTTACATATGTGACCAATGTCGGTATTTATCATTTCGCATATACAACTCATGCTTGATTTTAACATGGTTTAATATAAATACACGTAAAGATTCGATGTGATAGAGCATTGTCAGAAAATCAACATTGCTCATATATGCGAAATACATAACATCAATGGAACAATAGAAGTCTTCTAAAAGTTGTTTTATCTTTCGTTATTGTGTTAGAATTAAAATTCGCCATTGAATGCACCGAGAAACAACCCCATGCCGTAAGCGTCTGTGGACCACCGATGGGCAGCTGGCGACATCTCACAAAAATTGGCGGCCTCGCAGCGACGATCCGCGGTAGCGTCACTTCCGTTTAGAAAATTATACCACCAGCGGCCCACCAGCGGTAGAGACGCGACGAAACGCCAATGAACCACAAAATTTCTTCCCCAAAATATGTTAATTCGTTTATATGCGTAATTTGTTTACATTAAAGTAAATCTAAAAACACTAAAAAAAAAGTTATGGGCGCGAACCAGGCGATGAAGAAAGCGTCGCTTGTAGAGGGATATATCTTTGATGTGTTTTTAATTTGGCTAAGCAGAGTGCTCCTTTAACCATGCATATTCCACGAAGTAGGTGGTGGGCACCTGACCCCCGGTAGCTGAAAAATGGCCTTTTTTTCCATGGTCTCCTGAGAGCAAGGACTCAATTTTCCACTGTCTCACGATACGCTATGACCTACGCCCCGTCCACCCATGATCTTTTACGACCTCCATGTTAGGGCTGAATTTGTTCCCTTTTTATGAGCACTTTTAAGGGGGTATACTCATTCCCTTGTATGAGCACTTTTTCGGGGGTGTACTCGTTCCCTTTTATGATCACTTTTCCACCCCCTACGAACACACAGCAGAGCAGATAACAGATAAGAATACGTAACATAATAAGGGTGTACTCGTTCCCTTTTATGAGCATATTTTCCAACCCCTACGAACACACAGCAGAACATAAGACTACCTAACATAACAAGGGTGTATTCATTCCCTTTTATGAGCATATTTTTCAACCCTTATTTTAACATAGCAGAAATTACACTGAGACTATGAACACACAACATTTTAGGGGTGTACTCGTTCTCTTTTATGAGCATGTGTTTCAACCCCTACGAACACATAGCAGGATGTATTCGTTTTCAAGTTACGAACACATAGCAGAGTAGATAATAAACACAACAACCTCCATTTTAGGGGTGTATTCATTCCCTTTTATGAGCATATTTTCCAACCCCTATTAAAACATAGCACAGATTACATAGCAGATCTAATACAAGAGTATGGCTTATTTTCCAATCTTCATTTTACCATAACAGAGACTACGAAACATAGCGGACATAGCACAGGAGGTGTATTCATTTTCTTCACCCCTAATTGAACAAAGCAGAAATTACACTGAGACTACGAACACACAGCAGACCAGAGAATACATAACTCGTTCTCTTTTATGATTACTTTTCCAACCCCTATTTTACCATAGCAGAAATTACATAAGATTTTTTTCAACCCCTATTTTAAGACAATGAATACCTATGTAACATAGCGATTCGATACGCTCTTTGAACCGATTTGGATGAAACTCGACATATGGGGGTTTTCGACCATGCTGAGTACGAATATCATACTTATTTTTACCTTGGTCCTATAGTTTATGTGGCATACGCCCTTTCTATGATAATTTTAACCGATTTGGATGAAACTCGGCATATGGGGGTTTTCGGACATGCTGATTACGAATAACATATTTATTTTTACCTGGGTCTTACAGTTTGTGGGATACGCCCTTTGTATGACACTTAAAACCCAATCACTCATAAACGAAGCAACATATTGAGGTGGTGTTTCCACATTTAGCAATTGGTGATTAACTACTAAAAGTTCCAAAAATAATTACCATCGAGGTCAAAGGTCAAAATACTTATAACCTAATAACTCGAAAAGGGATCCTCATATTGAGGTGCTGTTTCCAAATCTAGTAATTGGCCATCAACTATTGCAAGTTCCAAAATAATGACCATCGAGGTCAAAAGTTAACATACTTAAAACCTAATAACTCAAAACCAGAGCCACATATTGAGGTGGTGTTTCCACATTTAGTAATCGGCCACCAACTACTACAAGTTCCAAAATACTGATCATCGAGGTCAAAGGTCAACATACTTAAAACCTAATACGACGAAAACTGAGCCACATATTGAGGTGCTGTTTCCAAATCTAGTAACTGGTCATCAACTACTACATGTCCCAAAATAGTGACCATCGAGGTCAAAGGTCAACATACTTAAAACCTAATAGTTCGAAAACGGAGCTAAGTATTGAGGTGCTGTTTCCAAATCTAGTAATTGGTCATCAACTACTACATGTCCCAAAATAGTGACCATCGAGGTCAAAGGTCAACATACTTAAAACCTAATAGTTCGCAAACGGAGCTAAGTATTGAGGTGCTGTTTCCAAATCTAGTAACTGGTCATCAACTACTACAAGTTCCAAAATAGTGACCATCGAGGTCAAAGGTCAAAATACTTAAAACCTAATAGTTCGCAAACGGAGCTAAGTATTGAGGTGCTGTTTCCAAATCTAGTAACTGGTCATCAACTACTACAAGTTCCAAAATAGTGACCATCAAGGTCAAAGGTCAACATACTTAAAACCTAATTACTCGAAAATGGATCCACGTATTGAGGTGCTGTTTCCACATTTAGCAATTGGTCATCAGGTACTACAAGTTCCAAAATAATGATCATCGAGGTCAAAGGTCAACATACTTAAAACCAAATAACTCTTAAATGGATCCACATATTGAGGTGCTGTTTCCAAATCTAGTAACTGGTCATCAAATACTACAAGTTCCAAAATAATGATCATCGAGGTCAAAGGTCAACATACTTAAAACCTAATAACACGAAAACTGAGCCACATAATGAGGTGCTGTTTCCAAATCTAGTAACTGGTCATCAACTACTACAAGTTCCAAAATAATGATCATCGAGGTCAAAGGTCAACATACTTAAACCTAATAACACGAAAACTGAGCCACATATTGTGTTGCTGTTTCCACATTTAGTAATTGGTCATCAACTACTACATGTCCCAAAATTAATGGCCATCGAGGTCAAAGGTCAACATACTTAAACCTAATAACACGAAAACTGAGCCACATATTGAGGTGCTGTTTCCACATTTAGTAATTGGTCATCAACTACTACAAGTTCCAAAATAGTGACCATCGAGGTCAAAGGTCAACATACTTAAAACCTAATAGTTCGCAAACGGAGCTAAGTATTGAGGTGCTGTTTCCAAATCTAGTAACTGGTCATCAACTACTACAAGTTCCAAAATAGTGACCATCGAGGTCAAAGGTCAACATACTTAAAACCTAATTACTCGAAAATGGATCCACGTATTGAGGTGCTGTTTCCACATTTAGCAATTGGTCATCAGGTACTACAAGTTAAAAAATAATGATAATCGAGGTCAAAGGTCAACATACTTAAACCTAATAACACGAAAACTGAGCCACATATTGTGGCCATCGAGGTCAAAGGTCAAAATACTTAAAACCTAATAGTTCGCAAACGGAGCTAAGTATTGAGGTGCTGTTTCCACATTTAGTAATCGGTCAGCAAAGACCACATGTCTCAAAAGTGTCAACCATCGAGGTCAGACTCGAAAACGGAGCCAAATATTGAGGTGGTGTTTCCACATTTAGTAATGGTTCATCAATCACTGCAAGTTCCAAAATAATGAGCATCGAGAGCTTGTAAACGGAGCAACGGATAAATTTTGTACAAAGCAGAAAAAGTGAAGGAGGAATAAATTTGAGTGGTCTATTGAATTTTGTACCAACGAGAAATGCCATTTTAACTAGCTGAGAATTATATGTCTTCTTGTACTAATTAAATAAACGAAGGAATATTGTACCAATGAGAAATGTCATTTTTCTAGACCATGTTCTAATATTTAAACAAACGAAGGGGTGAATTTGAGTGACCTATTCAATATTGCACCAACGAGAAATAATTGCGTATTTTAAATCATTTTGTTCTATTTAAAGAAACAAACAATCGGATAAATTTAACCGGCTCAGAAGTTCAATACTATTTTGTACTCTTGAGTGAGCTTTCCAATTTTGTAGCAAGAAAGACCATTTTTTTAAAAACTAACTCAGAATTTCATTTCATTTTTGTAATACTCAAATTTGGATGGAGTGTTTAGTTTTGTACGAACCAGAAAAATTTGATTGGATTATTTCCTTAGGTACCAACTGGAAAAAGTGAAGGGCCATTATTCAAATAAACGAAGGAATAGAGTATTTAGTTTTTGTACCAACTAGAAAAAAAGAAGTATGAATAAAATTTAGGTGGACTATTTTCTTTTGTACCAACTGGAATGTTCTATTTTTGTATCAATCAGAAAAAACGAAGAAGAGCCATTTTAACAAGTTCATAATTTCTGTAACGAAAGAATAATTTCGATGTTCTACTTTTTATACCAACGAGAAAAAATGAACTAGCTGAATATTTAAATATACGAAAGAATAAATTTAAGTGACCTATTCAATTTTGTACCAATGAGAAATGGCTCAGCAAAAGGCGAACTATTTTATTTAATTATTAATATTAAGAAGGACTATTTTATATAATTTTACTACTCAAATAAACAATGGAGTATTTAGTTTTGCACCATTTTGGAGTATTCAAATAAACAAAGGAATTATAATTTGTGCTAACTCTAAAATCAATTAAACGAAGTAATGCATTTGAGTGAGCTATTTAATTTGAAAAACCGAAGTTGAGTATTTTATACCATTTGGTATTATTTCAACAAACAAAGTATCATTTTATATCATTTTAAACTAGTCTAATAAACGAAGGCATAAATATGAGTGAGCTATTTAATTTTGTAGCAACCAAAGGATTTTCACGAAAGAATAAAATTGTACTAATCAGAAAAAGCGAAGAAAACCCATTTTAACTAACTGAGAATTTCCATACCTGTTTGTACTATTTAAACAAACGATGAGATAAATTTGAGTGGCCTGTTTTTTGTACTAACCAGATAAATCGAAGAAGGTCCAATTTAGCTAACTCAGAATTTATGTACCTTTGTACTAGCCCAATGAACGAAAGAGCAAATTTGAGTGTTCTACTTTTTATACCAGACAAAGAAGAACCATTTTGTACTACTCAAATAAACGAAAGAAAAAACGGAAAAAAGACCAATTTAACTAGCTCAGAATTTATATACGTTTCGTTTAGGTGTCCTACTTTTTGTACCAGCGTGAAATGCCATTTTAACCAGCTCAGTAGTATTCAAATAAACAAAAAATCGAAGAAGGATCATTTTAACTAGCTCAGAATTTCTGTACTTTTGTGCCACACAAACAAATGAAAAAAACTAAATTTGGATGGAGTATTATTTTTTGTGCCAAGCAGAAAAAGGAAAGAATTTGTACTGACCAGAAAAGGCGAAGAAGGATCATTTTATACCTTTATGTGCTATTTAAATAAACGAAGGAATAAATTTGAGTGATCTATTCAATTTTATACCAATCAGAAGAAAAGCAAAGAAGGGCCATTTTAACTAGCTGAGTATTTTTGTGCTACACAAATCAACAAATGAATAAATTATAGTGACCTATTCAATTTGGTATCAACAAGAAATACCATTTTAAATAACTCAGCATCTTATACCTTTTTGTGCTATTTAAATAAACGAAGAAAGCGAAGGAGGTCCAATTTAGCTAAGTCAGAATTTTATACCATTTTGTACTAATCAAATAAACAAAGGAATAAATTTTTGTGACCTATTCAGTTTTGAAAACAAGCAGAAAAAGAAAAGAATTAACATTTTGTATTAATCAAATAAACCAAGGAATAAATTTAGATGGCCTATTTAGTTTTGTACCAACCACGAAAAAAAGAAGCGAAGAAGTTCCATTTTAACTAACTCAAAGAAACGAAAGAATAAATTTTGAGTGGCTTAAGCAAAGAAGGTCAATTTGTACCTTTTGTGCTATTAAAACTGAGTGACCTATTCAATTTTGTTTGCAATTAAAAAAACGGAGAAGGTCTATTTTATGTACATTTTGTACTAGTCAAATTCTACTTTCTGTACCAACCAGAGAAAAACAAAGAAATACCATATTCTGCTACTCAAACAAACGACGGAATAAGCTCAGAATTTCTATACCTTTTTTGTGTTATTCAAATAAACGAAGGAATAAATTTGTGTGACCTTTTAGTTTTATACCAACCATGAAGGTCCATTATAACAAGTTCGGTATTTTTATACCATTTTGTATTACTCTATTTCATTTTTGTAACAATCAGAAGAAAACAGCTAAGAATTTTATACCTTTGTGGTGTTACACTGAAGTCTCAATTTTTCTGGGCATTAACTACATATTTGAAAGTAAGATTTAACCAACCAGAGTTGCGTTATACATTGAATTTTAACTTAATTCTGTAGAGCAGACTCCATAGCAATTAGCGTACTAAAGAAAACTGATGAAAGACGACAATCGTGACAGCATGCTTGGTCAATTTGAATCACAGCAGAAGAAGAGATCATATCAAAGTAAGAAAAGCAGATATTTAAGCAACGTTGCGAATGCGTTACCTAACATTTGTATTGCTAAGGTACTGCCTATTGCTCAACGATTCAATTATTTTTTAGAACTTTCTTTCCTCGTCTAAGTCCAAAAACACGAATATATATATATTTGCATTTATGTGTTTTATTATAATGGAATATAAGTTTATGGAGTATATTTGGAAATAATAGAACATACATCATGATGTTGTATTGTTTTGAAACATATTATTAAACACGGAGAATGCATAGAATGCTTTTATTCTAGGTATATAAATAGATGTATCACACTTGATTTGTTTTTGCTGAAGAGTAGAAAAATGACTAGCATGGAAATTGCTTATGTTTCACCTAGAGAAAAAGAAATTCAGCGTGAAAACGAAAAACCTATACTGTTAATCCAGCCGTCTGACCCCGATTTGCCAGATGAATTACGTGATAAAGTGAGAATCATATATCCAACACAAGAAATAGAAGAAGTGTATTATTTTAGACGCTATAATAGATATAATGATGAAATACTCCCGGAAAGTGATGATGACAGTGTTTCAAATATTACCTGTTTTGAACTGGAAGCTAATGAGTGCGGGTGTACTAGTGAAAGTATTAGTAATACATGTGTTATACAATTATTTAATGAGTATACACCAAATTCAGTATTATTATGTGAAGCATGTTCTAAACATAATGAAAATGAAAAAGATCACAACTGTTTGCTGCAGCATGATTACGAATTATTGCAAAAGGTGTGGACGATCTTAATTAAACATGAAATGAGAGAAAAAATCTATAAACTTTATATAAAGAAGCATTTTAAAAGTTGTAATATTAAGAACACTTATACTTTGGAGAAAAAATTTAATCTGGTTTATGAATACATTACAGAGTGTGATTATTATATCAACAAAATAGTAGAAATGTTTTTAGAGAAAGATAAACAATTATTTAATTCTGTAAATGAACACTGAGCCCACTGTAGCATATGCATTTGATAGTGTAAAAATAGAAGAACTTGAACTGTTAAATGGATCAATTTGTAGTATTGTAATATTACAAACATTGGACACTCTGGCAACTGAATTGTCAGGGAGAGTCAATTTAAATTTTCTCTGGATGACACAAAAATATACAAAATGTAACACCACAAAGGTATAAAATTCTGAGCTGTTTTCTTCTGATTGTTACAAAAATGAAATAGAGTAATACAAAATGGTATAAAAATACCGAACTTGTTATAATGGACCTTCATGGTTGGTATAAAACTAAAAGATCACACAAATTTATTCCTTCGTTTATTTGAATAACTCAAAAAAGGTATAGAAATTCTGAGCTTATTCCGTCGTTTGTTTGAGTAGCAGAATATGGTATTTCTTTGTTTTTCTCTGGTTGGTACAGAAAGTAGAATTTGACTAGTACAAAATGTACATAAAATAGACCTCCGTTTTTTAATTGCAAACAAAATTGAATAGGTCACTCAGTTTTAATAGCACAAAAGGTACAAATTGCCCTTCTTTGCTTAAGCCACTCAAAATTTATTCTTTCGTTTCTTTGAGTTAGTTAAAATGGAACTTCTTCGCTTCTTTTTTTCGTGGTTGGTACAAAACTAAATAGGCCATCTAAATTTATTCCTTGGTTTATTTGATTAATACAAAATGTTAATTCTTTTCTTTTCCTGCTTGTTTTCAAAACTGAATAGGTCACAAAAATTTATTCCTTTGTTTATTTGATTAGTACAAAATGGTATAAAATTATGACTTAGCTAAATTGGACCTCCTTCGCTTTCTTCGTTTATTTAAATAGCACATAAAGGTATAAAATGATCCTTCTTCGCCTTTTCTGGTCAGTACAAATTCTTTCCTTTTTCTGCTTGGCACAAAAATAATACTCCATCCAAATTTAGTTTTTTTCATTTGTTTGTGTGGCACAAAAGTACAGAAATTCTGAGCTAGTTAAAATGATCCTTCTTCGGTTTTTTGCTTATTTGAATACTACTGAGCTGGTTAAAATGGCATTTCACGCTGGTACAAAAAGTAGGACACCTAAACAAAACGTATATAAATTCTGAGCTAGTTAAATTGGTCTTTTCCGTTTTTTCTTTCGTTTATTTGAGTAGTACAAAATGGTTCTTCTTTGTCTGGTATAAAAAGTAGAACACTCAAATTTGCTCTTTCGTTCATTGGGCTAGTACAAAGGTACATAAATTCTGAGTTAGCTAAATTGGACCTTCTTCGATTTATCTGGTTAGTACAAAAACAGGCCACTCAAATTTATCTCATCGTTTGTTTAAATAGTACAAACAGGTATGGAAATTCTCAGTTAGTTAAAATGGGTTTTCTTCGCTTTTTCTGATTAGTACAATTTTATTCTTTCGTGAAAATCCTTTGGTTGCTACAAAATTAAATAGCTCACTCATATTTATGCCTTCGTTTATTAGACTAGTTTAAAATGATATAAAATGATACTTTGTTTGTTGAAATAATACCAAATGGTATAAAATACTCAACTTCGGTTTTTCAAATTAAATAGCTCACTCAAATGCATTACTTCGTTTAATTGATTTTAGAGTTAGCACAAATTATAATTCCTTTGTTTATTTGAATACTCCAAAATGGTGCAAAACTAAATACTCCATTGTTTATTTGAGTAGTAAAATTATACAAAATAGTCCTTCTTCGCCTTTTGCTGAGTCATTTCTCATTGGTACAAAATTGAATAGGTCACTTAAATTTATTCTTTCGTATATTTAAATATTCAGCTAGTTCATTTTTTCTTGTTGGTATAAAAAGTAGAATATCGAAATTATTCTTTCGTTACAGAAATTATGAACTTGTTAAAATGGCTCTTCTTCGTTTTTTCTGATTGATACAAAAATAGAACATTCCAGTTGGTACAAAAGAAAATAGTCCACCTAAATTTTATTCATACTTTATTTTCTAGTTGGTACAAAAACTAAATACTCTATTCCTTCGTTTATTTGAATAATGGCCCTTCACTTTTTCCAGTTGGTACCTAAGGAAATAATCCAATCAAATTTTTCTGGTTCGTACAAAACTAAACACTCCATCCAAATTTGAGTATTACAAAAATGAAATGAAATTCTGAGTTAGTTTTTAAAAAAATGGTCTTTCTTGCTACAAAATTGGAAAGCTCACTCAAGAGTACAAAATAGTATTGAACTTCTGAGCCGGTTAAATTTATCCGATTGTTTGTTTCTTTAAATAGAACAAAATGATTTAAAATACGCAATTATTTCTCGTTGGTGCAATATTGAATAGGTCACTCAAATTCACCCCTTCGTTTGTTTAAATATTAGAACATGGTCTAGAAAAATGACATTTCTCATTGGTACAATATTCCTTCGTTTATTTAATTAGTACAAGAAGACATATAATTCTCAGCTAGTTAAAATGGCATTTCTCGTTGGTACAAAATTCAATAGACCACTCAAATTTATTCCTCCTTCACTTTTTCTGCTTTGTACAAAATTTATCCGTTGCTCCGTTTACAAGCTCTCGATGCTCATTATTTTGGAACTTCCAGTGATTGATGAACCATTACTAAATGTGGAAACACCACCTCAATATTTGGCTCCGTTTTCGAGTTTGACCTCGATGGTTGACACTTTTGAGACATGTGGTCTTTGCTGACCGATTACTAAATGTGGAAACAGCACCTCAATACTTAGCTCCGTTTGCGAACTATTAGGTTTTAAGTATTTTGACCTTTGACCTCGATGGCCACTACTTTTGGGACATGTAGTAGTTGATGACCAATTACTAAATGTGGAAACAGCACCTCAATATGTGGCTCAGTTTTCGTGTTATTAGGTTTAAGTATGTTGACCTTTGACCTCGATGGCCACTAATTTTGGGACATGTAGTAGTTGATGACCAATTACTAAATGTGGAAACAGCACCACAATATGTGGCTCAGTTTTCGTGTTATTAGGTTTAAGTATGTTGACTTTTGACCTCGATGATCATTATTTTGGAACTTGTAGTAGTTGATGACCAGTTACTAGATTTGGAAACAGCACCTCATTATGTGGCTCAGTTTTCGTGTTATTAGGTTTTAAGTATGTTGACCTTTGACCTCGATGATCATTATTTTGGAACTTGTAGTAGTTGATGACCAGTTACTAAATTTGGAAACAGCACCTCAATATGTGGATCCATTTAAGAGTTATTTGGTTTTAAGTATGTTGACCTTTGACCTCGATGGCCACTATTTTGGAACTTGTAGTAAATGATGACCAGTTACTAGACTTGGAAACACCACCTGAGTATGTGGTTCCATTTTCGAGATATTAGGTTTTAAGTATGTTGACCTTTGACCTCGATGGTCATTATTTTGGAACTTGTAGTACCTGATGCCCAATTACTAAATCTGGAGACACCATCTCAATATGTGGCTCCGTTTTCGAGATATTAGGTTTTAAGTATGTTGACCTTTGACCTCGATGGTCATTATTTTGGAATTTGTAGTACCTGATGACCAATTACTAGATTTGGAAACACCATCTCAATATGTGGATCCGTTTCCGAGTTATTGGGTTTTAAGTATTTTGACCTTTGACCTCGATGGTCATTATTTTGGAACTTGTAGTACCTGATGACCAATTGCTAAATGTGGAAACAGCACCTCAATACGTGGATCCATTTTCGAGTAATTAGGTTTTAAGTATGTTGACCTTTGACCTCGATGGTCATTATTTTGGAACTTGCAATAGTTGATGGCCAATTACTAGATTTGGAAACAGCACCTCAATATGAGGATCCCTTTTCGAGTTATTAGGTTTTAAGTATGTTGACCTTTGACCTCGATGATCAGTATTTTGGAACTTGTAGTAGTTGGTGGCCGATTACTAAATGTGGAAACACCACCTCAATATGTGGCTCTGGTTTTGAGTTATTAGGTTTTAAGTATGTTAACTTTTGACCTCGATGGTCATTATTTTGGAACTTGCAATAGTTGATGGCCAATTACTAGATTTGGAAACAGCACCTCAATATGAGGATCCCTTTTCGAGTTATTAGGTTATAAGTATTTTGACCTTTGACCTCGATGGTAATTATTTTTGGAACTTTTAGTAGTTAATCACCAATTGCTAAATGTGGAAACACCACCTCAATATGTTGCTTCGTTTATGAGTGATTGGGTTTTAAGTGTCATACAAAGGGCGTATCCCACAAACTATAAGACCCAGGTAAAAATAAATATGTTATTCGTAATCAGCATGTCCGAAAACCCCCATATGCCGAGTTTCATCCAAATCGGTTAAAATTATCATAGAAAGGGCGTATGCCACATAAACTATAGGACCAAGGTAAAAATAAGTATGATATTCGTACTCAGCATGGTCGAAAACCCCCATATGTCGAGTTTCATCCAAATCGGTTCAAAGAGCGTATCGAATCGCTATGTTACATAGGTATTCATTGTCTTAAAATAGGGGTTGAAAAAAAATCTTATGTAATTTCTGCTATGGTAAAATAGGGGTTGGAAAAGTAATCATAAAAGAGAACGAGTTATGTATTCTCTGGTCTGCTGTGTGTTCGTAGTCTCAGTGTAATTTCTGCTTTGTTCAATTAGGGGTGAAGAAAATGAATACACCTCCTGTGCTATGTCCGCTATGTTTCGTAGTCTCTGTTATGGTAAAATGAAGGTTGGAAAATAAGCCATACTCTTGTATTAGATCTGCTATGTAATCTGTGCTATGTTTTAATAGGGGTTGGAAAATATGCTCATAAAAGGGAATGAATACACCCCTAAAATGGAGGTTGTTGTGTTTATTATCTACTCTGCTATGTGTTCGTAACTTGAAAACGAATACATCCTGCTATGTGTTCGTAGGGGTTGAAACACATGCTCATAAAAGAGAACGAGTACACCCCTAAAATGTTGTGTGTTCATAGTCTCAGTGTAATTTCTGCTATGTTAAAATAGGGGTTAAAAAATATGCCATGCTCTTTTATTAGCTGTGCTATGTATTATCTGTTCTGCTGTGTGTTCATAGTCTCAGTGTAATTTCTGCTATGTTAAAATAAGGGTTGAAAAATATGCTCATAAAAGGGAATGAATACACCCTTGTTATGTTAGGTAGTCTTATGTTCTGCTGTGTGTTCGTAGGGGTTGGAAAATATGCTCATAAAAGGGAACGAGTACACCCTTATTATGTTACGTATTCTTATCTGTTATCTGCTCTGCTGTGTGTTCGTAGGGGGTGGAAAAGTGATCATAAAAGGGAACGAGTACACCCCCGAAAAAGTGCTCATACAAGGGAATGAGTATACCCCCTTAAAAGTGCTCATAAAAAGGGAACAAATTCAGCCCTAACATGGAGGTCGTAAAAGATCATGGGTGGACGGGGCGTAGGTCATAGCGTATCGTGAGACAGTGGAAAATTGAGTCCTTGCTCTCAGGAGACCATGGAAAAAAAGGCGATTTTTCAGCTACCGGGGGTCAGGTGCCCACCACCTACTCACGATAACAGTTTGGGATTAGATAAAATGCATCCGCATGTAATATTATAACAAAATGACGCGCGTCTATTTACAGGTACTTTATTTTATGGTTCTCCCATATTCACTTTAAAATGATCAGTGATAGTTACCATCTAAATTCATACAATTATATGCACTCAAGATTATTCACTTCATGATGTAGAGGCAGAGGTTTACTCTTGATCCCGGGATCTCACTTTAGGAACAATTCGTCAGAAATATATATATATATATATATATATATATATATATATATATATATATATATATATAATCGGATGCCCATGACTAGCGATAGTTCGTGTTGGTTAAGCGGACCAAAATTAAACCCTCACTGCTACGCGGTGGTAACTCCAACACCCCGACTCTAGATATATCTTTCGACTCGACGAAACCCTGCCGCCAGTGGCACACTAGCGGGAGTCCTTCGACGCGTCGCTATATCGACGATCGACATTTACGGCAAGTGGGCCACTAGGTGTTGGCGACGTTTACGGCATGGAGAAGGTTTCTATGAATTTGTATAAGATGTTTCGAAAAAGATGTAGGTGATTTAAGATTCAACTTCAGTTATAGTTGTATAATATAGCTTAGACCTTAGATATTGAAATAATCCAGAACTGAGACTATAGATAGAATCCCTAATTAATGTCCATTCTGACGCCGTCACATGGACCACAAAAATAAAAATAGCATTTTCAAATATTTTAACTTCGAAAATGTAATAGGAATAAATCTAATAAATAATAACAAATATTCATCTAATGACTGGAACTAAAGCTAATGACTAGGATCAAATTTATGACATTTAGTCTGGTCTCTTAACAACAAAAATGGCTCGGATCGTGACAGACCGGACACAAGTATGAAACTTGGCAGACTGAAAGTACTTTGGTATTCAATTCGTTTTAGGGTCGGGTGCCAAAATTTTCTGGCCGCCATTTTGAAATATGCCGCCATATTGGATTTTATGTAATGTTCTCTTAAAAGATCATTATCTCGGTAACTAATGGTCCGATTTTGATGATTCTTTTTCTAAATTATAAGTTAAGCCCGAATGTAATCGATTATAACAGTAATGAAGACAAGGAAACATGATAAAAACGAGAAAATTAGAAATATTTACGCTTTTATGAAACATATTTACATATAAATGAATTTTTCTCCAAAATGGTCCATTTTATGAAAGCATGTACGCTATAACATTTGAAAGAGCATATAAAGAGCTTCAATTTGATGTATAATACGTTAAAATGCGATGAAAAATAACCGAAATATAGTTAAATTAAGAAATCAGTATAATAGAATACAAGGAGTATGCAGAAAGTCAACTAGACGAAATTTGGTGTTATGTAATAACAAGCATGCTCGGAACCTGGCAAATTAATATTTTTTCTCCACTTTTGTGAATTGTTATTCAAATCAATATTATTTATATTATTACTATTGTTATTAAATTATCATTATGCTGTTCATCTAAATTATATTATGTAAGACACTAAAAAGCCACATCATAAATACGTCTTTGCATATATGTCAATTTTTAAATTTAACTCTTTCAAACATAATAAATAGCTACTGAAAAACTAAATATTCCAAATCAAAATGCTAACAAAGTGACAAAAATTGATAACATCCAATCGCCTATTCCACAAAGAAAAAATACTTCTTAGTCACATTGCTGTTCATCACAGGAGCTTCCACAGCAGCAAGGATCTGTATATTGAACATACGCACTGTTTTGAGCAAAGAGGAGGAGCTTTGCAGCCATACTTTAGCAATTCTCTTGAACTTTTAGAAACTTCTGGTTTGGTCATCCATAAGGGCTTCCACGATCCACCTTCTTTCACCCAGCCGAAGTTTTCTGGACTTGAAAATATTCAGTAGTTCAGACTTGTTTGACGACAGTAAAAGTTTCTCGTGATCAATGATGATAGCCAACTACGATTTTCATGAGAAAAAGAGTTGCGGATCACCCTCACGCGTTTTGCATGACATACTTGTATACAGTCCACTGAACAAACTGTAATCATTTCTCAATTCATCTGTCTTCTGTTCAGATGATCTCCTACCCTTCTTTAAGTTTTCTCAAGAAAACAAAAAAAACTATTCCTTTATATGGGAGACTAAATTGACTTGCTTTGTTTTACAAACACCGAGTCAACAAAATCTTCATATTGGTTTTTACCAATCACTTTTATGGCTGCAACAGATTTTGAAGTTCCTGTAAGGCATATGCATGTGATTATAGATTCATTACCTGTTACGTATCTAAAATAGGATTTCCTGCAGCAGAAATTGTGTCATGCAATGTTTGACAAAGATTCTTAAAACTTACATCACTTCCAACATAATTTTCGTTAATTATTTCCTCAATGTGTGCAGCATCTTCAAATTCTTTTGTGGGTCTGCATAACTCAGGAGCAGTGAGCATCCGCCGTTGAAAAGCACGTGGATTTTTAGTTAATGGCTCCACTGGAGTCTCTAACACTTCTGTTATTTTGGTCGAACGGCATGAGACAAAACTTTTGGTTAGTCTTTGAAAACACCCAGTTCTTAAATTCTGCCTTTCCTTTATTTAAACTCTTCATGTTCCTGAGATGCACAGATAGGGGCAGGAGACGCTCCAATATAGTTACATATAATAGGAAGTTACTTTGTCGGTGAGCTCTAACAAATATCAAAATTAGAAGTTCCAATTCCAGTACAAGATCATAATACGAAAACATAGATCTTTTCTATATCATTCCTTCCCGCCACTGTTGGAATTCTTGTTTACAGTTTCTGGACTCTTGTTCTGTATGAAACCCTGCCATTTGAAGAAAGCCTAGAACTACAGTTGGTTTCTGCTGTGCTCTTCTGGTTCTGGTTAGGTGTGAGCAGTCCAGGAATGAAGCAGCTGACTCTGAACCTGCTACTCCGGCCTCAGCTAAGGACGATGTCCATCCAGTACCATTTAGTATGTGGCCTAACACTCTTCCAAGGGCCATTTCTATGTGTAGTCCACCAAACATAACGATAGAACTTCTCCACAGTATGAATTGGACCATCTCCACTTTATTTGTTTTGCTATTGCAAAGAGAGGTTGGTCAAGGAAAATAACCTGTATTTGATTAGAATTACATCGATCAGTAATTTTCTTTATGATAGACATATCGTGCTTCACCATTGAAAGAGACGCCGCTTTTCAGTAAAAATTGGCAACATGACGTTGCTACCTTTAGTAGAACACACACTTCCTGATTGAGTCAAATTATACTCTGCCCACAAGCATTTATTTTCACCTAGCAGAGATTTTTTTTTTCAATCCACCGCCTCTCTGTCTAAAGTGCTTCTTCGAGCCCTGACCGTATTGGTTCTTGAACAGTAATATGAACTTGCAGTTTGTCAAAATCACATGATGATACTGATGACACAATAGCATAGATATCTGGTAATAAGTAATCTTCTACTGATGAAGAAACTTCAACTCGCATTGGGGGTAAACCAGGGTTGGAATCGGAAGGCAATTGGAATACGCTAATACTTGTTCCATGGAAAGATCCTGTCGAAGTAGTTGATGATGTGTTGTGGTCTAAATTGTCCAATGCACCGATGGTGTACACATTAGTCATTAATGGAAAGGGACACACAATACCCTCTGATTTGGAACATCTGCATGTCACTGCTGCTATCTGATCTTCAATTTGGATCACACGATTATATGTTACAAAAATGTCTAAGTTATGTAAATTACTGACAATCTTTTTTTCTAGCAAGTAAGAGTGTGTACCTGTAAACCTACATACAGTGGGAGCGGCGGTTCATGAGCTATGTTGTGCCTTTTTTTTCGTGGTGCTAATCTTCTGTTCTTAAAATTAAAATATATTAATTGACTTATTGTTAGAGCAGTTTGAGAATATGTTATAGAAATTTCTTCTATGTTAAATCCATACAACAGCAATTGAACGAAATTCTTTAGATTTTCTGGAACACTTTCATCTTGACAGTTTTCTGTAAAGTATTCTGAAATTGTTTGGTACTCCCAGTTTATCATATTTCTTCTTAAAGACTTTGAACACATTGAGAAGGCAAAAATCTCCACTTCATTTAGACATGAAATCCTTGAGTAATTTCTAGTGTCCTTTCTTTAAATACCAATAACATTTTGCCATCACTGTTTAGTACAATCAGAAATAAAATGAACGAGGATTTTGTTCTTTAGTCTTGTTCTATTCATTGCTTTTGATAAACGTACCGCTCTCAACTTATATAGAGTGTGCAGCTGTGACAAATTGAAAATGAACATTTTCTATTTTACATCCCAAGTGATCTATGATTTCATCAAATACACATCATCATCTTGACTTTCGGTTTCATTTAAAGATCTGTTCTCCCTTTCCCAACTTCTGTACCTATTTTTATACATCCATAAGCACTGTATGTGGTATGTAGCCTCCATTGCTACCAAGTCTCCTCCGGAAATTTTAGAAAGCAGAAATATATATATATATATATATATATATATATATATATATATATATATATATATATATATATATATATATATATATATATATATATACTGTGATTAGTAAGCCATTTCCTTAAGATTTTTGTCAAATGTAAGTGACAGTTTCTTCTAACCCCTTTCGCAGAATTACAAAAAATATAAACCGGTGAAATTACGTTTCCTCTACTTTCATTTCTCCTCTTACGCTTTGGTTCATTATTTTCTGTTGATTTCTGTTTACTTTTTGTTTTCTATTCTTTTGCGATTTCTCTTTTTAGTTTTGAGGCAACAAACTTCAGTCTGCATTGTTTATGCCACTTCGCTGCATTGTCAATTAGTGTGTTTACTAATTATTCTTTTCCAGTGACAAGTTTTTTAGATATCTTCTAAGTTATCGAAATCTTTATAGGTCCTCAGGAATTCTGAACACGAATCGCGTAGAAAACACTTAATAAACACATAATTTCAAATACTGCAAGGAATGATATTTTTCAACTTAAAAGGCACACTACACTTTTAACGTGTTCACAGTTACATTATAGTAGCCAAATTATGTATATAAAAAAAACACCTAGCTGTTCATGTCTACATAGAACTGCTGCAATGAAAACTCCTATAACAATACTAAGCAATGATTAAATGTAGTTATTATTAGGTAATCACGACAAGAATAAAAACTAAATAATTTAATGATAAAACATTTCTGCCAGACACCGCTAATTTCACAAAGTTGACCGATTACGCAGTCTTCCTATCTGCGCTGGGTTTGTTTCCAAGACTTATATTTCGACTATTTCTCATCGCATTTCAACGTGTTATACATCAAATTAAAGCTCTTTTTATGCTCTTTCAAACGTTATAGGGTACATGCTTTCATAAAATGAACCATTTAGGAGAAAAACTCATTCATAAGTAAATATGTTTCATAAAATCTTAAATATTTCTAATTTTCTCGTTTTTACCATATTTCCTGGTCTTCATTACTGTTATAATCGATTGCATTCGGGCTTAACTTATAATTTAGAAAAAGAATCATCAAAATCGGACCATTAGTTACCGAGATAATGTTCTTTTAGGAAAACGTCACATAAAATCCAATATGGCGGCATATTTCAAAATGGCGGCCAGAAAATTTTGGCACCCGACCCTAAAACGAATTGAATACCGAAGTACTTTTAGTCTGCCAAGTTTCATACTTGTGTCCGGTCTGTCACGATCCTATCCTTAACAGACCAGACTAATTGTGCAGAAAAAAGAGATCAATCTCTTACTGAGTTACTTTCATACCTAACATGACCAAAGTGTTCAATTTGAACACGTTTATTTCTATTGTAACCAGTGACATTACCGGGCTCAAACCTTCCGAAATAAATTTGTTAGTCCCTTTCGCATTCCACGTACAACAATAATCCTTCTCACCATTTCTATGAATTTTATTGACTCCATTTTCTTACGCTCTTTGTTCAGAAATAGTACTGTATTTGTCAAATTTCATTCCATGTAAGAATTGCTTTCTTTTTTCTTTCTTTCGTTCATTCTACTCTTCTGTTTCTTTTTCTTAATTGTTACTTTCTTTAGTTTCTCCTATCATACTTTCGACCGTTGTTGTGATTCAAATTGACAGTCGTCAGTAACACCAAAACTAATATAAGAGGAGCTGATAAGCGAAACTGGTGTTCCATACCAACTTGCACGGATATCAACATAATGGGACTTCAGTTATTATAGCAAACTAATATTTACATCGTGTAGTTATAACGAAAGGTAAATGTTTGAATTAAAGAAAATCAAGAAGGAGAAATAAGTAGCCCGGGAAATTAGGTAGGCCAAGAGGATGCTTCCTTTTTCTTCTATGAATAAAATAAAGAGTCAGATTCACTGCTAAATTTTTGTGTGTTCATATCACATAAGATTCATCAATCTGCAATTCTTGCTATTAAAACCTCAATTTATGCATAAATTAAAATATATTTAATTTTCAAACTTATGTGTGCAATCGCCCTCCGTCCTGCTACCCCGTGTTGTGAATAGCCCCGCCGAAAAAAAAATCCTAAATACGTCACTGATTGAAACCATTCTCCTCTGAAAATACACCAAATTCGATCAGATGAGTAGTTTAATGACATTAACTTGCTTCCCATTGGTAATTTTGCCTCACAATAGTAAAGATAGCCAGTCGAATTTCCAGATGGTTTCTTATCTTATTGAAAATGTAATAACGGTGTGATTTTCTCTGTTTAATTTTCGCTATCTTTACATTGTCCTACATCACTTTTGTTAAGCTCATTCTAAAAGAATTTTATGGCCATACCAAAATTTGCTAATTTTTAAATTCTAAATTTCTTTTAAATTATAATATATATTCATTATACAGGGTGGCCCAAAAGTAGAAATACAGTACCGTACTGATCAGCTCATTGTATTTTATATCATTTCTTATTGTTAACCATCAGATACAGTTAGTTTCTATATTATTTGTTCTTAATGTGTTTTTACTTACATCTTAAGCTCGGAAGAGCTGAAGGAAATAAAACCATAAACTAGAATGTTATTTAAACAAGAACATTTAACAAGAACATAAACTCATTTAAACAAGACATAGAGTAGGAATCGATATTTATAGTTAAAAATGTATTTATGTTGATTTCTGCATATTCTTACTTCAGTAGGCTACATTTTAAATTTAAATTGCTAATATTATAATCAACAAATCTAAAATAATATCTATGCATATGAACACCTCAATATGTGTGATCTAGAAATTAGTTGGTGGTGAGGAGATTTTAAAAAAATCCATGTTGACCCAGAATAATAAGGATGGCAAAATACTACTGAATGAAAAGTAGCGCACTATGAAACACTATAACTTAAATGTTTTTTTTCTGGGGGGGGGAGGCAAACATTAACACTCGTATTTGGACCTCTTAGAAAAAGTTTTTCCTAATTCTTGGGCCTCCTCTTTCCATCTTTCTCTTACTCTCTATGGGCCCCCCGGAGCCTGTGGGCCCTTCAGCACGACAAGGTCTGTGGGGTCGTTAGTTATTCCCCTGGGACCGTTCCATACATGGCAAACTAATTAAGGGAACAATATTGACAAGTCTCAAAGCCATGTGAATAAATATTATTTCTAGGGTCCCTAGTATATATCGAAATGGGCCCACGATTCATTTTTGCTTTATTTACCTTTTGTGTGCTGTTTTGTTTATGTAATGTAGTGAACCTGTTTGAAGTTTCATTTACGATTTCGTGTTCGTATCGTATATGGAGTAAGAAAATTTTGTCTAAAATGGGCCCCCTCGAAACGCGGGAAGCTTCCCTGAAGGAGGGGGGGGGGGAGTTGCTCCCTGCCAGCTCACAAATTACGGCCCTGGCACTATGCCTCAAGAAACAGTGAAGTTGGGAATCCTTCCATTCTTTACGCATCACACTGTTAAATGTAGGAGATTCGGGAGATACCTTACAGAAGACTGCGTCACAATTTACAATAATTATAGGTATAGTAACGGTGGTGGTAGTAGTAAGTAAGTAAGTAAGTAACAAGTCAGTCAGTCAGATAATACTTTAAAATGTGTCTCTATTATGGTGACTTTGGTAATAATTTTAACGCTTTCAGGAACTCATATTCACACATAGAAGTCTCATAGATGATATTTAAAATTTCCAAAGTAGAATCGTTATATATGCAAAAGAAATACGTTACTGCTACGAACAGATGAGTTGTGAATAACCCATATTTGATGTTCTCAGGTCGTAAATAAATTATACATAATCAATAGACGATTGGTTGTTTGGATTTGCGAATAGCGTTCCTGTTAGCACTGGGGCTTTATGAAATGCTGGCCTTCAACTTAACATGGGATCCGAACCATATGGCTACTCAATAATCAATAGATAAACATGGAAACTGAAAGAGTGCCTCATACCTCTTGGAGTAATCGGAGGGGAAGTAACAAAGAAGTTGCTTCTTTTGAATGACCCAAGGGATTGAGGGGGCACGGTGGCTCAGTGTTAGAGAGCTTACCTCTGGTGCGTAGGGTCCTTGGTTGGATTCCCGGCCAAGTAAATTTATAGTGAACAACATCGTGCTTGTGGGTTTTATCGGAGTACTCCAGTTTCCTCCCAATTTCTCATTCCACCAATTCTTCCATTATCAGTCACTTATTTTAAGTATGGTCTCACTTAGTCTTACGGGCATATTTAATCGTGGGACGTTAAACTCAGAGATTTCCAAGGGATTGAAGAAATTATTGTGAAGCAAGAATATCAAGAATCTTCAAGTGAAGAATATAATTGTTCTTAGTTCTCAAAGTAAAGGCGAAAGGCGAGGACCAAATGACACAATATATATGGAAGAAGAAGAAGAAGAAGAAGAAATGTCAGAGTGACGGTTGTGTTGTGCTTGCGTTATTGTGTGCATACATGCTCAAAACATAAATGTTAGTGGCATCAAATCGTCTTGAAAGGTAAACAAACAGTGTTGCTACTTACAAACTCAAACCTGTAGGAGCGAACTACCGATCATTCGAGATATCGAAGTATTAAAATGAGTCAGTGCTTGGACTGCGATAAACCTGTATCGCGGCAAGAAATTAAGGCACAATGCTGTGACTGTGCAAAATCATGTCATTTAAAGTGTGCTCAATTAGTTGAAACTGATCTTGAATATCTAAAATCCATCGGACAGTCTTGGCGTTGTAATAAGTGTAAAAAATCTCGTAGAAGCAGCATGCAATTGGAGTCAACTGTTCAGTCAGAATTGCCAACTCTTGCAGACGTATTAAATCTGACTAAGGAACTAAAAGAAGAAATTGCAAAATTAAGTAAATCGCAAACTGAGACTGAACGTGAGCTTGGAAAATCTCTTGATCTGGTTCACGCAAAACTGCATGAAAGTTTGGAACATATAAAAAAACAGGACGAAAAAAATCAGTGAATGCTTAGGTGAAATTGAGCGTTTAAATCAGGAGAATACAAACTTAAAAGAAGAACTTCAAGAAGTTAAAATGGATCTAGATGCTCTAGATCAATAGGGAAGGCCCAGTACACTTGAAATATTTGGTGTGCCGGAGAGTACAAATGAAAATACCCTTGATGTAGTGAAAAATGTAGGGCGTGCTTTAGATGTTAATGTTAGTGAAGATATGGTAGATGCAAGTCATAGAATGAAAAAATTACCTCATCAAAAATTTAGTGGAATCGTAGTTAAGTTTGTGCGACGTTCGGATAAGGAAAAGTTTCTACAGAGGAGAAAAGTGAAAAGAAATCTGAACACAACACGCTTGGGTTATACTATGAGTGAAACTATATATGTAAATCAATCTATTACCTCCTATAGAAAGCGTATTTTTGGTCAGGCAAAGAAAAAGAAACATGAGAAACATTACGCATATTTATGGATTGATCAGACAGGAAATATCAATTTTAAAAAAAAAGTCAAGATGATAGAAACGTTTTAATTCTTAGAACATTGTATGATGTACAAGCTTTGTAATATATTACTATTTTCAACATAATGGCTTTAAATGAGAGAAATATTTATTACCAAAATGTGAGGGGTATTAATACTAAGTTGTATGATCTCTTGCTTAGTATATCTTCAGAAAATTATGATATAATAATATTAACAGAAACGTAGTTAGACTTTGTGATGATAATATTTTTAATAATGAATTTATTGATGATCGATATAACGTAATTCGTAATGATAGAGTAATTAAAGGAGACGAGGGTGTTCTTATTGCCACCTTGAATAAATACCAAATTGAAAATATAGAAATTAATATTGATATTGTCGAAACAGTGTGTATTAAGATACAGTTTGGGATACATACTTTTGTTATTTCAACAGTTTATTTTTCACTGAAGTCTAAATTAGGTAAGTATGTTGAATATTACCGATTAATGGAAAATATTATTATTTCTGACCAGTATCAGGTAGTGATTGCTGGTGATTTTAATATCCCTGAAGTTAAAGATTATAATACGGACCTACTACACAATGGTAACATTTGTATTGCTCTTCGAATTTTTTATCTCTTTGTGATCTAAAATTGATAAATAATATTAAAAATAAAAATGAAAGGACATTGGACCTGGTTTTTGTAAATCAAAGTGCAAATTGTAGCATTGCTAAAAATGCGTGTGCACTATTAAAAAAGGATGATCATCATACATCTTTGCTAATATAAATATTAGTAACAGGAAAAATAACTTATGCAAAACAGAGTCAGGTGACAATGTTTAATTATAGCAAAGCTGACTTTGTTAATATTTATACTTCTTTAAGATATGAAAATTGTGATGTAGTAATAATGAGTTATAATCCTGAGAGTGCATTAAACAAATTTTACGGCATTGTTAACAATATTATTAATAAAAACTTGCCTAAGAAGGTGGTAAATGCAAGACATCGTTACCCTCCCTGGTTTTATTCCTCAATCATTAAATGTATAAAGGAAAAAGAATTTTGTAGAAAACGGCAGAAATACTCGGTTTATTATCATAATAAATTTGTTGAATTGAGAAGGAAATTAAAAAGTATAATTGATTCATCATATAAATTATATATATCTCAGATAGAGTGTACTCTTGTTAAAGACACAAAATCACTTTGGGCATTTATAAAAAATAAAAAAATAAAAAGTCAAATTGTTGTATGACTATAAAAAATCAAGTATTGATGTCAAATGAATCGATATCTAATGCCTTTGCAGATTACTTTAAAAGTGTGTATTCTCCTTCCCCTTCTGCATACAGTAAACTTGATTCAGTTGACACGATAGTTTCTCAATGTCTTTCTCTATATCCAATTACTGATTCGGAATATAATGAAGCTTTAAAAAAATTAAAACCATCAAAATCTAGTGGACTTGACTTGATTCCAGCGTACATTTTTAAAGGTTACTGTTCAGCATTGAAAATTCCATTATGTCATATTTATAATTTAATTTTAAAAACACATATATCCTAAGCTCTTGAAAATTTCAAGAGTCTGTCCAATTCATAAATCAGGTAATCCTTTAGAGGTAGGAAATTGCAGACCCATTTCTGTTATTTCAACCCCATCAAAAATACTTGAAAATATATTATGCAGAAGAATATATAATCATGTTAAACCATATATATCTATTAATCAACATGGTTTTTGTCAAGGAAAATCCACTGTAACAAATTTGGTTAACTTTGTTCAATATATATTTAACTCCTTTAATAATGGAAACATGGTTGACACAGTTTATTTGGATTTTTCAAAAGCTTTTGGTACTCTGGATTATGACATTCTTTTAAATAAATTGTCTACATTTGGTTTTTGTGATAATTTTTTAAACTGATTTCTTCTTATCTGAGTGATCGACAACAATTCGTAACATATAGACATACAAATTCTTACATATATAAGGTAAATTCTGGGGTACCACAAGGTTCCAATTTGGGACCTTTATTTTTCTTATTATTCATTAATGACTTACCAGATATCTTCAAATACTCCAGGTGTTTGTTATTTGCTGATAATGTCAAATTATTTAAAGAGATAAAAACACTCACTGTCTGCAATGAATTGAATTTTGATTTATCAAGGGCATACAAATGGAGTTTAGACAATAAACTATATTTTAAATCAAATAAATGCTGTGTTATATCTTCTTCTAGAAAGAGAAAAGCATTATGTTACGATTATCAATTGTGTGGAAAGAGTTTAAAAAGATGTAATGTTGTAAAAGATCTTGGAGTCACATTGGATGATAAATTAACCTTTGAATTTCATATTAACAAAATGTGTAATGAGGCTTTCAAATTACTTGGATTTATGTTCAGAAATATTCAGATGATGAAAAATGCATTTGCTTTGACTAATTTATTTAATAGTCTTATAAGAAGTAAGTTAGTATATGCTAGCCTGATATGGTTTCCTTATACTAGAAATAAAATAGAGAAAATTGAACGTGTACAAAATAATTTTCTACGATTTCTTTATTATAAAAAATACAATAAATCCTCGTATTTTGAAAGGATTTTTTATAAATCTTTACTCGAAGAATTTGGTGTAGCTTCGTTATATACCAGAAGAGAAATAAGTCAACATATTTTTCTGTATAAAATTGTTAATGGTGTTATTAATAATCCCGACTTTCTGGGTTTACTTTGTTTTAATGTGAAGAAAGATGTATTGCGTATTAGGTTACCCTTTTATTATTATCTCAAGCTCTAATTTTCACCCATTTTCACCTGTCATAAGGCTTAGTAAAAAAACATAATGAACTGATACAACGTAACTCAAATGTTGATTTTTCTTTACCATTTAAAGTATATGTATCAAAAATTAAAGAAGTAGTTTAGATTTTACGTGCTGTTAATATTGCATATAAAGTTTTTATTTTTATTTTTGATACATATCTAGGTAAATATATTTAAAATTTGCTGGAGTGCAAGTAAGAAGTTTCAGTTATAGAAGCAAGATGGAAATGAAATTGATAGTAACTTATTTGTAATTATAAATTGTAAAAGCATTATGTATTGTAGAAAAAATGTTTGTATAACTGTTCATATTGCAATATTCTTTTTGATTATTGTAGTTAATACTGTAATACGCACACGTCTTCTACGTCTTCTTCTTTTTTTTTGTAATAGTATTTTGAAACATATGCTTATACACCTATTGTAATTGGGGGGGGAAACCCCTATTATAGGTACCGTAATATATATATTTTCACATCAAAGCAAGAAAAAGGTTTATATGGATCTATGGGGAAAAGTGCATAGTTTCAGAGCTAGCGTTGTCTAAAATTATGTAAACGTTAAATGTTAACATGTACTATTTCAAATTCGAGAGATTGTGGAGTGGCGGTCCATATTAGCGTAAAGGAAGTTATATATGCGTAATCCAAAAGTGCATATTTCATCAATGTCCAATGGATGTGCAAGGGATTCTCTGCAGGATATAATTTCCAGATGTACTCTCACCAGAATTCTCACACGCCAAACGAACCAAACTTTTCCAAGTGCTGTACAGCTGTCACTGCTGCCTGTTTCTATTGAAATGGACTTTACGAATGCTTTAACGGACACTTCTATAATACAGATAGATTGTTTGTTGCGGCAAAGTATTATTACGGAACAGAACTCTGTTTAAAAAAAAGTTCTTAACAAAGAAAACGATGTAAAACGAAAGAAGCAGGAAAAAGTGTTAGTAACAGATTCAATAATGGGTGTTGTGCTTTGCTATCATATTTTCAAGATCAATTTTAAGCACCGATAAGAAACATGGACTTGGCCTTACACTTTGATAACAAGTAACAGATGATTGATACGATAACCGAATAACCTGTTTTTCAAAATTTTGATTGCAGGATCTTCCGTACTAAGATTAATCTCTAAGTTAGATAAATTCATTTAATTGAAGAAGGGTCAAAGATCCTATATGAAAGAGTAAATATTTGCATGGGTCACCAAATCAATAAATCAAACAGTATTTAAAGCCAATTTTTACGTGAACCGATATAATTTCAGATCAAAGATTTTTCTCTTTGAAACAAGGATCCTCGAACATTCAGAACATGTTATATCCAATCGTTATCGCGACGCTTGCTCTCTCTACCATTTCAGCTAGCCCATACAGTAAGTAAATTTTGGGTTTCACCTTTCAGTGTAATAACTTCACGAGTAGACTTATAGTGCTTCACCAAATTTATTGTCAATCATCTAAAACAATCATTGCTACACGCGAACAGTTGAATACTTTGGTTAATATTATTTCGACAGTTTTCTTGAAGGCAACAATAATATGGTTGGGTAAGAAATGGAAGCTAGGAAGATGTGGACAACACAACTATTAGTCTGATATCTCATGCCATAAAGTATGCTTCGAGCACTGAAGAGGTTGAGTAGGAAGGGTAGGTAGAGGTTTTGGAAGGGTAAGGGTACAAAAATACTATTGGCTTGTTAAGAGTAATCGATAGAAGGCCTTTAGGAAAAATAAGCAAGGTGTACTATGTTTATTTTGGCCTAAGAGAAGCTTTCGACCAGGTGAACTAGGAATTGTTAACAGGAATTCTAAGGAAGGTTGGCTTGGACCGGAAAAATCAAAACTCCTATGAACAAACATATAAATGAGGAATAAGTGAAGATATGATAGAGGAGAGGGTAATTGGAATGGACTCTTACCAACGTTATTTAATATCGATATAGAAAAAAATACAGTTAAAGGTATTTTAGTGGAGGGATAGAAAGATTTGATCTATGCAGTTTGCAAAATATGTAGTTCTTATTTCGAAATACAAAAAAGAAATTAGGGTAATGTTGAGTAACTTTTTTTAAAAATACGAAGAATACGGGATGATAAGTTTAAAAGACAAAAGCAATAATCGTTGAAACGAAACGATATTTATGAAACTTAGAAGCTGGAGAAAAGAAAACTGAATAGGTAACTAGTTTTTGACAAGTTGATAGTGTTATTATTGGAGACATGCAGTGCAAATGTTAAAGAAAATCAAGTATAAGACTAACGAAAGAATTGTTTAAGCAGACTGGATTTTGTGGGTTTTTAAGTAAAGACTTTGTAGGATAGGAAAGAAGAATATTAGGCTTAATTAGAAAGATAGAGTGGTTGGTACATTCTATGAGAAGGAACTATATCTTGAGGACCGTGATAGAAAGTGAAATTGAAGGAAAAAGAAGTATTAGCAAAAGATGTCAAGATTGACGTACAGCATTAAAACAGATAATTGCTACATTAAAACCAAGATAACTGAGAAGTGTGGTGTACGGGAGTTTCTTAGTTTGCATCAAGTAACCTGTAGGAGAACACCTAAGGTGATGAAGATCGTGTATCTTAAAATACTGAGAACAGTTAGAGTGGTATATGCCTCTTTGTGGTTAAGCGGTACGTTATATCGTTAATTCAATCTCTACATTGCGTTTTACCTCTGGTTCTGTAAATCCATCAAAATTTGAACTCACTGTAGAAAGTACCTCATGAGCAATTAGCCACCGCATGTATTGGACCATTGTCAGCCCACGATTGAGTTGCAACTATATGTAGTGCCCTTAGTAATTGTGTTATTTTATAATGGTAATATTTTTAAATAGTATTGTTAACTCTCTTTTGTAAGATCTGGCAACATTGATACTTCCGCTTCTGTGGAGGGAAGACGAGCGGGTGACTTCCGCAGTACTAAAAAGAAAGAGATTGTGTACCGCATGGCTTCTCGATATCTGTAAAAATGAAGCCTAAAATTATAGTTAATTTAGGCCTCTCGTAGCCATCCTCCTTTCATTAGTAATCAACAGATTTGACAGAGCAACATTGAGTGTAAGGGAAGCTTTACGGTTGCTTTTTCATCATAATTTTGGTGTGCAATTTCCAAGAGGAATTTATAAAGAAGAGCAAGTGGTCTCCCACGTGTTCTGTTACAGCTACAAGTTTTGTCTGTCAGTGTGTGCCTCTCCATTAATTATATTTTAAGTTTCTGTGATCGTCCTAGTGACATTCTCCATTTAATACTATAATAGCAATTTTCGTGAAGTTTTTCTTAGTTGTGATAATGTATGAAATCATAATGAAGCACTAAAAACTTCTGTGGGAACCCGCCCCATGCACGCTCTGTCCGGTATCATATCAGTGAAGGAAGCAATGTATTCAACCTCTAGCACAGAATCATCAAGAGTCCAGATCTTTACAAGGATTGTAACGAATCAGCAATGTACCTTCCCAGGAAGTAACTTGGTTTTCACGTGCAAACGACTTAAATGCTGATTCCCATTCATATATTTGCTACAACACTACTTCATTGAACTTAAACATGTACTTCAACAAAATATGGCTTCTTTACATTCTAGTGTGCTTGTTACTGTACCAAGTATTGGATTCTATAGCTACTTATGGCATTTTAGTAGCAAGTAGCATGTTTATTTCAAACCAATATCCTTTCATATGTGTTGTTGTGAACCAGTGCAGTCTCTTAAGTGAGCAGTGTTAGTCTATTAACAAGCAGCTTGTAGAGTGGTGCAGAATTTATGCCAAACGCATATTCAGTTGGAATAATTTAGAGGCATTTTAGTGGCCCATAGCCCAGGTGAATGAGCAGCATGAAGAATCCACCCGCTATTTTCGCCGCCGCTCGCTCAGTGTTTAGTCGAGCGACAATGCAGTTCTGGGACATGTTATCTTACACCACAATACAGTTCTCTGGAGTTTTTCATACTTTTTTCCATTATTAAGGAGTTACCTTGGAGCCCCCTTTGGTTTAGCTCCGCCCAGCCTTGGCTCAGGATCAACTGGTGGTGAGATGAGATGCTGTTGTGTTAGTGTTTCGTATATGAAGATGGGCAGTTTAAAGGTGTTTTCCTGATAAAGGTTGCCTTCGTAGCAACCACATTCGTCATTTTTGATGAGTATGTTATTTTTAGTTATGTTCAATTATGTTTGAGTATGTTTGTGCGTATTAAAGCTCATCTTTGATATAGCCTGTTAATTTATCAGGCCCAGTTAAGCTCTTCGAAAGCTTACTTTTTCTAAGCCCTCTTTAGTGTTTATAATGTTCAGTGCTCTCTGAGTTGAGTGAAAGTGGCATATTAGCCAGTGCTTTCTCATAATAATAGTGAATCCTCCAGCTATCTCTCCAAGCTCATTTCAATGGTGTTCTTTGAAGAACTGTGTTTATAAGTGTGGTGCACTACTTAATTATCTTGTTTTTATGATGCTTCATAGCTGCAGTAGGCTGTATCCTCTACTTTTTGTCAGTGCTACTTCACGAATAGCTGTTTTGTGTTCTCACTGGTGCTAGGTGTCCCTTATTATCTCCATATAATGTTGGCCACTCGCATTTTAGTGCAGTTGTGTTGTTTACACAAAAGTGTCTTTATCTTATCTTATCTTATTGAGCATCAATTCTGAATACATGCATCATTCATTAGTAAATATGCTTTGTGCATATTCTCAGGTAAGAATCACAATGTTGAATAAACAAGCTTAACGCTATATGTGTTCACGGCAGCTTCACTCTCACCGGGGTGGAGCATAATGTTGCCAGTTCAATCAAGAAAAGGGCACAGAATATGTGGAATGTAAATCTCATAGTAACAGGTAATCAGTCTCAATGGGTTATTAGATGAATGTGTATAATTTTATTGCATACCTTTTCTTAGTGGTAACAATTTTAATACCGAGTTTAGCACTTATGTTTGGATAGTGCACTTGTAGGCGCGCACCCGATGGTGAGTATATGCTGGCTAGCACCTTATAGCTATATTATTATCCTTGAAGTCTAGTTGCAGTGTACAACAATTAACAATTATGATACGATATTATCTTTTGCATAATAAATTTAAACTATTTCTTTCATCATCTTCAGAAGTGACAATTCTTCTGGAATTTGGTAAGAATCTAACTTGCATATTATTATGAAGTGTGTTAATGTTTCAATCATTATACGAGGGAGGTGAAGATGGTTGTCCCTCCTCAATTGTTTATAGCTGCAAGAATTTTGATGTAATCATGCATCAGTAACTGAATATTTTCACGCATGATTTTTTTTTATTGTTTTTATAAATATATGAATATATGTTCTCGTGCATGATAGCATGTGTACCTGTTATGAAGTACCTGTTCTATATCAAGCTTCCATGGCCCTAATACCAACTTTTGATCAAATAATAAATAATCTTTTCCATTTTAAATGTTGTTGTTCAAGCGCAAGTCCCTAGTAGCTAGATAAGTTTAATTTAAGGTTAGCTATTTCTAAATTATAGTATATGCAGGAGCAAGGAGAGGAAGGGGGGTTTGATCATGCCTTCTCGTAGAGCTGGTGTGGGCAAGCCTCGTGTTGTCGGACGTTGTCTGTGCGCCCTATACTTCATTGCCATATCATCTTTCACAGACTGGCGACCCCTTGATACTCAGTTTTCTGGATTTTCTTTAGTCTGCGTTCTAAGTACGTTGGATGCCTTCCGCTCTGTAGCACTCACAAGTTCCGGGCCATCCTCTGGGGCGCTACAGGGTGTGTAAGTTTTTTTTGGCGACCTTCACCCAGGATTTCAGCTGAAATCTTCTGATCCCTTTCTCATACCATTGCTCTGGCTCCCCTTAGCTAGGTTCTTTGCTGGATCGTTCTTTTTCATTGGTATTGACTATTTCGGTTCCTGTTAGTCATAACTTGCGTTAAGGTGCCTGGAAGTCTTGATTCTTTTCTTGTGTTTATGAGTCAATTATCACGTGTTATTAGTTGGTTTATTTAGTTGTGTTGGCCATGGAAAGCAGGTAAACATTCTCTACGTCGTCATACTTTATAGTTAAATATTCTTTGAGATTCTTTTGAATATCATTTCTGGTTTGATGTAGTAATGTGGTTCCTAAAAAAAAAAAAAAAAAAAAAAAAGCAAGGCTGCTAAATCGCTGTTGAGACGGAACAGGAGTGCAAGGGTTACGGGTTCCCCATCTTCATGAATTGGTGTTCATATATATATATATATATATATATATATATATATATATATATATAACAGTATTGTGTAGTGCCAATATAGTGAACTTTATTTCTTTTTTTTGATTGTGTTGAGCTATTAGTGTCACAATGAACAAGAATAAAAAGAAAACGCGACAATGCGGCCATGCCGGCACATTGTTAGAGTGTACCTCCTGTAACACTTGGTACTGTAGACATTGCACCGAGTTAACAGAAGAGGAATTTAGTGAGAGAAGTAAACCTGAAGTCCTCTGGGATTGTAATAAATGTATAGCACAACCCAGTAGGTCAATAAATGATTCCACTGAGAATGGAGATTCAAATGTTATAGTCGTAGTTACTAGGAATCAGGATGATACCATTAGTGAAAAAGGTAGTGATACCTCCAACTTTGCTGAATTGATGTCTCAGCTTTCTAGTCAAATAGACTCAATAAAGGTGGCCGTAACTGAAGAAGTCTCAGTGATGAAAGCCACCGTAACTGAAGAAGTCTCAGTGATGAAAGCCACCGTAACTGAAGACCCGCTAATGGGATATAGGTGGCCTACTCAAAGAATGAGTAATCAAATCAAGTTAAATCTTGTTTCCCGGAGATTTGGAATTACATATAAACCTTTTGAGAAATTATTTGTTCGAAAAGTTGGCAAATGGTCTCAGAGTGAAATTTGTGATTCTGTAACAACTCATTAAGAATTCAAAACAAAAGATTGAGATAATTGAGATGTGGTTGAAAATTTTGCTAACTTTCATTGTACTATTATATTTACCTGATGCATTTTTTAAAGAGATATAATTTAATCAATTTAGTAAATGTTAATAAGGTAAGCATATAAAGCCATTGTACCAAGACAACAAAAAATGGAAATTTGAATAGGTGGTTAGAAGATGCGATTTTGGGCAATAATTTATAACTTTAAATGACTTAGTACAGCAATTTGGTTCTTATAAGTTATCAACTACTTCAACTACTCTCCTCAATTCATGATGGAAACAACAGGTTAGAATAGAATGATCATTAAAGTTGGTAGTAAAGAATACTTAATTCATGTGCAAACTATAAAACAAAAATAATGTGCACATCTACCATACAATTTACATACTTTGGCTTCAACCTTGTGGAATCGAATCTAGCAACAAACTAACTAAAGGAAAATACTATCAGCTGTATTGCATTTTGGAAAGTGTTTGCTCACAATGTCCTTTTAATGATTGTATATTTTGATTTTGCAGACAAGTGGATCCAAGTGCTTACATAGACAATGTACTTACTAAACTGGATAAAAGCATTGAAAATCATGGCTATGATAATCTAGAACTGCCTGGTGGACCAATTGGAATTGAGTAAGTGTTATTTGCAGTAACTTAAGCATTAAGTACACGTATAGGATGAACCTAAAGTTACAAAATTGTCACAAGTGCAGTAATATTTTTCATAGTTTTAAAAAGCATATGATCTTACCAAGGTCGTTTCCAGAAAGTTTTAACAATATTGGAACAATTAACTTTACAAAGATAATTTTGTTACATTTATGTTCTTCTCTAAATGAAGATCGATTTTAAAATGAAAATGAAATCTTTGAGTTTTACGTCCATGGTTAGGCTAAAGGAGACAGTGATGATGAGAAATGAATGAAATGGTGGAATGAAGAAAATGGGAGGAAACGGGAGAATCCAGAGGAAACCCCGCATACGGTGTTTGTCCACCACAAAGTTCACTTGGCACGAGCTGGGATCGAACCAGGGACCACACGCACAAAGGTGAACGCTCTACCACTGAGCCACCGAGGCCCCCTTAAAATATTTTAAGTTTAGAATTTGATACATTGGAAATATATATTGTTAAATATAATAAATTGTTGAAGATTTTTATACTAGCAAAATAATGGTAGAATGTGCGAAACAATAAACTTTTCTAACAGAAACATTTTTACAAAACACAAATTACGTCAAATAAAAGGAAACAGTTATATAATTATTCTATTTTTACGTACAAAAATGCAGTGAATAATACTTTTGATATAAATGGCACATTAATCTGGACCTCTAATTTCCTACAATTGTTTCCCTTCTATCTATTATTTTTTACACCGTATTAATGCTGTTTTAATGTATCCTTTTATACCTAACACATTTTTTAATAAATCGGAAATAGAACGAAACGAAAAATTATGGTTACGGTTCCACACTTTTAGCCGTCCTATCCCTGGCCATGCTTCCCTCAGTAATGGAACTGTTCATCACTTGGAAAGCATCCACCGAAACGGAGAAGTAACTGAGATTGAAGAAAATGGTGTACTCACTGTGACCTCTGACGTCATTATCAACAACTTGACAGCTGGCTATCACGTCCATCTTGATTTGGCTACTTTACAAAGAAATTTTGATTTGATCTTAGTAGTTGACAAATTTGTTCTTCAATTGGTGGTACGTATCTTTAATAAATATCTGTAACAGTGTTTTTACACTATGTTTCGCCAACACAAAGCAAGAAGCTTAGAAATATTTTGTTCTAATGATACAATTTATTTCGTTAATATGTAACTTACGTTCGTAGTAGGAGTACAGGAGGTGGGTCTTTCTTTCATAATTTCATTTGACGTTTTATTACACCTTCAGGAGCAATTGTAGGTTCCAGTAGTCACCTTCTGTATGTCATTAAGTTATGTTATTAATGACCATTTTGTATGATAGTAAATTCAATGTAAAAACTGATGAAAATAACTGGTACCGGTATTAATCAAAGATGGCTTATGAATCCCAGTTTTTTCCAGGTTAAGTCTATATTCCAATTAATTCTTCTGTTTAGTATTTTGTTGTAGTGCTATTTCTTGGCTATTCTGTATATCATTTACGAATTATATCTTTACTAGAACATACGTCATGCTTCTGCAGTTTCTTGTGAACTTTAAATACTGTTTTTTTTTTAATTGCAGAAATACAATTAAAGTAATTTTGTATAAAAATACGTATTAGGAAAACGTATTGTACTTGATTCTTTACCCACTATGCTCGTGGGTTTCTCGGGGTTCTCCCGTTTCCTCCTACTTTATTCATTCCACTATTGTATTTATTTCTCATCATCACCGTCTACTTTAGCCTAACCGGCAGAAACGTGGGACGTAAAACTGAAATATTTTTTTTTATTCTTTGCAGATTACACGAGACAGCGAAGGAAATACACAATTGACTTCTTTCCATACATTGGAAATAGGAACCATCCATCTTGAACTCAGTGAAAATGATGAAATTACAGAAGTTCTTACTCCTGTGGTAAGATTCAAAAATTAATTGAAATTATACTTAAGTACGTAAATGATTAATACAGGGAGCAGTCAAAAAGTTCCCGGACTTCTGTTGTAGCCCTTTATTACTGCAATATAAGTACACATTTAGTTAATTGCCTTCAAAGTTGGAACCTTCAGAACACACACACTTGTTTCACCACTTCTGAGATTGGTGAAAACACCGACGAAAGTTCTCTTTTGGTATCTTCCAAAGTTCAGGCGTCGCGTTGGGGAAACGGAAAAGGCTCATTTTTAACTTTAAGAAGAGCCAAACATCCGATGACACTAAACTGTCAAAATCTATGAAGCATATTTTCCCCAATTTGCACATGAACTTGATGTTTGAGCTTTGCTCAATCTGTGAAATTTCACGAACTATCGCCATACGCTCCTTCGTTCAGCTACATTACTCGTACATTGCCTGTTATGACCTGTTCACACTTGTCACATTCATAATTAAGCAATCTAAGAACTGTAATGTACAAGATTCATTGTAACTGCATCACAAATTCCAAAACTAGAACAACATTTCGGAAACTATCGGAAACTATCTGACTGACTTTCATATACCATCAATATTTTTATAAAAACGATGATATTAAATTATTGCCCTCCATAAGATATAAAAGTAGGTAATGATATGCATTCGCTTGTATTAACCAGTACAGGCAATTCCTCTGCGATTATAAAAACTGTAGAATTAAACTGAAAATCATGTTGAAACTTGTTAAAGATAAATCAATTTTTAAAATCAAAAGAAGTGAATAAAATATTAATTTTATTTCATACTTTCTTCGCAAATATTACATAATTAGTTACCTGGAAAGTTTGAATATAATTCAAACATATTAGTTATTAATAATGTTAAAGTTCGTAAAAATACGGTCTTAATAAGAGAAAAGGAACATGGAAATCTTTGTTCTTTCTACTGCAAGAATATTAATTATATACTACTTTACCTTGTTAACACAACATTCTGTTTAGAATAATTTTAAGTGTTTAAGCTGCTAGAGCAATGACATTGTAAATATTCAAAATGCTAAGCTATATAAACCTTTGCTTTTCAGTTGGAAGAACTGGCTCGTGCTATTCTGCCAATTGGTATTGATGCTTTGATTGAGGACCCTATCGATGGACTTCTTCAGGATATTCTTAACAATAACCCAATCACATATTTACCAGTTTCAACTACAACACAGGCTCCACAACCTTCTACAACCACCGTGACTCCACAAACTACTGGCTTCACTGCTCCATCAACCACTGACGTTGAACAAACTTCCAGCTAATCAGCATAATCGTAAGACTGTTTCAAAATGATCTGAAAAATGCCCTCTCAAAATAAAAACTATTTAATTCGCAAATAAATATTTTTAAGATTCTATATAGAAATTCTATTTCACTTTAGCTTTCTCTCCTGAGTTTACCATTCTCTTGAAATAGTTTCCTACAACTATAATTGCGGTTAGGTTATGAACAGAATCAAAATCTTTCTCTTTTGTCTTTTCTTCTTCTCTTAATGTCGTGTCACCTGCAGATACTATTCTACTGAACAACTTTCCGTTTATCTTAATGAGCTTCACTTTGTGGGCGCAGAATTCTTCCATGACTTCCTCAATATTTTTCCTATATATTTGACAGTAGAGCTGAAAGTCTATGTCTTTGCCTTATTTCTTTTCCAATGGTTTCTTCCTCCTGGTCCGTCTTTTCATAATTGCTCCTCTTTTCTGGGGCCCATACACGTAAACACATGCCTGAAGAAACAGCCCGACTTGCATTAAAAATGATAAAACTACAGGCAAGTTGATCGTGTATGGCCTCGTTCATTCATGTTGAAAGTTTTCAAAATCTTCTGAAAACATGCTTGATGTTTTTGCCGTTCTGCATGCATGTTTACCGTGTATGGGCTCGTTCATGCAAGGTGGCAGTTTTATATTTAGGTCCGCCAATCACGACAGCGAAAGAAATCACGTGACTCTCTCGTCCTTCGCATGCCAAGGTCGTTGAAGATGAATGGTCTGCGTTGACAAGGTCGTTGAAGATGGATGATCTGCGTTATTCTTCCTGGAGCATCAAAACATATATATATATATATATATATATATATATATATATATATATATATATATATATATATATATAGAGAGAGAGAGAGAGAGAGAGAGAGAGAGAGAGATGCGTTACATGACAAGGGATTCTGTGCATGAATTTATTCAGGTACACACAAAAAATGAAATCTTTGAGTTTTACGTCCCACGATTATGCTGTGGGCTAAAGGAGACGGTGATTATGAGAAATGAATGAAATGGTGGAATGAAGAATGTGGGAGGAAACGGGGGAACCCCGAGAAATCCCACGCACACGGTATTTGTCCACCACAAAGTTCACTTGGCGGGAGCAGGGTTTGAACCTGGGACCCCATGCACCAGAGGTGAACGCTCTACCACTGAGCCACCGCGGCCCCCAGGTATACAAAGAACTACCATGTTTTTAGAAGGAAAATCAAAAAATTAAAAAAAAAAACTACTGTGTGGGCAATGACGTAAAGAATTCTGTATATGAAAAATGAGAAAAGCTGAGAGAATTTCAACCTCACTCCACACTTAATGGGTGTTAAAAGGAGGATAAATACGTTGCGCTCCAACTACAGAAGTGAGAAAAAGGAAATTAAGTGGTTCTGCTGCTCATGAAGTTTACATGCCGAAGTTATGGTATTACAGGAGTGTAGAAAGCAGGTTTATATAGGGGGGCGTTTCTAAGGAGGGACAGCTACAATGTACAAAACTCCAAAAAATGTGTTATAGCTAGAGATTTTGAGGGCTGAAAAAACGGAAATTTTTTGTTTCCGTCCGAAAATCTAAACACACTGTTTTTAAAGCTTTTTTCTTCATAAATATTACCAGGTAGTTTTTATTATACTTAACCAAGAACTACTGATCCGAACCAAACGTTATACCTTTGTGCAAAACTATTTCAGTCCAAGCCCTTGTACACAGAACCTATCTACATAAGACTGATTTTTTTAAAATTTCATTTAATTTCTTTAAAATTTCCTGACAAAAATATTTATTTATTATTCGTGACTTAAAAACATTATAATTATTTTATTAACAGCTATATATCACTTCCTGTTTTACAGCAAGTGGAAAAAAAGCGAATAAAATTCAAACTGAAAATTTGAATTAAAACGTTGTTTTTCACCATATTTTCCATCTGATAAAAAATGTGTTTTTTTAAAACACTCCGTTTAGTGCGATAGTTTTGTAGCAGTATTTATAGTACCTTGTTGAAACGTTTGTCTTCAAACTGTCAAATATAAAACAGGGGAGGATCCAGGACGGACTTCTGGGGATCGGTGGGTTATAATACTGCTACTTAGAGCTACCTTTAAGAGCTCCAAACTCTGGGATGGGTTTTTTACATATAAAATAAGAAATCTTCATCTTATGAGGGGCTATCGCTCCCTACTGGATAAAATCACAGTAAATTGTGTAATCTGCTGTTACAAATAAGTATAAGTTCATTTGTTTGTTATGAGTTTATATTGACACAAATCTAAAGAAAAATTACACAAAATATTATAAATGGTGTGGAATAATATAGTTCCATTATCTAAAAAATTTAATCCAATTTGGACATGTTGGCGTGGGAGACCCGCGTTCGATTTCCAGCGGGAACTAATGTGGTTCGGATTCCACGTTAATCAGTAGGTCCACGTGTCATATAGCTTCGCTGCTGAACGGGACGTTAAACTCAAAATCAACTCAACCAATTTGGAAATGATCCGCACAGGAGCACTAGATCAATCGATTTGTAGCAGATGTGGTAGCAACCTGTGCATTTGATCATTCCTTACACCAGCGTTTCCCAACCTTTTTCAACTTGCGACACAATACGGGTGTAACTTGAATTCTCGCGGCACCCTCATAGATATTATTATTTGTAAATATAAAATACCATGGTATATTTTTTCCCCTGTGATTAATGATCTTTCTCACAGAGAAGAAAGCTCAATCACTGGTTTCCCCCCGTGGTTAATCATTATGTTTCCTTTTCATTCTAATTTAAAAATAGAAAACAATTCAATGAAATATTGGACTCAGGATTGCAAAACTACGCTTTCTTTTTCGAAAACTGTTAGATAACTAAATAACGAACGGACAAACAAATCTCTTTTACTTTTAAAACACAAATAGGTAATTTGTATGTATGTTTCCTATACCGAAAGTATTGAATTATATTTTAAAATTTCAGGTTACGAAATATTCTGCAACAATGGTCATAACAATGATAAATACCTTTTTCAACATTAAAGTTGTACACGGTATGAAACTTAAAATTGTAGATTCATAGTAGAGGTTCATAGTAATGTGAAATACAAATATACATTTTCCCTTATGTCTGCAATTTGACTGCTATAGAATTAATAATTTTGTTTCGATTTCCCCGCGAGTAGTAGAAAAATGCCGGTTCTGCGCCACTGACCCTCTACCCACTTTCTCAGTCCCGCCTGAAGCAGACAACGAATTTCCCAGTGCCGCCTGACACACTATGCCGGGGGACATATGGGGGATACGAGAAATCGAGCATCGTGAACCGTCAACCCACGGTCTTTTACGACCTCCATTTTAGGGGTGAATTTGTTCCCTTTTATGAGCACTTTTTAGGGGATGTATTCATTCCCTTTTATGAGCACATTTTAAGGGGTGGACTCGTTCTCTTTTATGAGCATATTTTTCAACCCCTACGTAACAGAACAGATCAGATAACAGATAAGAATATGAAACATAGAAGGGGTGTATTCATTCTCTTTTATGAGCATATTTTCTAACCCCTATTTTAACATAGCAGAAAGAGCATCAGACTACGTAACATAACAAGGGTGTAGTCGTTCCCTTTTATGAGCATATTTTCCAACCCCTATGTTAATACGAACACATAGAAGAGCAGATAACACATAAGACTATGTAACACACAGCAGAACAGATAACACATAAGAGTACGTAACATAACAAGGGTGTACTCGTTTCAACCCCTATTTTAACATAGGATATAACACATAAGATTACGAACACATAGAAGAGCAGATAACACATAAGGCTACGTAACACACAGCAGAGCAGATAACACATAAGAGTACGTAACATAACAAGGGTGTACTCGTTCTCTTTTATGAGCATATTTTTCAACCCCTCTTTTAACATAATAGAAATGACATAAGAATACGTAACATAGCAGAAACACATAAGACTATGTAACATAGCAAGGGTGTACTCGTTTCCTTTTACGACCTCCATTTTAAGAGTATACTCGTTTCCTTTTATAAGCATATTTTCCAACCCTTATTTTAACATAGCAGAAACTACGAACACATAGAAGAGCAGATAACACAAGGGTGTATTCATTCATTCTCTTTGATGACCATTTTTTCCACCCCTAATTGAAATTACATAGCAGAGCAGATAATACATAAAATTCGTTTCCTTTTATGAGTACTTTTAGGGGTGTATTCATTCCCTTTTATGATTACTTTTTCAACCCCTATTTGAACATTTTAACATAGCACAAATTTATGAACACATTCTCCACCCCTATTTTAACGTAGCACTGATTTCGTTCCCAACCCTTAATTTAACATAGCAGAAATGACACAAGCATGTCCCAAACTACTGACCATCGTGAACAAAAGTCAAACTCAAAAACGAAACAACATATCGAGGTGGTGTTTCCACATTTAGCAATTGGTCATCAACTACTGACCATCGAGGTCAAAGATCAAAACTCGTAAACGAAGCAACATATTGAGGTGGTGTTTCTACATTTAGCAATAGGTCATCAGGTACTACATGTCCCAAAATTAGTGGTCATCGAGGTCAAAGGTTAAAATACTTAAAACCTAATAGTTCGCAAACGGATCCAAATATTGCGATGCTCTTTCCACATTTAGTAATTGGTCATCAACCACTGCAAGTTCCAAAATAATGACCATCGGGGTCAAAGGTCAATATACTTAAAACCTAATAACTCGGAAACGGAGCCACATATTGATATGGTGTTTCCACCTTTAGTAATTGATCATCAACTACTACAAGTTCCAAAATAATGAGCATCGAGGTCAAAGGTCAAAATACTTAAAACCTAATAGTTTGTAAACGGACCCACATATTGATATGGTGTTTCCACATTTAGTAATTGTCAAGTTCCAAAATAATGATCATCGAGGTCAAAGGTCAAAATATTTAAACACAAATAACTCTTAAACAGAGTAACGTATTGAGGTGCTGTTTCCAAATCTAGTAATACGTCATCAACCACTGGAAGTTCCAAAATAATGATCATCAAGGTCAAAAGTCAAAATATTTAAACGCAAATAACTCTTAAACAGAGTAACGTATTGAGGTGCTGTTTGCAAATCTAGTAATACGTCATCAACCACTGGAAGTTCCAAAATAATGACCATCGAGGTCAAAGGTCAATATACTTAAAACCTAATAACTCGAAAACGGAGCCACATATTGATATGGTGTTTCCACATTTAGTAATTGATCATCAACTACTACAAGTTCCAAAATAATGACCATCGAGGTCAAAGGTCAAAATACTTAAAACCTAATAACTCGAAAACGGAGCCACATATTGAGATGGTGTTTCCAAATTTAGTAATGGGTTACCAACTACTACAAGTTCCAAAATAATGACCATCGAGGTCAAAGGTCAAAATACTTAAAACCTAATACTTTGTAAACGGAGCCACATATTGAGATGATGTATCATCCAGAGAACAATTTAAATTGACTCTAACTGACAATTCAGTTGCCGGTAATTCAGAATTTTACATCTAACTATTATTTACATGTGCTAGTCCAATGTTTGTAATATTACAACACTACAAATTGATCCATTTATAAAATAATATAGTTAACAGGTCAAGTTCTTCTATTCATACACAATCAAATGCATATCCTACAGTGGGCTCAGTGTTCATTTACAGAATTAAATAATTGTTTATCTTTCTCTAAAAGTATTTCTACTATTTTGTTGATATAATAATCACACTCTGTAATGTATTCATATACCAGATTAGATTTTTTCTCCACAGCATAAGTGTTCTTAATATTACAACCTTTAAAATGCTTCTTTAAATAAAGTTTATAGATTTTATCTCTCATTTCACGTTTAATTAAGATCGTACACACCTTTTGTAATAATTCGTAATCATACAGCAGCAAACAGTTGTGATCTTTTTCATTTTCATTATGTTTAGAACATGCTTCACATAATAATACTGAATTTGGTGTATACTCATTAAATAATTGTATAACACATGTATCACTAATACTTTCACTAGTACACTCGCACTCATTAGCTTCCAGTTCGAAACAGGTAATATTTGAAACACTGTCATCATCACTTTCCGGGAGTATTTCATCATTATATCTATTATAGCTTCTAAAATAATACACTTCTTCTATTTCTTGTGTTGGATATATGATTCTCACTTTATCACATAATTCATCTGGCAAATCGGGGTCAGACGGGTGAATTAACAGTATAGGTTTTTCGTTTTCACGCTGAATTTCTTTTTCTCTAGGTGAAACATAAACAATCTCCGTGCTAGTCATTTTTCTACTCTTCAGCAAAAACAAATCAAGTGTGATACATCTATTTATATACCTAGAATAAAAGCATTCTATGCATTCTCCGTGTTTAATAATATGTTTCAAGGCAATACAAAACAATTCGTTGATATAACATAATGATGTATGTTCTATTATTTTCCAAATATACTCCATAAACTTATATTCCATTATAATAAAATACATAAATGCAAAAATATATATTTGTCTTTTTGGACTTAGACGAGGAAAGAAAATTTTAAAAAAATAATTGAATCGTTGAGCAATAGGCAGTACCTTAGCAATACAAATGTTAGGTAACGCATTCGTAACGTTGCTTAAATATCTGCAGCACTCTTTATAAATGGTATGGAACATGGAACTTTGAAAACTTTTCATTTCCTTGATGAGCTAATTCTTCTGCTGTGATTCAAATTGGCCAAGCATGCTGTTTCTTCTTTTTTCTTTAGAACGCTAATTGCTATGGAGTCTGTTCTACACAATTAAGTTATAATTGAATTATGACGCAATTCTTGTTTGTTAAATCTCACGTTCAAATATTTTATGAGCCTTACTTAATGACGGTAGAGTCAATTTAAATTGTTCTCTGGATGACACAAAAATAATACAAAATGTAGCAGCACAAAGATAAAAATACCAAGCTTGTTATAATGAACCTTCTTCCCTTTTTTTCGTGCTTTTTCTGCTTGCTATAAAAGTGAAAAGGTCAAACAAATTTGTTTTTCTATGATTGGTACAGAAAGTAGACCTTCTTCGCTTTTTTAATTGCAAACAAAATTTACTCATTCTTTAATAGGTCACTCAAATTTAATAGCACACAAAGGCTCGTTACCATTGACCTTCTTTGCTTAAGCCACTCAAATTTATTCCTTCGCTTATTTGATTAGTACAAAATGTTAGTTCTTTCCTTTTTCTGTTTGTTTACATATGACAATATGGTCAAGAAATTGGGTAGACCAAAAAACACAACAAGTTATAACATGCTGAGCTATTTAAAATGGTCTTCGCTTTTTTTTGGTTAACACAAAAATGGTATTTCCTTGCTTCTTTAGGTTCGGTACAAATTTTTACAAAAAAGGTATAAAATTCTAAGCCAGTTAAAATGATCCTTTTTGGCTTTTTTCTCGATGGTACAAAAGGAAAAAGGACACCTCAATAAATTTATTATTTTTTTAAATGTCTTCGCTTTTCTGTTTAGTACAAATTTATACCTTTGTTTCCTTTCTTCTGCATGGTATAAAAGTAAATAATCCATCCAAATTTTAGTATTACAAAATGATATAAAATTCTGAGTTAGTTAAAGTGGTCCTTCTTCACTTTTTTCCGGTTCATACAAAGCTAAATACTCCATCCAAATTTGAGTAAAATGGTTCATGTTCGCTTTCTCAAATTTAGCCCTTCGTTTTTGTTTAAATAATACAACATGCACTAGAAATTCTAAGCTAGATAAAAATGGCATTTCTCCTTGGTACAAAATGGAATAGATCACTTAAATTTATCCCTTCGTTTATTTAAATAGTTAATATGGCATATCTTTGCTTTCTTTCTTGTTACTCCATCCAAATTAATTTTTGCGTTACAGAAACTCTGCGCTAGTTAAAACGGTCTTTTTTTCGCTTTTTCTGGTTAGTACAATTTTATTCTTTCGTTTATTTGAGTAGTACAAAATGGTTCTTCTTTGTTTAATATAAAAAGTAGAACACCCAAATTTGTTCTTTCGTTCATTGGGCTAGTATAAAAGAGCCTTCTTCGATTTTTCTGGTTAGTACAAAAAACAGGTCACTCAAATTTATCCCATCGTTTGTTTAAATAGTACAAAAAGGTACAGAAATTCTCAGTTAGTTAAAATGGGTCTTCTTCGCTTTTTCTGATTAGTACAATTTTGTTCTTTCGTGAAAATACTCAGCTAGTTAAAATGATTCTTTGGTTGCTACAAAATTAAATAGCTCACTCATATTTATGCCTTCGTTTATTAGACTAGTTTAAAATGATATAAAATGATACTTTTTTGCTTATTCCTTTATTTGTTGAAATAATACTCAACTTCGGTTTTCCAAATTAAATAGCTCACTCAAATGCATTACTTCGTTTAATTGATTTTTGGAGTTGACACAAATTATAAGTCCTTTGTTTATTTGAATACTCCAAAATGGTGCAATTTCTTTATTTTCTCGGTGGTACAAAACTAAATACTCCATTGTTTATTTGAGTAGTAAAATTATATAAAATAGTCCTTCTTCGCCTTTTTCTGAGCCAGTTAAAATGCCGTTTCTCATTGGTACAAAATTGAATAGGTCACTTAAATTTATTATTTCATATATTCAGCTAGTTCATTTTTTTTCTCGTTGGTATAAAAAGTAGAATATCGAAATTATGAACTTGTTAAAATGATCCTTCTTCGGGTTTTTCTGATTGATACAAAAATAGAACATTTCAGTAAGTTCAAAAGTTACATAATGGTCAATTTTCGTTTGTTTAAACAGTACATAATAAGCTAGTTAAAGTAGCTCTTCTTCTCTTTTCCAGTTAGTACAAAAGAAAATAATCCACCTAAATTTTATTCATTCTTTACTTCTTTTTTTTCTGGTATTCCTTCGTTTATTGGAGTAGTACAAAATGGTATATAAGAGTTAGTTAAAATAATCCTTCTTCGGTTTTCTTTTGTTTATTTGATTAGTAAAAATGGCATTTCTCGTTGGTACAAAATTGAATAGGTCATTCAAATTTATCCTTTCTTTTATTTAAATAGTTAAAATGGCATATCTTTGCTTTCTTTCTCGAAATAAACCAATCATATTTATTCATTCTTCACTTCTCTCTGCTTGGTACAAAACTGAATAGGTCACACAGGCTTTGTTTAAAGTTATTAAAGCTTAAATATTTGACCTTTGACCTCGTTAGTCAGTACTTTAGGAACATGTAATAGTTGATGACGTATTACTAGATTTGGAAACAGCACCTCAATACGTTACTCTGTTTAAGAGTTATTTGCGTTTAAATATTTTGACCTTTGACCTCGATGATCATAATTTTGGAACTTGACCAATTACTAAATGTGGAAACACCATCTCAATATGTTGGCTCCGTTTACAAAGTATTAGGTTTTAAGTATTTTGACCTTTGACCTCGATGGTCATTATTTTGGAACTTGTAGTAGTTGGTAACCCATTACTAAATTTGGAAACACCATCTCAATATGTGGCTCCGTTTTCGAGTTATTAGGTTTTAAGTATTTTGACCTTTGACCTCGATGGTCATTATTTTGGAACTTGTAGTAGTTGATGATCAATTACTAAATGTGGAAACACCATCTCAATATGTGGCTCCGTTTTCGAGTTATTAGGTTTTAAGTATATTGACCTTTGACCTCGATGGTCATTATTTTGGAACTTCCAGTGGTTGATGACGTATTACTAGATTTGGAAACAGCACCTCAATACGTTACTCTGTTTAAGAGTTATTTGCGTTTAAATATTTTGACTTTTGACCTTGATGATCATTATTTTGGAACTTCCAGTGGTTGATGACGTATTACTAGATTTGGAAACAGCACCTCAATACGTTACTCTGTTTAAGAGTTATTTGCGTTTAAATATTTTGACCTTTGACCTCGATGATCATTATTTTGGAACTTGACCAATTACTAAATGTGGAAACACCATATCAATATGTGGGTCAGTTTACAAACTATTAGGTTTTAAGTATTTTGACCTTTGACCTTGATGCTCATTATTTTGGAACTTGTAGTAGTTGATGATCAATTACTAAAGGTGGAAACACCATATCAATATGTGGCTCCGTTTCCGAGTTATTAGGTTTTAAGTATATTGACCTTTGACCCCGATGGTCATTATTTTGGAACTTGCAGTGGTTGATGACCAATTACTAAATGTGGAAAGAGCATCGCAATATTTGGATCCGTTTGCGAACTATTAGGTTTTAAGAATTTTAACCTTTGACCTCGATGACCACTAATTTTGGGACATGTAGTACCTGAAGACCTATTGCTAAATGTAGAAACACCACCTCAATATGTTGCTTCGTTTACGAGTTTTGATCTTTGACCTCGATGGTCAGTAATTGATGACCAATTGCTAAATGTGGAAACACCACCTCGATATGTTGTTTCGTTTTTGAGTTTGACCTTTGTTCACGATGGTCAGTAGTTTGGGACATGCTTGTGTCATTTCTGCTATGTTAAATTAAGGGTTGGGAACGAAATCAGTGCTACGTTAAAATAGGGGTGGAGAATGTGTTCATAAATTTGTGCTATGTTAAAATGTTCAAATAGGGGTTGAAAAAGTAATCATAAAAGGGAATGAATACACCCCTAAAAGTACTCATAAAAGGAAACGAATTTTATGTATTATCTGCTCTGCTATGTAATTTCAATTAGGGGTGGAAAAAAATAGTCATCAAAGAGAATGAATGATTACACCCTTGTGTTATCTGCTCTTCTATGTGTTCGTAGTTTCTGCTATGTTAAAATAAGGGTTGGAAAATATGCTTATAAAAGGAAACGAGTATACTCTTAAAATGGAGGTCATAAAAGGAAACGAGTACACCCTTGCTATGTTACATAGTCTTATGTGTTTCTGCTATGTACGTATTCTTATGTCATTTCTATTATGTTAAAAGAGGGGTTGAAAAATATGCTCATAAAAGAGAACGAGTACACCCTTGTTATGTTACGTACTCTTATGTGTTATCTGCTCTGCTGTGTGTTACGTAGCCTTATGTGTTATCTGCTCTTCTATGTGTTCGTAATCTTATGTGTTATATCCTATGTTAAAATAGGGGTTGAAACGAGTACACCCTTGTTATGTTACGTACTCTTAAGTGTTATCTGTTCTGCTGTGTGTTACATAGTCTTATGTGTTATCTGCTCTTCTATGTGTTCGTATTAACATAGGGGTTGGAAAATATGCTCATAAAAGGGAACGACTACACCCTTGTTATGTTACGTAGTCTGATGCTCTTTCTGCTATGTTAAAATAGGGGTTAGAAAATATGCTCATAAAAGAGAATGAATACACCCCTTCTATGTTTCATATTCTTATCTGTTATCTGATCTGTTCTGTTACGTAGGGGTTGAAAAATATGCTCATAAAAGAGAACGAGTCCACCCCTTAAAATGTGCTCATAAAAGGGAATGAATACACCCCCTAAAAAGTGCTCATAAAAGGGAACAAATTCACCCCTAAAATGGAGGTCGTAAAAGACCGTGGGTTGACGGTTCACGATGCTCGATTTCTCGTATCCCCCATATGTCCCCCGGAATAGTGTGTCAGGCGGCACTGGGAAATTCGTTGTCTGTTTCAGGCGGGACTGAGAAAGTGGGTAGAGGGTCAGTGTCGCAGAACCGCCATTTTCTACTACTCCAGCGGCACACTAGCGGCCCATTCACGGCACACCAGTGTGCCGCGGCACACTGGTTGGGAAACGCTGCCTTACAGAGAAGAGATACCATATTATTTTTCAATCGGTAAATAACTTAACGTAAATTATTAATTATATGTATACTTTGTTATATTTAAATGACTGGAGCGATTTAATTTTACGATGATGTTTTAAAAGCTGGTCTTTTAGGGGGTCCAGGAAATCATTTGGGGTCTGGCCACGACGCCCTCCTCCCCATGGCTACACCCCTGTGGTATTACGATTAACTTTAATTTTTATCGGATCAGGAAGAAACACGTGTAAGCAAAAGCAACCTAGATGAACACAGTAGTGTTTAAGAGCCTGATGAGTCATCTCCACAGGTAATTAAAATAAAATATTATTGCAACTAGTTTTATTCTCACACTTATTCCTGTGTACTGACATGTAGAATTAAGAGACCTCCATGGTTACTACTAGTTGGTAGCAATCATATTGTCTTACCATTCGACTCTTCATGGTCTCTGTCCTCCACATTTCTCAAACAACTTCTAGTAAGTTGGACATCATGTTGGTGCGTGTGTGGGCAAACAATTCTTCCATCATACATGATGAGACAAATCTTTCATGCATGTTGGTCATGCAAGTGTGTACATGTATGGGCCGCTTTCCTGTTATTGTACAGTTCGCATTTTGTTCTTCATTCTTCTTACTGTAGTCGATTCATAAGTACTTCAGTTAGAGGCGTAAATTAGGGCCCCGCAGACCCCTCATTGCGGGGAGCCCCAAACCATCACGGGGCCTCGAAATCGTTAAGTAGGACGTAGAGAGGGAAGCCCACTCCACGTTGTCTGCGGGGTGGTCCCCAATCCCTTAGTTACGACACTGACTTCAGTGCCCAGAAAATAATGTTTCTACAACGTCAAATACTTTCATAACGTATAAAAAGTCATTATTAGCCTACATCTTTGTTAGCTTTAATTAAGTTCAATGACAATTATAAATGAAGCATCAAACAAGTGCATTACATTACATTAAAAAACAGCACATAAAAGATAAATAAAACAAAAATGAGTTCTGGGCCGATTTCAGTAAAAAATGTCTATTATTAGAGTCCTAGAAATAACATTTATTAGTATGGATTTGAGATTTATCAATATTGTCCCCTTAATTAATTTGTAATGTATGGAACGGGCTCAGGGGCATGAGAGAAGGCCCACAGGTTCTGAGGGCCCCACAAAGAGTAAGAGAAAAATGGAAAGAAAGGCCCTATTTTCAAATATTGCGGGAGGGCTCAAAACATCTTTTTCTAGAGGGCCCAAATATTAATGCTTGCCCCTCTCAGAAAAAAAAATTAAGTTACAGCGCTGTATTTTTGTATATATATTGTAGTAGAGTAAACAAGTGTAGCGAAGCTTATACTATTCGACTCTGTCGACATTCTTGTTTTATCCCGTCTCTCCATCTATCCGTCTGTTCAACGATAGTTCTTCTAAAACTTATTCAATTTTCATGACACTTTGTGCATATATGTCTTCCTTCAAGTTGCAAAAGTAACGTTAATTTTAGGGCTGCAATCCATCAAGAATAAGGTGGAGGACTGGTGTAAAATTCACTCCCATGTTGTAAGCTTGAATACAAACATGCAAGACAATTTTCCAATATAAACCATAAAAGTTATTCGGTTATGGTTAAACACAGTGTATAGTTTCTTTATGCATTCTGATCATCTCCGCAGCTTGGGGTTAAAATTGCCAGCAACGAACGTGTAAATTGCACACACCCCCCCCTCCAAAAAAAGAATGTTGCACGATCATTTTCGTTGAAAAGAATGTTCGTTTTTTGTGTAATGTGTTGTATATTTTCTTCGATGCTTCACAGTCATCGCTCTTCATGGAGTTAAAATCAGTAGAGAATAAAATAGTTGATGTAACCCTTTCGTTGTCCTGATATTTTTTAGAGTTCCACGACAGTTTTCATAGAACTCATTCGGTTTTGGTACATATATTTTCTTGACTTTTACGTAATCCCACATGCTTGGAGTTAAAATCAGCCAAGAATGAGTGGTGAATTTAGACCCTTAATGTAGAATATGTTTTCTAAAATATATAATACGCGATATCCTTCGTAAAATATTAAATTTGCATGTAATATGCTACACATTCTTTGAGACTTCAAAATCATTTCTGCTGCTTGTGTTTAAAATTAGTCTAGAACAAGTGAGTGACCGTATCTCCCTACCCCCTCCTCTGTTTAAAAGAATATGTTCTACGACAATTTTTATAAAAAATGTTCGATTTTGACACAATATGAAGTATGTGGTTATTGAGGTTTTCACATAATTCCCAGTGCTTAGAGTTGAAATCAGAAAATTTGAGAACTCGCCAACCTTTCCTCCCATGATTTAGAAAATATTCTATGGTAAAGCATGTAAAAAAATCGCTGCCGTCAAATACGGCGTAATTTTAAGAGTTCTATTATAAATTTTCTAAAATGCATACGGTCACAATATAATATAATGTACATTTTCAATGACTCTTTCCCCTGCTCTCCAGTGCTTGGGATTAAAATGAGTTAAGGATAAGTTGTGATTCAGTCCCTTCATGTGAGAAGGATTATTTCTCCCTCTTCTCATCCTTATTTCAGACAATATTTTTCATGACAATTTCCATTACAACTGTCTAATTTTTGTGTAGTACTGTATGTCGTACATTTTCTTTAAGGTTGCCCAGTCAGTCATTCTGGATGGAGATGAAAATCGATAAAGAATAAAGCAGTAGTGCTATCCCCCACCCTGATATTTTGTGAGTTCCAAGATAATTTATATAAAACATTCGGTTTTCACACGATGTTATGTATATTTTCTTTGACTTCTTTCCGTAATCCCCTGTGCTTGGGATCAAAGTCAATTAAGGATGAGCTGTGAGTTTAGCCCCCTGATGTGGTAAGGGTTGCTCTTTCTTCCTCCACAGATTAAAAAAATTGATCCAATATACGAGTAGGGTATATCTTGCGTAAAAAATATTTTCATTGAATATAACGCATAGTTTTTGAGGCCTCACAATCATTCCCACTACTTGAATTTAAAATTAATCGATAAGGAGAGAGTGAAGAAGTGTATCCTTTCTCTGCCCCCCCCCCCGAATAATTAAAAAAATGTTGATGATAAATGTCATACATGTTATTTGACTTTAATACAGTGTGATGTGTGTGTTTGTTGAGATTTTCGCATAATATCCACACTTTCAGTTGAAGTCAATCAAATATCAGGACCCCTCTTCCCCTTAACCAAAGAAACTTATAATTTTGATTTAAAAATATACAATTTTGTTGAATATGGACTAATTTTTTCTGAGAACTTCCAATCGTTTCAATTGCTTTCAGTTGAAATATGCCAACAGAGTCCGAATAGAATAGAAGCCGAAAAACATCACATGCAGGGTGGCACATTGTTTAAACATGAAATTGGGGGCCGCGATAGCTAAGTGGTAGAGCGTTCATCTCCGGTTCGTGTGGTCCCTGGTTTGATACCAGCCCTCTCCAATAATCCAGCAGCTAGGAAAGTCCTGTTGGGAGTTTGAGAGCCAGGAGGTTTGTTTGTTTTACCGAGTTCTACTATCTTTAGTGTTTTAAAAAAAATTGGTCACATGTTCTGAATCATGGTCATTATTGCGCAATGGCCGCCATCTTGAATATTCCTTTCGTATTCACTACATTTTTCTTAAATACATCTACCTCAAGCTGTAATTGTCGCAAAGGTATCAGTTATACCTCGTTCGATTTGCAATAGTATAGGCTTTTAGGTGACGTTATTCACTTGTCAGTAATACACACAAGAGGGAAGTAAATGAGGGAAATTTGGAAAAATTCCCTCAAAAATTTCCCTTTTACCGATTTTTTGCTATTGTTATATGGCAACGCTGGGTTCTAGGCGAGAAAGAAAAATTACATACATTTTCTGTAATGTGATAAATATATGCTGAAAGTTTTGTCTTGATTGGTTCACTAGCAGAGGAGTAATAAAATATTTTGTATTTTATGATTTTGGTCGCTTTAACAATCTTTGGATTTAATGAAAGTACTTTTGTCACATAGAAAGATTTCCAGCTCAGACTGTAATTGCCGTAGAGGTACAAATAATATTTCGTTTTATAATTTGTTTGATTAGAGTAATAAATGGTGTGGTGATACAGTTGACCTGCAAAAATCTGAATTAGATTATGAACAGTCAGGGCCAAAGCAATGAGAAAAGCTCCTTCACGAATTAGTACCCTCATTCTGTAAATCATCAAGTACTCAGCGTAGACGTGATACCTTATTTCAGATATCCTATTTCTTAATACACAATGGCTTAAAAAAAACATCGTTACATGTCGCTAATGCTCAAGCAATACACCATTTAAGTAGATCCAAAACTATCATCACCATGTTGAACCGTCAAGGGCTATGCTGCAGTTATGATGATGTGCTACGTCAAGATCAAATGCTAGCAAACAGGACTATTATTAAGGCTAAAGGACACCGTGTTTCCATACCTCCATCAATAAAACCAACATTCCTGTTCGAGGTGCTATGGACAATTTCGACAGAGAAGAAGCTAATTTTCAGGAATGCATGGAACACACGACACAGTACTTGTCTTGTTTCAAGACCATCATCTGAGTGATAACGTCTCGTTAGAAGAATCTTCACTTTAGATTGAAAACATCATATTTGGAGATGGTTTTCCCTCTTACATTTTGCTATAACTCTGATAATAACAGAATTACCCTATATCGGGGGACTTTCGAGACACTCTGTGTGTGTTTAGCGAGAGATACCTGGGAACGTTTGGCATTGATGTCACTTCACGAACTCTCACTAAAGATATAGATGCCCAAAAACTATTTTACTACACAAAGCCAAAAACAAAGTGCAGTATCCTCAGTACTTTCGTTCCTAACGTACCTCATTTAGATCTCCCTCAGGAAATTGAGATTCCCTCTAGAAACGCTTTTACGAGTGCACCGTCTGAACATCCTTCTCACAGGACCATTACGGGATATACTCCAATATTACCCTATCCTGCAACTCAGTATGACTCTATTTATACAACAATGTGTAATTTCCAAGATATCTTGCACCAGTTAAATATCGAAGAGAGTTCACTGTGGTGTGACGAAGGCGTATATCATATAACTAAAGAAATTCAGCTTCTTCAACCCGAAAAGGTTTCCAACATATTTTTTGGCCTTGGAGGATTTCATCTTCAGAAAGTCGTGCTTGCATGTATTGGTCTATACCTCAAGAGCAGTGGAGCTTTGAAATGCTTGTTCAGACTGAAACCATGGGTCCACACACTTTAAAAGGAAACCACTATAGCAGGGGAGTTAGAGCAATAGGAATGCTTTGTGAAGAAATGGAAACACAGGAGTGGAAGGCGTTCATGGAACAGATTAACATAACTAAATATTCCGAATTGTTCTCAATAGTAAAACGCATACAGTTATCTGTGTATGAAGAACAAAGTTTATCTAAAGAAACTAAATGTGCTATCGAAAACCTGAGTGCCATCAGAATGGACTTTGAAAAATTTAGAGAAAGTGGAGCACAAAAGAGTGAAATGTTTGCTTATTGGGATCGGTTTGTCTCCACACTTGCTCCTCTTCTCCGAGACTTAATTCGAGCGGACAGAGAAAATAACTGGGACTTGCATGTGTGCAGCCTTAGAGAGTGTTTGCCTCTTTTCTTCTCATTTGACAGAACAAATTATGCACGGTGTTGTACTCTATATTACCACGATTGCTTAAAACTAGAACAAGAACATCTTCTGATCTATAATGAGTTTAAGAACGGTCATTTCACAGCTCAACATAGTAACAATAGATTTAGCAGCATTGCATTGGATCAAGCACTAGAGCAACACTACAATAAGCCAGCCAAGGGATCTGGAGGCAAAATCGGAGTAACCAGAAAAAAGAAGCCGTGACAAAACACAATCTTATCAAACATGAGAAAGAAAATATAACATACTTTTTGAGACGGTTTTGTGGCCTTAATGAAGACGATGAATATGCTCTTCATCATGAGTTTTCAAAGTCTTTAACAATTCAAGAGCAGCAAAATATTTCAGAGATGATAACTCTTGTGCTTGAGAGAGGAAATCCCTTTTCGAAAGTCGAAAGTCGTGGAATTTCTAACATTATAAGTGGAACAAAAATTGATCAAGTAATAGCTGAGTACTAACTCTCTATACTAGCTACAAAAAGTTCGTTCAAGAAAGGCTCATTGACAAATCCAAAGGTATTCTAGATCCCATACATAAACAATTTCCAGAAACAAAGAAACACATATCTGCAACCGAGACGGCACTCCAAGAAACAAATAATGCTATTCGGTTCATAGAAATAGCATGTTCAAGAAATTTCGATATTGAGACAGTACTAAAATACGATCTTACATTTACATCGTATTATCTAACAGATGATGAGTTCTTAAAGAAAGCAGATAAAGCACAACTCAGCAAAGAACTTGAAAAACACTTTTTAAATAAGAATAATGTAGTTAGTTATCTACCAACGCAGGAAACGAGAGCAGCAATGGTGATTGACTTTATGGTGTACGCGCGAAAAGTCTATGTCAAACGAATTATGTGTAAAACGTTTGGAGACTACTTTGACTATTTGTGGAAAATATTTTTAAAACTCTCCGAAGGTTGTTTGCGCACTGACATAGTGTTTGAATTGTATCAAGATAAAAGTATCAAAAACTGGGAGCGACTGAGGCGACAAAAAAATGTTGATCTTATTGATGTGATTCCTAGTAACCCAAATGCACCTCTTCTTGTCAACATGGATACTTTTTGGGCTTCAAGCCAGAACAAAGCACGTTTGCAAGAACTCTTCATTGAGTGGATTGTCATCAAGGAAATTCTATAAAATCTTTGTATTTGGGAGGAGGTCACAAACATAACCCAAAGCTATGCCTGAAATTAACCGAAGGATCTGTTAGTTTGGTACCAGATCTTCACTGTGAATGTGAGGAAGCTGATAATAGAATCATGAAACACATCCAACACATGGTCGAAACTGATTCCATTGAAAGAGTTATGATTGCCTCAGTAGATACAGATGTTATGATTTCCGCACTATATCATTTCAAATAGAGTTATAAAAAATGTGGCCTGAAAGAACTGTGGGTTGTCAAAGACACACGACCATCTATGAGGTACATACTACTTCACAAAATGACGGAGAACATGGACGACACACTTTTATATGTTCTTTTTGCTGTGCACAGTTTAACTGGTTGCGATACCACAAGTAAGGTTGGGACAAAACTTATGGCACTTAAAACTAAAACAGTAATGACATCACGAACCCTGTTGAACAATTTTGGGGTTGCTCCCTTGGATGGAAGAATGATACAAAATGCTGAGCTTTTTATCGCAAAAGTACTTGGTTGGTTCATCGATTTGAACGATTTGAACAATACCACAAAGCAAAAGCTATCAACTTTTCTCAACTATGTCCATCAACGATAGTCTTTCATATAGAGCGTGCATATCTTGAGTGCTACATATGGATGACTGTACTGGATGAAGCCCAACCACTGAATCCATTAGAGTATGGTTACATAGAAGAAGCAGGATATCTTAAGCCAATAATAACGACTGGATATTTCAGACCTCCTGAATTTGTCTCTCCTTGTATGTGCAAGACATGTGCCAAAGTTAATGTTTGTCCTTGCAGAGTGAAACAAATACCGTGTTGTCCATTCTGTAAATGTAAAGTGAAGAATATGTGTGTAAACGTGGCATGAAAGTGTCAGTTTATCAGACATTTGTGGACTGTTATATAAGAATAATGATAAATTGCTGTTTGAAAATATTACTTGATATCAAATTTGGAACACATTTCTTAATTACGAAATATGAAATGTTACGATTTTAAAAAATCTATGTCTTCACTTGTGAATTAAATATTGGGTATTAATGTTTAGTGAATTTCTAATAGTTCCACTTCTATCTTTTAGTGTTTCCACGTCATTAAAGGAAAATATTTCGTGTGAATTTTATATTTATTTCCTTTATACTTCCTTGTCATAATTTATAATGGCACATATGTTAGATTAATCCACACCATTTATTACTCTAATCAAACAAATTATAAAACAAAATATTACACTAGTTAACAAATTTAAACTTTTTGTTTGTTACATGAGAAAAATCACCTGATCTTAAAGGAACTTTTTGCGCTGAATTCGAATATGCACTCGGTTTCTCTCCATCACGTACAGTTTTCCCGTAACAGAGGGATTTTCGGGAAATTCCCTCAAAAATTTCCCTTTTTCAGATATTTTATTCCCCTAGCTCCTGTCCCCTTACATATAGTAACATAGAAATTATACCTAAGTATACCTTGATTTATATTTAATAAACCCTAAAAGTTTCGTAAAAATCGCTTTGTTCTTTCTAGAGAAATAAATATATTTGTATGTATACTGTGTGCACTGTTTATTGCACCTGATAGTAATGCTTTCAGATCTCCTGAGTTGGAGTAAAAATGATTTGCTTTATTACTACAAACACAGACATAAAAATGAATATTTACAATAGTCAACAACACACTTGTATTGCTCTCTGTAAATTATTGGATGCAGAAACGAACATATCAGTGTACAGGAAAAGGCATGTTCAATTTTCAAGCTATTTCTCAATGCAAGATAATGTGTGCGTATGTACGGATATAAATGGGCTGATGGTGGAGCTAGGAATTCCTTACGTTCCAGAAGAATGGAGGTTATTTATCGACGCGTCAAAGCTCAGCCTTAAAGCTGTCCTTTTACATAATGGAAATAAAAAACCTTCTATACCACTTGCGCACTCAGTGAAGATTAAGGAACCCTATGACACCATGTCAACTTTGCTAAATCTTATAAATTACAAGGACCATTGTTGGCAAGTATGTTGTGATCTCAAGGTAGTTGGTATTTTATTAGGACTGCAGTGCGGTTACACGAAGTACCAATGTTTTTTATGTTTATGGGATAGCCGAGCTGATGACAAACATTATGAAGTGAAGGAATGGGAACCTAGAGTGAATTACGTACCTGGAGAATGCAACGTCAAATACGCTCCTTTGGTAGATCCTAATAAGATATTACTACCGCCACTTCATATCAAGTTAGGACTTATGAAAAACTTTGTCAAAGCCATAGACACATCTGGTGAAGGTTTCAAGTATTTGCGAGATAAGTTCCCTAACCTGAGTGATGCTAAGATTTCAGCGGGAGTGTTTATTGGTCCCCAAATTAGGAAATTAATGCTTGATGATAGCTTTGACAGCAAGTTAAACAGTGCTGAGCTAGCTGCCTGGACAGGATTTAAGTGTGTTGTGCGCAACTTTCTGGGCAATAACATAGCTGAGAGTTACACAGAAATCGTACAGGACATGATACAGAAATACAAAGAGTTGGGTTGTAGGATGTCTTTAAAAATCCACTTTTTGCACTCCCACCTCAGCTTCTTTCCTGCTAACCTAGGTGCTCTCAGCGACGAACAAGGGGAAAGATTCCACCAAGATATAATGGCAATGGAGAAAAGGTACCAGGGACGATGGGATCCTTCAATGATGGGGGACTGTTGTTGGGGTCTTGTTAGAGAATGCAACATTTCTTACAAAAGAAGGAAGTAGTGTACGTTTTTGTAACCCAATGGAAGTTTCATATATTGTGATAATTTTGATTGTCTTTTCATGACCTTTTGGTACATTTGTATTATTGTTTATTGTAAATTGTCACACTTGTAAATTATATTGTATTATATTTTATATATGTGTTTGTGGTAATAAAGCAAAACGTTTTACCTCAACTTAAGAGATCTGAAAGCATTACTATAAGGTGCAATAAACAGTACACACAGTATACATAAAAACATATTTATTTCTCTAGAAAGAATAAAGCGATTATTACGAAACTTGGAGGGTTTGTTAAATATGAATCAAAGTATACTTAGGTATAATTTCTATGTTAGTATATGCAAGGGGACAAGATCTTGGGGTGTAAAATAAACGAAAAGGGAAATTTTGAGGGATTTTCCCGAAAATCCCTCTGTTACGGGAAAATCGTACGTGATGGAGAAAAACCGAGTGCATATTCGAATTCAGCGCAAAAAGTTCCTTTAAGAACAGGTATTTCCTTTTATGTAACAAAACCTTTGTTAACTAGTGTTATTTGTACAGCGGGGAACACTTCTAAATGGTACAGCCATATGGAGATTTACGGCTAAGGTGTACCATTTAGAAGTGTCCCCCGCTGTACCTCTACGGCAATTACAGTCTGAGCTGGAGCTCTTTCTATGTGACAAAAGTACTTTCATTAAATCCAAAGATTGTTAAAGCGACCAAAATCATAAAATACAAAATATTTTATTACTCCTCTGCTAGTGAACCAATCAAGACAAAACTTTCAGCATATATTTATCACATTACAGAAAATGTATGTAATTTTTCTTTCTCGTCTAGAACCCAGTGTTGCCATATATGTTGAAAAATCGGTAAAAGGGAAATTTTTGAGGGAATTTGTCCAAATTTCCCTCCTTTACTTCCCTCTTGTGTGTATTACTGACAAGTGAATAACGTCACCTAAAAGCCTATACTATTGCAAATCGAACGACGTATAACTGATAACTTTGCGACAATTACAGCTTGAGCTAGATGGATTTAAGAAAAGTGTAGTGAATACGAAAGGAATATTCAAGATGGCGGCCATTGCGCAATAATGACCATGATTCAGAACATGTGACCAATTTTTTTTAAAAACACTAAAGATAGTAGAACTCGGTAAAACAAACAAACCTTCTGGCTCTCAAACTCCCAACAGGACTCTCCTAGCTGCTAGACTACAAGTAAATTTTGTGAAGGACAAACAGCGTGTGTGAGAGTTTTCTCGGTGTTTGTAGTTAACTTCCAATGTAATCCTTTGACACGCATACAGATGCACGTAAGAAGTAGAAAGAAAATTATAGATTTAGTAAAAAGTCAGAAATAAAGGAGATAATCGTTGTTTTTAGAAACACATAAGCAGCTCATACATGTATACGATAATCTTGTTTGGTCTCCGGGTCAGATGGGTCATTCCGAGTGAAGGTCTGTCTGGTTCACCGGGTCAAATATAAATACACACTATTATAACACTTTGGACAATAATTTAACAGTGATTTAACACTTATTTAAGAATTAAATTACGAAAATGTGTTGCAGTGGTGTTGCAGCAATGTACCAACTTTTGCAGTGCAGACAATATTCAAACATTAGATGATACCACTTAGGTTTGAAGACCACTACTAGAAACTAAGAAACGTAATTACTCCTAGTTCTGCGTAGATGACCGCATATGTAAACCTTCAAAAGTTTTTATATTTATATAGATATTCAAAATATAGGCTATAGTTAATCACTGTTTTCCAGCAATGTTCATAGAGTACCAGTAAAGGTTAACTTAAAATGTTTTCGTGATTACAGTGGTCTATGGTAGGAAAAAAATCTTTAATACCAGAAGTCCCTGGTTCAATCCCAGACCACGTGACTTTGTGGTGGACAACATTGTGTTCGTGGGTTTTCTTGTGGCTCTTCCGTTTCCTCTCAATTTTTATTCAATCTTTAAAAAAATCAAAAGAGTTTTATTTTGTGCAGAGTATGTGTATCATTAATTGGAAATAAATTATACGTGTACAATTTTATTTGTATAGAAATTATTATTAGCGTAAATTCGATATTAATACTGTTTTACTATCCAGAAGGTTATAAAAACTGTGTTTTCTTATTTAAATAAGCACGTATGACTCTTCTTAAATTTTCACTATCCATACCACTGACAAGGGATGTATGCGAACCGTGACAGCTAGATATTTATGAAAATTGGTATCCTGACTAATTGTGGATCGCTAATCATCGTAGTGATAGTCACTCCGTGCGGAAATGCTTTATTTACGCGCTACGTATAATACATATAAAAAGTAGTGATCGGGTGAGACTGTGCCAAATTATAAACAAAAAAACTCCGGAAAAAGGCAGAAAAGCCTCCGCGAAAACTCCGGATACGAGACTCAAAAGTTGAGAAATTATGGGATCCGTACAGAGAAACGAACAAATGTACAACAATAACAAGGTTGCAGAAGGAACAAATGTACAGTAGGGAGTAAGCGACAGCATGCAGAGGATCCAGTGACTAACGGCCTTGATACAGGATTCAGCCGCCCAAAAAGGGGGCATGTTAGAGTAGCTGTAGAAAGAAGTCCTATGTGACATAAAGCGGAAATATGAACGGCAAGCCTTCCTGTAGCGCAGCAATTGCAATGGGTTTTGTGTGGAATTGATATCTCAAACCGTTCCCGAGAGTTATAAAATGAACTGACTTGGGGTTGCAGCAGTGCATAATAAAATCCTGCAACCACAGACACGACGACATAGTGCATGAAAAGAGCTGTGGCACGAAAAGTAACAAATCTGTGACAAGAAAGCACGTCCGAATCAATTGACAAAGATTAATGACCAGTGATAGGTGTCAGTCGAGAGTATAGGAAGCGTTAGCATGTGAGACAACAATAAAGATAAAACACACTGCATTCAGGTTACCAGCAATATATAGGCGCAAAATATTTAACATAATAAAAACCAATACACAGACAAACCATAACATATAACAGAAAAGAAATAGATAGTACGGCAAAATACGTATATTTTTCGCCCTAGCCGCACATTCGATATGACTCGATCAAGCCCGTTAGTCACTGGATGCTTTGTATGCTGTAGTTTAGTTTCTACTGTACGTTTGTTCCTTCTGCAGTCTTGTTCTTGTTGTACATTTGTTCGTTTATCTGTACGGACCCTATAATTTCTCATTTTTAGAGCTTCATATCTTCCTCATTTGGCAACATCGATAACCTATCTTTTGCTTATTTTCTTTCACGTTTTATGCCAATTGTTTTAATGCCATAAAATGGTATATGTTTTATTTGAAAAAAACTATAAGTTTGTATTGGGATGGCAACACTGCTTGTTGGACACTACTGCCGTATTCTTAGTCACGTATCCCCCGTAGGTATCAGGTTGCCTGTATACATTTTTCATTTTTTGCCTTTTTCCGGCGTTGTTTGTTTATAATTTGGCACAGCATCACCTGGTCACTGCTTGGTACATCTATTATACGTAGCGGGTAAACAAGACATTTTCGCACCGAGTGACTATAAACGATGATTAGCAATCCACAGTTAGTCAGGGTACCAATGTTTACAAATATCTAGCTGTCACGATTCGCATACGTCCCTTGTGAGCTATTAAGATATGCCGAACTTGTGGTATATCATCGGTTACGTGAATCCGAGAATTCATTATAGCATTAATAATAAGAATAACAAATATGAACCAAACTAATATATTTTTCTATTATAAAGTCTGACAATTTATTACAAGTTTACTTTCAGACAGTAAGTGTAATAGAGTAACATTGCTAGAAATGTTGACCATAACCATACAGTTAATAGTAACTGCTGGTCTACATTACAATAAACGTGATTCAACAGTCTGAAAGTAAACGGATACAGAGAAAGAACAATAATATTACTAGTAACCGTTTTCTACAACACATGGGTGCCAATGATTCAAATACAGTATTATACAGAGTGTTTCAAAACAACACCGACAACGTGTGGGAGGTGATATCTGACACCAAGATAAGAAAAAGTATAGACCAATCTGGGTGCAGAAATCCGTCATTGCGGAGTTATAGACAGCCAAAAACATGAAATATGAACTTTAAAGGTCCATAGCTTCAATACTATGGGATCTATCGTAGTCGGGCTAAGACATCACTTAAGAACTCATTTTTGTACGCTATCCAAAAATACATATTTCAGAATCCTGCAGTACTTCTGCAATAACTTTTATAGAGGGAGTTTGGCTACGGGCATATAATTTGAAGTACTCACCAACTACCTCTATAAAAATTGTTGCGGAAGTACCACAGGATTCAGAAACATGGATATTTAAATAGGGTACATAGTAGTTCCAAAGTGAAGTCTTGACCCGACTGCGGTAGGTCCCATAGTTTTGGAGCTATGAACTTTTAAAGTTCATTTTTCTTGTTTTCTGCAGCTTATAACTCCGAAATGACGGAATTCTGCGCGCAGGTTAGTGAATACTTTTCGTCTTATCTTGGTGTCAGGAATCACCTTCCAAACGTTGTCGGTGTTGCTTTGAAACACCCTATATACATTACAATTGCCAAAAATATTAGCGTCTAGGGGGAAGATACTGGTATGCGACATTTCTAAACTTTCGAGTAAATTAAAAAAACGTCAAACATTCCCATATAATATAATGCAAAACCGTACTAAACAAACCTCTCCTGCCATGTGCAGATATATTTCCGAACTTCAACACTTACGTACTGTTTCTGTCAACCAGTCCTTTCCCAATCTACCTAATAATACCATTTCGATAGAGGTGGTGCTTAAGATTATTTTCCTCCGAGTCGCTCAAATATAATAGAAACGAGTAATTATTTTGACCAATCTTTCACTACTACAAGTATAATTATTAAAATTCAGTTGGAAGCGGGTTTTCATCGAGGACATTCTGAAGGATGCCTACGATTGGATCTGCAATCAGATAATCTACTCCAATACGTACTAAAGCCTTCAAGAGGTACTCCAACTGAAAAGTAGAGAAAAAATATTGGTTTTATTTGCACAGTTAAGTTTATATAATACCTTAAGTTCCTAAAGATACATAAATATATTTAATACTGAAAGTAATGATACAACGATATTTATTATTCACGGCAGCCGAGTTTGACTTTCAAAACTGTTCTAACGTTAACCAATACATTTACTGCAACGTTACCGATGCTGCAATATGTAAATCCGATATGGTTACATGCTGTTTGTTCTTCGTGAAACAAAATCTGACCATGTCGCAATATTGGTCTAAACTTCTCACATAAAGTTTGACAAGAAAGTGTCTCAGAAGCCTCTGCTTTACGCTAGACATCAATTCAGCTGCTGTGTATTATAGTTCATATTAGTGGCGTATCTAGAATTTCCTCAAGGGGGATTTATTTTTTGTTTAGGGTGTGATTTCTGTATTTATATCTTAATATAGCTAGTATTTTTAATTTTCCGTAGCATCTTAAATTTCGAAATCCCCTTTGCATACGCCACTGATATGTCAGAGACAAAAGTGGCTGAAAGATATCATGATTCCTTTTGGTTAAAAACAAATCGTAATGAGTTCATTTCTTTCAATTTCAAATCATGTTAGCTAGAGGTTGATTAATGTGTGCATTGGTTTGTTCGGGTTATTCAGGGGCGTATTTGCTCATGTGTCAAGATAGGGCATGGCTGATGACAGAATGTTATTTGGGCGGCAAATTTTCTAGAATTGGCTATTCTTTCATATTCCAGTTCGGGAAATTTTAGAAGTTCGTTATGCATTCGCAAATAGAAATGATAGATATTATTATCATTATATCGAAAGTCTTTTAAAATATCATCTTCTAATACACATAGACTATCATGATGTGATCGACATTTCTTTCCTAAAGAAAGCGCAAAGGAATCTTTACAAGTAATCAAATCAACAAACCATAATTTTACTAACTTAAAGTTTTAAGTTATTTTATTTATATCTTTCCCTACTTCAACTTTCATCTTGATTATTCTGTTCACTATCTCAAATTTTCTACACCGGGTTTGTTGATGTTAAGAGGGCAACATTTCTTTAATGAGCTAGAGCGACAAAAATGTTACGTATGGTCTTGTGGTTATCTCATTTGCTTCTACAACTCACTGCGCCAATTACGTACTTTACCTTTTTTCGCTTTTATTTATTAAAGTGACTTCGGTAAACAACGCTAGTCCGGTAATAACGTCATTGGAAATTTTATATACCGCTAGCATGTTTCGTAAGTTGATCATTCACAGTTGTATGGTATGTAATACCACTTATCTTTCTGTATATAAGAAACAGTGACAGATCAGATGATAATTGAGACATGCAGCATGTGACAGTAAATGTTCTAATTTTTACATTCCTAATACGGGTTACAATCTCAGAAATGCGTTCTCAATTGTGTCGTATCGAACCAGATAACCTATTGCCAAGTTAAGAATGTAGTGGAGTTATTTCCCTATATGTCTATTTATAACGCCTTCTCCTATCACTCAAAATTTTTGGTGCAGAGTTATAGTTCTTCTGCACATTATACTTCTGTTTCCTCATTGCATTATAGCGAAGAGTTCACTCTCTTGCCCATGTACATTTTACAGTTCTAGATATAAAACGACCTGATTACCACAACAATATGTTAAATTGGTGGCGTTATTTACGGAAGATACCTTATGTCTCTTTTGAGTTATATGACATAAAATTGTCATTGAACTACAGATTTATTTTATTTGAAGCCATAACTGAATTCGTGAACTTTTTCTACAGCCCATCAGCAATGACAAATCCAGAAGAGCGCTGCAAAATATAGAGTTGCTATGTAAATTGTCGGTCCCGAAATGCACTTTGGGTATAGAATAAATCAAAATCTAGATGAGATCTTACGAATAATTATATCGATGAACAACATTTAGAATTTTACTTTCATTTGTATTCTCATAGAAAGGAAATGGGAATACTACCACATTTTTTCTCAGGAGGGATGAAGAAGGAGAATATACATAACAAAGGAGGAGGGGAATTACACAATACTCTACTCGGGTTACATTAAGATCAATTTTATTTTTGTTTTGCGTCCCTTTCAACAACGAGGCTATACGAGAGTGGATCTACAGCTTAACGTGGAATCCGAAAAACATGAACTCAGGCCGGAAATCGGAAACGGGTCTCCCATGATGGTACGTACGTTAAGATGAAGAAGGGCGTGTTGGTTGAGGAACGAATATGCCAACAACCGACAATGATGACAATGAAGTGGAAATAATATATGACTAGATAGTGACATATTGCAGCACGAGAGAAGGGTTAACGTCAATTCCATAGTAATGGGAGATTTCAAGAGTGTTATGGAAGAAGAAGCTGCTAGTAAAATAGTGGATCATTTGGACCATGAGGAGAAATGCAAAGGACCAGATGCTTATCGATTTCTGTAAGTAACATGACATGCTGGTGATGATTACATCCTTTAAGAAAAAGAAACTAAGTTGTACATTTGGAAAAGTCCAGGAGATAAAGAAAATGCTACCAAGTCGTTTACTTTTTGGTCTAGCAACGTTTCAGAAATAGTGTACGGAACGTGAAGATACTACCAAGAGCGGGCATTGATTTGGACCACAATCTCCTAATGGTAGAGGTGTAAACTTGATTGAAGTCAATCAAGAAAAATGGAAGGAGAAATTTAAAAAAAATGGAATTTAGGACGACTATCATGACAAAGAAAAGGTAGAAGAAGAAATATGTGCAATGGATGATTTGGTAGGTAGCGTAGAAAATTACTAGGGGAAAGTTAAACAGATTTTGCTAGATAGTCTCAACAACAGTCGCAAGATGGAAAGAGCATCGAAAATATCATGGGTTACTGAAGCGACGCTTAAAAAGATGGAGGAACACACAAAGGAAGAAAGAAGAAACAGAATAATGAATTTACAAGAGAAACAGACAGAGCCAGAGAGAAGCACATGAAAGAGATATGGGGAATTAAATAATGGAAATAATGGAAGAAATAATGAAATTTCAACGGCACGACGGATATGATCTTATTTATCAGAAAGCAGAGGAATTAGGAGGGAAAATTAACAAAAGTGTAAGCACATTTAAAATCGAAGTTCAACCAGGTTACATAGTTACTAATTATTAAATAATCCTTAGGGTCTCGTAGGAATACATAAAGGATCTGTATGACCAGAAGTTCCGTCCATGTTATATTGCGATCGAAGCAGAGTAAGAGATGGATGAAAAAGAAAAAAGTATCCAATATATTGAAAAGTGAAGTAGTATAAGACATCAAAGACATGCAAAAGAGGAAGACTACTGTAGGCGACAACATACTACCAGATTTACAAAAGGGTTATGAGAGAATGCATTGAAGACCCTAATTTCACTTATTAACAAGATCTACCTGAGTGGAAAATGACCAAAGGATATTCTATATGTTATAATAGTTACATTACCAAAGAAAATGAACGAAAGAAGCTCAGTGATCTCAAAACCATTAGCCTCATTTTCCACATTAGAAAGATTATTGCACACATGCTGAATAAGCGGCCGGAAAGTAAGATATAATAGAAGAGATGTTCGAGGAAGATCGATTTGGATTCTGGAAAGGAATATGAACCAGACACGATATTTTGTTGATGAGATTATATCAGGACGAGTTCTTGGCTTAAAGAAAGAGTTGTATTAATGCTTCATCAACTGGTGAAAAGCTTTCGACAGAGTCAATTGGGCAGAACTTCTGAAAATACTTAAACATATCGGAGTCAACTGGAGAGATCGTCGACTTATTCCCAATCTGTACACAGGACAAAGAGTGAAGTTGCGCCTCAAGCAAGGAAAACTATATCACCCACCTATTCAACGTTTACAGTGAATACTTAATGAAGAAGGCATTAATGGAAGTTGGAGATTTTACGATTAGAGGGCAGATCATCAACAAGGACGATTATAGCTAGACTCGAAGAAGGACTGCATCAAAGAGATCAAATCAAGAATCGTTGTAACCAGAGGAATTCCACGAGAAAAGATCGATTCTAGTAGGCTTAACATTGGACTATAAGGAAAAATGGTCAAGTGTTCTGTATGGAGTATTTGATGTATGTTTCGAAGACTTGGATACTATGGAAGTTATAGAGAAGAAATATTTAGAGAATTTCGAAATGTGGTGTTAGAGGAAGATAGAAAAGACAATTTATAAAGAGAATAACAAAGAAAGGAGTTTTAAAACGAGGGGATTGAACACATCTTGCGAAGACTTTTTCTTCTTCATAATGATATAGAGGGGAAAATGGAAGGAAAGTGAAGAGTAGGAAGAACACAATCGATAGATGATTTGCAAAATAGAAAATATTGGTAGTTCAAAGAAGAAGCTGAGGATTGAGAAATGTGTAAGAAATATTTTTAGACCTGGACTTACGGGAAAAGAAAATAATAATAATATTTTCCTTGTAGGAAACGTTAATCAAAATACCTAATTCGTAACATTGCTCTTGGCAGGATCCGGACGAAGATCTTTGAACTTTACTACGTGGCTATTGTGAAAGATTGGACTGAAGCAGGGGCGTCATTTAGGGGGAGGCAGGAGCGGGCAATTGCCTCCCCCAAGATTTGAGGAACACATATACTTTAATCAATTGTATACTAATATACCAGTACAAAACATGAAAGTCTTATGTCGGGGGTACTCTTACCCCCCCAACCGAAGTCTGAACTGACGCCCCTGGACTGAAGTCGCATCCTTTGCCTAACTGCGAATTTGTATGATACTTATAGATAGACTAACAATACTTAAAATTTGATATTCATGTTCATTTTCATTTCTGCAGCGTTAGAGACAACATTCTTCTTCATGAGTGGAGGATCCGCAAACTGGAATGCTACACCACCTATTAGGGATGCGCACGAGACAAGATTTAAGGCTGTCTCGTCTCGAAAATGTGCTGTAAAAGTGATGTCTTGACTCGAAAAATGTATTCTTTTCTATTGGAAGAGCTGTGTCTCGACTCGAATTTTGTCAGGAAAATTATGTCTCGTGTGCACCCCTACCACCTATTCTATTCCGAACTTATAAAATAACTACAATTACAGTTTATGTAACTGATATACGGTACTAATGTAGTTTGCTATAAAAGACAATACTCACCTGTGGAACAACAACTGGAGTAATTGAGTTCTCGTCTTCAAAATCTATTTCAACTCGAACAACGTATACAGCGTAGAAACTTATAATGCTAACCTCTCCTGAGGTCTCGTTGGCACCAAGCTGTTGAGTAAAAGGATGAATTAATTTTAATTATAGTAATAATAAGCTGTAAGATAATTAACAACAATAAATATAGTAATAAGAACTTTTTAAGTTGTAAATTTATTTGTTATGTATTCTTTCTAACTGCATTGCTTTGAGTATGTTACACTGAGAAAAATCCGTTATCCGGAGAGCGGTATATTGTATATACAATCAACGATTTTCACATGATAGTAAGGCAAAAGTACATGTCGAAATGATGTACCATACTAGTGACATTATCTTTTGCCACATTGTCTAAATCCTATTTTCTTTGCCGCTCATGTATAATGATATGAACACCAATCAGTGAGAAAGAAATTGTGTACATTTATTGCTTTGAACAACCTTTTCTAAGATCACTTATTATATTGCACTTGTAACAACCGTCGTAATTAACATATCTTTGTTCAGTGGCTGGCTTTGTTCAGAGCTAGTCCTCGTAATCTTGGAAGGAATTGTCCAATGAAAAATTTACTTTATCATTTCAATAATATAGCTAATTTTTAACATAGTATCGATTCAAGGAGTATACATTGAATTTGAGAAACAGTATTAAGCCACAGCTACATTATTTAAGAAATGCTAAATTTGTCAACAAATTTTCTTCACTAGTATGAGAAACATATTCCTCTTCACTGCTGCGAAGTAAATCTTAAGACTTTTTTCGCACGTGTTCTGACACTACTTATTAGCTTGAGTCATGCTGCTCCGATATACGGTATAGGCTGTTCATTCTGAAATATTTACGATCATACTTATGGGGCAATAATGATTTAAATCACTTGTGCTACTTGAAACATTTTTTGAAACTTCTTACTGACAGTTAAAAGTACTATAGATGAGGACCTGCAAGCAACTCTTACTTTGACCAAAATATGGTATAACATACCTTCCCCCAGCTCTTGATTTATATAAAATTTCCCCCGTTAGAAGTCATAGTTCAGAAAATCTAGTCTTATCTACAGCCGTAGACTGGCGATGCAAGAACAATTTTTATACAAACTATCAAGGTTGTACGCCCAATAGTCTCTGAAATCTGGTAATGAGTGAATCAGTGGATATGCTGTTTTATGTGTGCGTATATATATATATATATGTGTGTGTGTGTGTGTGTGTGTGTGCGTATATGTACGTGCACCTTTGCAGCCCCTAAAATCCGGCCCTGTATATATGTATACATGTATGTAATATATATATCTGCAGGGTCGAATCCAGGATTTTCTGAGAAGTGTGCACCAAATAACTGGCAGTACATTTGGATTAAATTTGAATTTTTTAAATGCCTTTAAGTATCTGTGGTGTAAATGAGGAATTGTCCTGGAAATGCTAAGTATCCGCTCTCGATGAACCCTTTTTCTTCAACCCTGGACTGAAACTATTGATTTTGCAAAATTCACTGCTAGCTTCTCACTTTAGGTAGTGTATATTTACAACGAAGGGGGTGCATGTGCTCCTTTGCACCCCCCTAAATCCGGCCCTGTATTTCTATATATGTATGTACGTAGATATATTATGTTTATTCAACTTTTCCTAGTAAGATACAAGGTTTAATTTCACGTGATGAATGCTTTTAATACTTCAAGTTTCCATAGGCTTATTGTTTTAGTAAGAAACTACTCATTCTCTTTATTATTTTTAAAGGCAAACAGAAAAGCACTTCGAATATTTAGTAATTAATGTAATAAAAACTCTAAAAAAAATTATTCTGAAGACTGTAAGATATACTTACTTGCAAACTCATAATAACATGATCAGCTTGAGCGAGAACTAACGTACTTAAGATATCAGCCCCGTCAAGGTCTGCATGAAGAATGTAATTAGCTGTAAGATTGTTGATAACAAGTGCAGCCGTAAGGGTAGTGAGACCATCAGTTGATTCATTGACAATAACTTCTCCCTCTCTATGAATACTCTGTAAATCATTCACAGTTCCATTATCCACCGCAACATGTAAATGAATGGGGACATCACTTATTTCATCGCTACACAAAAAAGATAAAATAATATTGTAATCATATATGTGTACTTATGGAAGAGAAATATTTATAAAATACAGGTTATTAGCTGAAAAATATGGCGCCAATTTATAATGTATTGCAGAGCAGGGCAAAATAAGAATCATGCTTGATGGCTATATTATTCTATGTTCTTTGCCCCATTCCTCAAAGCGGTGGTTCACGGAACGTGCGTAAGTCATACCTTTTTTTTGAATTTTTGTTCTATTTTGCATATCCTGTTTCTTGTTTCATGGTTCTAGCAGGGGTGATTGTGTAAAGTAATCCAGTGGTGTATGCAGAATTTGTTCAAGAAGGGTTCGAGTTCTCAATTTTATATCGTTTCAGGACAAGCGTGATATTTTGTATATACTTCCTAATTTAGTAATTGTTTATTTTTCAAGATTTAGGATATAGGATATAGATTTTTGGGCTCTCGGTATCTAAGGCCATTTAGCCCGTCACGTTTTAAGGGATGACGTCTCTCGTGAGCACACCATCCGGGAAAAGGGAAGGAAGGAAGCGGTCTGGGACCTATAAGTTAGGTACCACCCCGGCATTTGTCTCGTGTGAATGAGGAAAACCCAGGAAATCCTCATTCAGGTTGGCTGGCCTGCAGATGATCTTGCTCAACAGAAGATTTTATACGAAATTCCCTTGTGTATATCATCGATGTAGTCACAAAGTCACGTTCCTTTCCACACTAATACGAAGAAAAATATATGTTTAAAAAAATATGGACGCTAATTCCAGTTTTACAAATGAGGAAACACCAAACACACATTTTAATTATTTTGGTATAAAATCTGTAACCCGGATTGAAGTCCATGAAAGATTCACGAACATACCGTAAGTCATAATGCTTGGTGTTACTCTCTGTTCACGTATTCTGGTTTGCTCCTATCGGTATACATTGCTGTCATGGAGCAGCTCATTAAACGCCAGTCCATCCGTACAATTTACACATTTTTCGTGACTGAAAAACCTTTCGTTTTATACGTCCTTGAGATGGGCGAGAAATCAGAAAAGAAGGTGGAGCGTCTAGGCTCTGTGATGATTGAATGTTGCATGGGAGGAAAAGAGGAATGTTCTGATTTCGTGGCGAAAAGACTTAAAATTTTATTGTTGCAGGGCTTGATACCTCTGCAATAGTTTTCTGAATCATTGTTTGCCTTGTGACGCTCATACACAAATTAATAAAAAGGAAAATATAAAATTTTCTTCACTTTAAATTTAGGAATTTAATAATACTTGATACATATATGTTTACGTAACTTGCTTGCATCCATTTAAAAAATGAATGAATATTATTGAACAACGTTTTAAATGAATTTATGTCTCAAATATGAAAGGTAAGGGAAAAAAACAAGGAATGTCCATGTGTGTGTGGTTTGACCTATCTGTTGGTGACTCTTGGTACTATTTCACTACGTACAATAACGAATGAATGACCTTTAACTTTATTAAGTGAGCGTTCTTGTAATTCAACCGTATTCATTTTGTACGCGGTTTTCAATATTAAAAAGCCGTTTTCTCGAAAATGTAGTTTTGTGACATTCCTTCTTTTTTCCCCTTACCCTTCATATGTGAAATCATGCATGCTAAGTCCAGGGTTGGCAAGGTAATTTACTTGTTACATATTTTACATAAATTACGCGTAATTTACTAGTAATATACGTTATGTAGAAAATCATTTTTTTTACGCAGACGTAGAAAACTATATTTCTTTCATTAAAACTAAGATCACTTTGAATAGTCGGTTATATTGTAAGCTTAGTTTTCTTATTTAAGCATTAAAACATTATTATCTTCTAAACATTAGGTTTAAAAGTGATGATTTCATGCCAAACCATAGTAATAAAAGATAATTTTGGATAGTCCCTCGCCGGCCCACTACTACTTTCCACCTATTAGCGCACACACAAGCACAACCACCCAACATATAAGCACACACATTAAAAATATGTGTTGGTTCGGATATGTTTGAAAGTATCAAGTAACCTTTTGATTATAACAATTTATTGTTATACCTTTGCAGCTTTTAGTATAAAACTCGAAATATTTCAGTATACTTTGAAACTTCTATTAGAAAAGGAAAAGAGATTGACTGTTAGGCTTATTTCACCTTCATATTACACACACACACACACACACAAAAAAAAAAAAAAAAAAACAGACATAACTGATACGAAAAATACTGAACAGAATATTGAAATAATGAAATTTTAGAATTAACAGATTTGTTTTTCTTCCCCATCCCAACGATACTATATATACCACTTCACTTAGCACTGGAACATATTGAATTTTCGATGTAAAAGTTAGATTCTCATTTTAAACACACACAACTGAAAAAATATAAAAGCACCCAACAGAACATTATACTACATTTTTCGGAATGAACTAATTTATTTTGCTCTTTTCTTCCAAGTCCAACAACAACACTAAATATATTACTTCCCTTAGCACTTGACTATCATTTGAACTTTTAATGTAGTAATTTTTCATGCTCATAATAAATAGACAAAACTGAAGAAAATACTCAACAGAATATTGAACTACTTGTTTCTTCGTTGTTTTTGGAAAGAAACAATTTGTCTTTATTCTTAGTTCGAATACTGAATATATATCATTTGGCTCCAATAACACTGAGTATATCATTTCATTTAAAACTTAGCCATTATTTTAATTCTAAAAAAAAAATGTTACATGCAATTTCCATTATAGTTTAGTACAATTCAAACACAATACTCTTAATCACACTAATATTCATAACTTGAGTGGTCTTGTAATTTGAGGGTGTAGTATATTTGAAGTAGTTTCTTCGAACGTTCGAAGCTGAGCCAGTTCCTTGTGACGTTATGAACAAAGGACCAATTTGAGAAGTCTTTCAATTTGCGTTGAAGATGCTAGGATGTTCAGTAACTTCATAACAAATTCCGACAACTCCTTATGTTCCCAAGTAGCGAAATACTAGAATGTGCGTGGTGTTATAATTCCTTTCTTTATAAGTTCTTCAAATTTTCCACATTTTCCCCGATATTGCTGGTAGCTAGTTATTCCTGAAGGGTTGAGGTTTTCCAACAGAAACTCCTCTACTTGTTCGTGATGCTTTTCTCAGACATTGCAGAAAGTCGTCACAAATGGAGACCACGAAGGCTTACCATTATTGTTGTATTGCACAATAGTTTCTCCTACGGCTTCTCTGGCATAAAACTATTCTCGATTACAGAGGGTTTAAAACATGAAACATGATGAAATGGGTTTTGAACAGTCACGCGTGCAAACCGTATTATACAATGCTACTTTACAAAGCCAATACAAAATTCCCAGTTTATGCTTACGGATTAAGTTATGCGAAATCCAGCTAGATTCCATACAATTTTAGGAAGAATTTTTTTTTAAGCTCAGCGCGTAGAATGTTTTTTTTAATTTGTAGAGCTGTTTCTAATTTTTTACGTACTTTACATATTTTACGTAAATTACGCGTTTTTACGCGTATTTTACGCGTCACATAGAAAACTTTTTTTTTACGCGTAATTACCTAAGTCACAGACAAATATGTAAATGTTATGCTTGTAATTCAAAGAAATAATTATAAAATAGCAATAAGTAAAGGATAGCAAAATACTGGAAAATGAAATTCCAAATATTGCAAAGAAATAAACAAACATGAATTTATCTTGTTTTTAGTAGACTCAAGGTAAGAATTATCGTGGATGTGAATTTATTCTCAAGTCATGTATGGTAGGTTTAAGGCATGGAACACAAAATGAGTAAATTCGGTTTCCAACATACATACGGAACTTTACTCACATTTTGGAGCTTCCGTAACAATATATATGGTTAGCAAACGCATCTTCAATATGGGATACCAGGATTCAATTACCAGTAGAAGCACGTGGGTTTTAGATTCTAATGTAAATAATAAATCTAGGTATTGGTAAATCTACGTAATTATAGCGGTATTCTGAAAAACACCTGCACGTAGGTGAACTTTCTCATTCATTATTAGGAAGGTGATTATCTTGGGTTAGAATTCCGTAGTAACTATTTTCCAGGTTGTTCTTCAATCTCACCTTACAAATTCTTAATTGGCTCCGTTACAAATATAAAACCTGAACTGTTTTCTTCCCAAAACTATTTCCCATACCATTAAGAATTACAATTAAATCCATTGCGTACTTCTCAAACTTATTAACATCTAGTAATTTCCTCTATTACAGACAAAATTCGCCCCTCATATACTGTTTGAAACAAATGTTCATTGTAAGTTCATACTTCTTTTACAACAAAACTAAACTTCATTCTCTTCATCTCCGCCCTTTTCCATGTTTATATGAGGTAGGCATTACAGTTTCCATCACTGTTCTCTATCCTGGGCGTTCTCTATTCTCTATCCCTTCTTCCTCAGTTCATTTCGTATATTGTCCTTCTGTCTCATCTTCGCTCTCCCTCTCTTCCCTTTAGCAAGGACTTCCTGCTTTCCAATTCACTTTCCCATATAGTCGTCATTTCTTCGTTTCATATTTCCAAGCATATCAGCCTCCATTCTTGAAACGTTTTACTCAAGTAATGTAACTTTAACAGTGCCTCTCATACGTATAATCATTCCTTATTATATCCTTCCTCGTCACACGAAACATTCATCTTAACATTCTCATCTCCGCCACTTCCATCTTCTTTCCCTGAGTTCTTGTGATCGCCCACGTTTCACTACTGAACATCGTGACCGGTATTATTACCGTTTCATATACAGTATATAGCCTTTTCACCTCCAACAGCACCCCACTGATTTTTCTCCATTTTACCGAGTTAGATTTTATTCTGTCTTGAGTTACAATATATTGATAGTAATCCTCTATCCTAGTTGATGTCCGGTTCAAAATACTTAAATTTCAAGGTAGGTAATTGCCTATCTCCTTGTAGCTGTAGGGAGCTCCTGTCTTCTGTGTTGAGTGACAGATATTCTGTTTTTGTTCTACTTATTCTCGTGCCTCTTTCTTCCAAAAATCATCTCCACCTCTTTGATTTCTTCTCTGCCTTATCTTTGGATGTTTCCCATGTAATGACATCATCCACAAACAGCATCTTCCATAATGTTCTACTTTTTACTTCCCTCAGCCACACATTCATTATAAAATTGAACAAATATGAGCTGAGAGTTATTTTCTGGTGCAGATCAATTTCCACAGGGAAATCATCTCTATCATGCTCTCATTCCTCTTCACTTGCGACTCTGCTCCCTCGTACAAGTTCTCCTTCTTATACTTTATTGCCACTTGAGAGCTTCCTCGTTTCACCAAGGAGGCTCCTTCCCTTGTGGCGATTCCTTTCTGATTTTATTCCCTAAGACTTTTCTACAACTCTTCTTACGGTGTGACTTCAACTCCTACCATTGTTGCACGTCATCTACTTTTTTTCTTTTCGAAGTTCAAGTTACAACTTTGATGTACCACAACTCAAGAACAACTGCCCTCATATCTCATATGAGTACTAAAGTAGTCAAACACTACAAGCATTTAAATCCAAGGTTACATGAGTTTTATCGATCTTATAATTATCATGCGCTTACAGATTTGTTTAAAAATATTATATAATCAAAAAAATGAAGAACGAAAACTATTGAAAGAATTAAGTTACTTCTGAAGATTGTATTACAGTCTAGAGAATAGTGAAAGTAAAAAAAAAACAAATAACATAAATAACATAAAACAGTAATCAGTCAATCGAAATAAGGATGTAAATTCACATCACTAATCTTATATACATTATTCACTCATTTCTGCATAGTCTATTGCAACACTAGTTATAAAGGGAACCAAGTACCCTGTCGCTTTTTCACCCACCACCTTCGAACATAGATATATCACCTAAGAAGTAGCTGAAAGATCAAAAATAGTCTTCATCAGCATCAATGACCTTCTGCCAACAAGAAGGCCACGGATTCCATTGCTGTAGAACTTGGTCGTCTGTGAAGCGAAGAAGACATCAAGTGCATTTTGCATCTCTACTAGGGATTTCAACTGGCGTCATATAAGGTGATTATCCAAGGAATGGAATAGATGATAATCAGTCGGTGCAATGTCCGGGCAGTATGGCGGATGCAATAATGGTTCCCATCCAAGGCTATCCAATGGTTATCCTAGCCACGTGAGGATTAGCGTTGTTCTGTAACAGAAGGATCCCTTGCGACTCAGAAATGCTGGCTCAGAGTTTTGATTATTATTATTATTATTATTATTATTATTATTATTATTATTATTATTATTATTATTATTATTATTATTATTATTATTATTATTATTATGGACACGGCTCAACTGCTCACAGTATGGTCCTTTGATCAGCTGGTAGCAGTTCTCGATGCACGATGCCGCGAGCAGTCCACAAACACCAGGAGGACCTTCTTCTGATGCAGTGCTGGTTTCGGCTATTTTGGAACCAATTCCAATGATAACAGGCCGTGGAGCTTCGTACAGAGCCCACTTCTCATCACATGTCAACACTCTGTCCAGAAATGACTACATCTTCAGACGATACGGCAAAGAAACATAGATGTCTGCTCGCGTTGCCTTTTGGTCCGGAGTCAAATCATGTGGGATCCACCGACCCAACTTGTGCTTCAAGTTGATGGGGGTGCTGCCGCATTGTTTCTTCACTCACATTGAATTATAGTCCCAGTTCCTCACATGTCTGGGCACTGGTCACCTCAATTGCTGCCTGAAGATCTTCATTTTATACATGTGTTGGGCTTGTAGCACGTGGTGCGTCTTCGAGTGTTTCGTCACCGCCGATACTTGTTAAACCACCGCTCCACTGTCCGTGTAGACACGACACTCTTGCCAAAGGCCTTGGCATATCTTCCGTTCCGCTACAGCGGCAATGAACACCAGTTTGAACTCGTACAGCATACATGTTCTTATGACGCTCTGTTGAGGACCCATGTTCACTCTGTCCTTACGCAAGTTCACGGTGTAACTGAACTGCTTCAACGAGCTAGTATGTTGGATATACCCACACCAACAACTGACCTTTGCGTTATCTCCATTCGCTTTCAACTCACGGTGTGAGGACAAACTGAATACAGACCTCCACAAGAAGCAACAGAACTTTCTTGGTTACCTTTATATTATTATTATTATTATTATTATTATTATTATTATTATTATTATTATTATTATTAGTAGTAGTAGTAGTAGTAGTAGTAGTAGTAGTAGTAGTAGTAGTAGTAGTAGTAGTAGTATTTTGTAATTTCATTTTAATTAGTAGTTTTTAGTATATGAGAGCTGCAAACTAAATAATGTGCAGTTTGATGTTTTGCTTTTAAATATTAGTAATAACCATTCTATGTATTTTCTTTAAATGTTTGATATGATATACTCACTCTATGCCAATTGAGCCTGGGGGAAGAGGAAGGTGATCGTAACCATTGCTTCTAAGGTCTTCATCGAGTTGAGTGACAATGCTGTCCACGTAGCCATCTGGATCTGTAACATCTTTAGTACTTCTGCGGGCTAGAGGATGATCCTCAGGCAACTTAAACTCCAAAGTTCTTGGTTCTTCTAAAGAAAACAAATTTAACATTTGCATTTAAAAAAGTAGAGAGAAGTATTTCAAGAATTACCAAACAAACGATTAAATATTTATGAATTAAGTATAAGAAATTGAGTATGATTTAACCACAGTAATATATATAAAAGTCTGAAACAATCATATTTAATTCGGTGTTGTCTGACTTCATAGCTGCTTCACGGTTTTATTAAAACCAAGAAGCAACGTACAGAACAAACAGTAGAATTGACGTTATCCAAGTATTACTAGGAAACACATAAAAAACTTCAAGGACATAGTGTATGGTCTTTCAGGTACAGTACGATGAAATCATGGCCAGCAAAATTGCCCACTTTGGACTCAACCTCACACTGAATATAGTTTCGACAGCATGCACAGAAGATTTAGAACTCGCGCTCACTTATCCTCACGCTCAGTTCGTGCAGATGAGGGTAAATGATCGTACATTGATCGTAGGTCTTCATTAATAACATTTTGTAACACCTACCAAACTGCTCCGGTTTCTCTCGCTCTAGGCCCTTTAACTGATTCTCCGTGTGTCAGCTACAAGCGGACTTTTGTTGAGCTATTGAAAGTTGATGTATTTACCTAGGTATTATTTTCGAGTTTTATATCCCGTTTGTAAATAAAGAACAAGACTGGCACCAACCTCTTGACCAAGATGCGAACACAGGTCAAACTGGTCTAACGTTGGCTAGCCGAATGTATTAAACTGCTAAACGATGTTAGTTGCCTGTGTATATATGAAGTAAGTAGGTTTATGTTTTTTATCGCAAAAATTAAAAATATGAAATGAAATCTTTAAGGTCCCACAGTTATGCCGGTTAGGCTAAAGGAGACGGTGATAATGAGAAATGAGTGAAATGGTGGAATGAAGAAAGTGGGAGGAAATGGGAGAACCCCGAGAAAACCCACGCACACGGTGTTTGTCCACAAAGTCCACATGGCGCGAGCTGGGATCGAGCCAGGGACCCCAAGCACCGGAGGTGAACGCTCTACCACTGAGCCACCGCGCCCCCCCCTCAAAAACTAATTTTATAATAAATTTTCACTTATGTCCTTGTTAGAATCTCATAATAATCCTGGACTAGATTCTGGATTCCGACCGCGTAAATGGAATGAGGTGGAAAATAAAGAGCAATTTTTATCATATTTATTTTACATCTTTCGATTGTCTAACAATTTGAATGAAATAGAGTGAAACTGGCGTTTCTGGGTTTAACAAAACGATTTTCCTATCTATATACAGAATATAACATGAACAACTTTTTGAGCAGTACAGATCTGATATATATACAGGGTGGCCCAAAAGTAGGTATACACCCCTGCATTGATCAAGTATAACATTCTAGTTTATGGGTTTATTTGCTTCGGCTATTAGGAGCTTAAGATGTAAGTAAAAACACATTAAGAACAAATAATAAAGAAACTAAGTCTACCTTATGGATAACAATTAGAAATTATATAAAATGCAATAAGCTGATCAGTACGGTACTGTATACCTACTTTTAGGCCACGCTATATATATCAAGGGGGTATCATCGTTGGATATCACATGTCTTGTTTTAATGTAAATCTATCAGTAAAATTAAATACCCGAAGTCTACGAATGGTTAATGACATTATAAAAAAGTGAACACGTACAGGTATCACCAGTGTCGTTAAATGGCCTGGACGTACCACTACAATGAAAGACCGGAACAGAAGGGTCCTGGAAAGGGTTGAACACTCAAATAGCCGTCAACCTATGTAGTTCTAAGTGTAACTGCACAGTTCTGTGAGAAAAAGTTGAAGTAACGTTTAAAATCTTTATAGTCAGTACGCGTCCTGAATCAGAGAAGTGTAGATCTTATTTAGTAACCTAATAATGCGAAAAAGTCAGTAAGCGCAATTCAAAGAGTTCATGAGTTTTCTAACACTACTTTGTTGCTGGAAAGGGGAAACTTTTGTGTACCTTGTGTTCGGAGAGTATTAATTTTGAAAGAAGTGCTTTGTATATACATAGTTGTGAACATCTTAAGTTAGTTACTTTCTCTAGTACAAAAATCATGTGTACAATATTTATATGTATGATGATTCGAAATGTACAAAAAGCGCACAAGAACTCCACTCTATATTGTTACGTGTACCTCTTGAACTTGAGTACTTTCTGTAATTTTTGGCGGCATCTTTTACTTTCCTTTTCTGTATATATTGTGGCAGGCCTGGGGTATGCGTTTTCGTAGACTGGCACCCACACAAGAGAGTTTAGTAATTAACCAAAATACTCCAAATTGGTCAACAAAGTTTCTGCAAATCATCAATTATAACTCGAGCGGCAAAGTTATAAACTGGAACATGAACTCAACTAACAACCAATCTGAAGATCTTAGTATTACAAGGTAGCGTTGGCCTCGGCCAAGACTTGAGTTCTAATAAAGGATGGAGTATGTTATCTCGACAAAAACTTAATAGCTACCAACCCTTTGGCATATCACTTGAAAAGAAAAAAACTCAGAAATACAGTTCCTTGCAGTAAGCCTGCAGTTTATTGGTCCTACAAGTCCACGAGCCGGACTTTGAGTGTAACTAAGTGTCTATAAAAATGTTTGTAAAAACTTACGTGATACGTTCCAATCTCTAAATACTTTCACTGAGAAAAACTCACAAAATAAAATAAAACTTCACTAGACTGGGAGGACACGAGTCAGTCCTAGTAGAAGGTTTAGATGCACAGGTGTAACTATTTGATCTACCGGTGTATTTGAGTTAGCTAGGCAATGAACCTAGAGTCTATTTAACACACATCAAATAGGGGAGTTTACCAGAGAAGGTTTAGGTGTACATGTATAACTATTTGATCTACCGGTGTATTTGAGTTAGCTAGGCAATGAACCTAGAGTCTATTTAACACACATCAAATAGGGGAGTTTACCAGAGAAGGTTTAGGTGTACATGTGTAACTATTTGATCTACCGGTGTATTTAAGTTAGCTAGGCAATGAACCTAGAGTCTATTTAACACACATCAAATAGGGGAGTTTACCAGAGAAGGTTTAGGTGTACATGTGTAACTATTTCATCTACCGGTGTATTTGAGTTAGCTAGGCAATGAACCTAGAGTCTATTTAACACACATCAAATAGGGGAGTTTACCAGAGAAGGTTTAGGTGTACATGTGTAACTATTTGATCTACCGGTGTATTTGAGTTAGCTAGGCAATGAACCTAGAGTCTATTTAACACACATCAAATAGGGGAGTTTACCAGAGAAGGTTTAGGTGTACATGTGTAACTATTTGATCTACCGGTGTATTTGAGTTAGCTAGGCAATGAACCTAGAGTCTATTTAACACATATCAAATAGGGGAATTTACCAGAGAAGGTTTAGGTGTACATGTGTAACTATTTGATCTACCGGTGTATTTGAGTTAGCTAGGCAATGAACTTAGAGTCTATTTAACACACATCAAATAGGGGAGTTTACCAGAGAAGGTTTAGGTGTACATGTGTAACTATTTCATCTACCGGTGTATTTGAGTTAGCTAGGCAATGAACCTAGAGTCTATTTAACACACATCAAATAGGGAAGTTTACCAGAGAAGGTTTAGGTGTACATGTGTAACTATTTGATCTACCGGTGTATTTGAGTTAGCTAGGCAATGAACCTAGAGTCTATTTAACACACATCAAATAGGGAAGTTTACCAGAGAAGGTTAAGGTGTACATGTGTAACTATTTGATCTACCGGTGTATTTGAGTTAGCTAGGCAATGAACCTAGAGTCTATTTAACACACATCAAATAGGGGAGTTTACCAGAGAAGGTTTAGGTGTACATGTGTAACTATTTGATCTACCGGTGTATTTGAGTTAGCTAGGCAATGAACCTAGAGTCTATTTAACACACATCAAATAGGGGAGTTTACCAGAGAAGGTTTAGGTGTACATGTGTAACTATTTGATCTACCGGTGTATTTGAGTTAGCTAGGCAATGAACCTAGAGTCTATTTAACACACATCAAATAGGGGAGTTTACCAGAGAAGGTTTAGGTGTACATGTGTAACTATTTGATCTACCGGTGTATTTGAGTTAGCTAGGCAATGAACCTAGAGTCTATCTAAATACATATCAAATAGGGTAGTGATAGAACTTCGACCGTCAGTTTCTAAGCTCGCCGGCAGTTTCAGGGTGCACAGGTTCCGTTGTAGAAGCAGATTGCCAAGTTCGAAGGAGGCAGACTTTAACCGTCAGTTTCCTAAGCCGACCTGAAATTATGGCCAGACCCCTGGTTGTCATCAAGCTTTCAGAAACAGATTGCCAAGTTAGCCACTGGGACAAGGTATGGATGGTAACCAAGAGAGTAAGGAGGGCTCCCGGGAAAGCAGGCAGAGAGAGAGGCAGAGTGACGGTAAGGATTACTAGAAACTACTCGGAAATCCTGGGCTAGATCGTACCTAAGACATTGCGGACTCCGTCTTAACAGTACGACCTTGAGGTTATCAGAAAGACGGACCAAGTCCGAAGATCGAACCTAAAACCGGGGTTTTAAAGGGCTCGGTGGGCGTTGTGGTGGGCACCAATTTACGGGTCGGTTGCATATGTGTAACGTGTGCAGACATTGCACTAGGACCGTTAGGTCAAAGGTTGGACATGCATGGTAATCTGAAAGTTCCCTGAGGAGGAACCAAGGAGTGGTCAGCAGCCTGAAAAGGAAGCTGATTGGTTTGCGCACGACACTAAGAGCAAAGTCGAACTGAGAAAAGTTCTCCGTCGGCGGAGAAAGTAGCGATTGGAACACGTCATGCTGATAACAAAATTTAACATCAAGATCGGTTTACAACAAGGTGCTAAATGAGAAGAAGAGATTCTGTTTGTACGCATGCGTGTATGTATGTGTTTTTTGTACTCCGTGTATTTGTGTGTGTTGCCCCCAAACTCTGGCAAAGTGGTTTACATCGAGATGTATAATAATCATGCATAGTATCATGTGAAAATATTAACATGAAAGATTTTATATAATTTTGTACCAAGGATCTTATTCCTACAATTTATCTTTAAAACACTCAGTTAAAACATATATAAATATCTACAGTTTGAGTACAAAAAGATTCTTCTTTTTAGAAGCAGAAACGAAAAGATTTTAAACAGATTATATGGGCTTCTTTTAAAGTCTTCTACCAATAATAATAAAAACATAACTAATACTACGATTACACATATAGTATCCATAGAGTTGTGTAACACAGGCATTTCCCTGTTAGCAGAGGGGATGTTATTATCTACCAGAGAGTTGAACTCTAAGGTCACGCGAGGGGAGATAAGCAGCTAGAATCGAGAAAAGAATTCTTTCCTTCTGGCTAACAGAAAACAAAAACACTCAACACGAATTTGAATTTAAAAAGAAATAAATGAAATACTAATTCTGTTGCAGTAACAAAAATACAAAAAAAAAAAAAAAGAAAAAAAGAAAAAAAAGAAAGAAAGAAAAAATAAGCAAAAATTAATCTGCGAAATTGCGGACACTACAATATGCACGTCTAAGGCGCACACAAGTAGTAAAAAAAAACTGACTCGAATAAAGCATATCTCTTTAGTGCATTAAGCAGAAAGTTCACTAAATATGAAAGAAACTGATAGCATAAAATATTAGTAAATAAATCAAGATATTTAGAATATTTAATGTATAGTAAATATTATACATTATACACGATTAATGTAAAACAACGATTGAAATTAACAATAAACCATAATTTGGAAAAAGTAAAGCATAATTAAGCAAAAAATAAAGCATAATGTGGGTTGCTCTAGATATAACAAAGATATTCGATAGGGATGATGTTATGGTGTTGGGTATAGTCTGAGCACGCTCCTTGTCCCTGATAGGATAACTGTGCATGATACCTAAGCATTTTAGAAAATACAGCACTTTGCATGGCAGTTTTACTAAATGGGTCAATGTTCCTATCAAGATAGCAATAGGGGGCACGGTTGCTTAGTGGTAGAGAGCTTACCTCTGGTGCGTGGAGTCCCTGATTCGATGCCCGACCAAGTTACAACGGTACAAGTACAAGTACAATGGTACCTTGTATGGTACCTTGTATATTAATACTAGGCTTGTACAATGCTACATTATACAATGCTACGTTATATATTAATACTAGCTTGCTGATTTATATATGCAAAAGAAGAAAAAAAATAGATGTAATATGAATGTTTATAGAAATATAGATATTCCAATGTTTAAAATAATAAGGTTTATGGCATGACAACAAGATATACAGAATATAAATAAAATGGAAGCAAATCACTAAAGGAAGGAAGTGTGTATTTATTTTAGTGAGGCTCTTGTTTAATTTAATTTGAGTTGCGAACCGAGGCTATACAGCGATTATATATCATATTTGATTCTATATTGTTGTATAAAATGGTGACGGAAACATCGGGACAGTGAAGAAATTAAGAGTATCGTTTGAAGCAAAGTAAAGCGAGTACCATAGAGCCTCATAGAGGTTTCACCCTCTTACGAAGTGGAAAAATAATATCTAGAAAGAAAGTGAATATTATGGCTAATGAAACAATAGATACACAAATACCTCAGACCGAAAGAATTGTTCCGGAAGGTGTGTTAGATATTCTGAAAGGGATATCTCAACAAATTAAAGACCAGAACCAACAATTACAGGACCAAGCTCAGCGATTTGAGGTAAAGCTTGAGAATTTGCAAGAACGTAATGACGAAAAATGGGACCGACTGCAGAAACAACTAAGCCAGGTGAACCAGGTAATTACAGCCCAATTTGGACACCATGATGAAGAAATGGGCCAAGGTGACTTTATAAAAACCACTAAGAAAACAAATTTTGGGTCTGTATGGGTGGAATTTGTAGTTTCCACAGAGGCGTGATGCTGTATTGGTTGTGCCGGATTATCCCAACTTCTTTCCTCGTTTGAATGTTTTTGACTGCTTTACTGATATTGTTTGTAGCGAAGACTCTGGTATTAATCAGTATGGGAAAAGTTATGGCCATCCTTATCTTGAGAACGCTATTAACTGTTTGCGTTACCCGTTAAAAAAAAAAAAAAATTTGATTCCAATATTTGTGAGATGTGGGAAGAGGACTTGTGTTTCCAACAGTGTTTGTATTGAGTGGCCGAATGAATTAAATCAGTTGAATTGTGTATTCAACAAAAAGACCGGAATGATGTTAGTAAACAATCCGATGATGCTTTCACAGCATGTGATGCAGTGCATTGATTTCCATCATCTAAATGTGATGTTGCAGAGTTTCGAAAATACATCAATGTTTCAATACAGTAGTAGTTTGCATCAAATTAACCTTCGTAACCAAGTTCGAAGTGGACATGTGAGACTAAAGGGTGATCCCAATGTAAAAGATGCAATGCAATTTAGATCCATGTGTGCCGATAATGTAGCCAAGTCTAGCTATAGAAGAAAAGGAAACCATGGCAGGACAGACTACCGTGGATGTCACGTAAAGGACAAATACCGATCTATTAGAAGGCATGATATTACACCTCCAGTGAAACGAAGGAGAATCGAACCTAACCTTAGTTGTGACGATAAATGTGATACCGGTAAGAGAACCGAACCTAACCTTGGTACTGACAGTAGATGTGATTGTGTGACTCGACCTAATCCTAGTGTAAAGTCTTTCCAGCCTTAGTACAAAGTAGACGAAAACAACGCGAAATGTATTACTCCGCGGCTCACACGTGCTTCGGCAGCGAGAGACGTGAACAGCAAGATCGTCTGCCAGCTTACTGTCGTCGCATAATTTCCGAAGTGTAACGCTACGGTTGGTTGGTAAATAATTAACGCACGACACTAACTATTGTTATGCTGAAAATATGAATTTTCTCAAATCGTTATATAAATGAGATTACCTTTGTTGCTGTCGTCCTCTTTTGTATTTTATAGCATGAGACGAAGATGGATTATTGTTACTCATCGTTGCCATGAAACTCTGCATTCTACAATTTCAAATAAGCGGGATCAACGCGCGAATGCATACGCATGCGCAGTAAATACTATATGTCAAAGTACGGGTATGGTTGAAATAAAGCTACATCTGTTATTAAATATTATATATATTGCGTTTCTTATCACGAAATGCAGGATAAATTCAGGTATCTTTATTCGAAATTATTATTTTAGTGGGAATTATATTGCGGTAGGATACTAGTGCAGTGAGACCAAAACCAATCACTGGTCATCGACCGACTGGTAGTCAGGTGGGTTTGTTTACTTCTACTTTTTTCTAAGGGTGGAAAGAGAATAGTACGATTACGTTCGCCTAGGAAGCATGTAAGCATAAGATCTAATCACGTTCGATGGAGATTACGTAGAAATCCCGGAAATGACGAACATTCTCAAAGTAAGAAACAAAGAACTGTATACGTCAATAAAGCGATAGATTGTATTCCGGTTTGTGACTTTCGATGCAACCCAAACAAATGCATTGGTCATATAACTTAAACTAATGTAGGGACGTCTAAAAGGACATATCAAATTAATTCTTAATAAGATCAAATGGTTAAATGTTATGCGTTTTCTTTGATATTTGTATTATCAATTTTATTATTTATGTTCCAGGTTATTGGAGTATATTTAAAAGCATCTTTGTAATGTTAGGGTATAAATTGAAGTTAATAAGTTTTGTTTTCTATAAGCAATTTTATAATGCGTCTGAACGGACCCGTACTCAATTGATTTTGCTTTATGTTATGTGTATTATTTAATGATTGTGCTTCATATTATTTATGTGTTTTCCTGTGATTACCAAAATGAAATATGAATCCCATTATTATTTTCTGATGTTAATAAGACATTAATTATTATGTTATGTCCTGATTATCATCGATATTTCAATCTTAATTTATATTTTGTTTAACTATATCTTATATTCGATCATTCTTTGCTAGACGATCAACCATATGAATATCACATATATCTTTCTCAAAATATTTTTCATGATACCTAAATAGATATTTATTGATTAGTAATAAGCATTTTTATGGCCCTGAAAAAGAATTAAAATAATTTGCAAATGGACACAAAAAGGGACTTAAAATAACATGTTAATCTAATTTTGAATGTACTTCATCGTCGTTGAAATGTATAAATATATGAAGATGATGATAAATATGATAATAATATTGTTATAGATGTAAATATGATATATATGTATGTATAATTATATAAATTATAATTTTTAAATATACGAGGTGCATTCCAAAACTCGGATAATTTTCATATGTATGTAAACGATCCAGAATTCTTTTTCCTTTTTATAAAAGTTAACGGATAAAAACGAAAATTCCGTTCAAGCGCCATAATAAACAACGGTACAAGTACAATGGTACCTTGTATGGTACGGTACAAGTACAATGGTACCTTGTATGGTATATTGTATATTAATACTAGGCTTGTACAATGCTACATTATATATTAATACTAGCTTGCTGATTTATATATGCAGAAGAAGAAAAAGAAAATAGATGTAATATGAATGTTTATAAAATATAAATATTTCAATGTTTAAAATAATAAGGTTTATGGCACGCCGTTGACATGACAAGATATACAGAATATAAATAAAATGGAAGCAAATCACTAAAGGAAGGAAGTGTGTATTTATTTTAGTGAGGCTCTTGTTTAATTTAATTTGAGTTGCGAACCAAGGCTATACAGCGATTATATATCATATTTGATTCTATATCGTTGTAAAGTAAGTGTGGTAAACAGCATCGCATCTGTGGGTTTTCTCATCATACTCCCATTTCCTCCCACATTGTCATTCCACGATTTTTCCATCATCATTCACTTGCCTTAATCTTCGTCTCCCTTAGCTGGATGGGTATAATCGTGGGACATTAAACTGAAAGATATTATTCCATTACATTTAAAGATAGCAATGCTGCCTCCCACGGATCCGCCATTATGAGATTATATGGCGATAGTTCTGTACAATGACTGAACTGTCTTCTTCCAAGTCTCGATCTCAATCATTTGGTCGTCTGTGGGGTGAATTGGAAGGCCTTTTAAGGTCCTGTGTGGATTATCCAAAATTGCTGGCAGCACTGACTATCGCCTTGAGGGAGAAATGGGCGACCATAAAACTTGATGTTAATGAGAATCTAGTGGAAAACCTTTCCAGGATTTTGCATGCTGTGATTCAGCCAAATGGAGGCCTGATGCTTTGTAAGTTGTTGTGGTATATTAAAGTATGGTTTCATTCTTTTCTTTTCGCTTACTTTCCATCTCTAGCCGTACATGTACAGACACCTAATAAACTAATTAACTGTATCTTCGTTTGACAGTCAACTTATGTTTATAATCATAGAAATCACTTTTAAGTAGGGGCAGTAATCAATCAAAAGGTAGTACCTTTAATGCAGAAATTTTGTAAAAATGAAAAAAATAATATTCCCTATTTAATATCTTCTAAATGCTGTAATTTGTTCGATAATCTGCATAGCCTTCCATGGAAGTTTATAATTCAACAACGAAAATGGAGATTTAGATTAAAAATTCCTTTCGCCGAAGATGATTGATGGCCAGGCTTGTGACAATTGGGTAGCCTAACGCTTGAGACAATACAGCAATAAACCACTTTTCTGGTGAATGGAGATTAGTAAGAGTATTTGTTGCAAAGATCAGAAACTTACCTGCAAAGCAAATTTCAGCGATCACGAACACTACCAGAAGTCGTGCAAACATTGTGATCAATGGTTTCTAGTAGTTTTCTTACTAAATGAAGAATAAGAATTGTATTTTATGTTTAAATGTTCACATGAAAATTGATAGTAATCTTGTAAGTATGATAAGATACCAGGAGGAATACTACAGAATTCTAAAGAGACAGGGAATATAACTTTTAACTGAAATGGTCTTATCTTTCCATTCATTTTGGATTACCAAGACATCTATCTAGACAGACATTATCGAACAACTATTTTAACGTTCCCTTTGTATAATATAGTTATGCTTAATTGACGGTGTTCAAAATTTTTGATCGGTAAAAAGCTTAATATTATATAAGGGGTTTCCAACTAGACAATTGCATAGATGTTATTCAATGAGTGCATTATACATAGTATTTAAGCAATTATTTATAACACTAGTTAACAAAGGTTTTGTTACATAACAGGAAATACCTGTTCTTAAAGGAACTTTTTGCGCTGAATTCGAATATGCACTCGGTTTTTCTCCATCACGTACGATTTTCCCGTAACAGAGGGATTTTCGGGAAAATCCCTCAAAAATTTCCCTTTTCGTTTATTTTACACCCCAAGATCTTGTCCCCTTGCATATACTAACATAGAAATTATACCTAAGTATACTTTGATTCATATTTAACAAACCCTCCAAGTTTCGTAATAATCGCTTTATTCTTTCTACAGAAATAAATATGTTTTATGTATACTGTGTGTACTGTTTATTGCACCTTATAGTAATGCTTTCAGATCTCTTAAGTTGAGGTAAAACGTTTTGCTTTATTACCACAAACACATATATAAAATATAATACAATATAATTTACAAGTGTGACAATTTACAATAAACAATAATACAAATGTACCAAAAGATCATGAAAAGACAATCAAAACTATCACAATATATGAAACTTCCATTGGGTTACAAAAACGTACACTACTTCCTTCTTTGTAAGAAATGTTGCATTCTCTAACAAGACCTCAACAATAGTCCCCCATCATTGAAGGATCCCATCGTCCCTGGTACCTTTTCTCCATTGCCATTATATCTTGGTGGAATCCTTCCCCTTGTTCGTCGCTGAGAGCACCTAGGTTAGCAGGAAAGAAGCTGAGGTGGGAGTGCCAAAAGTGGATTTTTAAAGACATCCTACAACCCAACTCTTTGTATTTCTGTATCATGTCCTGTACGATTTCTGTGTAACTCTCAGCTTTGTTATTGCCCAGAAAGTTGCGCACAACACACTTAACCCTTAAGTACTATGGACGAAAATAATCAAGTAACTACTATGGAACGGTCTGTCAGACCGCATTGTTGTTTCACATTTTCTGAATAGTAGTTTTATTGCATAATTTTTAAATGCTATCCTACATATCTTAGTTGCATATAGAAAAATAAAACATAGTAATTTCACGATGGAAGAAAAGCTTTATATTTTTAAAACAATGAGAAAGAGAACATAGTCAAAATTTGCAACAATGCTTTCATTGTTATTCTAAAATTGTAATTGTTGAAATATCCAATTCTTTTCTCCGTTACTATGTAGTCAAAGTAACACTAATCTAAAGTAAGTGTTCTTATAGATGCATTGAGAATAAAAAAAATACAGTAAAAACGGAGAAAAAACAGAATTTTAGCTTTGTAAAACTTACAAGAAAGTACTGTTATAGTTGTACTGTTACATTTTTTGTAGTGAAAAGGTAATGAATAAAACTTATTTTAAGTTCTTATATGATATCAAAAGTAAAGAAAATACCTTTTGCCGGTAAAGAAAGTATCGCACTAACTTTTCTAATAGCATGCTATTTCTTCAGGTAGACACTTATATCATTTTTTTTTTCTGCACTGCAAGGAAATTGGCACCGCGGCCCACACCGCTGACACGAATATTTTTGCTTTCCGCTTACAACTCAAGTGGATAGAAGACTATGTTTTCCTCTTCAATTCCTTGTGCAAAATGGTGGGAAACTCACTTTCAGAGCTTTAGTATGCTCTTGATGGAAAAACTCAGTTCTCGTGGCAGATGTCCAATGAACAATCTACGTTCTATGTGAGCCTAACAAGTCACTTTGCCAACGTTTTCATGAAATCAAGTCTTGTCGTCACTGCAGACTTAGCGTAGACTTGATGCAAGACATAGGCATTGACATCACACGCAACATCCACCAGCATAAAGAAAATTGTAAAGGGCTATCGTCTTATTCGACGACTTGATGTGTAATCTGTACATTTTTTGTTTAGAGTATCCATTGCGCCTTTATTGATGTTATAAAATATGATTATTTTAGGTTTTCTAGTCTCTGGGTCATTATTTGATGTGTGGTGCAAGGCGTGCCACACGGTAAGACACAAAACTGCTAATAATCAGTAGATAACGAAAGACAACTGAACAGAAAATTACTCACGTAACTACTATAGTACGTCTGTGAGACCGCTCGACCCCTCCAGCGCCGCGCATAGAGGATCAATTATAACACGAACTTCACAATGCGTAACCATTTGCTAGACAGGAAGGTAGACGAAAAGATCCACTTGTAGTAGTGAGACTGTGGAAGATATAATGATACGAAAAGTTGCAGCGGTCTGAGAGACGGTCCATAGTACTTACGGGTTAAATGCTGTCCAGGCAGCTAGCTCAGCACTGTTTAACTTGCTGTCAAAGCTATCATCAAGCATTAATTTCCTAATTTGGGGACCAATAACCAAACACTCTCGCTGAAATCTTAGCATCACTCAGATTAGGGAACTTATCTCGCAAATACTTGAAACCTTCACCAGATGTGTCCATGGCTTTGACAAAGTTTTTCATAAGTCCTAACTTGATATGAAGTGGCGGTAGTAATATCTCATTAGGATCTACCAAAGGAGCGTATTTGACGTTGCATTCTCCAGGTACGTAATTCACTCTAGGTTCCCATTCCTTCACTTCATAATGTTTGTCATCAGCTCGGCTATCCCATAAACATAAAAAACATTGGTACTTCGTGTAACCGCACTGCAGTCCTAATAAAATACCAACTACCTTGAGATCACAACATATTTGCCAACAATGGTCCTTGTAATTTATAAGATTTAGCAAAGTTGACATGGTGTCATAGGATTCCTTAATCTTCACTGAGTGCGCAAGTGGTATAGAAGGTTTTTTATTTCCATTATGTAAAAGGACAGCTTTAAGGCTGACCTTTGACGCGTCGACAAATAACCTCCATTCTTCTGGAACGTAAGGAATTCCTAGCTCCGCCATCAACCCATTTATATCCGTACATACGCACACATTATCTTGCATTGAGAAATAGCTTGGAAATTGAACATGCCTTTTCCTGTACACTGATATGTTCGTTTCTGCATCCAATAAGTTCCACTGCTGGAGCCTTGATCCCAGAAGTTCCGCCTCTTGTTTCGTCAGGTGCAAATCACGGACTAGGTCATTAAGTTCACATTGCCGGATGAAATGTGGCTCGCGAACACAGTCAGGAATGAACGTTGGATCCTTGGATGTACATGTTGATGTCGATGGTTCATCAAGGTCATGATCATCATCAGAGTCTTTTGGCCATATCTCTTCCCAGTTGGTAGGGGGCTCTGGAAATGGAAGTTCATCCCCGTGCGGAATAGGTCTAATTGCGGATTTAACGTTGGGATAACTTATTGTGTATTTGCTTTTTTTAGAATGTCCCTTAACTACTGTGAGACAAAAATAACAATCATCCAGATGGTTGGTGGGTTCTCTCCACACCATTGGTACAGCAAATTTCATGAACCTCCGTTTCCCTTTGGACCATGCAAGTAAAGTGACGTAGCACGACGCACAAATTATGTTGGGTGCCCAAGTTTTGTCCTGATCTCCCACACGACATCCGAAATATATATAATATGCTAGTTTCACCGATGGCGTAATGGATCTACACTGTCCTGTAACTACAAACTGGCCACACACATAACAAAAACTATTTGGTGAGTTAACACACGAACGCCGTCCTCTTGACGCCATTGTACTGATCACAAACTAAACTTCTGGTTTTAGTTGGGTATAATGCCGTTAAGATCAAACATGAAAGCACTCTTAGCAGCAAAGACAACTTTGAAAGTGAAGTAGTGTTAAACCACACGTCAATGTAAAAATGTACAAAACTCCCTCACCAGGTGTCAAGAACACAAGAAAGAAAGAAATGCGTGGGGGAGGGGGGAACGATACCGTAGTGGAAAATTCAGACTGCATTAGTTCATTGTTGTCAACAATGAGTCTGTATTCCATTCTTTCTTTCTTTTGAATTCTGTTACATTTGATAACAAATATTGATAACCATTTCATGAACAAAACGAAAAAACTTGGAGAATTGTATATATATATGTATTAAGATATACATATACTGTACGTTTAAAAAAAAAATATACGTTGGAAGTACATTCTATTTTTATACACGTTTCTAATTTACAGAGAGCAATACAAGTGTGTTGTTGACTATTGTAAATATTCATTTTTATATCTGTGTTTGTAGTAATAAAGCAAATCGTTTTTACCCCAACTCAGGAGATCTGAAAGCATTTCTATCAGGTGCAATAAACAGTGCACATAGTATACATACAAATATATTTATTTCTCTAGAAAGAACAAAGCGATTTTTACGAAACTTTTAGGGTTTATTAAATATAAATCAAGGTATACTTAGGTATAATTTCTATGTTACTATATGTAAGGGGATAGGAGCTAGGGGAATAAAATATCTGAGAAAGGGAAATTTTTGACGGAATTTCCCGAAAATCCCTCTGTTACGGGAAAACTGTACGTGATGGAGAGAAACTGAGTGCATATTCGAATTCAGCGCAAAAAGTTCCTTTAAGATCAGGTGATTTTTCTCATGTAACAAACAAAAAGTTTAAATTTGTTAACTAGTGTAATAAATTATTCTAAGAAACGTATTATGAAGCCATAAAGTAGCATGTATTTATCCGTGTGACTTGCGTCGAACTTCTATATTTTTTACATGTTATACCTTGATGTGATCTATCAACAGATATATATATATTAGGACATTTTAATTAGACGGAAATTGAAATTTGAGTTAATGGTAATTTTAGTTTCTTTCTCACCAACCATATTATGTACGGTCGTCTTGCTAGTGTCAGAATAAAGAGCTAAATAAGGGTACATTTCAGCATCGTTTCAACCTCAGTAAGTGACATAATTTTCGTATACTATTATTTTTTTAAAGTGCAGTTTCATTCCCATCAACAGTTGAGAGGGCCACAGAAGATAACACCTTCTCTTGGGCTAGTAACATCAATTTATGTGTACCGTAGTAAAAAGGTATTAGCAGCGGGTATGAGGATTTATTTATTTAGATCAGCGTTTCCCAACCGGTGTGCCGCGGCACACTGGTGTGCCGCGAATGGACCACTGGTGTGCCGCGAAGAAATCAAAACAAAATTAATAATTCCATAGCAACCAAATTGCAAGAGATAGGGAAAAATGTATATTTTTGTATTTCACATTACTATGAATTTCTACCATGGAAAAAATTACTGTAATTGTAATACATTATTCTACATCTATTACTGTGTAGCAGACAGTATTTTGGCTCGTACACATTTCCACGGTTCGCTGCTATGTTACGCTTCATTTGAGAGTCATACTAACACCGAGAAATGGAAGCACTTGTACGGTACGCGTCAAGTGAACGTTCGTAGAACACTCATTTGCACGTGAATGACAGAACAATACTTTGTTCAACAGCTGTGTTTTGACTTCAACGCATCCCGAGCTGTGTCATTGGAATAATATGCACCGGTTTTGGTTAAAACAGCAAAGTTAAAAATACAAGACATTTGTTTATTCGTTCGTTATTTAGTGATCTTCGTTCTTAGTGAAAGGTTGGATACAGTTTTCGGAAAAAAGCGTATTTTTAAAAAATCTGAGTCCTATATTTCATTGCAATTGTTTTCTTTTTTAAAATTAGAACAAAAAATAAGCATGATGAATTAACATAGGGGAAAACCAGTGATCGAGCTTTCATTTCTGTGAGAAGGAGATCAGTAATCACAGAAAAAATTACCATGGTATTTTATATTTGCAAATAATAATAATAATAATAATAATAATAATAATAATAATAGTAACTATGAATGTGCCGCGAGAATTCAAGTTACACCCGTAGTGTGCCGCAAGTTGAAAAAGGTTGGGAAACGCTGATTTAGATTAATACCGATGCGATGCTAGATGGTTGCAATGAAGTGTTGTTAAAATAAGGACACATGGTGTTCGCTAAAACGAGGGTGTCAATCTTGTGTTCTGGGGTACTAGAGTGGGTTGAGGCGATGGGAGCCCTGTTAGTGAGAGCAAAGGACTGCAAGAACGAATTTATGCGCAATTGATGTACGGATTGTGATGGTAAGTGTGACGATGTGGGTTGTAGAGAGACATGGCTTGATTACGTTCATGGAGTGCAAGATGGTCGACTGGTGGTGAATATGCGTAACCTGGCACAGCTGGACTTTGATCTAATAGTAGTTGATGAAAGATCGGCTGAGCGGCGTTGATACAGTGTTAGAACGTAGCGACAGCGGAGACGGTAGAGATGTTGTAAAAAAGTAGGAATAATTGTAGGGCGATAGATTCCTTGTGTTGGAGTTCATGTAGGTAGTGAGTAGGCAAAGAGCAAGACATGACATTCGAGGTCTTGTAATCTGTCGTAGAACTTGGACGGGGCGGATAACAAGGCGATATGTCTATGAGTAAGGGGTGGACCAATAAAGACCTTGTACATATAAAGTATGAGGTTCGTATTGAAGCCCCGGTTGGTTTCTCGTAAACCACGCAACAAATTGCTTTTTTTTTTTTTTTTTTGTATATTAGCTTCTAAGTTGGTGAGATGAACTTACCAACTGAGGTGTTTATCGAAGGGACGCCAAGATATTTAACACTATTTTGCAAACATAATTGTGAACCTAGGAGTGAGAGATGTAATCACTCGATATTTCGTGTTAGACAATATTTGTTGCGTTTAAGGTCAAACAAGGTCATTTGAGTTTTAGATGGATTTAATTTCAGTTTCCATTTGAGATACCAACAAAGAAATTTATCAATTGCTGGTTGTAAAGTTACGTGTATACAATCTATAGACGAACAAAGACCGAGGTATGCGGTATCGTCTGCAAACTATAAAGTATAGATTGGTGGTGGAGGTTCGGGCATATCAGCTACGTATAAGATGTAGAGAAGTGGAGACAAAACAGAGTCTTGCGGAATCCCAGCTTTCAGGATAAAGTGATGGGACCGTGCATGAGTAATTTGTATAAATGCTGAACGGTGGTGAAGAAGATTCGCGATAGCCGTACGTAAATTGGAGATAAAATGCGAAGTAATTTGAAGAGTTACACAAATTAATTGTTTTATCTCCATTTTCTCGGAAACTGTGCATGAGATTTTACACTCACACACATTACAGTAAACCCCCGTTAACACGAATTCCAAGGGACTGAAAAATCAGGAGTTCGTGTTAAAAAAATTCGTGTTAACCGGGGACCCAAATTTTATTATTCGAATACATTTTCTCCATACATACGCACTACAGTATACTGACTATACATACTACTACAGTATATTATGTATGTCATAGAAAACACTAGAGATGGTATCGAGACGTCTCGGTTCCAAAGTCGAGACGAGACCAAGACTATTTCCCGTCTTGATATCATCCACAGAATGATATCGAGACGAAACTGAGACATTTTTGGTCTCGTCTCTTTTTCGAAAAGCACGGATCGGTCTCAAATTCGAGACGAGATCGAGATCGAGACTAGTTTCGGTCTGGGTACCATCCTCTGAAAAGTGAAAACACTACAGTAAGTTTATTATCCTATCTTTGAAGATTAAAAAAAAAAAAAAAAGTTTACATTGCTACTAAGTCCATCAATCCTCTTTATAACGTCAGTTTGCAACAACAACAAAAAATTCACTTCAGAATAAAAGGTTTTACATTTCAATAATACTGTAATACTGATTATAACTGTTTTGCAACTTGAAAAAATGTACTCATTGATCATTTTCTAGTGAAAAATTCCAATTGCACTTTTCTTCAACACATCACGGTCTACTTCCTCTAGGATTTTTAGTTTTGTTTGCAGATCTATACTTGCCTGCTTCCTCTTGGCCATAACTTCTCTCGCACTTTTAAAGAATAAAAAAGCACATCTAAACACAGAACTGCATTTGTTACCGTATTCGCTCGAAAAATGTCCGCGCCCTAACTTCAGAGGTGAAATTTACGGGAAAAAATAGCGCCAATACTGCCCACTCCCGAAAGGTCAAGTGGTGGAACAGCGAGCATTCCGCAAATGGAATTTCCACGCAGAAAATCACGGTCAAGTTATAAAATTGACAACTCCGCTAGCAGGGTGGGTACCGATAGTAACGGAAATGTATCTATGACTGCTGTCACCAGTTTGGAGTTACAGGGAAGAGATCATGTTTTGTCTCGAGCAGCTCGTCTGCGAAGCACCTGTATGTTCAGCGCTTGACGGAGGACAGAATCAACACCTCATAAGAGAGGAAAGATAACCGTTTCTGGTTTTTCTCTCATTTACAAGGCAATTTTCGTCTGTATAAATACTGTATGACAAAAATTGATCTGGAGTGAAATCTAAAATAAGAAAAATGAACTGAAAAAAAAACAAAGGATTGAAAGTTCGTGTTAAATGAAAACGTTTACTGACTCAAGGGACTAAAAATTAGTTCGTAATTCGTGCTAACCGAAATTCGTGTTAACCGATAAAACTTCCTATAAGATAACGTACAACGATGCCGGGACCGAAATTTCGTTCGTCCTAACCGAGTGTTCGGCTTAAGCGAGTTCGTGTTAACGAGGTTATACTGTATTTTGTTCGACTCAATAACGTTCTTCGATTGGTATATGTCTCTAATTTGGATACTTTCTTTTTTAGTTTTAAATGCTAATGTGCAAATAATCAAATCGTCCAAATAAGTACCTAAACAATATAAGATCTGAATCGAATCAAAGAATAACTTCAAAACAGGGACGAATAATGAGATATGTAGGTAAATGTGAGTATACAGTATAACAAGTACATTCATTAACTATTTAGCTGATTGACTTGGAAACCTTAACATATCAAAACCCTGAGACATATTTCTCGAAAATTATGACACTGTTGTATGATGTAAACAGCCAAGACTTTAAGTGCGTTATAGTCCCTGTAGTAGGATCAGTTTCTACTCATATTGCACCCAGAACTCTAGTTGTATCTAAGTATTTGGTTTGTAAAGTACGCATTTCCTGCGTAAAATAGGGTAATTTATCTCATTAGTTTTGACTGCAATGAGATATTGATATGTATAATATCAATAAACCTCCTTCATGCAGCGTATTGTCACCGTCGGGAACCAAGTGGAGCTGAGTGGATGTTCTTGCATATTCTTCCCCTGCCCTTTCTGTTGCGAATACCGCTGCTGGTCTCGTTGGTGGTAACTTCATAGAGTATGAACAGTTAACATCTTCCTCTGACAAAGGTGGAGGTACATAATTCGGTCAGCATTTCTGTGAGTCCAGTAATTACATTTTGTATAACAATCTGAAAAATCAAAAAGATAAATAAAAATATAAAATGGTAAAAAGAAAATCCGCACTGTTTTATTTGCTATTTGTTTTGGGTGTGTGAATGTTGTGCTTAGTTAATTCAAGATTTTATTATTTTTATGTGGTTATTTTATTATTATTATTATTATTATTATTATTATTATTATTATTATTATTATTATTATTATTATTATTAGTCTTTGATTATTTTTTAAATAAACACATTTTGTTGGTTTAAAATCTTTTAGCTTCTAATGCGGACTTGACTTGTAGGAAAAGTTTAAACCTAATGTGAGCTTAGTCTGCTGAAGAGAATGTTAAAAAAAAAAAAAAAAAAAAAAAAAAAAAAACGTGAATCCTGTAGTCCGATATATTTTTAATTATTAATTATAATTATAGAAAATAATGCTGATTGTGCGAGTTGTGAAACTAACTGTCCAAATAGTGTCAAGAACTTCTTCCTTTTTTCTATAAACGAAATTATCATCTATACAGCCTGACAAGTAAAAGACATTCGAAAACTAGAAAATGACCATTTGTTAGTGGAAACGGTAACTAAGAAGCAAACTGCTAAGCTACTTAAATTGCATATAACGTAATTGGCTCGTTTCATGTATCATAGAACTTCACCGTCTACTAAATGTTAGTCGGGGAGTGCTTTCATGTTAGGATTTCCTGAACACCACTGAAGAAGGAGATTGAATTTGAACTAGAAGACTAACATACTGTAGAAGTAGCTCGGATTGAAAGTGAGAGGTCAGGTGAATTGTTTCCAACTAAGTCAGTGATTCTTTAGTTAATTTTAGTTTGTCCTAGCTCCGACAATTTGTAAAAGGTGGGTATTATCGACTGAAAATTCGCCACTACATTCCTAGTCCTCTTCGTTGTTTTAAATGTCAACATTTCGCGCACATCAACACATTGTGTAATGCAGTGTCTGTTTCTTGTGCGAATTATGATCAGGAAGGTCACGATGGAGACCAAGCACTCTTGTGTCAACTGTAAGGGCGAGCATTGTTCTAATTCTAGGGACTGTCCATCATTTTGACGAGAAAAGCGTATCCGACAGTTTATGGTTGTCAAAACGATTTCAGCAGCTGGTGCGAAGGTCGTCTAAAAAGAAGCATTCCAGCCTCGCTTCCTGTTCCGTTTCCACTTTTACTACTATTGCTCGGAAATCTGTGGCTCCTACGAAATGCAGTTTTTTAAATATAAATGTTTTTCATATCAATATTTAAATACAAGGTATCTGCGAATTAAAACGTAAATTTTATATTAATTTCTCTATTACCAGCCTGTTGATAACTTTTGGAATCACTAAGTATTTATAATCATAAATCTAATAATTCATGCAGTTTCTCCATGTAATTGCACTCTTCGTTCGGGTCAATCTCGTAAGTTGATACCTCTACTTAAGCCCAATCTACACCATAAAAGATCTTGTACAAGATCTTGTAGCTGTCATAAAAAAAATCTTGAAACCCTACCATATTTCCCCGTGTAGACATAGTCTTGATAGGGTCATAAAACATTTTTTCCATCTTGCAAGAAGTTCAACAGTGTCCAACTTTTTGGGCCGTCTTGCTTGCTACCTGCTATCGCCCTCCCGCTGACATAAAAGAAAATCCAGTTGCGCCGCTTCCGAAACTACGATTTCTTTCGGGCTGGAGGGGGAAGAGCCAAAATACACATTTTTACGACTGCCAGGGAAAACAAGTGTCTCTTCTTTTGTTAACAGCTCGGTTCCATGAATGTAGGCATCGAAATAATTTAGCTTCCTCACAGATCACCGCAAGCTAAATTAATTCTGTAATCATAGCAGCTTTAATCGAAGTTATTGTCTTTCATAATAATAATAATAATAATAATAATAATAATAATAATAATAATAATAATGTTTTTTCCGATAAACTGATTGTCACCAAATAATATATATTATATATTATATATATATATATATATATATATATATATATATATATATATATATATATATATATATATATATATATATATATATTATATATTATATATATATATATATATATATATATATATATATATATATATATATATATATATAACTAAAAAAACTAACTAAAACTAACTCTATGGCCTATGGAACCCGGAGGTTCAGTGCCGCGTTCACAAAAGCTCTCCACTCACTTCTATCCTTAGCTAATTGGATCCAGTTTCTACTTTGTATTCCTATCTCTGCGAGATCCATCTTAATATTATCCTCCCATCTGCGCCTAGGTCTTCCTAATGGTCGTTTTCCTATGGGTCTACCAGTCAAGACTTTGAAAGCGTTTCTACTTTCTTCCATTCTAGCTACATGACCTGCCCACCTAAGCCTCCTAGACTTGACGACCCTAACAATGTTGGGTAAACCGTATAAACTATGTAGTTCCTCGTTATGAAGCTTCCGCCATTCCCCATTCTCGTTCCTCTTGGGTCCGAATATTCTTCTCAGGATCCTGTTCTCAAATACTTTCAGTCTATGTTCTTCCCTCAGAGTAAGCGACCATGTTTCGCAACCATATAGAACAACAGGCATGATTATCGTTTTATATATTTTAAGCTTCAAATTCCTCGACAGAATTCGCGACGACAAGAGATTTTGAACCGAATAGTAACACGAATTCCCTGCTTTTAGTCGACATTTAATTTCTTCGTGAATATCATTCTCGTCTGTTAATATTGATCCTAAATATTTGAAAGTATCCACTTTATCAAAAGTATTATTTAATATTTTAACGCCTCCACAATTTGCCGTATTACGGTCCCGACGCACTTCCATGTATTTAGTTTTCTCTGCATTTACTTCTAAACCCATGTCCCTAAGCGTTTAATAATATCTCTGCATTTATTTCTACTGTTCTCCTATCATCCCCTATTAAATTTACATCATCAGCATATGCCATAACCTGGTGAATGCCGTTCAACTCTAGGCCCTGGTTGCTATCTTTGATTTTCCTTATGTATATATATATATATATATATATATATATATATATATATATATATATATATATATATATATATATATATATATATATATATATATGATGGATTAAATGGAAATTTGAACCGATGTACATAGTTTTCAGGGTTGTACTTGAGCAGAAATCCTTAGGTTTTGCAATTATTCTAATTATGCCTATATTTTGATTGTAGATAGAAGCTGCGGTGGCTCAGTGGTAGAGCGTTCACCTCCGTTGCTTGGGGTATCTGGTTCGATCCCAGCTGTGGACTTTGTGGTGGACAAACACCATGCTCCTGGGTTTTCTCGGGGTTCTCCCGTTTCCTCCCACTTATTTCATTCCACCATTTCATTCATATCTCATCACCGTCTCCTTTAGCCTAACCGGCATAACCGTGGAACGTAAAACTTAAAGATTTCATTTCATTTTTTCGCAATAATTCTGTAAGAAGAATAACTCTTTCTTTTAGTTTTATCATAAATTTTAGATGTTATTCTACTTGTTCCTCTTGGAAAAATAACTAGATACTATTCTCTTATTAGCAGCGTTATTCACATCTATATCAGTAAAAATGAATGTGATTAAAGAAAAAGAAATAAAAAGAAAGAAAGCTAACTGCATAGAAATTGAAAATTGACTGACTCAGTTGCAAGTAAACCGTTTGACATTATAGCTGAAACAAAGATAAAACAAACTTACTTCGGTTTAGTATCAAGTCATTTCAATTGTATTGTTTTCCAGTAGTTCACCTCCAACATGCTAAAGCTCGCAGTCAGGGGCGGCTTTAGGATTTTAATTTTGAGTAGGTGCGCTCCTCGCGTATGGATACATGCACATTCGATTGATTAATGACAGTAGGAAATTACTTTTACAGTAGTTGTTGATGCTGTTTATTAAATAATTATTTACCATTAATAGAAAAAGTGAAAATATATTTACTTTTTATTATATCTTTTAGTGTTTATATATTTTCAGTTTTATATATTTTTGGGTAGCCCCGTGTCTACCCGCTAAAACCGCCACTGCTCGCAGTACGTGAAAGGTTCCACAGTTCACATCCTCAAGACATGTTTGGCCATATATTACGCAAACAATGCAAAAGGATGGTTAAGACGGTCCTTATCCCCGATTATCTGACCTTTTGATTTGATTAAAACTACAAAAAAACATACAAGTATTTCGATACTGATATTGATATTTTGTATTGCTGCTATTTACATTGACAATATAAATATGAAAATAGAAGTATATATGATACTATTGCATATAGTATAGAATAATGTATATAACACAAATCAACTGATAAGGTGATGCCGAAAAAGTTGTTGTGATTTAGAACACTGTCATTCTTTCTTAATAGTGGCCTTATCCATCCTCTTGCATTTTTTGCTTAATATATGGTCAAATATATCTTGAGGATGTGAACTGTGGCACCTTTTACGTGCTGCGACTCTTAGCATGTTAGAGATGAACTACTGAAAAAATGAATAAAATCTTGATGTGAAATAATTTGATATTATACCGAATTAAGTTTATTTTATGTTTGTTTGGTTTTCTTGCAACTGAGTCAATCAATTTTCCATTTGCCCGCAGGTATTTTTAAAAAATTACATTTATATTTACTAAAGTAGATGTGAATAACACTGCTGATAAAGAACTGTATCCTTGTCATTTTTCCGAGAAGAACAAGAATAACATCTAAAATTTATGATGAAACTTGGAGAAATAGTTATACTTCTTACAACCTCTATTACAATTTCCAAAGTGATTATTACGAATCCAGGACAAAATTCAAGAGGACAAACCCGACACGGCTAAATTCAAGCGACAGAGTCATAGGCGCAGATTAATAAAATAATGATAATTTTTTTCTTCAACTATTATGTATCTAAAATGTTATCTGAAATTCTTCACTTTACGGAAATAACATTTTTAAAAAATGCTGAAAACCCAATAAAAGACTTAAGATTGTTATAGTAAGTATATATTTCACATTTTAATCTTTGCTTAAAAAAATCTTGATCAGCATTTCAAAATTAAAATAAATATTTATACATTACTAAAAAAAAGACCTATATGCTACCACACAAGAACGACTTTTTAAAAATCAAGTAGCATCACAGTTACTTTTAGTAATTAAATGAATGGTCTTACTGTAATACGCTAAACCTAGTTCAAATATATTAAAGATATAATAAATAGGAATACCCAGAACTTTTCATATTGGCCTATGTGAAAGTAATTAAAGTTAATCTGCCCTTTTATTTAACATTTTTACGCATTTTACGAGTTTTCAGCTTTTTAAAAGAAAGAGAAAGTTATTTCAGTGGAAAAAATACAGATAACATTTTAGAATATATGACAATTGAAGGAAGAAAATAATCATATATAGTGTGCATTGATACATCCAATATATTCCTGTGATTTTGTCCTTTGGATTTTGTTCTTGTGAGAATTTTCCTTGCATTTTGACCGCTTGGATTTGGTTTCAGGGCTCGTTACTACAGCCATTTTATACACGAGTTCCGATCTGAATACAAATACGCTAGGAGTCAAGTTTTCCGGTGCTGCATTTCCCTAAAAAGTTCCTCCTCGCATAGAATTCCCTGTCCCCAAAGATTCGGCAGAAAGGGAATTCCCGTTTTGCCTACAGGTAAGATCATTTAAAGTATTTTCTACAGAGTCCTAGAGGGCTTTAGGCAGAGTGAAAATGAATCTTTTTAATATTGCACCCATCTAGTTTGAAAATTTTAGGGGTGTCCGAAAATTTTAGGGGGTGTTGGGGGGTGTTAGCGGGTGTAGATAAATCACTGATATCACCCATAATTCATATTGTGGAGCACAATTGGAAAAGCACAGAAGTGTATGTTTATATTTACTAAATACTTCAATAGTAGTCATATATTATTGATATATTGATTCTGCAATTTCTTAAAATCTGTCATTTAAAGAACAAACAAATTAACAATTAATACCCATATCTATTCATTCCAACCATGTTTCCAAATATGTTTTCTTTCTAATAATATTACCCTAATAAAAGATTTCAATTATGAAGCAAAGGAGTAAATAAACTTATGCAACATAATTCAAAACAAGAAAAACAATACGAAAAAAACATGCAAAAAACATATTTGTCAATTGTAGGAACTTGTGTTTTATTGTATTAAGTACGAAGGTGCAAAACTTATACATAATTTTATCTTATTATCCCCATCATTTACTACCTTTTAACCTCAGAACTTAAGTATTATAATGTACAGTCACTTGGTTGCAATTTAAACAATTTCATTTAACATAATAATAATAATAATAATAATAATAATAATAATAATAATAATAATAATAATAATAATAATAATAATAATAATAATAATAATAATAAACCTTTTCTAGAGTGAGGTGTCTAACTTTTCTAAATTACTTAATTAACTTAAAATGTTCTGCGCTTGGTATAAATGAGATGTACCTAAGTACAGAAAAGAAATTGCTTGTATGCAACATTGTCATATAAAACTACGTCCAATATAAAAACAAGGTGTAAATAATATAGTCCCTTATTCCCTTGCAGTCTGCATCAACACAATTCAAAATTAAAGTTTTACTTTGAGGTAATCGTCATAGCAGTTATATGATTGTTTTGCATTTTTTTAAATTTACTTTTTTGCGTTACGATACGCAAATATTGCGGAGATTGATACAGAATGTGAGGCATAGGTGCCTCAAATATCCAGAAATGTCTTGAATTGAATTCCAAGTTGAATAATATATTCTTCTCTCCAACAAATTTTATCTCTGTATGTGCGTGTGTGTGTGAGAGAGAGAGAGAAACTCAAGGGGCAATTTCCCCCAACCCCCTAAATGATGTAAATGTACCCGCGGGAATCAAACCGGGAGACCCCTGAAGAAGCTGAAAATTATTCAAATCATTTTTATTCCAATAAAATGAAAAGTATTCGAACAAATTTTATTGTCGAAATACAAAATATTCGAATAAATTTATTCTAATACATTATATAAGCCTAGTAAATTATATCTAAATGTAAAAATAATAAACATTTAAAATTGAGGATATTCTATCATAACCAAGTTCTACAACTACTAAACCAATAAATTAAACGTACACTCACCTGTAGCTAGATATCGAAGCGTTATCGATAGACGTTCACTTGGTGAGACTGCAGACCTCATGATTGTATCTTTCCTCTTGATAAGTGGAGTAACTAATTGTAGCAATTCTTGAAAACTTTCGTCAGTCATTCGTAAGTAGTTGAAATAAGAATGACTGTCATTGATCCTCAACTCTGGTAAAAGAGTGGAGTGAATACCATGGCCATAACGACGTCTTATCCAATCCCTCACCCATAGTCGCTTCCTACCATTCCTAGCAGCAGCATAATTACATGCTACAAGTACGGTAGGTATAAGAACAAAAAAAACAAATTGCTCTTCCACTCCAAGTGTACTAGCAGCGTGCTCCATGTTACACGTGCAATAAACTGCACTGTACTGAAACTGGGAATTGAAGAAGCAACGACCCTACGCGGTAGGAAAGAAGCATGGAAACATCCTTTCTTTTCCTTTGGGACAGATGGCCTAAATCTACACAAAGGTTGCTCTTTTATATATTCCGATGCACATTTCTGAGGATCCATTTCGCTACAGATGAAAGAAAGTATGCAGACATGAATGAGTGAAAAAAAAAATTGTTCGCGCCAAAAGAAAAAGGCCAAGGATACAAAATTTTGACACTGACTTCACAAACAATAAAATATAAATATACAGCAATTAATAGGGTCTATAAATAAAATGAAAGCTATATGCACAAACACATCATTTTGATCACTCGTGAAGTTAATGATGTGATAAATTAACAACTTACGTCAGGAATTTTATGACACTTTTGGTTTCCTCTTGCGAGAGACGTGGCCATATGAATGTGTGTGTCAAAAGAATATAATTTCTGCTGTCATCGAAATAGCATATTGAATTCATCACGGTACTTCAAGCTAAATTCTGTAATCACAATAAATTTTAATCGAAGTTATCATTTCTCATAAGTCATTGTTCAACATTCATCAAAATAGGAAATAAGTAGCAAATAGGAAGTTCAGCTATTAGTATTTCAAAACTAATAATAATAATAATAATAATAATAATAATAATAATAATAATAATAATAATAATAATAATAATAATAATAATAATAATAATAATAATAATGGGCTTCTAAGAATGGAGTCAACAGATTTTGGTGAATTGGCCTCCGAGCCTATGTGGTCAATAATAATAGTAATAATATAATAGTTGTAGTAGTAGTAGTTCATATTTCTAAAGCTTATATTTCATCTACAAGTGTTTTTCTTATTAGGTACATTGTACGTATAACGAATAACCTATCTCCTTTTGCTTTCCTGGTGGGAATTGACCCCTTTTCATTTTCTGTTGCGAATTATCCGTGACCCGGTTATATATATATATATATATATATATATATATATATATATATATATATATATATATATATATATATTGCCCACTAGCCCGGTCAATGAAGGGAAAATGTCAGAACAAATTTGTAGCAAGATGAATTATCTACCAATCGTTAGCACACATGTAAAGGTATAATTTCTCAAAATTCTCCTAAATTCTCCCCGATGCTTATCCCGCTATTCCCCTAAACCCCCCTGTGAAGCGTTTATGGCATCACTCATATCTTCGTTACTATATACCCTAGCGCGTTCACTCTTTTTTTGCACCTAAGATTACGTAGTACAAATACGATTCAGTACAATTTATAGCTGGAAGTAACTGGTTAGGGGATATTTGTAAAAATCGAGACTCCCTCCCTCTGGAAGCGTTTACGGTATCACTCATATCTTCGTTATCGTACAGTCTGGCTTGTTTGTTCGTTTTTCATTTTATTTCTAAGACTACTTCTACAAAGAAGGTTCACTAAGATTTTTAACAGGGAGTAACGGTTTGGGAGATATTTGTAAGATGAATCGTGAAAACACCTGCTCGCATCGTGAAACACGGGCCAACAGAGTGGCATGGCGTAACAACTGACTCGTTATCCCATCCCCCTTCTCTGATATTACACTTGTCTCACTTTTAGATGTGATTTAATTAATGGATAGAATAGAAACGTTCGTAATATAATATCATCTTTTGATGTTAAAATATACTTTCAAAAATAATCAAACACAAGCAGGTTTCTAATCCTGAGAGAAATCCATATTCCATGAGGAGTAAAATATATAAATTAGTCCCTAACGGAGCGCTTGATTAAAGGCTGTAGGAAAAAAATATATATAAAACTTCTTTCAAAAGGAAGATTCTGGGTGCGTTCGCCACTCCTCAGTGCCGCCTCTAGAAGGGTGGAGATAAATACGAATTATGAAGCACTGCAGTCCACACATTTAGTTAGCGAACCAAATATCGAAAAATGTTTCAAGTTTATTTTTCAAACCTGCCCGCCCCCTCAAAAATTCCTGGATCCGCCTCCGGTATCGGCTGTTGCCAATTAATTGCTAATAGTCATAGCGTACCTTTTGAAATGATTTCAAACGTTCTTTGCATAAAGTCCGTTCGCACATGCACCCTTTTACTGTGCGCCCTGGAGCAACTGTTCCACTCGCTCCATTGTAGTTACGCCACTGGCCCAGGTCATACTAATATACTAAAAAATGTGATATTTGGAAGAAAAATCATTTTAATATGATAGCAAGGAATCAGAAAGGATTTTAAATTAAAATACGAACTCAAATGGGGAAGCGGTAATGGGTGTTCAAATGTTTTACCGAGAGTATTTTAGAAATCCCTTAAGTAAGGGACGTGAAACTCGGCATATCAACTCCTTGTTATAAATAACTGAAAACATGCTGCAGCGTTGTCAAAAATTTCGATGTTGAAGAGGGAATGAAGGCCAATTTCTTTAATATTTCAAATTTTGCTATTCTTTGTTTAGAAAAAGGTCAAATGTAAGGATTTTTTTTAATTGGAGGTGTGTAATTCTGTATTTGAACTCTTAATTAAAAATCTATATATATAAAAGAGAACGCACAAATCCTTTGTTACCTCATCACGCTAATACGGCTGAACCAATTTCTTTTATTTTTGGGGGGTTATTAGGATTTGGACCCTAGATGGTTTTTATCATATCACTTTAATTTTTAATTACCAGTGTCTTGAGATAATTGACCATTCAAGTGTCCATAACGTACAAATCCTTTGTTAGTTCATCATAGGTAAAAATAAACGTATTTATATGCAACCCGCATGACCGTGTCACTCGGCGGGTTAACATCAATGACAGGCGATATAATGTTAACATTTACTGCAATCTACTATGGTTTTTATCATATCACTTGAAAGCGAAAACTTCCGGGGTGACCGCAGCGAAGCGGGGCGGGTTAACATAAATGACAGGCGATATAATGTTAACATTTAATGCAATCTTCTATGGTTTTTATCATATCACTTGAAAGCGAAAAAGTAGAAATTATCTAAGTAACAAAGTTTATTGCGTTCCGGGGTGACCGCAGCGAAGCGGGGTGAACGCTGCTAGTAGTGAATATCTGAAAGCCACATAAATGTGAAGAAAATTACAATATATAGATAGACTTCATTCAGGTGATTCAGGTAAACCCATTTGTCATCCAGGCAGAACCCTGTAATGAGAAGGTTCACTATTTGTCCACTAGAGCGCAGTGCTGCATGGGTGGAAATGTCTTTCTTGCTTTCAAGAAGTTGATATGTGTAGACAGTAAATAGAAAGATTGGGTTTCAAGATTTTTTTATGACAGCTACAAGATCTTGTACAAGATCTTTTATGGTGTAGATTGGCCTTTACTCGCGGTGAAGCCAGAGGATCTAGAACGTCAATTGTCAAGGCCATGTTGTACTGCTGTGAAGGAAGAGAAAAACGGCTATGGTGATTTTGCTATAAATAAGATGAGTAAAGATGGGTTGCCACGTTAGAACTTGTAGCTGTCATTAAAAAAAAATCTTGAAACCCTACCATATTTCACCATGTACACGCAGTCTTGAAAAGGTCATAAAACATTTTTTCCATCTTGCAAGGAGTTGAACGATGCGCAACTTTCTGGGACGTCTTGCTTGCTACCTGCTATCGCCCTCCCGCTGACATAAAAGAAAAACCAGTTTCGCCGCTACGGATTATTTTGGACAGGGAGGGGAGTGCGCGAAAATGGTTCTCTTTTTAAGTGGGGAGGGGTTAATTGTTAGTCACAAGACGTCCCAGCAAGTGCGCATGTTGAACTCCTTTCAAGTTGACAAGAATGTTTTAATTTAAGACTGTACATAGAAATATGGGGGTTGCAAGGTCTCTTTTAATGACAGCTACAAGTTCATGTAAAATGGAAACGTGCCCTAAGTTATTTTTCTCAAATATTTTTATGTTTAGCTATTTAGAATAATCATAGATTACGATGATAAAACAAACAATTCATTCCTTATGAATTTTCAAGGTAAACAATACGACTTTGTTCGCCTGTTGCCAAATGTTCTCAATTGACAAAAGTAACGTAAGATCAAAAGTAATGTCAAAACGCAAGCTGTCCGGAATGTTGTGACCTGTAATTATGTGACACATGAAAAAGGTTTACTATTATTTTAGTTGCCGGCTTGTAGATCTATCTCATGCTTCAAATGCGCACGTGAGTGTGAGGTGTGGCTTCTTCTAAGAGGAAAAGTTTCAATAGGCAGAAAGACAGCGACTTTTACTGAAATGAACGAAAATTATATCGTTTTATCCTCTTAAGTATTTAAACGATTTTTTTCATTTCTTCAACCAATATTGCATACATGCATGTATGTCAATCAAAGAACGGAGATGAGTATGTCTATTTTGCGAAGGGGTTATTATTATTGCGTGATAGAATTGAGGAAAATGTAGGAAAATCTGTCAAGATGGTCATTCCTGGGGCTCGAACTCATGTACTTACCCACTGCAGCTTCAAAGACTTTGTCTTTAAATATGTATATTTACGTCGAAGAACTTGCACCCCATATATATAGTGGCGAATCCAGGGTGGGCTATAGGGGCTATAGCCCCCCTCCCCTTGACGCTCAGGTATACACTGGATAAAATGAGCTTCAATCCTGCTTTACACTAGATAAACCAGTAAATTATGGTTTAGCCCCTCCCTTTATCATATCCTGGATCCCCCACTACATATATATATATATAATTTATTTTTTTTATTGAAGTTTCTGCCTTGTTTCTCACAGATGGCTGACAGAAGCAGGAAGTCACTGCAAGGGTGTGATGTTCTGTTTAAGGATGACATATCTGATGTAGACCTTGAATTCTCAGAAGGTGAAGATAATGAGTTGATACACTTATTACTCAATCATCACATCTGCAGATAGGCTCACTCCAGTTACAGTAGAAACAGAAGTTCAGTTTGATGAAGTAGTACCTTTGAACGCATTGATGCAATGCTAGTTCCAACGGAGACATCTAGACCAAAGACAGTTCCAGAGCCAATTAAGAGGAATTCAGTTGGCGTAAAAAGATATAGATGCTGTGGATTCTTCATATTGTACGTAGTTTTCTGTCCCACCTGATATTGAGTTGACTCCGTTACAATATTACAGATAATTTTGCACCGATGAAGTGATGGAGAACATTGTTGAGAAATCAAACCTTTATTGTCTGCAGCAAACTGGGACATCCCTGAAAACTAACAAAAATGTTGACAGGTGTTGGACATATGTGTTGTGAATGCATGGGTACTGTATCGCAGACACTGTATGCAAAAAGATAAAACTAGCTTCAAAAGTTTGCTGCGATTCCGCTTTGAAGTGACTGCAAGGTTGATGATGTCAAATAAGGGTGTGACACACAAACGAGGAAGGCTTTCCAATGATGATGGTAAATGTTTTCCAGCGACTAAGAAGAGGAAGCCTCGTGCTACAAGACCAATTGATGATGTAAGATATGATGGTGTGGTCATTGGTCAGAGTATGCAAAATAAAAGCAGCGCTGTAAACTTTGTGTCAAAGAGAATTCCAGGGGTGAGATGTATAAAGTGGAAACTATCTTTGTGCTTTACACGAAAAAAAATAATTGTTACAGTTTTCTATTTCGCATAAACTTCAAATTTACTGTGTCGTGTACTGTAATAGTATAAGAAATGTAAGAATTTGTTCTTTTCTTTCTATATGAAAGTAGTATTTACCAAAAAATTGTATGTGCCTCCAAAGTAAGTCGCTCATAAAGAAAGTAATTTTCCCAGGTTCCTTTTCTTCACAAAAAAGTGATCCATCGACTTGGGATATTTCAAAACAATAAGTTTTATGCTAATATACCTTTCTTACATTCACTTCTCAGATCAAGTATTTCTCATGAAATTAAATGAGGTAATAATAAAAAATATTTTCCTATAGTAACGTTATCCTTATGGCTTGCTCAATGATGTCACACGGTATCATAGCTTTTTGCACTACCTTTTTTCAGCACTAATTTTTTCAGCATTTGGCAATTTTTCGGGTTTGATGTCTTGAGTGGCATCATTGCAACAGGAAATGCTGAAAAAATATTTTGTTTCCATCACACATGAAAATTCGGGCTGGAAAAGGTTAATATTTACACTTTTGCTTATGTTTTGTGTAATATTTACATAGTATAGATGTCTGACTATAGATGACTGATTAATTTAAAATATAATTACTTGTAAATGTAGTCATGTGTTGTACATATTTAATTCAGTTATAAAAATAATGAATATTCATTATTCGGATAACAAAATGCAAGGAGCAGTGATATAACAACAAGTGTTAATATAATAAATCATTATTACTTGAAAGCATCATTTTTACTAGTAAACATTTGGGAACATGAAAGCTCCGAAGGAAGATTTTCTTTTTGAAGAACGATGAAAACACAGATGTGTCGAGATTTGGTAGCCAACTCATTTATTTAATGTTCAACAAGAGATGTAGAAAGAGGTAATTTGTTTACCCTTATTAACTATATGAAGAGTTGGTAGTGAGAATAAGTTGGCAGGCTGTTGTCTTGTCACCACAGAGTTGCATGCAGACTGTTGTTTTTGCATATTGTAAAGTTGTGCTTATGCAAGTATAGGCAGAGCATGGGTAGAGATGCATTATGCACAGGAACGTTTTTCCCACTACCGAATTTTATTATAAAAATCTCATTATAAATGGTGTAATACAAAACCACTCTCATGTAAATAGTTCACTAATACTGGGTAAAGAGAGGTATACCAAAGCTTAAGTAGCTTAGGGAAGGATCTCCACAGAGCTTCGAGCAAGCTAGATGGAGTGGACTTAAGATCCTTAATGCTCCACGCAAACAGAGGGTGATTTGGAAGCCACCAAGATCTACGCAAGCTGACTGGCTGATGTTAGGAGTCCAACAGAGTTTTGAGCAAACTAAGTGGGCAGGAAAGGAGCACTAGAGCTCCGAAGAAGCTAAAAACTTTGGGTTAGGTAGCTCCTCGAGCTCCAAGCAAGATAGAAGAGCAAAGGTGACCAACCAAAGACTGATATCAAATGTAGTTCTCCAGTTTCAGTATGATGGTGGCACTGGTAGTCCTTCTTCGACACGGTGTCACTGGTGTTCCTGTCATCTGGCTCTGCGGTAGTTCGCACTAGGACACACATGGTTCTGTCTATAAATATAAGCAACGTTTGGCTGTTTGCAAGCAGAACCATGTGCGGGATACTACAATATGCATTCATTGTTCACACTCAGATGTTAGAAAAGACTTACAAAAAGCTACTTTTTTTCAAGTCTTGAAAGAATGTAACTAACTTTCTACGGAACATTCTCTTTAACAACAATAGAAAGGAGTCTATAATTTGTACCCACAAATCACGCTCCGTTCAAAAATCGTTGCAATGTTGCTGTTACTTATCTGTACAAAATTGTAAGTATAGGCATCTGAAGTCATTGTTATCAATGGGAAACAATCAAGTTGATTCAATATGAGGTTTAATCGCGTATAACTCCGTCTATTCTTTTCCAAAAGTCTTTTTTTTTTTTTAATTTTAGAATTAAGATCACCTTGACTGCTACTAATGAGAGGAGCATGTTTGTTTAGTGGAACAGCCTTGTATTTTCGACTGCTTCCGAGATAGTGATAAACTATGAAATCATACAGAACAAAATATGAAATATCAGCTGATGGGTACAGTATTTTTGAGCCACTGTATGAAAACTTTCTGATACGTTTAGGATACTCTTCTACAGAAAAAAAAAAAAAGTTTTATTTTTGCAGAGTATCCCTATACATACCACTGAAGTTTAAGCTATAGCGAACATCTGATATGTCATCTGCTACCTGAATTCGCAGATTCAAGATAACAATAATGAAAACAAGAACAACTGTAAATAGAACTCATATATTTCTCTATTATACAAGTGTGGCAATTTATTAAGGACTTTTCTTTTACACAGTAAGTACTTCGTATAATAAAGTAACATTGTTAGGAATGTTAATCGTAACCTGAAGGAACAAGCTGCTGTAACTGTATAAGACTATATTATACATTGCAATAAGCGTGATTGAACAGTTTGAACAGTAAATGAATACAGAGAAAGAACAACAACAATACGAGTAATCATTTTCTACAATACATAGGTACCAATGATTAAAATATTATATACATCTCAGGTATTTACAATGGCCGAGCAAATGAGAGGCTCAGAGGAAGATAATAGTAAGTGACATTTTTAAACTTTTGAGTAAATTGAAAAAGAATGCTAAACATTCCCGTGCAATGCAGTATACTAAGCAAAGCTCTCCTGCTATGTGCAGGTATATTTCTGAACTTCAACTACCTGCATACTGTTCTGTAATCCGATTCTAACCCATTCCACCCAGTAACACCATTCGATTAAGATTATCTTTTGGCGAGCCGCTCAAATATAATTGAAACGAGAATTTATTTCGATCAATCTTTCATTATTATCATTATTAAAATTCAGTTGGAAGCGGGTTTTCATCGAGGACATTCTGAAGGATGCCTACGATTGGGTCGTTAATCAGGAAATCCACTCCAACACGTACCAAGATCTTCAAGAGTTCCTGCAACTGAAATATAGAGAAAAAAAATTATTCTGAGGGTTAACTTATATATAATAACTTAAGTGTCCACAGTTACACTTAGTGTTAAAAATAATTATATAAAGATATTTATTATATATGGCAGTCGAATCGTCATTTGAACTTTAAAATTGTTCTCACGTTACCTAATATGATTACAGCAACGTACACGCAGATGCATAAATCCGGTATAGACACATGCTATTTGTTCTTCGTGAAACAAGAACCTTGTTATCATATCGCAATATTCATATAAACTTCTCACATGAGGTTTGAAAAGAACACGTTGGGAGCTCATTGGTTCATGCTAAACATCTTAATGTCGTATTTGTATTTTTCCGTAATATGTTGCTCAAGGAGAGTTAAGCTCCCAAAGCCCCCTTGCTTACACCACTGGTTCATATTTTCATATTTTAACTTGCTTTGTTAGAGGCAAGAGTGGCTGAATTGCATCACTTTGCATCTGCTTAAAGAGAAATCTTCTGGGTCCATTTGGTTCAATTTCAGCCCATGTTAGCTGGTGATTGACTAATGTTGTGCACATTGATTTATTGAGGTTATCCAGGGCCGTGTTTACTCATGATTCAACATGGGCCATGACCCAGGACGGCAAGTTTTGGATGTTGCAAAATTTCTAGGATCAGTCTTTTTTCATACCCCAGTTCTGGAAATGTTAGAAAGTCGTTATGCAGCGCATATGGAGATGATGGATATTATTATCCTCGCATCGAAAATCTTTCAAAATATCACTTTCGATTGTAGATGGTCATGATATGAGCGATATTTGCTCCATGACAAAGCTCAAAGGAATTCATAGTACGAAATCGAGTCAACCAACTAACCAACTATCATTTCATTAACTTAAACTAAAATTATAAATTATTTTATTCGTTGTAAATATTTTATTTTCTCAATTTCCACTTAAATATTGATTAATCACTTTACTGTTTCAAATTTTCTATACCGGTGTTTATTGATATTAATAGTGCAATATTTCTTTAATGATCTAGGGCGGCATAAATGTTATATGTGACCCTGGGTTATCTAATTTGCTTCTATAACTCACTGCGCCAATTACGTAACCTTCTTTTTGTTTCATTTATCATATCTCACTTGGTTTTTATGACTTAAAAAGTTATTGAACTTCTAATTTCATTTGAAGCCCTAGCTGAATTCGCAAACTTTTTCGATACTCCATGAGCCTTGAATCGAAGCTGGAAGATAGCTGTAGACCCCGTAAATGAACTAACTCAAAATGCACCTTCGGTGAAGAGTTGATGAACAATATTTAAAACTTGGCTTTCATATGTATTCCTATGGAAAGGAAATGGAAATACTACTACATTATTTTTTCCGAGGAGGGATGAAGAAAAAGAATGAATGGTCTTCCTGAGGTGAAATATCTCAGCGATAAAATAGCCCGCCCCCCCCTCCTACGGTTCTATATAGTTGAGGCTACTCTGGGAAGAATAACCCAGGATAAGATAAGAATAACTTTCACTTCAGCATAGGAACGTGGAACGTAAGAATATACGACGTGCGGATAAACTTGGAAATTTATAAGTAGATATGGATAAATGTGAAGTGAATATAGTGGGCTTGAGGAAAGTGCAATGGTCAACGGTAAAGTGGTGGCATAATTTGAGCTATGCACACGTAGAAGAAATGCACGGGACCAGATGCTTGTCGACTTCTGTACGCAACATGATGTGATGGTGACAAATACATTGTTTAAGAAAGTAGAAACTAAGCTGTACACGTGAAAAAGTCCAGGAAATAAAAAAAAAAAAAAATAACTACCAAATCGTTTATCAAGGAAAGTTTCGGAAATAGCGTACGGAATGTGAAGACACTACCAGAGGCGGGTCTCAATCAGACCTCAATCTTCTGATGGCAGAGGTGCAAACCTGGTTAATGTCAATCAAGAAAAACGGAAGGAAATATCGAACATAAAATTTAGAACGACTAAGAAGTAAGAATGATAATGCAAGAGAAGAGATAGAAGAAGCATAACATTTCTATTAAAGAACAGCAATCAATTGAAAATGATAACAAATCTTTTCTCAACCTTTGATTTCTCTGTGCAATGGACGATATGGTAGGCAGTGTAGAAAATAGCTGAGGAAAAGTTAAGCAGATGCCACTAGATACACTGGCAAGATAGAAATAGCATCGAAAACACCGTGGGTGACTGAAACGACGCTTAAGAAGATGGAGAAACGCAGAAAAGAAATGTTATTGGGTTTATGAGAATTATATTAGAACGAGTTCTTGACGTAAAGGAACAGTTATATTTATACTTTATCGATTGGCGAAAAGCTTTCGACAGAGTCAATTGGACCAAACTTCTAAAAATACTTCAGCAATTCGGGGTCAACTGGACGGGTTGTCGACTTATTCGCAACCTGTATATAGGACACATAATGAAGTTGCGCTTTAATTAAAGGGAAGCTAATAATATGGAGAGTGGAAGGAGTCAGACAAGGATATATTACGTCACCTAATTATTGAACGTTTACAGTGAATACTTACTTAAGAAGACATTAATTGAAGTTGAATATTTCAAGATTATATTTTTAGAAAATCATTTAAAAGATGAAGGATGCGGATGACATGGTTATTATAGATAGAATCGAAAAAGAACTGTAGGAGATGCAGAATAGAATAGTTGACACTGGGAAGTAATATGGAATGAAAATCTGCATTGAAAAGTCTAACGACATAAGGATATCCCGTGAAACTTCGCTCATAGGAATCAGAATAGAGCTTGAAGAAGTTGATCGTTTCAAATACGTGGGATGTCTTTTAAGGAGAGATACTTAGTGTATCAAACAGATCAGGTCAAGAATTACCGTAGCCAAAGAGGTATTCAACAAGAAAAGATCACTCCTAACTAGCAGGCTTAACATTGAAGTAAGGAAGCCGGTCAAGTCCTATAAATAGGGTATGGACGTATGATTCGGTGACTTGGGGTAATGGAAGTTATAGAGAAGAAATATATTTAGTTTCGAAATGTAGTGCTAGAGAAATATGGTAAAGATCAAATTTATGAAGAGAGTAACAAATAAATGTACTTTAAAACGAATAGGAGAGAAGAGGTCGCTTTTAGCTAGCATCCTCTGCAGGAGGGCCAATTGGATTGAACGAGTCTTGTGAAGACATTATCTTCTTCATAACGCCATAGAGTGAAAAATGAAAGGAAAATAAGGAAGGAAGAAGAATACAACTGATCGATGATTTTCAAAATAGATGAAAATATTGGGAATTCAGAGAGGAAACTGAAGGTTGAGAAATATGGAAGAAATATTTTTAGATCTGAACTTACGATGAAACAAGAATTTTAGGAACGATAAAAAAAAATGGATCAAAAGATTGCGATCTTGACCAAGAATTTTAGGAATGATCAAAAAATACATCAAAAGATTGCGATCTTGACAATAATTAGTTTTTGGTCAAGGGCCACAAAATTTTTGAACGGCCCCTAAATTGAGTTTTCGAATTTTCTACGGAATAAGCACATCATACTGAGTTAAGTGATAGCTTGGGTTTGGCTACACCGCACGTAGTTCTCCGGATATAATGCGTACAAGAAAATTTTTGATTGAAATATATTGTTAGATTTTGGATCAGGAGCCACATAATTTTTGAACGGTCCCTAAATCGAATTTTCGTATTTTCTACGGAATAAATACATCATACTGAGTTAAGTAATAGTTTGGGTTTGGCTACACTGTATATAGTTCTCCAGATGCAAGACGTACAAGAAAATTTTTGATTGAAATATATAGGATCTTTTGATCCAAAAAAGTTCTCTCCTATTAGTCAAAAGACCTATCAAGAGGCAAGGGCGCCGATCCTGGGGGGGCAAGGGGACCCGGTCCCCAAATCTCATGTGGGCCCCCTGATATTGCATTTATGAATATACAATATTTGGTATAATTTGAATGCAATTTGTCTTAAAAATCCTCATATATTCCTTCTGCACCTGGATGTCCCCTTCCCCAAATTTACAGAGAAATCGGCGCCCTTGTCAAGAGACAAAATACCTAATTATAAAATTAATAATGTATTTTCTTTGAAAGAGACATTAATCAAAATATCTAATGTTTAACCTTGTGTTTGGCAGGATACGGAAAGAGATTTTTGAACTTCACTACAATGATTGTCGTTAAAGTTCGAAATCAAGACGATTCTTTTGTCGTAACTCCGTATTTGTATGATACTTATAGATAGACTAAGAATACTTAAAATGTGATTTTTATGTATGCGAGGCGTGTTCAAAATGTATCGAACCTTATTTTTTCCCGGGTAAACCAATGAAGCACAGGAGACTTTCTACAGTGTAGATATAGAGGAAACACTCATGCGTAGTCGTGAATTTTTCCCCGCACGCAGAAAGCATCAGTCGCTGGCAGTCGGCCAACAAGTGAAGATGTGCAGTGAGCGGTCGTCGGATTTCTTTTGTATAAAATGACAGAAAAAGTTGAGCAGAGATATTGAATTAAATTTTGCCAAAAGCTTGGCGATACCCTTAGCGGAAACTATTCAATCGGATAGTGCGTTCAATTTCGAACGAGAATTTGGGCATGAGAAGAATGTCCGCAATATTTTTATTCAGGCTTTCATAGCCAAACACAATATTCCTGTGTGTCGTTGGGCTCCCTACTCACCCGACATGACTTTATGTGATTTTTGGTTATTTCCTATGCTGACAATGCCACTAAAAAGGGCTCGATTTGAGTCACGAGAAGTCATCATGATGCGGAATGCGACGACACGGTTGCTCACCATTTGAAAAACTTCGTTCCAGATGTGTCTCCAACAATGGCGGGACCGCTACGAGAAGTGTGTACATTACAAAGGAGACTACTTTGAAGGGAATTGGTGTTTCGGATTTTCAAATCAATAAATGAATTTTTGCCGACCAAAAGTTAGATACTTTTTGAACACACCCCGTATTTTAATTTTAAGTCAAGTTGATTGAGAAAAGGGTGTTTCCAGACTTTAAGACGTCGTTATGCTTCTACCAGTGGCGTATTTATGATTTTGTTTCGGGAGGGGCTTTGCTAACTTCCGGGGGAAGGGGCTTTGCCTGAAAATGTGAAAATTCAGCAAGATATTTCATATACTTTACTATAGTAAGTAAGATTTGGGGGGGGCTTAATCCCGGAAGCCCCCCCTAAATACGCCACTGGCTTCTACAATTAGCTATCGCAGCTTTTAATAATCTGTACAAACCTTTTGCTATAGTTTCAAATTTGCACGATACGTCAGAGACATTTCGATGAGCAGTGTAGACACAAAAATACTTTTTTTAAAAAAATGATATTCATTTAGATGCAACATTTTTTCTTCGTGAGTGGAGGATCCGCACGTAGAAATGCTACATCACTGATTCTAATCCGAACTTTAAAAATAAGTACAAGTATAATTTTGTATAACGGATATCAGTAGTGGTGTAATTTGGTATAAAAGGCAGTACTCACCTGTGGGACAACAACTTGAGTGATTGAGTTGCCGTTTTCAAAATCTACTTCAACCTGTTCAACATCTTGAGCATGGAAACTTATAACTCTAACCTGCCCTGAGGTCTCGTTGGCACCAAGCTATTGAATAAAACAGTGAATTAATTTTAAAATAGATTTATAATAAGCCGCAACATAATTAAGAACAATATAAATGTAGCAATAAGCAAATTTATAAAGTGTGAATTTATTTGTTATGCATTCTTTCTAATTGCATTACTTTGAGTGTTATATTGATTATGGTTATCATCTTGACTCAAGATCGTGCCCAAGGGGATATTTAAAATCAGATTTCCACTATAATAATAATAATAATAATAATAATAATAATAATAATAATAATAATAATAATAATAATAATAATAATAATAATAATAATAACTCAAATTCGCCTGTATAAAAAGAGCTTGTAGCTCTGATGAGACAGATACATAACAAGCTATCGGCTAACTGGGGACTTCGCCCTCCAGAGCCTCGCATTTGCTCAGTCTATGCTCTCGTACTTCTCATATCCATAACATATCCATAATCTTAAAATAATCAAAATATGGCCATCTTATTTTCACAATTACAATCCCCCCATCCTTTTTCTTCTCTTCTAAGGGAAACATCAATATAACGCTGAAACAAATCTATAGTTATTTTACATAGGTTTGTTAAAAAGTAGTGACAATAGTTTCCTCTAGTCAGAGGGTTGTCTCAGCACTATAGGAATTCCTCATGATTGACATTCTAAATTATATTATAATGTGGAAACGTCATTTCATGACTTTGACAAGTCGGTACGGATTAACATTTTCGTAGGGAACTGCTATTTCACTAATGCTATACCTATTTTTGCTGCTGCCGTTATAAGTGACATCAAAGTGCATTGTGCCGGAGACGTAAAATTAAAATAACAAAGATATGCACTACTTGGAAGGGTTTCAGGATGCGCTGTACATTCTCTATACTTATGAGCCCACTTCTGACAGTTTACACTTGTACACTGGTGGAAACGAATTTAAGAATGCTCAGTAGAAATTCACGATCTGGCCGCAAATTTGAACTCAGAAAGAAGATAGTGTTAGGTTTGAATGATCTCAAGATAGTGTTATTGGGACGTTACGGACATGTTATATAGAGGGTGTTGGAAGACAAATAATAGTCACTACAATAGCATGTCAACGGTGAACACAAGTATCTGTCAGGGCAGAAAGATGCTGAATGTCTGTCTGGGAACAATACCACCACCAACGTCTGTATATCTTTGCATAACTAAATATGGGTATTACTGGGACTCAGGCTGAAGATCAAGCACCATCCCATCATATCCCACATATATTCAATAAGGATAAATTCGGGGGACCTAGTGACACAGGATGAAAAACGTTTAGAGAATAGAGCACTGTTGGGTGCGCTGACGATATGGGAACGTACATTGTCTTGCTGAAATATGTCCAGACAAGATTGGAGGAGAGGATTGACATCATGAATACCATATAGGACGCATTATCAAACGCCCCTGAATGAATACCGGAGATGAGCGGGTTATGAAGCTTCTTGACTTCAAACCAGAATATTGGATGTGGGATATGTATGGCTAGTGCGAACACAAGCTTGATTTCTTCACTCACTTTAACTTTTACGGGCAAAGGCACAACATACGGCAGCCATCGTGTGCAAAGCAGAAGCATCTCTTGCTACTCAATACCATCACCCTCCATTCCCTAGTATGAGAAACATATTCATCTTTTTAAAATAAGTAAAATTTTAATAACACTTAATATGTTTACATATATAAATGTTTTCTGCACGTATTCTGACACTTCTTGTATGCTACTAGCTTCCAGTCCCTTCCACCATATTGCTCCAAAACATGGCATAGGCTTTCCGTGCTGAAATGTTTAAGATCATGCTTATGGGGACAATAAAGATTCACAGCACTTGTGCTACTGTCTCTTAACATTTTTGAAACTTTTTACTGATAGTTAAAGATGAGGGCAGATAAGGGTCCACAAACAAATCTTTGTTCATTTTTAGCCAAAGTGTGACAGAGCACTATCTTCTCCGAACCTTTCCTTTATACATTTCAGAATATCCCGTTTTATCTACAGCCATAGCATGGCGATACTAACACATAGAATGCAAGGACAATTTTTATACCAGCTTTCAAGCATGTACACCCAATAGTCTCGGAGATGTGGTTATGAATAAGTCAGTGGATTTACTGTCTTATGTATGCACATTATGTTTGTAGATAGATCATGTTTATTCAACTTTCCCTCGTAAAATACAAGGTTTAATGTAACATCATGAATGTTTTCAATACTTCACGATTCTACAGGGGTATTGTTTTAGTTAAGAAACTACATATTCGCTTTATTTTGATTCTGAAGACTCTAAAATGTACTTACTTGCAAAGTCAAAACGACTTGATCAGCTTCAGCGAGAATTAATGTATTTAAAAGATCAACTCCTTCAAAATCTGCACGAAGATTGTAATCGGCTGTAAGATTGTTGATAATGAGGGTAGTCGTGAGGAGAGTGGAACCATCGGCTGCTTCACTGACAGTAACTTCTCCATTCCTTTGAACACTCTCCAAATCATTCACCGTTCCATTCTCCACAGCAACACGTATATGAATGGGGACATCAGCAATTTCATCGCTAAGCAAAGAGATTAAATATAATAATAATAATGAATTCGTACTTATGGAAGAGAAAAGTTTATAGGATACAGTATCTTAGCTGAAAATATGATAATCAATTTGTAATTTTACATACTACATACTTCATTCCATCTTTTCATAATATCTTTGTTATGGTTTATTGCCACTTAAACTTCCTTGTTCCACCACTAAGGTTGTTCCTTTGTGATGGCCTTTTACTGGTGTTTTACCCTACGACTTTTTTTTTTTACAACTTCCATCATTGCTACACGTCTTCTACATTTCTTACGAAGTCCAAGTTCCAACTTTGATGGCCCATAGTTCAAAAACCACTGCCCTGCATAATATCTCATATGAGTAAGTACTATAAGATCGTCAAACACTACTAGCATTCAAAGTCAAGACTTCATGAGTTTAATTGGTCTCGTAAGATATGTATATCATTCATTTATATATATATATATATATATATATATATATAATTAATTTTGTAATTTCATTTAATAAGTAATTCTTAGCATATGAGAGCCACAGGACATAAATAATGTATAGTTTCATGTTTTGATTTTAAATATTAGTGATACCCATTCTGTGTATATTTAAGTGTTATACTCACTCTACGCCAATTGAGCCTGGGGGAAGAGGAAGATGATCGTAACCATTGTTTCTAAGTTCTTCATCTAGTTGGATGATAATGCTGTCTACGTAGCCTTCTGGATCTGCGATAGCTTTAGTACTTCTGCGGACCAGAGGGTGATTCTTAGGCAGCTTAAATTCCAAAGTTCTTGGGTTTGCTAAAGAAAACAAATTTACAATTTGCATTTAAAAAAGTAAAAAGAAGTATTTCAAGAATTACTAAACAAACGATTAAACATTTATGAAGTAAGATAAGAAGTTGAGTATGATCTAGCCATAGTAATATATATAAAAGTCTAAAGCAGCCATTTTTAATTCTATGTTGTGTGACTTCATACGTAGCTGCTTCATGTTTTTATTAAAACCAAGAAACAACGTAAGGAACAGATAGTGTAACTTCAGGTTATCCAAGCATTACTATAGTCCAGAAGGTATAACGTCGTTGGCTTCCCGCGCTTAGACGTGCTCGTCACTGAGGGTGTGGTAAGAGGATAGCCAATCACCACCCTTTAAATTTGCCTAACTTACTTATCGCAAGGTCAGTCAACCTTAATCGTCTACTGCTCTCAGCGTGCCACGAGTAAACCAAGCTGGCAACTCCGCATAAACGTCACTACTACTTTTCGCGGGAAGCCAACGACGCTATACCTTCCGCACTATAGCAGACACATAAAAATTTCAATGACAGAGTGTATGGTCTTTCAGGTACAGTACGACAGACTCATGCCAAAGGTGTCCACTTTGGACTAAACTCACTCAACTTTACGATCACTCAACCTCACACTCACAACATAATTTGACATCACGCTCACAAGATTTGTAACTCACACTCACGTGAAGGTGAGGTCAAGTGAGCGCGAGTTCCATTTGTGAGCGCCGAGCTCATGAGTTCCGGGAACTTTAATGGTTATTAGTAGGGCTACATGGCCGACTTTTCGGAACACTTATTAAACTGCCCCGCTTTCTCCCATTCTAAGCTCTTTCACTGGTTTGCCGCGTGTCTGCTAGGAGCAGAAAATTTTATTCGTGACTTTTATAATGGGCAATTGATACTTCGTGTGTTTCTTTATTTTTGACTATTATATCCTGTTTATAAACAAAGAACAACGCATATCACCAACCTCTTGACTAGAATTGAAACCTGGGACAAATCAATCTTACGATCGCTAGCCGAATGTATTAAACTCCTAAACGATATCTGTTATCTCTGTCTATATGAAGTATGAAGATTTGTATTTATTTCTTTCAAAAACTAATGATAATTTACTTCTACTTATGTCCTTGTTGGAATATCATAATGATTCTGAGCTAGATTCTAAGTAGTCCGTCAATAGTGTAAGAAATGGAATGAGGTGTGAAATAACAATTTCTATTATATTTTGTTTACATCTTTGGATTGCCTAACAATTCGAATGCAATACAGTGAAACTGGCGTTTCTGGGTGTAACAAAACGATTTACCAATCTGCATACAGAATATTAGTTGAACAACTTTGGGAGGAGGACAAAAAAAGAAAAAATATAATCTTACTTCGTCTGGTATTCGTAGATATGCCAAAAAAGTTGGCTTTTTTGGATCGAGTTTATTTCATAAAAAGCCCGTTTTCTTGGGGAAAAACTGAAATGTTCGCTTTTTTTGACATTTTAAAAATAATTTTCTTATTCAACTATCACCTTTGTTTTCCTGTAGTGGATTCTACAGTTAAAAAAGTATCTTTACAATATTTGTTACCTATAAAATTAAGTTCTGTGTTTAGTCCGGGGCTGGGCTGGCTATCTTTGTTGGTTTTCGGGCTGGCATTTCGTAAGTATTGCAACCCAGTATATCATAAAAGTTATGTTGGTTGTCTCACAATCTTGTCAACTTCCTGAAAGTTATACATCTTGCCGTCGTGTTATATGGCTTGCCTAATTCACACTGGCAAACAAGAAATAGTATGATAAATCAAGAAAGAGACACAAAACCCACATTTATTTTTGTACTGAATTTCGCTTATACTCGTTCTCCGTTCGGGGGAAACTTTATTGTGAGCTTTAGATATTCTATTAGAACCCAATGTAAGTTCAGTTTACGAAATTAAAGCCATTCAGCGATTATTATAGTAGATATAGTAGAGTAGAGTAGATATAGTGTAAATTTAACAGTAGTAGAAGTTCATTATTTACAGAATTTACTCTTTCTTTCTGTATATCATGTTAATATATTTGAAATAAGAAATCTGTGTACTTCATTTCTAACCTCTTCACGCTAGAATTTCAACATCCTCAATAAATACTATGTATATAGATAGATATAATTTCCCACATAAAAAGTGTCATTAGCACCCAAAAATGTTGAAGTTTTAGTTTATGGATAAATTTTAAATGATGAGTTTATTTCGCTAAATTTAACTACTACGTACTGAGAACAGTAGTCGCTAACGCCATTAAATTCTCACTAAGTCATTTTGGTCATAAAACATTTCTCCAATGGCTCTACTAACTATTCATTTGAACTAGAAATACCATTGCATCTACAGATTTGCCCTTGAAAAGAGCCGTTGAAAAAATTCGTTATATATATATATATATATATATATATATATATATATATATATGCTCGAGCTCTGGCATCTCTATGTATAGCTTATCGAAAATAGCACGTGTGACGGAAGTGTTTGCTAAATCTGAATATGGTTTAAAACGCACAGAATATGAAGTGTCAATTGAGATTATTTCAGTGTATTATTTCATTGGAGATTAACATGCTGTTAGACTTTCATATGCGTTCTAAATTTGCACGATCTTCTGACAGTAACTCTTACAACATGTTACTCCATATATCACAACTGAATATTCATGTATATACATATGATCTTTTCAAGAAGTCACCGGACACCTCTAACGATGCATGGGATTGGCCCTCCCCGGTACACACATGCCGAGAAGTACGTGGTCTAATGAAAGCAGGCTGCACAATGACCTAGGGATGGCCACATTTTTTCGAAAAATACTTTCTCGAAAAATGGATTTTTCGAAAACGAAAAACGAAAAACGAAAAATTTTTCGAAAAACGAAAAACGAAAAATTTTTCGAAAAACGAAAAACGAAAAATTTTTCGAAAAACGAAAAACGAAAAATTTTTCGGAAAACGAAAAACGAAAAATTTTTCGAAAAACGAAAAACGAAAAATTTTTCGGAAAACGAAAAACGAAAAATTTTTCGAAAAACGAAAAACGAAAAATTTTTCGGAAAACGAAAAACGAAAAATTTTTCGAAAAACGAAAAACGAAAAATTTTTCGGAAAACGAAAAACGAAAAATTTTTCGGAAACGAAAAACGAAAAATTTTTCGGAAAACGAAAAACGAAAAATTTTTCGGAAAACGAAAAACGAAAAAAATCGAAACAGAAGGAGATGGAACACGAAGGGACGAAACGAAACTGATGAGAAATTTGAAGTTGCGAAAGAGCAACATTTCCTTCCCTGCCTGGTTTGATTGAAGTTATAAACATAAGAAAAGAAACGCATCGTTACATACAGATAAGCTTTACTCCCTGACTGAAATTGAATAGTATCTTATTTCGCTGATGCGGCGTGTTCTAATCGTAATAGCTATTTGAGACTGCTTTTAGCTAGCTATCTCGTACTCGCCTTTGTTGATACGGTACGTGGTTTCGTATTCGCTGTGACTGAATATTTTGGTAACAATAAAAGATTGTTGTTTAGAGAAAGGACACGTGTCCTACGATATCAACACTTCTGATATGTTTATTGGCCTAGTGGGAGAAGCATTAGTTCGTTATGAGGAATACCCAACTGAGTTCATTATATCAGTTACCAACGCAGAGCTTGTTTCGAACTATATAAGATAACTGCAAGAAGAGATATTTTCGGGAAGTATTTACAATGGGAAAGTCGAATATATGGGAACATTTCACTCGTGAAAATGATGGTGTTTCTTCAAAATGCAATTACTGTCGAAGTATTATCCACAATCGAAATTCAACGACTGGCTTGTGGTACCATTTAAGATCACGACACGTTGGTGTTATACAGGAAACATCAAGATAGCAGTCACTGGAAGAGATTATTGAGGCCGAGGGTGATCCAGAGATGGAGCCACAAAAGAAACAGAGGTAAGTGATTGTACATTGGTGTCATTTGAATCTTCTAGCCCCCTCCCCGAGTGGGGTAGATAAGATTTATTTAGAGGATACTCGTGTTTGACACTCTTAGAGTAAAAATAAAAAAATAACGTGACACGAACACACTTAGTGGACTATTTATCTTTACAGTCTTGTAACTTTTAGAATAATATAAAAAAAAAGGCTGAAATTTTGTTACTGCATATACTCACTCAGAATTCCGAATCGTTCATCGATTTACAGGTCTGAGTTCGATTTCTAACGCTCTACGAGCATTTACTACTATTTTTGATCATTTAGGGAGGATTGTTCTGATACAGACAATCGACATCCCCTTGCAGTCCGTATTGCTGACTCAAGTGGGAGCCCGTGGCCATCATCATCATTTTCGTCTCCTCATCTCTTTTGTGGAGGGCCAGTGCTCGCACTGACCGACATCTCCGCGAGGACGTATTGCTGCCTCAAGTGAGAGCCACAGTGGGCTTCCTCGATCATCCTCTTCGCCGAAGTCTTTTGCGCCCATTTGGATGGCGTCAGGTGGCCATCCGGGAGTACCACCGCAACCTCCTGGGCCGTCTCTGAACCCCACGTCAGTGGGCCAGGGGACTGACCGAAGGCATCCAACTGCTTCCCAAGGCAAAAATTCTGGTAGATCCCGATCACGCACACCGGACAAACATCACACTTCTTCAACCCAGCCACCGTCTAAGCGTCATCATACTGTTAGTGAATCCGAGCAGTCTGTTTCATCCATGAATCTCGACGACGCTAATGAATTTCCGACTATACTGGATTCTTCCAAACCCCGTCTTCATTCATTCCTGCTTACCAACTTTGATCCCAAATTTGAGAATACCAAGCTGGCTTTTCAACAACTCATAAAATATCTACCACGCGCCTCCGTCGCTCAAATTGTTCATACACGCAATGGGATAATCTTCAAGTCATACGATTCATCATTCTTATCCACTGTCCGAAACAAATGCAGTTTCGAAATTTTTGGCAAACATGCTGAAATGAAGCGACTTGAATCAAAGGCGTTTAAACAGGCACCACCTCCACGAAAAACCCCGGCTCTTTCAGTTGTCATTAGGGGGGTGGATCCTTCCCTGACAGACGATGAGATTCAGGAAGAACTCACTCAAGAGGGGCACTCTATACTTAAGTGCATACGTATTAAAAACGACCATGGAGCCACATACATGGTACGAGTCCTTACTAATTCCGAAACCACCATCGATGACTTGCTAGCTTATGGCGCTTTCATTTATAAAAGAAAGCATCGCGTCGAGCCATCAAAATCACCTCCACCTTTACCATTGCGATGCGAGCGCTGTCAAGCGTACAATTCCCACCCGACTTCAAAATGTACGCAACCTAGCAAATGTGGATACTGTAGCGGGGCCCACGATACTAAGGCATGCACCAACTTAGCTAAACCACCTAAATGCTCCACATGTCCAGAGCAGCATCCGACGTATAGTTATCGATGCAAAGCGAAACCTACAGCTGAGCCTCTCAGCCCGGAACTCACGGTTCCTTTGCGACCTGTTTTACCGCCAACTCAGCAAGCACTACCACCACCTGCTATCGACGAACCTATTACTCTCCAACAATTACTATCTTTTTTCACTATCGCAATGCAAAACATTCATCCTTTTCTTCGACAACACATTCTCGGGGTGGTCAATCACTCTGCTCGCCTGATCTTTAAATGTTCCTTTCAAGCTACCTACTCTGGTCCACACGTGTATTTTCATGTCACTCCATTCGAAGAACATGCCTCCGCAGAAACTTCCAACCCTTCTACTGCAGCGTAATCATGGGTATTTCGCTCTTATTTGTTAATATTCGATCCATCGCTACTCATTATACTCTTTTCGAACAGCTTCTCTTAGAAGAATCTATCCAAGCCTTCCTCATTAACGAAACTCACCTCACACCAGCTATGTCTTTTAAAATACCTAGATATACATTACTACGTTGTGATTCTACAGTAGCTGCACGCCGAGCAAATGGGGGAGTGGCTGTTGGCTTTCATTCTTCCATTAGTCATCGCCAATACCACCCTGCCTTATATAACATACCGGAGCACCTCATTATCACCCTCTATTTTCACTCCCTTTATGTCACTATAGCCACCATATATGTGCGCCCTGGACACCCAATCCCCCTCTCCTTTTTTCAGTATATCTCTAATAACTTTAAATATTATATCATTATGGCAGATATTAATATTCATAGCCGTTCAGATAACCAGAAACAACGTTTCCTTAACTTCATCACCAGTCATACCACAGGCCATATCTTTGACATACCAAAACCTACCCGACCTATCACTGAAACCACACCAGACGTAGTGATTTCATCTGTCAATCTTTCCCAACGATGTACTCTCGAGGTACTAGATTCCATTGGTAGCGATCATCTACCCATCAAACTTCACATTGATCAACCACAGCCTCATAGTCCTCGAACCTTACCAGAATCTCGGCGTGTCCCACGTTTTGACCAAGCAAAATGGGAACATTATCGCTCAACAATCACTGCCGATTTAGCCAATCTTGAGCCGCCTACCACAGAAGATGCTCTGTATAATTGCATTTCTGATATCACCTACTCTATCCGTCATGCGTCCGAACTTCATATACCAACCACTGAAATCTCCCGGTTCCAACCACGCCTACCACCAAGTTATCTACCTCTTATACACCGCTCCCGCGCATTTTTCCGAGAGTTTCAGCGCACTGGGAACTTGGAAGCACTGCAGCATCATCGCAAACTCCAGCGCACAGTCCGAAACTATGTTAAGGCATATAAACTCCGGACCTGGGTCAAGACTTGCAACACATTGGCAGAAACTTCGCACCCAACTAAGTACTGGAAACGCTTTAATCTGCTGACGGGCAAGCTTACCAGGACGCCTTATCCATTGCTTATTAATGACTGTCCGCTACAAACAGATGAAGATAAAGCCAACGCTTTTGCCGACCACCTGCAAACTACATTCACTCCTTTTTCACCAGACTTTCCCCGGAGGCATCCCACGGACATCTTGAACCTATCAGCACCTTACTTACAACCGAGTGAAACTCATAGTCTTCCCGACAATAATCCTCTCACCGCTCCTATCTCTACTGACGATATTTCGTCTGTCGTGAATCGCAAGCGTAATACAGCTCCTGGTTTGGATCGGATAACTTATCGCCACATCAAAGAAGCACCATACTGTCTTCTTCTTCTTCTTTCGTATGTCTATACATTTATACTTCGTACCGGCTACTTCCCCTCAGACTGGAAAACATCCTCTACTTTAATGTTTCTGAAACCTAACAAACCTCCAGATTCTGTTGCATCTTACCGTCCAATACAGCTAACCTCCGTATTTAGCAAGATTCTCGAGCGCATCATCGTCGCCAGACTTCATCTCCATCTCTCTACCCATAATTTGCTTCCTGTGCATCAGGCTGGATTTAGACCTAATTTTAGCATCAACGATCAACTGCTCAGACTCTTAAATCTCATTACCAATCATTATAATACTACTCGACCGTCTTGTCTCATCCTTTTCGATCTCGAAAAAGCTTTTGATAAAGTTTGGCATTTAGCTCTTCTGTTCAAACTACACCGCTTCCGACTTCCGCTTTCTTATCTCCGATTCATATTTCACTTTCTTTCTAACCGCCTCTCTTATGTAACCATCAATAGCTCCTTCTCTCATCCGATTTTTATTCACTCTGGTGTACCCCAAGGCTCTGCTCTCTCACCCCTACTATATCTTCTGTTTGTAGCTGACATGCCGGCACTTCCTCTCAATGTGCACACTTTCCAATATGCTGATGACACTGCTTTTCTCTGTACAGCCCGAACCATTCAACAGATTAATTCCTCTCTCAGCATAACAATTGACTCCTTCTTTCGATGGTGCAATAAGTGGCGACTTCACATAAACTCCACTAAGACGCAGGCAATTGTCTTTATTCCACCTCGCAAGCGCTCTCGAGTACAGAAAAATCCGAATCTCCTTAACATCAGTGTCGACGGTACACGAATTCAACCCACTAAACAGGTCACTTACCTCGGTCTCACTATCGACCATCATCTAACTTGGCGCCCACATCTTAAAGAAATCACTCGCAAGGCCTATAATCGTTTAAACCTTCTTAAACGTCTAATAGGTACCACATGGGGATTACAGCCTTCTACAGTACTCAATACCTACAAGGTATTTTTGCGCCCCGTCTTAACATATGGACATCCCGCCTGGGTTAGTGCATTACCTTACTTCTACAACAAATTAAAAGTGCTCGAACGACATGCTTTTCGTGTAGCATACCGAATCAAGCTTCCGAGTCCAACGCAGGAGTTGTATGACCGCATAACGTTTCCTACCCTACTTCATCACATCGAAAAATTAAGGCTCAGGTTCATAACTACCCGCTTTCAGCAACGGCACCCTCTACTTGTGGACACGATGGATATCGATCGCAACTACGATCTGGGTTATAATTTCATCACCTGTCCTTTATCTCTGCTCTTCTCCCTTTATCTCAAAACTCTTCCACCTGATCACCCCGACAATTTTGTCGCATCTGCCTATTCTTCCGATCATCTTCCCCATCATGTTTCACCCACATTTACTGCACTGTAAATCCATTATACTAACAGGGCTTCACATGTCTTCATCACTGTCCAGAGTAGCCCCTGGACAAGAAGATAACCAGCATTCGTCTTTTTAACAAATTGTTTGTGTTTGTCCTGTGAAGTGCACCTCACCATCATCTTTTCCTGCCCTTATGATTATGATCACAAGATCATAATGTCTGATGGATACTATAATAAAATGAAATAAAGTTGAAATATAATAAAGTGTTACTTAAATACATGATGTTCCAGTTCTCCTACATCCCATAGACCAGCTCCAATCTCCTTACTACCCCAATACTTTCAGCACTCACCCCGGATAGAGGGCGTAACCCTCGCAAGGGAGCTAGCCTTCGGCTAGCACTAAAAAAAAAAAAATTGTTACAAACTAAGGATGCTACAGTATCACAAACATCCACAAAGATCCAGGCCCGTGCTGGCTTACTAATGAGGGCGGTGGACAAGTCTACCAAGAGGGCGGTCATACAAACGTGATTACGTTATATATATATATATATATATATATATATATATATATATGTGTGTGTGTGTGTGTGTGTGTGTGTGTCTGTGTCTGTGTCTTTTGGAAGATTTAATTCCTGTCTCCAAGATAAAAAGAAAAGTATAGACCAACCTGGGTGTAGAAATGCCTCGGAGCGATGACCATCCGAAAATTTTCGGAAAAATGTAAAAACAGACATACTCCAGAACAAAATGTCGGATTGAAATTGGGCAAAAGTGAATGTCCATTATTTTTAGTCATAGATTCCATTAGTGTACAATCGGATAAAGTGCAGTGGCGGTGCAAGGGTGGCTCCCAAAGAAACTGGGGGAGCACAGTTGTCTTCAATATTGGGAGACGGGCAGATTTAAGGCTTTTTTTGATGGCGAAGGGGCAGATGAGACTCAGATGAATCTGCTTTCTGAGGTGAACATGTATATTATATATCAGGCGATGTAGATGAAATAGTGGTAAATATCAGTATTACAAATCAGTGCCATGAACTTATTCTGAAATCTGAATACATGCATATTTGTAATTGGTATGCTTCTACTTAGACCGCATTAAATTTTAGGACACTTATTTTATAATAACTTAAATAATGACTTTCCCAAAACTATGAAGAAAGAAAATAAATTATGTATGACGCAAGAATACTATTATTTGAGAAAAATGATGATGATCTCAATAGCATTATAGGAATCGTTACAGGAATTAAATAAATAGACTAACAATAATTAAAGACGAATTTAATGTATTGAAATTGGGGGGCAGGCTCCCCATTTCCTCGGGATTTATGCCCTATCTACAGCTGATACAATTTTCCAGCATGAGGAGAGGCACATATCCTTTTCTGACACTTATTGCAATTTGTGTCCAAGTAACGGGAGCTGAATTAATACAGATTGGTGTGACGTAAATACGCCAGGATACGAAGTTCAGTTTGAAATATGAAAGAATACGATTCTTTTTTTAAAATGAAACAAGCCAAGAGACATCAATTTCATCTCACTTTCCTTTGTGGCAGTCGGACACAAATCATCACATTTCTCCCCCAAAAACACATTTCAAATCGAATTATTGAGGGGACAGTCCCCCGTAGTTCCAAGATTGGGGACATGCCCCCCTCATTCTCTCGGGATTTGCGCCAATGACTATATGAATTTACTATATAGAACTGATGTACAGAAGGACAATTAAAACCACTTCCCTCTAACGTGGTGTTTCGCAGGGTGCTGTATGCGCGGGACGCACTGCACCCTTCACGGGTTCTTCACCCACAGTAACAGCATGTATTCATTTTATAGAACTAAGCCATACAGAAAAATAAATAAAACCGTTTATCTTTGATGTTGTTTTGCAAGGGTGCCTTGACGGGTTCTTTTCCAACGATAACAGTATGTATATTGTATAGAACTGTGCCATACAGAAGCACTAGCGGATCCAGAGGTATCGTTTGGAGGTGCGGTTCGCTTTCTGGAAGATGAGATAGCCTAAAAGTGACCAGAATTTTAATTTGCAAAAATGGGACACATATGAATCCGGGGCTGGAGAGGAGGGGGGGCGTAAACCTGATTCTCAGATTATATTTTGTGACCCGATTTTATTATTATTATTATTATTATTATTATTATTATTATTATTATTATTATTATTATTATTATTATTATTATTATTATTATTATTATTATTATTATTATTATTATTTTTATGAAAGTATATTCTTTCTCTAGAGTTAAATTAAATACGAACTTCCGTTTCGGAGGCGTGGCGGTATCATAATTCACTTCACACTTAGTCACCACAATATATCAGATGCACTGTCTTGCACAGTACTTACACAAAGTACTATATTGACGATTGCATTTATATGTCACCTGTTATCTGCCACGAGCCTCTCCCATATCTCCTCTGTGTATATAAATATAGCTTCCCTTTGTTTCACTAAAGTGATCGCAAGAAAACATGAAGTTTGATATAACTATCAATTTCATTATCCAATAGAATGCCTTGACGTTCGTCGACCCCTATCCATGACATTTTTTTTTCACTGTCTCTCTGATCTGATCTTTGATCTATGGCGCTATGGAAAGAACATTTCCTGAGGGCAAGATGTTGGATTTCCGTTACGTTTCGTTTTGCTAAACTCAATATTTCACCATGATTTCAGTTTATCAACATTATTGACATTTTCTTAAGTGCGCGTTAAGATTGCGGCTACATAAGTCGTACCAAAATCTTCTGATGTATCAAAGGTGAAGAAAACATTTCTATGATTGGTATAGAACCAAGGATTCACGAGGAGTTGGGGAGTCATTGATAAGCCTTGACGTTATGTGTGCATGGAATAGTTCATTTCTCAAGAAAAGCTCCCAACTGTACTCAATTGATGCATTTAAAGATGAATGTGTAAGGAATTCAATTTCTGGTACATTCAGGAATTTTTAACTTAAGCAGGAGAGAGCAAGAAGACAAATATAGGACACTATTACAAAAGTGTAGACCTCTATACATAGGGTATTTTGATTTGTTGCTTGAGCTTAACGTTCCATGGTAGTGACATGACGGCTAAAGGAGACGTGCACTTATTGATTGTAATGGAATCCGAACCACATTTTTCGTTGAAATGTACCCTCAACGGGAATCAAACTGGGGACTTTAAACACCGTATAGGGTATTTTGTCCGAATACTCTGCTTTTGCAGTGGTATAATTGAGTATGTAAAAAAAAAAAAAAAAAAAAAAAAAAAAAAAAAGACCAGACGAGGAAGAGGGTGTTGGAAATTGGCTCTATTAATTAATTTCTTAAAAGCAGCATTTAGAAACATGTATGCCTACAACAACAATAAAATTATATTATAGTAGCCTTTACCTAGGTGGGATTTCGCTCCCAGACCACCAATTTGTTCGGAATACGGCCCTGTACAATGTAGAAAATGCTTCTACGTGTATTGTGGCACAATATTTTGCGTTCTCCCTTCTGTGTCTTTCATATACATATAATTGAATCGAGCTAAAACGCTGTCACGAAATTCAAACACCTCGCAAGGCATTTTAGTCAACCCTCACCTATTTTTTTTTTTTTTTTTTTTTTTGGCCTTTCTACTGTACGTTAAGTGGCAAAAAATGCTCAAATACATGTTTCATTATTTTAAATGAATAATCAAATTAGCAACTTTCATGTCTCTAGCCGTAAGGAATCCCGAAATATAGGCATCTTATAATAATAATAATAATAATAATAATAATAATAATAATAATAATAATAATAATAATAATAATAATACAAAACGCTAAAATATATATTGAATTGTTTTAAGTGAGAAGTCCATATATCTAATTCCATGTTTCTAACCTTCAAAGATTCTTAGATATTGATATCTTATTATGATAATTGCAATCCCCGCCCCCTTTTCTTTACACCTCTTTTCCCCATTTTACTGAAGTATCAAAAAATGTTGAAACGCATTATTTTAAATGAGAAATCAAAATCCAAATTTCAGTTTTCTAACCTTAAGGGATTCGGAGAGATGATCATCTTATTAAAATAATTCCCACCCCATTCCCCCTTCCTTTCTTTGAATTTCCCAAAAATCCTTCCTTAGTGATACCTTAGATCGAAAATCTTATCTACTGTCCGAATTTCAAGTTTCTAGCTTAAGCGGTTTGGCCTGTGCGAAGATCAGGACGACTTCTTTATATATGACTAGCAGCGTTCACCCCGCTTCGCTGCGGTCACCCCGGAACGCAATAAACTTTGTTACTTAGATAATTTTTACTTTTTCGCTTTCAAGTGATATGATAAAAACCATAGAAGATTGCAGTAAATCTTAACATTATATCGCCTGTCATTTATGTTAACCCGCCCCGCTTCGCTGCGGTCATCCCGGTGCTGGCATATTGTAAAAGTGTCTGTAAAAATAAGCAAATCAATTAAAAAATTTTAAACAGAAGATTCAAGCTATTTTCCGCTGTATATCGCCTGTCATTTATGTTAACCCGCCGAGTGACACGGTCATGCGGGTTGCATATAAATACGTTTATTTTTACCTATGATGAACTAATAACAAAGGATTTGTACGTTATGGACACTTGAATGGTCAATTATCTCAAGACACTGGTAATTAAAAATTAAAGTGATATGATAAAAACCATCTAGGGTCCAAATCCTAATAACCCCCCAAAAATGAAAGAAATTGGTTCAGCCGTATTAGCGTGATGAGCGGACAAAGAATTGTACGTTCTCTTTTATATATATAGATTACAATAACAGCTTGTAGCTTGTATTATTTCCTAAGAAAAGATGAAATGCCATTAAAAGTCACAATGAATGTTTCCGTGTTGAACCCCAAAAGTCACAGTTCTTTGTTGATGTAGTAGCTAGCGGACATACCTTTGATAATTGATGCATGAGGTTCTGTGGTTTGATACAAGGTAAGTGAACATAGAACGCACTGCAATGGTTCAGATCCAACTTTAAACTCTAGTTCTCGTTCTGTAAAGCATCGCTTTTGACAAACGACATAAATACATATCAATCAATCAACCAACCGAAAAGTCTCCTTTTAGATTCAGAGAGCTTTTCGGTAAGGAGCGCTGAATATTCTATATTTCTCTTTATTCAAGGTAAACGTAATTGAAGATTCGGGTTTTGAATCACACATCATTTTTTTCTAGGATATAGTTTTAAAATATACATTTTTAGTTCAAAGAGTGATCCATCTTTCCTTCTTCCTACAGCTGTTCGTTCAACGAATAAATCATTCTCGCTCGTTTGCGGCTTATGGTGACAGTCTCAAGGAACTAGGGACAGAAGTATTCACAATTCAAATATGTCTGTATTAAGTACCATACATTTTGATTAGACTCTGCTAGGCTTGTCACACAGATTGGATCGGCCAGATTGAAAAGACAATATTTTTATTTCCGAAAGTAAACTGGAAGTAAAATACCTTTGGGGGAACGGTCGCCCCCTCTGCCCCCACGTGGTCGTGGATCCACCAATATACAGAAGAATAAATTAAACTTTTATCTTTGATGTTGTTTTGCAAGGGTGCCTTACGTAAAAGGCGCACTGTACTCTTCACGGTTTCTTTACCCACAGTAACAGTAAGTATTTATTGTATAGAACTGTGTCATACCGCAGAATAAATTAAACCGTTTATCTTTAATTTGGTTTCACAAGGGCGCCTTACATAAAGGGCGCATTGTACCTTTCACGGGTTCTTTACCAACAGTAACAGTATGTATTCATTGTACAAAATTGTGCCATACAGAAGAATAAATAAAACTGTTTATTTTTGATGTAGTTCGCGAGGGCGTCTTATGTAAAGAACGCGCTGTATTCACCACCAGTTCTTTAGCAATAATAAATGTAAGAATTTATTAGATCTATATATATAAAAAAAGTTGTACCTTTATTTATATTGAGATGTTTGGGAGGGCGCACCGGGACATGTCCCGGTGTCCCGGTGGGCCAGCATGGGCCTTCAAAGATCCAAATGTTTTAGGCTTCTATAATAGTAATAAATAATAACTTGGACGGGGCATGCACATCCACAGCACATTAGCACATTACATACTATGATCATGATATGATTTATTTCAAATAAATAGGTACAAAGTTGTCATCATAGGTATTCTGCCATTATTGGCAAGTCACTTGCCGCAACTGAGAAGCTTCCATGCTCCTTAGTCTTCACGTAAGGGATTGAAAATTTGACTTTTTTTCCAGAAAGATTTTATTTCGATAACTGCTTGGATGAGTATCATATCCAACAACATAGAAGGTTTTCAACGGACGTAAAGATCATAATGCAGTTTACAGCAATTTGATATCTCAAACTGATCTGGAGATGTGATACACATTGGTAAAGTTTGCAACACTGGTTAAAATTATGTAATTGCAAGAATTTATTGTAATTACAAGTACCAAAATCTGTTTCTGTAATGTTATAAAAGCAAAGAGAATCAAGATACATTACGAACAATCCCCAAATACGTCATTTTTAGGAGTATCACTATCAGTATTCACGTTTTTCATATCTCCTGAACGATTTGAGATATCAAATTGCTGTAACGGCTCCGAGAAGTTTACGTCTTTTGAGAATCACCTACGTGATTAGACGTTCTGTTTATGTAAGAAATTTTTCGAAAAAAGTCTAATTTTTAATTTCTTGTATTCATTCGAAATAAGCCATGGTCATAGTATTCGACACTAAGGTATTTCGGGTTTGCATTTCACTGTCCGTCTCACTTCTATTCATAGACAGATCCAGGGGGGGAAAGGTTATTCACCTCCCTGAGTTTCACAATCACCAGTGCTGCAAAAGTCGGTGAGAGAGAAAACAGAATCTTTCACTACCTTCTTTCCTCACCGTTGAATTCGTCCTGAATCCGCCTCTGCTTTTATTAATACTATTATCAGGTTTCTAAAGTTTAGATGCTTGTCATATTGCAGCGTCCTTAATTTGCAACACTGAATAACAAATTTGTGTTGTAAGGTTTCGTTTAATATTTAGATTTGAGATATGTAATAACATGGCATAGTGGCGTTAAAAATATAACTTTATATTATGATGGCAACACTATTAATTTGTTGGTACTGCAGAGTTTATTAGACAGAGTTCCCTTGTCGTTATTTGCATCTTACAAAATTCCAGCCATTTTTGTCAATTAGTTTCAAAATTACATGGGCGTATCAAGATAAATGGCCCATCTCAAATTTTTATACTATAAAGTGGAGAAGTTCCATATAATATAAGCCTAATTAATCATTTTTTTCTTTCTTTAAATGTAAAATCTCAAATGATTGTTGTGTTTTCTTCTTTTAAAGAGACTCAAAATATTTTTCAAGTGAAAAGAAAACATATAAATAGAAGATTCGCAATCTAGTTTTTATTTTAAGCTCAACACCTTGCAAATGTGTTCCGATGATGATGAGGATATTGGTTTTAGTTTAGCGTCCTACTCAGCTATAGAGACGTGAACTCAGCATAACATGAGATACAAACCACTTAAGCTCCAGGCTGGAATCGAACCCGGTCTCCCGAACCGAAAACGCATACACTAAACATATAGTCACGAGGGACCTCGAATGGGGCTGCGTAACTAAGGGAGATGCTGATGAGCAAAATAATGGATGAAATGGTGCAACGCTATGAAATGAGGAAACGGGAGAACCCCGAGAAAACCCACGAGCACGGTGTTTGTCCACCACAAGGTCCACACGGTGCGAGCTGGGATCGAACCAGGGACCCCAAGCACCGGAGGTGAACGCTCTTCCACTGAGCCACCGCGCCCCCATAGGAAATTGTTCAAGGTTATGTACTCCCATGCGCAAAAAATATTGCGCGTATACTGTAACTCACAATTTTTCGCAATTATTCCATTTTCCATATGTTTATTGGTAAAATTCAGTTATTAGTACGTGGAGATAATAGAAAGCAATCCATCTAAGGAGATATTTCCAAAAAATATAATAAAATAATAAATATATAAGCAAAAAACAAAATTATGTTCGGTTTTGTGTATACTGGCAATAATGTTTTCGAGGGAATTTTTGGAGTAGCACAGCACGATTGCAGAGGGAATAACAAGATTACTAGGAGAACTGCTGAATCAAGGAACTGGAAATTGGAGCAAAATATTGCATTTATTGGCTTAAATCTAGGGTGTAAATTGTCTGCCAAATATAAATTAGCTTCTGTAGGCAAGCTGTTATACGGAAAATATAAACAAGGAGAAAAACTGTTGTCTTAAGTTTGGAAGTGACATGCTCTATAGGCATGAGCATTTATTTCTTAAGAAAAAGATAGACAACAAAAGAAAATCTGTGTGGGCAAGTGGGTAGAGTGACGGGCTAGTAATTCTTATACTGTTTTGACACCAGATCGAATCCCATCCGGTCCGGTTCATTTTTTTTCTTTACAAAACATTGTAGAAAGCAGTGTTGGGCAAATTTCAATTGAATTAACAATTAACAATTAATCTGTAAATTTAATTGTTAATTGCAATTAACAATTGAAATAAGTAATGGTTAATTGTTAATTGCAGTTGGCCATTAAAAGAGGAGAATCAATTGCAATTGATCAATTGATTGAAAGTAATTGCAGTGGAAAGTAATTGCAATTGAATTCTGTAATTCAATTGCAATTGAAATTAATTGGCAATTGATTCAATTGCAATTGATTTCCACAGCAATCAATTGATTGATTACTTTCAATTGATTGATCAATTGCAATTGATTTTTACTGATTAATTTTCAACACTGTAGTTCAGAGAGGGCGTGGGGCAATGAAAACTTTAGCCACGACCAATTGACTCACCACCCGTCATGACCCACGACCCACCGTGACCCACTCTGACCCACCACCCACCATAAACCACTCTTACCCACTGTGACCCACAGACCCACCAAAACCCATTGTCATCAACTCTGACCCATGATTCACGCCCTCATCTCTACTGACTAAAGAGTTTAAACTTGTAATAAAACAAGCCTATAAAATTATCACTCATCGGAGTTTGAATTTTTACGATCAATAGCTCAAGCACCGCACTAATACAATAACGGCGGATCTGACCTTTCTAATATAAATAAAATAGAGTTTGTTCATGTGTCTATCTGTCTATCTTTGTGCGACCTGTGGACGAGACGAGTGGACCGAAACTCTTCAAAATTTGGTCACGGGTAGCTTGGTCTAGGCCTCAGACCAAGACGAAGAGGTTTTTTTTTTAATTCCTTACTAGGGGTCTCCAGGGGACGTTTACCGGGACCGGCCTGGGACCAGACAAGTCGACCGAGAGTTACCAAATTTTGGTCAAAGATACCTTGGTCCAGGTCCCACACTAAGGCAAAGCTTTTTCGAAAAAATTCGAACCAGGGGGTCTCAGGGGGGCGTTTACCGGGACATGTAAAAGTAGTAGAAAATGACCGATATCAGTGTCGATTTCACAGTTTTCGCGGTCGCTGAGATCAATGGTGAAACTCCGATCGCATTAACTTCCAAATTCACCGTATTCGGCTACGGGCCGTGGGTCAACGGGGGAAGGGGGGGAATGCCGAAACGTACAAGTAATCCAAAATGCCGATATTAGTGACAAATCCATAGTTTTCGCGGTTGGTGATATCAATGGTGACACTACCATTAGCGATGACTTTCAAATTCATCCACCGTTGTATGCGGGCCTTGGGTCACCAGAGGGGGAAATTCCGAGACATGTAAAAAAATAATCGAAAATGACCGATATTATTGTCAAATTCATAGTTTTCGGGGTAGCTGAGCTCATTGGTGAAACTCAAGACCGCGTTTACTTTCACATTTAGCCCCCATCAGATAAGAAACGGGAGCATTATAACGGGGATCACGAGACATGTAAAAATAATCCACAATGACCGATGTCAAATCCGTAGTTTTCGCGGAGGCTGAGATCAATGGTGATACTTTCATTAGCGATGATTTTCAAATTTAGCCACCATTGTATGCGGGCCGGGAGTCACCGGGGGTGGGGAATTGCGAGACATGTAAAAATAATGGAAAGTTACCGATATTAGTGTCAAATCCATAGTTTTCGCTGTCGCTGAGATGAATGGTGATACTTCCACAGGCGTTGACGTCCAAATACAGCCCCCATCGGCTGCGGGCCAGAGGCATTGTTTTTTTTTTTTTTTTTCAAAATTGGAACCAGAGGATTATAGGGACTTTTACCGGCATATGTAAAAAGTAGTAGAAAATGGCAGATGTTAGTGTCACATTCATAGTTTTCGCGGTATTAGTTGGGGGTTGGTGGGGGCCAGAGGAGATTTTTTCACAATACGAACCAAGGGGGTCTGAGGGGACATGTAAAAGTACTAGAATTTGTGTCGAATCCATATTTATCGGGGTTGCTCAGACCTATAGTGAAACCCCCGATAGTGTTTACGTTCAAATTCAGCCCCCATCGGCCTTCCCAATGAAAACACATATACGTTGTTGGATATATATTCACACAAAATATATCCAATGTTAGAAATGTTTCTTAATTGTTCTCCCGTTGTTCAGTTTGTTTACATTGATATTTTATCTGATCCGTTCGAAGAACGGGCATAACAGCTATTACGAAATGGTAAAGTGTTTGTTATGGACCAAATTACAATGAATTCAATTATATAGATAATTATTATAATTATAACTAATAATTATTTCGTTGTTGAATTATAGAGCTCCTCCGTGGCTAAGTGGTTAGCGTACGCGCCTTTGGCGTGGAAGACCCGGGTTCGATTCCCGGCGGGAGCTCATGTGGTTCGGATTCCACGTTAATCAGTAGGTCCATGTCTCATATAGCCTCGCTGCTGACCGGGACATTAAGCCTCAAAATCAAATCAACTTGTTGAATTATACATACTTTTCAGTGGAAAAATGAATAAAATTTAAAAGTCCCAAATCAACGTAAAGGAGAAATGTATAAAATTTTCCATATAATTAAGGTTATAAACTTAAAATTTCCATGTAATTAAGCTAAATTTCCATTTTTGTGTCGTTTTGTGCGCCTATTTCCTCGTTTTCTGCGTCACCGGAAATGGGTCAATGTTATCCTACAAATATGGCGGAACAAGTTAATGCTGTTCCGTCAGGAACGATTTCGAGGTAGTTTCCTTCACATCGTCTTGTGCGTGTTTTCTACCGTTTTGTAAGCCTATTTCCACGTTTTGTGATTCAATGGTAGTGGGTCAAAATGGGCATTCAATGTGGGAAGAAAACTGAACCACTCTCCCACCAGTATCGAATTTCAAGGTCGCTTTTCTCGCATTGTTTAGTGCATATTTATACCGTTTCTGCGCATACTTTCACGTTTTGTAGGCCAACGAAAGTGGGTCAAAGGCGACCTACAAATATGGCAGAGAAAGACATATTCATTCCACTTTCAAGGTCCATTTTGACCCTCTCCCACTGATGCACAAAGCGACACAAATCATGTATAAAAAATGTGAAGGAAACGACCTCATTTGATGGTGACGGAACAGCATTAAGTTATTCCGCTATACTTGTAGGCCATTTTGAACCATTTTTGTTGTCGCACTAAAGTGGAAATAGAAGCACTAAAGTGGAAATAGGAGCACAAAACGGTACAAAGCAGGCACTGTACGATACGAAAGAAACGACCCCCCAAATTCGATAGTGGCGGAACAATGGCTCTATTTTCTCACACATTGATGGACCATTTTGACGCATTTCTGGTGATGCTCAAAACGTGGAAGTAGGCGAACAGAACGGTACAAAATACACACTAAATGATGCGAAAGAACCAACCCCGAATAGTGGTGGCGGAATAGTGAGCCATTTAACTCCCACTTTAAAGGCCCGTTTAACTCACTTCCGGTGACGCACAAGACGAGGAAGTAGGCACAGAAAACTTTTTAAAAAATAATCACTAAACGATGCGAAAGAAACGACCTAGTAATTCGACAGTGTCGGAACAATGGGTCATTTTGGTCACACTTTGGAGGTCCATTTTCACACACTTCTGATGACGCGCAAAACGTGAAAATAAGAGCACGAAACATTCACTAGTCGACGCGAAAGGAAGGACCACGAAATTCGGTAGGTATAGTGGAGGAGCAGTGGGTCATTTTCGTCCCACCTTCGAGGCCCATTTTGACCGTCTTCCAATGACGCACAAAACGTCGAAATACGCGCACAAAAGGGTATGCAATATGAAATTAACGACCTCGAAATTCGATAGTAGCGGAACTCTTTGTCATTTTCGTCCCATCTTGGAAGCCCATTTTGACCCACTTCAGGTGACGCATAAAACGTGGAAATAAGGGCACGAAACGGCACGAAAATCCACTAGTCGATGCAAAAGGAAGGATATCGAAATTCAGTAGTGGCGGAACTCTTGGTCATTTTCATCCCACTTTCGAGGCCCATTTTGACCGTCTTCCAGTGACGCACAAAACGTCGAAATAGGCGCACAAAAGGGTACGCGATGTGAAATTAACGACCTCGAAATTCGATAGTGGCGGAACAGTGGGTCATTTTCGTCTTATCTTGGAAGCCCATTTTGACCCACTTCTGGTGACGCACGAAACGTGGAAATGGGGGCACGAAACTTCAGTAGTCGATACGAAAGGAAGGACTTCGAAATTCGGTAGTGGCGGAGCAGTGGGTCATTTTCGTCCCACCTTCGAGGCCCATTTTGACCATCTTCCAGTGACGCACAAAACGTCGAAATAGACGTACAAAAGGGTACGCGATGTGAAATTAACGACCTCGAGATTTAATAGTGGCGGAACTCGTTTTCGTCCCACCTTGGAGACTCATTTTAACCAACATCCCACGACGTACAAAACGGAAGTAGATGCACAAAACGGCATAAAACGATGTGAAGGAAACGATCTCGAAATTCATTGGTGGCGGAAGAGCAATAATGTGTTCCACCATATTTGTAGGCCCATTTTGACCCACTTCCGGTGATGCACAACATGTGGGAATAGGCGCATAAAGCGACACAAAACACGCACAAAAGATGCAAAACAAAGTACCTTGAAATTCGTTGGTGGCGGAACAAGTTAATGACGCCGTGAGCACCAATATAAATATATACTGTAGTTCTTACCAGTTGGCGCGGTGGGTCAGTGGTAGAGCGTTCACCTCCGGTGCTTGAGGTTCCTGGTTCGATCCCAGCTCGCGCAGTTTGTACTTTGTGGTGGACAAACACCGTGCTCGTGGATTTTCTCGGGGTTCTCCCGTTTCCTCCCACTTTTTTCATTTCATTCATTTCCTATCATCACCGTCTCCTTTAGCCTAACCGGCATAATCGTGGGACGTAAAACTAAAGATTTCATATCATTTTTTGTAATTCTTACCATCAAGGCTGAGAACTGCACGGTCCAATTTTTTAGCCAAAGTAGAAGCCCAACCGGAATAGTGATGTCAACCGACTCGGATCGGTTCAACTGAGCGTACAGCTTGAACTGGCTTGGTTGGGATTACCCATCGACTGGGCTCAATTGAGCCAATGGCTTGAACCGGCTCCGTTGAAACGAGTCCATAGGCTGGGTTCGAGTCAGCTTAACTGAGCCGATGGCTCGAACCGGCTCGGTTGGGGTAAGCTATCAGCTCGGTTCGGCTCGGCTCGTGTGAGCCATCGGCTCGAGCTGGCTCGGTTGGATGAGCTGTTGGCTCGGCTCACTTCTCGGTTCGGCTCGATAAGTGAATAAGCTGTGAGCGAGCCGCTTGAGCTGTTGACAACCCTAAACCCGGGTCGAGCAGTTTTGAACATGTTTGGCTGGAGTCCCATAACTTTTAATATTTTTTGGCTCGAGCCCGAATACTTGCTCCTCCTGAACTCAAACCAAGAACTTCGTGACCGATGTCCTTGCCTCCTGAAGATTTCTTGACGACCGAGATCGACAGTCAACTAATTTTTAGTATTCCGATACAAACCGCCTATATTCCATGTTTATACAGGTACACGGTGTTATAATGATAATTAATTATAGTAGTAGTATCATTGATAATTATATTGTCTATGTAGGATACTTGAAGATAGTAGTACTTGGAACTACACAAAGAATTTAGCTCGAATTGGCTCGACTCGACTGGAAACTCGATCCGAATTCGAGTCGAGTTGGGGGAAATTTTTCGAGCCGAGATCTCAAGTCGAGCTCAAAGATGTCTGCTTTGAGTCGAGTCGAGTTTTAAAGAAAACTCGCTCGAACTCGTTGGTGCCCATTCCTATTGTATGCATGACGGGCATATAGAGTTCTTTCGAGGGGGATAGAACCATAAACATAATATATTTTAAAAAATACTTAGCTTCCCGGCTTTCTTCCCATGGGGGGGGGGGGAAGGGATGGTAGGTATCCAGCATTTCTTATAAGTACCTTATTTGAAATATGTAAAACAGTAACAAGTGGACAACACAATACACACACATCTTCTTATCTTCAGTTTTAATTGCTGATTTCAATTGCAATTAACAATTACAATTAACAATTACAAGTTTCAATTGTCAATTGCAATTAACAATTAAATGTTTCAATTGTACCCTTTGCAATTGACAATTAACAATTAAAAGTTTCAATTGCCTGGTGACCAATTAACAATTAACAATTGACGAAAATTTAATTGCAAATTTTATGATTGAATTCAATTGCAATTGAAATTAATTGTCAATTACAAATTGAAATCAATTGCAATTGAAATCAATTGCAATTGAAATCAATTGCAATTGATTTTCAGAGCAATTACTTTCAATTGATTGATCAATTGCAATTGATTTCAATTGATTTTGCCCAACACTGGTAGAAAGTATATAATTTTTATGTTAATAAGAAACGAAATAATATAATAATGAAATAACTTTTTGTTTTTCTGATGACGTATTTATTCAGAATTAGCTTACTATTTATTACTAATAGCGATTGTTTTTAGTTTATGGTATGGTATGCTTAACCGTTCCCTCTCCGTTTTTACACAGCTTCAACTCACTGCGAGTGTCTGTGAGTCAGGAATAGGAAAAAACAAAACAAGAGCAACCTGCAGCTTTACACACAGCGTGAGGAACACAGTCACAGCGATAGCTCGTTGTCATGAAGAAAAAAACTGTTCTAGTGTTTCTGTGTGTGTGTTTATTTTTAAAGTATTGACTCTCTCTCTCTCTCCTTTTGTTTCATATCCACAAGTGCAACAAATGCAAGTCTGTGTGAAAAAAAAAATAAAGAGTGCTTTCTTTAAACAAAACTAAATTTTACAGCTCTCTTTGTGAGGAACGCGAATGCTTCCAAAAGATGCCATGAATATTAACTATAATCGTACCGAATTATACAGTAGCGTGAAAAACTAATAATAAAATGATGTAATAGGCATAAGCTTTTTTTTTTTAGAGTAACCACACATTAAATATAACAAATTAAATTTTTGGGATTACAAATTATCACATTACGTGTCGGTGTAGGCCTATTCGTTTTCACATTCGAGAGACGAAAAAAGAATGTGTGGTGATAGTTATAAAAACCGAATACAAGATTTCAATAAATTCAAGTTACATGGCTCCTACATAGCGAAAAAAATGATTTTTCGATGTCTGTCCATCTATTTGTCTCTCGGTTCGTGACGCTTTTACACGCACTCAAATAGAAGCCATACTGTTCAACGTATCTGCACCGAATTCTAGACATAACGTTTTAGTAACATAATATCTTTCGAATTTTATGTCCTTCGACACCTAAAACCAAGGTTAATTTACTGAAGGATTAAAATTTAAAATAATTCAATTTTCTCAAATAAAAAAAAGCTGTGACTATTTTATTTACTTTTGATAAATATATATTTTATTAACAAATCTCCACCACATATGAATAATTTTTCTGAAAAAATATATATGGTGTAATTTACTGTATGGTATGCGTTCTTTTTGCACAATTTTCTCAACCACATTTCATAAATAAACGTATCATTAATTACCTAACAATATGTCAACTCGTTGGAAGGAGTAGCTTAATCTTAGGGTGAGCTTTCCCCCGATGGTTTTCCCATTAACGCCTCAGGCAATTTTGTTCATATTTCGTAAAGGAATATTTCATTAATAAACTAACATAGAGCATAAATAGTTTATTCCGATAACATACAGAAGAAGTGGTTTTCTCAAGGGTTGATTTTTTTGGACAATTGTCTCAGTTATTACTGAAATTTCTATTTTTACTGAAATTTGTTCTAATTTCAGTAAAAATATTTTCTGTAATAATCTTACAATATGGTATAACTCGCTTGTTCCGAAAAGAAAAATCCAAAAGAAATAGTTTACTTTGACAGTGAAATTTTTCTCGACGATTTGCTTAAAAATTACTCGATATACTGTCAAAATTACAGATAGAAGAGTTTACCTTTGGGGGTAACCTTTTGCCGATGACCTTCCTAAAAACAACTCAGGAGATGTTTGTTGTTCATATTTTATAAATACGTATTACATAAATAACCTAGCTATATGGTATAATTCCCTCATCCGGAAAATCTAGAAATGGTATATTACTTTTGACAGTAAGTTTTACCCTGCGATTTTCTCAAGAACGATTCAGGCGATTGTGTTCGTATTTCATAAATAAATGTTTTATGAAAACACTAACAATATAGCATAGCTCGTTTATACTGAAAAGATCTACAATCGATAATTTATTCTTGGGGGTGACTTTTTGCATAATTTTCTCAGAAATTACTCAGACGCTTTTGCTTATAGTTCACATACAATTATATCCTTTATAATTCTAATATATGGATCAAGTTATTTCTAACGGAAATATGACCAATGGGTACTTTACTTTTGGGCCTGAAGTTTCTTCTAGCAAAGTTTTCCAAAACATTATTTTATTCGCAATTTCCCAAATAAATGTATCAATAACAGTTGGAGCCTAACATAAGTCAGTGTAAAATATTCGAGCGAGAAAGTACAGTGCGTTTACTCCGTACCCTTTCTTAAATATATTTTTAAATGTTACACCTAATCACAATTTTCCGAACAAAATCGAAACTTCTTTTTAAATGTGCCTTGTTGTGATCAAATGGTTGAAGTGCATTGCTTCTGGATTAGATTTCCAGTGAGAGCTAGTGTATCTTCATCCAAGAGATGTGACACGTCGGTGCAAAGAAGAAAGTGTTTAAATAAGCCTAACCAAGCTAATCAACAAAAGAAATAATACAATGTTACGAAATTATCGTAGAAACGTTGTTAATATTAGGTAGGTTCGACTGGAATGTCCAAACAATTGTCAATTCCAAAGGTCTTTGGTTTCGTCCGGCGGGAGCTCATGTGGTTCGCATTTCACGTTAATCAGTAGGTCCACGTCTCATATAGCCTCGCTGCTGAAAGGGACGATAAACTCAAAATCACATCACACATCTTTGTTTTCGCCTTTGTTTTAGCTCATAAATGTCTCTGTTCATAAGCTCATTAGTGGTTAGCGTACGCGCCTTTGGCGTGGAAGACCCGGCTTCGATTCCCGGCGAGAGCTCACGTGGTTCGGAGTCCACGTTAATCAGTAGGCCGACGTATCATATAGCTTCGTTGCTGAACGAGACGTTAAACTCAAACTCAATGTCTTTATTCATAAATGTCTTTGTGTATGGTTTTTCATATACGTGGCATGGACATTAAATTTTGATTTCTACGCCATATGTATCTAATTATTATACATACACACCTATAGAACGAACACAACAAACTTGGAATATCTACATTGTTTGCGTATGGAAAATAATCACGCTCTACTGTACAGGACAGCCGTGGACACATACACATGGCAATCAACGTTTTAAGAAATGTATAATAATAAGAATTATTATTATTATTATTAATAATAATAATAATAATAATAATAATAATAATAATAATAATAATAATAATAATAAACAGAAAACGATAGATCACTTACATAATTTATAAATATAAGTTAACATTTAATAAGCATATAACTGCAATCGAATTAAGTTGTTTCTCTCTCTCCCTGAACGCTACAGCCCTTATTGTTCTAAGGCGTAGAAGAGAACTTGTGGCACCCAGGATTTGGGGCGGTGTGTGGTCACAACTTGGTATCCCTTTGTTGTTAGTCCTAGCTTTCTAGACGGATGCAGTTATTACCGGTAGAATATACAAGCAAATAGACTTTTGTATTACTATTAAAGTAAATAATTACACTCATTCCTTCAATGTGATACTTGTGGTTGCTTAACCGTATACAGACAGCTGATCCATGGAAAAATCGTTAATAATAATAATAATAATAATAATAATAATAATAATAATAATAATAATAATAATAATAATAATAATAATAATAATAAATAACAGGAACTCGACAAATATTCTTGCAAATAATAGGAAAAAGTTTGCGTCACACTGTTCACTTTGTTGGACACACCAGTGTGGCGCGTTATACCGATTGTGGCACACTGGAATATAGGGTATGTTTTTTTTCTTTTTATTTTTTTTCCAACTATTCCAACTGCTTCAATTGAAATGGATCTATAATAATAAGAGAAAGAATTTAGTCTTCTTACCCTTCAATTTAGAAATAAGGTTCGCGAGAATTTCATAAAAGAATAATATACTCAGAATTGTATATAGTAGTTTGTTTTATTCGAAATTACATACTTCCTGCAACTGTTTTTTGATTGAAATGATTTGAAATGAAATTTTTAAGTTTTACGTCCCACGATTATGCCGGATAGGCTAAAGGAGACAGTGATGATAAGAAATGAATGAAATGGTGGAATGAAAAAAGTGGGATAAAACGGGAGAACCTCGAGAAAACCCACACACACAGTATTTGTCCAGCACAAGGTTCACTTGGCGCGAGCATAGATCGAACCAAGGACTCCATGCACCAAAGGTGAACGCTCTACTACTGAAACACCGTGGTCTCTGAAATTACTTATGGAACTACCGAGAACTATGCTGTAATATTTGAATGTGCTTCAAGTTTACAATAATTAGTTTAGTTAAATTCATTATTAACAATTAAATAATTGCATTCATTATTAACAGGTAAATGCTGCTGATGCAAAGACTTAAATCTAGCGATACCGCGAGCGTAAGTATTAAACAGAGGGATTTTAAAGGGCCCCCTGAGCTGGGGGCCCTGGGCTCCATTGGCTCCGCCCTTAATCCGCTAATGCCTATAGATTATAAATTAAAGGGGACGGGCCGGATCAGTTCTAAAAATTCCGGCCCGTGCAGACCTCTAGCTCCTGTGTATATGCTATCTGAAAATACAGTAGAGTTTCGCTTATCCGACATAAAACAGGCAGGCAGAACGCCGGATAATATGGATGTGTTAAGGAAAGACCTATAAAATGTCAAACTATGATATAATTTTACACATTACGCATCTAATTATCATCTTTGCAAGAAACAAATATAATGCATTGACTCAGTGACGTATCCAGCTTGAGGTCCTGGAAGCTGTCCCTTACCAAACCTCAAGCACTTTTTAATAAACCTACTTTTTCCCTTTTGAGTTTTTTTTTTTTTTTATTTATGTCAGATTACTTTGAGTCAGTGTCCAAACTGTGGACAATGCGTTGTTGTTATAATTCTAACAAGTAACACTTCCCAAGTGTAACACTCCGATTTTGATAAAATTTGGCAGTTAGATACTATACATAAAATAAACAAATAAGTGCTTTTTTATTTTTTTTTGCTGAAAAACGGTTTTAGGGGGCAAAAGCCCTTACCCAAAATTTGAAAGTTGACGCTCGAAAGGCAAAAACAAGTGGACCAAAGTGAACGAAATTGTGAACAGATATTGCGGACATAAAATTAGAGAATACGTGTTTTGTATTTTCCTGGAAAAAACGGTTAGGTGGGGCACAGATCCCTCCAAACCTTTGATCATGAAATATCAAAAGTGCTAATAACAGTATGTCAGAAGTGCCTAAATTTACATGAAGAATTGGAACAAAACTTTCTGTTAGGACAATAAGCAAAAAATAAACAAATTCGGCTTTTTTATTTCCTGCGAAAAAACGGTTTTAGAGGACAAAAGGTCCCCCGCATGAATTTTGAATTTTGACGCAAGAAAGGCAAGAAAAAATGTACCGAACTGAATGAAATTGTTCACAAATCTTGTAGAGGTAAGATGAGGAAATACGTGCTTCGTATTTTCCTGAAAAGAGAAAAAAAGCTTTTGAGTGGACCGAGGCATTGAGTGTTGGAAGGATTGGACCGAAGCGAATGAAATTGTCTGTAGATATTGGATATGAAAAATAAAGCCTCTCGTGTTTCACAAGTGTCTCCATCAGATTTCTTCAAATTTGGCAGATCAACATCAAGCACAAACAGTATAGCGTATTTTGTAGTATTTCACGAGGCAACTTTAACCCTTACAATGTTTTTCCGCATAAACAAAAACACGTGCCGATTAATTTCCTGTTTGCTGTTGATGTGCCAAAATTGATAGGGACATCTTTAAAACACGAAAGTCCTTATTTTACATACAGTCTATACAATATCTACACACAATTTCATTTGCTTCGGTCCACTCCTTCCTGCACTTTTACGGTAATATTAACTTTTTTTTTTGGAGGGGCTCTAGGCCCCAACACTGTTTTTTCATACAAATTAAAATGCATTTCATTTATTGTTTTGCAAATTGTCCCTATACGAAGTTTCGTTGCAATTCTCCATACTCTTTAGGAACTTCTGACGTATACATACTTATTTGCACTTTTGATATTTCCTAATCAACAGCTTAGAAGGTCCGTGCCCCACTCAATCGCTTTTTTTTTTTTTCAGGAAAATACGAAACACAATTACCTCAATTTACGTCTAGAATATCTGTGCACGATTTCAAAATTTTGGGTGGGGAATTCTGCCCCCTAAAACCAATTTTTCGCAGAAAATAAACCCGTTTTTTTTTTTTTTTTTTTTTTTTTTTGCGTATTGTCCCTACACAATGTGTCGTTCCAATTATTCATGTCCTTTAAGCACTTCTGACATACTGTTATTAGCACTTTTGATATTTCACGATCAAAGTTTTGGAGGGGTCTGTGTCCCACCGAAACGTTTTTTTTTTTTTTTTTTCAGGAAAATACGGAACCCATATTCCCTCATTTTTCGTCTACAATATCTGTGTACAATTTCATTCATTTCGGTTCACTTCTTCTTGCCTTTCGGGCGTCAACTTTCATCATTTTGGATGGGGGATTTTGTCCCCTAAAACAGGCATTCGTTTAGTTTTTGCGTATTGTCCATACACAAAGTGTCATCGGAATTCTTCGTCCTTTACACACATCAGACATATTGTTACTAGCACTTTTGATATTTCATGATCAAAGGTTTGGAGGGGTCTGCGTCCCACCTAACCTTTTTTTCCAGGAAAATACAAAACACATATTCCTTCATTTTACGTCTGCCATATCTGTGCACAATTTCGTACACTTTGGTCCACTTGTTTTTGTCTTTCGGGCGTCAACTTTCAAAATTTTGGGTGAGTGCTTTTGCCCCCGTAAAACAGTTTCTCCGCAGAAAATAAAAAACATGTATTCGTTTATTTTATGTGTAGTATCTGCCTGCAAATTTTATCAAAATCGGAGTGTTACACTTGGGAAGTGTTACTTGTAAGAATATACCGTAATGCCATTGATACCAGGTGGAATTAAAGAACACTTTTAAATGGGATTACAATTTCGTTTCCGGTCTGTTTATAACATTACTGTATTAGAACGATACACTCATTGCCATTTGCTATTTTTGTTATGTGATATACGTAGCAGACAGTTTTCCATACATGTCTCTAGAAAATATTTTTTGATTTCGTGTGAGTTAGAATTAAGTTTGACCGGTTCATAAATGACAAGTAAGAAACGTTTAAGAGAAATACAGAACTGTTGCATTATTATTATTATTATTATTATTATTATTATTATTATTATTATTATTATTATTATTATTATTATTATTATTATTATTATTATTGATATTTTTGAAACATTAGAATTACGTGCTTACGAGGATTCGTGTCGGGTCCCCTCCGAAAAGAAAAGCTGGATATGTGCCTGCACTGAATGATAGACGTATGAGTCAAGGTATAGACGAGCGTGCTAGGCGATCGAGTCCGGAGCATCAGAAACAGACTAAGACTACAACTTGCAGTTCTTCTTGCCGATTGATGCTGCTTTTTACCTGCTATGATATGTCGGATAATAATGTGAAATAAACGAAGGTCAAGACCATAGCGTATTGGTGTTTCATGCACCTAAACCTGTAAAATATTTGTGCCGAAAACATCTTTCACTCACTAGCTAAATTTGAGGGTATGATCACTCATCTTGCCTTATAAAGTATAGTCTTATAAAGAATATATATAGCATAATAAAAACCTTAAGACCAAATTCAATGATTTTCTATAGTTTTATTTTTTAATAACGGGAAACTTGTTTATTGCATCACGATAAATCATGTTTGATACTAAGATGTCTGTTTCTGACTATATATATTTTTCATACTTTATTGGAGACATTTTTTTTTTTTCAAGAAAAAAAGGATGATAAAGGAAGCTATACAACATCATAAACTGAAAGCAATCGATATTACTAATAGTACACTAATTCTAAATAAATACGTCATCAGAGGAAACAAAAAGTTATTTCCTAATTGTATTGTTTCAGTTTTATTAACATAAAAATTATACACTTTCTACAATGTTTTGTAAAGAAAAAAAATGAACAGGACCGCATGGGATTCGATCTGGTGTCAAAACAGTATAAGAATTACTAGCTCGTCACTCTACCCACTTGCCCACACAGATTTTCTTTTGTTGTCTATCTTTTTCTTAAGAAATAAATGCTCATGGCTATAGAGCATGTCACTTCCAAACTTAAGACAACAGTTTTTCTCCTTGTTTATATTTTCCGTATAACAGCTTGCCTACAGAAGCTAATTTATATTTGGCAGACAATTTACACCCTAGATTTAAGCCAATAAATGCAATATTTTGCTCCAATTTCCAGTTCCTTGATTCAGCAGTTCTCCTAGTAATCTTGTTATTCCCTCTGCAATCGTGCTGTGCTACTCCAAAAATTCCCTCGAAAACATTATTGCCAGTATACACAAAACCGAACATAATTTTGTTTTTTGCTTATATATTTATTATTTTATTATATTTTTTGGAAATATCTCCTTAGATGGATTGCTTTCTATTATCTCCACGTACTAATAACTGAATTTTACCAATAAACATATGGAAAATGGAATAATTGCGAAAAATTGTGAGTTACAGTATACGCGCAATATTTTTTGCGCATGGGAGTACATACAAAGCTCAAGCGACTGAGACATTTTCTCAGGTCAACATGTTCTCTCAAATTTTGAAGTATTGACTGTATCCTATCGTCAACTTTCATATACATGGCTTTTCCGTTCTTTTGAGTAATGCTCAGCATTTCCATTCTTCTGAAAACATGATTACATATAGAATCTTCCCTCAATAGTCTTCACAAGATTGGAAATGTGCAGGGGTTCTGGATAATATTTTGTTTAAGCATTTGTGTCAGTCTTCTACTGCTTTATTTGTTCGATTCCTGTGACTGCTACAATTCCAACTTTCCGGAGAAAAATTTCGATTTTCCAGCCATTGCTCCTAATCATTGAAGACTTCGACTCTTCGTCTAATCGGACAGCCTCCATGTTGATCAACAAACCATCAGAAATATACTCTACGGGTACTAGTGCCAGTGTTGGACACATCCGGACGTGACTGCGAATCTCTTTAATCTTGAGATTAGGGATGGCCACATTTTTTCGAAAAATACTTTTTCGAAAACTAAAAACGAAAAACGAAATTTTATTCGAAAAACGAAAATTTTTTCGAAAAACGAAAAATTTTTCGAAAAACGAAAAACGAAAAATTTATCGAAAAACGAAAAACGAAAAATTTTTCGAAAAACGAAAAACGAAAAATTTTTCGAAAAACGAAAAACGAAAAATTTTTCGAAAAACGAAAAACGAAAAATTTTTCGAAAAACGAAAAACGAAAATTTTTTCGAAAAACGAAAAATTTTTCGAAAAAACGAAAAACGAAAATTTTTTCGAAAAAGCGAAAAACGAAAAAACGAAAAATGAAATTTCCGAAAATCAAAAAACAGATTTTTCGAAAAAGGCCATCCCTACAATGACCCACTTATCACATACACTTGTTCTATGCAACGATCGTGAGTGTCAGAAGCTCAAACTGGAAACAGATATGAACTGAGTGGCTTTGAAAAGGGCATAATCATTGGATATCACATGTTTTCTTTTAATGTAAAGCTATCAGCCAAATTAAATCACCCAAAGTTAAAGTTATAGACAATTGGTGGCGTTATAGAAAATTGAACACGTACAGGTATTACTAGTGTCGTGAAACGGCCCGGCGTAAGAGTACAATGACTGGCTGCAATAGGAATAGTCTACTGCTGTGATGTAATGACTATAAACATAGACAGTGTACCAATGGAAGAACAAACTATGGAGTGATGGATCAACGTACGTACACGTGTTTCCAGTCAAAGGGGAGAGTTAACTGTAGCGCCAAGTCGTCAAACTCTTCTCAGTTGTTTGTGTTGTTATAACAGACATTCTATACTGATGATGTTATGGTGTGGAGTATGGTCTGAGCATGCTCCTTGTAGTCCCTGGTAGCACTTCCTGAACATTTTAGACAATTCAGCGCTTTACATGGGTTTTACTAAATGGACTAAAATTTCTATCAAGGTAGCAATGCTCCTTCCTATGGATCTGCCATTCTTATAATATTATATGGCCATAATTCTGCACAATAACTGAACTGGCTTGTTTCAAGTTTCGATTTTAACCTATCTGTTTCATGAACTGCGAAACGTCGTTTAAGGTGTCGTCTGAATCGACCCAAATTGCTGGCAGCACTGACTGTCACTTTGAGGAAGAAATGGGCGGTCTTAACGCTTGGTGTTAATCAGAAACTAGTGGAAAGCCTATAGAGGAGAGTGCAACAAGTGGAGGCCCGATGCTTTATAAGATAGCCTAAGTCGTCATAGTTATATTAAAAGTATGATTTCTTTTTTATCTATCCGCTTACTTTTCATTTGTAGCTGTATAAATACAAACACCTAGTGAATTAATTAATTATATCTTCGTTTGATTGTCAACTTATGTTTATAATCACAGAAATTACTTTGAAGTAGGGTAGCAATCAATCAAAAGATAGTACCTTTATTGTAGAAGTTTTGTGAAAATGAAAAAAAAAAACAATAATAATATTCCGTACATAATATATTTTTAATGAAGTCAGCATAATCAGCATAGGCGACCATGGAAGTTGGTAATTTAATCCAAATAAAAAAAGAAAATGGAGATTTAAGTCATAAATAATCCCTTTCTGAGCATTAATTTCCCTTCATCGAAGATGGTTGATTGCACAAGCATGCAATAGGCTAACGCTTTAGACAAACAAGATCAACCACTTCTCCGGTGAATGGAGATTAGTAAGAGTATTTCTGGCAAATATCAGAAACTTACCTGCAAAGCAAACTTCAGCTATCACCAACACTACAAGAAGTCGTGCAAACATTGTGATGAATGGTTTCTGGTAGTTTTCTTACTAAATGAAGAATGAGCTATTGTATATTGTGTTTAAATAGTTCTTCTATAATAGATACACGAAAATTGATAGTAAGCTTATAAGTATGATAAGATAACAGAAGGGATATTACAATATTCTAAAGAGACAGAGTATATATAACTTATAAATGGAGTGATCTTATCTTTCCATTCATTTTGGCTTACCAAGACATCTATCTAGACAGACATTATCAAACAATTTATTTTAAGAATCCCTTTGTATAGTACAGTTAATGTTTAATTGCAGGTGATGAAATTTGTAGGTCAGTAAAAAGCTTAATATTATATAATGGATTTTCAACCAGACAATTGCATAGATGTTATTTAATGAGTGTATAATACACACGATATAAGTAATAATTTATAACCAATTAATCACTATTAAGGAATGCATTATGGGGCTATAAAGTAACATGTGTTAATCCGTGTGACTTGCGCTGAACTTCTCTAAATAGTAGAGGGTTCTCCCAAACTACGGTTATCTCGAATATTTTTTGTATACGAAGACTACAGGTGAAAAAGGAGGCAAGTCAGTTTTTTTAATAATTTTACACAACTGCCCTATTTTCCACTGACTTACCTACTTCTTCGCCTATAGCAAACTCTTCAGCATTAAATTTCTTAGTGACTAACCTTCTTCTTACTGCCGGATTTAGTACATACAAACTACATCTTTCAGGCTGCGTTATTCTGCTGTTAACCCATTTTCGACCATTTCTTGACTTACCTCCTTTTCCCCCTGAGGTCTTCATATATTATATTGTTTAGCTTGATGCAGGCGCACACCCAGAAACTTTTGCTAGGAAGGATCCAAGTTTTGAGAGGGGGTCCAATACAACAAACTACTACATCTATGAAGTGTTAAACGGGTATTATTCTGCACTCGAAAAGACGATAAGTAATTGTAAAATACTACCACCTACATATATTTTTAAATATAGATCATTTTTATGATAGAAAGAGTACAGATGAAGTGTAAGATCAAATTTTCATGTTACATCAATTACCTTCCCGTTAACATGGTTTTATTGGGATTGTGTACAAATGTATGTTCAGTTAGGAACTTGTGGAGAGATCCGGACCCGGTGGATACTCCTGTTGGTGTGCTCTGGCTTGATGTGACCTATTCAGTGATTAATGTCTTATATCTGGAGTATATTTTAATTAGATAGCAATTGAAATTTAAGAGTAAATGGTAATTTTAGGCTATACCTCAGCAATCGTACTATCTATTGTCGTCTTGCTACTGTCATAGTAAAGAAATTGAAGAGGCCATATTTCAGTACTGGTTTAGTCTCAATAAGTAACATAATTATTGTACAGCATCATTTATTTTAGTTTTTTTTATTTTTTTTTAAAAAAACAGTATCATCTCATCCGAAGATAGGCGGGCCGCAGAAGCTAACACCTTGTCTGGAGCAAAAAGCACCAATTTATTTATATCGAAGCGAAGTCACAGGATAATTCGCTTCGCTCGATCTTCTGTCTTAGACTGAAATTTTAAGATTCTAAAATTTTAAAGTTTGATTATATTGTTCAGACATTCAGTTGTGTGATTGGCCCTTCCTTCTATGATTTGGCTGTAATGTGAATTGAGGGCTGCAATATTGGAAAATATTTTTTTCCTGAATGACTTTACATGTCGGAAGTGGTAATCGCAATGAATTATGTGTATTCCAGCAAAGGACGCAGTAGGGACTCCGTATTGACTTAACAGTATGAACTGTAAATAGGGTATACAGTGGTGGACATTTCATCAACAGTTCCGTATTTCTACTCTATTCGCACGTAACAGAACTTTAAATATTGTAACATAAAATGGGATGACAGTGCGCAAAAGAAGTTGCACTAACTGTATCCGTTATTAATGGTGCTATTATCTGATTACCAGCACTAATTACACTCACGTTACCCAAAATTAATTTAGAGAGGAAGACTCTGTCATGATCTTGCTGGTAGCAGTAAATGCGTGGTGATAATATACCGAAAGTGGGACCTTCGATCATCGGCTGGAAAAGTACGGAGAATGTTGGTTCACACCAAGTAGAAAGAGAGTGTGACGAAGATCTCAAAGGAATGGTTCTAAAGTAGAAAAGGAAACTGAAGACTAACAACACTGAAACATTCGTGTGAAACATAAAATCTTATTTATTATCTTTTAAAATTGATAAGCTAACTTTTAAGAAAGTAAGCATTTGAGGTAACATGATACCAAGTTCAACATCTCTGTGAATAAGTTTGTAAATTAAGTGGGTATTTGTATGTGTGTAAATATTTTTTTAATATTAATTTTCCTGTTTGGGGGAACCAATAAATAATTATGTCTACACGTTCAATGGATTCTAAATTCGATGTTCCTGTCTCTATCCAGCAATGACGAAACTAGGGATGGGGCAAAAGAGCCAAATTTTGTGTCCCGGGCGCCGGATTGGAAGGGCGCAAAATTGGGCAAATGTTTGAAGGAGCGTTTTGGTTTGGTTGGTCAGGGGGGCGCTAAGACGAGTTCTTGCCCAGGCTACAACTAGCGTATTTACGTCGCTGTCCAGCCAAGGTTACGTCCACAGTAAATAATCCACAAAGTTTTTTTTTACAGGAAGCAGCCAATAATTTCGTACTTGTTATCTACCTGTCATAGCTACGGCAGCATATGACACATTTCCTACGGGATAAGAGATGAGAAATTCTTGAACTCACAAATTAATAATTATGTTATGCAGGAGACAAATTAAGGGAGGGGTATAAATAATATTTTCTAAATCTGTCTACAGTATTGCCAGTCTTTCATTTGGTAATTTTTTTTCTCTCTCTTTCTCCTACACTCTTTCGCACGTACACTTCTTAGTGACTACTTCTTTTACATTGCGTTTAAAAAAACTCTCTTGCTTATTGACCTAATTAATGACCTCTTCAGGGCGATTTACAACTTTAACTCACCGTCAGAGTAAACTTCACATAATTTTTGGCCCCCAGCGAAGGGGCTTTCACACAAATTTTGGCGTTCAGCGTAGAGGTATTCACGCTACCCAGACATCTGACATTTCCACGCAAACTGAACTAAGTCGACTCCGCAAGTAAAACAAGATTTTCATCTTCGAAAGAATATTTAGTATGTATGGTGAAACTAGGAAATCACAATTCATTACGAACTGCTTGAGCGCAACCAATTAATGTGGAGCTCTATATTCAATGATTACACTGATTCAACAAAGCAGTTGAGGGAAAAAAAGACCAAATAGGCGAAATAGGGATCTTCTGTAACATTACAACATCCGTCTTTCCATCACCAATATGATCAAAGTCACGATTTAAGAACTCATTCCTCATACACTCCAGATTAGGAACGGTCACATTTTCATCTCTTTCGAACGCTATACTCAATATATCTTTCAATAATGGCGTAAAAAAATTGGGGGCTTGGTTGAACGAATTTCTTGCGTTAAGACAGAGAGATTTTTATTACCGGGGGATCAGAAAACTTATTCAACGATGAGAGGAAGTCGTAATCAGCAACGAAGAGTAAATAATTAGTTGATTTGTTGTAGTTTGTATAAAATAAATTTAAATAAGAAAACGCAAGAATTAATCCTTAACCCAATAAATTTAGTGTTACAAGCAGGTTCGGTAGTTTGGTATTTTACAGCCATAGTCTTAAGAAAATTCTGCACCCTTTCTCCTTGTCAGCCAAAAAAATGCGCCCTTCCTTATTTACTTGTATTCTGTATAGGCATAAACAATACTGCCACGTCCGCTTATATTTAGCCATCATGAACGAGGCGAGGTATACAGAACCAAATGCATGGATTATACTGTATTTGTAGCTAATAAGCAATAACATCTTCTAGCGCCAGTAGCACTAGCGAATCCAGAAGGATCGTTTGGGGGGAGGGGCGGTTCGCTTCCTAAAAGATAAACATAGCCTCAAGGTGACCAGAATTATAGTTTGCAAGAATCAGACGCATATGAATGCAGGGCTGGAGGGCAGGGGCGCCGGAACCGGGGGGCAAGGGGGCAGTTGCCCCTCCTGAAATTTTCAGAGGGGGCAAGATACTAGTTTTGCCCCCTCACTTTCAGACTAAAAACATCACACAATACCGATTATAAGAACTAAATTTTGCTTTTTATGGTAATGTGGGGAAAAAAATCTCTATTCCAGATTCATCTTTCTCTTTGAAACAAGGGAACGGGCGCTTTTTTGCCTCCATGTTAGACTGAAAGAGTTAGGAAAAAGAATTGAAAATTCTCTTTATTTCCATTGGTGTACATTCTCAAAACATTGTAAATTCTTTAAGTTGTTTAAGTAATCATTAGTCTGCAATATGAAACGAGTCGTCGAGCGAGATTTTAAAGTTTGAAAAATATAACAGTTTAAATGAGTAACAGGACATTTAGGGCCTACATACATTTTCCATAAAGTTAAATTAATGTTCTTACAAACATCATCAACATCATCTTACAAACAAACAGAGTGCATCAAGTTTTATAGTGAGGAGAAAAAATGTATGAGGTAGGATTAATAATTCAGAGCACATGATAAATGCGAACTACATTGTCGTTCCGTTCGTTTAAGATATGAGTGCAGAAACAGAACATGTTTCAGCTCTCCTTTCAGACCAAGTTCGTAAAGAAGAATAAGAAAGTCAGTCACTGCTTATAATAGCTAGTAGTCTTAGATATTTATCTCGCAGTGGTCAAGCAATCAGTGGACATTTGCATAGTACGGATAATTTGATGTCGCTCCTGGCTGAAAGAAAAGTGGATGTGCCTGTTCTCAATCAATGGATTAATCGACGGGATAACTGGCTTAGTGCTAATTGAAAGAATGCAATTTTAAAGATTATGGTACACGCAATAACACGCAATATAGAGAGACTTGGTAGCAGAAGTTAAAGAGTCTCCACTTTATGCAATCATAGCCGACTCCACGACTGATAGTTCAAAGAAAGAACAGTTGTCTCTGTGTGCGCGGTATTGACTCTGATTCATCAAACACAATAAAATATTTATAAGAATGATCACCCCACATTGCACAAACAGAATTCACGATCAAAGATATTCTAACGAAGCTTAACCTGAATGAGGAAAATATACGCGAATAGTGTCATGATGGTGCAGCTATTATGTCAGGACGAGTGAATGGTGTGCAGAAGATAATTTCGACTCAACATCCGAAAGCTGTATACATTCATTGCAATAATCATGCATTAGATCTTTCATTGCAGGAAGAAGCACGAAAATGCGAATCTTTGTGTGACGTACGGGCCATAGTGAAACACGTTTGAAACATCAACCTGAATTCTGCAAAACGATAGACAACATACGCCGACATTGTTCTTGAACCCTGTAAAACTATCACCGAAAGTAATCCTAAACATTTGCTACCTCTTTGTCCTACTCGCTGGTGTGTTAGGCGAAAATCTATAATCAGATTTCAATCTACTACAAACGAATTCAAATCACGTTGGAAAAGAATCATCAGTAATACAAGTGGTCCAAATGATGATCAAAAAGTAATTCTAAAAGGGTATTTGAAAAGAAAAGGACAAACAAAGAATGATATTTTTTCTGATAGACAGTATACGTGCTTTTGTGCCTTGCGGACAACTGGCGAAATTGCTTCAAAATTCTGAAGCTTCTGATTCTGGAGCTAAAAGAGCAGCAGCAATTCTATCTAGAGGATACTCTGAGAAACCTACGAACGGACATTGCATTTGAAAACATCTATAAGGAAGCAACGAAAAATGCAGACAGACTACACTTAAAATGGCTCACTTCATCAAGATCAAACAGAACACCAATTAGGTTGGGGCAGACTGATAATCCTTCTATAGCACCTACCCTAGAACCTGTATCAGATCTTCCAAAAATGTACTTCGAAATCATAGACTATTTGTTGAATGAAATGCAGCGTCGTTTCAATCAGCCAGGCCTCAAACAACTCATAAAACTCTAGAAGATACTTTGTGAAGGAGCTATATGTGCTGGTGGGCCTCTGTCAGGAGATTATTTGAAACAGAAATTGGGAGTTCACGCTTCGGATTTTAACCTGGATAGATTATGAGATCAGCTCAGGCTGTTTCCACATACTTTGATGGCGACTGAGTCGCTGACGACCACCAGAATATTAAAAACTATTAGTGCTGAAACCCCAACTGTTCGCAGCCTTCTCGACCAAGCTGTTCGTCTAGGGACTTTCGTTCTCACTATGCCAGCATCTTGAGCATTTGCGAAAGATCATTCAGCTATTTGCGTCGTCTAAAGACATATTTAAGGACCTCCATGACGCAGGAAAGATTGGCTTATCTGCTGTTGTTGCATATGTATAGCGACCAGACTTAGATTTAAACACAATTAAAGAGAATTCATGTCAAAGACAAGCGAAGTAAAAGATACTTTTGGTCAATTTTGAAAAGAAATAAATGTAGAATTACATAAGTGAAAATGTTATGCGTTATACAGAGATCGTTCAGCCAACGTTTCGCCGATTTCGTTTCTTCCCCCTCCCGGGCAGAATAGACTCACCCAACCTGCCTCATGGCGTCCTGTAGTGTTGTGCAGTGGCTTCCTGGAAACAGAGTTATTTTTTGCGCGGACGACAATAACGCACAAAACAGGACCATTGTTGTGAGTGTTGTGTTAAGTTTGTTTCCAAGTGTGTGGGTTTCCGCTCTGTGACCAAAATGCCGCCCAAACTAAGCCGGTTTTGGGGAAGGTTATGTTGCGGCTCTTTATGACGCCCACTTTAGTGTTTCTGTCATTAGAAAACAGTGCAAGAAGAATGTTTGCAACATCAGTTTAAGTGGAATAAAAAATGTTATCAAAAAGTACAAGGGCAACGAAGCTCCACCATTTGGATTACCAACGAAGTTGCCTAGGAAGCGGGAATGCACCAAGGCCACCTCCACCATGCAGAGGAAACTTCGCAAAATGGCAATGCAAGAAAATCCGCCAACACAAAAGTGTATGGCTAATCGTCTTGACGTGTCTTTGGGGACTGTGAGCCGGACGTTCACCAACTCAAGCTGGAAAAAGTCATGAAAGCTCGCGGCCATCTTCTCATGGATGCCCACCAAAAGGAACGAAAGTGTAACGCTCGGAAGCTGTACGAACGGCATCTGGCAAAACAAAGGTGGATGTACGTCGTAACGCTCGATAAAGCATGGATTTACCTTTCTGACTGCGGCAAACCGAGAGCCATCATGTACCGAGAGAAAGACACCAAGAACTTCAGAAGGTGGGTCCGTGTCTTTAAAGAATCCTTTCCAAAAGGGTTCATGGTCGCTACTGGCTGCTGTTACCGAGGTAAACTGAAGATTCGTAGGGTGGCGAAGAACTGCAAAATAAATTTGTAGTAATTTCAGGAACAGATCATTCGGCCGATCTGCGAGCATGAGATTCCAACAATGTACGGAAATGACGGCAATCTGGTGCGCATTCACATGGACAAGGCCTCATCACATACCTCAAATTGTCCCTCGCATTCTACAGGGAGATGGAGGAGGCAAGTAGTATACAGGTGATACCTTTCAATGACGTACATGTTAAATTTCCAGATGTAAGTCCTAAGGACTATTGTGGATTTGGATTGCTGAAGCGGGCTTTGGGAAAACGGCGTGTGACAACTGTGGAAGGACTTTGGAAAGCTGTGCAAAGGAACAAGATTTCCTTCCAGTTCTTCAAAGAAGCCTATTACATTGGAAATTATAGTGTCGGGCTATTGTTAGGAACCAAGGGAAACAGATCGAGCACTTACGGACCTGGAGCCATGGATTCTTCTAAATTTTTAGGTAAGTCGAAATTTGCCAAATGTAGACTGAACAACCTCTGTATAACCAATTATTTAAATTACAAAATAGCACTTCAAATTTAACATAAACTTGAATTATTCCTTATTGATTGTGTCGTACTTTATTAGTGTGAAGTGAAGTGAATATAATGAGATTTGAAAGAGAGGTGAATGTAATAACAAACTTGATATACTGAAGTAAGTAAAAAATACAAGTAACTCTGGATAATTAGTGTAATTGAATTTTCTATATAAATTTTATGAAGTCTTTAGTGAAAATTCCATTTTCCCATTTCTGGCACGAAGTCAAGTAGGTAGAAAAAATATTTTCTTATTTTTTACTTGATTATGTAGCCTGTTTTATGATTTTCAAGTTACTATCTACTACAAAATGCTACAAAGTTTGTAGTTCTAAATAGCAATATCTAATATTACAGTGTAGTGCAACACTAGAACTGGAATTTTAAAAATATAATTTTAATTTCCTCGTTTCCAAGTGATTTAAGTAGCTTTAAGATTCTTTAATAGTGGCCGTGTGACCACGTCCAATAAAGTTAAAAATATGTACCAGTATATAAAATGGTAAAAATTGTACTTACAAATAGTCATTGTGAGCAGTACAAACTTTACAATTTTATATGTTTTTAATTCTGATTTCAGTGGTTGAAAATTTCTGCACCAGACCAAAATCCAGCACAAAACTGACACGGAATTAATTAATCTAAAGATGGAAACTAAGATGCCTCTCATAGATGGAAATTTCACTCTCACGAAACTGTTTACAGCTTCATTATATTATTATTATTATTATTATTATTATTATTATTATTATTATTATTATTATTTATTTATTTATTTATTTATTTATTATTATTATTATTATTATTATTATTATTATTATTATTATTATTATTATTATTATTATTATTATTATTATTATTATTATTATTATTATTATTAACCAATCAAATCAAATTATTGTTACATTACAAACATATATTCGTATTATCTTACCTACGTTACATTCCTGTGTCTATTTTCAAGACAGCAGTTTGCCCCCCCCCCCCAGCTGAAAAATACTTCCGACGCCCCTGCTGGAGGGAGTGTAAACCTGATTTCGAGATTCCATTTTGGGACCATATATATGTAATGAAAGAGTATTCTTTCTGTAGATATAAATTAAATACGCACTTTCGTTTCGGAGGCGTGATGGTGTCATGTCATGATTCACTAGTCACCGCAATATACTGTATCACATGCGCTGTCTTACATAGTACTTGCACAAAAGAAAATACTGTGTTGACGATTACATTCATTTTAACGAAAGGGTGTACAATTTGCTCCATCATTTATATTTTGAATTTGAGGAACAACAGTTGAAAAAAAAAATAACGACAGTCAGTCTACGCAAAAATAGATAACAAAGTATACATGCATAAAGAATAATACAAAGTGTTAACAAATAACAAAAGACATTATGATATTTCTATGTACAGTTCTTGGTAGATAAAAATAATACAATAATTAGAGGTAACTATGAATTGATGTTTAATAGTATATGGCAAACAGTGTTCCAAAGGGTCGAAATGTAGGGGAGCAAACTTTACATATTTCTTTCATTTCTATTTATATCAGGATATAATTCAGCAAATTGAAAATTGAAAAGAAAAAATGTAATATTCAAACTGAACTCCAAGTATGTTTTAGTGTTTCCGTGCTTATCCCCGTGGTAGTGATTTCCCGAAAATGAATTTCGTGGCTTTTCTCCGAAATAAGAATGTATAAAGAATGTTGCCTTAAAAGAACTGGCCTGCTCACTTAAGGGCACATATCAAGTACAGGAGAATAAAATGGATACACTTCCTAATACATAATACTAATCCTCACTGCATTTAAACCTTGTACTGTACTACTAACAGTACCCCAGAGCGACGGTTTAAACAACAGCAGTAACACATAAAGAAATGAATTGTGAATACATATCCTATATAAATATAATATATTAAAGTACTCCTTAACCATATAAATCACTACGAAGGTAAATGCACAGTTTATTCAATAAAATACTGCAAATAATGTAATAACAAAAATATCAATACTAAACTAAACTCAACAGAAATTTTATCAGATCTAGCACGAAATGTGTATAAATTTTACATGAAATAAAATATCAATTAAAATTATATAGAATCACAATATAAGCCATATTGTATAAATAGTTAAAAAAAACTCAAAAATTAGCAAATCCTAGAACAAAATGAACAAAAGAAGATCAGAAATGTAAAACCAAAGTGATGTTTCCGTTCATTACTGCACACTAACTATATTTCCTAAAACATACCGACTGGCGATATTATTTGACAATATCAGATATTTGAGAAAAGTGAAAATTAAAATTTATTTTTGAAAAATTCTCACCTCTAAACGAAATTACCAATGGAGAATAAAGTACGAATAACTTGTTTTTCTCTCATCTCAGATATAACATGGATCCCGTTTGGTCTAATGGTTAACACGCTTACATTTGGAGCGCGTGGTCCCGGGTTCGATTCCTGATGGGAGTACACTTGAACGAAAAATGTGGTTCGGATTCCATTATAATCAGTAGGTCCATGCAGGGGCGTCATTTCAGACTTCGCTTGGGTGGGGCAAGAGCACCACCGACGTAAGGGTTTCTCGTTTTGTACTAGTATATTAGTAGACAATCGACTGAAGTATATATATTCCTCAAACTCTTGGGGGGCAATTGCCCCCTCCTGCCCACCCTAAATGACGCCCCTGACCCGAACCTCTCCGCGTCTAATGCTCATCTTATCATTGAGACCGACGAGCAATTTAGGAACAATTCTGTAATACTTTTGGAGATGTCCTTCAAAGTCTTACCCAGGTAAGTCCAGGCCTACAGGAAATACTCATTGGTAGGGCAACGGAGGACAGAACCACGAACCACGACCAGGCGATTACAAATAAATGGCAGCCCGAACAGCGACACGACTTGGCGATTATAAGTACATGAATAAATAAACGGTCTATTCCAGAAAAATGTAAATTATGAATTGTTATTGACAACGAACGGCATATATTTTAACCCCATAAAAATATTGTATTGTTAATTTTCTCAAAAACTACGCATGTGAATTTGTGCTCATGCATGTACGAGTATGATACAAAAAGTAATGTCTGTAAAGTAATACCTTTATTTGTGTTTGTCAGATAGCACCGACAGATGTATCAGTGCAAAGTTTGCAATGTCACCTACAAATGGTGGCATCATTTTCCATCATAGTCCCATTACGGGCAACACACTTGCGCCAACGCCAAACAAGGTTTTTAATGCTGTCGGCGAAGAATTGTTGAGGCTGCTGGGGACACCACAGCCGAACTTCTGCTTCCACCTCCGCGTCACAACTGTAGCGTTAATCCTTAATCCTTAAATTTGGTTAAGAGCCAAAAGTCGCATGGTGCAAGATCTGGACTAGCAGAATGATGCAGAATATCAACAACACTTTGCCAGCAGCAGATGGGATAAGTTAATTTTTGGAAGAGAAGGGAACGTGTGGCGGTACTCCATCCACTAACGCTTCGTTTCGGGATCGTAGTGGTATATCCACGATTCGTCGCCGGCGATGAAAGTTCCTCGGCCCACAACCTTCCACAGTCAGAAATTCAATGACAGCCCGCTGTTTTAATCGGACGTCACGACTGGATGCCATGGAATGCTCCATTACTCTGGAACGAGAAGAGACAGGAAGATGAAACTTGGAACATTCTATAGTTTAAACATCAGTGCTGGCCAAGTAGTGGGCATGGAGGCATTAATTGAATCACACACGTAACTTTCTTGAACCTAAGTTGGCCTATCGATTTATACGTGTCTTTCTTTGAACAATATTATGATATATCTATATCTATCTACGAGGGCCATCTGGAAAGTGGTACCCGTTTGCGCCGCATGAAGGAGAATCTTTCCTGAATCGCATCATTACAGGGGACGAAACATGGGTTTGTTATGCATCACCTGAGAGTAAACAACAGTCCATGGAGTGGCATCACGCTCATTCACCAACCAAATCAAAAAAAAATCAAGACAGTTCCGTCCCCCAGGAAACTCATGGCAACCATATTCTGGGATCGACGAAGTGTACTGCTCATTGATTTTATGGCCCGTGGAGACACAATTAATGCTAATGCGTATTGTGAAACATTAAAGAAATTACGGCGGACGATACAAAATGGAATGCGAGGTCTGTTGTCTACTGGCGTCATGCTCCTTCATGACAATGCCAGACCCCATGCAGCTGCGAAAACACAACTTCTGCAGCAATTCCAGTGGGAAACCTTCGACCATCCACCGTATAGCCCGGACCTGGCCCCTTCGGATTTTCATCTCTTTACGAAGCTTAAAGACTGGCGGGAAAAAGATTTGACAGCGATGAAGAACTTAAACGAGGCGTCACTACGTATCTCAATACGCTGGCGGCGGAAGACTATGACGCTGGAATACAAAAACTCGACACACGGTATGACAACTGCCTCAATTTGCTTGGTTATTATGTGGACAAGTAGTGTAAAGTATGCTCTTTCCAATAAAAATGTGTATATTTGTTAATATGTACTACTGTGTCTTTATTGCACAAACGGATACCACTTTCCGGATGGCCCTCGTATCTCTCTCTCTCTCTCTCTATATATATATATATATAAGAGTGTTAATTATAATTTTAGTGTATATCTCACAAGGGCGCCCATCAGGGGGGCAAGGTGGGGCGCTCGCCCACTTTAGAAAATAATTGTGTTCGGAAGATCGAAAACCCAATAGATATTTTAGAGTAGTTACCACAAAATTTGAGACAACATTTGAAATGTCGCTTATACTTGCCCCCCCCCTTGGAAACCACAATATGGGCGCCCTTGATATCTCATTAGCCACCCCGTTTTGGAATATTTTGCAAGGATCAATTTTATCTTAATAAATGGTATGGTTATCATTATGAGTGTCCCAAACTTCACGTAGGGAATCATTTTTATAGAAAACACAGGTCTATAATAGAAAATCGTATTTTTTAAAAAAAATGATTCATAAGTAGACAGTAACGGTATAGGGTTATGTATAGAGTGGCATATTGGGTAAATTGCTTCCACGGTGTTGCGAGCACATACATATTCTTTTGTTGAATATTTTCATGACCATTTGTCATAAATGTGGCTGAATTTTGTTGATACAGCACTCAATTTCCTTCTTCAAGGCTGGATTGGTCGTAGGTTTATTGGCATAAACCTTAGACTTCAAAGAAAAAAATAACGTCATTATATCGCATGATCTCATTTAGCACGGTAATGCTCTCCCTCACACTAGTACAATGGCAACTGAGAAAATTCAACGTTCTGGTTTCACTGTCATATCTTATCCTACATACAATTCAGAGCTAGTTCCATCAGATTTCTATTATTTTCGGAAGTTCAGAAACATCTGAAAGGACTTCATTTTGATTCTAATGATGAAGTGAAGCATGAAGTCGGGGTGTAGTTTTGTTATTAAGATGAATATTTTTACAACGACACGATTATGAAACTGATCATACGTTTGCAAAAAGGTGTTGATTGCCATAGCAATTATGTCGAAAAATAACTATTGTGCTCTGCATATTAAACTTCTACTAGTGTACATGCGTTTGTTTTACATCTAAATTTCAGTCGTTTTACATAAAAGAAAAACAATAGGACTCATCACTTTCCAGCATTGCCTGGAATTGATACAAATTTATAAAACAAAATCACACCCGATCCTAAGTAGCCAACTTAAAGCTTCCATGACACATGACATTTAAAAGTGATTTACAGTATGATATACCTATGTTTGTTAATTTCAGTTAGAGAAGGAGGATAATGGCTATAGATATGCATAAGTTATGTAAGAGCGAGACTGAGATATTCAACCTCCCGTAGACATTTGGAATTACCAATGTATTCGTCACCTTTACATAGAGGCGTCCACTGTCATGGATCATTTACATCAGAGTAGCGCACGCGCTGTAGGGATTGCATTGACCAACATAAATATGCGCACTTGATTCCAATCGCTGCAGAAGCAAAATATCATGGCGAAAGAACAAAATTGCATCTACAATGCACGTACCAGATACTGTGCGAGAATCTAACAGTCCGGACCTACAAAAGCCGCAAATTGGTCTAAATCCTAATTCCAACCCCACCATGGCCGGTTTCAAATCCGTGCTGAGAAAGGGGGAGGGGTTGTTTCTGGGTATATGCATTAGTGTCTGTAGTGTTGATGGGGGTATAGGACTCAAGAAGTGCAAGGAAACAATTTACTCTCGTATGTCCAGGTGTAATGCTTCCCATCTATGGACTGATCGTTAAGACTGGAGAACGATATGTTGGGGAACAAAGGTTTCGACCAGATATACGTATAAATAGCGACTAATCAGTGGGTTGGATCTGAGAGGACATGAGTGGCAAAGACCTCGTCACAGTCTCATCGAAATAGATAATGTCAACTGCCATCCATACTGGCGGAGGTGGAGGCTCACATTCTATCTCCGAATTGGGCAACTAGGTTATGCCCTTGGGTTCGAAGATGAAACTACGTAGTACTCCAACACGTATGAAAGAGGGATTGTTGGCGTGTCTAGGTGGAGAATCCAACGCACTACAGAGAGGATGGTGTGATAAGTCCTCAATTAGCGATTTGCGTGTGTTTTTGGGTTCGGAATGGAATACCAGTATCCTAACGTATTCTCTTACTTCAATAGTACTACGAGGGAGGATCAAATGAAAACACTAAAAATGCAATCAAATGCCGTAAAGTTGGACGATTGCTTCGATACGTGGCAGTAATACGCCTTAAGTTGCACGTAATGACTGACAGTTGGGAAAGTGTTGATGGAAGAACGACGAAAGCGGCAGTGTCCGTATCAAGATGGCCGCCCCACTGTCCACATGTACCGCGGTAGAACAGCATTCGGTAATCTTGTTTTTGAGTAATGATGGTGTGAAACCAATTGAAATTGATCGCAAGATGGCAACAAAGTATTGCGATTTGTGTTTGTCTGCAGCAAGTATACGAGTAGTGTAGGAAGTTTAAAAGTGGCATAATATCTATGGAGGATTCTACTCGACCGGGACAGGCTCACGGCGTAGTAACCGATGAAAACATTGCTTTAGCGGTACAGCTTTTAAAGGAAAACAAACATTTTTCTGAAAGAAATCGCCACAATCAGCTCAACAAAATGTGCATAATGTTCTGCATTTCAATATGGTGTCTGCAAGATAGGTCCCTCTTCAGTTGACTGCTGAACTGAAAGATCTTCGCGTCGATGCCTGTGAAGAACTTTTGCGTCGTTTCAACGTCCAGGGTGATGCACTTCTCGACAGGATTGTTACAGGTGATGAAATCTGAGTTCACTATCAACAATCAGAAAACAGAAAAGCGAGCAAAGAGTGGTGGCATAGCTCTTCACCGAAACTAAATAATAATATTTCTGCACTTAACCATCAGCAGGAAAGGTTATGCTCACTCTCTTCTGGGATGCAAAAGGAGTAATTTTGGAAGATACATGGAAAAATGAGTGACGGTAACCCGTGCCTCGTGTTCAAACCTGCTGAAAAATCAACTTTGCCCTGCAACCAGGTGTAAACGAGGCAGACTTCTGTCCTCAGCTTACTACATGACAACATCCGACCACATATTGTCCGTTTTACTGTTTAGACTATAGATGAAATTAAATTTGAGTGTTTTATCCACCCTATTCACCAGACCTTGCCCCAAGTGACTTTTATGTGTTCGGGCCACTCAAAGAAGCGATCGGAGGCAAGCATTTCAATAGTGATAAAGAGGTAAAAAAAAATATATGATGCGTGAGTGTCTAAAATCTCGACCAAAATAATAATTCCAACGTGATATCCATGCTTCCGAAGCGGTGAAATTCTTGTATTCAGCGTCAAAGGGACTACGTTCAAAAATAAGAGGTAAGCTTGCCTTTTCATTGTTATATTCTAAAATGTATTGCACTTTTAAGGTCTTCATTTGATCCTCCCTCGTAGTAAGAGAGGTAGTGGAATCAATCCTTCGTCCCAGAATTTTAAGTGTTTACTGGGTGCAGTATCCACAACTTCACCAGGGGAGCCGACGTTTCCAAGTGGTCATTGTCTTTAAAGTGAGACGGTCTACATCACCCATTGGATCTAGTAATGTAGGTGCACCTTTACCGTAATTAGAAGAAGTTACGAATATTACTTGAGTTGATTTTGGGATTAACGTCCCTTTCAGCAGCGAGGCTATATGAGACGGGACCTACTGATTAACGTAGAATCCGAACCACATGAGCTCCCGCCGGGAATTGAACCCGAGTGCCCACGCAAAATTCACGTACGCTTACTGCTTAGCCACGAAGGAGCTTACGAATTACTTGAACGGCCCTGGGAAAGTTTGATGGCCATCCCAAATGGTGATCTACAAATACCATTTGGTTCGGAAGTATCTTAGTTACAACGCGTTGCCATTGAACGATAGAGGTAGATAGAGCCAGGAATGAACAAAACCCCTTCCATAGGCATGCCTGAACTCCCGAATTGGATTGGACTCTGCTGGGCTGTGGTCAAATCGTAGGATGCGGTAGCTAGTGGGTTCACCGGCGGAAGGTGAGTTTGCCTTACAATAGGTGTTATGCTTACAGAGCATGGAAGAACTTGACTCGGTAGCACGATTGCCTCGACTAATAGAATAATTGGTAAGCACTCAGGACTTGGGTTTGGCCACACAGTGGGCTATTCCATTGCCTGTGATTTCCGGGTTACACGTTTAAAATGAACCAAGGTCAAGGAACAGACCTTGAAGATGCACATCATGCATGAGGACAATTGAGTCCAAATACAGATAAACTATGGACTGGATTTTTGAAAAGTGCCAGTCTATAGAATGACCATGACACATTATGCGAAATACATAGTAGTAAAACATTCTTCTCTATCTTCCTGACTCCATAGATACGCTGGAAGAGAGTTGTAAGAGCACATCTTGGTTCAGAGATAACCACGGACAAATAGATCTTTACCATTAAGGAGTTCTTGATTACCCAAAATGACTCCGTGTATACCCTACATTGTCCTATGAAGACACTATGATCATTCTCATAGTGTATCCCGCTACGGAGAGATGTGGTAAGAAGTCTCATTTTATGGAATCAGAATGCTCCACTTCTGCGAAACTGGAGTGAAAATACGAGTTGTGAGCTACCAGTTTGACCCCTTGTTGAACTTCTCAGTCCTACTCTCTTAGTCAATATCGACTGAGTCTTCGGCATTAATTACTGGCCTACGAAACTGTGAGACTGCAATCTTCGGATTTTTTAATAATCTGTCGCTTATGCACCTGACAATGTGCAATACATCTCTGTGTAAACACACTCATACTCGCGCATAGCACCTACCGATATGTACAAATAGTCGACAAACATAAATTCTTATTTACGTAAGAAGTTTCTGATATTAATAAAATTTACATCTGCAGTAAATAGTAGTATTAAACTTCTAAATTCTATTTTGAGAGGCATCTAGAGACTGAGGCATGAACTATGTGCTATTTTCGTATTTTCTATTTTCTATTTTCGTATTTTTTTTCGAAACTACGTATGGTTCCGACTTAAGTAACTTTCTACTTGCGCAAAGTCATGAAGCCTAGTGACGGAAGTTTAGAACTATTGGTTTATCAAAACGTTTGTCTGTTATTTCCATTTTAAGCCAATTCTAATGCTTATACATTGTTCATGCTATAAACAAAGGTTGGGAACTGTTGTTCTACTATGACCATGCAAGTTTATATGGCCCTTGTCTATCGTTTCAAAAGCATTATAAATAATAAATCAATATTAGCAACGGTTTTCTTTAATATTGTTTCAGACCAAAAATTGTGACAAATTTATCGCAGATGTTTCATTTAAGATGGTATGAGATCGGCAGTAACGATTGATTTTCTTTCTTCCCTTTTTCCTTTCTTTCTTTTTCTTTCTCTCTTTCTTTCTTTCTTTCTTTCCTCATTCTTCAGGTGAAAAATATTCTAAATATTACTAATAGAATAACTCGCTCCAATACTTCTCCAAATATTCTTCAAAGATATAATGAACGTTCCAGAAAACTTTTATCCAGTTATCAACTCTCCATAACTATATCAGATTCTTCTCGCCTTATTTGTCCTCTGCTGTAAATAAGTATTACTTCGAAATAGCATTTTTTTTTTCAAACAAAAGCTCCCTTTCTTCACTACTACTCCATATGGGCAGTCACATGCGTATCACAAAATATCCTTCATACATTAAACCATCAATACATTAAATAATTAGAAACAACGTTTCTTCACAAGCAAGCAGAGTACTATAAAACAGACTACAACGAAAACATACAATATATATAACATTTACACATGTGGTAGACCATACATATTCATGAAGAAATTTGAACCATTTCATCGTAACTAGATTCAATTGCTTTTTATAATTTCAAACAGAAGAAACTGATGTCCCACTTCTTCGTAGTTAGAAACTTCTCTTGTTCATCATCCTGTATCGTTTTCTTTTCCTTTTATGATTAAATATCTTCAATACATATCAAAATGTTTTCATTATTTTTCTTTTTTTCTTAAAGAAAATTTGTGCCAAGGCACGGAAGCTACAACTAAAAATTTTCTTTTGTTTGGTTTTCCAAAAGAGTAAAGTGCGTTAAAGCATCTAGTAACAATCAGGGTTTTTTAAAGGAAACATCAAACAGTGACAGCACAAAGGTGTAAAAAGCTGAAGTTCAACCCTGTTGCAAGGGCTTCAGTAGTTGTTTGAAGAGACTCTTAATGTTCATCGATTTCCTGTGAAGCAACACAGTAGGCGCCGCCACCACGATCTTTTCTTTCTTGGATGTTCAGAAGTTTCAGGAAAGGAATTGCGTATCACTGCATCAATTTCTGATTCTGGGATGTCATCTAACCACTGTTTCTCAGGAGAGGAATTGAATATGATTCCATCGAGCTCTGATTCTGGGATGTCACTTAGCGTATCATTGTCTGAGACATCGCTTTTATCATCATCTGAAGCTATTGTTGTAACTGAATTGCTGCAGTGTATTAGATGCTCAGGCATGTTGTTGACAAAATCGAGTTCTTCACCGCCGCATAGTAACATGGCCCGATCGCTCTCGTTATCTTCAGTTGCATTTGGATCGCAGCAAGCATCTTCTGGAACATACTCAATGGAAGGCTCCTGATGAAGTACAAAGGATCGTAAATCAGTGCGGATACTGACATATGGTAACATGCATTTTACACACATGTCATTAACACAGAACCATGTAATTGAGTAAGCACGCAAGGTGTATATAAAAACACGAGTAACCACCTCTTCATCATACTTATAAGTATATATTATATTTCCATTCGCATCCTTAGATTGGTACTCAGTGCAGCGCCGGTCACAGTTGATGGTATTCCTAGGGTTATCGATGAACGGAAATCTAATTTGCTTAGAGTAGAGAGCAATAAAGGAAGTCTTAAAGTAGTCAGCCATCATAAAATTCAGAGCGTTTCTCTCATACGTATAACTAGATTGCCTATTGTCACCGCACTAAATTTTCCAGCTCTTAGTAACTACAACAGTGGACACAATAATCGAAAATCTAGTTTTACCAAAAATGACTTACGATTAGGTATAATATAAACAAGAACAGAAAAAAATTAAAAATATTTATGTTCAATAATTTTTGGATACTGAAAACAGTTAAACGTAAAATTGTTGAAATGTACGTATAGAATATACATTTATGTGTGAATATTCTTTCGGAAAGCAAGTTTTATATCTGTGCACATTTTCATTCACTTCGGATCACTTCCTTTTGGCCTTTCGGGCCTCAACTTTCAAAATTTTGGATGGAGGCTTTTGCCCCCTAAAACGTTTTTCCGCAGAAAATATAAAAGCTGTATTTGTTTATTTTTTGCTTCTTGTCCCTACACAAAGTTTCGTTGCAATTTTTCATGTTCTTTACACACATCTGACACACTGTTATTAGCATTTTTGATATTTCATGATCAAAGGTTTGGAGGAGTCTGTGCCCCACCTAACCGTTTTTTCCAGGAAAATACGAAACCCGTATTCCCTCATTTTATGTATACAATATCTGAACGCAATTTCATTTACTTCGGTTGACTTCTTGCCTTTCGGGCATCAACTTTCAAAACTTTGGGTGGGGTCTTTTGCCGCCTAAAACCGTTTTTCCGCTGCAAATAAAAAAACAGTTTTCTTTTATTTTTTGTGTATTGTCAATACACAAAGTTTCGTTGCAATTCTTCATGTACTTTACACACATCTGACACTGTTACTAGCACTTTTGATATTTCATGATCAAAGCTTTGGAGGGGTCCGTGCCCTACCTAACCGTTTTTTCCAGGAAAATACGAAACACGTATTCCCTCGTTTTACGTCTACAATATCTGTGCACAATTTCTTTCACTTCGGTCCACTTGTATTTGCCTTTCAGGCGTCAACTTTCAAAATTTTGGGTGGGGGCTTTTGCCCCCTGAAATCGTTTTTCCGCATTAAATAAAAAAAAACACGTATTCGTGTATTTTATGTGTAGTATCTACCTGCCAAATTTATCAAAATCGGAGTGTTACACTTGGGAAGTGTTACTTAGCTTTTTATTAGTGCTGTCGAATTTTTGAGACATTTGCGGTTTTCGTTTTTTTGAGAAAACCGTTGCCGTTTTCAAAACCGAAACCGTAAAAGTAGTTTTCGAAACCGAAACCATAAATGCGGTTTTCAAAACCGAAACCGCAAATGTGGTCTTCAAAACCGAAACAGCAAAAGCGGTTTTCGAAACCGAAACAGCAAAAGTGGATTTCCAAACGAAAACCGCAAAAGCTCTTTTCGAAAGTGAAAGCCGCCAGAAACCGTGTTTGCGTTTTTATAAGTGAAACCATGTTTGTCCTTTTCAAAGCAGAAACAATATTTACTGTTTTAATTACACCTTTTAAGAATTATGAAAGCATCTATCAATCGAGACAATTGTATTGATTTATATGTGTGTTTTAGCTTTCTTTTTATTTGCTCCAAGACTATTATGGTAATATCTGCAGCACTGTGCGAAAGGGATAGTTCGATGGTTGTACAGGTTACAACTAAATTAGGGTTGCCTTATTTTAAAATCGGAAAAGTGGGGGTTCTAAATTGTAAGTACTGATGTGAACTTTTGTGTTACAAATACTAAACTGGAATCCTTCGCACTTTTTTTTTTTTTTTTTTTTTAAGTTATTTCCTCGATGACACTTTTAATGTACTTTTCTGCTACAGACTGCTGCAAACTGGACCAAACATGATTTTTATATATTTTGTAAATTAGACCACGAGGAACACGAATCTGAAGAATGTTTAACATTTCGAATTTCAGAACTCGAGATATTTGAACATAAAATGACCATGGAAGCAAACTGGAAACCACCTGATTTTTATATATTTTGTAAAGTAGACCACGAGGAACACGAATCTGAAGCAATTTTGACATTCCGAACTTCGGAACTCGAGATATTCGAACATAAAGTCACCACTGAAGCAAAAACGATCCCATTTCATTTTTATATATTCTGTAAAATAGACCAAAATGAGCAATAATCTGAAGGCATTTTGACATTCCGACTTCCCGAACTCGAGATACTAGAACTTATATATTTTTTATATAGTATGTATAAAAGTAACGAAGAAAGTTCTGTCGCTTTTTGACCTATCACCTTAGAGCATCGATATGTTACCTAAGACGTACATGGAAGATCAAAAATAGTACCCATGAGTATCAACGACCTTCTGCCAACGTTTGGGATGGGCATGGATTCCTTCGCGGTAGAACTTGGTTTGCCGTGTAGCGAAGAAGGTATCAAGTGCATTTTCCAGCTCTACTACGGAGTTGAACTGGAGTCCTCTAAGGTAAGTGTCCAAAGAATGGAACAGATGATAATCGTACGGTGCAATGTCCGGGGAGTATGGCAGATGCAATAGTGTTTCCCATCCAACTCGTAGGATGGTGTCCCGGGTCATTCTAGCCATGTGGGGCTTAGCGTTATCTCTTAGCGATTGAACCTCTTAGCGATTGAGAAGTGCTGGCTCCAGGGTTTTGAGTTTTTCTTGAACACGGCTCCACTGCTGATAGTATACAGTTGTATTGATGTTCTGCTCTGACCAGCCGGTAGCACTTCCCGATGCACGATGTCGCGAGCAGTTCACCAAACATACAGGAGAACTTTCTGCTGCATTACTGGTTTCAGTTGTTTTGGAACCGGTTCATGGGATTTTAACCAATGATGACGACGCCGTGGAGCTTTGTACACGACCCACTTCTCATCACATGTCAACATCCTGTCCAGAAATGGCTCTTTCCTCAGACGAAACAGCAAAGAAACACAGGTATCTGCTCGCGTAGCCTTCTGGTCCGGAGTCAAATCATGTGGGACCCATAGACCCAAGTTGATGGAGGTGTTGCTGAATGGTTTCTCCACTCACATTGGATGTTAACCCCAGTTCCTCACATGTCTGACCACTGTTCGCCTCAATTGCTACCTGAAGATCTTCATTTTGTACATGTGTTGGCAGGGGTGTAGCCACGGGAGGCCCCATCGGAGCCAGGCCCCCCAAATGATCTCCTGCCCCCCCCAAATGACCATCTTTTAGAACATCATTGTAAGATCACCTCGCTTCAGTCATTTAAAATAAAGTTTATGTAGGTATATAATTAATAATTCATGGTAAAATAGTGTTAAAATACTATTTTACCATATCAATCTAATAGTAGTATGGTATCTCTTCCTTATACTGATCGGAAAATATCATGGTATACTTTTTTTTTTTTTTTTTTGTGACAGCACATTACACAATGTACTGCGATTTATGTATATTTGACAGTTTGAAGACAAAAAAGGACCATAAATACTACCATAAAACAGTGCTACTAAATTAATTTGTAAGTACATTATAATTTTTATATGCTGTAACTAGTGTTGTAAAAAAACGGTTTTTTTCTGTGAAGTTTTTTCAATAAAAAAAACCGTTATTTTTCACGTTTTTTTTTCAAATGTCTGTTTTTTTTTCTGGCAACTATTATTTATTGATTTATGTTGCTGATTATTGAAATAATCAACACAACTTGAGTCGAAGCCCTCGTAACTTACAAATCGTTTGTTTAACTTTGTACCTATACGAGCAAAATTGTGTAATTATTTCTTTCGGACCCAGGTCATTTTTGGCGTTTTCCTATATTTTCAGTAAGTGACTTATTGCTCAAAAACCATTCATTCGATTGATATGGTTAAGGCCTTTTTTTTTTTTAGAAAATGGATGTGGCTATTTTTTGGTGTAAGTTGTATTGCAGTGTTGCTAACGGGTGAGAAATTATTGAGGGAAATGTAGGGGTGAAAATTTACAAAAAAATCCCTAACCGAATTTCAAATGTTTTTGTATCTAGCACCACTGCTGCTATATGGGTTCCAGTCACCTAAAAAAATTCTTTGGTGTGTTGACAAGGTACAATGAAATCCTGAAGTCGCTGGCTTCCATTCAAAGAGGGGAAAAAAATTCTCTGTCATGAAATTTTGATACTTTTTACGCCTCAGAAGCAAAAATCAACAGATATGCCGGGGATACAGCTTCTCTAATTATCCTATTGAAACTTTTTATGGTGTGCTGTGTAGGCCAAAGAGGAAGCTTTCAGGTAGCAGTACGTTTGTTTCAAAGTAGCCAGTAAGAGGCTAATTATAGAGGGGAAAGGAAATTTTCCGAATTTTTCACCTAAAATCGGAAATTAATTGTTTTGGCTGGAAACACTGCCATCAGAGAGAAAAACTGTCCGAAAGTAAACCTCCAAGAATATATCCTACAAGTATCATGGCGATATCTAACAAAGTAAGCATGGTATTAAACAAATATCTCAATCTACCTCAGAAATTCCCCATTTTCTTACCATTTCCAGAACATGATTTATTGTAATACAGGAGCGTCATTTCCACAGGAGGGCAAAAGCACGACAGACATAAGACTTTCCGGTTTTGTACTAGTATATTAGTAGACAATTGATTAAAGTATATGTATTCCTCAAACTCTTGGGGGGGCAATTGCCCCCTCCTGCCCTCCCTAAATGACGCCCCTGGGTCCATGTCTCGTTTAGCTGTCCTGGCACAACCGTGGGACATTAAATAAACAAATATCACATGTGTAATATATAACTGTTTATTAAAAATATCATATAGGCTATATACCGGTACACATTTTTTACGATTGTAGTTGTGCCCTTTTGTTTCAGTTAAAGATTTTAGAAAAGCAATTTCAAAAACGTAATTTCACGAGTTCGTTCATCTTTCTTGATTTTGTTTGCGATTCAGGTATATCCAAGGAGTTCAACTTTACACTCAGATTCATGACTTTTGGGGAATACCCACGAATTGAAAATAATTACGGGCCAAAACCACGACGGGTGGAAATTACACAACGGCCTTAGTCACCTTGCAGTCCATCTCTGTGAAAGTTACAGCATAAACTCAAATCTACGTCTTTTCTTGTTCCTGGCAAATCTGTCGATGACACAATCGTAATCTACGTTTGTCTCGGTGCGTATATAGGCCCTAGTAGTGCCAGGTCGCTAAGTCGATCTGCACCCATCCGGGATCGTGGCCATGTCTTCAACCTTTTTAGTGTTGAGAATGTTCTTTCGGCTAATGCTCTCTATAGGGTATTTTGTCCGAATACGCCGCTTTTGCAATGGTATAATTGAGTATGTAAAGAAAAAAGCATTAGACCAGACTAGGAATAAGGGGTTGGAAATTGGTAATTTCTTAAATGCAGTTCTTAGAAACATAGTATAATTATAGTTATGCTTACAACAATAATAACATTATATTATACTAGCCTTCGTCTAGATAGGGCTTCGCCCCCAGACCCCCAATTTGCTTGGCGTACGGCCTCCCACGATATAGCATAACGTGCTACTGTAGCACAATATTTCGCGTTCTTCCTTCTGTATCTTTCATATAGAACTGAATTGAGCTAAAACTCTGTTAACGAACTTCAAACACCTCAAAAGGCATTTTAGTGAACCATCCCCATTTCTTTTCCTTCCCTTCTATGTTAAGTGGCAAAAAACGCTCAAATACATTTTTAATTATTTTAAATGAAAAATTAAACTACCAACTTTCATGTCTCTAACCTTAAAAGATCCCGAGATATGGGTATCTTATAATAATAATGATAATAATAATAATTTTCATTCCCTTTTATTTCCTCCTAGGTAAAATATCAAAAACGTTGAAATACGTATTGAATTATTTTGAGGGAGAAGTCCATACACCAAATTTAATGTTTCTAACCTTCAAAGATTCTTACATATTGATATGTTATTATAATAATCGCAATCCCTGCCCCTTTTCTTCCTGCCTCTTTTTCCCCATTTTGCTAAAGTATCTAAAAAAAAAAAAAAAAAAAAAAAAGTTGAAACGCTCAACTTATTTAAAATGAAAAATCGAATTACAAAATTTCAAGTCTCCATCCTTAAGGGATTCGGAGAGATGACCCATTACTTTCTTCGAATTTCCAAGAAATCTTTTCTTTGTGATATCCTACATTACAAATCTTATCTACTGTCCGAATTCCAAGTTTCTAGCCTCAATGGTTTGGTCTGTGCGATCAGTTATTCACTCAGGACTTCGTCTTTCATATAACAGCTTGTAGCTATTTCCCAAGAAAAGATGAAATGTCATTAAAAATCACAATGAATCCCTGGTCCTTTCCTAATGTTTCCGTATTGAACCCCAAAAGTCGCGGCTCTCTTTGTTGATCTAGTAGCTAGCGAATGTATCTTTGATGCATGGTTCGATTCCCGGTGAGTGAGCATCGAACGCACGACGGTGGTTCAGATCCAACTTTAAACTCTAGTTCTCGTTCTGTAAAGCATCGCATTTGACAAAGAACGTACATACATATCAATCAATCAACCAATCAAAAATTTTCATCTTAGATTCAGAGAGCTTTTCGGTAAGAAGCGTTGAAGATTATATTTCTCTTCATTCAAGATAAAGGTACTTGACGTTTCGGAATTCCATTTCCGTTTTCAAGGACACAATTGTAAAATATAGCTTGTTAGTTCAAAGGGTGAGTCGTCTTACCCTCCTTCTTACGGCTGTTTGTCCAACGAATGAATCATATTCTCGCTCCTTTGGGCTTTAGGGGCAGAAGTATTCACACTTCAAATATGTCTGTACTAAGTACCACATTTTGATTAGACTCTGCTAGGCTTGTCACATAAATTGAATCAGTCAGGAAAAGTCCATATTTGTATTTTCCAACGATAGATGCTGGAAGTAAAAACCAGACCTTTGAGGGGGGGGGCGGTCGCCCCCTCCTCTCCCTTTGGATCCGCCAGTGGCCAGTAGCGTTGTAACGAGTGAACTCTCTCGCACTGTGGTACCAACATTGTTTTCAGTACAAATTTCAGTTAAATTTCTCTCTCCTAGTTGCTCTCCTAGTTTTTTCTTCGAATACTGTACTTTAATCTCGGTTTTTTAAATATGCTTCTTCTGAAAATATCCCGCCCTGTCCCAGACCTTGTGGTCCCCTCATAAATACGGACCTGAATGCAGCAGTAGGTTTCATATCAGCTCTTCTGAACCCTCTACCTGATCTGGTGATACAATGATACAGTATTGTTTATGTTTAGTTTTTTGTGAAGTAGATAAATGGTCTGAGCACAGACAGCCAAAAAACGATACTCCTGAGCTCTAAGGGTGTGATTTAAAAACCACAGAGCTCCAGGGAAGCTTAGTTGTGATCGGAATCTCCCAGTGTTCCAGGCAAGCAAAAAGAGTGGAAAGCAACAGGCTCAATTCCTAACTTTTGACTCTCTATATTTTGTCCAAATTTAGTGATGATTGATCAAGTAGTAGCCTCCCCGATAAACACCACCTTTACGAAGACATTTATGTGTCAGGTAGGAAGGGTTGCGTACTACAGTGAAATTTAGAGCTATGTCGGCGGTAGCTCACTAACAGAAAGGCCACTTCTACCGAATTGGACTAAATGGAGTAGCCAGATGAAGAGTGTTCTGGCAGAAGGCAGCAGTTCTCCAGTAACCAACTTGGCGAAAGTCATAGTGATTGGTACGGCAATTTGGATATTAGTCCCAAGCGTGATCAGAGTGATTTTAACAGTATCTGAGATTGGGAATGGAAAGGCAATCGGGATAGATAATATACCAATCAAATTAATTTAGAGTATGGGATTCAAGGGCAAGATAGAATTGTTCCGACTCTGTGATGAAATAAATGAAACAGGAGACTGACCAAAAGACTTCCTGAAGACAATCATTATACTGATGGATACGAAATTGAACTCAGAGATTGTAAGTATTAGAATAACTGAAACAAAGATTTGCTTCGAATTCTGAACAGTAGGTTGTATCGAAGAACAAATGAAAAAGTTGAAGAGGAACAGTTTCGATTCAAGTGACATAAGCGAAGAAGAGATGCAATTGGATTATTAAGTGTGATCGGTGATAGGTTTGTAGAAAAATGAAAAGAGGCGAATGTTGTATTTATTGATCTAGAAAAGGCTTTTGACCACGTGAATTAGAAATTGTTGTTGGAAGTTCTAAAGAAGGTTGGGTTAGAATGGAAAGATCGAAGACTCATAAGAAACTAACATGTGAACCAACAAGAAATGACAGAGGGGAGTGCAACTGTGAAGAGAGTTCGACAGAAAGATTGTCTCTCGCTAACAATATTTAATATATATATAGAAGAGGTAATGAAAAAGGGCGTACAAAATGAAGACGGCGTTTCGGTAGGAGGTAGAATGATTAGGTGTATACGGTTTACAGATAATATGGCACTTGTTTCAGAATCTGAAGAGAAAATCAATAAGGTATTACAAAACTTGAGGAAGGTTGTGAAGAATATGGGATGAAAATAGATGTTAGAAAGACAAAAGCCATGGTGATTGGAACGATGCGATCGGTATCAAATATAGAAGTAGAAGGGGAGAAAATAGAACTGGTGACTAGTTTTCGATATTTGTGTAATATTATTACTGATAATAAGAAGTGCAAATGTGAAATAAAAGCAAGGATAGGAATGGTGAAATACGCCTTTAGGAGAAAGAAAATACTATTTTGTGGGACCTTGAATAAAGAGTTGAGAAAAAGACTCATAAAATGCTTGTGTGGAGTATTGCACTGTGTGAGTCAGAAACAAGGACATAGGCAAAAATTATGAAAAAAGACTGCAAGCTTTCGAAATGTGAGTGCGGAGATCAATGAAGAGAATTAACTAGGCCGAGCGAAAAACAAATGAGAGTCTTAAACTGGTGGAGGAGAAAAGAACAATTTTAGAGGAAGAGAAACTGATTAAGACATTGGCTAAGAAGGAATTGTATCATGAGGGACGTGCTAGAGGGTATGCTGGAAGGAAAATGAAGGAGGAGGCGAAGGAGACTACAATTATTGAACGATATCAAAACAGAAAAATCGTATGTGAAGATGAAGAGGTTAGCGGAAGACCGTGAAGCATAGAAGATTTTAATTGTGACAAGTGACCTGCCAATAATGGCAGAATATCTACGAAGATGATAATCAAGTAGTTCTAGAAATTTTTTGTCTGCTGGACGGACGAACATGGTAAATACCTAAAGGAGTTCTGGTAAACCAAACTCCTTAAAAACTCAACAGTTTATGTATAAAATCTCTTTTTAAAAGAAATAATATTGACCGACTACAACGAAAGTGCTAAGAAGTCACAAATAATAATAATAGTACTAAGAAACAGAAGAAACTAATAATACCTACCAAAGCGCTTAAAAGCGGAAAAAAATCATTACTATTAACTACATATGAATTTTTTTTTTAAAGTTTTTGACAAACCAAACAAATTAATGCTTAATATAAAATTAGTTTCGATAATAATTTTACGAGACATCAATTGTCATCATCAGCATAGCCCATAACCTGGTGAGTGCCATTCAGCTATATTTCTATTAAGTATTCTGCCTTTCGGCAGGTCCTGGGACTAATGAGGATTTTTTTATTTATTTATTTATTTTTCAAGTTTTAGATTTGGGCCTGGAAACGTTTCTTCCACTTTTCCCGATCTTCAGCTTCCTCTTTTAACTCCCAATATTTTCTCCTATCTTTCAAATAATCGATCAGCTGTGCTTTTCTTCTTCCTATTCCTCTCTTCCCTTCCATCTTTCCTTCTATGGCGGTGTGAAGAAGACAATTTGTCCAATCCAATTGGCCCTTCTACGAAGGATGGTGGCTAGAAGTGTCCTCTTCTCTCCTATCCGTTTTAAAACATATTTGTTTGTTACTCTCTCTGTTCATTTTATCTTCTCCATCTTCCTCTAACACCACATTTTCAAGCTCTCTAAATATTTCTTCTCTAACTTCCGTAATGTTCAAGTCTCTGAACCATACAGTCCAACGCTCCATATATAGCACTTGACCAACTTCTTCTTAAGTCCAATATTGAGCCTGCTAGTTAAGAGTGATCTTTTCTTGTTGAATGCTACTTTAGCTATGGCAATTCTTGACCTGATCTCTTTGGTGCAGTAAGCGTCTCTCGTCAAAATACTTCCAAGATACTTGAAATTATCGACCTCTTCAAGTTCTCTTTGTTCTACTCTGATCTGTAAGGGCGTGTTTCCACGGGATATCTCCTGTAGTCTCTCTACGTCATGATTATTTTAATTTTCCTTGTAGCGTATTCTAGAACAAAATTTAATAATAATGGCGACAGCACGCGTCCTGTTTCAGGCTATTCTCGACGTGAAAGCTCGTGGAAATGTATTTCCGTACTCGAACTTCACTTAGAGTTAAATCCTTAATTAATGTAACTAGCTTTTCCAGTATACCAAATTTGGTAAGCATCTTGTACTCCTAACAGAGTCGTAGTCCTTTCTGAAACCAATAAATAATTGATGTACCGTGAAATTGTTCTTGTTTCTTTTCAAATACTTGACGAATGGTAAATATGTGATCAACAGTTGATCAATTTTGCTTAAGTTCGCATTGATAATCTTCCATAATTTTATCTATGTATGAGGTGAATTTTGCTAAGAAAATGTTTGAGATGATTTTATAGGATGTTGACAAAAGAGTGATGCCTCGATAATTATTACAATCAGTCTTGTCATCTTTCTTGCTAATTGGAACAATGATTGATTCTTTCCATTCTTGTGGCGATTCCTCCTTATTCCAGATGAGGAGAACGAGTTTATGTATTTCATTCCACATATTTTCCCCTTCAGCTAAAATTAGCTAAGCCAAAATGTTGTCTACATCTGGAGATTTGTGTTTCTTTAATTTCTTTCACGTAGTAATTTCTATTTTGTTCGATTAGACTCTGGAATATACAGTTCTGATGTATGCATTTTCCTTTGTCCATAAACATTATCTTTCAGCTGTGTTGAGCAAATTGTCAAATAAATCTTACTATTAATTTATTTAAAATTCAAAAGCAGTGTACTTGGAAACCTCCCAATAAATTATCCTTGAAATCAAATTATATTTATTTTAAGAATGGGATATTGAATCCTCCATTTTATTTTTTCAAACAATATGAAATTACAAATCAGTCATCTTGGAAATCTCCAATATTTTTTGTTGAAATCAAATTATTGGATCGAAAGATACGTATTCAATCAAAATTTTCTTGTAAACCTTATATCTGGAGAACTATATATAGTGTAGCCAAACCCAAATTATCACTTAAATCAGTATGATATACTTGTTCCGTAAAAAATACGAAAACTCGATTTAGAGGCAGTTCAAAAATTTTGTGGCCCTGACTCAAAAACTAATTATTGGGCAACAAAAATTTTCTTGTAGGCCTTATATCTGGTGAAGTACATATAGTGTAGCCAAACCCAAACTATGACTTAATTCAGTATCACGTGCTTATTCCGTAGAAAATACGAAAACTCGATTTAGGGATTGTTCGAAAATTTTGTGGCCTCTGATCCAAAAACTAATTATTGGCCATGATTGCAATCTTTTGATCCATATTTTTTGGATTATTCCTAAAATTCTTGTTTCTTTTTCTTTCTTTTAATATGACACACCTCAGTTCGATATTTGAAGCGCTCCAACTCAATGTTATAAAATCAATATCTTGATATTGTTCTGTCACGACATTTTCGTTTCAGAGGGTAAGCCATGTCAAAAGCGAACACTTGGACACGTGTTGTAGAGCTTATCATCTACTCAATATTTTTCTTGTAACTAGGAGCACGCATACACTTCGAGTAGCAAAGACAGTATCTATATAATACCATTTTAAAAATTATACATTTTTTTTATTTAATCCCGTAAAAACCAAGATAAGTTGGGTCAACTTGAAGAGTCCAGGTATAACAACTAATAACTATAAAATGTAATCAACATCTTTATCAGCAATTCTGTGTTAAGAAGTTAAGACTAAACAGCTATCACGTTCTCTCGCTTTTTAAAACGTGTTGTATTTAAGATGTCATATTATAGTATTACAATAGCAAATAAAACATTTATCAAGCATATCCCAAAATTATGAACTTGACGTTAATGTTGGGACTACGTATAGGGCTAAGGGTAAGAAATAGTAATACTTTAAAAAGCGTACTTTTTTCTTTTTAAGACAATACATTATGATAGGTGTTTCTGAATTTTTTGAAAAGTGTACGTGCGAAGGTGTTGTAAATGATGTAAATAATATAGTCGCCGAGAAGACAGAACATTACATTGAACTGATTCACCTAAGTTAATGTAATACATATTTTATTATCATACAGTGAGATGTAAAGAACTGAATGTAAAGGCTGAATGTAAAGAACTATCGTGTATGCGACGTGAAGAAGTTTGGTTTGGATGTCGTAAGATTTTCTCAATTCATATTGAAACCGGACGTGGTAGTAGATTATATCACTTCCGTTTTTGGTGACGATGTTAAAGTGGAGATTGAATGTATATTTGGAACGCTTAATCCATTGCAGATAACCGCTCCTCGGTATGTGAACGTCCCCATGAATAGGATGCCAACTTTTATGTGTTGTGGTAGCTCTGTTGAAAGAGGAGACAAAGACAAGTTGATGAAGTTATATATATATATATATATATATATATATATATATATATATATATATATATATATATATATATGTGTGTGTGTGTGTGTGTGTGTGTGTGTGTTAGTGGTTGAAGATGGACGTTCCAATTCCGCGAGCAGTGATAAAGTTTTTGAACGCACAGGAAGTAGCATTGATTGAATTTCATCGTCAGCTGTGCCAGGTCTATGGGCTAATGTCATGAGCAAGTAGTTTCCGCAGATTTCCCGCTCCTTATTGCACAACATTGTCACAGCGCCAGAAGTTGTGTGCCAGGTGGGTGCCGAAGCAACTGACTCCAGAACACAAAGCAAGGCGCATGGGGTCAGCATTGACATTTGTGCATCGATACAGCTGACGATGGATTTCAATCGGCGCTATGCCCTGTGCATTCAAAAACTTTATCACTGCTCGCACTTCACACTAAGCGGGAACTGGAATAGGAACCTCCATCTTCAACCAATGACACGGGATGTACTTGAACCTGAACCCATAAAGTGGGGATAATGTATATATTTCCTGAAAGCTTGGATCAAGGTTAGATCAAAACCGGTTACCAAAATTGGGGAGGTCTCAAACATTCAGCTTGAGGTCAGCACGTTACTCATTTTTATTAACACCTTTAAGTGTGTTTTGAAGTCCGTTTCAACCTCAAAAAATCTGAAACAGTGGGACAAATATGAAAACAGAAAAACATATCTGTCATCATTTCAAAAGTATAACGTATCAAAGTAAAATAAATTGTCCCAGGGTCCCCCGCAGGTCCCAAACAGGGTCCAACTCAAAATTTTTAAATGGAAAGGGGGTCAACTTGCATATCGTATGAAAGTTGGTGTTAAATAAAAGAAGATAAATCAAGTTGCGACTCTCTACGATAAGCCTGTGCAAAATAGCGGTGGGTCAAAATATCAACACAATCTTTATTGCAAAGTCTATGGCCACTCGTATGACTCTGAAACGGTGGAATAGGTGTAGAAACAAAAACGCGGGTATGTCATTATTTCAAAAGTATAATGATTCAAAGTAAAAACAAATGTTCCAGGGTCGCAAACGGGGTCACAGACGGGGTCCAACTCAAAATGTTGAAATGGAAAGGGGTTCTAGTTGAGTATCGTATGAAAGCTTATGTTAAGTGAAAGAAGAGAAAACAAGTCTCGACTCTTGATGAAAAAGTCTATTGCCACTCCTATTAATCTGTAGCAGTGAGACAGGTGCAAAAACAAAACAAAACAAAACAAAAACTAGAATGTATCAAAGGAAATGGAGTGGATTGGATTTTAGTTTAGCGTCCCGTTCAGCAGCGAGGCTATATGAGACGTGGACCTACTGATTAACGTGGAATCCGAACCACATGAGCTCCCGCCGGGAATCGAACTCGGGTCTCCCACGCCAAAGGCGCGTACGCTAACCGCTTAGCCACGAGGGAGCTCTCAAAGGAAGTGATTCGTGCCACTTTGCAATGCTTATCGACAGTCGAGACTTATCCAATGTCCAATTCTGTATCATTCAACACGAGCTTTCACATGAAGTCCTCTTGGCACTTGAAACTTTTGAGTTGGACCCCGTCTGGGATTCTGCAGTTGAAACTGGGATATTTCTTTTTTTCTTTGATACATTCTAGTTTTTGTTTTGTTTTGTTTTGTTTTTACACCTGTCTGATCGTTTCAGATTAATAGGAGTGGCAATAGACTCCATCAAGAGTCGAGACTTGTTTTCTCTTCTTTCACTTAACATAAGCTTTCATACGATACTCAATTTGAACCCCTTTCCATTTCAACATTTTGAGTTGGACCCCGTCTGGGACCCCGTTTGCGACCTGGAACATTTTTTTAAACTTTGAATCATTATACTTTTAAAATAATGACATACCCGTGTTATTGTTTCTACACCTATTCCACCGTTTCAGATACATACGAGTGGCCATAGACTTTGCAATAAAGATTGTGTTGATATTTTGACCCACCGCTATTTTGCACAGGCTTATCGCAGGAAGTCGCGACTTGATTTATCTTCTTTTATTTAACACCAACTTTCATACGATATGTAAGTTTACCCCCCCTTTCCATTTAAAAATTTTGAGTTGAACCCTGTCTGGGGCCTTGCGGGGAATCCTGGGACAATTTATTTTACTTTGATACATTGTACTTTTGAAATGATGAACGACATGTTTTTCTGTTGGCATATCTGTCTCACCGTTTCAGATTTTTCGGGGTTGCAGCGGACTTTAAAACACGCTTAAAAGTGTTAATAAAAATGAGTAACGTACTGCCCTCAAGCGGAATGCTTGAGACCTTCCCAATTTTGGTAACCGGTTTTGATTTTACCTTGACCCAAACTTTCAGGAAATATATACATCACCCCCACTTTACGGGTTCAGGTTCAAGGACATCCCGTGTGAGAGCACTAGGGAAGTTTCGCTGGAGTATGCGCCATGCTCTTACCCTCTCACCTGCATGCAGTCATTTCGTGCAATATACGGTTTCCTAGCTATGGGACGCGTGGGAAAGTTATTTTCTGAATGCGACTTGTATAAAATGAAAAGTGTTTATGGAACATGTTAAATCAAAACTAAATCCATAAAAGTTGTCTTCACTCCTGCTTCTTTTAAATAGTTACAACAATATTCTACATTTCTTAAATACAAAATAATTAATTAGTTGACTATTTTCTAGGTAAACAAAGAAGAAAAAGATGAAATTAATACATTCCAGTAACTTTAGAAGTTGGTAGATGATTCATTTTAGTTTAATCAGATTAAAGTCAGAACAAGTTATCTTGCCATATATCATACACTATGATGTAACGAACATATTACATAAGATGCATTTAATGACAATATTAAGTGATAAGATTAAAAACATAACAAAAATAGATCTAAGTTGTTAGGTATCGAAGATGTCTAGAACCTTTCCTAACACTGTAAGTTATGTAATCACAAAATAATGTTCAGTAATATGGAGATCCTTATCATTTCAATGGAAACACCTGAAAATGGAACTTTCTAGATTAATATGACGTTGGATAAAACAGCTATCACAGTTGGATCTGGAATGAAGTTATAGAGGTGGTGAATGCTAACAAGTAGAATACGCTGTTGTGCATGCAGTGTGTCACTCACTTCCGCGAGAGAGGATGAAGGCGCAATATACGCTGCATTCGTGTCACCAAAAGGGACCATATATTTTTAATTATGTTCAGGATGGGGATAGGGCAGGTCGGAGGAGGTGTTCAACTTCATCCCATGTTTCTCAAATCAGAACGCATCAGCTCCATCTCGACAACAACATGTGGATCATAACATGCACATGATGCCCTAAAATGGTGACATAATCATAGGCAGTGATGCGATCAATAAGCGTTAGCACAAGACCCACAGAAAACTGGGGTATTGCAGCTCACGGTAACACAGAGCAACCATCTATTTCACAGTTGGGTGGAGACATTGACATGCTGCCCTTTTCCACCATTCATAAAAACTTTCTTCGGTACATTCCGTTTAACAAAAAGAGTTCAGATTCTCTCCATACAAACAGATAGGAATATATTTCGTTGGTGTCCAGCGAGTTACATCGCAACACAACGAATTAACTAACTTGTAGAGATCGTCCAGCAAATCCTCTAACTATCGCTAAGTGACTTCAGGAGACGAAACTGGCCAAGATGTTGCCATTCCACGTTCGACATCGCGGTAAATGACAAATGTTCAGTCTGTTGGAACATTACAGATCGTTATTATTAGCAAGAAGGTCACATCGTACGACGGTTCTTTTCCTTAACGAATACATAAGTGATTACGCGGAAATAAGATTTCATTTTTAGTTCCGTGAACAAATATTCAGAAAATTACGTAAACATCTCAAAATTAAAAGGTCTTAGCGTAAAAATGTACTTAAAATGATTTATGAACACTTAAATTCAATAACAGGAAATTAAAATACATAATGTCATCCCAATCTTTATCCGAAATTGTTCTATCTTCATAATTTCGCCAAAACTAAAGGTAAGTAAAAGCTGATACAACGTAAGATATAGTAACAATATTCTTTCTTAGGACTTGAATCATATTATTGAGATTCTGTTTTGGCAGTTTAGAAATCATAACGTAACATGGAGTGTCGTTGAATGGATCAGTGATGATCAAAACCAGCACGTACCCAGTTTCATGGATAGAATATATGAATATAGCGGGAACAATAGTACAATCTACACTGAAAGTAATCTCCCTCCCTTCGCTTCTTCCGTTCCTCTTTGATGTATGAACATGGGGACAGTGAAAACAAATTGCAAAGTAAAGTGAAAACTCGTTATTTACGAGTGCACTCACATTGGCCACAACGTAAGAACAATATCACGCACTATCTTCTAATCGAGGATCCTGGGTTCGATTCCTAGGGGTCACAACTGGTTCGAACCCAACAGTAGGTCATGACCTTATTTTTAGTGGTATCGGCACTGAGAAAGGTTATACAACCACAACATAACGAGTGCAGTAACCAATATATCAAGACAGTAGTTAACCTCTTCCCTCACCGTGTTGATCATATTGAATGCAGCCGTCATGGGACATAATAAAATGACTGATGATAAGTGTCAAACCCCTAAAAGTGATCTTTTGCATTTCAGTGTTGTTGCAACATGTAACAGCCATGAACATGAACATGCACATGAACATACAGTCACATAGAGTATTTCAAGGTAAAGTGGAGTAATAGGTTGGCTGTTACGTCCCTTCTTTTCTGACTATCGTGCGGCGGTGTCATTTCGTATTTTGCTTGGGGGCAGGGGGCAAGAGCTTCCAGTAACATACTGAATGTTTCAAGTTTTTAATTGGTATATTAGTAGACAACTGATAAAAATATATGTATTTCTTAAACTCATGAAGGGCAGTTGACTTTCTGCCCTCCCCAAATGACGCCGTGCTATCGTGCTGCAAGGTACAAGGGTGATATACCTTGTATGGCATTGAATTCATTTTTTCAGCATCACGAGATGTCACCAACAAGTTGTTTTGTGTTATGTTCTATTTCCACCCTTGTCTGTTAGTTGTGTTCTATCAGCGTGAGATAGCCTGCTCGTTCACCGAACCTAAACTCATTACTTTTTCGGTGAGGGAAATGAAAGACATGAACTACAAAACACCTGTACTGTCTCAAAAAGAGCTAGCTGCAAGAATTGTTGCCCTAGTCATAGCATCTGGGAGGCACCACGTACTAACAAGTATTGGTGACTCACTGTGTCGCTGTTGCAGTGCCTGTACTGATGGAGGACGGCGTTTTAGGCAGCTTCTCTAGAAGTGTGTATAAACCTATTTCCTGCATGTTATTATTTATTGTAGTGATGTTCTGATTTCATTGCTATTGTTATTTATTGTTTTATTATCACACAATCAAGCACAGTTGACACAATGACCCTTATCTGGCCACTACATGAACTTCCCATTACCGCATTCCGTCAAGCTTTACGTTTTGCATAATTTGGACAAAAGGTAAGGTCCAAGTATGTCGAGGAATCCCTTATGCCTTGTGCGGAAAAGCTTGCACACCCATCGCACATTGTTTAACATATGTATTTTAATAGCTTATGTTTATCTATGTATACGGTTATAGACTCTAGATCCACGGTTCCTCTTGTTTGAAATAAAACACTTGCATTTCTACGTTTTTGTCTTTTGAGAGCCTGCCTTGGGTACAGCTAAGTTTCTTACTTCAGTCCTTGTTATAGTCTTTCGACCATTCTCAGTACTGATAACACTAATAATGTCATGACTTACCATTGTATTTGAAACTCTTGTAACCTCTAGGAATTGTACCCGGGATCCCTTGGTTACAAGACGGTGCGTGATATTATTCTTACGTTGTGGCCAATGTGAGAGCACCCGTAAACGAGTTTTCACTTTACTTGCAATTTGTTTTCGCTATCCTTCTGTTCATACATCAAAGAGGAAAAGGGCAGGATAAGGGAGGGAGATTACTTTCAGTGTAGCTATTGTTCCCAGACATGGCCATGTGCTCTTCCATGACACTGTGTACGTACTGGTTTTGAACTGTTCAATGAACTCTCATCATTGTGACTCCCTGGAAATACCATGCATCCTATAAAAGTAACCAAGAAAGTTCTGTCGCTTTTTTACCCACCACCTTCGAACATTGATATGTCACCTAAGACGTATCTGGAAGATCAAACATAGTCCCCATCAGCATCGACCTCCTTCTACCAACGTTCTGGAAGGCCATGGATTCCATCACGGTAGAACTTGGTGGGCCGTGAAGCGAAGAAAGTATCAAGCGCATTTTACACCTCTACTAAGAATTTGAACTGGTGTTTTCTAAGGTGATTGTCTAAGGAATGGAACAGGTTATAATCGGACGGTAGAATGTCCGGGAGTATTGCGGATGCAATAGTGTTTCCCATCCAAGGTGTAGAATGGTGTCCCGCGTCATCCTAGTCACGTGGGGCTTAACGTTGTCCTGTAACAGGAGAACACCTTTGCGATTCAGAAGTGCTGGCTCCAGAGTTTTGAGTTTTACTTGAATATGGCTCAACTGCTGACAGTACACAGTTGCAGTTGATATTCTGATCAGCTGGTAGCAGTTCCCGATGCACGATGCCGCGAACAGTCCACCAAAGAGACAGGAGGACCTTCTAATTTAGTGCTGGTTTCGGATGTTTTGGATCCAATTCACGGGATGCTAATCAATGATGACGGCGCCGTGGAGCTCCGTACAGGATCCACTTCTCATCACATATCAACACCCTGTCCAGAAATGCCTCCTTCCTCAGACGAGACAGCAAAGAAACACAGGTGTCTTCTCGCGTTGCCTTCTGGGTTGGAGTCAAATCATGTTGGACCCTTCGACCTAACTTGTAGTGCCTCCCAAGTTGATGGAAGTGCTGCCGAATGTTTTCTCCACTCACACTAAATTGTAGTCCCAGTTCTTTACACGTCTGGCCACTGTTCGCCTCAATTTCTGCCTGAAGATCTTCATTTTGTACATGTGTTGGTGTTCCGGCACGTAATGCGTCTTCGAGTGTTTCGTTACCGTCCTTAAACTTATTAAACTTCCGCTGCACTGTCCGCGTAGTCACGACACCTTCACTAAAGGCCTGGCATATCTTCAGCCCCGCTGCAGCGGCGTTTGACCCCAGTTTGAACTCGTACAGCAGACACGCCCTTATGACGCTCTGTGGAGGTCTCATGTTCACCCTGTTCTTACGCACACCAACAACTGACCTTCGCCTTATCTCCATTCGCATTCAACTCATGGTGTGAGAGCCAATGGAACACAGACCACAAAAAGCGCCTGAACTTTCTTGGTTACCTTTATATTTTGTGTTACCATCTGCAACGTGACCCACATGGGTAAGAAACTTTTCATGTTGTTCACCGACATGCACAGGTGTTTTCCAGGAATGTCCATACGTTTTCTCGTGGTTCTCCTACTGTTTACCTTATTCTCATTCCCTCAACTCTTCATATTTCTTTTGATCATCCGCCTCCTTTAGCCTAAGAGGGAACACTATGGATGTTGATTTGTTTAAAACAAACTTGAGAGGATAAGTTACCAAGTCTTCTCGAGATATCTATCTTCTTAACACGACTTTTCCCTCTTTTTGTTTCAAAACCAGTATTGTTGCTTTTATGTGTCATCACTTCCCCACAGGTTGTCAACAATTTGTTGTTTGCTACCTTCGAGAGGAAGAGTGGTACATGATAACTCAGTGGTAGTGTGCACCTATATGACATAGGGTCTCACTGTAGTTCCTCGACCAAGTGAGTTTGTAATGAAGAACATTGTATCAATTGTTTTTTTTTTTTTTTTTCGGAGATGCTCCCATGAAATAGATGCTTTTACCTATTTCATGTAACTGGTTACTAATACATAAACAATATCTATAATTCCCTCCATTATTCTTGAGCACTGTCTCATTCTAATGAATGATTCTACAATGCTCAGGTATTCTCTACTTATTTTTTCGTGTTCTTTCCTTCTCGATATCTTTAACTTTCAGGTTAGAATGTAAATTCCCTCACCGGCTGAACTTTGATGAAGGGTTTCACCAGGTTTGTACCCACAATTATTCACATTCTATATTCTGCTGTGTAAATAGGGATTTCCATTGCTTTTGATATTAGAGTCTATTAACAGAGACATAAATTTTATTTGGAATAATAAACACATACATTATATATAGGGCGAACCATTTATCTTGATATGCCCTTGGAACTTTTAAAATAATGGAGAAGAAACGCTGAAATTTTGAACCGTGCTAATATCGGCATGGAGACATTGCTTTGCACACTTTGTGATACCACAAGATACTAACGGTATTGTCAACCCAACATACAGTTGTATTTCTTCAAATGGTATTACGCCAGGTTATTACACATCTTGAATCACCATATTGAAAGAAACTTACAATGTTACATTTATTATTCAGTGTTGCAAACTAAGAACACTATAGCATTACGATCATCCAAATTTTGGTAGTCTCTACAGGTTTAATAACGCAAGTGAAACAGACGGGGCAGTGTATATCCAAAGTACTTTAGTATCTAATACTACGATCATAATATGACTTATTTCGAATGTATACGAACAAAGTTTCAAGGAATTAAAAACTTGACTTTATTCAAAAGCCTTTTATTTAAAAAAAACTGCTTAAATTAGTACATCATCCAGTTTCATTGATGGTTTTCAATACATTAGAACATCACAATTCCGCTTGCAGCAATTTGATATTTCAAACCGTTCTGGGTAAAAACTGTTAAAAATTGCAAAACTGCTTGTGCAATTTATTGTAATTACACCTATAAAAAGTATTGTAACGTTCTAGTAGCAAACCAAATCAAAAATTGTTTTAAAATGTTCCCATAAATACGCCCTTTTAAGCAATATATAAAAGTGTATCATTTTTAAAAATATTTCTCAAATGCTTTGAATATCAAATTGCTGTAACCGCTATGATAATCTTTATGCCTATTGAAACCACGTACCGATACATGATTAGATGCGATAAGAAGGAAGAGTGTGGCGTTGCCAGATAGAAGTCTCGAGTGCTTACTGACGCAAGATAATAAAGTAATCATGGAAGTCTCGTCTGACACTTGCTGGAGAAACATTGGTTTAATTCTACATTATCAATGTTCGAAGTTCATTGCGAAAAATGTCTCAATAAAAGCAAATAATGTAGAATTTGTTTAGTAACAGTTTTTTTTTTTTAACGATTAAATAGGCCTACACAGTCCATTATGTGTTATTATGGATCAGTGATCCTAGGTTTTTCGCTCAAGTAAAGAATAATACTTAATACTAGGTGAAAGTAGGGGCACATGGGTTTTTCTTTTGGGGTACATATTTTAAGTACAGTAATTTGAGCCATTTGACAACGAAATTATTATTATTATACGAGAAAGTATCGTAAAGTCTTAATTATCATAGTAAAAAATCATGATACAGGGATTGTTGTGATTTGTACCCCTCTCTATGTTGTCACCACCCAGATTTCTCCCACCATTCCTTATCTTTACGAAATCATCACTGTAGAACTCTGCACATTGTTCTTCAAACCCCTCTTCCACATCATGAATGATGTCATCTGTGTCAAAATGGCGACAACGCAACGGATTATTCATTTGGGGAAACAAGAAAGTCACTGAGCGTGAGGTCGGGAGAATAAGGCTGATGATGCGATACCCAGAAGCCACACGCCCTTGTTTTGTAGAGAGCAACTTGAGATGAATGAGGTGGTGCATTATCAGCTAGGAGAAGAACGCCTTTCGAGAGCATGCCATGTCGTTTCATTTTCAGAGTATCGTGTAATTTGTACAGAAGATTGCTGTAGTACTTCGCCATGACGCTTGTCCTTTTGCAAGGTAATCTGTAAGGATTACTCCACGAGAATAAAAAAAAGAAAGAAAAAAAAACGGACAGCATCACCTTCCTACCTGACTTTTGCACCTTTGTCTTTTTGGGAACTCGGCATGCTTCCATTGTATGCTCATGGTTTTCATGAGCATGCCCGGGTTATACTGATATACCTATATCCACGTCTCACCCATGGTTACAGACGCCCGACGAAGTCCTCTTCATCTTCTGCTTAACAGCGTCAACATCTGTTGCGAAAGGTCACGCCGTGCTTGCTTCTGAAAAGGTGTTAGCAAATGAAGAACCCAGTGCGCTGATACCTTAGACATGTGAAGTTCGTCATGGATAATTTGACGAACTACCATAACTGAGACTAGTTTCACTCATAATCGTTTGGATGGTTACACGTCTGTCTTCAAGGATTAAACACTTCACTATCTTCATAGTGGTTGCATCGTCCGTTAGGGATGGTGTTCCAGGTCTTGGGTTGTCTGTGAGAGACATATAACTAATTTGGAATTTCCTTTTTCACTTTACAATGGTGTCATAAGATGGACAGTCATTGCCATACACACCCTTCATCTCGTCATGAATTTGTCTGGCATTTATACCCTTCAAATGCAGGAACTTTATCACACTGCGAGCCTCAATTTTATCCATCTTGCACTTTGGTCAGTTTTGGCACACCCTGTAAAAAATAACAAACATTAGGAACTAATTTTCTTAACTTCATGCACATAAGAACCAACCATAATACTAACAAAATTTCATCATCATATCTTAATAACTTCCTGGTGATAATTAAAACTTTACGATACTCCTCGTATTATTATTATTTGTACATTAATATTTGCCCCAACATAATTAAGAGCAATGCGTTATTGTTGTACTCCCTGCCCAGTCTTATAGCAACGCCATGAAGCATGCAGTATGCTTTATAAGGTCACATTCTGTAAGGGTATTCGTAAAGTTTGTGGATCGTAATGCAACGCAAAAAAAGCAACAAATAACTATTATTGCTATGACGACTATCGCAAACTAAAACGAAAATGTTACCTGGCGTTGACGCAAACCGATAGGGAATGGGCCCTCTAGCCAAGTCTTTTTGTGTGGTAGAATCTTAATTCAAAATAATCTTAATTCAATATAATATATTATATTAACATCTTCCCCATAGGATTGCCAACTGGCCGGTTTTTCACCAGCCTGGCCGGAAATATTGCTGTTATTTAGATTAAAGTCGGTAACCGGTACAAACTTCTTACCAGACCCTTTATGACCAGTTTTTTTCAAATTTGTATCTAGTTCAAAGCAATTTCATCTAGCTCGAAGTATAAATTTAAAAACTTTCATTCTGTATATCCAAAATGTCACCTTTCACTACTATCTATCAACGATTTATATATTTTGTGCACCTCGTTAGATAATTTTAAAGAGATGACAGGGATTGTATCAGGGAAAATTTGAAATTTATTTGTCAGGAATTTTATACATTTATTGAGAGTGGAAAAGGACTGCTTAAAGCAATTTCCTGTAGTTGAAGTATACGTTTAAAGAATAAATTTCATTTTCAAAGTACAAAATTGTCACGTACAAGTAAGTAAAGATTAATATACTTTTGTTCATCTGCTTCGATAAGTTTAAAGTAGCAGTTACTGGTAAATACAATAAAATGATCAATGCCGATTTCAGTTCCTAATTTATAGTACAACGTATCTATTAAACTTATTAGTGAATGTACTAAGGATACGCAGAATACAGGTGCTAATGCTGCACTTTTGTTCACGATAGTATATCATAGGAATTTTGAAGGGGGGTGCCGTTTTTTATTTCCCAGAGTTGGCAACCCTACTTCCTCATTCAAATTTCTTGGTCGCCTAACGGAAGAAAACAAAAAAAAAAAAAAAAATCAATAGTGTCTCATCCATGTTCTTACGAAAAGGAAAATTTCCCTCTTTCAATGAAGAAATTACCCAAAATTTTTAGAATAATATATTTCTCTCTCGCTAAAACACGCAAATCAATCAATCAGTCTTCCATACTGATGCCCAGGAGACGAGATGAGAAATTGTTTCTCATTTCGTTTCGTAAACTTTGTAGAAGTCTCATCTCGTTTCAATTCTCGAAAATTTCCTTCTCTCATCTCGTCTATTTTTTTTTTTTTTTCTCGTTTTATATTTCTTCCTTAATTCATTTACAAACTATCAGAATCCTTCCGCATCATAAGTGACTCACAAAGTGTGTGATAGACCCTATAACAAGATTGGACTATATTGTGTAATGACTCTCGTAGCTTTAAAATTTGATAAATGCATTTTTTATGTTCATAAATTACTTTATCAATTTATACTTTTATATTATGAATCATGTAACACTAAAACTGTTTGAGATGTAAGACTTGTGCGAACTAGTGTTGTCCACGAGACTAGCGAATTTTCTCATCTAGTCTCAAATTTAAAAATGCTTCCCGTCTCGACTCTCATCTTATTTTCGAGACGATAAATTTCTTGCAATACTATTTTTCGAGTTTTAAAAACTACCTTCTTATGAGCAGGACATTTTACAAATTGCAACTATTTTCGTACATGAGGTAGACATGGAAGTGTGGAAGTTGGTAATATTCTGCACTAGTATTTGTTAGTGAAGGAAGAAATAAAAAGGCACATTAAAGTTGTTGGAATATAAGAGTACATAGGTACGAAGTGTTTAAAAATGTGACACTAGCTGTTTTTAAGGAAAATGGTTATGAATATGTAGAAATAACAGAAAGAAAATTTTAAAATTGTTAGCCCAAACCTTTTTAGAAAGATATCAATTTTGGTGTACTCAAACTTATTTCTACCATAAGCAACCAACACCTTTAATTCATGTATATTATTGATCTATTTATTCTTAATCTGTGCAGTAATTTCTATTCAACAAACGCACATTAGTATCCTAAATCATCATAAAGCATATTTCTTCTTAAAACCATAACTGTTCTTGTAATCTTGAAACAAAACATTCTTCTTTTGAGGGGGAACTCAAGTTCCCTCCCCTTTCATGTTCCGGGGATTCTATTGAATAAACCAATGGTATTACAAATGCTTGCTAGAACGAAGTTAGATTAGGGGCATGGCGTAGATGCATTTTACTGGGACCACAGACAACAAGTTAGAGGTCAAGATGGTTGAGGATGAAGAGCTGTAGATGATAGATGACTGTGGTATTTTTCAGTGAAAGTATGGTGCTGATAGGAAAAAGACCATAACCAATCAGAGCGTGCAAGGAGCTAAGAAATACAGGACGATAACGTGTCATAAAAGGACAAGAATAAGTAAGATGTTCTAGGGTGCCAAGCTCGTGGGCAATAGCAGTTGAGAGTGTCGCGAAGGCCCTGGCGGTACTTCTGTAGGGGAGTTTGGGCGGTATGCAGTCGGAGGCGACTATATAAAATGTGATGTGCATGTGTGCAGGAAGAGTAATGGGGCCATTTACGGGTAGTAGGAGATGGTTCAATCTGCCAGTAATGTTTACCTGGTCCTCCTCGTGTCTGCCGTTGAAAATTATACCACTCTCGGTGTCGTTGCTCGTCTAGTTGTGGTAGGAAGGTACTGGCCGGTAGTTTAAGTTTCGGAGGCTGTAGAAAAGCCTCCGTTTACTTAGTTCATCAGCAGTTTCATTGCCAGGTATGTTACAGTGCGAATAATTGTACAAAAAGGTTACCTGATATCCCCGTTCTTGTACTTGATGTATTAATACCTGTCGTAAGAAGTTGTGGAATATCCAGTTGTTTTGCATCTCGCGAGCGCTGGGTTGGAGGCATCGAAGAACACTCTGACTATCCCTACATATTTCTAGTCGAAATTAGTATTAGTCTATATTTTATTTCTTATTATTTACACATACTCATAACCATTTTCCTTAGAAACAGCTAGTGCCACATTTTTAAACACTCCGGGTCGTATGCATAGTCATTTTGACACATGATTAGTGCATACTAAAGAGTTCGACTAGCATAAGGTTCCTGTAATAGTCACGCTTTTAGTATGACTCTAATCATACGTCAAAACGACTCTGCATAAGGCAGTCCGTATCTATGTACTCTTATATTCCAACAAAAATTAGTTCTGTTTAGCGTCTTGGTTGTAAGCTAATAACGAAAAATCATGAATTTCCTTGTGATTTCCTAAACAAGATATACGAGTGATTAGTGCGTGCGCAACGCAATCGGGAAACCTCGGGCTTAAATTTCGACGCTGGATAACCAGCTATTATGATACATTTAATATACGGATCATAGCTGATTTCTTTTCAAATTATTTTTTTTCTTTGTTGTTGTTCAAATTTCAATTTAAAATGACTTTTCTGGGTGTTACTGAAACCTGCTAATAAATGAATACATACCAGTGGCGTAGATTTCTGTATAATCGTGAGCCCCATTCAGTTATGTGTGTTACATTGTCAGACATCATTCACGAGAATATGAGAATTTTAATACAAATACGGAGGGACCCCCAAAAATTTGGTCTCCCGAAGCCCATCGGCCCCCAGGCTCGGAGCGCATAGAATGTGTCTTTTTTAACGTTTCGCTCTTCTAACAAGTAGTAGCGAATAATATTCCTGTTGTGATTAGTGAATAACTATTTGTTGTATGAGCTTGCTCGTGATGAGTTAGAAAAATTTGTTCAAACTTGGTTAAATCGCGTGGCTAATCCAGTCTAGTCCAACATATGGAAAATATTTTGCTGTCACCACCCAGAAATTCTAGAATGTGCAACTGAAAATTTTCCAACAAGAACTACACATATTTTCCCGATTAACCAGCGTTTTCTAGCGAAGTTTTCCAGAAATGTAAACCACTCCCTTTTTTTTCTTCAATAATGACCAACAAGGCAGTCTTTCTTCGTAGTAGTGTGTCATAAGTGCTTTGAGTGTTACGTGGTGCGATTCGCTTCTCGCCCGAGGGTCTGGATTGTGTGGTGTAAAGCGTTAGTGATTTTGGTGCCTGTGTCTTCCTGCACTTAGCTCATGTCGAGCAATTCTTGACGCGGACAGAGATAATCGAGCTTCTTAGGGTTGAAGATCCTGATAAGATGGAAGAGGTACCAGATCCGGACAGCGAACTGGATGAGAAAAACTAAGTAGATGCTGATGCTGAAGAGGAGGTAGATGAAGGAGAGGGAGATGACGAAATGGAAACTGATCCTGTTGTGGATCAACCAAGCACCAGTAATGGGAGAAGGCATCCTGCCAAGCAGATCCTGCCGGCTTGTAGCTGGACTAAGGTTGGGCCACTACAGTGTCAAAGAGTTGAAATGTAATCTTTCAGTTTTACATCACATGGTTATGCCGTTTAGGCTAAAGGAGACGGTGATAATGAGAAATGAATGAAATGGTGGAATGAAGAAAGTGGGAGAACCCCGAGAAAACCCACGAGCACGAGGGTCAAACAGTTAGTAGGACAAGTTTTCCTGTTTTTACAAGAATGCCTGGACGTAGTAACCGCAGACTTGGAGGAGGAAGAGGTTGTCCAATTGAAGCATTCATGGAGGATTTTACGCTAGGATAGACCAGACCAGTTTATATTACGAAACAGTAATTGAGTCGTCCAGTCCAAAAACATCTCTTGTCCATTTACAGAAAATGCCAGAAGACTTGAAAAAATGTAGGATCTGCATGTTTTGTAGAACTAGGAATACTTCAGTGTGTTCATGTGAAAAACTTAAACACAAAACGCATCGATCCTACAGTTTTCCTCGGTTTTCTGTAAATGGACAAGAACCGGTTTGGAACTGAGCGACTCAATTGTAAGAAGACCTGAACATGTGGGATCACATACACTTGGTTTGGCAGTGGAGCTTTGTGTTTTTCTCGCAGTGACAATGGCTATGAGGCATGTTATTCAGGACAAACTGCACGAGTGCTGGTGTACGAAGGGTTTCTCTCGCACGTCATTGTTTCTTGAAACGATATCGTGCAATACATACTTCCGTATACTTAGAAGTCTATACTTCGAGGACAACACAAAGGAGCCAAAGTTGGATGATTCGTATGATCGCTTGTGCAAATTCCGCACTTTTTTGAGCTCATCAATGAAGGATGCCGTGCAGCATATTCATCTTGCGATCAATGAAGTCATGGTGGCTTTCAAAGGAAGAGTGGGATTTAAACAAAACATTCCGGAGAAGCATAAGCGATTTGGTACGAAAATATACCAAGTCACTAATTCTTTTCTGCATATTTGGAATATGAAAGTATATCTTAGAAAGATTGGTGACTTCAAGAAATCCGATGTTTCTGTCACTCAATCTCTGGCCCTCAGACTAGTGAAGGATTTTAAAAATTTAGGCCGTAAAGTATTATAGGTAACTTTTTTACATTCCCAGCACTGTTTGAGGATTTGGAGAAAGCGGGAAACCGCGCATATGGCACAGTGAATCCTAAAAGTAAAGGCATGCCTCCCCATTTCTGTCCCCAAGATTTGAGACTAAAACGTGGAGACGTAGTTTCTTTTCAGTGTGTTGGAAAGATAAAAGGGGAAGTGTATGTGTTGTCAAGCATGCATGACCCAGCAGCTGTTGGAAACATCGTAGGCTCCGATGGTAACAGAAATATGGGCAAGATTATAACAGAAATATGGGTTTTGTTGACATTGCCGATCAGATGAGCGTCAGCTATTAAACCAATAGAAAGACGATCAAGTGGACAACCAAGCTCTTTCTTCATCTCATCAATAAGCTGGTGATCAATGCCCGTGTCCTGTGCGGAAAAGCCTCGATGGATTATAAAGCGTTCAGAAAGCCATTGATAGGAGACCTGCTAAAGTTTGGAAAGACATAGTCGGGGATATGTACCGGAGCAATTCCTCAAAATCAGATAAAGACCCAAAGTGAATAGTTTTTGAGTGATAATTCGTTAACTGAATATCGACGAAAACGTCAAAAAGCGCCTCGTACGGAAAGGGTTAATATTAACATAAGAAGAATAGTTTTTTTTTAACAGGTCATTAAGTCTTGTCAAAGAATCGTTTTTTCAGTGCAGGATTTGATATGTGAGATTAACAAAAAGCCCACTTGGCGCGAGCTGGGATCGAACCAGGGACCATAGGCACCAGGGATGAACTCTCTACCACTGAGCCACCGCGGCACGAACAAAAGTTTGGAGTTCTCACAGCAAACTTGGAGGGTAATGTAATTAATGGGTGCTTACTTGCACTGACTTCAAATCCACTGTAAAATCAACATACATATGTGTATATACTAGTGATGGGCAAAACCGGTTTTTATAAAAACCGAAAACCGACATTTCGGTTTTCTCCAAAACCGGTTCGGTTTTCACCGAAACTGTTTTCGGTTAAAACTTTTCGAAAACACAAAACTATTACTGTGGAAATGGATTCGGTTTCCGGAGAACAACGAAACACCATTCTGGTCAGAAATAGAACAAATTTTGGAAAAAAACCGTAATCGGTTTTGAAGAAAACCGAAACCGGACCTGATAGAAAACCGAACCGGTTTTGGAGAAAACCGATAACCGGTTTCGGTGAAAAACCGAACCGGTTTTGAAGAAAACCGAAACCGGTTTTTGTGCCCACCACTAGTATATATACACACAAAAAAAAGACAATACTGAGTACAAAGTATTACGTATTTACTGTATCAGTCGCTGCTTTCCAGAGATTGTGTATTCACACTTTGGTTACTCTCGTCACTGTTGTCTCCAAGGTTAATAACGAATCTTTCTATTACTTCGTCAGTTAGCCTATCAAGTTCCCAGTATTTCGTTTCTTCCTTCCCCAATACATGTTGCACACAATTTTTCCACTTTTCACCTGTTACCATTTCTAACCCTTCCTCCAAAACAGTTTTCACTTCATTAAGTGTAAAACTTTTATTGTTTCATGCCACATGTCTCTTTCCTTGATTGCAAATCACTTCAATTGGATTAAGTGTACGGTGGTAGAGGGGTATTCTGAGAACTTCCCTTAATGAAGTGACCGCCTTTCGTCCACTTTTCGACTTACAGCATTCACATTTGACTGCAGGAGGTATAAGACTAATTAATTTAGTTTTAACAAACGAGTCGTCATAAGAAACGCTTTTACTTTGCAGCCATTTTTTTTTCGAAGACGTAGTGGTCACCCGATCTACCTTCACACTGTAATAAGATGCGTTGTCTATGACTATCACGCAATTCTCTTCTAGATGCGGAAGTATGTTCTGAAACCAAGTTTCAAATTTTGAACCATCCATTTCATGATGGATTTTGATTCGAATATGTACTTTCCCCTAGGTGACAGATCCGTCATTACTTCCGATGTGCACAATAATTAACCTTTTATCTTTGCCGGTAGGGTTCTTAAGTCCAATGGAGAGTCCAGAAAGAAAGGCTTATTTACTAGAATCCAGTTTCATCTACCATTATCCATGGGCGTGCCAGCCGGGGGGGATGAGGGGGACGCGTCCCCCCAGAAATTTCCTAGGAAGGGATTGTCCCCCCCAGAAAATTGTATAGCAGGAATTCTCCCCCAAATATCTCGGCAAAAATGACGAAATTCTGGAATGGGAACGTCGATTGTCAATTAATAATTCTAAAATTGAAAGGAATTACAATTTCATTGAAGAAAATTCTGTAACAATCACCAGGGTATATAAATGAAGTACAGTAAGTAGCGACACTGTATTAGCTACGTCGAAAACTACCATAAAGCGTGCACACATTCATTTGCAGCAAAATAAAATTTTGAAATGTCTATATATTAGAATGCTACGTTTATACGTTTGTGGTCCATAAAAGTTTATATGTTTGTGGCAAATTATTTTAACAATGATATCTCGAAAACTACAAGCTCTGAAAAGATGCCGGTTTCACTGATCGATTGCAAGTTTTGTGAAGCTTGTTGAGTTATAATTGAATATTTTTTTTAAAAAAATGGACGTTATTTCTTTATTACATTTTTTAGGAGTACGCGGAAGTATTGAAAATTTAAAAAGTAAAGCATCATATCTCAGCGAGTTATGCATTCCATCACCGCACCCATTATTCCATTTGTATACGAGGTTAGTATATCTTTCCGGCATTTGTTTCATGGTCAAATAATAATGAAAAACGAAGCATAACTATTTCTCCAGTGTAAGATGAATCTTTATTGTTTGGAGTGTTTGGCCCAATGAACACCATATAACCTATCACTGATATTATAATTAATTGTGTGTGAGCTAGTATCTTTATGAAAATAGTAGATTCTAATTGAAAGTACGCAATTCTCATTGTATCTTTTCATTTTGAACAGCTACCGCTTTGTGAAAGATTTACAACTTGGTTCCAAGGCAAAAATATTAGTACTTATCAAAAGTTTCATGCTCAGTTTCAAATATTTCTGCCTTGAGATTTTATCTTTAATCTTCCAAGAAAGCGGTAGCTACAAGAAAAAAAATATCGCTTTCTAAGTATCTAAAAAGATTCCTTTCCCTCTACACTTATAGCATTACAAAGAGAAAAGAGAAAATGTGGAATGATTTTTTATTTATTTAATATACCGACTCTTGGGGGCCGCGGTGGCTCAGTGGTAGAGCGTTCACTTCTGGTGCTTGGGGTCCGGGTTCAATCCCAGCCCCCGCCACGTGAACTTTGTGGAGGACAAACACCGTGTGCGTGGGTTTTCTCGGGTTCTCCCGTTTCCTCCCACTTTCTTCATTCCACCATTTCATTCATTACTCATCATCACCGTCTCCTTTAGCCTAACCGGCATAACCGTGGGACATAAAACTCAGATTTCACTTCATTTTTATACCGACTCTTGGTGTATCGGCTTCGTGTAAAAATACCACCATTATTGCGCCAACCTGGACAATCGATGGAAGACTTACGACTGTTTAACTTCGGAAATATAACTCAAAACCTGCCTAAAAAGACCTTTTCCTTCGTGTGCAGATAACGTAAGTCTCTTTGCGTGTTCTTTCTAATGTATTGTTGAATTTCGTCAACTGGGCTGTGTGCAAGTGCGTCACTGTTTTTGAAAGGACATGTTTTGCAGCGTGTTTTCTCCAACAGTAACGTTATTTAGACAATTGTGTTTATAAGTGTTACTGTGAATATAACGTTGATATGAAGTTTTTCACCTCTTGTTTCTGTTTAGTATTGTTTTATTGTTTGAAATGAATCAATTTGTCATAAGAAAAAGAAACGAAGACAGCAAGTGGGCCAAAGCAGTGCCATTGTTAAAGAAAAGAAGAGAAAAATTAATTCAAATGAAGTTCAGCTGATGGATTAGTCTACAACCTGAAACTGACAATGGAAATTCAGATCTTGTATCAATCACCATCACCATCAGTGTCTATAGAAGAAACCTCTCAATCTACACGTCTAGCAAGTGGTTCAGATTCTCCCCACCCTTTGAACCTTTCAAAGCCCAATTAGACTTTAGTGTTACCTACAAATTTTCCACAACAGTCTCTGAAAGGTCGAACATTGAAATTTGTGCCAACTTGGTACCTTCCGTGGCTTGATGTCGATCCAAACAAAATTAACGTCATTTTCTGTTTTTACTGTATGGACATCTTGAAAAACAATTTTTTAAAAAAGTTCTTACTAAAACCATGGAAAGACGCTTTCTCTGCTGTAGGATTTTACAACTAGAAGAAGGCTAAAGAGAAATTAAGTATACACAAAACTTTAGAATGCCATAAACTAGCTGTACTGCGCTACAAGCAGAGAAAAAATCCAATAGAAAACAAACTAAACAGACAAATTTTAGAACAACTGAAAGCCAGGAAATTCCTGGAATAAATGTAATCTCAAGTATCTTGCAAGACAAGGACTCGCATTTGGAGGACATGACTCCCGGTTCAGGAATTTATTTCAGTTAATGAACATTTGTTCTGAAGATTTTCCACAATTGAAAAGCCGGATAAAGGGAAAGATGAAGAGATGTAATTTCATGGATGTTAAAATCCAGAACGAAATCTCGAAACCATGGGGCAAGAAATTGCTTTTCATATATGTAACAAAATCAAATCTCAAAACCCTCCTCTGTTCTCCATCGTGTCTGATGGTTCCCGTGATGTGAATGGCGAAGAACAATTAAGTATTTGTGCCAGGTGAGTTGATGAAGATCTCTGTTCTCATGAAAGTTTTCTTGTGTTCTACAGTATATCAAAAAACTCCTGGTGAGTTTATAGCTACAGTTATTCTGGATGAGATGGTGAGAGACTATCTTTCCATTGCTCAACTCAGTGAACAAGTTTATGATGGCTCTGGAATTAGTGTTCCATCTGTAAACAGCAACTTCTTGCCTTGTACTACGTTGTGGAGCTCACAGTACTAATCTTGTGATTAAGGGTGCCTGTAGTGCGTCAGAAGTAGTGAGAAACTCTTTGCAGTGGGTGCACGAACTATGAGTACTGTTTTCGCAGTCACTTTCAGTGAGGTCACGATTTTCTCCTCTAACCGAGGCTAATGCTGGTGATCTCGCCTTAAACATTGTAAACATTAAATCCTTGCGTCCCACTAGGTGAATTTGTAGACTTAGTCTAATAACGGGAGTTGTTTGATATTATGAAGAAATTCTCTCTACGTTGAAAAAGATGAAGACTGACGGAATTGTCAACACATCTTCAGGATCAGCAGCTGGGCTTTTGCGGCTTTTTGAAGAAGGATCTACGGTTCTTGGTCTCATATGGCTATAGATATTATCAGAGGTTGGAGCTTTTTAACAGGGCACTTAAAGACCCAGTTTCAGTGTCAAATTGGGAAACAATACAAAATCATAAATGAAAACATGAACTTGAATAATATGCTTAGTCACTGATCATAAGTTCATTATACTGTCATGAAACCTACAAATTAATATCATCGCCCTGGAAATCTCATTAATTATAATAAATATTGTCAACAGTACCATAAATAGGATTTTTTGTGTCGCTGGAATAGAATCTGTTATCACTATTAATAAGATTTATCTATCCTAAATTGCGGCACTTTAATTCATGTTATGTGACATTTTGAAAATTAAGAGGGGGGTGCAATGACATAAGCCTATCTTTAAATTTGGCCCACAATGTTGAGTGAAGGGTATTGTCCCCCCCCAGAAAATTTTTGGTGGGCACGCCTATGCATTATCCTTAACACGATATGAGAAGCATTTACCCTTGTCTCATCAAAATAGTAGATTTTCCTACCCTCTGCTCTGTACTTCTTAATTAAACGGAAATGTTTTCTCCTCCATAATACTATGTCTTCCCTATCAACTACAACAGACTTTTTATTGTGCGATATATACTTGAATTTCATTATTTTCAACAGCCTAGGGAGAGTTGTGTGAGAAAAGGAGGGAAATACATCATCTGTATTTACAGCTGCCAAAATTTTATTTAACGTTGGGAATTTATTACGGAAAAAGAACTGATGTACCTTAGATCAAATTGCCGATTTCGTGAAGTCGTCATATTTTTTCGAGAGGAAAATCCTTATTTATACGCGTATTATTCGGGCTTTTTAAATTTATTTTCATCAAATTTAGTCTTCCGCCTAATTCTTTAAACAGCTGCCTTTCCTACACCTGTGTTTCACAGTCATGTCGGCTAATTCTTCAACAGTTAAATTAGGATGTTGTTCTCTTAAAGTATGGGAGACATTCAAACTGCAACGCTTCACACTACTTCGTAAACGCTTTCCCGGGCTCATGTTTTATCACAGAACTACTGCAAGCCATCATGAATTGTCGTTTCACAAAGCACTCAATACATATTATCTACAATTTAATATGCGCTAAAATTTTTTTAAGATAATATAAACCCTACAAAATACACCCTCCATTCCAAAAGAAACCGAACGTTTTTAAAAAACAAAAAAGCAATGTACATTTTGGAACAAATCATTTTTATTAATCAATGTATTCCCCTTCTGCATCGATACACATATTTGCACGCTCCAACAAGTTGTCAAACGACTTCTCCATGTCCTTTATTGGAATGGTCTTTAGGACGGCGGTCGTCGCCTGCTCAATGGCATCAATCGATGCGTGCCACTTTCCTTTCATCGCCAAATGCAGTTTCGGGAACAGATAGAAATCGCGCGGAGCGAGATCTGGTGAATAGGGCGGATGATGCAACCGAATAATGTGATTTTTGACCAAAAATTCAGTTACAAGTCGCGAATGATGTGATGGTGCATTATCGTCCAAAAGAGTCCAACTGCCGATTTCGCGATATTCGGGCCGAATACGACGAATTCTTGCCAGCAAACTCTTCATGACGCCCAAGTAAAACTCTCCAGTGACTGTCTGGCCGGGCTGAACAAATTCTTTGTGGATAATTCCTTTTGAATCGTAAAAACAAATCAGCATCACCTTAACTTTTGACTTCACCAAGCAACTTTTTTTTTGGGTGTTTCTTCATCCGGCGCTCTCCATTCAGCACTTTGCCGCTTTGTTTCGGGCTCATATTCAAAACACGTCTCGTCACCAGTTACAATCGATTTCAAGAAGTTTCGATCCTGCCGAGCACTTTTAACGATGTCTTTGCAATGCGCAATTCGATCAACTTTTTGGTCTTCGGTGAGTTTGTGTGGTACAAACCGCGAATTAACCTTCTTAAGGCTCAAAACTTCGGTCAAAATGCGGTATGCGGTTGTTTGAGGAATGCCTAATTCCATTTCAATAACTTTCACCGACGATTTTTTGTTATGTTTGATGAATTCACGCACTTTTTCGATGTTTTCTTCCGATAATCCGGTTCTGGGACGGCCTGATCTTTCATCATCATCCAGCGTCTCTCTACCCGATTTGAATCGCCTGAACCACTCGTAAACTTGCGTACGGGATAGACACTCATCACCATATGAATTTTGTAGCATTTGGTGCGTTTCACTAAAAGTTTTACCCAGTTTAACACAAAACTCAATTGCAGCTCGTTGTTTGAAACTCATTTTCCGACCGATGTACACAACACACTGACAGTTGAAACGCAATAACTTTGTTGCCGTGCATCCAAATGTCATGACATTTATACCAGTTGTCAATGAGGGACAACGCCATCTACCGGTAAAATATTACAACAGATGGCACTAGTGGTACTATTTGTTTTCAAAACTTCGGTTTCTTTTGGAATGGAGGGTGTATTATGGATAAATATATGCATTAATTACACATGACACTATATGTAATATAGTTGCCACATGCGCTAAATTCATACAACATTTGCACAGGTCGATAGTCTGCGTACTCGATAACCAGACAGCCAGAAGATTACCTTCCTTGAAATTGTAAACAAAGACAGAATTGGTCCGCTTCATAACCTCTCAAGATTCTTAAATGAAATAATAATGGAAATTATAACAAATTAGTTCTTATTTCTAGGAATGCAATTTAATAAATACGACTAAAGCCAAAACTTTCGTACATAAATAATAAGCAATACTTTTCTTAAAGACAAAAACAGTAATTGTTTGCTAATTGGGGTTAATAGCTCAAGGAACAGCAGTGCTTTCTCAACATCAGGTGCGAGCGAATTGACGTACGAATTTAGTTTACACAATTCTGTTTATTAGAAAAGCTTCCCTCCCTGTGAAGGTCAATGGCTTGCTTTCCCCTTCTGTAGTGGAAAGTGGTGGGAGGAAGGGGTTACCTATCAGGTTGCCTGAAACAGATGATAATGACTTCAAATTCATATCGTCTCGACGACAAGCTTACCTCACACATTAGAGGTCACGCTCTCTCGATCTCATCACGTTTAACATCACGCTCATTTCATTATTTTGACATCATGCTTATTAAGTAACTCGTGAAGTTAAGATAGAGTGAACAAGGTTCAAACTCGAGAGCAACGGGCCTGTCCACACCCTCAAGAACCTGGAAATATCACAATCGGGTTCAATTCAGAAATACTTCATCATCTTCACTACTGGGAGTGGTCGTTAGCACGTAGGTAGTTTATTCCAAACGCTGTATTTCTTAGTTGGGTCATTCCATGTCAAATCACCTAGAGCACTGTGCTTCAATGTCTCAGATTCTCTTCATTTTTTTTTTCATATATAAATACCAATGTAATTATGCTAAATTAATTTTTTCCGATTTTTTGGATGAGAAATGGGCCGGGGAGAAATTTTTGAAAAATGTGAACTTTGCTTCAATTTCACTTTTTGGCACTTAACATCATGGAATAAAATTACCATAACTTCCTTATTTTTAAAGCTATTGGGCTCATCCAGGGGTCAAATGAAAGCTTAATTTTTGCTCTTTCAGTAGATCGTAAGCAACCTTGCAAAAGGTTACACTGTCAAACATTAATGGGCATACAAAGCAAATTTTAAGGTTTTTACTAACTGTGCCATTGCTCAAAACTTACAACTATGAAACTTTTGAAACTTTTTTTTTACATTCACCTTAACACGTACATGGTATGGTTAAAAAATAAAGAGGGTGTTTTTGGTATTTTTGTAATTACTATTTTTTATGTACGGAAATATACAGTTTTCAGTTTTGTTATAAATTGTGTCATTGCTCGTAAGTTACAACTACGAAACTTTTCAAATAGAATCATCTTAGCACATACATGATATGGTTAAAAAATAAAAAGGGTGCTTTTGGTACTTTTGTAATTATTATTTATTTATTTATTTATTATTTTTTATTTTATTTATTTATTTATTATTTTTTTATTTTATTTTATTTATTTATTTTGGTATTTTACATGTATGGAAATATACAGTTTTAAGTTTTGTTACAAATTGTGTCATTGCTCGTAAATTACAACTGTGAAGCTCTTGAAACCTTTTTTATAGGATCATTTTATCACATACTTGATGTGGTTAAAAAATAAAAAGGGTGCTTTTTTATTTTTGTAATTATTACTTTTGTACATCCGAGTGCAATTCATGAATCTCTCTGGCCTTCTATATTCTACTGGCCAGAAAAGGAAGACTTTTGTTGGATACCTTTTCAAAATATCATCTGGGAAGTTCCTGTTCCACTCTTACAAGCCAATCAGCCCGGACTTACGCAACTGAAAGCAAAATTAAAAGAAGACATCATATCATCAATTAAAAGAATGAGCTGTGAAATACAGGACACAACATTTTGTATGTAAATCTATGTAATTCTAAGAAGTATTACTGGTATCTATTTTTATTGTTTTCATCTAGTACATTAGTCTATTATTTCTTATTTCTGTTGATAGGGTTTGTACTAATCACTCAACCCCTTACATTGCTAGGCATATATTTTCTATTTACAAAACGGCAAGATTATTACAAAAAAGGTATCCCTTTTCGTTATTTAATCATACCTAGTAAATCCAAACTAATCCTATAAAAAGTTACAAAAGTTTGATAGTTGTAAGCAATGGTACAATTGGGGAAAAAAGTTGAAAGTCATAGTAAAAGCACAAAAATATATATTATGATAATACCAAAACGGCACATTACATCGGTTCTATTTTTAAGCATACCTAATATTTACTAAGATGATTCTTTGAAAAATTTTTAAAGTGTGGCAGTTGTCACTTCAGAGTAGGGATGGCTAAAATTTTCCGAAATCCGAAATTTCACTTTCAGGAATTTTTCCGAATTCTGAATTTTTTCCGATTTACTTTCCGGAATCCGGAAAGTAAAAATACCGGAATTGGCCATCACTACTTCAGAGGAAAGGCAATATCTGTTAACAACAGTAAATCTGCATATTTCCGTACATTTAAAACACAAAAAATAATAATAATAACTGCAAAAATACCAAAAGCACCCTTTTTATTTTTAAACTATATCATGTATGTGCTAAGATGATTCTATTTGAAAAGTTTCATAGGTGTAACTTACGAGCAATGATATAATTTGTAACAAAACTTAAAACTGTATATTTCAGACATAAAAAATAATAATTACAAAAATACCAAAAATACCTTCTTTATTTTTTAACCATACCAGACACGTGTTAAGATGAATGTGCAAAAAGGGTTTCAAAAGTTTCATAGTTGTAACTTTTGAGCAATGGGATTAAGTACATATGAAATTAAAAATTTGAAAATATGTACATTACTTTGCATTTCATAAAGGTCTGCTCTGAAAGTAAAGATACAAATCGAGGCGTCATGCCCACAAGTGCTTGATCGGGAAACTACCGTCTCCTTTAGCATAACCGGCATAACTGTGGGACGTAAAACTTAAAAGATTTCATTTTTGATCGGGAAACTGGTGGCGGGGATCTTCACACAACGCGAAGGAGCTCAGTTTGCTTCTAACAGTCGAAGCGAGAAGACAAGCTCGAAAGTGTACCCTTGTTTCGTCGCTGTGTTACGGCAACACTGGAGCGAACATTGGAGCAGCGCTACGCGGTGAAGTTTTGCGATAAACTGAGGAAATCCCCTACCGAGAATTTCGATATGACCAAGGCAACATTTGGCAATGATACATTGTGTAGGTCGCGAGTGCTCACTACAAAACCTTTACAGACGGCCGGAAAGGCATACACGACGAAGAACGGTCTGGGCGCCCTTCGACGACGGTTACAGATGTTAATTTTATGCGTGCTTCATTGAACATTGATCGGGGTTCAAGCGTCCGCATGACTGCAGAAGAGTTAGGGATTTCGAAAATGCAAGTTCATGAAATTGTAACCGAAATATTTGACTGAAATTGAACTGACGTCGCTCGCTGCCAGGAAGTTTTTGACGGGAAAAGGCATAACCACACTTCCCCAGCCACCACACAACCACGCCCTCACCCTATGTGACTTCTTCCTGTTTCTGAAAATGAAAAGTGAGTAGAAAGGACACTGATACTACACTGTGGAAGACGTGCAAAGGGCCACACCGAAGGTGGTCCACGAAATTTCAGACAAAGGCTTCCGAGACGCCTACAAACAGTGGAGAAAATCAATGGGTTCGCTGTATCGATGTCCAAGGTTCTTCTATTGCAGAATATTAGGTATATTGAAAGATTTTGTCGAATAAAGCGTATTTTCCATACTCAGTCTCCTTACTTTCAAGACAGCCCTCTCATCATAGACTATATCCAAATAAAATCTTTTCTTACCAATGTCTTGACAATGTTAACAGCTGTCAGAAAAAAATCGACGTTTAACGCGTCTGCTTAAAATTAAATACGTTACACAAGAGCAAAGAGAGTATCATTTGAGTTTATTGATATGATTGCTCTTCAGATGACTTATCATTTCGTCAATCCAATGCCAAAACCGCGAATGTGCTAAATTTGACTTTGAGTTGTAAGCATTTTAATATTCAACTTACCCCGAAAAATCAGCATATAGACTTAGGTACATGTTTTAGGAATTGCCGGTAACTTCTAATATATTCATATTTCACAAATGGGACTTTGGTATTGGAATCTGTGGGGCCCAAATAACATGAAACTGCACTTCCGTGAAAATAGCAAAATTTGCATATTCGAGGTTTTGGCATTGGACGGACGATTTGTACTTCATAGAACGCTATTAAACTAAAATTATACCTCTTTCGTTGCTTTAAGAACTAACACAAATAGAGAATTAACTAAGATGACCTCTTAAGCAATATTATGTTAAAGTGAAAATAAACTTGTTACACTTGATGTCCTATTCGGACAAATATTTGAATCTAAATATAAGCAACATAACACAGTGAAACATTTCTCAACGGCGAACATCTTCGTAACATGGATAAACTTCTTTTATCTCTGTTAAAATATGTATGTTATTATGGGAGAAAACCCTCCTTTATACGGATATGGACAGTAGGGTGGGCCAAAAACGGCCGATTTTTTTTTTTTTTTTTTTTTTTAGAAAATTAAGATTGAGTACCGTGCAAAAGTTGTAAAATGTTATATTATGTTTCCTCACCAAAACAGAGCCGGATTAAAAGATATTTAACCGGGCCCCGGGGGCCCCAAAGAACGTTAATTTTGAAAAAAAAAAAATAGTTGCGAGTAGTGAAAATATTAGTGAATTTTTTTTTTTAGAAAGTTAAGTTGGAGTACCATGCAAAAGTTGTATAATATTATGTTATGTTTCTTCACCAAAATAGAGCCGGTAAAAAGATATTTAACCGGGCCCCGAGGGCCCGAAAGAACGCCAATTTTTTTTTTTTTTAAAAAATGTAGCGAGCAATGAAAATATTATTAAAATATATTTTTTAGAAAGTTAAGTTTGAGTACCGTGCAAAATTTATAATGTCATGTTTCCTCGCCAAAACAGAGCCGGATAAAAAGATATTTAACCGGGCCCCGAGAGCCCGAAAGAACGTTAATGCTGAAAAAATATGGTTGTGAGTAGTGAAATTATTATTGAAATATTTGTTTTCAGAAAATTAAGTTTGAGTACCGTGCAAAAGTTGTATAATACTATGTTTCTTCCCCAAAACAGAGGCAGATAAAAATATTTCACCAGACCTTGCGGGTCCAGAAAGTGTTATTTTGTTTTTTAAAAAATATATACCATTATTTTAAGTATGTATAGAAAATTGGTTAAGATTCCTAATATTTTAACTTGACCCCAGAATTTTAAATGTCCTGATTTGATGTGCAGCTCTTCGTCTGATTGGTGTTTTGTAGATATAATAGTACGGACACAAATACATAAGGTAAGGTTGAAAAATTGACCAACAAATACCAAACCAGCCCAGAACTCACCACGTGGAGGTGGCTACACAGCGAGTTCTTCCACCCACCCTCCTCTTACTTAAAGCTCCTTCTTGAATCTTGGAACAAAATATTGAGATTTATGTCCGAAGCTTGGTAGATACTTTCGTGTTTCCAGTTTTGCGCGAATATAGCCGTCTCGTGCAACACTACCGCATACTTCTGAAGATTCTGTTACTACCTTTACACACCTTTCCAAAGCCTGTGTGTGGAAGAGGAACGTGACAAACTGTGGAACCTCCACTTTTCCACAATCATTTCGGTTAGTTCCTCTGTTAATATGTTAGCCGAAATTGGAGGTTTCGTTACTATTACTTCTGACCAATCGATCAAATCGATATAATCCGCATATTCTTCAGTGCTTTGCCTACTGAAATTGTCAATTAGAACTATAGTTTGGTATTTTCGGCCATCAAAATAGAGACCCTTAAAATTAGTAGTTTTATACTGTAGACGGTTGCTTTTTTTCTTTTTCTTTTTTTGCTAGTTTTCTACGGATTTTGTTTTTATCTACTACCTTGTCTTGGTTAGTTTTGTTCAGTAAATTCATATCTTCTAAAACAACGGATACAATTTTAGCAGCCGACCTATTCGAGACACCTGTTAAATCTTTTGCGGTACTCATTTGTTTAGGGCTCACTATTGTTTATTTAGGTTTACTTTAGATTTTATTCTCTAAACGATAGCTCCATGCGAACTCTTCATCGTCTGAATTCGGGGTGGAAGCGCTTAATGTATGTTCCAAGTGCGGGATTGAGGCTAACGATTGTAACTCTCTTGTAATTGGTACCACGGAATCATAATCGATCTGTGTGTCATGCTTTCTTTTGTGCCTATGAGTTTCTGCTTGATCTACATCGCAACTCGTCATTTGTCTCTGATTTCTCTGATCTAATATGAGCTCCCACTCCAAAAGCGGTATTTAAGTTGATTTATCACACTTACAGGTTAATCTATTGCAGCATTTGCAAGAGAAAATATCACATAACTTCTGAGCACCGTTCTTAAATTTCTTTAATTTGGCTCTTAATTGGGGATATCTCGTTTCTTAATGGGGTTAATGATCGTCTTGCATTTTGAGTTGTAATTCAAAATCATATGCTTAATTCGAAAGCAAGACAATACAGGAAGAGAGGCTCGCAGCCATATCGTTTTTAGTTTATTTGAATTCAGCAATGTAAGCGCCGCCTTCGGAAAGCCAGTGTTGTGCATTTTGTATCCAGATGCGAGAAAGTGATATTCTCTTAAAGTCTGAGAGCTCTGAGTTGGGCTCAACACGAAGGTTTTTCGTATGTTAATATGATAGTTATGAAAGTTAGTTAAGCTCTTAATAGTTATTTACATATATTGAAACCATATATTTCATGTTTTCTGTATTAATAGTATTGTCTGGTAAAATGTTCTTATTATGAACAAAAAAATTAGGCACTTTAGGGCCACGGGGGCCCGGTTAAATATTGTTTTAAAATCAACATATTTGACATGGCTTCATTTCGTACCCATGCACAACTTTTGATAACTACTCAATCCTGAATATCTGAAAAAAAAAAAAAAAAAAAAAAAAAAAATCGACCCACCCTAATGGACAGTCTTCTTTTACTCCCAACGTTTTAGTAACCTTTTCATAACGGAGAGAAGTTATTCTCAGTTCATACTTATTTAGCACAGAAAATACTTTTAGTAATCTGAAAGTAAATCTTAAATTGATCCAGTAATTACAAGCAATTTCCGATCAGAAACTGTCCCCAGGATTATACGGCAGACAACCATTGCAGACTTTTCCCCAAGGAATGAAACATCATGATTGATTAGTTCCGTCTACATGTTCAGTGTTTAATAATAACGTTGCATCCTCCAAGAATTCTTTGTTTCTTTACCGAGGGGTTCCTCTTCAATCCCTCAGCACTTTGAACATTGTGTATAGGACTCCAATATTAGACTATATTTACATTTATAGCTAATGGATTTACTGCATACAATTAGATCTTACCACATGAGGTGTAATTTAATTTTGTGTAATCTCTCTGTAAAGGACCCTCTCATTTACGGACAAATAAATCTATCACTATCCGTTATTGACAGCTTTCACTATAGTGTAAGTTGCGTTAAAATGAAGTCATTAACATTTTATACTGAACTGAACTTCTTTTCTTTCTTAACCCAACAGGTATTTCTCCATTTATCAAAGTACGTTCTTATCTTACTTTCACAATATACAGGGAATATTGAATGTAAAACAGTTCATTTATATATTACAAATATTTATGTAACGAAACAAAAAACATAAAAAATACATCCAGTGTACATGATTAATACGAAACCACGCCATAGTCCACACGGAATGATGCTCTTTCGTTTTTCGCTGAGCTTTGCCACAAAACGTAATCAGTCTTATATGAAATTAACTTATGCAAGATTATCATACACTGAGGTACATACAGATGTAAGCTGTACGTACGTTTTGGAAACGATCTGCACATATCAAAGTTACCGAGTCTGCTGAATTTATGGTTAAAATACTCCAAACTACATCCCTGCGAAAATAATAAAAGGTTCCTGTTATCTACATGTAATGTTTCACTTTTAAAATACTACTAGTTCCATCCTCTTGACACATCAACAAAATACAATTCACTGGGAATAGTTGGGTCGTTAAAAGTAATAAAATGTTTATATGTAAATGAAATTGAATGTTTCAATGCATTAATACTATATCACTTCATTTCAATGAAAATAAAATTACCCTGAGACAAAACACTACTACTTCCTATTGATTCATGTAGACGCATCACTCGTTTTCGGTTTCTCCTGGGGTTCAGTTGTAACGGATATTTCAGGCATAATATCTTTGGTGACTGAAATATCAGGCGATATTCCTGTAAACTTGGAAGTGCTTGGAGAAGGATTACCGTTTAATTTGAAGATGCTAACTTGATCAAAGTTTAACCCCAAAGGCGATACGAACATTCCTTCACTGACGGGCTTCTTGTCCATTGGTTTCTTAGCTGTGACAGATGGGTCAGTTGGTTTTGTAGTTGAATCGGTAATGATGCTAATACTGATTTCAGGTTTTGTACTCTTTCCTGAAGAAGACTGCTCGTCTTCCCACGTAGCAGTCAATCTTGATTCATCTCCTGTGCAAGTAGCATCACTAACACTTGCTCCGAATTTCACAAACGCATTCACTACACTGTTTCTGTCAGAACTTGCAGTTGTATCGTCGAAATCAGATTTACCATCAAAACCTAACGAGCACACCAAATCCCTGATGAATGCCCAAAGGATTCCATCACTTTGGTCTCTTGGGAACTTCGATGTCAGCGTTCTCTGAAACACAATTTTTATTTGTGTCAATACAGAAAGTTTACTAAGCTACGACATTACTTGCAAAATTTAAAACTTTAATTAACTTCAATTATTATGCGAATAATCTGACTTCAAATACCAACTGAACATAATACTGCTCTTTTATCACTTTGGATATAATTTCTTCAATTCACATACTCGACAAACTTATTCTCTCTGCGATCAGTACGCTAAGAAAGGTTATTTTAGGCTAAAATTCGGTAAGGATTATCAACCAAAACTGTATGACAACGCGTTGTAAATTAGGGTGTATATTTAAAATGTACAAAGCAATATGGTCAGATTTTATGAATTATTACTTATTATGTCATGCCATCTTCTTTTACACCCTGTTTCAAAAAGAATATACGTATTACGAAGAATTATTTTGTCCAAACTATCGATCGCTGTGCCTCGGCTCGGCTATTGGAGAAACGAATACATAGTCTAGTTTATATTAATAGCCACTAGATGTCAGTTGTCTTCTGTTTTGCTTGGTAACTGTCATATGTTTAAAATGGCTACTCCGCAGCAGAAATCATTTTGTGTTCTCGAGTTTGCGAAGTGCAATTCCGTGATTACAGTGCAAAGACGTTTCAGGTTGAGGTACCAAATTGATCCTCCGAATGGGTGGAACATTCGCAGATGGTATCGACAGTTTGTAGATACAGGATGTGTATGTAAAGGAAAGAGTCTTGGCCGCCCTCGTGTTCCTGAAGAAAATGTTGCACGAATTCAAACTGCTTTCCAACATAGTCCTTCAAAATCAACTCGTCGTGTCAGTCAGGAGTTACAAGTGCCGACAACAACAATTTGGCGTGTTTCTGAGACGTCGGTTGGTTATGAAGCAGTACAAGTTACAGCTGTTACAAACTCTGCGTCCTGATGACAAACACAAACGTGTGGCATTTTGTAACGAGATTCTGGATGCTATTGACAATGATAACACTTTTGCACAACGCATCGTGTTCAGTGATGAAGCGACTTTCCGTGTTAGTGGTCAGGTAAACAAACAAAATGTTCAAATTTGGGACCTACAGACAGAACCCAGATACAGTCATTGAACATGTACGAGATTCGCCCAAAGTCAATGTGTTTTGTGCGATATCCCGATCATCTGTTTACGGCCCATTCTTCTTTAATGGAAACACGGTTAACAGTCAGCAGTATCTCGCTATGTTACAAAACTGGTTGTTTCCGAGGCTGCACGAAGACAACTTCATTTTTCAACAAGACGGGGCACCCCCTCACTGGAGTCGCCAAGTGCGTGAATATCTGAATGAAACTGTACCGAACCGTTGGATTGGTCGTCAAGGAACTGGCGACTTAGCATGTCTCAACTGGCCTCCACTGTCACCGGATTTGCCACCCTGTGACTTCTTCCTGTGGGGTTTCGTTAAAGACAACGTTTATGTACCACCACTCCCACAGAACCTGGAAGAGTTGAAGAACCGGATCCGTACTGCCATAACATCAGTGACGCAGGACATGCTTGCCCGAGTATGGGAGGAATTTGAGTATCGATGTGATATTGTTCGTGTCGCTGATGGAGGACATATTGAACATCTGTAATTTGAACTTTGAACTGTAATTTGAACTTGAGAGGTTCGTAAATATGTGTGTAAAATTTCATATTAGTATGTCTTAAAGGTTAATAAATATATGCATTCGAAATACGTATATTCTTCTTGAAACAGGGTGTACTTCTTATGAAATAAGCGTATAAAGTATTCTTTTCAATTTGTGATTTTGCTTTCTTATAAAATTCCATAAGGTAACCAGTATCGAATATGTTGGTCGAGATTTTTAAAATATCAGACGAAAAAGATACAGGGAATATTACTACTTAATTGCCTTTTGTGAGCAGGTATATAGTTAATACGAACTCAATATTTGTTCAGATAATGAAAACAGTTATTATCATGGTAATGTACGAGACACTACATACGAATTTAATACATTTATTAGAACTGACTACCCAGCTTTCGATAATTTCTTACATTTTTTTTTCTTTCTGCTTACTTGTAAGTGCTCTTGTAAGATATTTTCTGTTTCGACCATTTAAAAATTTCGTTACTATATATATATATATATATAAAATAAAGCTGTTAGTCTGCGTTTATAATTAAACTTTAATGCTGAGACTGATGTTGATCGAAAAGTCATTTTATAGACTCTCTTTCCAATATACTACTCAACAGGATTTGCACCACACTGGCTGATCCATCAATAAAAAGTTCCGATTTTAATTTCTCAAAATCAGCAATTTAAAATTTAAAAGGAAGAAAAGGAAATTAAATACACTTATAACGCTCTTACGAAGTTGCACCTAAAAAGTTATTTTGAGATGGTAGAGATTAAAAATAAATAGAACTGTCAGTTCAATAAGGCATATTACATGATTATCTAACACCAAAGCACGCGGGAGAGGTGAAATTTGGCAATCCTGAATTACAAAACACCTGTTTCTCAGGACAACTTGTTAATGCTAGATTACTTACTGGAGTCGAAAATTGGAGAGTAACGTATGGTGTGGGAAGCGAGTCAAAGAATGTCAACACTAAATGCTTATGTTGCTATTCGGAAAAAAGAAAGAAAGAAAAAAAAAGTTTACTATCCCATGTTTTTGATTTACACGCTAGAGAAGGAGGGGTTAGCTGCAAATGAATGATAATGCAACACCTGGCAAAATGAAAAGATTACGAAGGAACAGAAGGACCATGAGAAAACAGAAATTATATTGTCTACCACAACCAATAGGGTCTGAAATCGGCCAAAGGGGACATCAATTAGAGGTGAACGCTCTATCATACTCCCGTACCCTCTATCAAGGTCTACGATAGGACGACTATAGTCTTCACATAATACATTTACTGGAAGTTATAGTTTTCACAGTTTCACCATCCATTGTAGAAAAAATTCAACTAGAACGATGAAATCGTACCCAAAGAATACATATTACTCATTATGTATGTCTACTCGTCGACTAGTGTTCGGTTTTCTAACAATTTCGGCTACTTGTACTGTACTTGTAAGAACATTTAATAAGAAGAGTTAGAGAACTTCAACCGACCTAATAAATTATTCACAAAAGGCAGTGCAATTCTGAAATACTTAAATGTCTTCGAAACTGTATGTCTAACCAAGTAATTTCTATTTTCATCCTTGTTTTCGAATTTACGTGAAATGTAATTAATTAGATCATTTGGATTAGACTGAAGGAAACGACAAATTTTATATTGCACTAATTGAACCATATGCAAAGAGTTGAAAAATACTCGACTGTAATGTAGATACTGGGTTGTTCACGCAAAAAAACAGATATTGTAAACATTTTTGATTTCCTCTACTTGAAAATATAAGTTACGGTATTTGCACCTTTATTCTTGTTATACAACATCACTTTTAATTTTCTTTAAGTATGAGGAAGGGTTATTTTATGTATATATATATAAAAAAAAAAAAAGTTTTGTCTCCAGTTGGTGCCGGTCCTTACGTTCTCGTCCAGGTGTCTTTCAGTTATAATATCGGTGCCAAAATGCAAGGTTTCGAACAACCCGCGAAAGTCTACTGCCTATTTTAGTGGCGCAATTTTAGTTAAAAACAAAATTACGCGAGCGCACACGGCATACAAAATCCTAAATTCGTGACGCTACAAGAGTCTGCATGAGCTAGAGACTTGTCAATACGAATACTATCCGTATCGGATATCGTTGATCAGTTTATATGTGATCAATTTAGCAACGCTGCTGTCACTCTTGTAATTAAGGAAGAACCAAAAAACAGGAGTCGTAATTAGTGTGGTGTCTCAACTTGCAGGTGACGGTGTATTTTTGCTAGTGAAATTCTGTCGAAAGTGAAGTCTTAATGGGATGGATACATCACGCTCTTTTCCACACAAGTTTTCATACAACCAAAAGGTGAAATAATGTCGGGAAAATGATTTAACCATTGTTCAGCGGAAACATTCGCCAACATAAGGGGCCCGTTCGAGGTTATCAATGAAAATTGTCGCCCCAGGTGTTTTGTGGAATTAATTTATTTGCAGGCCACAAGAATCTACCACTCCAATGTGACGTGGTCCAGAGGTTAAATTTGGCGTAGTCTTCTGTCAGTTACATCATTGATTGCCGACTCACCTGTGATGCGTACATAAAGGTTGGGTTCACAATCTCCTCCCGTGCCTTGCTGCTCACCATCAGATAAACTGCCGCAAACTGTACGAAAGACATTTGGCGGAGTTATAACGGATGAACCTTATATTTATCTCAAGCGTAATCAGGGTCTACTAAATGTTCATTTTCAAATTCCAGGTTTTATCAAGGTTTTCAAGGTTTATTTTTCCTTTTTTTCCAGGTCTATTCAGTAGAGTGACGTTTATTGTAACACGTATAACTTAATGAAATTTTATATAGTTCTTAACAAAAACTGGTTATAATTAGAGAATGCATATGACAAGTGATAGTTTTTTTAAGTGACAAGATGAAAAGAAAAAACTGAATGAAATGTAGGTTCTCAAAACATTTTACACAAGAAAATGTTTAATTAAAATATCCCCTACCAGAAGGTCGGTTGAGAAAAGTGTGCAGTAGTTTTAAATATCCTAATGTATTAATACTATACAGGGATGAACCTTAATTAAACCGACAAACTTCGGGAAATGATTCTCGGCACTCAAACAAGAACTCTTCTCCAGGACGCATAGTTTCCGAGCTAAAAGGTGCCGAAAGTGTGGAAAAATGAACTTCCGACGCCTATATTTCCAAAATTATCCAAAGTAGAGAGTGCTGCTTAAAATCTCACAAAGGAAATTATATGTTCAGAGCAGATAAGACTCCCATAAAGAGATATTAAGCTGCACTCTCTACGTTGGATAGGTTTGGAAATATAGGACTCGGAAGTTCATTTTTTCACACTTTCGGCACCTTGTAGCTCCAAAATTATGTACTGTGGAGAAAAGTTAGAGGAATTTTCTTCTTGTTTCGGGCTCGAGAATCACCTCCCGAAGTTTATCGGTTTAGTTAAGGTTCACCCTGTATAATAGTAAATTTCCGTCAAAAACATTACTTCAAATAAACTAATATTATAGTAGTAGCATGTGAGTGTTGATAAACCATGACAAAAATGGCGGGAAAATAGCTTACTCACCGCTAAGTTATGGGATAAAATACCACAAGAGTATTTTACTACATGCACTCCCCTTTAAAGTACTCTTGTGGTATTTTATGCTAAGTACTGGTAGGACTTAGCGGTGAGTAAGCTATTTTCTCGCCATTTTTGTCAAACTAGTATTAGTTTAGAAGTAAAAGGAAAATGATCATATATAATACAAATTCTTAACGCAAAGTAGTCCATATTGTTAAACGTTACTGCACCTTCTTCTTGGATGGGGATTGGCCATCAGTTATATTTTATTTCAAAATGTATTGTAACATGGAAGTTTAAAAAACTGAAAATGTTATGGAATCACGCACATTATAAGAACAAATAAAGAAAACAACTTTCACCGTGAGCAGTTTTTGACATTTAACTTCTAGAGTTCAACGTCTCTTTTAACTTTTTCGCCTGTTCTTCCAACGCTTCTACTTCTGCTTCGGCGTCAGTTAGTATTCTTTTCTTCTTTAATTCCAACTCTTATTTTCTTCTTAATATCTTTCTTTTCTCGAGCTGCTCTGTCTTCTTTTTCACCGCGGTCTTTCAGATATTCATTTCTTCTGCTTGATGCATTCCTCACATACTGAACCATACTCTTTGTGATATTCATATTACGCATGTCACCAGCAACACGCACAGCAACCAACACACTTCGCTGGACAATCAAGCACTCCTCTTGGAGATTTTCAACAATGCACTCTTTGTTAATGGAGAAACTCCTTTCCACTGCTGCGTTGCTATGGAAAAGTACATATATTTTATGCATGAATGTTTTAAACGCATTGGAGACACCTTCTTTGCTTAAAAGATCATGGAGAAAAACGTCTAATCTGTCATTTTTGTAACGGAAATTTGACAGTTTTTGTGCTGTGTCTTGGTCTGAACAAAATTTTAAATATTCCAAATTCACCATATCAGCATTTACAGGTGTTATTTGCTCCTTCTCAACAAATGTCTCCAGGGCGAGTGTGATACGTGATTCACGAAGGGTTTCGCTGGTCATAGTTTCTGGAGACAAGCAATTTGCGGCTCTTGTTACACTATTTTAAAGGACACTTTATCATAAGTTTTTTACACAGTTCTTGGAAGAATCTTCTGCATTCTTTCTTAAAGTTCTATATATATTAACATCCTTCACTCCTTTAAGCGATGTAACCGCAGAAAATCCAACATCAACTAGATTAAGTGGTTTTAAGATGTCCTTATCAAAAACATCTATTGAGGTCAGTTTTCTTGAAGTTTTAGCTACTTTTAAGACATCATCTTTCACGAAGCGGCTTAACAAACTACGAATCAACGTGTTTAGGTCGTTCCATAGAAACGGTAGTAATGGACTGTCTGTCTGGTACTTATTGAGGAATTCTTCTTGTTCTACAGATACGGACTGAAGGAACCCTAATCTAGCAGGCAACAGTACATCAGAGATGTGGACTTTTACTTTAGAGAAGTTTGATGTTTCAGGAGGTTTTGTTTTCACTGCATCAACATAAACTTTTAAGGCAGGAATCATAGTTATGGCACGGTTGATAACTTAGAATTCTCCACCCACCTAATAGAACAAAATTTAAGAGGGGAAACTGCTGTTCCAGATGCTGCCATGAAATCTGTTCTTCTTGAAGGGAAGTCCTTGAATAAATAGTACAACGCTCTCAAAAACTCTGTCACATTCCACCAGCTTTGGTATGCGCAGTCTTAAAAGCCCCGTTAGCAATATGTAAAGAGCACGTTCCTGTTTCCAAAAGCTGTAGATCTTCACCATTTTCTTCACTCAGATAGGCCTTCAAATCACTCAGAAATTTCAAATTAACTTTGGGGCCATCAAGAGAAATCTGAAGTAACTTATAAAAATCGAGCGAGACTCTTGTCCTTGAAAGTATTTATAAATGTACTTAACAAATCCTGGGCAGTAGCATGTCCGAGGAATACTGATGTTAAATAACGTGTTAAAACTTTATTTTCGTCACTGTGCCAGAAACGAACTACTAAGTCCATTTCATTTTTCTGTGAGAGAGTGTTTAGGCTTTCGCCGAACGATACTGCAAAAAATTCACAATTTTGTAGTTCACGAAGTAACGTCTGTTGGAAATATGGACCCAATCCAAAAGTGATGACATAACCTATTTTGTCTTTGTATAACTGCATATTTTTAGCGACTTTACACTCATGAAACATTAAAGGAAACAAATCCGTTGCACTCGTTTGACTTCTGGCCGATGCATGACTTGTAACTTTGTGTAATGTCCAGATTATTTCTGCTGTCGTCACTTGATCTTTGATAAGTTAACTCTTTATTACACTACTAGTTTTTGCTGGGCTTTCATTTTTCTCCTGAACAACTGCAATAGATGATGTGCCAGTCACTGAACTGGAAGACGCTGTAGAATTTTTTTGTACAGGAAGGCTCCTTGTTAACAATGCTTGAGAACTTTGCGATCAAACATTGTGCATTAAGAGCTTTAACAGCTATTTGATGTTTCTTTCCTTTTTCATGAGATTTCAATGATCCAGCTCCCATATTTGAAATATCAAAACAGTTCTGCAGAGTTTACAACCTGCTTTAAATGGATCGTTGGACCTAATAACCCATTTCCACTGGCCTTTCCACGAGTCCTGAAATTTAGTTTTACTTTTCGCCATTTTAATGGCTGAAAAATAAGATGTTAATTGTTAGTGTGTAACAGGATTTATTGCAAGACTAGTAAAATGTTAACCTAAATACAAAAAGTGATTCCGTTAAGATGTGGGCAATTTTACTTTTTTCCGGTCATACACCTTTCGGCCACCGGGAATGGTGTTCACTGCGACATCCGCGGGCTTGGACTCCTGTTAAAAAGCTTCGGCACAGGAGTATAAGCAGAATGTTGTTCCAGACCTGTCTACTACTCTTGCTATAGAAACATGTAAACCAATGTCTTCACAAAGCAGCAAATAAGCTTGATTCATACTATGCAAATAAGCAGCAACTACAGAGAAAGCTTCTAGCTTGTATGCCAGTATTCCCTCAGTGTAAGACACAAACTTAATAGATCATGAAATTTTACTTTTTCAATTACCTTACTCTCATCATCGGGGACTAATTTATCTCTTTTTGTAGTCACTGTTATTCACAACGACCATGCCAAACAAATAAAATCTTATTCAGTCTCTTCTTGTACCCTCAACATACTTTCCAAAAACATTCAGCGCCTGCACTCTGCTCACGTCTGTCTGTCTTTCTCAACTACGTCTCCACTGAATAAGTTATTATTGGCTTTTAACTTATGCTGTAGTATATAACTTTCTTGCATTTTACAAAAATATACTTATTCCATACCCATCCCAAAAACAATATTTTAAAAACAATTTTAAAACTTCCAGGTTCCTCGTCCAATTCCAGGCTATTTCCAGGTTTTCCAGGTCCAAAAGTAAATTCCAGGCTAATTCCAGGTTTTCAAGGTTTTCCAGGTCAGTAGACACCCTGGTAATGGTAACATCTGGACAATTACGTACCGTAATACCTCTTACAAGAGACGCACAGCATTTTACAGCCAGTGCCGAGAAAGGTTTCCGCAGGAAATCTATTATAATCCAAATCTATTTGAAAGATATTCCTTATTTGTACGAAGCCAATAAGAACCAGATTTGGACCTTCACAAACAAAGCGCCTTCTTTCTTCTTTTTTTTTTCAGTCTCCACTTTTCCCTGCTGTGGCCAATTGTTATGAACTTCTTTTATGGATAAGGGACCGTCTCTTGCCTCTTTGTTCTATCTCTAATTACTTCATTCTTTCATATTTATTTATACTCTTTTCTGACCTTTTAGCCTCTTTGCAGAAAAACAGAGCTAATTTCTCCTGACACTATCCCTTAATATTTTAAACTATGCTTTTTATCCCCATTTTTGTAATTTATTTATTATTATTTTTACAAAAATACATAAAAAGCTACTCTACCCATAACTCTACTCGAAAACATATATACAGACATATATTTTGCTTTACATATACGGCTTCTCTTTTCTGTTGAGTTAATATTTCTTAATTTCCTTTGATTTTGTGTGTCTGTATCTACCGCCACCACTATACAACACATATTTAATTAAACATGTAGAGAATATACACCCTGTTTCAAAAAGAATATACGTGTTTCGAATGCATATATTTATTAAACTTTAAGACATACGAATATGAAATTTTACACACATATTTACGAACCTCTCAAGTTCAAATTACAGATGTTCAATATGTCCTCCATCAGCGACACGAACAATATCACATCGATACTCAAATTCCTCCCATACTCGGGCAAGCATGTCCTGCGTCACTGATGTTATGGCAGTACGGATCCGGTTCTTCAACTCTTCCAGGTTCTGTGGGAGTGGTGGTACATAAACGTTGTCTTTAACGAAACCCCACAGGAAGAAGTCACAAGGTGGCAAATCCGGTGACAGTGGAGGCCAGCTGAGACATGCTAAGTCGCCAGCTCCTTGACGACCAATCCAACGGTTCGGTAGAGTTTCATTCAGATATTCATGCATTTGGCGACTCCAGTGAGGGGATGCCCCGTCTTGTTGAAAAATGAAGTTATCTTCGTGCAGCCTCGGAAAAATCAGTTTTGTAACATAGCGAGATACTGCTGACTGTTAACCGTGTTTCCATTAAAGAAGAATGGGCCGTAAACATATGATCGGGATATCGCACAAAACACACTGACTTTGGGCGAATCTCGTACATGTTCAATGACTGCATGTGGGTTCTGTAGGCCCAAATTCGAACATTTTGTTTGTTTACCTGACCACTAACACGGAAAGTCGCTTTATCACTGAACACGATGCGATGACCAAAAGTGTTATCATTGTCAATAGCATCCAGAATCTCGTTGCAAAATGCCACACGTTTGCATTTGTCATCAGGACGCAGAGCTTGTAACAGCTGTAATTTGTACGGCTTCATAACCAACCGACGTCTGAAAACACGCCAAATTGTTGTTGTCGGTACTTGTAATTCCTGACTGGCACGACGAGTTGATTTTGAAGGACTACGTTGGAAAGCAGTTTGAATTCGTGTAACATTTTCTTCAGGAACACGAGGGAGGCCAGGACTCTTTCCTTTACATACACATCCTGTATCTACAAACTGTCGATACCATCTGCGAATGTTCCACCCATTCGGAGGATCAATTTGATACCTCAACCTGAAACGTTTTTGCACTGTAATCACGGAACTGCACTTCGCAAACTCGAGAACACAAAATGATTTCTGCTGCGGAGTAGCCATTTTAAACATATGACGGTTACCAAGCAAAACAGAAGACAATTGACATCTTGCGGCTATTAATATAAACTAGACTACGTATTCGTTTTTCCAATAGCCGAGCCGAGGCGCAGCGTTCAATAGTTTGGACAAAATAATTCTTCGTAATAATATTCTTTTTGAAACAGGGTGTATATCAGTTTTGGATATTTCCTTCAGAACTTTTCTGTTTGTCACTCTCGAATGTTAATGCTTTTCCTAATTTCCCTATAGTTAAGTTTTCTCTTTGCTTTCTATTCAATCCGTTTCTTTTTTCCTTTTCTCCCATAAATTTTGCAAAACATGTTTTGCTAACTTTTGGAAGTCGTCGAATTTAATTTTTCCCTTAATTATGTCACGTATACTTTTACTTTTAAGCCTATCTCTTATTTCTTTTATGTTGTTGTTTGTTATTTAGTTATTGCAATTCCATACATGTTCTGTATTTTATATTTTTCCACATTCGCACTTATCTGTTACTTGCCTTCTTTTAAGGTGTTGTTTGTATAGACTACTTCGGGAAAGTATTCCATCCTTTCCTTAGTTAGTTCTGCTACTTGATTTCTTATTTTTATTGTTGGTATGTTCTCTATAACCTGTTTCGCTTTCTATATTTGTCCATTTTACTGTAATTTGTTTTTGACGATGTCTTCTAGTTTTTCATCTGTGGTTAGTAATTTACCTAGTATTTCTATAATTTATATTTTCTAGTTTCTCCTCTGCCAGAATTTTATACTGCTTCTTAATATTTGAAAGTGAATTAGCTCTTTTAATGCAAGAAATTCGAGTCGAAACTTTATCGCCAAATCATCTCTTATTATGACAGCAGGTTGCTGTGATATTCTTGCAAAAAAAGCCCTGACCAGCTCAATGGATTCCTGCACATTTGAGTTCTTAAAACGACATTTACCACAAAACATATATATAAAAATTAACGTCCCAAGGTTATGCTGTTTAGGCTATAGATGGATCATTCATGAAAGTGAACGATCATGATAAAACTAACGGAATGATAATGTGGGAGGAAACGGGAGAACCATAAGAAAATTCACAAACATCATGGTGCTTAACATAAACTAACCTGGCATAGGATTGAAGCAGAGAAATGTATCACCACATGTAAATGCTCTACCACTATGCTACTGTGATCCCTACTGACCTTTGGAAAACCCTCACAGAGGAATGGGATGAAATTCTTGTACCTCAACGTGGTTTGTTGCAGTAGAAATTGTAATTTCGGGAGAACATCCATAATGCTAGTGGATTGACTGAACACACCTAATGGTGGCAACACAGATTTTCAGATGGAAAGTACACGTTGCAAATCGGTCAAATTTAACTGGATCAACTTTCTGCATAATAAAACTCTGCCCCTACTATATCGATGGAAGTAATGTAATGGAGTCACTGTCGACTTTAGCCTTCAACTTGGATCACAGAATGTAACCAAAGAACACAAGCTCAAGTTACCAGCTACTAAATGTAATAAACTCTGAAACGCCGTTTTTAGAGGTTTGTTTCAGTTGAGTTTCACTTGGTTTTCAGTTGAGAGGTTAACACAATGTGATAATAACAAATGCTTCCTATAACCGTATTACCTGCAGACAATTACACAGCAAACTATGGGGGTGTGTAAATTTATATCAGAACACTTGTTTAGACGACGTAACATGTAATTTAATCTCCAGTACCAGCTACAATCTCCAGCATAGTAATGTGTATTATATCAGTAAATGAAATACAAATTTTATACAAAGTGGATGACTTATCTTGAAACGCCCATGTAACTTCATAAACTAATAGATTAAAGAAAGAAAGAAAAAAAAAGCTAAAATTTTGTATGATGCAAACATCGACAGAGGAACGTTGTTTGATATACTCTGCAACACCACCAGATTAACAGTGCTGCCAACCCAAATACAATGTCAGACTATTACATATTTCAAATCTACGAAAACTTACAATATACATTTATTATGAGCCATTCCATATGAAATCAATACATCAAGGCGGCTCATATGTTTTAGATTTTCTTCAAATTTTATACAAATGTTGTGGTACCCGAACATAACAAACTTGTAAAATTTTACAGCTCTTCCTCAAACGGAGCTCCTGCAGGAGCCATTCGAAATGGGGTTTTATGAATAAAATAAAAAATAAATAAAAAAAGCCTAACTTCGTCTTAGACTTAGATTATTGAAACCGCAATATCTCTGATTATATTGAAACTCTTTGAAAATGCTTTTCACTAAAATAATCTTAGAATTTGTAACATTTAAAACATTGTAGCAATGAACTGCCCAGGTGAGGTTAAGCATACGAATTTCAGCATCAAACGAAGGAAAAAAAAAGAGAGGAAAAAATTATGTCAAAATTTGACAATTATTTCTAAAAAGGCCCGCCTAACATTAACCTCAAATTTTCAAAATTAAGTAGTTCTGGTGTCCCTCTTTATCATATAGAAGAATTAGGAGTGGGTTTTCTGGTATGTTCAAGGAAAAAAATATTACACAATTTAAGTCGAGGACGGACCTACGCTTTTTTTGTATAAAATCCCTAAATGTCGAATGGCTTCTACAGGAGCTATAAAATTTTACACGTGTGTTGTGTTTGGGTACTACAACATTTGTATAAAATTTGATGAAAATCTAAAACATATGAGACACATTTTAGTTTCAAATTTGGTGATTTCATATGGAATGGCCTTTATACAATGTTACAAACTAAGAACGCTCGGCATCACAAACATACAAATTTTGGAAGAGGTCTCTACAATAGTAATAACGAAAGTAAGACGAACGAGTCAATGTATATCCAAAGCATCTTCACATCGACTACTATGACCATGCTGTGACCATTTCGAATAAAAATTAACTAAATTATAAGGGATTAATTTTTTTTCCCAGAAACTGTTTAGATAAGTATCACACACAGTTCCGTGGTTTACAACAGATGTAAAAATCATAATCCGTTGGCAGCAATTTGATATCTCAAAAGGTTCCGCAGATATGAAAAACGCGGGTACAGATTGTCATACTGCTTAAAATGACGTATTTGTGGGAAATTTTAAAAATGATTGTTACCTTCATTTGCTAGAACATTATAACAATACTTTTAAATAGTTATAATTACACGTTCTTGTAATTACGTAAGTTTAAGCAGAGTTTATCAAAATATTCCTTAAAATTATGTAAATGCAAGAACTTATTATAATTGTAACTACCAAAAACTATTGCTATAATGTTGTACAAGCAAATGAAAACATCATCATTTATAATATTTCCCAAAATTACGGCATTTTAGGTGGTATAGTAATATCTAACTCTACTCATATTTTTCGTTATCTCCGAAACGCTTTGAGATATCAAATTGCTGTAAACGGATTTATGATCTTTACTCTATTGAAAACCATCTAAGTGACTGGATGTTGCAACGATAACGTTTGTGTATAACCAGCCTTAGGGCGAAAGTGCTTTTAAATATCGCACTAGTGAGAAGAAAAGAAAAAGAAAGTTAATTTAAAATGTACTGATTAATATCTATTTGTTCGTTGATTATTTCATGTTTGTATGTTGATTTCTGTATTTTACTCGATGTTATGACGGCGATTCTCGATTGTTTTTGGTTGCTAAGAAGTGTTACGGTATCTAGGTACTTGTTTATGTATTATAGTGACGATATAACAAATGAGAACGACGAACTACAAGGACCTATGTAAGTTTGCTATGATATTTAAGATACTCCAATTAATCTATCATTATTTATATATTGAATAGTGCATATTAATTATGGCAAGAGTGGAAATAACGAACTGGTGTGGTTACAATGTAATACTTATCAAAATGGTTTTTCGAAATTAAGATTTCTGAAAAGAGTCGAATTTTCAATCCCTTCCCCCCTTTTTTGTTCTTATTCGAGGTACGTCATATGATCATAATTAGTCAACATCAAGGTAATTTAGATATAACTGCCCTGTCGGTCTCAGTTCCATTACTGAGATCGGATATTTAGGCATTAAAAACATGGAAAACAGGCACGTATAATTAAAAATATACACAATAAAATATACGGTACGGTAACTTTAAATAGTAAACATTTAATAGCATACAGAAATTGAAAGTAAGCCATGCATAGTGTTCAAATAATCAGGAAACATACCTGAGTGGTGTTTGTAGAGAGTATCATATTCTAAAGAAAGAAGAATGAAATGATTTACATGTATATCTAATACATAAGTTATTCACAGCACATTATTATTACTATATTCCTCCAAAGTTTGTCTGTGCTTTATCACTACAAACAGCAATCCAGTTTTAAAACACTGCACACACACACACACAGCAGTCCGAAAAAAAGAAACTCTTGGTAATTCTTGAATGAATATATAAACTATAAAATATACATTTTGAATTTAATCAATTTTGGCAGTCGGTCACAAGGTATCATTAATTGCGGTTCCACGTGATAGAAAGATACGTCAACTTATAAATTATGTTCCGATAGTACAAAAAAAAAAAAAAAAAAAAAAAGTATTAAAATCGGAAATGATTTTTTTTCTTTCACTGGCGTAAACAGGGCGTATTTAAAGCACGCAACGACGTATGGATCAGACTCACTTGGTACATTTTCACATTTCAGTACTTGCACAATTGTCTTTAATGGCACCATTATGTGGCTCACAATTCTTGTGTTGGTATTCATTCCACGTATCAGTGAAGCTTGACCTTGACGTTAGTTAGTTCCTATAAATTTATACTTCTTGGAATCAATAGAAACCTTTTATTCAGACGAGAGATCAATGCAGTTGTCTAAAACAAGCCTTGATTTTGAAGAAAATGTAAAGAATAGGCAACATTCGGTATTTAAGCAATAATATACGTAATATAGAGCGAAATGGCAAAATATATTTGCTGAAATTGACGCAGCTATCCCCCAAATAAGCTTCAAAACGCGTTCATATTTATCATATTTAGAGCATCAAGCAACAGACATTTTGCCTAACATCTGGTATCTTATTAATGCTTTTATGGAAGCCTCTAAATTTGGATGGTTATGATACTACAGCATTCTTGGTTCGTAATACTAAATAATAAATATATCGTAAGTTTTCCTTTAACATGTAAATTTGGAGTATGTAATAATCTGACGGTACTGCATATCAAATAATCTCCCGTTGTCGATATTGGATATCAGGCATAATTTCAGTTTTTTTTTCTTTCTCCTTTCTTATCTATTACTTAATACAAGGACGTTTCAAGATAAATGGTTCACCCTGTATATATGACGAACTAAAACATTTCAACCTACTTACTCACATTACTAGGCTTTCAATCTTAAGTTCTCCCACAAAATATATTTCGAAAAGCTTTTTGTATGTTATGTTATTTATTACATAAAATTTATTTTCGATACTTAGAAATATTATTAAATAATTTATTTTTTACCTTCAATTTGTCCAAGTAAGTCACATCACCTTTGTACTTGTCAAGAAATCGAACAAAATCCTTTTCTCCTTTGTAGAATTCTGCGCATTTTTTCTGAAAAAGTAAATTACAAAATATATTACCATAATAAACTTAAACCTTGAAATATTTTTACTTTCAAGCATTATGAAGATTGAACATTTTAATATTAGCCTTCGGCTAGCTGGGGAGTTCGCCCTCAGACCTCAAATTCGTTCGGTCTACAGTGTCATACCTCATAGGTTAGCCTTTCTTTCCATTCTTTGCATGACAAGAATACTTTATGGCATTAATCTTTACGAAAAATGTTAATCCTTTTTCTCCTTAGAATACGCATTTCAATCAAAGTGAAATGATAAGAACTCGTATCGATCCAAGTGCTGTGTTCAAAATTGCATTTCAAATGGTTTACCTCTTCTTTTTCCCTAATGATGAGACTGACAATCTCGAAGTCATTGTTAAATATATTTGTAAAGAAATAGAAAATGCCCCTTTTCTCTCGTGAAAAGCGGAATTTCGGGAAACGCTTCCATATTCCCACTTGTTTTGAGTAAGGAGTTGTTTAGGTACCAAGTTTCATATCCCTAACACAGGGCTCACAGTGGTCTCTTGTAAATAGTTGAAAAGTGACCAAAAGTACATGAAAAAAGACAAAAAAGTGACCAAAAGCACACGAAAAAGTGACTAAAATTTCATCATGCCCCTTTTTCCTTGTCAATTTCTCCATCACCTCTCTCTTTGTTGTTTTGCTTCATCTTTTCTTCTTTACTTCTTCTTTTTGAGCTTCCTCCTTCCTTAGGTTTTCAAAGTATGCTTTGTAGTTACGGTAAGCAGACTTAGCAGATGTAAGAAGCTTCTAAGTGGAACCAGTTCTGGCCTATTTTCGAATTTCTTCATCCCAGACATTATATTTAACTTAGCATTGAGAGGTCTCGAAGTCATGAAATATTCAAATTCATCACCTACTCTTAAGAAGAACATACAAAAAGCATAACACAAGACGAACATGATGAACCACACAAACACACACACACACAACGTTGAGCGGAGCGTTAATTATTACGAAAGAAAACTTAAAGACTATTATGATAGAAGAAAGAATAGACATAGAAGGGTTCTCAACCCCACCATAAGAGCTTAAGCATCCACCAACCATCCACTGTGCTTTAGAAAGAATAAAAGCTGAAGTGAGAATAAAGCTGACTGTTTCACATGTGGCAGCAAGTATTGAAGCTTTCAGAAGAGTAATGAGTAACAAGTTTCTGCCTTTTTCCATTTATTTTTAATATTTTTCTTAGAAAACTGCCAATGCAAAACATAAATCACATGATAAAGTCACTTTACCTCCCAAAAAAGTAACTTTTAGTGACAAATTTGAAAAAAAAAAGTAACTTTTAGTTAAAAAAGTGACTCGCTATGAGTTGTGCTAACATGTTCCTAATTTTAAGGGATTTCGAGATATGGCCATTTTGTTATGTCAACTGGAACCCCCACCTATTTTCTTCTCCCCTTCTAAAGGTAACGTTTTTTTTAAAAAAAAAGCAGGAACACATTTTAAGTTATTTTAAATTTAGTTAGACTAATTACTAAATTTCATTTCTCTAATCTTAACGGATTTCGATATATGGCCATCTTGTTATAACAATTGTAACCCCACCCTTTTTTTCTGACCTCTATTTCTTCCTTTCCAGTGGATATATATATATATAAACGTTGAAACACATGTCTAATTATTCTAAATGGGAAGTCCATATACCCGATTTCATGTCTCTACCCTTCAGAGATTCGGAAATATGAATATTTTACTATAATAATTGCCATCCTCATTTCCCCGCTTCCCTAACGAATTTATTCTTTCTTAGTGGTACCTTATGTTACAAATCCTATGCATTATCAAAATTTCAACTTTCTAACTTAAGCCGTTTGGCCTGGTTGTTGATCAGTCACTCACTCAGATTTCTTCTTTTATATAGAGAGATTTATAGGTTCTATTGCGTAGCTGAATGGGTAATTCATATACCTATCGTATAGCTCACGGGTTCCATGTCCAGTGTGGCACAGAATTCTGGGTATTGACTCAGCATCATGAGAAGATTGGGGAGCTGCTTTAATCGAAACGTATCACAGTTTAGCCTAAAAAGTCGAAACTAGCGATATGTCTGACAACATACTCACCTAGCTGAAAACCATCTGCCCGGTCATAGCCCTTCATGGGCTGTAACATCAAGCAGCTTAATATTTACTAACTAACTAAAACTAACTCTATGGCCTATGGAACCCGGAGGTTCAGTGCCGCGTTCACAAAAGCTCTCCACTGACTTCTATCCTTAGCTAATTGCAACCAGTTTCTACTTTGTATTCCTATCTCTGCGAGATCCATCTTAATATTGTCCTCCCATCTGCGCCTAGGTCTTCCTAATGGTCGTTTTCCTATGGGTCTACCCAGGCCTGCCCATGAATTGGCTCCCGGAGCCGAAGCGTGAGCGACAACGCGCGGAGATAAGAACAGGTGAGCACAGGTGTTGGTAGCTCCGCCCCTTCCACTGCATCCGATAAGTGTTGCCAACCACACATGATGGTAAAAAACCTACGGCCAAGCCTGGTCACAAATTCGCACGATGTTGAAGCATTGAGCAGACGCAAGCGTGAAATGTGCAGGTGTGCTCTCCCCCTCCCCATTTCGAAAGCAGTGACGCGAAAACACTGCAGGAAATAAAATTGGTACGTTTTTTGATTCAGGAAGACGCATGATTGAGGTTACAGTTAGCGTTGAAGTAACTAACAAATGAAAAAGAAAGAAAGAAACTAATATTAAACATGTCAGCTTACAGACGTAAAAACGACTGCAAAAATCGAAAATGAATTGTTTCAGGCCTTTTTTAGCTTGTTTACACAATTCGTGACATTGTATTACATTAGCACTCGGTCTGTAACTTGTCACTCGCTTCACGTTTGCTAAATTGTGAACGCCTTTCGTTGCTAGATTGATAGCAGAACGACGGGAGGTTGAAAATAATAATAATAATAATAATAATAATAATAATAATAATAATAATAATAATAATAATAATAATAATAATAATAATAATAATAATAATAATGCGTATTATTATTATTATTATTAGTAGTAGTAGTAGTAGTAGTATTCGGACCAAAGACGGATGAAAATGGGGATTGGAGGAAATTCATAACGAGGAATTGCATAGTTTATACCGCTCACTTAACATTGTTAGGGTCATTAAGTGTAGAAGGCTCAGGTGGCCATTCCGTGTAGCCAGAATGGAAGAAATTAGAAACGCTTTCATAATTTTAACTGAAAACCCAATTGGAAGAAGACCACTAGGAAGACCTAGACGTAGATGGGAAGACAATATTAAGATGGATCTTGCAGAAATAGGAGTACAGAGTAGAAACTGGATCCAGTTGGCTAAGGACAGAAGTTAGTAGAAATATGTTGTAAACGCCGCATAGAACCTTCGGGTTCCATAGGCCATAGAGTTAGTTAGATATTATTATCTAAAAGAAATGTTCAAATGTTGTTAAGAGACAATTACACAGAAGAACTGAATTCCGACCAAACACTAATTTGCCGGAAGGAAATTCCAGTGCAGTCCAGCCCACTTTAAGCGTTATCCGTGCAATCCACGTTTCATGTTCAAGACATTGGGAATAATTGTTCGTATCATTCAGTTGGAACGTTCCCTTCCAAGTTTACGCTGTTACAGTAGGCCTACAACATCGTGACTTTCAAAACCAGTCAGTAACTATCGAAGAAAGACAAGCGTGTAGCTTCAGTCGTTGATATGATTTAACATTCTTTTTCACTTTTAACAAGCTACCGGCAAGCAACCAGCCAGGGACAATATACTTTTCCTTATTAAAAAGACACTTTTTGTTAAAAAAAAAAAAAAAAAAAAAAAAAAAAAAAAACTAATGGTACCCACTAATGGTCACTCTTAAAAATGGAAAATCTCTTTGGCTCTCTTAATATTTTGTTTGATTCTTTGCGATCAAAGTAACATTAAAAGTGGAAAAAATGAAATGAAATCTTTGGGTTTTACGTCCCACGGTTATACCGGTTAGGCTAAAGGAGACGGTGATGATGAGTAATGAATGAAATGATAGAATGAAGAAAGTGGGAGGAAATGGGAGAACCCCGAGAAAACCCACGCACAGGGTGTTTGTCCACCGCAAAGCTCACTTGGCGGGGGCTGGGATCGAACCCGGGACCCCAAGCACCAGATGTGAACGTTCTACCACTGAGCCACCGCGGCCCCACTTTAAAAGTGGAGTAAGAAATACTATTCTTCCTATTGATAGTGGCTTCTAATCTCCACAACCAACCCCTTGCTAAGCCTATTCGTACACACATACATGCATAAGCTAATTTTCTGGAGATAATACTTAGATAATTACAAACAAGTGCTAGAGTATTTTTTTTTCGTATCAACAGATTATCTGTTTTCCTAAAAAGCGAAACAACATACCCACACTCGGATTAAGAACTTGATAATATATATATATTGAAAACTGGTTTTCCATTGGGCAAACTGGCAAATTTTTATAAATGTAAGCGATGGTTTGGTTCCACCACATCCTTCTTTAACAAAAGGAAAGAAAAAAGAAGAAAAGGAACGTACATAGTTTATCATTTGATTGCTGTTACCAGTTTGTGTTGTCTATAGTTAACGATTACCACATTGTAAAAAACACTATACACTAAATGGCAATCAGTTACTATACATACTTTTTTTTTTTTTTTGGTAAGCTAGTGATTACCGCCAAGGTTGACAACACTTCCGCTCCTCTAAGGACAAAACCCGAAGATTCACGAAGCACGAACAACGGTATTTGCTCGTAGAATGCTCGTGAGCGTTCACGAGGAGAGTTTCCACTATCTGCTCGCCGTGGCCAGGGCTGGGTCTACCAGTCAAGACTTTGAAAGCGTTTCTACTTTCTTCTATTCTAGCTACATGACCTGCCCACCTAAGCCTCCTAGACTTGACGACCCTAACAATGTTGGGTAAACCGTATAAACTATGTAGTTCCTCGTTATGAAGCTTCCGCCATTCCCCATTCTCGTTCTTCTTGGGTCCGAATATTCTTCTCAGGATCCTGTTCTCAGCTTAATATTTACACTTGTCTTAACTCCATACAAAGCTGCAGGCCCGCTTCCATAAATGGACACATTGAGCATGTGCTCAGGTACGCAACATCCGTGCAATTTAAAAATAAAATAATTAGAAAACAGTTTTATTCTTCAAAAGAACCGTTAAAAGCAACTAAAACTAGAATAAAGATGTGAGACGCGTTCCTTATTATGAAATGTATATGTCTCTGCATTACGAGGGTCACTACGAAAATTTTGATATACGCATTGTTGTGGCACAGTATTTGAATTCCAACAATTGCGTTCGGTAGTGGTATCCAGAGCGAAGAAGCGAAGCAAGTTTCAACTCGCCTCACTTATCGGCGTGGCCGTATCGCCTTCACATGTTTGTTGATGTGAGCAGTATTCGGCTGTCTAGAATGGAGCTAGAAAGGGAACATTTTCGGGCAACGATCCTTTACGATTTCAAAAGTGGTTTGAACGAGACACAAAGCCTTGACCGTTTGCAGGGGGCATTTGGGGATCTTGCTCCTTCCCGTGCTACAATTTTTAGGTGGTTTGGTGAATTAAGAAGAGGCCGGACATCGCTTAAAGATGAAGAGAGAACTGGACATCCGGCAACAGTTGTGTCAGATGAAAACATTGCCGCTGTGGAACAAATGATTCGAGAGAATCCTCGAACAACTTTCAAGGACATTGAATCTACAGTGAACATTGGATCGCCAGCAGTAACAAAAATTCTTCATGATCATCTTCGGCTCAGGAAGATTTCATCTCGTTGGGTGCCTCACACTTTGACTGAACAGCAGAAGCGCATGCGTATGGAATGGTGTGAAGAAATGCTTGCAAGATTTGATGGAGGCAATTCTCGACGCGTCTCTGACATTGTTACTGGTGATGAGACTTGGATCTATCAATTTGACCCTGAAAATAAACGCCAGTATACAGTTTGGATCTTTCCAGACGAAAATCCACCCACTAAAGTGAAGCGACCGCGAAGTGTGGGGAAGAAGATGGTCGCAACTTTCTTCTCCAAATCTGGCCATGTTGCAACTGTTCCACTTGAAGAACAAAAGACTGTTACTGCTTAATGGTACACCACTGTTTGCCTAACAAAAGTGTTCCAGAAGCTTCGGGAACGGCGTTCAAGAACTGGATTGCGTGGGATCCTGTTTCATCATGGCAACGCGTCCGCACACACGGCCAACATCACAATTCAGTTTTTAGAATCTACGGAGATCAAACTTATGACTCATCCGCCGCATAGCCCTGACCTGGTCCCGTGTTATTTTTTTCTGTTCCCCAAGATCAAAGATCGCATGCGTGGGAAGAAATTTTGCAGCCCTGAAGAAGCTGCAGTGGCTTACGAGAATGAACTTTCAACACTTGAAGAAAAAGACTGGCAACACTGCTTTCAAAATTGGTTTTTGAGGATGCAAAAGTGTGTACAGTGTAATGGTGAATACTTTGAGAAAATGTAAGTGTTAAATTAATTTTAAGTATGTAAGTTATTTCACATCTCAAAAGTTTCGTAGTGACCCTCGTATAAGCAGGTACTCTTTATTAACAGCGAGAGCGTCGCGACAAGTGATAGTCTTAGCTCCATGCGTAGCCACAGTGCAGACAGGAGTGTACTTCATTATAGAAGAATATACGCCATCGGCTTATCCCTCCTTCCTCTCCCAAACTTCCAACTACCAATTGCTTTCATGGGAAGGGGATTAGTTATGCCGGAAAGAAATTTATATTTACCATCACTATGTGAACAATACACGTTTTAAATTTGTTTTAGAGGTTACTGTCTGCCATTTCCGGAAATGATGGGTTAATATATGGTAGATAATGAAAAGGCTCTCCGAAGAATTGTAAAGAAAAAAGTCTCCCGAGTAAAAACTGACATATTTACCTTATTTGCTCTTAGTACTCCAAGGGCTGGAAGGTCATAGTGGAAAAGGGTGGTTGCACATAGTGCCAGGCGCTATTTAAGTCGAACAGGAGCTTGCAAATCATATCTATATCAAGAATAGAATATCAATCCTTTTTCTTCATCATGACCTCTCTCTTACCATTTTTTTAGTTTAACGTCCCACGAGTAAGCACCAAGACTAAGGGACAGTGATAATAATATCGATTATAATGGTGGAATATCAAAATAGGAGGAAACGGAAGAACATCAGAAAACCCACGAGCACGATGCTTGTCCACTGCAACACTCACTTTGCGGGAGCTGGGATCAAATCAAGGATCCCATGCGCCAGAGGTAAGCACTACCTCTGCGTCACCGCCGCCCCATCAACACGTTTAACCCTCAAAAGAACAGAATTCTAGCGAAGATCTAATGTATCAACTCCTTAAATGGGCATGACGAATATGTCCATTTTGTCTACTTTTTGTTTATACTGAGTACGAAGGGTATATTCGTCCGCGAAACTCTATGATCTGTAGATCGTAAGTATGACGAGTTACAAGCTCGTGATATCCACAGTTATGTTAATTAGAAGTTTCTCGAGCCAATGGTTACACGTTGAAACATCTACTGAGCGCACTTTGTTTAACTCTTGCGTTTTCCACATCTGAGTGCTTCCTGTTAATTAATCCTACAGTAGTTGCAAGTTCCCGGCAACAGCAGTGATTTGCTCGCATCTATCACGCGTCGTAATTTTCCTGCCATGGCTACAAACAGTCAAACTTTATCGTCTCCATTCAGTTTTTATTTGTAGCTTACAACACATTATAAAGCACTTCCGCGCGTTGGTGCGGTATGTGCCTGAGAAAACTACATACTACACAAGTAGTTGGACACGCGCAAATTATCACTCACGGGTTAATTAAGCTATGATAGAAGTTCGATGCATATATATATATATGCCAATTATACAAAATATAATCTTACCATTTCATTCAACGAATCCTGAGACAGAAATTGATCTTGTACAACACTGTAGTTCATAAGCATTGGCTTCCCGTATTCATTTGGTTTGCTTTCTGGTGGAGGCATTACCCAGTAACTGATAATTGAAGACTCGAGAGACGGACAATCTTGGTTATAGGGTGCTATCGATTAAAGAAAAGAAATACAATTTAATTTTATAAAAAATAAACATGCAACAACCAATAATTACATTCATTAACTAAAAATACACTTCACACTCAATATCTAAACATACACTATCAGCAGCATAGACTTATTTATGTACAGGATGTCCTGGAAGAAAATCGAGTCCACTTGGGAGATAATAGGAAATATCATTCTAAGAAAAAAGTTTCTATGACCATATGTCCCATTCTCAACGGTTTGAGAGCCACAGTTGTTAATCATTTTTGACCTTATGTTCAATGAAAGTGTTGAACACACTGTAGTCATTTTAATTTGAATGTCAAAGCGGAATGGCATTTTCAATGATATGCAACACGGCCAGTGGTGTGTTTGGAAGAGAAGTTGTTGAGAGAAACTGGAACTATTGCCATATGCCATAGGACACCATTCAAATGCACTTATGTCTTGGCTCACCTCTGTAAAATAACTGCAGGATGACCAGTAAATACTTTTATTGAACATTAAGGTCAAAAATAGTTAACAACCTGGAGCTCTAAGACCGTTGAGAATAGGGCACACAATCATTAGAACTTTTTGCTTCGAATGGCCTCTTAAAGAGACGCGGTTTCCTCTTTATAGATTAAGAGTAAAAACCTTATTATACAACACTAAAAAACATACATTATACGCCTTTCACTAAACGCTTCATTAAACAGGAAGAAAAAGTAGGAAAAAAGAAAATATTTATTTATTTCTGAGTTCTACGTCTTACACTTGTTATATGTCCCTGGGGAGACTATAGGAAGTGAACTGTGAAAGGACAATACATAATACCCATGTCCTGCATAGGACTTGGAACTATGACAGACAATGATTGTGATTGATTGCCTGCATAATAGTTAGGACCGCTGCACCATGCTGGCAGGCACTGTTTATAATTTATGCTCAAATCGGGTTAACCCCATCAAGAAGAAGCGGGAGGGGCAGCAAATCAACGAAGCCCAAAACCTCACGGTGTCAGATTTCGATGAAACTTGGTGCACATGTAGGCCCCTATGAGGGATGATCGTGCACCAAATTGTAGTTCTGTACCCCCTGTAGTTTCAGAGTACAGGGTGGTAAAAAATGGATAATGTTTTATGTAGAATCTTGTTAGCTTTAATTGGTCATATCTCCCGTAAATATTGAGCTAGAGAGAAAAGTAATATACCATTTTGAAGACGAAAGAATAGGCTACAAGATATGTCAGGAGCATTTATTTGAAAATCAAATGTCATTTTCCGGGAAAATGTTGGATCAGTGATATCTCAGGAAGTGCCCATTTGATTTCCTTGAAATTCGGTACCAAGATAGTCCCATAGTCCGGCATAAGTGTGCCAAAAGTCAACTTGGGCCAAGAATGAGTATGAATTCTACAATGGTTTTCGTGTGACCATGTCGGGAGAGACACCTGGGGTGCCATTGTGGCAAATTGCCAATTTGTCAATGTCGGTGGTGCCTGTGTTGAAGCAGTGGACTGGCTTCTTTCATTTCTTTGTTGCTGGGCGTGTAGTACGGCCAGTTGCAGTTATGGACAAACAAGAGAAATGATGTCACAAGCAGGCAGTGAGAGCACATCTGGTATATCTGGGTATACAAAGGAAGGTGCTGGTCCATGAGGTATCAGAAAACACAACTTTGCTGTTTCATGTGTATCGTCGACTTGCAGAACACAAGCAAGCCACCAGAAGCCACCATAGGCGAAAGTAACAAAGCCCCTGATTCTATCAATGGTAATGCCAGCTTGTGAGCCATATGCTGTAGTTACCAACTCTCGCTCAAAGTTCAGTTTGGAAAAATATTGCCTCATTGCGACCTTTGAACCATCGAGTTCCAGAAGTCTGTCGAGCTGCATCAAATCTGTTCTTTAGGAAGGTGGCTTCCTCTTCATGCTCCCCTCTGTGCAGTACACATACACCATTTTAGAATCCTTGCTCTCATTCGTGGCCTAGTTGTACAATTAGCGTGGAGTCATGATCCGATTTGTGTACAGTCTTTGAAGCCTTGCTTTTGCAGCATTCCTTTTCAGTGCACCTCCAATACCATCACACACTCCCTTGCCATGTGAGATTGCAAAGAAATGCCATTCACCGTAGTCGTGGGAATGAATACAGATGTTAATGAAGTTTTTCCGGTTCTTGACTAAGGTGCAGAGAAGTAATACATTTTTGACACATTAGGAAACTTATCTTTCAAAATTTGCGCACGGATGAACAGCAACAGTGTCATGTCTGAGCATTTAGATACGATCACCACGCTTATGTGCTGCAGTGCACCCTCATCACGATAGTAGGCTACAAATGGATGCACAATTGCTTGGACATTATTCCAGTGGTATCCCTGTGCCTCATCCTGTAGTACAAACAGAGAAGTCATACACCACAACAAACTCTCCTGGTTTCAAGTTCTCTTTCTGTTGAGTAAGGTATGCAGATTGTTGCTTTGCAATAAATGAACGTTTCTGAAGTACCTCCAGCTTGTCGCAGAGATCATCTACAAACTCGTCAGCATATTTAGTCACTGTCTCCAGCATGGTTCGATCAACTGAAACCTACTGTTTGTAGGTCACCTCTTCGATCTTCGAACCTTCTAGAATGTTCCAGATGATTCGGGAACCTTCCAGAATGTTCCAGATGATTCTAAAACTTTCTAGAATGATCCAGACCGTTCTAGGATCTCCTAGAATGTTCATATATTTAGGTCAATGCAATGTAGTACGATTGATAATGGAATGTTCTAAAGATCATTACAGGATTACTGAATTACAGATTGCACCAGAAAAACATTACTGCTAGGTAGAGATGCAAGGGTTCGAAAAAAAAAAACGGCTTTTTTTGGAAAAAAACTCGGTTTTTTCTGCTTCGCTTTTTTGCTTGGAAAATTTTGGGCTTTTTTGAAAATTTTGCTTTAAGTTGATAAAGCAGGCTTTGTTTCGCTTCTCTACAACACAAAAGCTCATTTAATTAGTGATTGATGTGGGTAATAATATAAAACCTAAAATAAACCATAAATTTCGAAAAGATTTTTTTAAAAATTCTTAACATATTTACTAGATGTAATAATTTTATAACCTCTTATACACAAAAGTAAGTACTTTTGTTTAAAAAAAGTGATACACAAATAACTAGCAAAATTGCATGTAGTATTTTTACTTCAAAATATCACACACCCTCTTGTTGAAACAAAATAAAATAAAACATGAGAGAAATACATTTATATGGATAATCTTAAAGGCTGCACATCAAGAGCTTGATTTCGGGTGGTTCTGCACATTCTTGAAACTTTTAAGTTTTAACTTTCATATACATTGTATGGATATTTCGAACAAATTTTTCATTCATTGATCACATACGTAATAATCCGTTACCACCTATCAGGTGCTTCGGATCTGAAAAATCGGTAAAAGTTCGAATTCTATAATGCACTGACTGTTCCTTAAGCTTGTTTAGAATCGGGCAAGTACCGAATTTTCTGTTCATGGATCATATGCGTAGTAGACCGTTCATCTGATCGTGTGGTTTCCTAAGCTTATAACCACCATCACAGTTTACCCAGTCCTGAAGGTTTCTGAATTTTTAACGACAGGAATTAAATTTTTTGTTAAAAAAAATACGGAATACATTTAAGAAGAGTGGAAAGAATCAATCACTCTTTCAATTCACAAGAAAGGCGACAAAATTTATTGCAACAATTAACGAGGCATTTCTCTTAACATTATACTAACAAGATTGATTCCATACGCAGATGAAGTTATTGGAGATTATCAGTGTCAATTTAGGAAAATCGATCAACTATCGACCAGATATTTACTATTCGATAAATACTCGAAAAAAAATGGGATTATATTATCCAGTACATCAGCTGTTTATTGATTTTAAAAAGGTTTACGACTCGGATAGGAAAGCAGTATTATACAATTCTTACAGAATTCGGAATAACGAAAAAGCTAGTTAGACTAATTAAAATGTGTTTAAATGAATCCCAGAGTAAAGTTCGAGTAGAAAAATTCTTGTCCATGAGCTTCAACGTCGAGAATGGTATAAAACAAGGAGATGCGTTATCGCCATTATTATTCAGCATTATTCCGGAGTATGCTATAAGGAAAATTAAAGATAACAACCAGGCCCTAGAGATGAATGTTATTCACCAGGTTATGGCGGATGCTGATTATGTAAATTTAATAGGGAATGATAGGAAAACAATAGAAAGAAATGCATATACCTTACTAAACGCTTGCAGCGACATTGGTTTAGAAGTAAATACATGGGAGTTCATCGGGATCGTAATACGGCAAATTGTGGATGCGTTAAAATATCAAATAATACTTTCGACAAAGTGAATACTTTCAAATATCTCGGATCAATATTACCAGACCACAACCATTGAAAATAAAATCCTGAGACGAATATTCGGACACAAGAGGAAGGGGAATGGGGGAAACTTCATAACGAAGAACTGCATAATTTATACGGTTTACTAAACATCGTTACGGTCATCGAGTCTAGGAGGCTCAAGTGGGCAGGTCATGCAGCCAGAATGGAAGAATGTAGGAACGCTTTCAAAGTTTTAACTGGAAATCCAATCGGAAAACGTCCATTAGGAAAACCTAGGGGCAGATGGGAGGACAATATTAAGATGGATCTCGCAGAAATAGGAATACAAAGTAAAAACTGGATCCAGTTGGCTAAGGATAGAAGTCAGTGGTGAGCTTTTGTGAACGCGGCATTGAACCTTCGGATTCCATAAGCCATAGAGAGAGAGAGAGAATATATTTAAGTTAAGCACAACTGCCCAACAACCATGAGTGAGTGGTTATTTTTTGCACTTCTATCGGGAAGTCCGGGATTCAACCCCGAATTCGAGCATTTTGACAAAAGTTTTTCTTAAATCCATCTGTGAATGTAGAGATAGTGCGTGTACTGTGAATCCTGGCAGACTTCCTTTATCGTTTTTAAATCGTTGTTATTACTAATTACCAGCAGTGACGGATTTGCGAAGGGGGTTAGGGTGGGGATGTCTTACAGATTGAAGCCTGTACCCCGAAATTACGGAATTTCTAAAACAATCGAAATATTTGTTACTCATAAACTTCAAGCTCTCCTCAAATAAAAAATATGTATTTTCAGAAAAACTAAACATTAATATGGAAAAACCCTCCCAAAATACTTTTTAAATCCGCCACTGATTATCAGTATAAAGTGGTCTTCAAGCTTGAATCCGGTCATTATTGCTGAATACAAACAAAACGAAATATTAGTTATTCTATACTCATAAACTTCAAGCTCCTTCCAAATAAAAATTAGGAAATTTTAGAAAACCCAAATATTAAGCAAAGAAACACCTCTCAAAATACTTTTCTGAATCCGCTACTGATTATTTCTATAAAACTGTATTCAAGGTTGTATCCGGAAGATTATTGCAAAAGCATTGCACAGCTACAGTATAACAAAAATGTGGAAGTACACTCCGACAGATATACTGACAAACGTACGCTCTGACGGATATATTGAAAAACGTAAGTTTAACTTATGTGCTAGAAGCTAGAGTAGGCCTACTGATCTCCAAGAAATGAAACACGGATGACTAAAAAGAAGTGACGTAGAGAAGAAAAAAAAAATATCGATAACTCAGAAGTTAAAATAAAGTTAATTATCCTCTACAACTGCCTTCAAATACTACGTACTGTATGTTTACTTTAATTCATAAAACATATGCTCCATCCATTATGATGGTGAATTCCAGAACGAAATATGGTATTGAGGTCATGAAATCTTATTTAACTTTAAAGTATACTATAAGAAAGCTATTCAAATAGAAAAATCATGAAAATGAAAAACGCCAAAATTTCCAAAATTCTCGTTTTTTCCCAAAAAAGCCGGCTTTTTATGTGCAAAAAACCATCGATTCAAAAAAGCCGACTTTTTTGCATCTCTACTGCTAGGTCAGTTACACCTTACTTCACCAGTACTTACTTCACACGACATGATCACACGAAAAACATTGTAGACTCCAGGCCCACTCTTGGCCCAAGTTGACATTTGGCACACTTATGGCGGACATGTGGGACTATCTTGGTACCCAATTTCAAAGAAATCAAATGGTCACTTTCTAAGATATCACTGATCCAAAATTTTCCCAGAAAATGATACTTGATTTTCAAATAGATGTTCCTGACATATCTTGTAGCCTACCCTTTCCTCTTCAAAATGGATATTATTTTTCCCTCTACCTCAATATTTACAGGAGATATGACCAATTGAAGCTAACAAGATTCTACAAAAAACATTATGTTTGTCTATTTTTTACACCCTGTACTCTGTAACTACAGGGGGTACACGGCTAAAATTTAGTGCATGATCATCTCTCGTAGGGGCCTACATGTACACCAAGTTTCATCACATTCTGAGACGACAAGGGTTTTTTTCTTTCCTGAAAATTTGGTTGATTTGGTTGATTATGGGACATTTTCAATTTTTATCTTTGGTCTACCTACCATTTATTTTACTGCATCTTTTCACCTTCGAACGGGGTCGACCAATTTGGATTTAAGGTGTGGAATGATATCATCAACAGGAAAGTTCCCATCCAACTTTGATAAGCAGTAGAGAAATATGATATGGTAGGTTTATTACGTCATTACATGATCACGACATATTTTTCAGCTGAAAATAGCATGTGTTAAACTGTAGCATACCCTTTTCTTGACCACCTGAACTCGTCATTCAAAATATATTAAGCTTTGAAAACACTAATCGCTTACCTCATACTATTCGGGCGTTGCAAAGCTACAATTAATACTTTTCTTTGTTTTCTCATTTTATGCATAAAGGTAAACCATGGAGTAATTAGCACATACCACCTCTTAAGATAACAACTTACAGCATATAACTCCAACACATGGAGTGTAACTGGCATCACTATTGCCTTTCATTTTGATTTGATAATCCATCTGTGCATCTATATCTCGTAATGTCGGAGTAGCTGCTGTAAATGGATGACTATGATACCATCCAACCAAAGTGAGGCGTCGCTGTTCTATTGCTCGTTGAATGTCCACTTCCACACAAGACGCCATTTCTTTGTCTCCCAAACGAGAACGACAAGGGAAAGCGTGGGTAATTGCTAGATCTGAAACAATAAGAGAAGAGGCATGATGGAAAAGCGATTTTAGAATACACAAAAAATATTTATTTATAGGTTTTCGACTTTTAAACGCCTGTAAAATGACAAGATAAACGTAAGATGATATATTTATTTTGTGAAACTATGTACGATAAAACTTCTTGAAACAGAAAATAAAACAAAATTGAGTCTGATCCCTAGATGAAACTTACATGTTATCAACTCTGCCTGACATCTAACTAACTTTACTATACGTAGTAGATTCGATTGGTTGTTTGGTTGATTAGAAATTAGCGCCCCTTTCAGCAGCAACTCCATACGACACGTTGACCTATAACTTAACGTAGAATCCAAACCACATGATTCCGCCTCATGGAACCTGGATAACTTCCGTTTAAAAAAAAAAAAAAAAAAAAAAAATCCATATATGGTTTAATTAATTCTTAGAATTTCCAATTTGCCAATTACTTACAGCTGAAATGGGCAAATAATGCGGGAGCACATTCTCCCTAGATTTCTATAGAACACTGTTTTGTCGGATCAGAAACATATTCGTATAATTTGGTGCTGATGTTGGTGAGGAGGAGGATTACTCCCTTCAATAATCCATGGCACCACTAGTATATGGAACATTTAGGGACATTTTGCAATCAGATTTAATTTATATTTGTATCTGAAATGGACATCTTAAACCAAATTATGTTCTCTAAGAACATTTACAAACCGTCACATTTTCTCTTCTTTAATAAATTCTGTAGAATAAATTAATTTTACATGCTTCAAAGCAAGCAACTCGTACTACTTTCACTCCATTTATTATACAATACTAAAGAAATCCATAACAAAGTTCAAAAACGATACTTACTATGTGCATTAACGTCCCAGTGTCCTGCCAAATAACCAACCACTTCTGATGTAGAGAGATGACAATGGAAATCCATTACAAGAACTGCATTTGTTGCCATGGAAACCATGAAAGGCTGTATCTTGCCCATTGCTGAGAACGGTGTGCTCTCAACAAGCGTATTGACATCACTAAACAGATAAATTATATATTAACCTAAATTATACGAAATATATTAACCGAAATATATTAACCTATACTAACCTATATATAAGTGGTGTTTCTTAAATTACAAAGTAATCAAAAATGCATAAAGCATCGAATACTGTTAAAATAAATAAATAAATGATAATAATAATAATAATAATAATAATAATAATAATAATAATAATAATAATAATAATAATAATAATAATAATAATAATAATAATACCGGGTTGTTCAAAGAAATGTATACATTTTGATGTACAATAGCTGTTATATTACTGTGAATATTGCAACAATACACAGAGAAAAGTTACAACATAGACAGTTTCTTCGTGCAACTACAATACTTGTAAGTGTTCAAACTGCATATTATCAACCTCCAAATACTTCTAGCATGCATTCTTGATGGCATTTTCCAGAGTAGCCACAGGGATAGGTTTACAAGCCATTACCATTTCATGGCGCAGTTTCACTACTGATTGTGGCTTCTTTCTGTACATTAATTTCTTGTCGGTCCTCTACAACTAAAAATCTAGGGGGTTAAATCAGACGAACTTGGAGAATACTCAATCGGGCCCCTTTGTACTATCCAATGACCAGGTACAGTGTTATCCAGGTAGGAGCTCACACCTGCATGAAATGAGGCGGGGCGCCACCTTGTTCAATAAAAATGAATGATTATGGTTGAATGAGGACGTAGCAGCAAGCCTATTTGTCCTGAATAAGAAACGGATCGTCACCAAAGCACTAATGGATGGTAAAATTAATGTCTAGCATCTTTAAGTAAGTCTAGTCAGTATTCTCTAAAAAGAACACTCCAACTAATCCCCTTTATGATACTTACACCAGACAATGAGTGCTGTAGAACTGACTGCTCGATATGGGCATATGATTTTCAGGAGCTCAGTACACACGTTGTTTGTTAATCGTACCATTTAATTTAAAGTGTACTTCATCGCACCACAGCACTTTGCAAACAAGATTAGCACACTCTTCCACCTGCGCAAGAAACCATTCACAAAACTGAATTCTTTTCTCTGGATCATTCTCATCTACAGATGTAAGCTTTCCATTTTACTTTGTGCGAAATATGACTTACGCTTCTCCTACTCAAATCTGTTTTCAAATAGATAACGCTTTCCATATGGGTGTCCAGGCGGCTACTGATCCTTTCCTTTCCCACTTATCGCGCAAGAGAACAATGGTTAGGCGTGTTGGTGCTTTAATTCTATATTCCTACCACCATTATCGTCGCACTTCAAAGAAATTCCCGAAGTTTCAATACCATTTCAGAATGTTTTTCACTGCTTAAATGACAGCTGTATTTGCGCCATCGTTGTATTTTCTTAAGTGATTGCACCGCATAGCTTTGGTTAATATTAACCCCATCTGCTGGTGTTGCTAATCGATAGTACTACACGTTGAACCCACAGCCAACGTGAATAGAAGAGTATCACATGTATAACACGTTTTAAAAATATGTATACTTTTTGAACAGCTCGGTATATATACAGTTACAACAAATAAACCCAGCATCGGGACATACAAATAAAAATTAAAGATAATTACGTGACGTCTGAAAACACACACACAGAAGGCATTACACAGAAATATTTAGCTTTGAAGTCACGAACAAATCATCGTCGGAGTCTGGAACAGCAAACACAAATAATACTAATGAGAATCAAAGGCTTCTGATCATACGCCAATGCACGCCATTTTGAATGCTTTGACGAAGGAAGAGTGTCCAGGGCATTTCTAAGTATCAACGCTCAATTTACTATAACTAAATTTGCATCAGTATACAAATGAACGTATACTTCACCCGATCTATTTAAAAGTAACACATTATGACTACTATTCTTAACACAGACATATACTTAAAACTATCAACAATTTATTACTTTATTAAATTATGAATGTCTAAAGTTCGATACTAATGTAAGTCACAATGTGTTCACTCTTGTGCTCGTAAATTAAATGGTATTACAATTGAAGAACAACTATAAATAGGTTTTCTGTAAACAACTGAAGTTAACGCGTTTTACTTATGAAAAATTACATCCAAATAATTCAATGAATTTTTATTTTCTACCACTACCATTAATTGAATTTTCCAATTAATTCATTTAACTTTACACGAAGAAAGTGCAATTGTTTTTCACCCAGTAAGTAATAACAAGTTATTTGCATATCAGAAAACGAATTTTAGCTCTTCTTTCTGTAGAATTTTTGTTTCGAAATGGCACATGAGAACGTTTGCTAACGAATTTATTATATACCATCGACAAAGGTTATTACGTTAGCACAAAAAAAAAAAAAAAAAAAAAAAAAACTGCTTCCTGGTTAATGCAGATAAAATTTTTAAAATGATCTATTTATGTAGTAGATATGTACGACTCTATACCTTTAAATTTAGCAGTTTATTTGTCACAAATTTTGAAAGTATATTTCGGAACAAACTATTTTGATCTCAAAGATAAAATTTAATCGAAAACCAGAATATTTTCACCATCTGTGCAGTTTTTCAACAACAACAACAACAAAAAATCGAACATATGTCCCAGTATTCCTTTCATAAGATTTATTAATACTGAAAAATCTGCAGGCAGAAATTGCAACATACATGGCTACATTTATATTAATGAGTATACCTACAAGTGACTTTCAGTTTGTGTATATATAAACATTTCTAACAGAATTAGCTCCTTTTTTCTTTGTGTATCCTTTGAAACAAGCTTCATAATTAAGTAAGTATTATTCTTTTTTTAAAAAAATCTTCTCATCAAGCTTCGTTAATGAAGTAAATGTAAAACTCCAAATTAGGAACAGAAAAACAGTAATAATTATGGATTAAAATACATTCCTTGCGTATAATAGCTAATTATAGTTCTTATTAAAATACAAGATAAACTGGAAACTAAATTTCCACAAAAGAAAATTCCACACACAAATAATGGTATTCTTTAATACTTACTGGTTCATCTGCCTACTTCCCAAAACATTATGTTTCACTACAACTCGTGGTGTTGGTGTAACTGCTTTTTCAGACTCCATTTCTTCATCTATAAATGAAAGAAGACCTGCAAATTTATTATGAAGCAATAGTAAAAATATAAATATTGTATTACCCATCCCTTGATTTCCCTTACCACACAGAATGAACCATTCTTATTTCATAGAGAAATATGTAAGCACTTCTGAATAACTTTCTTTTATGGCTTTATAAGCTCTGGTATTTGCAACGTGGTATGTACTTGTAACCAAACCTTTATAGATTGTAAGGACGAATTATCGTGTTTTTCAGATGTAAAGCATCACGGGCAGTAGCCAATGCTGTGCGATATTCCGCGCGGTGTTGCCGGATTTCGGACTCCCCTTTCCCTTCTCGCTCTTCCTCTAGTTGAGATTATTACACATACATTGGCAACATTATTCACAATGTAAATATACTACTCCAGCAAACTCAAAGATTTTGGCTGTGTATCCTAGAAGTATATATAGCAACTGAATAACCTACCTATTAACTTATTCCAGTGGAACTGCTAAACGTTCGTCTTCAACACTACTTTCACTATCGTCTATGTCAATTAATATTTCGCCATTGTCTGAATCTGACTCTTGTAAATTTTTTATTATGAGTTCCAAAAATTGTAAACACAAAAAATAATTCTTCGAGCTTCACTTCGTAGCACTTTTTTTTTTTTTTTTTAAAGAAAATTCCGCACTTGTACTCGGTTTCCTTAAAGACATTGTCAACTATAATTTTGGAGAACAAATGAACTACCACGAAAGAAAGCAACCTAGACACTGATGAATTCTGTTTATGCTAGAAGAAGAGAAGTTGCGTTCCTACACACACAATCAGCTCCTTTGCTTCCATGTAATAACATACTCTTATACTTGATGTAGGTCTCACAACAACAATCCATCTGATTCGTAAGCAACACGATATGGTCGAGTTTGTTTTGGGTTACAATAATTTATGACACCACTCAGACGCCTGGTGCTTTTGCGTCCCTGCTAGAGGAGTAAAGAAGGAGTACGTAATTGGCCACACATACGTAAGGTATTGAAACGAAGAAAAAAAAATCATACTGCGTTTCTTCTGTCGAATAAGGAAGAATCTTGCATGAAGGCAATTTCAAAACAATATTACGAATGTCCCATACCTTCTGTTCTTCCACATGAGCTCCCGCCGGGAATCGAATATATATATATATATATATATATATATATATATATATATATATATATATATATATATATATATATATATATATATATATATGAATCAAATTGCAGAGGCTTGTTATTTAATTCGATCGCTTACTATTCTCAAGGGTGTAGAAACGGGGGAAAAGCGGGCCTTGACTTTCCAAACTATTTCCAGCCCCGAAATGAGGTTCACCTAGTATATGTTTAGTAAACTTATTTAATAATTAATGCAAATTAGGAACGTTTATAATAAAATAAGATTTTTAAAAAAAGAAAAAAAGAAAACATCATCAATACAGTTTCTGTACCTAATTACAAGGACGCTGATTTCTCTGTAAATTGGGGGGGGGGGTGCATTCAGATGCAGAAAGCATATATGATGATTTTAAGACAAATTGCATTCAAATTATGCCTAATATTGCACATTTACAAATAAAATGAGGGGCCCTGGCTCCCTCAGTCCCCCCAGGATCTCTCACTACTATATTATTGCATAATAATATCTGAGTTGATATTTTTTCGAGTTTTTTCCTTTTAGTATTTTAACCTACATAAACACAAAGTCGGATAAACAGACTGCTAGAAACAGCATTTGTTTTCTTATGAATAGCTTATTGATTTATCTCTTACAATCCGCTTTTCAACTTCAGTACTGTTAAGATCCGTCTTTTGTTAAGGTAGCATCGAGGAAACATAATATGTGTATAGTATACATGGTGAGTTAAAATGCTTTCATATTCTGAAAGAGGTCATTTGTTCTGTTTTTAATGTGTGAAAAGCTTTCCTCCCCCTGAAAGTAATGTTCCCCTAGAACAACCTGTTGGTTACACCCCTGATTATCCTTTAATAAAAGTTGAGTTCCATTTCCAAATCGAAGAAAAATCCACTGGAAATTAGACGGGACTCAACGCTCGTTTTACTAATTGTTTTATATGGAAACCTTTCAAAGCGTGTATCATGACAACCAGTGATCATAAAAAGATGTAGTTTTCACGTATGTGTTCGTAATTCTTTTCTCTACTTCGTAAAGTGAGCAGTTAATGTGCTAATACAATATTTCTAATAAGCACCTCTGCTATTGTCAAGATTCGCAGTAGCGCGAGAAGTCAGCGTGCAGAACTGCTTGTCGCGAATTGTCAACACCGCTCAAAGCCAATTGGACGCCGCGTAAAGCCAACTCAAGGCCATGCCGCTTCTCATCTGAAATCTGTTGTAATGCCCTTATTATATCGTATGCTCAATGCAATTATTTGCGATTATGATATTAAAAATAATGCTACAAAAAATGTAAATGTGGCCAGACGTATAACTATTTAACAGTAGCTAAGCTAATACATACTTTTTTTTATTTGTACATAATTATGATCATATATTATATATGTTTAACCTTATCATTTTTTTCTCAGCTACATGCTTCATATACCGGTATCTTATAGTTTTACTTTTAAGTTGTATGACATGAGCGGAAATTTCCCAATTTGATTAAGAACCTTTCCACCACCAACTTCCTAATTTTTCGCGATGAGAATATATATATATATATATATAAATTTGAAAAAGCGGACTATAAAGATCAAAGCTGCTTCTTTCTCGTCAAAAGTAGGTGGAGAAGGGACCGATATTGGCATGTGGGTCAATAAACTCTCTTGTCTTTTCTTCTTAGAGCAGGCGTGACCTAAATACTGGTCGTTTGAGCCAAGGGAATAAGTGATTTCTATTATTTGGACTGCGTAATGGCCGTAAAACTCCATTTTTTCTACCATTAGTTAGGTTACTAGCCTGAATGCTGGTCTTGTTGAAAAGAACAAGTGATTCCTCTTGGTCAGAGTGATGATCGTAGGAAGTTGGTTTCTTGAAACAGTTTAGCTTTTTTCTGAACTAGCCTAAATGCTGGCTAGTGGGAATAAGTGATTTTCCAGGTACTTTTTTCAAGTCTGAATAATGACTAGTACGAATTTGCACACAACGGATTTCATTTCGAGTTGAAGAACTGTCAGAACTGCCTTAAGCAGTTTTAATATCTTTTTTTTTAACTAGCTAAGATGAGAACTAACAGGGCAGGCCTAACAGACTAGGACGACAATCTATCTTTAGATTTAGTAAATAACCTTCTTCGGGATGAACAGTCACCGGAGAAAATATCTTATTTGCCGGGAAGAAGGGCTTATAGGGAGATTTTCTGATCGAGAGCAAAGACTAGGGGTCTCGGTTCGAAATAATGAACCAGTCACTACCTTGCAACTGTTGATAGCTGCTCTGAAAGCCAAATGATGCTTCTCAGACTAGTAGTTTTTAATCCGAAGTTGAACGGAGTTAGTTTACTTCTGAAGATCCATGTTTGTTGACTCCGTAGGCAATAAAAATCATTTTCATATTAACACATAATTACTTTCAATACATATCTCACTGAGCTTAAAAATGACTTCTATTTAATTCCTAGAAGTTACAATAACGCATCTTTTGTACATTGCACGTAGAGGATAGAATTTTTTGTCTTTTAATTTTTAGCCTGGCAGCCGTAAATATTTTCAGAATAGGAACAGACGTATTATCGTATACGGACAAGCCAAGAAAATGTGATCGTAGGTAGAAAAGGTAGCCGTTACATTTTTTATGAAGTGATTATACGCGTCTCATCCTTAGACGTATCGAGTCAGAGGTCTGCTGAAAGCAATAGGAAGAAAGTAAAAAACTTTTCTTTTTCATAGTACAAGGTATGACAAAGAGAAACACTGAACTAGAATAGAAGAATATATTAGAAACTCTAAAGACAGAAATTAAGCGGTTTCAGGATTATCAGAACATTTAACTGAATCTGAACATTCCATTAAAAAAAAAAATAATACTTTTCACAAAATTTCTTCGCTTACAGAAAGACAAGTCTTCATTGTAGTAATGTATAAAATAATACCTTTTAAGAATTTCCGTAACCTAATATCTACCAGCTGATTCAGACATAGCAATACTTGATATGCCGAAACCATGACTACCATACACACTAATTGAAAGGCTAAGATCTACGAATGGATAATTTCCATCCGTGAAACGGAATGGACGTGATTTCATACTGCTTCTATAGTCTGATATATTCATCATCTGTGTAAATCACATATTTCAAGGAATGTTTTCTATTGAAATACTAAGACATAAAATATCAAACTGAGAACTTCCGGATTTGACGGTCTACATAAAAAATGGCTTACTTTGACTCTCAAATTTTCAATTATTTCTGCTCATCTATAATGAAGTAGTTTTAATGTTATCCACTGAATTTAACAAGCTTTATTTAAAGATTATAAAAATCAGAAAATCCTTTTTAAGTAATGAACTGAAAACGGTTCTCGAATGTGAAAAATCAAGTACTCACCCTCTGATCCCTCGTTCTCCTTGTTTTGATCAAGTATTTTCTTCTTGAAATAGATATTTTTATAAGCATCCAACTTTTTACCCCTGTATTTCACCTACGCAACAAAAGTAAGACTATGTTAACATATTCACAACTCAAGTTAATCATTGTAACAACACACTTATTGGAATTCAACATTTTTGTGCTGTTAACTACATTATACACAGAGTCTGTCAAAAAATATATATACACACTAACATCAGAGAACTTTGAAGTTGGATCGAATGATGATACGAATGTGTACTACAGTTTCTTCTCAATGGTCTACTAACTACAGTCCAGTTACTAACAACTAAAATGAATATGTGGAATCAAAATGGCCGGCGCGAAGAAGAAAGAAAAAACTAGAAAACATGAATTGTACTCAGATACGTGCAATGATAACGTTTGTATAAAGTTTGTGTATAACCAGCTTTAGGGCGAAAGTGCCTTTATATATCGCACTAGCTAGAAGAAGAAGTTAATTTAAAAGGTACTGATGTATATCGATTTGATAGCTCCAAGTTTGTATATTGACTTCTGTATTTTACTCGTTGTTATGGCAACGAATGGTATCTAGGGACTCGTTTAATTATAATAAGGAAGATATAACGATTTTGAACGACAAACTACGAAGACCTATGTGAGTTTGCTGTGGTGTTTATGGCAAATATTGATAATGTATTGAATATTTAAGATACTCCAACTAATGTGTCATTATTTATACATTGAATAGTGCATATTAATTATTGCAAGAGTTGATATAACGAACTGTGTGAGCAAATATATGGTTATAAACAGTACGATGTGTTTCAGTTCTACAAAGACGTGTAACTTCCAATCCTTTAGAGGCTCTATTGTAAACTCAGGACTCCATTTTATGTTGAACTTCGGCAACATTCTCCAATTTAATATACCGCTTATACTTCTAAAATGAAACCGTGAGCTGACTAATTTGAATTATTTATTACATCACATGTCCTTTTTACAGTCATGTGAATAACATCTGTTAAGAGGAAATCATACTACATGTTGCTACCGATTCAACTTCGAAAAAAGTCCACAGATGTTATGTGTGATGGACTCTGTATTTAATTCACGAACTTCGGCTACATTCTCCAATTTAATATACCGCTTATACTTCTAAAATGAAACCGTGAGCTGACTATTTTGAATTATTTATTACATCACATGTCCTTTTTACAGTCATGTGAACAACAACATCTGCTAAGAGGAAATCATACTACATGTTGCTACCGATTCAACTTCGAAAAAAAGTCCACAGATGTTATAGACTCTGTATTTAATTCACAAACTTCCAGGTATAGTCAGCGGAACAAATTTACACTAGAATCATTAATAATCAGCAGCAATAACAATGTGAAAGAAAGTGGAAGTTAGATCATAATCCTTGTGATTTACAAAAAGCAACTCGTGAGTCAGAACATTAATCGCTCACCAATTGTAAAGTTACTTTGGCTACATGAAAGGAAACCTAATTTTAAAAGGAAGTTTTGTGTTCAAATTTTTAACTAACTTGTTTTATTATTATTATTTTTTACAGCACATTACATACACTTTGTTCAACACTTACTGATGCCCAACCACAGCCCGATTTCTTGTCAGGATTTACTATTTTCTTACAGTGGATTGCCCAAGCACTAGGAGATCCGAAAATTTGATTTGTTTCTTGAGATTTTATTTTTCCACTGGGAAGCAAGTCACCTGTGAACTTTTGGCCCTAGAATACAAAAATATCATCATTACTATTTAATCATTAAAATCAAAAATAAAAGGTATTTTTGGTCTATTAAAAAGTATCAGTGATGATGATAATAAAATCTGTCAAAATGAAATCAAAAGCAAAAATGGATGCACGTGTATCACTCGAACACGCACTAACACACTGTATTTCAAAGCCACAATAAAAATTAACAGCTGCAAATAAAACAAATCTTTTACAGGCAGGCGAATGATAATTAAATAAATAATTCTGGCTTATTTTATATTCTATCGAAATCATATTGAAAAAGCATTTCTTGCAAATATTTCCAACATCTTTTACCGCAACGTATTAACTGATTGCAGCTGTAAAAAAATGCAAATACAAAATCATTATTTTAAAAAAAAATTTCAAACAGACGCATTTCAGCCAAGTCCCACCGTTAGTTTTCCATGCATGAAAAGATCTAATGTATTAAGATTAGGTCAGCTATCTGCAAGCTAGGAGAGAAGGGGGCGCAGAAGAGCACGCACAGAAGCAGCAAGATTGCTGTATGCTACGGAATTGTCCAAACCCATAACATTTCCAATTTGTAACTAACCCAAAATTACTAAAGAATCAAGATTACTATAGTAAGTAAAAGCATACTTTGATAACTGTCTAAATACTACTAAATAGAAAAATCCAAAACATCTCTGTGAAATGTAATTAAACTTCAATTTCACAATACTTATATAATTCGTTCAAAATTTTTACGTATGTCAATAAGTTGTTTTTCAGCTTTAAAAATACACATAATTTCCTAAAGTAAAAGGCTGTATAATAAGAAAGTCAACTAATATTACTTTGTATGTATATTTAATGGTTTCTGAAACATAATTTGAAGGCATATGCATCCAAATATGTCTGTTATATATTACAAGATATTTATCAGTACTAAAAATTTCGCTTATGCCACTTGATGCAATCACTGTGGATAGAAATAAATGGAAAGGCTATAAAGTTCTCGAACTTTTATACACTAAATAAGTAAGGCAAATGCAAAAGGGTATTGATGGACAAAGTACGTACAAACAGAAGGTACTTGTAACAAATAACTTCGAATTTTGGATACGAGTTTTATTGTCATAATTTATAAAACACACTAGTACTTGTTGTCAGTATCTAAATCTAAACTCAAAGGAACTTATTATAATTAAAAAGGTAAGTTGGTAGTAGAAATATTCAGTAAATCATTTCATTTTACTAATACTAATCGCTATTTGCTTTGCAGACAGCAATTAATTGATTATATGTCCCAGCAAAAGGACACGTAAGACCAATTTACGTATTTTTAAAATAAGATCACATTGCGATATATGCTTCTAAAACTATACAAACAAAACATTATATAATAATATTTAACTTTCTATCCAAAATTTGCTATTTTAATTTTACGAGAAACATGGCTGTCAGACAAGAAATGCTCACCAGGTATTCAATTGACATGGCTCCATCCCCTGGCTGAAGAATGCCTTCGGAGAGCAGCATCTGAAGAGTACAACTTCGTGTGATTCCGACACCACCCACCCGGCTTCTTCGTTCTGGACAATCATCAAAATCCTAAGGAGATTAAATTGTCATGTGAACGGGTTATAAAGTTCAGAAACTGACGCCATTCTCCTTTCATTTTCCACCACTGCTCATAAATGAACTATCAATTGATAAACAGGTTTCCACTTTTTCGCGTTATATTTGGAAGTCTCTTTGTATCACTACATCAGTATTATTTGTTACAATCCTTAATTTGGCCTTCTATATGTGATATTTGATATTTCTGCAAATCTCTCTCTATCACATATCGTGCACAATTAAATTATATGAATTCTTAAACGATTTTTATTGAAGTTTAGCGTCTCTTTGCAGTACCAAGGCTACATGAGGCGGAAACCTACAGTTTAAAGTAGGATCCGAACCATTGTAATGCGTTCAAACCTCATGTTTTTCCACCGGGATTAGAACCCGGGACCACGAGCACCTGCGCTAGATATTGGACTAGCAGGTAGGATGAATTCTTAAATGTTATTGTGTTATGTATTAAGTATGTAGCCTACACTTCAAAGCTTATGTCAGTTATTTTCAACTGACCGATGTGTGACGTAGGAGGGAGCTCTTACGTTCACAGCCAGGTCAGAGAAAAGGGTTAAGAAAGAAAAAAAAAAGGAACGAGGCGAGTGGAATGAAATAAAAGAACTGTAACACAGAACAACTACAAGAGTGTAGAACATCGAAAAGATGTCGCGATTCATACTTATAGTGAAGACGCACTGCTAATCCTATCTGGAGGGGACATAGAAATGATTTACGGCGAAAAGCTGATATGATAACGTAGTTGAAAAACGAGAACTATTGTGTAGTATTCATTTTTATAACCTGTTTCGTAAGTTACTTATGTTAATCAAACCTCATTTTAAACAGGGAACTTATTTATTTTATCTTTACATCAGCTTTCCTTTCAAGTATACGTATATAAACGAGTAAGTACCACATTTATTTTTCTATAACTATCTTATCAAGCCTTGTTTCCATATTGTACTAAAACACAATAACACACTGAGCAAGGCTGTGTGATAATATGTATAAAAAAAAATCAGAAAATGAGTGGAAGTCTGATGAAGAGACAGTTATTGTGTTGAAACTCTTACGTGATTTTTTTTAAACATATTATCACATAGCTTTGCTCAGTGTGTTATTTATTTTTCCTGGAGAGTGTATACATTAAAGCTCGTTCTACCCAAGTATACATGATGTTATCGTTGTAGTTGACAGCAGCCGATTTACTTTACTACAGCAGCAATACTTCAAAAAGATGGAATTTTTAGGGTGAAGTTTTCGAAAACTCCCTTCATTACTTCCCTTTATTAAACATTATAAACAATGAGTGTACACCAATTCAATGCTTGTTTTATTGTAAATCAAAGGATGTACAACACATATTTCAGCTAAAAGCGAAATGCTTAAAACAATTTTCTTTGCAAAATGGTTTTGTAGAGTTGTTAAGCAGTTTGGATACACAATGACAATACATACAATGATAAGAACTACAAATTATTATTCTCTTAGTTTTCGTTGGAATAATGTGTTACAGAATATCTTTAACATACGTCTATTAATGTACTTTCACATTTTTTTGGGTTTGGTCTCCACGCAGTGTTAAAGTTTTGGGCGTTAAATCTTTATAAAAAAAAAAAAAAAATCCCGCCATTACTTCCCTTTACTAGGTACTACAAACAACTGCTATAAATCGTATAAAAGCCTATTTTATTCTGATGTCACAGAGGTATAATTTGTATTAATTGACCAATAAGTGTGCCTGCTATATTCGTTTAAATCCATACTTGCGACTTCCTTCAAAAACGTTCAGTCATTTTCCAATATGACAATTTGAATACAACCTTTATTTTTGGGGAATTTATATAATTTGAATTGGAAAGTTATATAGAATGTTCCTACAAAATCCCTTGCTTATATAATTTTTCTTCTAAACTTTCATTTTTAAGCCTAAAATTATTGCACTAATAACAGACAAACATCAAAAAGAAGTTAAAAATTCTATGAGTATTTAATACTGCTATGTTAACTGTTACTTATATTTTCAATTCAGCTCTTTATAAATCATTTTTGTATATCTGAAACTACACAGTTTCATTTACAGGAGGACAGGAAGAAGTTTAAATTATTTGCACAATGATAATTAAAACATATAAATATGTAAGGCCTAGTAGCTATGGTCGTTATGCAAAATTGGTCTCATCTGTTCAAATAATGTTCAAGTCGCTTCTCCTAAATGATTTCCAGTATTTGCAGTTACTGCAATCATATCTTACACATCGAGATATCCTGTTTCCTTTCCCTAGACGGCATTCTTCTCACATTTGCATCCACAGATTTTACTGAAACCTCACTGTTAGTTAAAATAATAATAAAATAAGTAAATAAATGTAGTTTGGGATTTTACATGTTCGGACACATTTGCCCATTCAAGCCTCCCATTGACTGTTATGAATGCTGGAGAAGTTGCTAGACGTAGAGGCAGAAAAGGAAAGGAAATACAACAATCTCCTCGACAAATTTATTTTTGCTCCAATAGCCATCGAGACCAGTGGTGCATGGGGTTCTAGAAGCCTTGATTTTATCAGAGAGGTTGGCAGGTGCATTTCTATCGTTTCTGGAGATGTTCGTTCAGCGTCCTTCCTAATACAATGTATATCCATTGCGGTCCAACGTGGCAACGTTTCGTCAGTCCTTGGTACGTTGCCGCCGGGAAGGGAACTGGAGGAGATATTTCTTCTCTAGTAGAGTAAAGCGGAGCAAAAGGCCGCACTTAATGTTCAGCATGCTATTGCTGCTATACCAAAAACAATATTGAGATGATTCATAATTGTTATTTTTTCTCGAAAGCCATGTGAAATGAATCTTTTTATAAAGCATAAAAAAAAAATAAATACAATTAGAAATACTAATTGCACTGCATATTTCCATATACACAGAGACAAAATAACAATATAATGAAACTTGTGTTTAGTGGATTTTATAGTAAGTGACGCTAACGGATTTGTAGATGTATCGATCCGCACTATCCAATATGTTTATAAGGAATGGTGGCAATGAAACACAGCGTAAGAACTGTGGTCGGAAATATATCCTCCCAAGAAAAGACCAGAGATGAGTGTCACGTCTTCACGAGAATTGGTTTCATGGCAGGTAGGAATTGATGCAGATACTGAATGCCCCATCCCAAGTCACATCCAAGCAAACATTGCGCCGAGAACTTAATGCTATGGACATATGGAATCAAGCACTTCGAAAAAAGTCTTTGCTCACAGCGACACAAAAATTTCCAGTCTTCAATGGGCCAGGTAACACCATATTTGAACTGTGGCGGACTGGAAGCATGTAGTATGGTCTGATGAATGGCGGTTTCCAATGACGTAAGGCATCGAATGCACCGACGACCAATATATAACTCGACAAGTTTCAAACCAAGATGCGCAGATCGCCGCGGAGCACTTCGTATTCCACCACCCTCCCCACTACTCTTTCATCCACTGATCTGGCCTTGAAAGTACCAGTGATACTAACTCAGCAAACTTATGCTACAACAAATATCACCTGCTAAAATAAATGACAAATATTACCGTGTAGCGTTATACCTACAGTATCGACTCGTAATTCTCATATCAGTGGTCCATTTCATTTAATCCCGCTTTCGAAAATGCGTTGCGGTGGTAGCTCTTCGTATTCTACGGTAGTATATTCTGCGTATGTTCGTTATTAAGCTTTAAAACAAAGAGAAACCAAAAGGCGAATGGCTTAATTTTCTGGATTCCACATTAAAGACTGAACTGACAGCCGAGCCTACTAGAACATTACGATACTGAACCAGGGGCGAATACAGAACGGAGGCCGCACCTTTCTGAAAGGGAAATATTTCTGTCTTACTTCAATGAGACGAGTTGACAAAAGTATTTTTGTCAATATAAGACAACAAATAAGCTGATTTCAGTCTATTGTTAGTACAAACTATGTCTCAAGTGTTATAATGTTTAATATTTTGCGCCCCCCCCCCCCCATCCTTCTGAGTAAGAATGAATAATTATTCAACTTCCAAGGCCGAAGATACAACTTGTGTATAAAAAAAAAAAAAAAAAAAAAAACTATAACAACTTATAACTAGTAGAGAAAACTTCGTTCAACGATTTCTTTTATTTCAGCTAGTTCCTCTTCCAGAAGTGCGGATCAAAATATTTGGTATAGTTGCAATTAAAATATTTGATTTAATTATCACCCTAGTTATATGTTCGAGGTCCCAAAGGTCATGTAGGCCCCCTATTGTATTTATGAATATACATTATTTGGCATAATTTGAATGCAATTTGCTTTAAAATCCTCATGTATATACCTTCTGCATCTGAATGCCCCCAACTTTACAGAGAAATCGACGCCCTTGGGTCGGGCCTAAATGCTAACTCGCGTCGGCCTCACATTATTAATTCACGGGCCCGGCCTGAGATGAAACCTACATTCACGCATCACATTCAGTACTGGCGTGTTGGCAAAGTAAGAGTGAAATAGGTGCAACAGAAACTGTTGGAAAAGGGCCACGTCTTATTATGGTCCATGCAGGAGGGGAATTTGGGTTTGTTGATAATGCTCTATTATTGTCCAAATCTAAGCAGAAAAAGTGGAGATTATCATGATGAGATGAACAGTAGAAATTTTTCAAAATGGATCGATGAAAAACTACTTCCTAATCTTCCCGAAAACAGCGTTGTTGTCTTTGATAATGCCAGTTATCACAAGGTTCAAATCAATAAAAGACTATCTATGTCTTCACTTAAAAGCGACATGATACAGTGGCTATCAGCGACAGACAAACCTATAAACGAAACCGAAATTGAAGCGGAGAATAGAGTAAATACATTGTGGAGAATGAACAAAAGACAATTTTTCTTAAGAATTCAAAATGTACCTTATGTGAAACAATACGCGATTGACAAGAAATTTATAAACGCGAGGCACACTATAATAAGACTTCCACCTTACCACGCAGACTTAAATCCTATTGAACTTGTGTGTGTGTGGGGGGGGGAAGGGGGAATAAAGAGCAAAGCAAGGCAATGCATTTCCGATTCACTGGATGAAAAGAAAGAATTACTGGGAAAGTTATTTAATGAATATTCACCACAGAAATGAGTAAAATGTTCTGAACACGTGAAAAAAATTGAAGATTCTTACTTTGAAAGAGACGGACTTATGGATGATCGTGTAGATGAACTGATAACTAGATTTGGTGAAACCGATTCAGACTCAGATTCATCAGCCGATACAGATTCAGATGAGTGGGAGAGTGAAACTGAAGGAGAAATGGAAAATATTTAGAAGGTGATTTCTGTTATCATTTATTTATTTATTTTTCATTAAGATTCATTGCGAACTTTTCCACCTTTTAATTCATATATTACGTTGGTAAGGAATACCCCTAATCCTACTTAATTCATTTAATATTCAAAGAGAAAATATTAAAATGCATTAAAAATTTAGTGCAATCAATATACAGCATTTACACTCAAATGTCGTAGAAAATCCTCAGACCATTCCGCTCCCTCCAGATTGCAACACTGCAAAACATCATCGTCGCGGAGAAGGGAGTGGGGGAAATGTAGGATTAGATGCGCAACAACTAGGCTGCAGCGTTCTGTTTACAAACTTTTTCACTTATAGGCATTTCATCTGTAGTATGTAGAGGGCGTCAATGCATTGGGCCGTTTTTGTTCAGATGACCGTGAACATGAACCAGCATGTTTATTTGAATATTCGCGGTAGTGCTGCAATTCAGTCTAGAACTTTATGATGACAACATTGTCGAAAGTCCAATTTTCCAAGACAACTGTCATAGTCACACGGCTGCACGTCTTTGAATGGTTTGATGAACATGCAGGCATCCTACCATACCTCGCCTGACCCCCTAAATTACATGATCTTAACTCCATTGAAAATTTGTGGGACACTTTGGAACAGCGGGTGAAATGCCGATATCACCACCCTAGCAATTTGTGGCCGCATGTGATCTTCTGATCAGCAAGTAGTTGCAAGTGGATGTGGAATACCTGCAGAATTCCCTTCCTCGCCGAATCGAGGCAGTTGTTAGGGCCAGAATTGTTTACTAGGTATTACAATAATATATCCAAGGGGTGATTAACTTTCTGCTCGTTAGTTCACGACATAGAAAACTAGATACCAGAATTGCTAAACTAATTCCCTTAATACTACAGAAACATGCCATCCCCTGACCCATTTCCAATTAAATTGCTGTCAATAGAAATGTATTTACTTCACTTTTATATTATATACTGTTTTAATATGTATTCTGTATATATATTAAATGTGATATGTGCAGTTTCTACAGTTGGCAAGACCTCTTAAAATTACGACTTTTTTTTTTCACAAAATCATTAATGTTTCACACAATGTAGACCAAAATACGTATACCTTGTTATACAGATTCCAGATTAATAATTTTCCAGTGACTTCAGAAATTCCTAGTAACTGTTTGTTCTACAAATTACTTGAACTTGTGAATTCGCAACCATAATATCGAATGCCTATATATTTTTCGCAGACCTTGTTCAAATAATAATTTAAACATATACATAAAATAAATCTGTTCTTCAACCGAGAAATCACGATGTCATCAGCTCTTAAAATTGGTGATCATGTTTTACAAATAATTCTGTATATTGAGCAATAAATTTCAACATTCATTCCGCCATTCAATATTATCGACTGGCAACTGTTTACAGATACGTATTTTCAATAAGTTCGAAATTAATGTAGTGTGCATCTGTAAAATACATTTTACACTCGCTTAAAGTTATACAATATAAAATTCAGTTTTAGATAAATCACACAATCAAAAGCATTGCTTTTGGTTTCTTGATCTATATTACAATCCAGTGAATGATAGTGCAACAAAATGCAAAGTGTAAGCACAACCTAACTGTTAATAAACATACGGTGAGAAATTCTACTCTCCGATTCCACAACTCCCTGTTACTATATCTCATGAACTCGTTATTTGTCGGTACTAGCTGTAACTTAGAAAAAAAAAAAATCTGTAGACAAAATAATGCTTTAACACTCTATTACAATACATCTATATTTTTATTACAGTAAAGAAATTATCATATCAAGTGTCCTGGCACTCCTTGAGGTTATACTTATTATGATCTTTAGTAATTTCATCAATTAAATCATTGTAATCAGTCAATTCACAATTCAATTAATTATCGCGCTTCAAGTCGTACTAATGTCTATTACATCGTCTACCATGCAATTACTAGATACTACCACAGAGAAATCACATTACGAACAAAACAATGTATATTAATATAAATAAATAAACTATTATTATATATATTACTAAATGAGTTTCAGTACCATTGCAAGTGCTTTACGAGACAAGTGAAAAAGAATAAATTAAACATTAAAAATAAAACATGCATCTTTTCTCCTTAGTATCAGCAGCCAAAAACAATTATTACGATTGCGAATCGTATTAAACAAACAACGTTTTGCGAAGTCTTCCTTTTAGGTCAACCAAGAAAGTTCTGTCGCTTTTTTACCCACCACCTTCGAACATCGATATATCACCTAAGACGTACTTGGAAGATCAAAAATAATCCCCATCAGCATCGACGAACTTCTGCCAACGTTCTGGAAGGCCCTGGATTTCATCGCGATAGAACTTGGTAGGCCGTGAAGAAAAGAAGGTATCAAGTGCATTTTGCCTCTACTAGGGATTTGAACTGGTGTCCTCTAAGGTCCGAGGAATGAAACAGGTGATAATCGAACAGTGCAACGTCCTGAGAGTATGGCGGAAGCAATCGTGTTTTTCACATCCAAAGCACAGAATGGTGTCCCAGGTCATCCTAGCCACGTGGGGCTTAGCATTGTCCTGTAACAGGAGGACCCCTTTATGATTCAGAAGTTCTGACTCCAGAGTTTTAAGTTTTTCTTGAATACGCCTGACAGTACACAGTTGCATTGATGCTCTGATCAGCTGGTAGCAGTTCCCAATGTACGATGCCGCGAGCAGTCCACTAAACACACAGGAGGACCTTCTTCTGGTGCAATGCTCGTTTTGGAACCGGTTCATGGGATGTTAACCAGACGCCGTGAAGCTTCGTACAGGACCCACTTCTCATCACATGTCAACACCCTATCCAGAAATGGCTGCTTCCTCAGACGAGTCAGCAAAGAAACACAGGTGTCTGCTCGCGTTGCCTTCCGGTCCGGAGTCAAATGATGTGGGACCCATCGACCCAACTTGTACTGCCTTCAAGTTGATGGAGGTGCTGCCGAATGGTTTCCCCACTCACACTGAATTGTAGTCCCAATTCCTCACATGTCTGGCCACTGTTCGCCTCAACTGCTGACTGAAGATCTTCATTTTGTACATGTGCTGGTCTTCCGGCACGTTGTGCGTCTTCGAGTGTTTCTTCACCGTCCTTAAACTTGTTAAACCACCGCTGCAATGTCTGCGTAGTCACAACATCCTCACCAAAAGCTTGGCATATCTTCCGCCCCGCTGCAGCGGCGTTTGACCCCAGTTTGAACTCGTACAGCATACGCCCTTATGATGCTCTGTGGAGGTCTCATGTTCACTCTGTTCTTACGCAAGTTCACGGTGTAACTGAACTGTCACAACCAGGTAGTATGTTGGATATACCCACACCAACAGCTGACCTTCGTCTTACCTCCATTCGCATTCAACTCACGGCCGATGGAACAGAGAACTCCACAAAAAGCGACAGAACTTTCTTATTTACCTTTATAAATTCTATCTTTTTTCCCATATATATTTGAGACATAATATAAATTATAACCTTACAGGTCGCAAACAATGTTCCCGAACGTTTAAGTTTCAACTCTAACTGTTAAAGGTAGCAAAAACAAAAATTTTATATGCCGAAGAGATAAAATAATAGTAAATAATAGCGGCACCATGCATTTAATTACAGCATAATGGATTTATCATCAGGAAATTAAGCCATTTGAGCTTTCATCAATGTTCAAAGAACTCTGTGAAAAAGTCTACTAATACATAGTACTTTACCGGAGGCAATACGAAAACTAATAAATTAAGTCTCTTAAATGGAATTTAATCATTCAGTTCTATGGATCATAAAGTAGAATCACACAAACACAAATGGTACGAAGTGTATAGAAATAACACGTCAGTATAAAAGCTAACAAATACTTTCAAGGGATCTCCCAAACGAATGTGTATTTGGTGGGGTGGCTCATTGCCACTATTCACAGAGTTCACAGAGTGAATACGAAAAGCAAGCATAGGATTGATAAACGTAACACAATTCTTTTTACATGTCAATGAAAAATCGAGTAATCAACTATAATGTAAAATTGAAAAAGAGCACATACGATGACAACTTTAGCCAACCATGTAAAGAAATATGAGAATAGATTGTCATAGTTACCAGGCAATGTTTCCTCAAGAACAGTCTTCAAAGTGCCAAAATTGCTCTTAGTACTTTTCTAAGAATTTGTATATTTTACGTAAATTTACATGTAAACCACTTTAATCTGATCATAATGTAGATGACTTGAAGAACAACTTCATCAACAAATTCAAAAGATACTCAACATCGAATTTTCACTGAGAGCTGTCACAATGGTCAAGACATAGTTAAGAGAAAATGTTCTACTGGAAATAGGACTGCTAGCTAACTAAATGGAAATTTTAAAAATACTTTACAAATTTACACTATATTTAGGGACAGAGTTTATAGTGTTTAAAGGCTGCGCTCCGAGTTCCTTTCAAACGCAATTGGTAAATGATAGGGATGTGGAGTTGCCACAACTTAGTGCAAATTCACATCACTATACGTCACTCCTCACATGATTGTGCTAAAGTGCGTCGTTTAGCTACGCCTCATTACCACACGCAACGTCGCGTCACAGCTTTCGTTCTTTCAGCTACACACACGCCATCGATTGTCCCAATGTATCCACTAATTTTTTTAAGGCTTCACAATATACACCTTAAATACTTGTACTAATACTTTTGTGGTTGATAGCAACAATGGTTCAATGATGATTTTTTTTTTTAATTATATCCTTATGCAACATCGAGACTGAAGAATCTACTATTAATGTGGAATCCGGATCACGATCGAGGCTTGAATTTGGAGCAGTTGGTGGGTGCTCAAACCATCATGTAAGATCAACCTTCATAGTAAAGGTCGTTCCTAACCACACTATCTCTGCTATAAAAATAGATGACATGAGCACACCATCGGTAGATGTAATTTTAACAGTGCAAATGAGCAGAAATCATTGGAATGGCATCAGGACTTTAATTCTAGTTTCCCTTTATTCCCATGTTATGATAAAACAAGAGGGATGATCTGGTGGTATGGCTGGATGCTCTTACCATGGGCAGTCGTACCTGTTGTAGTTGGTTTCATACAAACAAGGGAACGCATTTCCAACAGATTGCAGTCATGATGGATTCCTGAAAGTAGGCAGCATTCAGCTTCACATTTCTGTCCACCTTACGTACTTTCAACTTTCTCGCGTAACCGTATACGGCAACAATCATAATTCCTTGTGGAAAATTTCTCGGCACTGGAGGTGAAACTCTGCACGTCCCCAGCCAGAGGTGTCACGGTACGTACTGACAGAATATACCACTATGCGTGAGATAAACGTAGGCTTCATGCATTATGACAAGGTCGCGTCCATTTTGAGCACGCCAAGTATCTTTCGTATAGATCGCGACAGTTTGTCTGTCATCCAACAATATGGTGCGGGAGAAGGGTGTACGTACGCTCCGCAGGCCCAGGCGACGAGTGACACGACTGACAGTCAACACAGCAGAGTTAATTCTGGCCCATCTAACATTGGGATCGTGAATTCTCCTGAGTGCCACTCGACGAATTCTATGAACCACCTCAGGGAACACGTTCACTGGTAGCCTTGTATGGGGCCCTCTTTTACAGGCATGTTTCTGCAAGGGCCCCATTTCTATTTGCTGGCCACGGAAGCTTTAACTGTGGTCATTCATAGGTTAAACCATTTTCCCAGTCACTTTTGATTTTTCTGTTGTACGAAAAATGTGCGTGGAAAAGGGCCATGATATTTTCTTCCAAATAACGGTCGTTCACTTTTGGCGACATTTCACTAGTACCAACACAATAATCTGACTCCTGAAACACTACACAGATAACGAAGCCAGTTTCATGGTTCTGACTCAGCTACACAGGTGATAGCAGCGTTCTAAATCAGTCGGATATAAACCAATCAACTTTCTGTATTTACTACGTTATTTTATACCTATCATTCAATACGAGGGCGAGGTGAAAAGTTCTCGGCCTGACAATGAAAGACTGCAAATTTCAGTTCAAAAATGATTTTATTTTTCCACATAATATCCCTTAACTTCAATACACTTGATCCAGCGTTTCTCCATCATCAGTATTCCTTCCCGGAAGTGAGATCTGGAAAGTTGTGAAAATTGTCATCCACGACCCTCTCAACTTCATTCGATGTGAAGCGCTTCCCAGAAAGAAATTTCTTCAAGTTTGGGAACAGATAGAAGTCTGATGATGCCAAATCAGGAGAATATGGGGGATGGTTGAGCAACTCGTACCCCAAATCCCGCAGTTTTCCCATCGCCAATACACAAGTGCGTTGTCCTGGTGAAAGATGATTTTCTTCTTCTTCAATTTGAATTTTGGCATCCAGTTGGTTAAGAAGGTTGGAGTAATATATGCCTGTAACTGTTCTCCCTTCCGCAAGGTAATCAATTAATAGGATCCCTTTCGCATCCCAAAACACACTGGCCATGACCTTTCCGACCGGTACGATCGTCTTCGCTTTCTTCGGCGCTGCACCATCGGCTTCCACTCACTGCTTGTACTGCTGTTTCATTTCTGGAGTGTAGTGGTGAACCCATGTCTCATCCGTTGTCACAAATCGCCGCACAAAATCGATCGAATCCCTTTTGAATCGGTCCAAAGATTGCTGCGAAAATCGTTTTCGCATTTGCTTTTGGTCGCCAGTCAGTAAATGCGACACCCATCTTGCGCAGAGCTATCGCATCCCTAATTCTTTGTGCAAGATGTTTCGCACCTGTTCCTCCGATATTCCCACACTCTCAGCTATCTCACTCACCTTCACACGCCTGTTGTCCAACACGATATCATGCACTTTTTCGATTGTTTCCGGTGTGGTTGCGGTTTTTGGTCTTCCTTCACGTGGGTCATCTTCGAGGGATGTGCGACCACGTTTAAATTCAACTGCACACTTTTTAACAGTTGACATGGAAGGGGCAGATTCCCCGTAAACTTTTTCCAACTTCGGATGAATTTCAGTAGGGGTTACTCCATCCAAAACGAAAAATTTCATTACCTCTCGATATTCAATTTTATAAATTTTCACAACTAACACGCAAGACGTCTAACTGCAACAATACCTGCACACAAACTACTTGAGAGAACAAGTTGGCACTTGTTATACGAACAACTGAAAAGCGCCCCTAGGCAAGAACAATAAAATTTTGCTGATTGGAGTGCCATCTCTGGGTCAGGCGGAGAACTTTTCACACCGCCCTCGTATACTCTGATACTAATGATACAGACCTACAGTATGTGTGACAATGCATTTTCGAAAGTTCTCTTTGAAAACAACTTATATCAAATTAGCACAAAGGTTAATATAATTCTGTACTAAGAAATGGACAAAGGGAGAGGGTTGTAGTATATTTTACTCAACTTTCTTAATGTCTAAGCAACAGAGGTAGGATACGTCAGATTAAGATTTCAATATGTTTAGTTTCATTTTCGAGTAGCACGCAAAGAATCAATACACCAAAATACAAGTAAACAATCTAATGACGCTCAGTATGAAAACATTACATCCAATAACATTTTGTTCTTTTGCGCTGGCAAAGTGGCATAGAATCTTGAAACATAAAAACCAAAATTTGACGTAAGTACAGATTTAGGTAATTATTTGGATAAGAACTGGATACAAGTTACCAATGCACACACTTTGTTTTTAATGCAAATAGTTCAAGAATAAAACGTAATTCCTCTATAGCAAGAAAAAAAAAAAGTATTCTTATAACATGTATAATTTTGAAACGTTTATTACATGCTACGTTGATTTGTTAAAATGTTCAATTCTTCAAGATTTCTTTCTAAACATATTCAAGTCTATAGCTCGACAAATTCAAAATATTACGGTCATTTCATATAATAAAACAGCACCATATTACGGGTTTTTAAGTTGTTTTCTTATATTACAAGTTTGTTTTTATTTAATGCTCCTTATGTTCCTGCCCTGTCTTCTAGAGGAAACTTACTCTTTCAAAAAATCTAACCCACGACAAACTGCACTCACGGTGATCGAGTTAAGCAATCTTCTGCGGATGTCAGGTGAGAAAGTCATATTTAAAAGCTAATTTCAGGTCATTTAAATTTCACATAAAATATTGAAGACATATACAGTAAAACCTGATCACATTTGGTTTCATAGATATGATTAAGCATTACAGACATTTTTAAATTACTAGACTCACGCTCGAAAAATGCAAAGTTGATGTAGGAGTCCTAATTTCTGATTTCTAGAACATTTAATTTAATGGTTAAATCACTAATATAGGATCCTTCATTTGTTTACTGTACAGTTGAAGTGGTGATATCACCGTTAAACAGCAGATGCCATTAATGAGGGGGGAAATTCTGAAAGTGGAGTTTCAGTTGTAGATAGTTTTTGTGGTTCCTATCAATAAGTTACAGTCTGAAGTGTTGTGGTTGCTGTCGTAAGAAGTTAACGACATTCAAAACGTCTGACAATGCGAATGGCCCAGTTTAAAGTGATCGTGACGTGAAATCTTCTATTCTGTAAAATCCTGTAATTGCAGCATAATGGGAAAAGCAAAATACCTTTCCCCACGTAAAGTGTAAGTTAACAAAATACTTCTGGTGGAAATAAGATATACACGGCGACATATTGCTAGTAGACCTGGAATAAAACAAAAATCTGTGAGTAGAATCTCTGTTGAAATGAACAAGAGCCGAACAAAATAGGGTTGGGAAGTGTGGCCGAAAACCAAAGCTATCGCTGAGGGGTATCAGAAAACTAAAAATATTGGCTCTGGGAAACAGAAGTGCAACTTCTAATGGACTTAAGCATAAAAATGGCTGAGTATGGCGCAGACAACTGGCCAGAAAGTGTTCGAAGAATTTTTTGTGCCGAGGTAATAAAAGCACGCGGTAAAGAAAGAAAACAAAAATTAGAGTCTACTCCAATCATGGCAAAGAAGCGCCTCGAATGGGCACGAGGCCTGGAATATTGGACTGCTGACGATTGGAGAATAATGTGTTTCAGTGATGAATCATGTGCCTTCGTTCCTGATGAATGTTCACAATATATGCGACGTCGACCTGGGAGGTATTCAAGTTGGAATATCTTTAATAAACCGTGAAGCAACGCACTTCAGTCATGGTCTGGGGTGTGGTCTCTGTCTTCGGGCCTGGAAGACTGTATATAGTAGAGAGGACAATGAAACACGACCAATACCTACAAGATCATCAAGAAGAACTGCTTTCCCAGACTGTACTCTTGTTTGATGACGTACAATTCATTTTATGCATGCTGGAGCCCCATGCCACCGGGCCAAAGCTGTGACAAAATGCTTCGAGGACAACGAAATTAGTGTTCTTCTGTGGCCAGGCACTAGTCCTGATATGAACCGATTGAAAACCTTTGGAGCTTCATGAAGGAAAAGCTAGAGAAGCACATTACAACCAAACATCAATTGATCGAGGAGATAACAATTTGTGGTATCGTGATGCTGAATTGAAGGCAAAATGTGCTAAAATCGTACATAGCACGGCAGAAAGGATAAAACACTTAATAAAGAATAACGGATTTCATACGAAATATTAATCTTTGTGTGAGAGATTATTTTCTTCTAAGTATTCCATTTCATTATTTGTTTCCAATTAGGATATATACAATTTATAGTAATTATATTTGAATATCACGTACGCATTTGTTTTATTGATATTGAAAAGCATATGCAACACCCATTAGAAATTAGGACAGAGTTACAAAGTAGTAATCTGGACTAAGTTCGAACGTACTTTCTCATGTAATATTGTAAGGGCAGTAAAATATTCAAAAACTAAATGTTTAGTCTAATAATTTGAACACGTCTGTAAGCAGATGTCCTAGATATAAGATGACCAACGTTAACAGATTTTACTGACGAAATTAAGATTCAGAGGATCACAACCAGGTCTTTTGCTTAGTCCAACAGTGCATTAACTTCTAAGCTTTCCAATCTCTCTAAGGACGGCCACACACCCGACTTCACTGATCTGTTAACACACCGGTAGTTGCACATCTCTGCCTATGGAAAAGCAGTATAATTCAAATCGACTGTTTCTTCTATTTCTCCCTATTTCCATACTGTTACTACTTATTTTATCCAAGCACAATGAAAGCAATTTGTGGCAGAGTCCAAGTAATCTAAGCTGAGTGATCACAGACCTCAAAAGTGAGGGTGTGTAGTTGGTCTGAGAATGTCATTTAAGGCTCTTCGCTAAGCTGAGCCCCCTCCCCTTAAAAAAAAAAAATGAATAACTTAAGAGCAATAAAGAACTTAAGAAGTTTAGAAAATAAGTCAGATAGTACCTGCAAAGTGTTTTCAAGATCTTTCGTATAACGTGTACATTTGGGAAATCAACAGCTATGACGTCATAAACTAGTCTCAAATTTCTGGACTATTAAAATAATGAAATGAAAATAGTTATTAATATATTTAACAGAATTTTGTAGATACCATGTGGCTCACTTTCTATATTTTTTATGTATTCTTCATTGTCTTTGTTATCCAGTATTTTTTTAAAGTCAGATTAGTGAAGAGACTTAACGTTATGCAATACCTGCACCATCTTTGTCTTTCTTCTTTTAGCCCAATGGATTATATGTTTTCTTTAAAATGAATTGTAATTTTAATGGTTTGATTGTACTGATTTCTTCTTCAAATTTATTGGAATGTTCTTTACTTCGAGAAAATTAATTTTTTATATATAAAATTTAACACGATTTTTTTTATTATTAGAAAAAGCAAGAGACACTTAACTGGACTTGAAGAAGAAATAAGTAAAATCACATCACTAAAATTCTAAATCATTTCCATGAAAACAGAAAAATAATTTCCCATACAAATCAAAAGTGGCGTATGTATTCAACTCCGCTAAGGGATTGGCAAGGTAAGCCAAAAAAACTGTTGTTACTTGGATGATTGGAATGTAACGTTCCTGTGCAGCACCGGCCTTATCTGAAACCAAAGTTAATGCTAAGCTGGAATCAGAGCCACTCTTCCACTTTGTATCTAAGGCAAGTAACCTCACCAGGATACTAGCCCTGGACCACGCGCACAGAAAGTATACGCCTTAGCCACAATGCCACGTGGCAACACAAGCCGAGATACTGATTCAATTCCTGACCTAGCTACACAATTTCACCCTTAGAATCTTATTGTATCATTTATTTATTTATTTATTTATTTATTTATTTATTTATTTAACGGCAGAGTTAAGGCTATATTTGCCTTTTCTTACACTCAACCAACTAAAATGTATACAAGATATACATACTACCATTATCATCTAATCCATAAAGATTACAATTACTACATTAATGCATATGTATATACACACATATATACCCCTACACACGAATATACTCCCTTACATACCCCATCCCCCCATATCCTCATACTATTTATCATAAAAACAAGAAAACTATACATACAGCATACACAGAACGATATATATATTCTTAAAAGTATATTACCTTACATTCCCCCCTCCCCCATACCTTCCCACAAACCTAGTATTATAGATACATACCTCAAGTTTCTGTTTACATTTTATTGCTACTGCTCATCTTTGTGAAGAAAGAAAGAAAGAAAGAAAGAAAAGAAAAAAGAACATCATTCCCGAGATTGGTGTACATTGGCTAAGGCTATCAGATATTGCTTCAAATTTCTTTTGAATGTCGCAATTGAGGGTGAATTCCTTACATCTGGTGGAAGTCTGTTCCATTCTCTAATACCAGAGATTGTGAATGAATTAGCCATTTGATTCGTATTATGACGAGGTATCGACAACAGTGTTGATCTGCTAGAGCGAGTATCACGATTGTGGCTATCTCTAACATACTGCAGTTTATTGTAAAGATATATAGGCACACCAAATTTCAAAACTTTAAATAAAATTGTCATTGATTGGTATATGTAGCGAGCTTGGATGTTTAACCAGCCCAATTCATTAAAAAAATGCGTCAAGTGATCAGAACGTTTGAGATTAAAAACAAACCGAACGCATGCATTCTGAACCCTCTGTAACTTTCTTAGCGCTTCTTTATTTACATTGCCATAAGCTCCAATGCAATAATCAATATGTGATAGTACGAGGCTTTGTACTATAGATGCCTTAATTGGATAAGGCAACATATTTTTCAAACGGTATAGAGAATGCAGTGCACCAAACGCCTTTTTGCATACATGATTTATATGATCCACCCATAGAAGATTCTGATCAAATATGAGGCCAAGATTTTTCACTTTTTCATCAAACGCTATATGTGTGCCATTTAATGTAATTTTAGGAAGCTCAGTGCTCTGCAGTCTGGAAAGGATATTTCTCGAACCAATTATGATACATTTAGATTTATTGGGATTTAGATATAAATTATTAGATTGGGCCCAGGCACTTATGCGTTCCAGGTCTAAATTTATGAGTGAGATAGTGTCATTTATGTCTCCAAGATCTGTCGAGGTATATACTTGTACATCATCTGCATATAAGTGATATTTAAGGTGACGAATTTGTTGAGACAAGTCATTTATGTATATAGAGAACAGGATCGGTGCTAAGACTGTTCCTTGACTGACTCCACAGTGCACTGTTGTCCATGAACTTTGATTGTCCAGAACAGAAACACGCTGATATCTATTTTGAATGTACGAACGAAACCATTTAACCGACGTATCTGTGAAATGAAAGAATGACTTAAGTTTTGTTAAAAGAATTTCGTGATCGACCGACTGGAATGCTTTAGTGAAATCTAAAAGTAAAAGTATTGTGAGTTGTTTCTTGTCTATGCTTTCTCTAATGTCATCTGTAATTTTTATAAGAGCCGTATGTGTGGAGTGTCCTTTTTTAAAACCAGACTGATATGGACATAAGAGATCATTGGAAGTTATAAAATCTGACATTTGATTTAATACAATATGCTCCAAAACTTTCGAAATACACGACGTCACATTTATTGGTCTATAATCGTTCGCCGTTATTGGTTGTGCAATTTTCTTGAGGGGATGAATGAGAGAAAATTTCCACTGGCTAGGAAAACAACCCGAAAGTAGGGAGGAATTGCATATGTCCATTAAAGGGAACAGAATGTATCTCGTGATCTTCTTAAGGAATTGTAGTGGGATGTCATCAGCCCCTATTGAATTGGATGTAATTTTTTTCAGAGCTACCTCTATTTCTGGGACAGAAACCTATTCATTCAAGCACACTATTATAACTAATCGGTTGTTTGCATTATTTCCTCCATTTTATTAATGTGGAATCTCTTCTTTTCATTTCTCGGAAAATACGCGATAATTATATTCTGATGCAGATAATTTTTCTGTTACGCCTGCTAAATACTCGCGGATCACTCCTACATGTATTTATATGTACATATCGTTAAACTCATCCGTAAAAACAGTAAAATATAATAACAAATTAACGTGAGTATACATCATAAATCTGAAATAATAAAAGTGATATCCATTAGATCAACAGAAGTTTATCAATCTAATACACGTTATTTAAGAATGTGAAATGTACGAGTGCTTACAATAATTTTTAACACGAGACACTGAGTTCAAAACGAAAATGTAATCAACGTTTCTAATACGTGCGAGCTTTTATTTTTATGAAAAAGTGTCTTATACTATGTTTTCATAGCACGACACTGGCGAAGTAAAGTGATAAAATTCGATAAGCACGCAGTTTGTACTTTCGAAGAATATTATTTGCTCTACTACATGCCAAGCAGTATGACATATATCTATAAAATATACATATATATACAAAAGACGCTCTAGGAAAACTCCTATTTCGGTGAAAGTCGTTTAAGAGACGACTAGCAATCAACAACTGTTAAAAAAGGAAAAATCATTATTTTGTAATTTTAATAAGAAAACTATGTTAATGCAACCTTACATTAATACTCATCTAGAAAGCGTTAAGTAAAAGCTTCTTCAAACCAATGAAATACACTCAGATCACATAACAAACCATTCCCCAAGAAAGCAATGCTACAGCAGTTACACAATACAATACTATATACGCCATTCCAACCGAAAAGAACTCCCTCTGCAACATGCAACTGTTTTAAGATGACATACTCCATGCACCAAAGGTTGTGAATGCACCTCATCAAATTCTTCATCTTCCAAATCTTCATCTAATTCTTCTTTGTCTTCGCTATCATCAGCCTGCTGCATCGTAGCTCAACCCCACCTATGAGAGCAAGCAAAATCTTTAAGAACTTTGAAAAAAAATCAAAATTTATATGGCTGGAACAAAGAAACCAAGAGTAGACATGGAAAACAAATAACGAGAAAAAAGAGAATTTTATAAAAATATAGAAAGACGGAACAATATATAAGGCAGTAAAAATGTTTTAAAATGGAATTTCTAGTTACAAGGTTATATTCTTTAGGCTAAAGCTGGATGATTACTGAAAGTGTATGACCATGTAAATATTAGTGGAATGAGAATGTGGGAGGAAAGGGAGAAGTCCGACAAAATTAACGTATATGATATTGTCCACCACAAACTCGCATGGTCTGACATTGAACCAGGGACCCTTCACAACAGAAGAGAGCGCTCTACCACTAAAACACCATGCTCCCCTTCCCCTTAAAAGTTTAAATTTCAAAAACGTTACACTTTCCAATTCACGATTATATATTTCTTTTCTATTTTTATACGTAATCTCTATATATTAACCCTTTAGAGGGCAGTGTTGCTCTCAAGCAACATCGCATTCTATTGCGTTATCCACACGAATTATAACTTCAATGATCATTTAATTCGCATTATTGCTTTCATACAATATTCTTATACATGATTTGCGCGTCGCTTTTTAGATACTTCTAATCTTCGTCAACAGGAGACAGTCAAATTTAGTGATGTAGAAACTTTATCTCCTACGTTCCGCAAAAGTTTCTTTTCTTTTCTTTTCTTTTCTTTCCTTTTTTTTTTATTTGTGGTTTCTTGCTCTGTAGGAAAATATTTCAACGAAACTGTAGGTAATTACTGAGAGTATTCTTATGATATTTTACCATAATAGAGCAATGCTGCTCAGTAGCTACACATAAGGCCTATTTTATGGCAATGCTACTTTGAAATAAATACCCTGTATTTTGTAGCCAAAGTACAAAAATACTTTAAAAATTACGAAATTATGATCAGGAAGACATGGTTCAACCATAAAAACGAACTAAATATTTAAATGGTAATGCTATCAATTCTTGCCCATTAAAGGGTTAAAGAAGAAGCCCTGACTTATCAATGCCAAGGACAAACCGCTTAAGCTAGAAACTTCAAATTTGGACAGGCAAAAGATTTATGATGTAAGGTCCGACTTAAGTTTTATATATATATATATATATATATATATATATATATATATATATATATATATATATATATAGCAAATTTGAAAGGTATGGGGAAAGAAGGGGTTACAAATATTAACTTAAAATGTTCGTATTTAAGAATCTCTGAATGTTAGAGGCATGAAATTTGGTATATGGACTTTTCATTTAAAATAATTATAGACGTGTTTCATCTTATATATATACTAGCTGAACCTGCGCTCTTTACACAGCGCATCATTCATATATGAGCATGAATCTCCTTGTTATTCCCCACATCTCTACATGTCCCTTTGCAGACACAAGTGAAAGAAGTCTTGGTAAAAATCGGCAAGAGATACCGTAAAGGGGAGATTTTTTCGATTACTTTTTCAATATCTCGTACCGTTTGCAAGATTTGAGCCTACTTCCGGTTGGAGTTTTTAATTCATGTATGATCTGTGTTTTCTTTCTTCTTGCATGTAGTAAGTAATAAGCAAATACGTAAACTAAATAACTCTATGGCCTATGGAACCCGGAGGTTCAATGCCGCGTTCACAAAAGCTCTCCACTGACTTCTATCCTTAGCCAATTGGATCCAGTTTCTACTTTGTATTCCCATCTCTGCGAGATCCATCTTAATATTGTTCTCCCATCTGCGCCTACTCTTCCTAATGGTCGTTTTCCGGCTGGTTTTCTAGTTAAGATTTTGAAAGTGTTCCTAAATTATGTAGTTCTTCGTTATGAAGATTCCGCAATTCCCTATTGCAGTTTCTCTTGGGTCCGAATATTCGTCTCAGGATCTTGTTCTCAAATACTTTCAATCTATGTTCTTCGTTCCAAGTAAGATACCATATTTCGCAACCATACAGAACAACAGGCATGATTATCGTTTTATACATTTTAAAATAAGCTAATACATTACACATACAATCAATTGTAATGTCAGTGATATATGGTGTTCATTGGGCAAAACACTCCAAACAATAAAGATTCAACTTAGACTGGAGAAATAGTTATCCTTCGTTTTTCATTATAATTTGGCCATGAAACAAACACCTGAGAAATATGCAGCCCCTATATACAATTATATAGTGTTGGAATGTAACTTATAATAGGTAGGATATGATGCTTTAGTTTTTTTTTTTTTTTTAATTTCAACCCTTCCAGTGTACCTGGAAAAATGTAATAAATAAATAATGGCCATGTTTTTTAAATACTGAGTTAGAACTGGACAATCTACGCAAAATTTGCAATCGATCAGTGAAAACATCATCTTTCTAGAGCCTGTAGTATCCGAGATCTCACTGTCGAAAGGACAAACATATAAACGTCCACAAACGTATGGTTTAAAAAACTCCAGAGATGGCAGCACAATGCATTTGCATTTATTTCGAAGAAGGCTTAGGAAAGTGCAAAGGCTTTGAACAATAATTTAAAAGGATAAACTTTGTGAAAACATATCTCTTTAAGTAATTTATTTAAAGGTACATCTTTTTAAAAATATTTGTCTTTGTTATAAACGTGAAATCACAAATAACCGTAAATCAAAGGTTTGAAAGCTAAAGTTATAGGTTGGAGTTCAGTCGCTCTTAATTGCTATTGTAGCATTTTGATATATATATATATATATATATATATATATATATATATATATATATATATATATAGGGTGTTCCACTACCTTTCTCTCGAGAACGGTACATGCTATCAAATTGAAATAAAAAAATTACATCACAAATGTGGGTCCAACGAATCTGTAGAAATTATTTACAAATCCCGAAAGCCCCCCTTCGTGGTGTAATGGGGGAGCACATGCCCCGTTCTTGCAATTTTCAAATGGGAACGATATGTTTCGAATGCACATTCGAAAAGGTGGGGGAAAAAAAATGCCCTACGAAACATTTGTCCGTACTATCTACCGTTTTCCGTGTACCAATTATTTTTTCAGAAAAATGAAGGTTACAACGGTTTATCGTTGTTGTCAATCTGTACCTGTTTCATAAAAAGGATCAGAGGCGTCATAGCGGAGCAGCTATGCGAAAAGGAAGATAAAAAGAAATGTCTTGAGGTTGCTAGGTAATAATAATAATAATAGATGTGTGTGAAAAGATTACTATTTATCCATACTTATTGATGTGTCTTATAATGTTTATAAGTATATGTCATTATATCTTTTTGGTGCCGGAACCCGGGACCCTGTACACATCTTGAAGTAAAGTAAAGATAGGGTCTTAATTTTTATAAAAAGGGACGTATGAATATTGAATGTACTTTTTTGCGTAGTGGGAGAAAAATTATACATCAGTCAACTATGCCTAATATACACAGTGAAGATATGCCCGTAATTGGTAATTCAGAAGAATCTATGTCTGAAACAGTAAATACTAAGCAGATCTTAGATATGATCCGACAATTAAATCAATCCTTTTCGAGGGTAACTGGTTTTTACCTTTTTATTTCCAAAAGAAGTCTCACCACATTACATTCAATAATCGATACCTACTTCTTACTTCTTTTCACACACATCTATTATTATTATTATTACCTAGCAACCTCAAGACATTTCTTTTTATCTTCCTTTTCGCATAGCTGCTCCGCTATGACGCCTCTGATCCTTTTTATGAAACAGGTACAGATTGACAACAACGATAAACCGTTGTAAGGTGCGCGAAATAGAGTATACGGAGTTTACTAATTAAGATAATGTAAGCACCGTCACAGTTTCGGGAAGTGCAAGACACGCTTTCCAATGATATGCCACATGGTGACTCAGGGTCTAGAAAAAGAAGAAACTGCGTGGCCCAAAAAAGGGGGTCCAAAGTAAGGTCAGAACTCGAAAATTTCAAATGGAAAGTGGGGTAGAGTAATACCTCATTGTAAAGGTCTCTGCAAATGTTAAAAGAATTCGAACACAATTTTGGAATCCACTAACCACTTTCAACATGGCTACTATAACAATATCGAAACCCTGAATTTCTGGTTCGTCATGAAGAAATAATATAACTTGGACCGCCCTTCACACTTTCTCCAGGCTTAGGGCTGGCAACGATTTCCACTCACAATAAGGAATTCGTTGGTGTGCTTAACGGCTGCTTCGCCAACTGAAAAGGTCCTTGACAGAAAATGACTGCCACAACGTTGCTTGACAAAGGATAGTACATTAGTCTTAAGTGAAATAAAAAGAAAAACGAAATACAACGAGAAACGAATGATGAACGAAAGCGAAAAGAATAGGTAAAAACACTGACTTCGATGCACATTTACCAACTTACAGTAGATGTTCGAAATGCCTGCCCTGTGCCTCAATGCATTTCTAGGGCGGTAACTGAAATTATTCTGTGCTGCAATAATTTCCTCCTTACTAATCTGTTTGCATGCAGCAACTATGCGCTCTATCATGTTGTCCCTTGTTGTGGGGGAGATGTTGATAAACGATTTCTTTAAGTCGTCCCCATAGATAATAATCTAAACATGTTAAGTCTGGTGACCTAGGAGGCCAGGGACAGGTCCACCCTACCTACCCAGCGACCACGAAACATTGCATTCACCTGATTCCTCGTTGTCAGTTCGAAATGTGCTGGCAACCATCTTGTTGTAGCCACATGTGTGTCCTGATGTGTAAGGGGGCGTCTTCGAGAAGACTGGGCAATCGTTCTTGCAGAAATATACGGTAAATAGCACCCTTAAGACTCGCTTCAAAAAAATGAGGTCCAATTATTCTTCCGCCGATGATTCCACACCACACATTCACAGACCGTCTCCGTTGATGATTAACCTCTTGCATCCACTGTATGACCCTTTCCCCCCCAAAAGTACGGCATTTCGATGTACACCCACTGAACAAAAAATTACTCACCCTTGTGCAGGAGAGATGAATCGTAAAGCCTGTACAGATGGCACAGCAGTCGAGTCACGTGCACAACTGTGCGCGCACTGTCTCTACGGAACCATAAGGCAGCTTCAGTCAGTGAGACAAGTGTGTTGCAAGTGGACAGGGTCCGTCAAAATGAGTAAAAGCAACGATGTAACAGAGTAGCAAAAAGGGGCAATCGTGTTTGGCCGTGCCCATGACTAGTGTTGTAAAAAAACGGTTTTTTTTCTGTGAAGTTTTTTTTCAATAAAAAACATCGTTCTTTTTCATGTTTTTTTTCAAAAGTCTGTTTTTTTTCTGGCAACTATTATTTATTGATTTATGTGGCAGATTATTGAAATAATCAACAGAACTTGAGTCGAAGCCCTCGTAACTTACAAATCATTTCTTTCTTTGTACCTATACGAGCAAAATTATGCGATTATTCCTTTCGGCCCCAGGTCATTTTCGGCGTTTTCCTACATTTTCAGTTAGTGACTTATTGCTCAAAAACTATTCATTTGATTGATATGGTTAAGGTCTTGTTCTTTAGAAAATAGAAGTGGGTATTTTTTGGTGTAAGTTGCATTGCATTGTTGCCAACGGGTGGGAAATTATTGAGGGAAATGTAGGGGTGAAAATTTACAAAAAATTCCCTAACCGAATTTCAAAATTTTTTGTATCTAGCACCACTGCTGCTATATGAGTTCAAGTCACCTAAACAAATCTTTGGTGTGTTGACAAGGTACAGTGAAATCCTGAAGTCGCTGGCTTCCATTCAAAGAGGGGAAAAAATTCTGTCATACACATAAAATTTTGACACTTTTTAGGCCTCAGAAGCAAAAATCAAATATGCCGAGGCTACAGCTTCTCTAATTATCCTATTGAAACTTTTTATGGTGCGTTCTGTAGGGAAAAGACGAAGCTTTCAGGTAGTGATACGTTTGTTTCAATGTAGCCAGTAAGAGGGTAATAATAGAGGGGAAAAGGGAAGTTTTTCGAATTTTTCACCTAATAGTGGGAATTAAATGTTTTGGCTGGAAACACTGCCATCAGACAGAGGAAAACTATCTGAAAATAAACCGTAGTACTCCAAGAATATATCCTACAAGTATCATGGCGATATATAACAAAGTAAGCATGAAATTAAAAAAAAATCTCATTCTACCTCACAAATTCACCATTTTCTTACCATTTCCAGAAAATGGTTTATTATAAACCTCAACTGTACTTCCTCTAATTATTCTAGTGAAGCTTTTTGTGGTGCGCTGTGTAGGCTAAGGATGAGGCTATTATACACTTGTACGTTTGTTCGAATGTAGCCAACAAGAAGGAAATAATAGAAATAAAAAGGGAATTTTTTCCAAAATTTGCCCCTAAAATGTGGAATTAAAATTTTCTGTAGCTGGCAACACTACCATCAGACACACACAAACTATCTTAAAATAAGCTTTGGTATTCCTCTAATATATCCATCAAGTATTGTGACGATATCTAATAAAGTAAGCATGTCAATAAAAAATATCTCATTCTATCTTTAAAAAAATCAGTTATCTTTCCAATTAGAGAATAAGGTCTACTGTAAACCTCAACTGTACTTCCCCTAATTATCCTATTGAAACTTTCTATAGTGCGTTGTGTAGAGCAAAGACGAGACTTCCAGATAGTGGTACGTTTGTTCCGATATAGCCAACAAGAGGTAAATAATAGAGACAAAACATATAATTTTTCCAAAATTTCCCCCTAAAATCTGGAATTAAAATTTTCTGTAGCTGGCAACACTGCTACCAGACAGACGCAAATTATCTTAAATTAAACATTGGTTCACCACTAATATATTCTACAAGTATGATGGCGATATTTGAGGAATAAAGTTTCTAATTACCAAAAATATATTACGGTAACAGAAAAGTAGGCAAAAACTAGAAAAATCAAGGGTTAGAACCTAAATACGAATTTTACGTACGCCCCCTAATTGCCCCATTGTAACGATCTGTACTTGCGTTTGTTAAGTAAAGACAAATTTTCGATTGGCGTAAGTTGGCTTGCACTCGGACGTATAAATACCGATTTATAACCAAAAATTTCTAATTTTTGCCCAAATATAGGATAATTTAAATTTCCCTAATTCGCAACACTGCGCGCAGGCCCGTCCAATTGATGTCAACAGTTAGGTATCCATCCGAGGTATCTCCCTGGCAAGTCTTAAGGATGTCTTTCTACAACTAAGGAAGCTACAGGGGAAAAAGAAGTAAAGGAAATTCGAAATTAGAAAATTCTCGAATTTTTGACTGGGGTGAAATTTGAAAAGGAAATTCGATACCAGAAGAAAAAGAAATTAATATGATAAACTATAGTCCAGCCATATTTTGCAAGAATAATATCCCAATATCTTAATTAGTGTCCACACAGGAGCGGATTAAACAAGTGACACACCCGTGTGTGCCACTTTGGCCACCTGGGCCACCGAGTATACATTTGATTACATTTTTTTTACTACTAACTCATGTTGTTTTGTAGTTATAGTCTCGACTAATAATAAAATCGTTGTAAATAATAACTTTAAGGAAAATTTTCTCTCCTTTTTACATCTTAGTTCCAACACTGTTGGTGAGAAATGCAGGGTGTTTCAAAATAAATTTTGGGGCATTAAGTCTTCGTAGTACTTATTACATTTTATGTACAATTATAAGCAATGCATTAAGTAAAAAAGCACCTCAAACAGTCTTTGCTACAAGTGTTCGATGTGAGATTCATTCATCACACGGCACACATCTAGTCGATAGGCGAGAAAGGCCCATAAAGTTTCTGCCATATGACACAAAACACATTCAATTTAGGGGAGTCTCGTTTCAACTGTACTATCTCCTGAGGATTTGCTGACGGCCAGATGCAAACATTATGAGTTGAGTTGATTTTAGTTTAGCGTCCCGTCCAGCAGCGAGGCTATATGAGACGTGGACCTACTGATTAACGTGGAATCCGAACCACATGAGCTCCCGCCGGGAATCGAACCCGGGTCTCCCACGCCGAAGGCGCGTACGCTAACCGATTAGCCACGAGGGAGCTCGCAAACATTATGAGTGTTCACATTAGCTCTTAGGTGAAAGGTCGATTTATCACTGAAGACGACACGATCCAGAAAATCTTCATTGTTATGCAGGAATATTTCACTTGCGAAATTGGCACGTAAACCGTAGTCTGTAGACTTTAGACCTGTAGCAACTGCAAACGATAAGGACGTAGTTGGAAGCGTCTCCTTAATATTCTTCACACAAACGGTTGCACTGTAACTACAGATTCAGTCTTTATTAAAACACAAAAAGCTTTCTGCTCTCTAGTCTCCGTCTTTGCTACTTGCTCTTTCTAACGGCAGACAGAAGAAACAATGCATGTACATGCGTGAGTACAAAACTGTTTGAGTTGCTCTTTCATTTGATATAATATTTATAATTGTAAGTTATTGTAATAGATACTACAAAGTTTCAAAACCCTAATATTAATTTTGAAACACCCTGCATTACTTCAAATTGAGTCATCCTATATTCATGTCTTTTATATACATATCATCAGGGTCGGTCCTAGTCAATTTGTCGTCTCGTGCAATGCCATAATTTACCGCCTCCCCCTTTCTCCAGAAAGAACAAATCTTAAAAGTCATGATTTTAAGTATGCTACTCCAGCATGAACAACGAAGGGGAGGGTAAGTGCAGTCGCACTCAGAAAGGCTTAAATACTTACTAAAAATGCAATCCCGTCGTGGCTGTTTATTTTTTAAAAATATTAATCTATTATGTTAGTGAAAGATAAAGCAAACACACCTGCAGAGGAAAGATGGTAATCCTTTTTATAGAATTCACTATCGAGCTTCAATCTCAATGTATAAGTTTGCAATTCCAGTGCAACTAGCCCTTTTATCTTTATTTCTTGATTTTTCTTCTATATCTTCTAACATTTAAAAATAACTTGTTTCTATCTTCAATGATAAGGAACTTGTTTCTGACAAAAACAAGACTAGTTTCATATCAAAACTGTGATAGCGTACTACATGGAACAGATATTCACTACTATTCGAGAATTGAATTCTTGCATTTGAAACAATCAAGCAATTTGTGTTCGGATTTATTCGGCCATTTGCTTTAGCATTGTCCATGTAGCCTTAAACTAATGCAACCTAAACTTAATTTATGAATGTAGTATTCAAATAGAAGGTTAGCTTAGTAAATGTAACTACCATCCTCATGAAGTCTGTTTCCAACAAGAAATATTTAATTTAAATAATATTGTAAAACTTTGTCTCATATAGGATCTTTGGGTAGAGGAGTTAATAAAAAGAGCGTCCGGAATCGACTCTCCACTACCAGTTTTTATTATAAAAAGTTTCCTCTATAAAAGTATTTTCACAAAATACTATACAAATTGATCTCTCTAGAATCAAGGTGAGTTATAGGTGGTCTTTGACCGTAAGGTCGCAGACAGGATCTCCAACAGAGCCCCGTAGCAGGCTAAGAGGAGTGGATTTAAGAAACCAATGCTCCGTAGCAAGCAGAGGCGGGTTAAGTGGTCAACAGAGCCCCGTAGCAGGCTAAGCGGCTGAGGTTAGGATTCCCAGACAGAGCCCCGTAGCAGGCTAAGCCAGGAGATGGGATAGGCGTAGTCCCATAGCAGACTAGAGGCCTGGGGTTAGGTTACTCCAAGAGTCCCGTAGCAGACTAAAGGAGGGTCTCCAGAAAACTGGTATCGAGTTGCCTTCGTCCATCCAATTTATAGGGTCCTTTGGGTGGCGGTGGCGCTGCTGCTCCGATGTCGTCTTCTGCTCCGTGGGAGGGGCTAGAAGCCGTCGTCTGTATGTGATTATAGGTCCCTCTGGTGGGAGATCCTCTTGCCGAACTATGTGGAGGTGTTTGTAAACATTGATGTGGAATTGCTTGTTTACCACATCACATAGGATATTACAATATACTTATGATAGATTTTGCCGGACCATCCAAGCTTGCCGCTCCACGCAAATGCACGTGTTGCATATATGGTAGAATCGGCTCTGCATATCATATATATCTAGTCGACAAATTATTTATATATGACATTTAAAAAAATACTATTAGACAAATTAGTATTAGTTTTTACCTTTAGACAAGTTATTGGATACTGTTAGTGACATTATTTTTGTACTTATTAAAGGCCTGCTTTCACGAAAAAACAAAATTTCAACTTTTATTTCTTAGTTGACAGTGATGAAAACTGCTGAAACCCGAATTGTTAATAGGTATGATATTCATGTAAATTGTAAAATATTTGTAGCGTATCAGTATCTAGCGTATAATTTATGTTGCATTTTACGGTAATTACACCTACATAAAAATATTTCATACTTAAATTGACGTAAGATGCATTACAAATGACTATTTGAAAAAAGACGAAATTTAGAAAAAAAACGAGAGGCAATGTTTTTTTCTAAAAAAAACGTAAATTTCTGAAAAAATACGAACCGTTTTTTTTCTATTTACAACACTACCCATGACCATACGGTGAGGGAAGTTTCTGGATTTGTTGGTGTTTCGCAGCGAACTGTTCAACGCGTGTACAAGCAGTGGTGTCATACACGTGGCCACGAAACACGGCGTCAAAATTGTGGTCGGAAGAAGATTATGACAAAGGGACCGGAGACGCGTTTCTCGGCTTGTGAATGAAAATCGGTTCCAAACCCGGCAGGAATTGCTGCAGACAGTGAATGCAGGTCCATCCCAACCTGTTAGCGAAAGAACATTACGACGGGAACTGCATGCATTGAACATTTGGAGTTCGGCACCTCGCAAGGGGTCATTGCTCACACAGGCACATAAAGCTGCGTGTCTTCAATGGGCCAGAAATCACCAAACATGGACAGTAGCCGACTGGTGGAAGGTAATGTGCTCTGACGAATCACGTTTTTGCTTGTATTCCAATGACGCACGTCGTCGTGTGCACCGAAGGCTACATGAAGCATTTCATCCTGAATGTGTGCAAGGGCATGTTCAAGCCGGAGGCGGGTCGGTGATATTTTGGGGGTGTTTTTCTTATCATGAATTGGGTACACTTATTGATGTCACCACTACAATGAACCAGCATGTGTATTTGAACATTCTGGATGAGCAAGTGTTGCCTTTCAGTCAACATCTTCATGATGAGTATGCTGTGGAGACTCCTAATTTTAAGCCGACAACAGCAAAGTTCATAGGGCTGGAACAATTTGTGCATGGTATGATGAACACTCCCGAACCCTCTTCCATCTACATTGGCCTGCAAAGTCACCAGACTTAAACCCCATCGAGAATCTGTGGGACATGTTGGAACAGCGGGTAAAATCGGCATCCACGCATTTTGGCGGATTTGCGCGATCAAATCCTGAACGAGTGGCTTCAACTATATGTGACATACCTGCAAAACCTTGTGGACTCACTTCCAAACCGAATCCAGGCGGTTATCAAAGCCAGAGATGGTGTTACACGCTATTAATTACTGCTGTTCACGAAATCTTGAGGGGTGACTAATTTTTTGTCCGGTGAGTGTATTTTTTTATAGTAAATAACGAAACAACATTTAGAATTTTTTTCTTTGATTGCAACTGCATAACAATAATAATAAACTATAAAAGAATCACAAAAGAAACATTCAAACTTATAAAAAAAAAGATGCTTTTGTAGTATAATCTCTTTGAGTAATGAATGGGGAATTTAGGTCTGAATATAATACGAATAATATATGGGAGTGAAACGTGATAACCCACAAATATGTGTTCATCAAGATTTTACGAACATTTTTTTTTTTTTTTTTTTAACCAGCTGGTTTAAACTAGCCAACCCTGCCCCATACTGCTCACAAAGTGGACATGAGTTGTGATATCGAATTCCATTACTCCATCAGTTCCGTTGGCAACTGCTCGATGAGATTCAAGTTGGGTGAATAGACAAGTCAATCCATTCACTGAATATCCTCTCGTTCCAAGAGCTCTACCACCTGTGCTGTTCGATGATGTCGCATATTATCATCCATATAGACGAAATCGAGGAAGACAACCTCTGAAAAGGGTTGGAGGGGACGGAGTACAACACACATTCAAAAATTGGGAGGTCAGTATGCTCATGCAACATTATTCCTCCCCACAGAATAGCACCGGAACACTAAAATGATCAGGTTCGACACGTTTCTGGGTCCACTGCATGTTCCCAACTCTCGCCAGATGAGTGTACGTCCAGAATCACTGCCCAGACTCAATCTGCTTTCGTCGGAGAAGAGAACGTGACCCCACTTCTCTACGGTCCAGTCCTGATGTTCTTGGTACCACACAAACGGTGCCGCCGATGTATGTGTTTCAACAGAATTAAACGTAATGGCCGTCAGTAAAGAGGCACCTCCCCATCCATGGAGTTGATGTACCAGAGATTGGGCGTCTTACAATCCAATTGCACCCGATGTTTGACGTCGATTCCTTCTTGCCTGTTCCACAATGTAGCGGTCATCCCTTACTGTAGTTAACCATGGACGAACGTCGCTTCTCCTTCGCGCAGCATTGCCTGTAGTTAGGAATGCTCCTCATCCACATGAAACAATGCAGTGGCCAATATCCAACTCCTAGATCACGCTAGTCCTTCTTCCAGTTTTCCAACGATTCGTCCCCTTGTGAATCACCCAAATATGTCTCCGATTCATGCTACTGTAAGTAACGCTACCGCAATACACCTTAATTGTTCTGTGACAGAGAGGAAGGAGTGGCATAAAAATGATCGATTATTACCTATGTTAGTGTCGAATCCATAGTTTTCAGGTCACTGAGATGAATAATGACACTCCAGATGCCGTTTAAGTCTACGTTCAGCCTCTCTTAGCACCTATAAAGGGTGTGAAGTGGTGACGTATAAAAATAATCGAAAACGATTAATATTTCTGTTGAATTCAAAGTTTTTGGATTCGCTGGGAGAATAGTCACACTGTCGGTACCGTTAATGCATAGGCTGTTAGGTGCCAAGCCCGATGACATTTAAGCCCAAGTTTAGGCAAGAACAGGTATGTCAGCTGGCTTGGGAATTTACAGGGGCAACGCCGAAGACGCTGTTCGTCGTTATTTATTCTACTCCATTTAGGTATTGCTCGTGCACACACACTTGTAGATATATAAATACAGATATAGATAGATAAAGATACAGACACACATAAATAGGCATGTTCCACTTAACTTTGAAATGGCCGGATCAATTTCAACCAAATTTGGTACACATATGATTTACAATCTAGGAAAAAAATGTTGTGGAGTAAGACACAGGTAACTCTACTAGTAATTGGGGTAGAAAGAGATAACCTGCACAAATAATCGAAAATAACAAAATATTAATATCGAATCCACAGTTTTCTGGGTCACTGATATATGAATACTGACGCTCCGACGCTACCCCAAGTTTAACCCCCAGTAGGGATAAGACACCCTAGCACCCCTAGGGTGGGAGTGGGAAGGGATTTGCCACTCTACAGTCAAAAAAAAAAAAAAAGTCGAAAAACGATCTATTTGGTCTAGGAATTAATTCGTGCGGGTGGACAAGAGATGGCGCAACGAACGGAGCGTCCCACAGTTCCGTGTATCCACACATGTGTTGCAAACCCCTGTCATCGCGTATCGTTCGTAGTATAGGGCAGTGGATTAAAGCGTCAACAACACCAGTTTGTAGTTAAGTGAACATGGCGCAATTTGTGCCTGATAAAGTGTTTTTGCGGGGTGTCCTGCTGCATTACTTTAACATGCAGAAAAGTGCGACTGAAAGTCATCGTATTTTGGTGGAAGTGTATGGTGACCATGCTCTAGCTGAGCGAACGTGTCAGAAGTGGTTTGCACGGTTTAGAAGTGGTGATTTCGGCTTGGCAGACCAAGAGCGAGCTGGACAGCCAAAAAAATTTCAAGACGAAGAATTGACAGCATTGCTCGAGCAGGATTCGTGTCAAACGCAGGAACAACTTGCAGCAGCATTAGGCGTTGATCAAACAACAGTCTCCAAACGCTTGAAAGCCATGGGAATGATTCAAAACATGTCACATTGGGTTCCACATGAATTGAAAGACAGAGACGTTGAAAGACGAAAAACCATTTGCGAATTGCTGCTTCAACGACAGAGCAGAAAGGGGTTTCTGCATCGAATTATTACGGGTGATGAGAAGTGGATCCATTACGAGAATCCTAAACGAAAAAAGGCCTGGGTGAAACCAGGTGAACCAGGTCCATCACAACCAAAACGAGATATTCACTGTGCAAAGGTTATGCTGTGCATATGGTGGGATATGAAAGGTGTGGTGTACTATGAGCTGCTGCAACCGGGTGAAACTATGAATGGAGAACGTTATCGACGACAATTAATGCGTTTGAAGCAAGCTCTGGCCAGAACACGACCAGAATGGGAGAACAGACATGATAAACTTATTGTTCAACATGATAAAGCTCGCCCACATGTCGCAAAACCGGTCAAAACCTATTTAGAAAATGTCGGATGGGAAGTTTTACCCCACCCGCCGTATTCACCAGACGTTGCTCCTTCGGACTACTACTTGTTCGATTACATGAACAACGATTTGATTGGACAGCGGTTTACTTCTTCAGAAGATATCGAAACATGGGTCTCTGACTGGATCGCTTCCAAGGATGAGGACTTCTTTCGCCACGGAATCCGTACATTGCCTGACAGATGGGCGAAAGTGGTGGCTAGCGATGGACAATATTTTTCTTAAGGTATTTATGTATTTTGTGTTTGTACTACAGCTTCAATGTGTGCGTACCAACCGCACGAATTAATTCCTAGACCAAATATATTACTGTCCGAAATCATTGACACTCTCAATGCTATTTAAGTCCACATTCAGCTTCTTTCGGTATGGCAGGTGAAAAGGGATGAAAAATAAAATATTCAAAATGAACGAGAACAGCGTCGAATTCAGTTTGAGATCAGAAACACGGCTGATCCGTTTGAAATAACTTTTAGAATATAGATATTATCTACTTCAAGATGAGTATTAAGCCACTTCGATTAACGTTGGTATTTTATGGGATAGGATGTTTCAAAATTTATGCCAAAAGCCGAATATCTTAAGAATTTTTATCATTACAGTTTCACTGAAATGCGCATCCTAAGGGGGAGGGGAATTTAAATATTTCCCATACATCTATTCTCCAGTCATATCAGGGGGAATGTTTCATTTTAGGACTCTAAAACAGATTAGGAACAATGATTCTTCAAAAAAAAAAAAAAAAAATATCAGTATTTAACTTTGAAGATACACGTATTTTGCATTGCAAGATAAAAGTTCAAATGAATCAGCTTTCCTTTAAAACGCTCTCCTGTAAAAAAATGAAATATTTCAGTTCAATGTCCCACGATTATGCCCTTTAGGCAAAAGAGGACGAATGATTAAAGCAAGTAAATGAATGATGGAAAAGTTGATGGAATGAACTGTGGGAGGAAACGGGAGTACCCCGAGAAAACTACGGACACAATGTTGTCCACCACAAACTTACCTGACCGTGATCGATGCCTTTATATATATACATATATCGATATGAGACGTGCCTAAGATGGAAACAGAACCACGTGGTAAAAGCAAATCGTGTTAGTCGCTTTTACGTGATGATACTGAATTTGATTTTTTTTCTTTCTTGTTGGTAACCCTTTTGATTCCCGCGCTACCATGAATATATACGCCAATGAATTTACCCAAGCTAAAGGCCTGCTCTTGTACTAAGTATGTTCAATGTTTAACTGCATGTCTCCTGCGTTTCTCGCCCCGAAATGAATACGCAGTGTGTACATATACAGAGTGGACCATTTACGCCCTAGTAATTTTTAAACTAATGGACAAAAAAAGCTGAAATTTTGTACCATGCAAATATTAGCAGGGGGATATTGTTACGTATATACTCTGTGACACTGCCAAACCCAACATACAGTTATATTGTTTCAAGCGACACTACGTCAGATTATCACACATTCAAATCTTGATGTAAAACGAAAACATACAATATCACACTTGTTACGCAGTGTTGTAAACTAAGGATGCTCTAGTACGACAAACATAAAAAACAACCACATTTTGAAGGGGTTCCAGAGCAGTAATAATGCAAATGAGACAGATGTTTCAGTAGTTTGATCAGAGCAGACGCATTCAACTGAACTTTGTTACGTTAGGATCACTCTTACAGTGAACCGTGTATAGTTCACGTGAAAACATACGAAACGGGATAATCGAACCAGTAACTTAAATTACATCTGGCATTTTTTAAAATTATTTTCGCAATTACATATAGCACAAAAAAATCTTACAAACAGTAGCGTAGACAGGATTGTTTTTAGGAGGCAATAAAGAGGTCATTAAAATTTTTAGGGGTCATACGTGTTTAATGCGTTTCGCTCAATAGTGTAAAACAGCACACACATTATTATATATTAAACGATTGTCGTTCAGTTGGCACATCATTGACTTATTATCAGGTTTTTCAGGAAAAGTGACGAGTTCCATTATATACCCCCAAGTTATATCCGGAAAGTAATGTTACAAAGTCTACAAGTATGAATAAAAAAACATTTATTTACATAATAATAATAATAATAATAATAATAATAATAATAATAATAATAATAATACCTGTATATTAAAGTTTTTCAAAACATTGTCCTCCTTCTTCGATGCATCTTTGCCAGCGGGATTTCCAATCTGGGAAGGCATCCTGGCAAGACTGTTCAGGAAATGCGTTTAAAGCAATTTCACAAGATGCTTTCACGTCGTCAAAAGTCCTTTAACGATGCGCTTTCAGGGTGAATTTCAAACGACGAAAAAAAAAAAAAAAAAAAAAAAAAGTTGAAGGAACGAATTCAGAACTGTAGGGTGGCTGGGACAGCGTTGCCACGTTAGATCTGGCCAGGTAGCTGGTCAAGACGAAGGCAGTGTGGGCTGATACGTTGTTATAAAGAACTTTCCAGTCGTCGCTGATGACTGGCGTGGATCCTTGCTCTGAGTCTCTTGAGGACTTCTACGTAAAATTTTGAGTTAACAATCGTTCCTGGATGTACATACTCACGGTGTATGATACCCTGATGTCAAAATACATAATGAGCATTGTCTTGATCTTTGATTTGGTCATTCGAGACTTTTTGGCGCGAAGGAAGGCCAAGATGTGCCACTGAGCACTTTGCCTCTTCATATCGCGGTAGTACTGAAATATCCACGTTTTATCACCCGTGATAACATAGTTCAAAAAGTGAGGATCATTATAAATTTCCACTCGGAGTCGGTTAAAAGTCTTGGGACAAGCTTCACGCTCACTTTTATCATGTGCAAATCCTTGATCATAATCTTGTGGGCCATTTTTTTTTTTTTTTTTTTTTAATTTAATTTAACATATCAGCCACTAAACGAACACTCATTTAACGGTCTGTTTGCAAAAGTTCTTTCACACGAGTCATATTTTTGCCGTCTGAGCAGGTTGACAAGCGTCCAGCGCGAGTTTCGTTGTCGACCCCTTCACGGCTTTACAAAAAAACGCCTTGTGCCATCTGTAGACTTGTCATTGTAATAAAAACTCATTCCCGAAGGCCTATTGAACCAGTTGAAAAGTTTCCGCTGCAGACTTGCCGATTTTCAAACAAAACCTTATCACGTATCTTTGTTCCAGTGAGCGTGAGTGCTGCATCGTGACTTGTACAAGAGACGAAACAGGTTTACGAAATCGCCCGTCCTTCACCTCCAAGAGTACTCGCTCGGTGATTAATTTATACCACCATCGATTCCGGCGGATAGAGTGCGCTGCAATGTACAGTCGCTTCACAATAAAATTTATGACATTCCTTTCCGGACAGATCTTGCAGATAGATCTACATCGAATGTTTTAAAACTCGCGCTCGTGCTCAACAGGGAGTGATGCTAGAGGAAAAAAAGATGACGAAAATATCATATGACGTTTAACCTCCAGGACTTTGTCGCATTACTGATAAAAAAAAATAATTATTTTTTCTTGATTAATAAAATAGAAGGCTACATCACGAGAATTTTAACATATTTCCAAATGGATATATCATTTTAACAGTAAATTATTATCTTTCAAATCAAAACATTTTCAATTGTTCCAGAGATAGGCCTAGAGGTTTTTAATATTTTGTCTTTTTTTTTTTTTTTTTTTTTTTTTTTTACATGAAAAAAATTTGGGTTTCTTACTTTGTAATAAAATTCTAACACCAGTTAAATTCAATAAAATCAGAGACTATCTAGGTACCGGTACGATTTTTTCCTTGCATCTTTGAATTTATCTGGGCTATGCCACGAAAATTAATTTCACCTTTATATATGAACTGGTCTTATATTCTTAATCTGTACGTACTTCACTACATTCATTCTCCAAACACATTTTTGTCTTTCTCTTAACTATATAGGCTATAAGAGTCGGTGTTATCCCACCTTATAAAGTTTTTTTTTTTTCGGGCTGGACCTACCTGAAAAAAACTTTAAAACTTTTTTTTAACCTTTTTGTTAGTATATTATTGGTACAACTAAGGTGATCACATTGAAAGTTATTTTTATCAGATTTTGAACTTTCTTTGGGCGAATTAGATCCTTTCACGTTAAGGTAAACAACAACATTCAACATAAGACCTTTATGAAGTTCTGAATGCACTGAGAGAATGAATAAAAAAAAAAAACTCATCTTAGCTTGAGATAATTATAGAACAAATTAATGTATGGATTATGCTTATAGCTATTTGAAGTAAAACATCCAATTTTATATTTTAGAAAATACTTTCCGTGAATTGTGTGCTCCCTGACTCGGCGCCGCCGAGGGATGTTATCCTTCATACGTTGGCGGGTTTAAGGTCATAGGTGCCGGTACTAACAGTAAATATGTAAATACATTAGTACAACTATTAGTATTATTTCTTATTTTTGATCGTAACAAAAGTATTCAGTAAAATTTGGTTTTTCAACAACAATAGTTTAGTTAAGTCATTTGTTCTACTCTTCAAATACGCATTCTGTAGAATCAACACCAGCAATAGTGTAAAAATTCTTGTCAAAATTAAGAAGCTAAATGCTCGGAGGTCCGAACACTACGTAACGCTTACTATTTCAAGTGCTGAATTCACACTTCAGTATTAATGGAAGTTTCGATGTACAGTAAAGCAAGCTGCATTTTCAGGGAAAACTTGTCGTGAAAGAACTGTTCGGGAAATTCCCGCAATTGGACCCACAAAGCATGGAAGTGAATACTTCATTAATAAAACTATTTATTTTACGCTGGAAGATATTTAATTTCATTTAAGACATTCTGAAACATATACTTTATAAAATATGAATTATAGGCCTATCTTAGTTAATTGTTTTAAATAAATTTTCGGAAAAGAACCGTCTTGCAACAAGTGTCCGCGAAATTCCCATAATTGAACGCATAAAGCATTGAAAGTGAACTTCAACAATACAAATTTTATTTTACGTTGAAAAATATTTATTCATATAAGACATTTTGATGAATTATGTTTTTGTTTCAAATTAATATAGCTATTTGGTATTCAAATTTGTCGAACGTCACTGAGGCTTCTGATGTGACTCGATCTATATTTGTTCGTTTGTCTGCCTGTGCCACACAGCGTTCAACTTTCGGTCTTCTAATTTTCAGGACACAAACCGGAGACACTTGTATAGATTATGCCGGCATACTAGTGTAAAATTACAAAATGATGCCTTTAAAAAAAATATAGCTTATATTCACGCTACAAAGCGCAATTTTCGGTCTTTCAAGTTGAAATTTTCGGAGTAGAAGCACGAGAGACTAAATTAGCTCTATATATTTTGGCGGCATAAATTTCAAAATGGCGGCCATATTTCAAAATAGCAAGTATCCATGCTACAGGGTGCAGTTTTCGGACTCTTTAAGTTGAAATTTTGAGAGTAGAAGCACAAGACATACTAAATTTGCTGTATAGATTTTCTCGGCGATCCAATATTAAATTTCAAAATGGCGGCCATTTTTTTAAACGGCAGTGAATAGAAAATTGTTGCAAGTTGTGACAATGACAATCTTGAAATGTAAGTTATATTTTAACATTTTTACCCCAAAGACATTGAAATATTTCGAAAAAAAACAATTAAACCCAAAAAACCCACATAGGCCCAGGTGGGTTTTTTTTTTCAAAATTACCCGGTTTTTTTCAAACCCTGGTACAAAGTGATGATAGAAGTGTCGGCAAAGCTGTATCACACGCAAGGTACGGTATTTATGCCACACAAAGTGATTTTTCACTATCTTCGTTATGGGTATGTCCAACACCGATGACGCGAATCCACGCTACGGACGCACACCAGCTGCGCTCCTGCTCTGACTCAGAATTTTCACATTTTAGTGACCACCTAGCAGAATTTAATTCATGTTTTCAGCACTGTCATTATTATAACCTATATACACATGCTGTATTTATGTTCACCCCCTCACGTCAATCTGAACCCATTAACGCATTCCTTCTTTAAGAAACCCTTTCTAAGGCAGTAAGAGCGCATTTCCTACTAAAGTTAATATTTCATGAACGTAATTATGGATCCATATAATGCGACAGCACTTACGAGAAATTAGTACAAGTTTGTAATGCTTACTTCAGTGGCACTTACCTCATTTTATTAACATCTTTAAGTATTGCAATTTGGGTGCAGATTTGCTGTACGGATCCACATATTTGTAAAATTTACAGAACAAGTACTATTTCAACAGACGAGTGTGTAAGTAATCGAAATATTTTGCGTTCTTACCTGTGAAATGCGAATCTACGTAGGAATACATTAATAAAAGTCTAACCTGTTAAGCACGGATTCGCCCATAAGGCAGCTATTGACCACAGAAGCTACAAAAACTAAAGTTAAGTGAAGTAGTCGTTGTGCTAACTGATGCGGCACAAACACAGAAATGTCCATTAGTTAAAGGATCCTCATATTTGTGAAATTTACTTAAGTCTCTTAATATGTATGTTATTTTGGAACATAAATATGCAAGCAATGAAAACATCGAGATATTGCCTGTAACGTAATTGATAACGTACAAATACATCATCCAATACGTTAGGCAAGTGTTTTTACGCCATATATAGTATTTTGCACTATCCTCGTTAACATGTATACGCATCGTTGCTAATGCGCTTGTTCCCTACGGACGAGCCCTCCTTTGACTCAGTTAAATGTGATTCGTGATTTTAGTCGCAACCCGGCAAAAGTTGGTTAGTAATTTGCACAAATTATCGTATGCGTACATGAAGTCCTCTTAAAGCGAATCTGTACAGACAGATGTAAACCCAAACCTTAAAAGTGATTCTTTATGATTCAGAAAGTCGATTTACTGAAAAAGAAGTATATACGCAATGAATTCGTACAATAAATCTGCACTGCAATGTGTTTATAAACTTTTTTTTTTTTCACTAAATTTATTACAATGTATACTTTAGAGGGGTTAAGTTTAGAGTTGCCCCTCCGTTTTTTAAAAAATTAGGAAAATGGGGTAAGGAATAATGATCTGGAATTCTTATGTGATGTTTAGGTGTGAAAGTAGGGCAGTGAAGTAATGTTTAATACGAGAAAAGATTTGTAAAGCGGATACTATTTGCAAGACGCGGAAAGTTTCGATGACTGAACAGCATGGTGGTCGTATAGGATGGGGAATCGGTGCATTGAATATAATATTTCCGCATTGAGTTTTACAGAATTATATATGAATAATGAAGGAAACCTATTAAATTTTTATGAAAACGATAAATTATTGAATTTAAGTAATAATTGAAGCTCACATGAGAACTTGTTCCAGTCTAACTAAAGTCTTACCAGGTAACCTAAGCGAACCTAAACTAAAGAAATCTAACTTAAACTAACCTATCCTGACAATTTTTAATGTTTCAACTGCATTTTTGTAGGTTGGAAAGTGGAGAGGCAACTCGAAACTTAAGCCCTTTAGCGATTTTAAATTAATCCATCCTTCGAGGTAATACTGTATCACTAGAAATTCATACTTACATCCTTTGCAGTACTACCAATATCGCGTAGTTGTTTATAACCAAATACTTGGAGGTCTCGTGGTAAATAATCCTTTACACATAAAAATATAAGTAAATCAAAATATAGCAATACTTAATAAATTTTCAGAGTTCACAAAACTTACATTTTGCTCTGTGCGACACCCGCTACCTTTCAGCTCACAAGGCCCAAAAATATTGATTGATTCCAATCTATTTTATACAGAAAAAAACACATATATTATAGTATAAATATGCTCTCCGCGAATCAAAATATTATAGTTGCATTTTACACAACCCGACTTACGATTACCAGTTTATATTTAGTTTATAAACAATCTACTCGCACCGGTCATATCAAATTTGCTCACCGAATTTTTTTCCTTCGGCATCAGACCCAACGCTTAACCTCCATCATGAAATACCTTAATAGGAAAAGTCACTACTTGAGGGATGACGCCATGTTTAGCTTACGAAAATATTTCCGTGCTGGACAATTTCAGGTACAATACATTTTTAAAAAAATATACAGATAAATCCAATACCCTGTATAGAATGACAGAAACTTTAAAATGTTCTACATGTTTACAATTTTTCGTCATGAAAATGGTAATTTTTCGACAAAAGATACTGAATGCATATGAGAGAGGGTTGTATTAGATATTACTTTTCATATTTTATATTTACAAGCTATATTTTATGTTTACAAGATTAGAGTTCTGATCTGAAACCTTACAATTGAGAATAATGTACCTGTGATACTTCTAAGTATTTACACTAAGTAATGTTTACAGGAAATATTTTCATAGCCATACACGTTGAAACAGCGCAAAAGTATCTTAATATAGCAACAAATACAAATGCCGATCGTCCTGCTTATTGTTGTGATAACCCAACACGTGTTCTTGTTGTTTTATTTTTGTGAATAATCGTTTTACGTATATACTCTCTCTTATTTCGCGTCTGAACTCGCTGTTCACCATCTGTACTCTGCCCTGACTCGAATTAAATATAATTATTATTTGTAGTTATAATTATTGTTGCTTTGTCGTGAACCGCTTATGAATGTGACCCAAAGTTACTTTGGACCACATTTTACAATGATTTGCATGAAAACGATTAAAAAAAATTGACATTTGAATTTGTGATTATAGGTAAATTAGTAAATAATTGAATTTTTTACAGTTTGCGTTGCGTTCGCTCCTCAATTTTTGAGAAGGCTACGGCAAGCCCTTTCGTTTCCAAGGAGTTGGAAAAATAAAATTGTTTTCTTGAACTGAACACCCTAGCTATCTACAAGTTCCAATCGTTTCTTGCAATTTGATCTGGGAGGAAACTAACAAAAAAATGAAGAAAGAAAGAAAAATGGCAGCCTGCATGGAACAGACGAAGTGGAAGTTGACATTGTTTTTTTGAAGTAATAGGCAATTATCTTGGTAAAAATAGTCTGGTAAAACTGTCTATCGTATAATTAAAAAGTGGCTCTTAATATGATATATGATTCTTTTTCTAATAATCGTGGGAAAATGTCTTTCAAAGCAATTGAGAATGTAAATAAGCTTGCGGAAGAATTGGAGAAGCAAGAATTGGATGTAAGTGTAATTACTATCTAAAGCATTATTGGTAGTTGTAGGTGTAATCCCTCTAGTTGTGTCATGTTGTAAAGATACAGATTTACGAGCTGATGTAAGAAGTAGTAATTTTACAGTTAATTGTAAAGGCAAACGAGATATGTAAAATGTTTGCCCGTCACTTTACACAGTGTAGGAGAGCTGTGATTTATGTGGGTACTAGCAGAAATGTCCATTTTTTGCACGAGGAAAATAATGGGTTTATGTGCTGCGGATTAGGGCCAGGGTTATTGAAACTAGCCCAACGTGATATAAAGTAATCCTACCGTAAGCTAGCATAAGCCGTACATCCTGGACCTACTCTGTGGTACAAGGGCCAGTTATGGAAGTATTTCAACTTTTTTTTTCTTCCTCCACCTTAGAATACGCACTTCAATGAAAGTATGATGATAGAGGTATTTAAGATAATGTTTTGTGTATAGGTTTAAAATAATTTGTCATAACTAAAAAGAAAAAAATAACCTTTGGTTATAGTTAAGGAGCCGTACTTCCCATTTAGGGAAGGACGAGAAACGCCATACTTTCAGGAATTATTCATTGACTATCTAGGATGTTAAAAAGTAGGTAATAGACTGAGTTCTTGCCCTTGTACTTAGGGTGTTTAGGTAGTTCAACAGTAAGATGTATCCTTGTGGTCGGGAGATGAGAAGTAGCTGTTCTTAACTATTACCAATTGGGTTAATTGCGTACAGGTTAAAAAATGCATGAACTGATGTTGTTTCCCTTATGGGTATAAATGTGCATCCGGACATGTTCAACAAAAACGACTGTGCAAGAAACACCAACCAGCGTGTGCTAGGATCCGATTAATAAAATCGAGACTACTATTTAACTGTTAGGTCCGTTACACAGTCACGCGGAGTCCCGCGTGGCAAGGTTGTTCTATTGGTTCTTATGGGTGCATACATAGTCACGCGGAGGCCTCCGCGTGGCCCTATCCGCGCTCCGCGAGGCGGATAGGACCATTGAGCAAATGGATGCTTACATAGTCAAGCGGAACTCCGTGCGCGGAGCAGCCACTTCTCTTTAAAACTTAAAAAGGAACGTGCATGGTGGCAAAAGCAAAATGAAAATTGATGCAGATTTCTTTTCTTATTTTTCATAGTGAGTTACTAAATAATATTTTATACTGTTCTATAATACTATTTTCATATTTTTTTAGTGTTACCGGTATTTTTAATTTAGCTATATTGTCTTCGTTTAATTGGAACTTCCAATTAATGTCTTTGCTCAATTGGAACTGTACATGTGGTGCCTCTAATGTATCACTGTTAACAGTACGTGACTATTGTTACTTTTCGACTTTCTTTCAACAAATTTCAAGTTTCAGTTTCAATTATCACGGAGGTTAAATTAACACCATGTTCATGGGATCCCTCTTGTGAGGAACACAAAAAGCGTGACATTCGTGGACAGGCATGGACAACGAAAAAAGATTGAGGCAAATATTTTATCTCTATTATTAAATAGTTGATTGGATGTGAAGTACTAACCAAATGTACAAACATTCGTTATTTTCATTTGTTAAAAAACAGTATCTGTTAAGTCTTTTTTTAATACTTTTTTTTTTTTTTTTTGAAAAAACGGTTTCTTTTCTTTAAAGAAAAGTGCTGTATTTTAAGAGCGTGCATATGGATCCTATTTAAACTGCATTTTTATAATTTCGATAGAATTTTTTCAATTAGGTCATCGAACGACTGAATTGACGTACGGAAATTATTGAAGTACTTCTCGTCTTCTCGCAAATCTATATACACAGACACAAAAGCTCCCTTCAGACTTCTTTGAGAAACTAAGGGATGAATCTTGAGACATTTATTTTTCTGTGTTTTTCGTTTTCTCTTCTTACAGAAATATTAATACACAATAACAGATGAGCAAGGGTATGTGATAATATGTAAAAAACAGTATCACGTAACAGTTATTGTGTTGAAACTGTTACGTGATACTGTTTTTTACATATTATCACATACCCTTGCTCATCTGTTATTGTGTATTAGTACAAAATGGAAACAAGGCCTGATAGAATAGAAATATTAAGATGCCACTATTGTCGTTTCGAACTTTTCATGTTGACTCGCAACACTGACTGAGAAGAATCCTGTATATAATTACGTGACGCCTAGTGCGTAGCTCCGGATGACTGTAAGCGCACACGCGGAGGGCGGAAGACGGAGCGCGGAGCTCCGCTTGACTGTGTAACGTGCCTTAGGGTGAAGGGATGTGTCCGTAGGTAACTTGTGTTCGAGCGATGGAGGGTATTAGAGATGCGCACTAGTCGAGACACATTATAAAATTCGAGACGAGTCGAGACAAACATTTCTCGACCCGAATTTTCGAGTCGAGTCGAGACTGCCCGTAAAAATCTCGACTCGACTCGAATGCCTGAAATTTTTCTATAATTGTTAATGTTATTTTAAAGAAAGTATTCACTCCGAAACAGTCTTTAAACAAATTCCAGCATTTATTACAGAACGCATAAACTTAATAGTTAATCTTTCGAGATCAAGATTTAATTTTCAGCTCAATTCAATTAGTGAGGTGCTGGCCGTGTGTAGAATGGGGCCGGCGCGCGATCTATCTGTGTTTGACCTAGGCCCGGAGACTCGGAACGAGAATTTCTGAAACTGCAGGACTTGTCGGGTGTTCGAGGAGTGCTGTGGTGGGTGTCTTCAACAAGTGACGAAATCAAGGGGAAACGACGTCTAAATGTCGAGGGGTTGGGATCCCCCAACTTCGTTACGGATGTCGGACGTCGTAGCCTGGGCAGACTGGTAAAACAGGACAGGCAGCGAACTTTGGCGGAACTAACATCAGACTTTAATGCTGGAAAACACATCCAACAATGGGCCTCCGAAGCCGACGATCCATCCATGTGCGAATGTTAACACCACGACGTCGACAACTACGACTGAAATAAACACGTGACCATCGCCACTGGACTTTGGCGCATTGGCAGAGAGTTGCATTGTCTGATAAATCCCGATACCTTCTTCACAATGACGATGAGAGGGTGCGAATCCGTCGTGTTCTAAGGGAACAGCTCCTTGACATTTGTACTGCGGGACGGAGCCAAACTGGCGGCGGCTTAATTATGCTTTGGGGAACATTCACGTGAGCATCCATGTGTCTAGTGGAGCTCGAGCAAGGCACCATGACGGTCGAGGCGTATAGAACACTGCTTGCAGACTACGTACACCCCTTCGTGACGACCATGGTTCCCAACGGTAATGGCATTTTTCGACAAGATAATGCACCATGTCACAAGTTCAGGAGTGTCATGGAGTGGTTCGAGGAACACAGGGGCGAGTTCCAAGCGATGTGCTGGCCGTCCAACTAACTGGATGTGAACCCAATCGAACACATCTGGGATGTGATTGAACGAGACGTCAGAGCGCATCGCCCACCTCCCTGGAATTTACGGTAATTAGGTGACCTGTATGTGCACATGTGGTGTCAACTCTCCAGCGACCTACCAAGGATCATTGCGTCCATGCCAAGACGTGTAGCCGTTGCTATCCGTGCCAAAGGTGGACATACTGACAATTAGGTTAGTAATTATAATGTTCTTTGTGATGTGTGCGTATGTTTTAACTCGTATATTTTGTCTCGACTCGAATTCGAGTCAAGACATTTTCTCGAGACGAGTCGAGACAGGCTTAAGTCTCGACTCGTGCGCATCCCTAGAGGGTATGCACATAAACGAAGATAGTGCAAAAACCTGAAACCAATGTGGCCACTAAAAACGAGAATGCTATGTTACCGAGTCAGGGTAGGAAGGCCCGCGGGGTATGCACCCATTAGGAACAGGCACGTCAGCGCATAAAACACTTGGGGTAAAGTTCGTTAGTTGGTAGCTCGCTAAAATAAAATTTCAAACGGTAACCTGAGGAGTGAAACAGGATTGTTTAATTACATTTCTAAAAGAAAATTGCAAAAGTTAAAAGTTGAAAGAAAAGAAATTATAAAAAGAAACGAACTAGTAGCGCAAATCAAAAGTTGTAACACGAGAATGATGTTATCATTCCCGCTTTCATTTTTTCGATCTCCTTCCAAAAATACTACGTAATTAAAACACTACTATTTCAATATCCAAACACCAGTTTCAATTAATACACGTTACGAATAAATCTATAAAAGCATTAAAAATTAGTCACAAAATTTTAATATCTACCCTCCGAATTGTAACCGTAAAAGAAAAACCACGTGCTGACCGTATCCGTAACGAAGTAGCTCACACAACCAAACACAGATAGCATAAACACATCGGATAACAGCAACGTTACATCCTCAACCAATCATAATGCTTAAAAAAGTATGAATCGTCATAGAAACTGCTAACACTGCCAACTTTCTGTCAACCACAACAGAACACAGAAGTTGTGTCGTAACGTGCGATGAAAGCATTCTCAGTGAAGTGAAAGGAGCAATATAAATCAGTGAATAAACACCAAAACACGAACAAGTTGATGGAAGATAAACTACCAAAATGTTACTCTCTCGAAGTGTGTATTCACTCAACATCGAACACACATACTAAAAAGTAGAGAAAGCGAGTGAAACAGTAGATATCGATGATATGTATGGTAAGGCAAGACTTAATATAAAGCAAGTCCTCGCAACCCTAAACACAAACTAAAAAACGATAACATCATTATACCGTAATAAGTATTTAACTATGTATAAAAATTAAAAAATGGCAACACACCAACGTCACTGTACTACTTTCATAACAGTTCGCCTCAGAATATAACTAATGAAGTAGATCGAACACTTAATATCGTGTAACAGTCGTCTTTAATACGCATTCACTCATGTTAAGTCTAATGTAATTAGAAATGCAAAAAAGCTGGCTTTTTTGAATTGATGGCTTTTTCACATAAAAAGCAGTCTTTTTTTGAAAAAAAGAACTGGAACTTTGGAAATTTTGGCTTTTTTCATTTTCATGATTTTTCTATCTAAATAGCTTTCTTATAGTATATTGTATAGTTAGATAAGAATTCCATGACCTAAATGCCATATTTTGCTCCGAAATTCACCATCAAGGTGGATGGAGCACATGTTTTACGAATTAAAGCTAACATAAAGAATGTAGTATTTGAGGGCAATTTTATAGGCTATTTAACTTTATTTTAACTTTTGAGTTATCGACATTTTTTAATTCTCTAGATCATTTTAATTTGTCATACGTGTTTCATTTCTAAGAGCTTAGTACTCTAGCTTCTAGCACAAAAGTTAAACTTATGTTTATCTATATATCCGTCAAAGCGTACGTTTTTCAATATGTCCGTCAAACCGTACTTCCACATTTCTGTTATACTGTAGTTGTGCAATGATTTAGCAGTAATTTTCCGGATACAATCTTGAATACCAATTTATACAAATAATCAGTAGTGGATTTAGAAAAGTACTTTGGGAGGGATTTCTCTGATTGTTTCGTTTTCTAAAAATTCCTAATTTTATTTGGGAGGTGCTTGAAGTTTGTGAGTATAGGCATAACTAATATTTCGTCTCGTTTATATGTTTAGCAATAATCTTCTTGATACAACTTTGAAGATCATTTTATACTGAGAATCAGTGGCGAATTTAGGAAAGTATTTTGGGAGGGGTTTTTCTTACTAATGTGTAGTTTTTCTAAACATTCGTAATTTTTATTTGACTGAAGCTTAAAGTTTATGAGTAAAGGCATAACTAATAGATATTTCGTTTGTTTTAGACATTCCGCAACTTTGGGGAACAGGCTTCAGTCGGAAAGACCGACCCCTTAACTTTCGCAAAACCGTCACTGCTGGTAATTAGTAATACTAACGATTTAAAAACAATAAGAAAGGAAGTCGGCCAACTCACAGTACACGCACTATTTCTACATTCACAGATGGAATGAAGAAAAGCTTTGTCAGAATGGTCGAATGCTGGGTTGAATCCCGGACTTCCCGATAGAAGCGCAAAAGCTAACCACTCAGTCATGTTTGTTGTGCAGTTGTATTTAGCTTAACTTAAATATATTTCGTAGACTTTTTTTTTTTTGGTGGTGGTGGGGGGGTCCGTAATGATATGTTGAATCCCTCTTGTTAAAAATTCAGAAAACTTGAGGATTGGGTAAACCGTGAGGGTGGTTATAAAAAACTTCACTGTAGAATTTCAAGAATATACAGAACCAAAAGTTCTAGATGTGCAACCTTTAAGTGTATCATATAAATAAGTATTTCTCTTATGTTTTATTTTAATTTTATTTTGTTTCAAAAAGAGGGTATGGGATATTTTGAAGTAAAAATACTACATATAATTTTGCTAGTTATTTGCATATTTTTTTTAAAAAAAAAAAGTGTTTACTTTTAGGGTTGGCTTGTTCACACCATTTTTTTTTTTTTTTCACTGGTTTAAACCAAAGAAATAAAAAGAACGAAAAATGCGAATCGTGTGAACTTCATGGTGACGTTTCCACATATCAAACCATCTGCATTAGTTTTATTTCCTTTTTACCTTGATAACCTCGGCATTACGTAAGGATGTTAAGCCTAAACATACGAAACGAAACCAAATTATGTATTTCTGCATGCCTGAAGTTTTATAAAGAAGCCAAGGTTGCTTAAATATATTGATAGAAATTGGCAAAATTTATCGATTGCCTACGTAGCGTCCAACATTAGCTTGGATTGGACTTTAAATGATATCTACATACTAAATTTGTAATGTAATATCTCAGTTTTAGCGTACTGATTATGATACGTTGACCTGTAAATTTTACATGAAAAGCAATAACAAGATTTTCCGAAATTAATGATCAAGCTAATTAGAGTGTAATAAAATTTAAAATTTTGTGATGCCGGAAGTATGATCTGTGCAAAGGACATACAGATCAAGTCGCAGACACGAAGTTCGGACTTTTTTTTTTTTCTGGGCCTAGTTTGCTGTTCTTTTCTAGTAGAGAAAGTTTTACTGAGTCTACCAATACATCAAACATGCACAAGAAACAGTCAAATATTTTTTTTATATAAATTATTAACCAAGTTTATTCAAAGAAGCCGTCAGATTCATAGTGCCCCGGATGCCGGTACCGAAGAGGTACCGAGACGGTTTTGTTATTTTTCCTACGTTACAGTAGTATGAAGGACAGACGTAGTCACCAAGGGTGCCCGCCCCCCTTGCCTCCTCTCACGTCGTCACTGACTATAATTGGATGAAGAATAGCTTGCCCGGGGGGAGGGCACGGTATTGACATCATAAGAAAAATAATAATAATAGTGAACAGAAAGTAAGCCTAGGTGAAGAGGGATCGCCAGACATTAACGAGGATTTAAACCTAAATCTACTTTGTACCCAGTTTTACTTGTCTTCTTTATAAGATTATTCGCTACGATATTTCAAGCCTCTTAGGGTCCTTGAGCACAAGCGATTCAGAGCTGGTCAGACTCCACTAGTTAGACATATACATCTCTCTCTCTTTCCCCTGCAAAAGAACAAAATGCACTCGTAAGTATTCCGAGTTCAGAACGCAATAAAATGGCACCGAGAACATAAAACATTAACTAGCAGTGATAGGAAGAGAGTAATATGGTCCTCGATGACTCAGTCTTCCTCCTCGTTTCTAACAACAGATCGGGTTTGTGTCTGGTCCAGACTGCGTGCTTCCTACCTTTAAGCATGGCCGCGGCTCTGTACTGGTTTGGGTCACAGATTCATGGTAATCCGTAGGCCCTATTAATACTCTTGTGATGATACTGCAAGTGATTATGAGGTCGTTTTAGATGACCAGATTTCTTCTGTGGTATAGATGTTTCCTTACGAGAACGCATTTTTAGGATGACAGTGGGTCAATGCGTACAGCATACCTGTTACAGACGTGGTTTAAGGAACATCAGGGTGAGCTTCTATACCTCTCTGGCTGCTAAACCCTCCAATTTGAAAGAAAGAAAGAAAGAAAAAAAAAAACTTTAGTCCGTTTTATAGCAGCAAGTACAATACCGACTGTTTTCTTCCTTGCTGCTGTACTGCATGAAAAATGTCCATTATTCGTCTAGAAACGATTCAGGAATTATATTCCTTTAATTCCGCCACCAGTATAAGCTATATTACAATCTAAAAGCTATCTAACGTCGTGTTAATCGTGTAAGTTGCATTTTGTTAAGATTGTTAAGTTTGTTAAGATGTTTTAATTGTTTTTGATATCAGTCTGTACATTGATGTTGATCTACATTAATTCAGTGCTAAACAATTTTCTTTCATAAATTCACCGAATTCAATATTACTTTTAATCTTGCTAGAGAATACTATGAGTAAACATTTCGTGGCCATTCAGGTTCATACCTCAGCTTCTAACGCTGATACTGTTTTATGGTATTCTATCAGGCCTTGTTTCCTTATTGTCAAACTACACAATACAATGAGCAAGGCTATGTGATAAAAATATATAAAAACGCAAACATTTAACAGTTTCAACATACTATGTCTTCATGGAGTGGAAGTCTAATGAAGACACAGTTAGTGTGTTGAAACTGTTAGGTATTTGTTTTTGTATATTTTATCACATAGCCTTGCACAGAGTATTGTTGTGTTTAGTTTGTTGTATAGTATTATTTTAAGTGGGTTCATAGTCATTGTTATTGAAATAAACAGTTAATTCTGAATAGTTAATATTGTTGTATTACTGAGTGCTGTTCTTTCGAGGCGAACAGTCTTTACATATTTTTGGAAAGATAGGCAACCCTCGCCCTAAATATTTATGTCAACCTAGTTGTATAATTCGTGACGGTAGAAATACTGTATGTAATTGGTGGAGAATGCTTTAATAATAACCAAAACTTAAATTTTATTCACTAAAAAATATAACGAAAAAGTAATTGTTTAATAGCATTTTTTTTTTAAATTATATATTTACAGGCTCCTGGTGGTATTCCAACACATCAAGTGTACGCTCAATTATTAGCTGTATACCTCTATCAAAATGATTTGTAAGTTTTAATTTTTATTATGTTGTAGCGTTACTGTTCTTTCGAAATATTGAATTAGTGTTGATGAAGTAACAAAAGAGTCATATTTATACTGTATATTTACATATTAGAAACATAACTAGGCATCATTATTTACTTCTAGTTTTTAATCTTTTAATCGTGTTTGTTTATTTGTCAGATTATTTTAATTTTGAAAAAAAAAATGTACAGTAAAAGATCATATTACTTCAGAGTAATTTTCCCAAATTTAGGAAGAATTAGCTAGCTGTTTATATTGAAGGAGGCTTATTTCACCTCACAAAAGCTCTGCTTTTAACATATTGTAACACTTCCGTCATGCAGAAGATAGTGAACATGTACTCTATATATTAACGAATGGAATAAACAACCGATTTTTAATACACTAATTCCTCTATAAGTGTGAATTAAATGATGCACAAAGAGATTAAAAAAAAAAAAAAGAACTGCATGACTGGACGGGGACTCGAGTCCGGGACTTCAGTGTACCATGAGTTGCGTTAATCACTACGTTGGCCAGTCCACTCCCTGAACATGCACTCGCTCTTGAAGTTTGTTCTTTCACTCAGACCACATGGTTTGTACTAACACTTCTTGTCGTGCTTGGACAATCCACTGCCCACATTCAAAACACATCTGACGGTTGTATTATCATTATATTAACGAGTGGAGGAAACAACCGATTTTTAACACACTAATCTCTCTATAGGTGTGAATTGAATGAGACAAAGTCTGGGTCCAGTCTTGCAGTTTTCACTTTTTGTGTATCAGTGTTCGTAATAATTAATTAACAAGAAACCTTAACATATTTCTTCTGCGTAATATTATACTTTGTATATCTTATATACTTGTATATTAGGGTATACCGAATGGTTTAAAATCAATTCCAATAACATTAAAATGTTACGTTATGATATCCTAGAAGTCCAAGCTAAAAGAAGAAATTTTAAGGGATTCATACTAGCACTAGCCCAAAAAATTTCTCTTATTGCTAAAAATAGTTGTACTATTTGCTGAGCTGATTGGTTTTAATCACTAAGATTTAAACTACAGTTCAAACCCGGTTTTGTTATATATATATACCCCATAGCAGAACATGCCGCGATCTGCGATATGATCGCAGAAAATTTGCCGTGCCTGTGCAAAAAAATTGCCAGAGGAATATATATATATATATATATAAAACCAACAGAAAAGTGTAAAAACATGCCTGCTATGTGTAGATGTCTTAAATGCACGGACGACTCGCATAAATATAGTTTGAACTGTTTTTTACGTCGCGTAAAGCGTATTTTTAACAATCACAAGTTTTTCTTTTGCAGAATTCCTGCAGAAAACTTTTGAAGAATTTCTGCAGAATTTTTTTTTTAAGAATTCCTGCAGAAAATTGTTGACTTATAAAAGCTAATCGCAGAAAGACAAAAAGAAAGTTCTGCCATCGGGTATATATATATATATATATATATATATATATATATATATATATGAAGAAAAATAACTTCTAATATAAAGATTTAAAATGTATTTAGTTAAAGATAGTATATAAATAATACTATCTTTTAAATCTAATTGTTAAGGAAATAAGTGAAAAACATAGTTCGTTGATTGCGTCTGTAAGAATTTTCCTGTACGGTTTCAACTCACTTATTCTATGGCATTGTTAACTAGGTTTAATCACTCACATGAAGATCGAATAACTTTATAAAATGAAATTTGGTGTAAAGATTCTAAAATTGAAATAAGACTTCTTGATAAACTGGTTATTTATGTTATATAAAAAAAAAAATATCTTTACAGCCATTTCTTATGAAGGAACTTCAGATTTATAAACTAACTGAGGGCATAATTGTGGGATGTTAAACTGAAATGTTTCGTTTCATTTTGTATACACTAACAATGTAAGAGTCCTGGGGACTGTAGAAACCTAAAATTGTCTCTTACATGCTGCTGCTTCTTTCCTTGATGTAACTTATACACTTAACGTTAACCCTTATAAGATCCAGGGTACGTTTTCGTACCAAAATGCAGTGTTGTCTTCAACTGCTTATTTAGGTTTTATAAAAGGCATTTAAGTGTATTTTTTATTTTTTTATTTATTTATATTATTGATCAAATCAAACATGCACCAAAGAACACCCCAGATGCGTTTTGGAACCAGATGGTGGCGCCAAATGGGGTCGTGGGGCCGGACATCAAATTTTTTCTTGAGGCAATTTTCAGAAATTTTTCCCGACCTTTCAACATATGATATTGAATTGTTGCATACGTATTGTATACACCTCTAACTATTTATTAGATTTTTTTGAGTTCTCTACATCAACCCGGGCCCGGGCTCGAGGGGCTCAAAGGTTTCAGAAAGGGGATTTTTTCGGAAAATTGCCCGGATGTTCCCTAATTTTCCATTTCTGGTGTATGATATGGACATGCGAGTGGTACCCCTTGAAAGGTTGCTTTATTCTGAAGAGAATGAGGTATGAACCATGATCCTACGATAAATAGGAATGAAGCCGTATCTGCTTGAGTGAAAGTCTAAAATTTACTTCAAAAAGCGAGAATCTTAAAAGGGTTAAACATCCGTGCAAAATTTAATACAATAGGAAATAGATATATTGCATTGCCATAGATCATCTGGTTACCTTTGAAGACGTGAGATAGATTAAATTTGAAATTAATGAATGCCACTGAAGTGCTATATCGTAGTTGGAGTAACCAATAAGCATGTCTCAAAAATTGCGAATTTGAGTTAACGTCAATATCTTGTATGAATTTACAAGAGCTACCGATCACTGTATCACAGGCGACAGAGGCTTCATTTCTGAGATATGGACTTGATAAGAAGGCGAAAGCAGGTTTTGATACCTTACCAAGAGGCCTAAGTTGAGATAATGAAAATAATGAAAACTGAGATACGTCTTTTGTTATTGTAACGACGATATATAAAATTTGAATAACCAACACCGTGAGAAATTAGCGTGCAATATCTCGATGAAATGCATTTGAGATTTATGCCTAAAATATTGATCAAATCAAGAGTAGATGGTACTTACTTTCAGGGCTAGAACATACAAGGTTAGTATTGTTTTCAATTTATGTGTTCTATACATTCAGTTAATAGTTATGTGTACAGTCCGCAGCAAAAAACCTGCAACATGAGCATTAAAGTGTATTGTATAACGACAAAGTCTTTTGCTCCAAAATAAGTGTGCAGGAGAGGACGCCGAGGTTTCTTCTGGCGTGATTCGTGCCACTTAGACGTTGTGTTGATTCCTTCGCTGTTAGGCATAGTTTCATAATAAACTTACATGCTCATGTTGCAGGTTTTTTGCTGCGGACTGTACAAATATTAAGTTACAATTAGGGATTATTAAGTATGTAATGTATTACAAACACAATCAACAAAGTAAATGTTTTCACTTATCTCCTTAACAGTTTCTGAAAATGTAACAAATAAAATTTCTCATACGTTGAAACATCCAAGAAACAAAACGGTTTTGAGGCATTCCTCACTTCTTCTTCACCACATCTAAGAAAACCTGGTGCTACATAATGATGTAGTGTATGAAATTCTCTCATAGTTCAACTCTTAAAATGTTGCGAGAAGTCTATAAACACTAATTCATTCAGTTTTGCATGTTTTATAATTCCCTTCTATCTGTACAGGGTGAACCATTTATCTTGAATCGCTCCTTGTTACTTATTAAGGTAACAAATAGAAAATTCTGAAATTTTGTAGGATGCAGATGTCGGCAGGAGGGCATTGTCTGACATCCTTTGCAATGTCTCAGATTAATAGTGTTGCCAACCCAACATAAAGTTGTATTGTTTCAAATGACACTAATCAGATTATTACATATTTCAAATCTACATGCAAAATAGTAACTTACATCACAGTTATTGCTCAGTGATGCAAACTAAGGACATTACAATATTATAACGTCACACACCAGTTCGAACTATTTTACTTATTTTAATCGTAGTATATACTTATTAGAACTTGTTACTATTTACTACGACAGTTGTTCAAATAACTAGACACTATTTTAATCACTTAGGAGCACATTTCTAACTTATGTGGCGTCTTTTTGAATTATATATTAAACTTATTAATAAACAAAACCATGACAACGAGAACTTATCATAGCGACCGGATTATACGACGTATAAACAAACATTGATCTCTAGCGGCAGCAACATAAAACATTTACAAAAATCGAGATTACTCATGACATTTTTAAATATTTCTTCTTCTAACTCGTAGCTATTGTCAGATAGAATAACATTTTTGTCCAACAAATTAAATAAAAAAGAAAGTAGTAAATACATGTTATCGTTACAATGTCTCAAACATCCATAAACATCCCAGTTTTGGAGGTTTCTCAACAGTAAGAATGCAAGTGTAAGAAACATGACAATGCACTTCTAAATTACCTTAGTGTCGAATACTATGATCATAATATGATATATAGTAACAAGTAGGAAGAAAGTTACAAGGAAAATTGAACTTTTTTTTTTTCAAAATTTTTATTTCGAAAAAGTGCATAGATAAGTAGCATATCAAGATACTACCTAAAGACTATACACATAAAGATCATAATGTCCTTTATAGCAATTTAACATCTCAGACCATTCCAGAGATACGATAAATATTAGTAAAGTTTGCAATACTGCTTAAAATTATGTATTTGTGAGAACTTGTTTTAATTACAACTACCGAAAACTATTGCTGTAAAGTTATAGAATCAGAGGAAATCAAAAACCATTTTTACAGTTTCCCGCAACTATGTAATTTTAAGCAATATAACAAACTTTTACCAATAATCATCATATCTCCGAATCGGTTTAAGATACCAAATTACTGTAAAGGGTATTATGATCTTCTCGTTTATTTAAAATCATTTGTGTATTCGAATGTGATACTTACCTAAGCACTTTTTTCGACATAAAACCTTTTGAAAATAATCATATTTTCAATCCTTTCTAACTTTGTTTGTACTTGTTAGAAGTACGTCATATCATGATCGTAGTGTTCGGCATTAAAGTATTTTTGATGGGCGTTGCAACGTCTGTTTCACTTGCATTGTGCTGGTCTACTGATTCATTTCTTTAGGAGCTGAGTTAAAGATTTTCACCAATCATAGCTACTAAAACATGAAGTGGATGGAAACGAAGCATATTGTGTTGGAACTGTAATGATCCTCCATCAATAAAGCATAATTTATTCTGTAATTATGCTGGGATTACCGTTTTAGTGTATTTTATTTCTGCTACCAAGAGAACAGAGTGGAAATAATTTATTTGATCAAAATCAAAATAGTTTAACCCTTGGTAGAGGATTATGTACTTTTAGAGTAAGTGGACTGAATATCAACCATAATGAAACAACTTTTACACTTGCGAAAAGTAAATTTATTTCCGAGCAAATGGAAAGCTTCCGTGTTTGCTCGGATATTTACAAAATGTATTATATTTAGAGATATTATTTCATTGCAGTTTTCAACACAGCCAGCTTTGTTTTAGCATCTTTTTCTGATTAGCTAAAATCTGTCATCCTATTCCTGAATCACTCCACCTGGTTTACAGTACTTTACGTTCTAATTTGCCTACTACCTAAGAAATTTTGTTGAGTGAGTGAACTAACTGCGGTTTGTTTTATTTCAGATGCAATGCTAAATTCTTGTGGAAGAGAATACCGCAAAATATGAAATCACACGGAGAGCTTAACCAAATTTGGCAGGTTGGTCAAAAGATGTGGCAACGAGATTTTCCCGGAACTTACGGCGCATTACATGTTGATTGGTCAGATAATGTGTCACATATAATGGAAGCACTTCTAGGTATGTTAAATATTTTTTCTTTAAATACCTTTGATTTGGTGTTAGGAACATGATACTATACGTTTAATATGGAGCTCGTAATGAAAGGCGTGAGTTTTCTGGGTTTACTTAAGTTTCTGTTAATTATTCTTCGCCCAAGTATTCATCTTTTTTAATTCGCGTCTATCTTTTTTTTCATTCGTTTTCTTTTTTCTTTTTAATATCCAGTGCATAGTCATAGGACGTAATTATTTTAATTCCTTACAATTAATTTATGTTCGTATTTTGGGAATTTAAGGCAGTTTTGAGAATTTAATTGTTTCTCAAAGATAATAGGAATTTTTTGAAACTAGAACATAACAAAAGAAACTCCATCAGTGGTAATGCACACATACAAATACATTAGTGCTTCAGATACCTTATTAACTTGCTTATCATTGTCTAAAAAGAAATATTTGTGTCATGTATCATAATAAATATTATAGTTGCCTCTTCGTTCAATTGAATCATTTCAATTTCTATCGTGGGCTATTAGCTTAAATGTAGTTTGTCTATTTAATTATAGAACATTTACACTTAAAAAAATGTTCAAAATAAATAAATATGGACTTGAATTACGTACTAAAAGACGAATAGAAACATTGTCACTAACTCAAAAATATAAACTGTCATCAAGTGTTTTCGCTTTTGCTTGATCAGACAGGAAGAAGAACTAGGACAAAAAATCTAACAGGACTGCAGATCCAATATCATATTAGCTTCCAAAGTGATCTTGTTTCATTATTTTATTTCTCTCTCTCTCTATCTCTCACTCTTGCTCACTCAGATTTTTTTTTTATATATATATATATATATTCTGAGGCGTTCAAATGTCAAACTGGAATCCAAAAAAGGAAAACTTCGCATGTATACTTTTGACATTGGTTCAGGGCGGGAATGTAGATTTTATGGATTCTGTTCTCGTAAATTTGGTTGGTAGGTCTGAGATAGACAGCTGGCTGGTCTGTGATAGACGTTCTTGGGGGTGCATATGAAAGGATTTTTTCGGTTTCCGTTATGTATGGGAGATGGGGACTAGGATATTCGTGCAATGGACGCTTGTTCAGAAATGGAAGTTGAATCGCACACGGTTTGGTTTTACGAGTAAGGTTGGGAGAATGTATGCAGATTATGAATGCTGTCGTAGTTATAGTAATATTCTAGGAATGGCGTAGTTAGTTTCGAGGGGTTATTCTGGAGTTAGATATTCACATTTAGGTAAGTAATGGTTTGGTTAGAAAAAGACGAAGTAAATTTAACGAAATTACCTTTTGAAAGATTGTTGAAATTGTTCCAATGATTTCTTTTACACCAGATTATTAAGCATATTCTTTACCACAAATGGCGTTTAGTTGTCTGTTTTGTTTTGCATGTGGATCATTCCGTCAAAGGGACCAATTCCAAAGGTAGTCCCAGCTCGACCATTTCCAAAGTTGATGAAATTTGATGTGAAGGCTCTATATTGTCCTGGTGATTATGTGCCAAATTTCAGTTAAATATCTTCTTTGGTTTTGTTGATATAGTCCTGAGAGGCCACTCGCCTTTGCTCCGCGTGCAAAGGTGGTAAGTTTCCTCAACGTTTTTGAAAGTTGTGGTAAACGTAAAGACCTGGTCTTTTACTCACTTGAACAGCTTTTGACACTGATTCAGAATATGTTAACAATTAGCCATTTAAGCATATCTCAGTGTAGATACAACTCTTGAAAGTTGGAAAAAACTGCGCAATTCAGGGAGCCCAGATTGAATACACTATAACTATGTGAATGCACCAATTGAATCAAAACTTGGGTAAATGATTCCCACCTATGATGTTGATGTGCGGATTGAATTCAATTGCCACTGTCCATCGAGATCCAAAGATATGTATTGGCAAAGTTAGTCAAATCCTCGTACTAAACTATTACTGGGGCTCGTACTAAACTATATATATAGTATTACTGGGGCACAAAATCTCAACTGTACCCTTTCTAACCTTATTTCTCTTTCTCGGTTTCTCCCGTTTCCTCCTACTTTCTTCATCCCACCATTTCGTTCATTATCACTATCATATCATCATTATAATCAAAAATTTAATTTCATTTTTTCATCATGAGGCAGTTGGAGAGGAGTAGCGAACACAGGTCCAGAAAGTCAGAAATAATAAAACCTGATAGCTTATGCGCTGATCACGCATCACTCAGTTGAACGTGCTACATCTGGATACCCATAGTTCTGCACGAATTGTAGCGGCAGAGAGTTCAGTACTTCTTTCTATCTGTTAACTGTTTCAAACTCGTATAACTGAAAAGAATGTGGCATGTTTTTTATGTCCCCTGCAATTCTATTTACCTTTGTGTACTGAAATAATGTACATAACGTGATGTCGCAAGAGCACATGAAAGTCTGTCCGGCCATGCTGCAGTCATTTCAGTCCGTTCCTGTTTCCGCTACTGCTGTGTACTATTCGTTAATTCTATTGGAAAATTAAGTTAGAAGCCATCTACTTGGTTAAGTATTTGATCCCATATTAAATGGCTCACGTATTCAGTGCACAATGACTTCAAGTATATACATCACAGCTTTAATTAAATTAGATTCGGTTTAGTATGTCCTTTTTGATTTTTTTAAAACACTGAATATGAAGGAAATCTTAAGTAAAACCAGTACCTCTGGTAATCTTGCCATGTGACTGACATCACTTGTAAACAAGAAAATTACTTCGCAACTTTGTTGTTACACAGACACATTAAACAAGTAATATGTGTGAATATATGAAAGTCCTTTATTTCCACGCAGAATATAAATAGTTCGATAGAATTTGGTGAATGAGACGTCGATAGATTTCTAGGGCAAAATATCAATGGACAAAAATGTAAAAACAAAATTCGGTGAAGCATTTTGTTTGGGATATTAAATGAAAAGGTTTTGCGAGAGTATTCCAACAATATATTTTTATGGAGTTCTATTATTTATAACCACGAAAAATGTAGTAAACTAAATCTACTGAATAAACGAAACATTTTTTATTATTATTATTATTATTATAACTTCTAACTTAAACTGAGGAATGTGTCTAAATATTTATTAATTAGCGGAAATTTTCAAACACCACATCAAGAAATCATCTCAGGTCTAAAAGTTTCAAGTGAGGTCCACATATTATTTCGAATTACCAGTGAAAGTGAGAAATCACACGTATATTTAAAGCTTCTGTAGTTGCTATAGAGTATCCACTGAGGTAATTTCATTATTATTATTGACGTTTTTCAGAATCGTGCCGGTAAGTGTAACTGTACTAATAAATATTTCACAATATAATTGAAGTTGCAGTAATATTGAAGGTATAGTTTTGAACAGAAATATCAGTGCATTTGAAACTACGTGACATTTTTTCATTATATAATGGTAGCATTTTGTTTATGTTTTTAGAATAAGCTGCTGAAGAAGTTGAGTGTTCCCATTGAAAATATTGGCATTCATAAATATTTAGATGCATTCCTGTGTTTAAGTAATAGTAGTGTTTTACAGACAGTGGGCAGTAAATTCATAAACCACAGTTGTTTTTTGAGCTGCTAATTAAAAGAGGCCTATTATGGTACTTTATTTTATTTATTTTTATTGTTATTTTTCAGAATCTGTTCGTAAACAAGCTATTAACTTAGTCGCAAGAGCATACTCATCAATTAGTTTGGATGATTTTTCCTTGTTTGTCGGACTACAGCCAGAACAAGCAGTGCAGGCGGCCCTTGACCAAGGATGGTCGGTGGATTCAGCAGGAAGAATGATCTACCCCCAGCGGCCATCAACGGACACCTACCAGCTGACATCTAGTGAGGATCAACTTCATAAGTTAACCGAATTCGTTTCGTTTCTTGAAAATTAATTTGGTGTGTTTGTATTGCATTAACAGAAACGAAAAAGTCTTTAAAAGTATCTTGTGGATGAAAAATCTCGTAAAAAGCAAGAACGAAAGTATGAATTGTGTTCCATATTGGAAACAACGGAAAATTTTTCAGATACTGTGTATTTTCTGCAAAAGTGAAAGAAGACGAGAAGCAATGTTTTTGAGTTTTGCACCCACTTTTAATTATAAGCATACGAATGGCATCGCAAGTAATATTTTTTTTCCCCATATGAAAGAAACAGGTGGAACAAAGAGAAAAATTCAGTGGTAGAATTTTTAAACATACAGTTTCCTATGAATTGTGGATATTTACGAACTCTAAAAAAGATGAAGTTCCACTTCCCATGGCTTTGCTTCCAACTGTGATAAACGTAATTTTTAGCGCTAATAAATACTTCTGTTAAACTCAGTAAAGCATGAAATATGATCTTTTTGATGTACCCGTACTTGTTTAAAACAACAGTCTGTAAATTGTGATCAACAAAATAAACCAATACTTATAAACAGATTATATTTATTTATTTTTATATAAATATGTTTTCAGTAATTACAAACTCACTCAGTTTGTTGACTTTCCCGAAGAATTATTTTCAACAATTTTTGTTTAATGGACATTGCATGTACAGTAGCTGAAACCAGAGCAGATACATTCTAAAGAAAGAAAATATGTTTTAAATTGATTATCGTGTAATGTTAGCAGAAATTTTGATCGTAAAGGTTTACATTAATGAAACATTAAAAGGAGTGAAAAATTGCATAAGCAAATTCAGAGTATATAAATCCGAGTCCTGAATCAATTGTATGTTCTTTCATGAATGGAAAGTAACAAAAAAAAATCTGTGCTGATTGATTTATATTTGTCGTGTATCTCTTCGGTCACCGTATTCTTTTGTGGACGCGTTCATGGACCAAATTGCAGGATCCCTAACTCATCTCTTTATCATGGTGAGAGTAAGAACTTATAGACATTCCCTCGTATTACATGTTGAAATTGGACGTGGTAGAGGAACAAGAGCGAAGGTAGAGTGTGTGTAATTAGGTCGCAGATTCCGTAGTATTATTGTTTTCTCTGATATCTATCGACAGGCAAACAAACGAACAGTGACTGTCATTAAGACTTCCGATATTTATACATAATTTGGAACTAAATTTGTGGTTGGACGTCACAAGATCATTTTGGGAAGGTCCTAAAATATGTACGGTACCTTTGAAAGTTTTGGGGCCTATCACGTTTCCTTCGATAGGTAACAAAATGAAAACAAAATATAATAAAATTCCGAATTTTTAACGTTATTTATCTTGTGTGATGGGTATGTTTGGTCTTAAAAAGTATACCTCACTCTCATTCATGACTATTGAGTATCACATACTACCAATGTGGTTTCCTTTGATGGGTAATTTGTACCCGTTATGCTCTTTTTAAGATTGGTGGTTGTGGTCCTACGCTTACACCTGGGTACTTATGGATCCATAGAGGGTACATTAGTCTCTTTCATGGCTATTGAGGATCATATACGTACCCGTGTGTTTCGTTTTAATAAGTGTGGGGTGGGCCAGTGGGCCAACTTTGTACCCCTCATATTTTAAGATGGTTGTTTACAGTCCTATGCTTACTTATGGGTGCTTATACAGGGTTCCTACAGGTGAGGGAAGTCAGGGAAACTCAGGGGAAAAGACTGGAAATCAGGGAAATGTTATAAAATATATTTTTTCTAACATTAATTGTACACCAATTTCAGTTTAGCCAACCATTAATGATCACAGTATGGAACGTTACTCAGATTTTTATAGGTGGCAAGTGGAATGTACGTATAAGCAGTTAATTATTATTTGTCTCTATGTAATAAATGTTCTCATATATACTTAGGTAAATATTCACCATGATTTGTTCCTACTTATACACCCTCCATTCCAAAAGAAACCGAACTTTTGAAAACAAATAGTACCACTAGTGCCATCTGTTGTAATATTTTACCGGTAGATGGCGTAGTCCCTCATTGACAACTGGTATAAATGCCATGACATTTGGATGCGCGGCAACAAAGTTATTGCGTTTCAACTGTCAGTGTGTTGTGTACATCGGTCGGAAAATCAGTTTCAAACAACGAGCTGCAATTGAGTTTTGTATTAAACTGGGTAAAACTTTTAGTGAAACGCACCAAATGGTACAAAATGCATATGGTGATGAGTGTCTATCCCGTACGCAAGTTTACGAGTGGTTCAGGCGATTCAAATCGGGTAGAGAGACGCTGGATGATGACGAAAGATCAGGCCGTCCCAGAACCGGATTATCGGAAGAAAACATCGAAAAAGTGCGTGAATACATCAAACATAACAAAAAATCGTCACAGACAGTCACTAGAGTTTTTTACTTGGGCGTCATGAAGTCTTTGCTGGCAAGAATTCGTCGTATTCGGCCCGAATATCGCGAAATCGGCAGTTGGACTCTTTTGGACGATAATACATCATCACATCGTTCGCGACTTGTAACTGAATTTTTGGTCAAAAATCACATTATTCGGTTGCATCATCCGCCCTGTTCACCAGATCTCGCTCCGTGCGATTTCTATCTGTTCCCGAAACTGCATTTGGCGATGAAAGGAAAGTGGCACGCATCGATTGATGCCATTGAGAAGGCGACGACCGCCATCCTAAAGACCATTCCAATAAAGGACATGGAGAAGTCGTTTGACAACTTGTTGGAGCGTGCAAATATGTGTATCGATGCAGAAGGGGAATACATTGATTAATAAAAATGATTTGTTCCAAAACGTACATTGCTTTTTTGTTTTTTTAAAAAGTTCGGTTTCTTTTGGAATGGAGGGTGTATGTCGTCATCCGAAACCTGTCATGAAAGTCAGGGAATTTGCTGCCAAAAGTCAGGGAAATAGAGTTCTCCAGATCAGTAGGAACCCTGTTGTAGAGCTAATATGGATATCTCACTCTCATGGTTATTGAAGACCAGTTACGTACCTCTGTGACATTCTAAAATGGGGAAGGGGGAGGCTTTTGGTCCTATGCTTGTGTGTGTGTGCTTATGGTAAAAGAACGCACATGAGTAAATCGCTCTGATTCGTTGTATTCAGTCACATGACTCATAGCTCTGATTGGTGGTTGTAGTCGCATATGTATTAACCATACAGGAATCAATCTAAGACGAGTGATTCCTCTGACAATGTTATGTTGTGTAGTCTGAAGGAGAGTTTGTGTGTTGAAAAGCAGTGAATGAGCTTATGGTCCTGTGGGGGAGTACCTTACTCTCTTTCATCGGTATTGAGAACCAGTTACGTACTCCTATGACTCCTTGAATGAGTGTGAGTTGTTCCTTTGATAGTTAACAATTGCCAAATATTCAAAATTACAAGGTTTTTGGCGCTATTTGTTCTCTAAGATGTTCGTATGTGATCGTATCGATGAACATCTTACACTTTTCGATATGTATCTAGGATCAGATACGTACTCCTGTGGTTTCTGTGATGGTTGGGTGGACTAATCTTGCACCTGTCATGTTCTGATATGGGTGCTTATAGTCCTGTAGGTATGAGGCCCTATGGATGATGACGATCACCGTAGGTGTTCGTGCCATTATAGGCAGGTCACTTGCCACAACTGTGAGAAACTTCCATGCTGTTCTCTTTCTGCAATCAGCAAAGTAGGGAAAATAGAGTGGTGGTTTGCCGTTGCCTTCTACCCCGCAGTATTCCAGCCGTTAACACTAGAAGCATCACAGGGATCATTTTGACCCCTCTCGAAAATTAATTTTCCATATTTCAGAAAGTTTAGAATTTACTGGCTCTGAATGTCATGACATTTCTTTATTTCAAGAATAGTTACTTTTCACTTATTCGTAGACTTGAACACTTTTCGTTAATTAGATTTTATAAATTTTACCTAGAAGTGTCAAATGGGTCATATTAGCCCCTTGGAAATATAATCATTTTCATTTCCACTATACACACATTTTGAAATTTGCAGTACTTTAGTCCCTAACTAGTTCTGTGCCTTCTCATTGCATCATACTCTCAAAATTCAGTGTATCAAGTTACTTGATCGTGCTTTCGCCGTAACTTTCAGGTCAAACATGGATACTGAAATACTATTCACGTCAAAAAATGTATGGTTGAAGTACAGATAATAAGGGGAAATGACTGGTGAATTTAGTTTTACAAGTAAGACTTTTCTTAGTTATGAGGAATGTACTAACTGTTGTAGTAATAATGAAACCATGATCAAGTATAAACAGAAAATGTGGAGACTGCAAGACATTCTACCGTTTTTATGTTGAACGAAATTCGTGTGCATATGGCTGCGGAAGAGCTAAACATCAGAATTAAGTTTTTGGGTCTAATTCTATACACTATCCGAATCGTGCTTCCATACTTACAATAGACGAATGTCTGATGATATATATATATATAAAGGAATACTTAGAAGTCAAATTTTAGTGAGTTTGGAAGACCCAAACTTGTCAATTTCGCTTGAAGATTTAGATGATTTCACAGGATCCCTTAGGAATGAAAAATATTAACATTAAAATATCAGGAATAGACATTGTTTTCTCTTATGAAATGAAGGTGTAATGTTCAAAGCTTATAATAGTTTCTACAGAAAAATCGTCACTACAGGTGTATTTATTGTGTCTGAGAAATGAAATATTGTTATATGAATTCATTATATATATAATAATAATAATAAAAAATATTAGATGAAAACTTAATGTGGAAATTTTAATTTTAGAAGGTATTAAGAGTAATGACAAATTTGTAAATCGAACGGTCATGCTGTTGAAAGCTAAACTGGAAAACATTATATCCATAATTACATAACAAAAGTATAATAATAATTGATCGATAAATAATAGAAATAGATAAATAAATAATTAGACAGCAAAACTCCTGAATTAAACTTTGGTAATAGAGCTTCTAGTATAGATGGAATTTTGATGTTTCTAGCGTTAAAGACACTCTGACCATGCCTAAATATAATTCAAGTTGCCGTACCAACCACTATGATTTTCGTCAACTTGGCTACTGGAGAACTATTGCCTTCTCCGAGAACACTCTTCGTCTGGCTAGTTCATTTAGACCAATTTGCTAGGGGTGGCCCTTCTAGTAGTGAACCACCGTCAACATACTTCCAAATTTCACTGTAGCATGTAATCTTTCCCTCCGACACAGAAGTATGCTCGTAAAGGGTAGTGCTTATCGGGGAAGTATTTATGAACACATTATTATTATTATTATTATTATTATTATTATTATTATTATTATTATTATTTTGGCGCGTAATTAGGATTAGATACATACTCCAAGTCAAGGACTCTTACGGCCTTATAGGTTATCAAGCTCTGTAATGGTTATTTTGGTTCTCTGTGAAGTACTAGCAATCTTCTTCAGAGGCCCCAAACCTATTTTCAGGACATACAAATTCTATAAGGAGATAAATCATAATTTGTAAAAGCACCCCTAAAATTAGACTAATTTTACAGAAAAGTCGGGATATTGGGAGATACTGATCCCCAAGACCTGGCCCCTGCGTACGCCCTTGACTGCAACTATGCATATCCCATTTCCTACTATTGAAACAAAGTTGTTTAGTTGTAAAGTGCTAGAAGTTACACATCGTGCCATAAGATGGCTGCAAACATCTTCCAGCGGTTGACATCTATCGAACGAAATTTAAACCTAACGTGATCATCATCACTGTTTTTAATGGAGTTTATTTTTATAATATCGTGTTGAAACGGGTTAAAAACTCATAATCCCCGTTGCGTACACCACTGAACCATCTGGTATTAGAACGGTAGCTACCACGAGGGAATATAACCAACCATACTTACAAAACACATTCATTTTGCGATAGACTACTACCGTTCAATAATATTTCAGCCTTTCTTCTTTATATATAACTCGACAGCCATGGCCGCCCGCAGCAGGGAGCAAAGGAAACAGTTACTCGTCTTGGATTTTCGAAGGATGTTGTTTCTTGAATATACGTGTCAAAGCATCAGCCTACTAATTTGCTCATACATGATACTTAATGCTAGTACTAGCCTATAGTTTATTTACTGTAATGTATTATGTATACGCGACTGTAGTTGTGCCTCAGTCCTTCTCCCCATTTGGAAAAAATCTCGCGAATGTCTCTGTTCTCCCTATCATATATATAAAATTTCAGTAAGCTCTAGGAGCTCCTTCGTGGCTAAACGGTTAGCGTACGCGCCCTTGGCGTGGGAGACCCGGGTTCGATTCCCGCCGGGAGCTCATATGGTTCAGATTCCACGTTAATTAGTAGGTCCACGTCTTATATAGCCTCGCTGCTGAACGGGACGTTAAACTCAAAATCAACTCAAGTAAGCTGTAGTTCTTTCATTCAATAATCATATATGTGGATTATTAACCTGCTGAAAGAAAAAAAAAACAGTCTCTTTGACTACGTTCCAACTCATAAAATTAAGCTCTGGTTGGCTGGAAAACACAGTCTTACTCGTAATTCAGTGGTTGGCAACAGATAGCAGCACTTTGCAAAAATCTTGAGCATTCAGCATTAGGCTGGTAACATACATTCGGCCGATTTACTCTATTTAAAATCCGTAAAAACTTCTTGACTTCGTGAAAACCTGTATTAGTGTGCTGAATTCAAGCATTCGTGGACTTATTTTAGCATTCAAGGAAGATATTGTGTGTTTCATCCCCTTCGCCCTTAAAAAGAATCGTAGAGGAAGAGATCTCATGAGGTATACGCGTAGGCGTAAGAAGTTCTATGGAGTAAATGAATAAGGATGTACTATTTATTTCTTTACTTGATTTAGAGTCACTTTTTACAGAGCTTGTAAGGGCTTATTTGTACAGCATGCCCTTCATGAGACCTCTATCTGTATCTGGTTTTTATGTGAATGAGGAGTACACAAAATATCAACTAAACTTTTATTTACGAAAATAAAATATATTTCAACACTGGTTTTATAGAAATCAGAATATGTTTTGTAACAAAAATGCTTCCCTAAAATATGGTTCTATTAAGGTAATAGGCACAAATATGTCATTCGGATCAATTTTTAACCGGTTCTATGATTAATATAATAAACTGACATTATTATTATTATTAATAGATTGGTTTGGTTGGATTACTCTTTAGCACCCTTTCAGCACCGAGGTTATTCGAGACGTTGTTTTTGGTTGCGTGAAGCAGTGACGTAACTAGGGTGGGGAAAATGGGGCTTGTGCCCCAGGCGCTAAATTGTGGGGCCGCAAAACTGGACATTTTGTTACTATTATAAGGCAAGGAAAGGAGTTTTAGCAAGCATAAGGATGTAAAGAAAGCACATATTTGTGTTTAAGGCAAGGAAAGGATCATGAAAAAAGAAAAAACCCTCCCCAGAGACTTAATAGGAAAACACCAACCTTAGCATCATATCCATAGAGCATATGTTAACTTCAAAGGTATCTTTTGAGTACATTGTAAAAACGTTTGCAGCCAAAAGAGCCCGCAAAGTTAAATTTTAATTCTAGTTCTTTGTGTTTTCATTTAACTTGCACCGATTTAAGAGATTTGTAAAATGTTTGAATATAATACTCGAGACAACAGCTTGACTGTCATTATTAAATATTCTACTCTAAAGCAACAGACTGTTGTTCATTCTACACATACACACATCATGATATAATTAAAAAAATAAAAAGATTTGCAGTTATTACGATGAGATGGTAAGAATATGTCAAGCAGGTACTCTCAAGTTATTTGGCAATCAAATACTAATTACGAGGGCGAGTCAAACACTACACTTTTATCATAACTTTTCTTACATTGCGCACTTTGTCTTCTGTCCTCGCATATTTTATTGTTATACTGTTGTGGTAATGATGTGAAAGTGTGATCTTAATTCCTCCACTTTTCTTCCTTCTGTTGCAGATATCATGGCTGCTCCACTAGAAGTTTGCACCAAAGAGGAACAACGAACAGTGATCCGATTCCTCTGATCGGAGGGTGACAAAGGGTCAGATATTCATCGCAGACTATCATCGCAATATGGGAGAAGTGCACTATCACGTAAAACTGTGTTTTTGTGGCTCGAGGAGTGCAAAAGTGGTCGAACAAGTGTAACGCATGAAGAGAGAACAGGACGGTCATCAACCTCCACTACAGATGACAGCATTCAGCAAGCTCGAGAGATGGTTCTGGCGAATAGGCGAATCACTATCGATGAGGTAACAGCTGCTTTGAACACCATTCATGGCTCTGCCCATCAAATCATCCACACGTGGTCGCCGATTTGCCTCAGATTTAGACGTGCAAAATGCGGTGCAAAAGTGGCTTCACGACCAACCGAAAACCTTTTATTTGGAGGGCCAAGTGCTCGTCGCTGACGTGAAGCTATTTAACGTTGCATATATTTGGTGCAAAATTGTAGGAGTGCTAATGATTTCCATAAAGTGGGGTGCGAAAAATCAGATTGTCTCAAATCAGATTGTAGTTAAAAGTTATTTAGGGACGAAATTCGGGAAAACTCATTTCAGAAGGAGATAACGATTTTGACAACTGATTTTCATAAAATGAGCTTGAATCCGGGGGTCCAACAAATTGGTTTTAGGGCACAGACTGGGCTCACGACATTACTTGGGGGGAGGGACAATTTTTCATTGAAAATTATAACAATTAAACTAGAATGGTAAATTGGGGAGGAGAGAATAGTAAATATGGGCGGGAGGTTTGGTAAATTTGGAGGTGAATAGTGGCGACGCTAGATAGGTAAGGGGGCGGGTTTTCCCAGTGCCATCATCTGCACCAGCACTCCTGACCGCCCCACCCCTCTCATATTGTACAGATCAAGTAATGTAAAGCTATTATTTTTGGTATACAAAAAATAGCTGCTCCCCCCAAAATGTCTCTGCCTCTCTACTTTCCCCTCCCCCCAAAAATAAAGCTGGTGTTGTCACTGGGGGTGAATGGTAGATAAATAAGTAGCTAAAGAATAATAAATTTTATGGGGAAATTATAAATTGGGAAGATAGCACCTAAACCCTTGAAGGAATGGCTATCTGTGCGTGAATCTATCATTTTTGAGAGCATGAAAGCAGTAGCGGATCTAGCCTGGGGCCGGGGGCCTAGCCCCCCAGTTTTCTGAGTGGCAAAAGTAATTTAAGCTATCATTTATGTATTTTTGAAAGTTCATCTTCATAGTAATCTTATGATATATCTATCATATCTGGGTTCTGGCTACCCCCCCCCCTAGTTTTTACATTCTAGATCCGCCACTGCAAGAAAGTGACAACTCGATAGTTATCAAAATAATTTAGGACTAGCTGAACCCAAAAATATTTGGGAATTGGAACTGTTAGCAGCGAATTTCCTAAGATTGAAGCCGGGAAGTATATGCCGTTTATTATTATTATTTTTTGTTTAAATGAAAGAAGTCTTTATTTTTGTAATTGTTTTGTAATAGGGTCAATTTACTAGTAGGATAAAAACAAAGAATTTAATTGTAATATCGTTATTCCAGGTCAAGATCCCCAAAAAGTTTTTTTCCATTCGTGCTTTGAAGTAAAACTAACTGAATAAAACTGAAATCAATGTCTAATCTCGGAAGATCAGTAGCACTAATCTGTCTACATGCGGATTTCGATCAACATACAGCAAAGCAACCTCATTGGCTAAGAAAGTTATGACTTCATATAAATCCATTACATCATAATAATGACGTTATAACTGTGACATCATTAAATCCGTGACGCAATGGAAACCTACCATATTGCTGCTACAGCATGGGATCGATTGGAAGATTGCCGAGTATTGGACGCCAGCAAGGGAAGCTGCTGATAAGTCATGTGCTTTGTCTAGCATCTGTATGACGTCAGAGGGCGTCTCGTGATTTCTCGTGTGTTCCTATAGTGACGCCAATATTGACGTCGTTGGAAGGAGAGATTTGGCACGGGCTTGACTCTCGTGACCCTTGGTTCCTCCAATTGCGCCAATTCGTTCTGTACTGTTGTGGAACACCATCGCAGTTTGTGTGCTGTTCTAGAAATCGTGAATGTGGTATGTGGTACTAACTAAATTCCTTTTTCTACTTTCTTCAACAACTTAAAACAAGTTCTATTTTCAAAACTCTATAACAGTTGCGCTTTATATGTGGTTATGAAATGAAGAATCCTTTTTCTTTTATTTTCTTCTTCATCAACTTTCGTAAGTGAATTAGATATTGAGGAGAAAACGCGCGTGTTTTGTATGTATATGTGTATGTGAAAGTGACATTTCTTTTTATGGTGTTTGTGTTATTAAATCACTTATTTTGTTGAGCGTGAAGTGTGTGAAATTTATTTTTAAAAACGAAGGAGAATGAGAGAAAAGGTGGTCGTAGCCTGCTGAAATAGTTCAAGGAGAAGTGAAAAAAAGGGGGGAGAGAAAGAAGGTATAAATAGCAAAGTTGAAATAATTAGACAAATATTAATAATGACGAAGTGATATAATTGTGGGAACTTACAGAGTTCAGGTTCTCAAGAATTTACGTGATCCGAAACGAATTGAATAAATTGGTAGCAGAGTTGTCGTGTATGGTTGTGGGAGTACCAATACTCACACAGTGTATTCTTGAACATGTTATTTCGCTTCGTATAATTATTGCAAAAATGATTGTAATTGAGCATAAAGTAATCTTCTCCGAAGCAATGAGGGTTCTTGAGAATAAGAAATCAATAATAATAATAATAATAATAATAATAATAATAATAATAATAATAATAATAATAATAATAATAATAATAATAATAATAATAATAATAATAAAACAGCGTTACAAGTTAAGGGAAGAAACCTTATATGATGTACTGAAAACTAATTCTTGCATACATTTTTCTGAAACTGAATAAAACTTTTTTTCCTTTAGCCTGTAACGGTGAAAGTTATTTTTTTTACCAATAAAACTTCACTCAAACTCATTGCTCAGAGATATGCATCATTTAATCTCTAAACAGTTGGTTGTTATTTCAATTCTATAATCTTACATATTTGTAGCAGTGGCGGATTAAGCCCGGGCCTGGGGGCCTAGCTCCCTCAGTTTTTTGATTGACAAAAATAATTGAAGTATTATTTATGGCCTATATTTTTGAAACTTTATAGTAAGCGTTGCCTTTTGTTCTTTATTGGACAGTTTTTGAAACATTAGATGTTCCTAGTTTTTAACGAATATGTTCCTGTTAACGAAGTGCGTAAATGGATTTCAAATTCAAATGATTTGCGTAAACTCATCATAGTCTGGAGGGGGCGCAGTGGCTCAGTGGTAGATCGTTCACCTCCGGTGCTTGGGGCCCCTGGTTCGGTCCCAGCTCGCGCCGTGTGGACTTTGTGGTGGATAAACACCGTACTCGTGGGTTTTCTCGGGGTTCTCCCGTTTCCTCCCACTTTCTTCATTCCACCATTTCACTCATCTCTCATCATCACCGTCTCCTTTAGCCTAACCGGCATAACCGTGGGACGTAAAACTTAAAGATTTCATTTCATTTTTTTTTCATCATAGTCTGGCTTCTGGCTTCCCCCACTTGTTTACCTTCTGGATCCACCACTGATTTGTAATTGCATCCAAAATGTTCGGGAATTCTACTAGTACCAACTATTGCTGAGCTACTATTGTTAAGAAGTTCAAGAAAATTAAATTTGTTCTATTTCATCAGATTTGAATAATTCATGAAACAGGTGAATGAATATCTTTCATATTGGTCTTTTCAAACAAGTAGCGAGGCAAAATTTCTATAAAATACAGTTATGATGTTAAAATCTTCAGCATTAGTCCAATAATCTTATGTTATTTTTGTAGGATACGCTGGAACGTTTTAAAAATATATAGCATATATCCACCCAATTTACTGTCATTCTTTCGTAAATTTAAGATGAGTACGGTATACGCTGCACTATAAAAATATTAGATGGGTAGGCCTATATGCCCCATTAAGCATTGTTCATAAATCTATTGTATTAGACTGAACTTTCCTTAATACGCGTATTCGGGGGGAGGGGGAACAAGAATTAATACGCGCATTCGGCCCCCTAGAAAAAGTTGTCTTTTAATTCTTGGGCCCCATTTTTCCTCCTTTCTCTTACTCTTTATGAGTACCCCGGAGCCTGTGGGCCCTCCCGCACGGCAAGGTCTGAGGGACCGGTAGTTACGTCTCTGGGCCCGTTCCATACATGACTAATTAATTAGGGGGACAATATTGACAAATTCTAAAGCCATACGAATAAATATTATTTCTAGGGCTCCTAATAGTAGACATTTTTTTTTACTGAAATGGACCCACAAATCATTTTTGTTGTATTTACCTTTTGTGTACTGTTTTGTTTATATAATGTAGTGAATCTGATGCTTCATTCATAATTTTATGTTCATATCGTGTATGGAGTAATAAAATTTTGTCTTAAAATGGGATCCACCTCGAACGGCGGGGAGCTTCCCTGGATGATCAGTTGCTCCCTGCCCCCACAAGTTACGGCCCTGCCGAAAACCCCAAAAACTTCCAAACTCAACATACATTTGTATATACATTTTCTCAATAAAACTATACTTGCGCCTTTGGCGTGGGAGACCCGGGTTCGATTCCCGGCGGGAGCTCATGTGGTTCGGATTCCACGTTAATCAGTAGGCCCACGTCTCATATAGCCTCGCTGCTGAACGGGACGTAAAACTCAAAGTCAACTCAAAACTATACTTGTTTAACAAGGAAATGATTGATGTAGCATGGAAATTGAATCTTACACTTTATCCGCACTCTTTCTCTTATAAAAACAATCTAGTTCTATCATTTTCTTCTATGAAAATATAGTTGGAATTATTTTTCAATTACTTATCGTCTTTCCGAGTGCAGAATAATACCTGTTCAATACTACATAGGAATAATGGCTTATAGTATTTGTCCCCCGTTCCAAAAGCTTGGACTCATCCCAACAAAAATTTCTGGATGCACGTCTGCTGTTCACAAAGAATTGTTTTCTGGTGGGAATGCTGTAACATCTCCAATGAGTAAAAATCAAATGGGGAGAAGCAGTCGTATGACCAAGAATTCTACGAGGAAAATTTATTTCCTTCCCTAATAAATTCACTTCTCTTTCTCTTGAGTTGGAAAGGAGCAAAGGAGCAGCTTCAAAGGTAAAGGAGCAAACGTTGGTTGTTTACATCCTTACAATAATATTTCAACGACGAATATTATATTTCTTCTCTCATCCTGATTCAAAAATCCCCCCTTTCCTCTCTAGTAATCCAAACGCTGACTACAATGTTATATATTTACGTTTATAACTATTAGTACTATTAAAATTATTCAAATACTTTTTCTTCTGTTATTCGAATTTCGAAATATCCGTTGTCAATAATCGAACTATTATTCGTTATTCGAGCAATTCGAATAATTATTCGTTATCCGAGCAATTGTTCAAATAATGATTCACTATCCGAGCAATTGTTCGAATAATTATTCGTTGTCCGAGCCATTGTTCGAATAATTATTCGTTATCCGAGCAATTGTTCGAATTTTTATTCGTTATTTAAGCAATTGTTCGAATAATTATTCGTTATCCGAGCAATTGTTCGAATAATTATCCGTTATCCAAGCTCTTATTCGAATAATTATTTGTTATCCGAGCTATTATTCGAATAATTATTCATTATCCGAGCTATTATTCGAATAATTATTCGTTATCCGCGCAATTGTTCGAATAACGAATTTTGTTCGAATATTTGAATCATAAATATTCGAAGATTCCAAGCATTCGAATTTTAACGACACTATAACCATTGTATTTACTTTATAGTGCATACAATTACAGCATAAGCTGTGAATAATCTAAGTTCGTGTAGCCTCTCGTCCCATCGGTGTGCGTTATTCAGAGGTGTCACTGTATTTCCTTTATATAAAAGTGTTTAATTGTGTAATGTGTGTATGTACTTCTAAATACTAAATACACAAAAATACTCAAATGTTATGTACAAACCAATCCTTGTTCCTAGAGTGCACCACTCAGAGTTCACAGGTTGCGTAATGACAAATAGTGGAAGGTTCCAAAACTCACATTTTCGGTTCTAAATAATACGTCTGATAAATAAATTAAGAAAGCATAGTCCGATATGTGTTTCACTTTGTTTCCGTGTAAATACGTTTCTTTATCTTCGATCCACTTGCTCTGTAGAGTTCCTTCTTTCCGAAATTTAAACAAAAATTACAATTCTCTCTTTCGTTATGCTTATATATAATGTAAAATTTATAATCAACGCAAGATAATCGTTGTAGCTCATTCCTTTCGAGCCCACCAGAAACAAATGGTGAAGAAAGTACTGGTGTAAATACGTTGTACTTGACCAATCAGTTAAACCACTCTTAATTTCCTGTTAAAATTGACAGGAAAGTTGTTGATACAAGTTTGAATTCATGGGCGTCCTTTACTTGTCGCAAAGGCACCCACAATACGAGGGATTTAAAAAAAAAAATCTCCATTTTCTTCCTGCAGAACATCCACAATGAAATCGTTTGCTATCCTCATACTTCGGGCGAAATTTCTGAAGTTCATGCAAGTTGATGTGTTGTTCATCTACTATCAAGGGCACCCATGTTGTGGTTTCCAAGGGGGGCAAGTATAAGCGACGTTTGAAATATAGTTTCAAATTTTGCTGTAACTAATGTAAAAATTATATTAGGTTTTCAATATTCCCAAGTACAATTTTCTCTTAGGGGGGAGCGACGCCCCTCCTTTCCCCCCTGATGGGCGCCCTTGTCTACTATGTATAATAGACCCTATCAATAAGCCTAATCTACCCGGTACCAGCTTCGCAGGTGTACATTTAGCAACTAATAATAAATAAATATATAAAAGACCCTAACCTCTTCCTACAACACTTGAACTTTTGCAATTAAATTACATATTCTTATACTTTTAAAAACAAACCTTCTCATATACCAAGTTTTGCGTCCTTATGTCCAACACATGTACAGTAATATTAATGCAGTAATACTTTTTCATGTCAGAATCTCTCTCTCTCTCTTTTTTTTTTTTTTTTTTTTAAGTTTTGCATTTTGTTCCATCTTTTACGTTATTGGCCCATTTCTTGGTGTCAAAATGCAATGATTGGTACACTGTAAAAAATAAAAAAGTAAAACAGTAAATAAAGACTTTTACAACAGATTCTGAGGAGAAAATGGGTCAAACAGTGCTCAAAACGTCGTCTGTACTTATCCAAAAAGCGCTCACTATTCCAGTAAGACGTATTTATGACACGTGTTCTTGTCGAACACTTTCAAAATAAAGTTATGTTAATTTTTCCAGACATACCTGAGACACAGTTGATAGTATGGAAGTGACATTTTGGCCTCTAGCTATATAATGATAAGATCATGTAAATGAATTTGCAGATGGTAATGTACTGATATGAAGATGTCCAAATTCGCGAGGAACTCGGGCTCAATCGGCCCGAGGTTGAGCACGTGTGGGAGCATCAGTGCTATAAGTCGATAGCGAGCCAAGGAACTCGGAGCAAACGTTAGCCCCAATGAGGATATGAGCGAGTGCGATCCGCATTGATAGCAAGCCCAAATCCTTGGGAAACGCGAGTACGATAATGTAAATGCGTGGTATATCGGGAGTAGCGAGCTCTAGCTCGGGCTAGTATGAGCTAGCGTGAACCTCAGTGAGAGTAGTGAGTACGAGCCCCTAAGGATTGTAAGCCACTTTAATCAGTACCGTTCCATTCTCATCGTCTTCTTTATATTAAAATACTAAACAAGTAAATATATTACATACAACTAGGGTTGCCATTCGTCCCAGAAAATCCGGGACCGTCACAGAATTGAGATCTGCGCCCCGGTGTTCCGAAAATATTTCTCGGGACCTTAAATGTCCAGGACTTCAGCGAAGAAAAGAAAGGAATATTATAGTTTGCTTTTCTTTTCCACGGGATTAGGTATATAATTATTGTCTTCGATTACTGAGTATGGCAGTTCAAAAGTTGAAAAATAGAAACATGAATACATAAATACATGGATTTATTTAATTCACGATTTAACTACTTTGACATTGAAGGAAGCATTCGTTTCATTGGGCCAGGGACAAAAGGTTTTACTGCTCAATCTTATTGCTATCTTTAGTACTCTGTTTCAATCTGCATCTTAGTTCTAAAATATTTTAATCTGTTCTTTAAAAAATAAAAAAGGAGGGGATACAAGACGAACAGACAAAACGTGTGAAAGGAAACATCATACATTGAATGAGGTAAAACGGACTTTGAAAGCCACGAAACATAACAGATCCTGAAAAATTAAAAATAGAAAAAAAAATGTGCTTACCAGAGGAAGGGGTAAATCATCTGCTTACGTTTGCTTAACTAGGGAGGAGAAAGTCTATAAAATGACTAAAAATTTAGTTACGTAATACTTGGACAACTCTATCTAATGGAAGAAAGAAAATTACTATATAACACTTCTTTTTATTTTAAGCATTTCAAAGATTCTCGTAATTTAGTAGCGTCCCGGATTTTTATTTTTGAAACATGGCAATCCTACGTACAACATCAAAATAGTATTAAAATATTAAAACAGATATCTCCATTGCTATCATGCTGCAATAAATGCATTGTGTATATATACCTATAATAGCACTTATAACCAACTTGGTGGCTCTGTGCAGCTCATATCCACTGTGTGTTTCGATCCCAGCTCTCGCTAAGAAAATATAAAAAAAATACTTTAAAAAACATAAGTTAGTGCATATCTGCCTAATACCTAATCTAACAATGTGCAAAGTCTTATTGCAAATGGGTACATTTTGATTCACTTCAGGACACTTTCTAACATCTTAAACAATAATCTAAGAACATTTCTAAAAAGGGTCCAAAGCATGTTCAGTGATTTTGGATGGAGGGATCGTTTCAGAAATAGCCTTCGACGTTGATCATCCTCCAACTGCTATTCTCATCGTTTACGATTGTCGTAGCCGATTCATTTTCTATCAGAACTGAAAATTAACACAGAAACCTTCCTGGTTATTCATTAAACTCAGAGAACTACACTCCTCCAGATCGCAATTTTTGTTGATCATTGTCAACTCGTGTGGCACTTAAGTCGTCAGCAATTACATGAACATATTTTTTCCTGTGCCCGGTTCTATGGTATTCCTGAGGCATTCATTAGAGATTGATGTTCGTCGGTGACTGCGGGACTCATTTCTGTATCTCGTGTCACAGACATGGAATTTCACAAACCAACAGCGGCGTTCATTTACTTTTTCTGGTCCAAATGCATGTTGATGTCTTTCGCGGCTAGATGTGCAGAATGTCCTAATTTTACCTAGTTTGTTATTTCCCATGGTGCACAATCACACGACTCTGTTCAAGAACAAACTTGATTGATTGTGTACCCCAGCCTGTTTTCAGGAAAAGTTCGTGATGTCTTACGCGTGATTTGAATCGTTCATTCGCTGCGTTACAGAGGTCGATTTCCCACTGGATATAAAAACTGGACATTTGAATCGCACCAATCGATAAAAAAAATATATATATATATCAGAATTGCCTGACGATATTGGGACAACACCGAAAAATCCTTCACTGTGACTGAAAAACTAACGAGCATTGATTGTACCTTTGTTAGCTATTCTAATGCGATAGAGCACTCAATGATGAAATGGATCACAAACTTCTGACCTGTGACCCGGAAGACCTAGAGATAGACCCACCAGACGCAGTGACCCGACAGACCCATGACCCATAACTGCATTAGTAGAGAGAATCATTAGTAGGAGCCAGAGACGAAACGTCGTCATACACATGGAGAGTATGTGTGAGGCTACTAATGCAGTTCTAACTGAAATGATTCTCTCCTCTCCTATTACTTTTCCCTAAATATAATTTTCTTTCTTGGTTGCTGTTTGCATCTGTGCGTGACAGACATTGATCTGAAAGATAACTGAAAGGCTTATCAGGCTATAAAAGCGTTTGTATCACAGAAAAGCTAAATTAAACGTTTATCCTATGCAAAAACGTCAACGTTTAATCGACCTGTAAAACTTGTTTAGTATATATGAAAGATAATATACCACTGAACCCAAACACTTTTTTTTTTTTTTTTTTTTTTTGCATACATGAAACTATATTTGTGAAATATGAAATGTTCAAAACATGGTGTCTTGATTAAGAAATGTTGAGTTAATTTTAACGTCCCGTTCAGCAGGGAGGCTATATGAGACGTGGACCTGCTGCTCCCGCCGGGAATCGAACCCTGGCTCTTCCACGCCAAAGGCACGTAAGCTAACCGCTTAGCTACAAAGATGCTCTTTGATTAAGAAATATCACGCCGAGAATCAAAGAAATGAATATTCGAGCTCGACTACTTAAAATCGTTAATCAAGTATATAACTCTGCATCAATGCTACAGAGATGATATTTCGGCTGTTTGTGGGTCCCCGGGTCTGTTTGGGGTCACGGTTCTGTCTGAGTCCCCGAGTCCGTCCGTGTCATCTGAGAAGCGAGATCCTGACCCGAACAAAAGTCGTAATCCAAATGAGTTGGTGACCCATTCCATTAGTGCAGCACATAAATAATAATTACATGGCTGTATCCTAGCTGCCGAAAAGAAAAGAGCTCTTGCCAAGTTTTGACGTAACCAATCGTCCACCAAGAAAATATGCACTACGGAAATGAGAAGGAAACCATTTGCTCAGGAGCCAACAATATGTATAAAAAAGTGTTGAATGCTTATTTTTTAAAAGAGAGAGAGCGAGAGAGAAGAGGTCTACGAAAGTGTTGGCTTGAACATCAAAATCTCCTGATGTGGAGAGAAAAACGATTGTAGGTGGGGCTAATAATAACGGTAATAGAGAAATCATAACGTGGAATCAGTCATACGTACATTTTTGATGAATGGAAATTGCGTCAAGCAGTTTCATTTCAATTTTCTTTTCTTTCGTTTTTGATTTTCTTTTCCTTTCTTTACAACTTAACAATCTAAAACGTAAAAATAGAGTTGTATGGTACATGTGAGAACGATCCTTATGCTCATGACAAATACGTTAGCAGGCACAAGAATAACATGAGCTATTCTTACGTTGTTACGTTTGGCCAATAAGAGATTTTTTTTACGTCATTAAGGCTTGTGATCCCTGCCTGAAATCATGCGCTTAAACTTTTCTCTAGGGAAAAAAAAGGCGACAGAAAAATTAGCATCGTGCCAGAAAGGGGGTGGGGAGACATGGAGGCCGAACGTGAACTCTTACGTAGAAGATCAATCTCGGGGATTCGAGGTGCGAAGATAATAATAGAATAATTATTGGATGCAACTTTTTTTTTTTTTTTTTTTTTTTTAAGATATAAGGTAAAGATAGGTAATATCGTGATACAAATAATTTTACATTAACATCTACCACGACACAACCGTACGTGGAGATAAAAGTTTATAAATTAGTCCTTTAATACATACGTTGATTGTGGTTGTGTTGTCTGCGTGGAAAGTTGCACTGTTTTTAGAGTACCGTAAGATAGGGTTATTTTGCACCAGATGTAAAGAATTTTAAAGAAAATCACCTGTAACTTATAAACGTAATGATTTAGAACGTTGTATTTTAAACATATAATAGCTAGGTATATAAGGAACACATTCGTGCAAGTGCATTAGTAAATATTCAGTATGACCATGGTTATTGAAATATAAACTTTGGTGCAAAGTATCCATAGGTGAGGATATTTTGCACCTCATACAAAAAAGTACGTTCAACATACGGACATATTGTTTCTGTGCAATGTTTTCCGTCCAATATTTCTATATTTGACTTCCTACACAAAACTGCATGCAGTTTACAAATATTGATATTAGAATGATGGTACTGATATCAGTACTTGGAACGAATTATCGATGTTTGTAAAGAAAATCATGAATTTTCTGGTACCGGCACAGGAACCACATTCTGATAGTTTAGCATATATCCCACAAAAATGCCAACTCAAGAATAGAAAAAAAAAAATCCCCCTGAACTGATTTGTTTTGATTGCTCTTTATGTCCAAGAATATCATCCCAGCCGTAATCAGTGGTGGAAAATTTACGGAGTTTGGGGCTTTCAGGATGAAACCCACCAAAATTGCAGGATTTCTTTTCAAAAATTCTAATATTAGTCATTCCCATGCGTATAAGTTTCAAGCCCCTCAGAGTCTAGTGATTTCTTAAAAAAAAAAAAAAAAAAAAAAAAAATAAGCCTTTCTGAGCGAAATTCCTCTCAAACTATTTTTCTGGATCCGCCACTGTTCGTAATTTATTTTCCAACTAGAAATTCATATCGGCATCTACCTCAAAAGGAAATTTACCTAAAATTAGAAAGTAGGAGGTACCAGTAGTAATAATTTCCTATCTAAGGGGTTAGTTCGGACCGGTGTAAAGTAACCCCGGTTAAAGGCTGAAACCGCTTTCTTTGAGTTCTATTTTTTTCTGTGACTTTAAAATCTTTCACACTTCAATTTCAATTATTGCTTGAAAGTCCCATTATACACAGTAGTATTCTACGAAACTGATTTATCTTAGACGGAAATTCTTGTAGGTGATATCTTTCAAATTTTTTCGACCTTTACAGCAAATGCTTTTCACACCTCTACAAAAACAAACCCTCCGGGTAATTAGAATTGATGTCAACCGCCAGCATTATAGCCAAAATACAGTTAGATGTTCTATCTTACAGTGGCAGTTGAAACTTTCTCTTTACAGTTTATGGTTTTACTGATGGAGGACTGTGCAACTCTCTTCATATTTTGTGCAAAGTTACCCCTGATGTGCAAAGTTATCTTACGGCATCACTTATGCACTTGTGCGATAGGCAAAATGATGTTGTTGTTGCTATCGTCATTCCTGAGGCTCCTATTTAAAAAAAAAAAAAAAAAAAAAAAGAAAGAAAGAAAGAAAGAAAAACCTTCCTAGATAGTCATATTTATCTATTCTCTCTTTCTATTTTTCAAAATGAGTAACAGAATCACAAAACCTAAATTGCATCACTACCACTAATGATTTCAGATTTTCTGCAGGGGAAATTTCAACGTACAGAGAATGAAAGAAGTACTGCAAAAATGTTGATCGAGGAGAAATCTCCTCGGGCCACTGGCCTTCGGGAGATCATCACTGACCACATCTTTTAAGAAAGCACGTCTGTAATATATTGTAAGATACAATAGCTTCATTTAAGATGTTGCTGCGGGCAGGGGGAAAGCAAAGACTCTCCGTCAACTAGCTTCACATTTTTCATTAGTATATATTATATCATACATATAAATGCAAGGGTAATTGGTAGCGACGCCATCTCAGGTTTTGCTGGGCAATTGCGACTCTGACATAGATCTTGATTTGATTTGAGTTTAGCGCCCTTTCAGCAGCGAAACTATATGAGACTTGAACTAACTGGTTAACATGGGATTCGAACAATATGAGCTCCCACTGAGCACATGCACTAACCGCTTACTCACGAGGGAATTCTTTGATATATAGACCTAAAATATTAGAAATGTGTGTGTTCATTACTTTCTTCTGTTTCTTAGGTCTCTCAAGAACCAATTTTTACCAATCTTGTTGTCCGACTCCTTGAACACTGGTCTCCTCCATTTGAGAATTAACTCCTCCCACCCTGCCAAGTATGGACGCCTTTGTTCAGATCACCTATAATCCTATCAAATTGCACTTTCCTTGTGCTTGCCAATTTTAGTAGGAAACTGAAAATTTTCCCCACAAATTCTGGGAAACACCAACAAAGCACATCTAAATACTTATGAGCAAACAGGCTATTATTTCATCAGTGACATAGAGTAACTTGTTTCATCTGCTTGTTGATTAGTGAATCTTGAACAGTAGCAAAAGTTGAAAGAATTGGTTGAAAGATTCTTCAAAATTAAAGTAAACTAGATATAATGTTTTGAAGGTTTTAATATGTCAGTTCAAATTACTTTTACTAGGCAGAAGTTGAATTTTGAAAGAATGGGAAAGGCAATGAACATGATTCGTCGCTAGTTTTATTTTAGTCCCTCCTTCCACAGAGTAAAATGATTACTTCCGATCATTACACAATATTTTACTACACATCTAAATTATTAATATTTTGCCAGAATGAAAGAGTCTTGGTGAATAAAAATGGATTATTTTTTCCTAATTCAATGACCTCAAACTTATAATAAAATTCTTCAATTGATAAAACTCTCAGTAATGATAAAATTCTTCAAATTATTACACATATCTTCACAGCAGGTAAATATCGATGGAACAAAAAAAATGAAATGAAATCTTTAAGTTTTACGTCCCACAGATATGCCGGTAAGGCTAAAGGAGACGGCGAAGATGAGAAATGAATGAAATGGTGGAATGAAGAAAGTGGGGGGAAACGGGAGAACCCCGAGAAAACCAACGAGCACGGTGTTTGTCCACCACAAAGTCCATACGGCGCGAGATGGATCGAACCAGGGACCCCAAGCACCGGAGGTGAATGCTCTACCACTGAGCCATGGAACAAGTACAGTTTAATGGATACCGTACTTTTATTTTATTTAGAATTGTTCTTTGCTGGTGTTTACAAAAATAATTCCCATAAATATTTAGACTTGATTACCTTCCTATTTTGATTCTGGCACAGAAGCATGCTTAATGGCCGAGAGAAGTTGATTAGACTCTCGTTGGATAATACCTGTGTTTAATTATAAAAAGTAGCAAAATGTAAATTATATAATATGAATAGTACAAGAAATTTCTATGTATGTATGGGCCAATATTAGAGTAAAGTAGTGATGTATGTTATAATTAGCATAGAAAGCACGCAAGGCTTTTACCCTATTATTGATTCCGTATGTATATTGAAATTAACTGTACAGCAAATATAAAAATAATATCTCATAACTATGCACATAAACACTTAAGCACAACATTGTATAAAAATGTGAAATTCATTTTATTTAAAATTTGAGAATATTGCATAACTAGCAGCGTTCACCCCGCTTCGCTGCGGTCACCCCGGAACGCAATAAACTTTGTTACTTAGATAATTTTTACTTTTTCGCTTTCAAGTGATATGATAAAAACCATAGAAGATTGCAGTAAATGTTAACATTATATCGCCTGTCATTTATGTTAACCCGCCCCGCTTCGCTGCGGTCACCCCCGAACGCAATAAACTTTGTTACTTAGATAATTTTTACTTTTTCGCTTTCAAGTGATATGATAAAAACCATTATAACGCCTGTCATTTATGTTAACCCGCCGAGTGACACGGTCATGCGGGTTGCATATACATACGTTTATTTTTATACCTATGATGAACTAATAAAGGATTTGTACGTAATGGACACCTGAATGGTCAATTATCTCAAGACACTGGTAATTGAAAATTAAAGTGATATGATAAAAACCATCTAGGGTCCAAATCCTAATAACCCCCCAAAAATAAAAGAAATTGGTTCAGCCGTATTAGCGTGATGAGCGGACAAAGGATTTGTACGTTCTCTTTTATATATATAGATAGATTATATGTATAAAATTGATTAAAGGGACAATTATTTAAAAAAAAAACTGTAGATTAATTCATATCAGCTGTTACTAAAAGTTCATTGCAAACTTTCTTTTTTCTCTTAAAATGTCAATATATAATTTGTTGTGAATAAAGATTATTAACCTAATTACAAAACATTTTATTTCAGTATTTAGCTAAGTAGTTTCCTTGTAGTTTGGCGGTTGTTTTGTAAGAATTCTACAGTGTATTCTTCAATTATGAGAAATTAGTTTTTCTAAAACTAGTAACAGTATAGGAAAATGAAATGAAGTCTTTAAGTTTTACATCCCACAGTTATGCAGGCTAGGCTAAAGGTGACGGTAATGATGAGAAATGAATGCAATGGTGGAATTAAGAAAGTTTAAGGAAACGGGAGAGCCCCAAGATTGAGGTTGATTTTAGTTTAGCGTCCCGTTCAGCAGCGAGGCTATATGAGATGTGGACCTACTGATTAACGTGGAATCCGAACCACATGAGGGAGAGCCCCAAGAAAACCCACGCACACGGTGTTTGACCACCACGAAGTTTACTTAGCGCGAGCTGGGATCGAACCAAGAACCCCATGCACCAGAGATGGACGCTCAATCTCTGAGCCACCGCGGCCTCATAACAGTACTAGGGTTCTCTGAACTATAACTCTGAATTTCTTCTGAACTATAATTTAACAGGTTTATAATAAGTCATATTTGCAGTTGGGAAAGAATAATTCATCTGAATTTTTATTTTAAGTATAATTTTATTTTTAGCATTTGTAGGGACATATTTTCTAACAGGTGCTAAAATGGTGACCCTATTTTAAATATCCAATTTAGACATTTATTACACATTTATTATTATTATTATTATTATTATTATTATTATTATTAATTAATTAATTAATTAATTAATAATAATACATGTAAAGTTTTAGTAATGTGTTACACATTTGGAACAGCTAATTAACCATTCATCATTATATGCCTTAAACTGACGCTTTAGAACAGGTTTGTCCATGTATTTTTGTTCTAAATAGTAGTTAGTTAGCTTTGTTTTTCAAAAATATTATTACACCCAAATCTCAAATTTGATGGCTCATAACTAGCGAATCAAACGCCTACACACCATAACATTACGTACGCATACTAAGCTTGCATCCTGACCTACACTGAAAAAAAAAAATTGTAATTAAATTGCCAAACATGAATGTAAAATCATGTACCCTTCATTTTGCAAGTTGATATACATTTCCTTAGATTAGATTGCAAAATTTGCTGTTGTTTTTACAGATTTACAGTAAATTTATAAGAAAATATGATGTTCTTATTGATAAAAATGTAATTTTACATCATTTCATATTAGTAATGTTACTATATAGACCTAGGTGTAAAATGATTTAGGGTAACTTCGGCAAATAACGCCATCAATTCAACATATCGTTCTCGTGTTCAAGTGCTTTTATATCTAGAACCGTTGAAATTATATGGAAGATGGAGTGCACCCTCCGCTATAATGCAACGAGAAAACAAAGATCCTACATAAACAATGTCGACCACAATGCACTGAGAATCGGAGTAAGTATGAGATGGCGTTATTACCAGACGTGTCGGGAAATAACGCCACTTCCTTTACAACAACGGAAAGGTGTTGGAATCGTAACGAAACACATTTTGAACACAGCTAAACAATGTTCTTGGCAATGCACTACCTGCTTTGCTGGTACACAAAACTCATAGTCATCGTACATGTCGTTAACCGGTAATTTTTGTGATGATTGCGAACCTCTTAACATAACAGCTGCAGTCATGGAGCACTACTCTTCGGAGCCAGACAACAATGCACAACCAGCGTCACACAATGTTTACAAGCCACATTTAACAATGCTGCCAGAATCAGATAATTCGTGAAACCAAATCTTGCATTCAATACATTTAATCCACATTTTAAGACATCTGAGATCATAGTAATACCCTCCATAGTCCCCACGGAGTATATCTCCATCCTTCGTCTTACGAGAGGATGCTCGTTTCTTCGTGCCGGAAGAAGTGAAAGGGCAAGCTCTTGCGAATAGGTCTAGTGTTACCAATACTCCTCTGGCAGTAAGAGAACGTCCCCTGAGATGAGATATGCTCCTAGTTATTTTAGCTGTGGACAAGAGCTCGTGGATGGAGTGGGCACTCGATGGTGTTGAAGGAGAGATGGCGGCTGGTCATGTGCTTGGAGGTGTTGGTGGAGGTTCTGGAACAAAAATCTATAATTTCGTTCCTTTCCCGTGGTTCTTAATAAGTATTACTTGAGCCACAATATATGTAAAAGAACATTAGAACGTAAATATTATTTATTTTTACCTTCGATTAGTATTCAGGATACAAACTTTTAATTCCTTTAACATCAATTGTTCTGATGACTTCCTAATCTTCTACCCATCAACTTTCTATTTATTTAATTCAATACAGTAACTAAGGAAAGAGAATAATCTATATATATAAAAGAGAACGCACAAAATCCTTTGTCCGCTCATCACGCTAATACGGCTGAACCGATTTCTTTCATTTTTGGGGGGTTGTTAGGATTTGGACCCTAGATGGTTTTTATCATATCACTTTAATTTTCAATTACCAGTGTCTTGAGATAATTGACCAATCAGGTGTCAATACGTACAAAAAATCCTTTGTCCGCTCATCACGCTAATACGGCTGAACCGATTTCTTTCATTTTTGGGGGGTTGTTAGGATGTGGACCCTAGATGTTTTTTATCATATCACTTTAATTTTCAATTACCAGTGTCTTGAGATAATTGACCATTCAGGTGTCCATACGTACAAATCCTTTGTTATTAGTTCATCATAGGTATAAAAATAAACGTATTTATATGCAACCCGCATGACCCTGTGACTCGGAGGGTTAACATAACTGACAGGCGCTATAAATCACTTGAAAGCGAAAAAGTAAAAATTATCTAAGTAACAAAGTTTATTGCGTTCCGGGATGACCGCAGCGAAGCGGGGCGGGTTGGGGTGACCGCAGCGAAGCGGGGCGGGTTAACATAAATGACAGGCGATATAATGTTAACATTAGTGCAATCTTCTATGGTTTTTATCATATCACTTGAAAGCGAAAAAGTAAAAATTATCTAAGTAACAAAGTTTATTGCGTTCCGGGGTGACCGCAGCGAAGCGGGGTGAACGCTGCTAGTAATTAATAAATTACAATTTCCTTTTCTTCCTTTACAAAATCTGCTCCGTTATTGCACCTCTGATCTTATTCCTAAGACCAGTACAGATAGTTAATAGTACAACATAATAATGAAATATACAACAACATACAACAACATACAACATACCATTGTAGTTGCTGTTGCTCTGAGACATCATTTGGTGGGAAAAGCGACATCGGGTATAGCATTTTTGTTAAAATGATGCGTTGTAGCGCTGAAGCCTGAAATTGTGTTCTAAGGTGTTTATGAACGAAACCATGCATATGAAAACAGTTTTGGAAATTGTAGCTTCTCAAGTGTTCTTCCAGGATGCGTTCGTCGATAACTGTCAACTGCTTCAGAGCAGCACAATTTTAACGATTTGAAGAAGCTCTTGTCGAGCGGTTGAAGTTCATGGGTGCGATGTGCAGGCAAGCACAGCAATTTAATATACATGGTCTCAGCAGCATTTAAAATGGTAATATCAAGATGACTGCGATGACAATCTACAATAAGCAGTGCTCGGCCAGGGATCCGATGTCTGTTGAAATGTTCCAGAAATGAACGGAATTCTTCCTTTGTAACATAGCCTTTAGGTGTCACTGAATAGGTGTTACCTGGAGGAAGATCATCACCAAACTAATTTTTTCATACTTTCTCTTGTATAACACCATCGGAAGGATCTAATTTGAACCTGATGCATTAGTGCACGCAATAACACTCAGTTTCACTTTTTTCGCCATGTGTGGTATTAAGTACTCGCTTGCTCGCTTGTACCAAAATTTTTAGGCTACTGTTGTATATCAGTTATAGCCCTGCATTTAATCTGCCTGCCTGCATTGTAAATAAGTTCAGGTTTGTCACAGAAGGTTCGTGGCATAATATGTATTTCCCAATAGCATATACAATTCGTTCACTATAGTTCTGTTGAAACGCATCGCATGAGTTTACCATAGCTCAAATTCTCCGCCTTTCTGTACATGATATTCGAGTATCTTGCCATGAAAGCATAAAAATAGACTTTTCCGGCTCTACCAGTACGATAAAGAAAAACAAACTTTTAACACTAGTATTAGTTTCGATTAGCGATTAGATGTAGTAGCGTTATTTCCCGACGCGATAGTGGTGTTATTTCCAGTAGCAATGTACTTTTTTTCGGCCATTATTTCTATACCAAGAATAGTTGTCCTGCATATTTTATCTATATTATAATATTATGCAAGTACGGCCCTATCAACGCATACCTTTAGTAATAGTAAAATCTTACTTTCACCCAAACAATTCGCCTATCTCGTTTGACGCACTAAAAATCTGCGAGCTGTTTCCTCTGCTTCGCGGCTGTCATGTCAACATTTGTTCACTGGTTTCTCTTTACTGACGCCTGGCTGACCTCTAGTCTTTGTGTCTACAAAGACAACTTTCATCACTGTTTATCACACATCCATAAGCGGTCACCTTACGAACCACGTGTTCATACAACACTGTGGAAAGTTTTAAATAGCGTTATTACCCGACTGGCGTTATTTGCCGAAGTTACCCTACATAGAGGAGTGGCAAACAGATTGCCACAGTTTTTTTTGTGTAAATTTGCCTATGAAATTTTTTACAGTGTACCAGCGCGGTAATTTAGATTTTTTCTGGGGGTCAAGCATTAATATGCGTATTTGGGCCTCCTAGAAAAGTTGTTTTTCTAATTCTTGGTCTCTCTCTTTCCATCTTTCTCTTACTCTTTATGGGTCCCCCGAGGCCTATGAGCCCTCCCGCATGGCAAGGTCTGAGGCGCCGTTAGTTACGCCCCTGGTTCAATTCGATACATTACAAATTAATTAAAGGGACAATATTGACAAATCTCAAAACCATACAAATAATTATTATTTCTAGGGTCCCTAGTAGTCGACTTTTTTTTTTTTTAACTGAAATGTGCCCACGACTCATTTTTGTGTTATTGACCTTTTGTGTGATGTTTTGTCTATACCCTATACAATGTAGTGAACCTGTTTGATGCTTCATTTATAATTTCATGTTCGTATCGTATATTATAGAGTAAGAAAAATTTTGTCTTAAAATGGGCCCCTCTCGAACGGCGGGGAGCTTCTCTGGGGGCACTTGCCCCCTGCCCCCCACAAGTTACGACCCTGGGACCTACCAACATGCCAAATTTGATCAAGATCGAATGCATTTATATATATTAAGCAAACTTTCTTACAGCAAATATCTAAATGTGGCAAGAAAATATTCGATATTTAAAATAATTATTTCTTTACTATTCAGATTCGATTGGTTGTTATTTTCAAGACCAGTTTTGGTCCTCGGACCCTTGCTTGCCCACTTTTGCTTTACGCAAACTGCTTATTCTTTTTCTTGCAAAGAGTAGATACAGTTTGAAGAACCATTTTTGGTATTTCAATTTATACACTCTATTTCTTTCCTTTCTTTCTTCTTCTTCTTCTTCTGTGTAAATTGTGGAAGTTTTGCAGTTACGCAAAACAAAATAATCTATTGCATTGCATGGCGTAAAATGTACAAATGAATACAGACAAACGTATTATTATCTTCATTTACAGTGCGGCATAGTAACCTTCATTTAAAGTTTTGAAAAATATCCAGAATCAAAGAAAACTTTGCATGTCTAATTATAAAATTCAGCTTATGAAGACATTGAAACAAGAACGTACGAGCGATTTCAATACTGTATCACGTGCACTGTTTCACATGAACCTAATTTACATCAGTGACTTGCCATGGTCATATTGTTTATGAGTCAATTTTTATCGTCTTGTGTGAATTCTGCAGTTGAAAATGTAGATATTGCGTGAAATCAACACATCCGCTTTCAAACCGAGCAACTAGCATGAGCTTCAAAATATTTATAATTTTTCCTGTATAGATGGCAGCAGAAGTAACTAATAAGTAGTGTGCTCTACTGAGATTAGGAGGAAGAGTTTGTATTTAAATACTAGCTGAAATATCCGTTCTTCGCACGGGGCAGGCCCGTATCCACGGGGGTTTAAGGAGGCCGTCTCCTTAAATTTTTACCACCCCCTAAAATTTTCACCGTAAGCTTACAAATGAACAATAACATGGTAATGAACTATAATATGATTAGATCGGGCCCCCTAACTTCTACCGCCCCCTCTACATTTTTGGGCTGGCTACCGGCCTGGCATGGGGAGGATAAGGTTTATGTAATATACCATATTTGAAGGTAAAGGAGTAAGTGTAATAAATCAATATAGAAGATTAACGCCCCTGTCAATCTGAGTGAAATAAAGTATAAATACTTGATAGCAACGTGGAAAGCGTTGCCCCTGTCAGTTCTAGATCGGCTGCCGTGTCCCATCGAGCTTAAACTTGGGCTCAAATGTCATCGAAACTATCACTATACAACGGTATGTTGTATTATTATTTATCTGTACCTATTTTGTCAATACTGATCAGAGGCGCAATAATTAAGCATATAGCTTATATATAATTAAAAAGAAAGAACGCTGTTATTGACAGGACATGTTGTCATGAGTAAGATTATTAGTTTGTTATTGATAGGACATGTTGTCATGGAAAACATTATTATTGGGAGGATACGTACATAAAACGGTATGGTTGTTATTGATCCATAATATATGTATAAAGGAAAGAATAAATCGACGTTAGTTGGTATGTATAATGATATAATTCATTGAGATAGATTAACGAATTAGGGCTAGAACTTGAATTAAAAGGAATATTTATCGTTCTATCTGGTGCCGGAACCCGGGACTATTCCCCTCGAGTCGACAAATCCCTCACGGACTTTACAATCAACACATATAATGAGCTCAAACTTGTTAATCCGCTGCAACCTGAATCCAGAATAATAGCTTCCGTACGCATCTTATTGCCATATAAATTGCAACAGATCTTGTTGTCAGCTCAATGCGTAAATTTCAATCATCTCATAATTTTAGTTCAGAACTTTGAGAATCAATTCCCGAATCCTAATGGGAGTAATCGTAATCCATCGAATCCGATTGCCGTCAGGAACCTAAATATAACTAATGGGAATGCGGAAAATGTTCGCAACGATGAGAGATCACATGATAATACCGGCACTGGAACTAATGAAAGATCCGATGTACGTATTGGAAATAATGGAAGAAATAATAATAGGAATTTCAGAAATAATCACCGAACTTATAATCGAAGTAACAACAATCATCGTAATTATGCACAAAATCGGTTCATAGGTGGTAGCAATTATAATAACAGAAATCCAAATTCTGTGTATGCATTCAATCGATCAGATTCTACTCAAGAATGCGGAATACAATGTTCCTTAATTGCGCCCTTTGAACGAATAACTTGAACCATTAAAAAGGCGTCCGACAGATGTGTTTTAGATCGGCTTTGCTTATGTCTATGGTTAATGTGTTCTTTATTCAGTTTATTATTTTGGCAACCTACCGAAAATACTAGAAAGATATGAATGAACTTAGTTAAAAATGTAGTCCCTCCTGAGATCATAAGTAAAATTAATATAAATAATGTATAATAGAGGGAACTCAATCTCAAAATGAGATAAACGTCGTATTTCATAATTATATAACTTATTTATTGTATTTTTCTTCATGTTATTTTATCTTCAACTATTTTTCTAGTGTAACAATTATTTTCTTCAATGTTAAAGTATGCTATATTGTTTTATTGTGTTCACAACACTATAATTACTCATTAAGCCCTTTATGCGATCTATATGTATATTCACGTAGAATGTTTATTCCGTGTTTACATCTGGATCAATTCTATTAGAGAACATATTTATATTTAATTCAGTGCAATTATATTTAACTTCATGAATAAAACTATGCACATTATAGTAAATATAGTCCAATGAATCAAAAAAAATTGTGGACCGTATTATTATTGTTATTTTTCTGTTGATGTACCTTGATATTTATATTACAATGTAAGGCCAAAGAATATGTTTAATTATGTGATTGATTTTATGATACTGATGTAAAATATAATTTTATGTATATACAAGGGCTGATCAAAATGTGTATACTTGTACGGTCCAGGATTCTTTTCATTTATTGTTAATGAATAAATGAAATCCATGTTCGTGGCGCCAGATACAACGGTATGTTGTATTATTATTTATCTGTACCTATTTTGTCAATACTGATCAGAGGCGCAATAATTAAGCATATAGCTTATATATAATTAAAAAGAAAGAACGCTGTTATTGACAGGACATGTTGTCATGAGTAAGATTATTAGTTTGTTATTGATAGGACATGTTGTCATGGAAAACATTATTATTGGGAGGATACGTACATAAAACGGTATGGTTGTTATTGATCCATAATATATGTATAAAGGAAAGAATAAATCGACGTTAGTTGGTATGTATAATGATATAATTCATTGAGATAGATTAACGAATTAGGGCTAGAACTTGAATTAAAAGGAATATTTATCGTTCTAACTAATTAGCTTAGCGATCCCGAAAACTATGGATTCGGCACTATATCGGTCATTTAAAACATGTTATTTTTCACGTCTCATCCCAACCTTCATGACGATGGGGTCAAAAATTGAACTTGCACGACATCCAGTGTGTTACTGCTCATCTCAGCGACCCCGAAAACTATGAATTTGACACTAATATATATCATTTTGGACGTTATTTTTAACGCCCCTTCAAAATCCTATGGCGATGAAGACTAAAATTGGATTGGACCCCGAATTTGACAAAAATATCGGTCATTTTGGATACATTATTTTTAACACTCCTCCAACCTCCTATTGCGGTGAGGCTAGAGTTGGACTTCAACGGCGTCGGAAGTGTTACAGTCCATCTCAGTCAAACCAAATATTATGAATTTGACACTAATATCGGCCATTTTTAGACCGGCGTTGGGAGTGTTACTATTCATCTCAGAAACCCCGAAAACTACGAATTTGACAATAATACCAGTCATTTTGGATATATTTCTAACTCCCCGTAATCCCCATGTCAATGACGGCTAAAGTTGGACTTGCACGGCAACGGGAGTGTTACAAATCATCTCAGCGACCCAGAAGTAAAAGTGAGAGGGAACGCTGGAGGACGCCGTTACTCCACTTCCAAAAAAATACCTATGGCGTTCCGCCATTTTCTGAAAAAAAAAATAGAATGGGTAAAGATATGCACGGAAAACGACGTAACGTCATCCATTCACCTACCTTTTCAGATCCACTTTTACCCCTACAGCAACCCCGAAAACTATGAATTTGACAGTAATATCGGTCATTTCCGATATGCTATTTTTATTTTCCCCTCAAATTCCCATAATAATGGGGGCTAAACTTGGACTTGAACGATGTCGTGTGTGTTACAATTCATGTCAGCGACCTCAGAAACTGCGAATTTGACAATAATATCGGTTATTTTCATCCACCCTCCTACTCTCACGACGATTTTGTCTTAAGTTGGACTTGCATGGCGTTGGACGTGTTACTATTCATCTCCACTACCTGAAAACTATGAATTTGACACTAATATCCGGTGTCTCGGGTATTTATTATTTATTTTTATGCATATATTTTGATCCCACCGTAGTTTCGCCCCATGGAAAAAGGTCTTTGTATAGGATCAGATCTGGAGAAGATCTATCCGTGTACCAAATTCGGAGGCTTCGCTCTTTTCTATGCGAAAAGCTGATGACATATAGACACACACATTATTTTGTTATTAGTAAGGAAGACCGATGCCGAAATTTGAGTATAGGTCTTTGTATATTATTAGATATGGAGAAGATCTATCCGTGTACCAAATTTGGTGACTTCGGTCTTTCCTATGTGAAAAGCTGATGACATACAGACGCACACATTATTTTGTTATTAGTAAGGAAGACCGATGCCAAAATTTGAGCGTAGATCTTTCTATATTATTAGATCTGGAGAAGATCTATCCGTGTACCAATAGAGAAACTCTATGTAAATTTTTACTTCTCAACTTGAAATATTAGAAAATTTTCCGGTTCCCGAAAGCTAATAGGAAAATTATAATTTGTTGTTGACTAACTTTCCTCTACAGAAAATCAATTTTGTAGCTCAATGTGCAGTTAAATATAGTGGAAAATTTTCTACCTAACATCACTATATATAATATCCAAAATTGTCCAGCTTATGAAAAGTTTTTTCACTTGTTTCTACATCGTAATGAAAATTTTCCGATCTATGAATATTCCTTTTACTTGTTTCTACAGAACAATAAAACTTTTCGATTCATAAAAAGTTGTTTTACTTTTTGCTTCAAAATGGTGAAAATTTTCCGACTCATGAAAAGTTCTTCAATTTTTTCATAGAAGACAGAAAATATTTCGATTCATGAAAAATTGTTTTGCTTGTTCCTACATAGTACCGAAAATTGTGAGCCATGAAAATTTTCAGATTCTTTAAACGATCTTTCACTATTTAACATTTCTATACATGAATTCAATCAATTTTATGATTACTGAGGAATTGTTACTTGATTACTGATATTTTTTTAGAACGGAAAATTTTCCGGAAAAGTATAGCGGAAAATTTTCCACCTCACATCACTAACTGATACACATACAGACTGTTCATGAATAAAGTAACAATCCGTCAGGGAGTGATTTCTGTCATCAAAATAATAATAATAATAATAATAATAATAATAATAATAATAATAATAATAATAATAATAATAATAATAATAATAATAATAATAATAATAATAGCAGTGAACATGAGTCGAAAAAGACACTAATGATTGATATCATGACGAAACAAAACGTAATGACTTTCGCAGGAGAGTGTTTCTTCTAAAGAACAATCCTGCATGGCGGGAAGTCATAAGTGAAATAGAGGAATGTTCTTTTGGAAATGATCGGAAATGACCTGATTTAACTTAGTGTCTCAGTTAAAAATATTTTCCTATCTGTTGCACGCCTTGAAACATATGTTAATTAGGGTTTATATACCAAATTTTAACCTTCAGCTTCAGAGAATTATCACATTGAACATTTTGTAATGGGAAATTGTAATATAGAAGTTGTCTTACTTTTCCTCTGGAGTGAAATTTTCTGAAACTATTATATACCTATGTTCGTTTACTTTTAATAAAAAGTTTATTCACTGAGTTTCATACCTCCAACCTAAGCGAATCCTCACAATAACCATTTTAAAAAAATTAAAGTCGGAAATGAGAATATTATAGAAAGTATCCCATTTCCCTTTTTGAAAGCGAAATTTTCGAAAATGCTGAAATACATATTACATTATTTTTAATGAGGAATTTGTATGCCAAGTTTCATGCCTACCGGTAGATATTCATGAGATATTCTATTTTATCCCTTTTCATAGGATATATACAGCCAAAATAGGAATACTTTGCCTAAATTTTATGTTTCTAGCTATATGCTGATGTTGCTAAATAAGTCACTTTACTCTTTTTATACAATAGTATATGTAGAACCTTCCCCCCCCCCCTTCGTTGTAAATGTACACCATCAAAAATGAGAAGCTAGCAGTGAAAATTGCAACACTTTTCAAAACTTTCTGCCGTCATGTTTCCGTTTGGAGCTTAAAAGAAACCAAAATCTTGCAAAAGCAATAGTTTTAGTCAATTTTGTGTAGGTTGAAGGAAAAAGGATTCGCCCAACAAAACAATATAACATTTTTCAAGTAGGGAAGAAAACAGAAACCAGGAGGAGAGAACCTGCCTGCCACTTGCGACCCTCTTTAAAATACCTCCCTGGATTCTATGCATTAGCGTTGTCAGGAATAAAGAAATGCTACATGTCACTTTGAAGAGTTTCAGTGTGATTGCTGGTTACATTGGTAGTTATTGGTCAGAAAATCCGGACCTTTATATATATGGTATGAATTTATTGCAAATTAGAAGTTCAAAACGAAACTGCCTAAGGTATTTCTCTAGAAATCTAATTCATCCTGGTCTGTCTAATAACTGAGCCAAACAGCTTAAGCTAGAAACTTTTGGACAGTTCATAAAATTTGTGACATAAAGTGTCATTAAGGAAGAACTTTTGAAAATTCGACGTGGAAGGGAGGAAATAAAGGGTTAGAATTATTATAATGAATTATGTTCATTATTGAGGAATTGCTTTAAGGCTAGACATGACATTTGATACCTAGACTTTTCATATAAAATAATAAAATACATGGTTCGGCATTTTTTGGTAATTTCTTCTAGAAGGGAAGAAAAAGAGATGGAAAAAGGGGGTGGAGTTCAATTTTAACATGTTCATACTTCGAAATCCCTTAAGGTTAGAGAAGAGACAGCTCAAATTTTCTAGTATTTGAACCTTTCATTTAAAATAATGAAATACTATTTCAGCAGTTTCTAAAAATATACTTGACCTAGAAGAGAGCCTATGCGAAATGTCTGAATTTCGTACGAGACTTCTAGTTTAGACGAATAAATTATGAAAGGTGCAGAAGGAAACACGCAAAATATTACCCGCAGTAACAAATGGGAACATTTGCTAGTATATAATACGTACATCCTTTCTTCCCACATCGTTTTAATATTTTTTTCAATTTTATGGGTTTTGCGTAAATTTTGTTATATTATTATTATTATTATTATTATTATTATTATTATTATTATTATTATTATTATTATTATTATTATTATTATTATTATTATTATTATTATTTTATAAATTTTCTTTTCCAACATAGTAAATATGACATCCCAAAGATCATTTTAAAAAGCATTGTAAAATATAGGATCAAAATATCTGTCAAAAATATCTCTACGGAAGAGAGAGCAATCAAGTTATCTCCGTTAAAAATATATCTACTGAAGAGATGGCAATCAAATTATCTCAGTCAAAATTTATCTACCGAAGAAATGGAATCAAATTACCCCAGTCTTACCATAGAGACGCCGTAACTGTATGAAAAACATAAAGACATTTTTAAAAAGTTACCACAATCAAGCACGTACGCCAGTGGCGGATCCAGGGGGCGATCGGGGCGATCCCCCCAGAAGAGGAAACTTTCTTATTTTATATATATAAATAAAACCCATCCCAGAGTTTGAAGCTCTTAAAAGTAGCTTTAAGTAGCAGTATGACAACCCACCGGCCCCCCAGAAGTCGGTCCTGGATCCGCCCCTGACGTACGCAGAAATTTATTTCGGGAGGGATCCAAATTTAATGAGGATAAATTATATTAAAAATTGTAAAACACTCCTAAAGGCAGAGTAAATTTACAGAAAAGTCAGGATTTCGGAGGGGGTTCGGAACCCCAAAAGACCCACTCCCTGCGTACGTTCCTGGCTATAACTTCTGAAAAATCAACTAGCTTCACTTATCAAGTGTTTGACTTTTTTGACTCAGAAAAAAAAAGCAGGAAGTTTATGTTACAAAGTCAATCGAATCCTTAATTAATTTAGGGTTTAGTACAATTCTTGCATTAATATTTTTTAACCTAAAAAAGGTCAATCTCGAGGAGTGAATAGAAGAGTTCCATCAAACAACGTCTGACATCAATGACGTTACAAATACGCAAATGTTCTTATGTACTTTCGTGCGTACTTTCATAAATATGATCTTATTATAGGAGATCGGCTAATTAAGAATTTTCAGCGTAACTGAAAAGAAAGAAAGAAAGAAAAAAGTGCTTCGTTGATGGAAACATGCAAAGATGACGCTCTAGTATGAAATGAAGTCAATAGCGAAAGACTTTTCAACGTCAATGCACGTCATTAAACAAACATTTCAACGCATTGTCTTGATGCAAAAGTATGAACGTAATATTCCACAGTTAAGCGTAAAACAATTACGACTTTAACCACGTGATTTCTTTTGTTTTTTAGAAGAAAAGGAAAGCACTAATTACGCAAAAGGCTTTATAGGAATTTAACGTTCTGTATCCAACAAAAATAGATATTGCTAACTGTTAAAACGCATTTCTGCCTAGATTTTTAGTAATTCCCGCTTTGGCATGTATTATTTTTAGTATCAAAATCCCTCTAGTTTAAATTAGAACTAAATATTCTTTACTTTAAATTAAAATCAAGAAGTGTATTGTATAGTTGCCAGAAAGAAAGCGGTCTGACTGCATATTTCACCAATGATTGTTAATAATAATAATAATTTGCCATTAACTAGTAAGTAACGTTCTGACAGTAAAACTACTTCATTATCTTTGATCTAAACGGGACACCAAGTTTTTAATATTCATTGACTTATTAGTTAAACAATCATTAAGAATATTTAGTAAATACTGGTAAAAGCTGCTATTAGGATGTTCAAAAGTGTAGTTTAAAGGGGGCCTTATTTTTAGGATTGCTACTTCAAATCAAAATGTCGAGAAACCTTATGCTTTTTGCCACCTTTCCAAATCAAAATGTTGGGACACTTCATGCTTTTTGCCACCTTTGCAAATCAAAATGTCGGTACACTTAATGCTTTTTGCCACCTTTGCAAATCAAAACGTCGGGGTATTTCATTGCTCTTTGCCACCCTTCCAAATCAAAATGTCGAGACATTTCATGCTCTTTGCCGCCTTTCCAAATCAAAACGTCGGGGTACTTCATGCTTTTTCCTACCTGTCGAAATCAAAATCTTGGGACGTTTCATATAGCTATTCTGGGAGGGGGGGGGGAAATACACCAGCGTTTCTTTTTCTGTAATAATGTAATATGTCTTTCTATAGTGAGTAGCAAAAGTGATGAAAGGAAAGTGAGGCAATTTAATTCATACAGATGATTTAAAATATCTTATATTTGGTCTAGGAATTAATTCGTGGGGTTAGTACGCACACATTGAAGCTGTAGTACAAACACAAAATACATAAATACCTTAAGAAAAATATTGTCCATCGCTAGCCACCACTTTCGCCCATCTGTCAGGCAATGTACGGATTCCGTGGCGAAAGAAGTCCTCATCCTTGGAAGCGATCCAGTCAGAGACCCATGTTTCGATATCTTCTGAAGAAGTAAACCGCTGTCCAATCAAATCGTTGTTCATGCAATCGAACAAGTAGTAGTCCGAAGGAGCAACGTCTGGTGAATACGGCGGGTGGGGTAAAACTTCCCATCCGACATTTTCTAAATAGGTTTTGACCGGTTTTGCGACATGTGGGCGAGCGTTATCATGTTGAACAATAAGTTTATCATGTCTGTTCTCCCATTCTGGTCGTGTTCTGGCCAGAGCTTGCTTCAAACGCATTAATTGTCGTCGATAACGTTCTCCATTCATAGTTTCACCCGGTTGCAGCAGCTCATAGTACACCACACCTTTCATATCCCACCATATGCACAGCATAACCTTTGCACAGTGAATATCTCGTTTTGGTTGTGATGAACCTGGTTCACCTGGTTTCACCCAGGCCTTTTTTCGTTTAGGGTTCTCGTAATGAATCCACTTCTCATCACCCGTTATAATTCGATGCAGAAACCCCTTTCTGCTGTGTCGTTGAAGCAGCAATTCGCAAATGGTTTTTCGTCTTTCAACGTCTCTGTCTTTCAATTCATGTGGAACCCAATGTGACATCTTTTGAATCATTCCCATGGCTTTCAAGCGTTTGGAGACTGTTGTTTGATCAACGCCTAATGCTGCTGCAAGTTGTTCCTGCGTTTGACACGAATCCTGCTCGAGCAATGCTGTCAATTCTTCGTCTTGAAATTTTTTTTGGCTGTCCAGCTCGCTCTTGGCCTGCCAAGCCGAAATCACCACTTCTAAACCGTGCAAACCACTTCTGACACGTTCGCTCAGCTAGAGCATGGTCACCATACACTTCCACCAAAATACGATGACTTTCAGTCGCACTTTTCTACATGTTAAAGTAATGCAGCAGGACACCCCGCAAAAACACTTTATCAGGCACAAATTGCGCCATGTTCACTTAACTACAAACTGGTGTTGTTGACGCTTTAATCCACTGCCCTATACTACGAACGATACGCGATGACAGGGGTTTGCAACTCATGTGTGGATACACGGAACTGTGGGACGCTCCGTTCGTTGCGCCATCTCTTGTCCACCCGCACGAATTAATTCCTAGATCAAATATATAATAAAAATACAGTCAAGTTGAGTAGTATATAGCCTAGGTATAGACCTATATGTTACGTACCTAAATACAACGCAAAGTAACCAATAGAAATAGGTAACTACCCCAATACTTTAATATAAATTTTGTTGTGAATAAAATACCGTTCGTTTTTTGTATTGCTCAGCTGTTCAGCGTGCTACTTTCTCAATTAATATTGAAACTGGAAGCAGTAATTGCAGATTTCTTCCACTTCTGGTTTCAATAGAGAGAGATAGAGTAAGGATGGAGTATATTCTTGGCGCACTTAACTGATTGCAGAAAACCACATCTTTCAATCTATTACCGTTTTTTTTTCTAAGTCTGTAGTGATCAATGTTTAAACCAGAGATGGTTGATATGGAATCACTTAGACGCATACAGACAGAAAGAGTGAATATACGGATAAAGGGGATTTTAGTAAACTAAACTCTTTAATATTTACTGGGTGGGTTTAAAGTCGATTAGGATTAGAAATTAGATTTCTGTGTTTCTGGCATCTACGCCCATGTTAGTCCATTACACATATAAAGGATGACGTCTCTCGGCGATCACATTGCCCGGGGGAATTGGTGAGGAAGAAAGGAATGGGAAAATAAGGAAGCGGGGTAGAACTATTGTGTTAGGTATCATCCCGGCATTAGCCTGGTGTGAATGAGGAAAACCCAGGAAAAATCTCAATCAGAATCACTGCCCTGAAAAACTTGTTACACCTTCCCGACCGAGTGTCCCAACCTGGAATTGAAGCCTGGAATCCAACCTGGACAAGGCAAAATCGAGTCATCTTGCAGAATATACGGCCAATAAACAACATATTTATCTTAACGGATTTGAGTACCTACGCCATTTTTGTATTATGGTCCATTTATTTATATGGGAAGTTCCTTTTCTCTTCTTCTTTTTTCTTTTCTAGATGAATTGGAAAGTTAATAGGCGTGATTTCACTGATTTCTTCAAAACGAGTTCTTGTCCTAAATATAAATATTTTGAATTTAACATTGATTAAATTAAATATGACTATTAACATTATATATGCTAAGAAAATTTAATTTTCAAGAAGCAAGAAACATTTCAATAGACTTGAAGAAATTAGTAATAATACACTTAAAATTGTAATCCATTAAAAAACAAACAAAGAAACAAAAAAGAAAATAGTTTTCCACATCAATCAATGAGCTGAAGAACAAAGATGGCGCAGGTACTCAGAATCCTTAATGCAACTCCCACATGTCACAGCCAATCTCAATATACGTTTCACCATGTGTGTCTTTGAATTTTCTTTAAACATGAAACGATTTATTGCAGTAGTTGTTGTGGTTATTACCTCAGCTTCAGAATGTTATCCAGACTCTGGAGATTTTCTCATCACACACCGCAGATAATCAACATTAACAATGTGATAAAAATCCATGGGATTGAAATGAGGCCAGTGGTGGATCCAGGGGGGCGATCGGGATCAGAAGAGAAAACTTTCTTTTTTTATATATAAGTAAAACCTACCCCAGAGTTTGGAGCTCTTAAAAGTAGCTCTGAGTAGCAGTATTACAACCCACCGCGCACCCAGAAGTCCGTCCTGGATCCGCCCCTGGATGAGGCGAACGTTATGTTCATTTCATAGGCCCTCCCAGACCGGAACGTCTGTAAAACGTTATAATACGGCCTGTCATGTTAAAAGAAAACAACAATAGAATTGGTTTACTAAACATTTTATTGCTACCCTGTAGGTTTAAAACAAAAGGAAACAAACCAAACACATTTACATTGTAAGAATTCAGTGAAATTACAATGAGTTACTGGCAAAATCATATACAACCATTCTATCATTGTTAAATCATAAGATATCCACAACAAGAGGAATACAGTTAGTGTTGTCCACGAGACGAGGAAAGAGGTAAGATTTTCTCGTTTCGTTTTATTAACTTCGTAGAAGTGTCTTGTCTCAATACTCAAAGAAATCTTCTCGTCTCGTATAGCTCCTCGAAAACCTTTTTTCGTCTCGTTCAATAAAGGATTCCGCTCAGAGCTTATGGAAATTTGGTTTCCGTTAAATTGGCTAGTATTGCAGTATGTTCTACACTTTGGTCCCCTGATAAAAAGTCTCAATGGGTACGAAGCCCGAAAACCTCTTTTTTTTTTTTTTTTTTTTTTTTTTTTTTTTTTTTTTAGATATCTACTGGTTATTATCGTCACATAAAGATAGGCCTATGCGCTCACTCGTAAATTGAAAATAATAGTTAGATCGACATTGTATCTATGAAGTACGAGTGAGTCTCACTAGGGTATACTAGGGTTTTTGGGGTCGCTGATTCCAAATCCGAGGTCGGTTATCCTCCATCACGTCAGATTCAAGGTCATTTGAAGGTCAAATCGAGAGGGAACGTTGCAAAAATTTGAGCAAAACGTATGTAAATATTTTTTTGAGTCGCTGGAATCTATTATATCACTTTCTTGACCCGACAAAGTCATATCAAGGTCATTGTAGGGTCATTTCAAGGTAAAACTTGAAAAACCGTCGGAAAAATCTGAAACAAAGATAATAGATAGGTTTTTAGGGTAGCTGATTCCAAATTCGCGGTCGGTGTTAATCGAATTTACCCGTAATATTGTCCATTTAGTTTTCCAGTCAGTCATTTGCAGTGTCGTCTTCTCCAATAAAGATTTGTTCTGCATCTCACATCTCATTATTCTTGAACTTCAACTTTTTCACCCAGTATTTCACTTTCATTTTCATTATCCACATTACGATTACCAGCATCTTGTATGTACTTCAATAAAGTTCGACTATGGTATTTGATTTGTTGTTGATGTCTATCAATAGAGTTTTCAGATATACCCTGATTTCAAGGAGGGTCCAACAATGGATATCCAGCGTTTCGGAGGGAAGTCGGAAGTGTTAGAAACCGGCAACTCCATTTTATTTATTTATTTATTTATTTATTTATTTATTTATTTATTTTTGGTGCAAATATACAAAGATAAAGTGCTTTGTAAGCATGTTATCCCTTTGATTTAGGGGCAACCCAACTTACTTCACTGCATGGTTGGTTGTTCAACTTCTCTAATTGTTGCGAAATGAACCACCTGATATATATAATTTACTACGTTTGGGTTTATTCATAATCCTTTACAGAGTACATCCACCAATACTTACGTGGTGAGATTCTAAGCAACTCTACTTCCCGATTTTTTTTTCTTAATTCTCGATCAAGAAAACAACTAACAACGATTCATATGATCTCCAAAACTGTTTCCACAGACTATCTTGCCAAGTCAATAACAAAGTATGTCTAATAAGATTTAACATTCTTTGCCACCCAAGAGTATGGCTATACCGAAATTTTCTTACCTTACCCTTCCCTTTTCCTCCTTCAACTGGATAGCAAAAACAAAACAAACACATTGTTTTAGATAGAACCTGGTGATACCGCATGCTGGAATCAAACTTCATACCTCCATTTCTTTTTCAAAAAACAAACGTGTTTATTTTTTAGTGGAAGTCAACTAGGCAGCGTGCTGATTGCCTACCTTCTCACACATAACAGTTCTGCTTGTTCTGTTATTTTAAAACTAGGGTTCGATTATTTGGTGAGAGCTTATGTGGTTTTATTCCCTCGTTGCTGAAAGCGACGCTAAATTTAAAAGTCAAATCAAATCAAATTTCAATCAAAATCCGGGGTTGCAGGTGTTTTTTTTTTTTTTTTTTTTTTTAGTTAAAATGTGCTGTTGTTGCCCGAGCCACAGAGAACTCTTTAAAGTATTTGTTACCCACTTGATTTTGACTCTGAGTAGGAAAACAGATCGCTAAACTCGGTATAAACACGATGTTCTATGAAGGATTACTCGAAATTGGAGAATTGAAAAGGGAGAAATGAAATAGGAAAAGTCTGGTATAATCATACCCTTGAATGCTAACTATATTCAAAAATTCATTTCAAACTTTTCCACTGTTTCCTCACATTGAACATTTCATGCATACAAAACATCAGAAATTAAAATATTCCGGTTTCCCCTTTAAAAGCCGAATTTAATTCAGCCAATCAAATAATTTTGACGTAGTTCTTGATCAATTACAAACCAAAAAAAAAAATATCATTATTTTAGGAGATTGGAGGAATGCACATGCCACGTCTAATTAAAATCGGATAAAATTTAATTGAGTTGTTATGGAACAAACAAACAAACAAACAGACATACTAATACTGGTTGAGTCAAATGTTGGTTTATATAATTATATGGTGAAAAGAGTTGGCAGAAAACAATGCATGTCTTTGCTAATAATCTTTTCGTTTTTCAATCGATTTTTCCCTGAAAAAACAATGAAAAGGACACTACATATCGTACGATAATTTAAATAAAACTAGGAATGATGCTAGTCTTGGACCTGTTTTACAAGCTTGTGAAGCATTATGATGGGCAGATCTTCGATTCGTAAGTCATTCGTAAAGTAAACAAACAAACAAACAAAAAAAAAAAAATGAAGTATGCTTTTTTACGGCTATTGGTCTAAGTTTATTGGTCGTTTTGTTGCATGTTCAGTGAATCTACAATATTGATGTGAACTTCAGGTCAGCACCTGTAATGACAGCAACCCACCGAACGGACATGCTATGCGGGTTGCTGACCACACATTACCCTACAGAGGTAGCCACATAATAGGCTGCATATTCGGCCAGAGAACTTCGTGGACTGTAACATCATGGTCACTTATATTATTATTATTATTATTATTATTATTATTATTATTATTATTATTATTATTATTATTATTATTATTATTATTATTATTATTATCTTTGAGTTTAACGCTCCCATAATTATGCATCGGGACTAAGAGATACGGTGGTGATAAGATGGATGATAATGATGTAATGACGAAAGCTGGATGAAACGGGAGAATCCCGAGAAAGTTCACGTACATTATATTTGTCCACCATAAAACCCATTTGGTGAGAGCTGGGATCGACCCAAACATTTTACACACAAAAGGTGAGCGCTGTACCATTGAGCACCACAGCTCTATCAAGTAGTTGTTATTTAATTATTTAAGAGGAAAAACTTCTAGATAGTACAATTCAACGATAACGATGGAAAAAATGAAATGAAATGAAATCTTTCTCTCTAACGCCCCAAGCTTATGCCATTTTTGGATAAGGAAGACGATAATTAAGGAAGACGATAATTAAGGCAAGTGAATGCAGATGGAAGAATCGGTGGAATGTGAAGTTGGGAGGAAACGGGAGTACCCAAGAAAACCCACGGACACAATGTTGTCCATCACAAACTTATTTTTCCAGGGATCGAACCAAGGACATCATGCACTAGAGGTAAGCGCTCTACCATGGAGCCACCGTGCCCCCCAACGATACCAATGGAAAAGGAAATGAAAGTAAGTCATGGTCTATATTTAAAGGCACCCTTCCACTATTTACTTCGTGTATCTGAATGAAAATTATGAAAAAAATTCCCAGTCAAGACAGGCAGTTTGGACCGCGAGTTTCTCAATTGTGAAGCAAAAATGCTAACTTTGTCTGCTTGTTCATTATTATTATTATTATTATTATTATTATTATTATTATTATTATTATTATTATTATTATTATTATTATTATTATTATTATTATTATTATTATTATTATTCAGAATCCCTCCTCCTAATTATAACACCACCAAGTGCGGCTTCAAATTTCAGACCAGTGATGTATAGCTAGAGTGTACGTTCGGTCATTTTCAGAAGTATAGTGTATACCCACCCTTATATTCTCCATTACATCCCTGATTTAAAATAAACATACGTTGAATATAAAAATATTAGTTAGGATATGCTATATACGCGTATCATATACCTTTCATTACACTCTGCTTCAGAAGTATAAAAAAAGACCTGAAAACCGTTATTACTTACCTAATGTGCACTTTCTGGCGAGTTTTGATTTATATATATAGGCCTATATTCTGTATTGTCTTAAAGTTATTCACTACTTTCTTTTAACTATTGTGGATGACAAAGGTCGGGTGACCTTCAGAAGTGAGTCAGTAAAACACTCTTCATCATGTCTAGCAGATAAGATTTTTTAATATGCAGACAATCTTGCACCTAATCTTCGGAATACACTAGAGCTCTGCCATCGAATGGCTTCTTGATCCGAATCCTTGCGGTTGCGGTAGAACAGTCACAACGCTAGAGGTGGCAAAAGGGAGTGGACGACCTCCGATGGGATCGTTGCTCCCCGAGACATGCTGTATTATAAGATAATTCAAGTAATATGAAAGTACTATTTTCTGTATAGAAAAAAAAATAGGTGTCTCTCCACTTTCCCTTCTCCCAGAAATTAAAAACTGACGTTGTCACTGCGGTAGACTATGGTATGAGCTTATACTTAGGTGGTTCTTCCTTTTCCTTCCATTTTATCATTCTACCACTACTTTTTAATTCACTGTTATTGAATTTTTACCATTTCCTTGAGTACACAGCGCAAACGTGTGAGACATTAATCCAGATTTCGTTATACTAAAGAAATGGTTATAGGCTTAATAGCAAAGAACATCGTAAACTAATTTCTTAAGCTTCATTTTCAATATCCTTCGCCATTATATTAGACCATTATGATTTTTTACTTTACAAATTACATAAATACGAGTCATCCTGTGTGAGGAATGGGTATTTGAGCTAATTCTAGATATTTTGTTTAATTATATCCTTAAAGTGTTAATAAAATAGTTTATGAGAGTGTATGCGTTCTTGCTTCTCACATTTAATTAAAGGATCTTCTAGGATTGCACATTTTTTTAAATTCTTTTAAATAACCCAATAAAAACGTTTTTAAAATTTTGGAAAGTGAACCATTTTAATACATTCTACCAAGCTACTGGAGAAAAAGAAGGAAAGAAATAAAACGCAAATGAAGGATTAAAACAATCGACAAGAGGGAGTTGCGTGATCTTGGATAATAAATACATACACAACACAATCATGACAGAAACAAAATAGAAAAAAAATGACCTTGAAAATGTGGCAACAGCACATTTGCAATTTTCTTCTCACTTTTATTTCCAAGACTTCGGATATGATTGAGAGTTTCTATATTGGTATGTATTGTGTGTGTGTGTGTGTGAGCGACTGAGAGGTGTGAGAAAGACAGAGAGAGAGGGAGTGAATGTACTCTGCAGTGTGTACATGTATGTTTCTCTATGTGTGTGTGAGTTTAGTCTCCCACTGTTTCCTTGCTTTGATATTATATCATCACAATACCGCAGCGATGACGTAATAAGCTATCGAATAGCTCACAGGGACCAACCAGACCGATCCTATGGGAATATAGCATCGATTGACGTCACGGCTGGACATTGACGTCAAACTGGGCATGACATCACTTGTACCGCATAATAGTGAGAATCGATTGTGTGACGTCACTTGCAGTCTCGGATTACTCGGGAAACAGTGTGACCTTGACGGTGTGGGGACCGTCTCCATAGCGATTTTGTTCTATAAGCGAGAGGGTATTGCAATACATATAGACTAGCATACCTAGGTATGTTTGTATGGTGTGGGGTCATTGTTTTGGAGAAAGTACGGGGTCAGGGAATGAAGAATATGGATGATTGGTTGATAAATATCAATGCACATTAGAAGCAGGAGCGTCATTTCAGACTTTGCTTGAGGGGGGCAAGAGCACTGTCGACATAAGATTTTTATATATTAATGGACAATCGATTACAGTATATGTATTCCTCAAACTTTTGGGGGGGGGGGAATTGCCCCCTCCTGTCCCCCTTAAATGACGCCCCTGATTAGAAGTAATTTCTTGTTACTCGCTATAGACAAAATGTGCGCATTAAAGTACAATTAGGGATAAAAGTGAGGGAGAACACGGAGGAACGTCGTTATTCCACTTCCAAAAAATATCTATGGCGTCCCCCCACTTCCTAAAAAATACAATGGGCAAAGATAGGCACGGGGGCCTGTGTGATGTCATGTGTGCCCCTTATCTTTTCAAATCTACTTTTACCCCTGAGTGCAATAAACGTAAAAGAAGGGGAGGGTGCACAAAGGTAGTAGGTGCACAAAGGTAGTATGGATTAGGCCTAAGAGCTGGGCCATAAACACTTTTCATTTAAGGGGGCACGGTACTCAGTAGTAGAGCGCTTACCTATGGTGCTTGGAGTCCTTGGTTCGATCCCGAGCCATGTAAGTTTGTGAGTACACAACATTGTGTTCATCGAATTTCTTGGGGCACTACCATTTCCTCCCACTTTCTCATTCCACCAAATTCTTCCATCATCATTCACTTGCCTTAATCATCGTCTCCCTTAGGCTAAAAGGTATAATCGTGGGACGTTAAACTAAAATATTTCATTTTCATTTATTTTTCACTATATAGGGATTTTTTTTTAAATGTCACAATTATTCAATGTAAACAACAGTTACGTTCAAGTAGCTGTAACGATTGGAGCTCCATGGAACATATTCCGCCTTATGCAGAGTTGTTTTGATGTTTGTTTAGCGACGTACTAAAGGCCTGACTACTACAGGAAACATATGTTAGTCGAACTCCTTAGTATGGCACTAATCACACTTCAGAACGACTCTGCATAAGGCCCATTAACGGCCGTGTGCACCAACGAAGTTCAACTGTTGAACGAGGATCATAGCCAAGTTCAGTCAAAATGTCTGTTGCACCAAGAACGTTCAAGGTTATGTCTCGGTCAAATGGTGGATGAACTTGGTTTTAGCTTGAACGGCCGAATTTGGGGGTTTAAACTTCGTTGATCCAAGTCAGTCTGTTTACATTCAATAATGTCTTTGTATTTTCCACTAATGAAATTACAATTCTCGTAATCGAAGAAATTTTCTGCTCGTGGTTTCGTGATCTTTTCCTTGATATAATGTATATCAATAAAATGAAATAAATGTTCTGAAGTTTTAGGAATACAGTTCTTTTTAATTTTCAGGTAAAGTCTGTTAACTAGCAAAAAGAAATAAGGAGGATACGTAGCTAGAAAACCTGCGAGGCTGTAGCTTTACAATAGAGAACCCACTAGAAATAAACTGCTATGCGCTTTTTTTTTTTTTTTTTTTTTGACAAAGCATTTTAGACAATGTATTTTCTAAACAATTTTCCAGTAAAGATTAACGTTAGGAGGGCATACAAGTTATGTCTATAAATACAGTATTTTCTCGTCAAAATTCCATGCAAACAGCGTAAAACTTATCCAGTTATTCCTCGTAAAACTCATTACCCAGTTATTCCTAGAGTGCTATCAACCAATTGCGTACAATTGTATAAGACACATAGAAACTTAGTGAAAACCACACGTCTCAAAACCACGTACCAAACTTCGCAAGCTACTCATTACAAGCTATTTTGGTCCATGTTCCGTTCAGGGGGTCCAAAACTACACTGGACCTCCTTAAGCTAACCTATCCTAACCAGGCCTAAGCTAAGCTAACCTAACCTAATATAACGTTATATTATGTAATCAAACGAAAATCAATAGAAAGAATTGGTCAAAGACATTGGACCCCCTTAATGGAACATTGACCGCTATTTTTGAACATATTACGGTTTACGCCAAGGTGAAGCTGCTGGGCTATATTCGAGGTGCGTCCGTAGTGAACAGGCAAATTTGCGATGGTAGGTATACGAGTAAGCGAATTAATGGTTCACTTCAGCGGGCAGTTTTACCAAATAGAAATTTATAGGTAAAAAACGACGTGAAAATTTTTCATGAAGGAATGAAAGTGTGAATATAAGTAATAACCATCTATCACAGCATATTGAAGATAATTATTAGTGATAAAGAAATTATAGTATGTGTAAGTGTGCTCTTCCACTGTCCTCGTTTATGTGTATACCCCCTCACTGACGCGCCTGCTCCCTATGGACGCAAACGCTCGGGCTTCCCTACTGCGCTCCTACTTTAACTAGGTTAGATAGCATTCGTGCTTTTTAGTGGCCACCTAGCATAACTTGGTTTGTGTTTTATACACAGTAGTTTTTATGCTATACGCCCACACTTTATTTATACGTTACTGAGCCATCCTAAAGTAATGGAGCTCTTCATTTAGTGCATGCTCTGGTAAAAGAAAGCTCTAATCTAACCTGAAAATGTATACAAAAAACGACAAAATTCGGTAGAACCATCTGCTGGAATGATGAGCAAATTAGTACAAAAAATACGTACCAATCTGTAGTAGGTGATCACTACAAGCTAGTTTTGCATTATAATTGCATAATTATGAACAATACATTTTAACGCTGTTTCTATAATCACAGATTACTTACATGTGTAACGAATGTATTTTGAGAAATTACACCGCAAAACAGGAGGGTGATATTTTAAACAGTGGTCTTTTCTTATGCACACACCACCATCGCTAATGTGCCTGCTTTCGCGGACAAAATCACGAGCGATCCCTCAAATTGTGCCCTGCTTCGAATCGGAATACATACAAATTTCAGTTCTTTTGGCCATTTAGCACAGATTCGTGCGTGGGTTTTGCACTTATTGTATTTATAACATATAAGTTTGCAAACATATTATAAATGTGTGCGTAGCTGGTGACAGGTGAGAAACTAAAAATGCAGGAGTCGTTAGATCATAAATAGAAGGAATGAATGGTAGCGCTCCTCAACTTTACCTATACTAACTAGAAATTGTAGGCAAACACCAACAGGGAAAATGATGTAAAAGGCATTAGAATTACATTTTCACGATGAAATATGAATAACTGTTTAATCAATTTTTCCCATCAGTGAATTCCAGGAGTTTTTTCTTTTATTATTTTTTTTATTTTCTAGTGATGGCGAATTTTAATATACTCGGGATGGAATGTATTAGTAACGAAAATACTAGGAATCCACATTGAGGATGATAGGATATATGGTCGATATCGAGAACATCGTGCAGTTTTACTCTACGTATCCATAGTGTAAGTAGTAGTAATAGTAGGAACGGGTTAGAAGCCCCGCAGGGGTTAGTTAGGTCTGTTCTAGGCATAAAATGAGCAAATTAAAGACTTGCCCATATTTTTCTATACATTTTACAATCTGTGTATACGTATAGTAAAACTGCACCGAGAACAAAACCTAAGAAACCCGTGCGGAACTTCTAACCCTTTCCTACTACTACTAGTACTACTACTTATATTATGGATCCGTATAGTGAAACTACACGCTACAATCTAATCTAAAATCTACTACCAATATTGCAACACCAAGTATCACTCGTTTATTTCATTACAGTATAATTTATTAGTTCATTGTTTGATGTTGTGTTCACTCGAGATGCACAGAATCTCGAAAGTCGAAAACCCGGCACGCGGTATGCTTTCTTCATTTGTCACTTTGTTAAACGAAGGTTAGAAACAAAAGACGACAACCAATCAAAGTCGATTTTACAAATTGACCGAAGTTTACTTAAACGAGATTTACTGAACTTCGATTTTCAATGGTGCAACAAAAGTCCGGGAACCACGTTTAAACTTGAAAGTTTAATTTTGAACGCGTTTAAGTGAACGCTCGTTTAAACTTCGTTGGTGCACACGGCTATAAGTTTTGCAATTTATTATCAGTTAAACATTATTAAAACCCAATAATAAAATCAATTACGCAGCCACACACAAAAAAATAAATGTCCTGTGCAGTGGACCCAGCTTATGGATTAGATGTATTTTGTTACACAGAATTCAAATTTCGAAATTCCAGACGATTATCCGTGTCAATTGTTTGCTATGGGCGAATAACGTGTGTCCCCCTTATCCAAAGTCGCTCAAGTTTTTCCTCGCGTAACAAAAAATTGACACGGCCAATCGCCCTGGAATTTCGAAATTTGAATTCTGTGTAACAAATACATCTAATTCATACCCTGGGGTCCACTGAACAAAACTTTAACTTTAATTTATATATATATATATATATATATATATATATATATATATATATATATATATATATATATAATATATATATATATATATTTATATATATATATATATATATATATATATATATATATATATATATATATATATATATATATATATATATAATTGTTAAATCTTAATGTAAATAATTAGGCAAAATTGCTTTGTTGTTACAATACATATATATAATTTGATAGTGTTGATTAAGATAATATATATAGCTGTGTTACGTGTATCCCCCTTCGAAAATCGGACAAGTTTTTCGCCCATAACAAAATATTGACATCGGTGTTGAATACAGACAATTGTACAAGGAGGGGGGGAGGGCTGTTCTACATTGCAATAGAGCCGCAGGAATATGTCGCAACAAAACTCGCGGCTTGTTATTGTCTTGTAGGTTGCAATAACCAACATATAGTCTATTGAAATTTTCCCTAATTAACGTTGTAAAGCGCTTGTGTGTGTTTGTATCTAATTGCCAAGTTTTTATTTAACTTTGACATTATACGAGAACGCGTTTGTTTTAAATTAGAACTATTAGGTTGGGCAAAAGAAGAAATTGCTTTTCACACTTTTATCCCCCCCCCCAAAAAAAATTAAACAGAAGAAAGCAAATATTTTAATGCATCCGTAATTATTGATATTCTAGGGGGCGCATATATATTCAAGGGGACTCAGCACCCCCTTGAACATGCCTGAATTCAACACTGATTGACATGGTCGATCGTCCTGGGGTTTCGAAATTTGGATTCTGTGTAACAAAATACATCGAATCCATAACCTGAGGTCCGCTGAACAGAACGTTTATTTGTGTGTGTGTGTGTGGCTGTGTTATTGACACCATAAATTACAACCTTAATATGCCGCATAGAACTCCCATACAACTGCATTAACGAATATTGAACTATTGTCCCATTTTTGTCCACCGAAAATAATAATAATAATAATAATAATAATAATAATAATAATAATAATAATAATAATAATAATAATAAAATGAAGAAATAAAAGAAAAAAAACTTTCTAAATCCGAGATATACAGGGTGTATCAAAAGCCCGGGGCAATAGAACAACTCTGTTATGAGTAAAAGTACGAAAGAGTTGAAAGAGGGGGAACTTATTAGAAACTTTTGATTTTTCAATCTAAAATGGTAAAAATCTTCCAATCGCACTCAGGCCCGTATCCAGGAGTTCTAGGGGGCGCCCTCCCTAATTTTTTCTGACCCCCTAAAATTTTCACGGTAAGCTTGCAAATGAACTATAATATGGTGATGAACTATCATGTGGTTGGATCGGCCCCCGTACATTTTTGGGCTGGGTACGGGCCTGATCGCACTCCACTACATCAGCTCTGAGGTCTCATTATTTTTGACTGTCTGGATTTGCATTCGTTATTTCTTAATTCGCATAGTTCTCCAATTGCCTCATGATATAGAAAAAAAATTTCTAGTTTCAGGACTTGCAATTATGCATTGAAGGCTGTAAGCGATTATGATCATGAACGAAATGGAGAATGAAAAAAATGGAAGGAAAGAGAGACCGAAAGAAATCTCACGCAATTGTTATTGTCTGTCCACCAGTAAGCCCTTTTGGTGTGAGGTAGGATCAAACCAGGGATTCCACGCGCTTGAGGGGTGCTCTCTACCACTAAGCCACCACCGTGGAACTTTCATAATGATCGGTCAACACCGGAAAATGTTAGTGGTGAAATTGAGAATAGAACCAGGGACTAAGCACTATGAAGTCGGGTGCATCGCAATTCGCCTAAGCAGGTTAATATTAACCCTGTTATTATTTCCACTTTTTGAGGTAAATTTTAGACTTTCACTCAAACAGCTACTGCTTCCTTACTATTTATCATAGCGTCATGAGTCATACCTCGTTGTTTTCAGGATAGAGCATACTTTCCAACGATACCACTCGCTTGTGCGTATTATACACCAGAATTGAAAAAAAAACGAGAAAAACCAGTAGATTTTTCGGGAAAAAATCGAAATTTTTGCTCCTGTCTAGCGCGGGTTCACGTACGGATTTGAATTTAAAAAAGAAAAATGTTATGTTCGTAATACATGTGTAAAATTTCAATCTTGTATCTTGAAAAATGCGGTCGGGAGAAATTTTAAAAGTCTGAGGGTGATCCATTTTTTGTATTTGTATATATATATATATATATATATATATAGCGTTTTATTTCTAAAAAAAATAAAGATACAGGTACGCTGTACCACAGGTTCATAATGGTTAAAAGGTTGCATAACTTTCAGGGTATTATTATTATTATTATTATTATTATTATTATTATTATTATTATTATTATTATTATTATTATTATTATTATTATTATTATTAATGTCCAGTAGCGTATCACTGCAGCCTTGTTACGTACATATATATATATATATATAAAGATGTCTTTAAAATGTTTGATTAGTGATAATCTATATTTCTTAGTGATTTGTTTCTTGCTTTTTTCTCTTTCTATAATTGGGCGAAAGTATGCAGCTATTGTTTGTTTTCAAAAGGCATCAAGAATTCCAGAAATACTGAATTTCAATAACAACACACATGTAGTACATTGTTCACATAATGTTCTTCAGAATACTAATCATGCTACCAAAATGTTCTCCTCCTCCTAATAATGAATAAATACAATATTAATTGTATACATTAAAATAGTAGCTGAGCAAAGACTCCGCTGCGGAGAAAGTACAAAAGTGGAGCCCCAACAGAATGTTTGCACTGGCTTTCAGGTTAGTCGAACTTCAGTAACAGACATTTGTTGGGATTATTTCGTTGTAGAAGGCCAGTTTTTTTTTTTCAGAAACAAATCTAATAGGTTCAGAGTCTTTATGGTTTATATTACAGAGTACTCTCGAGCGAGAGATAGAAAGGCTCAAATATTTCTAGTCCCTGAATACAATTAACTGACTTCAAGAAGGAACAAAGATTCGCAACTCTTTCTCTAAAAAGGAAGAAGCAAACAATAAAAATTGATTTTCAATAAAGCTATATATTTACTATTTGGTATTTTCGAAGTTTCTCGTCAACCTCTTCGTAAGACAGAAGATTAAATATTCGAAGATTAAATATATATATATAACGAAAAAATGTACTGCGTCATTACTATTTGACCTAGAGTTATGATTCAAACGCCATTTTCTTCAGTATAACTAGCCCTTTCCAACAATACCACTCATATATCCGTATCATAAACCTGAACTAGAAAAATCGAAAACAAAAACCGGAAATTCTTCTGAAAAAATCACCCCTCGGAACACTTGCGCCCCTCGGGCCCGGTAGAAATCTCAAAAAAAAAAAAAAAAAAAAGTTGAGAAATACCCAAAAGTACAAACAATCCGTGTGCAAAGTTTTATTCTGATATCTTAAAAACTAAAGGCGTGAAAAATTTTTGAAATTTGCCTTATGAAAAGAGAAAAAAAGTCACCCCTTCGCCTCCACTTGGCGTGGCCAAGTTGACCATCCAGTTCCAAAACGCATCTGGGGTGTTCTTTAGTCCATCCTTGAATTTACCAATAAAAAACCCGGCTTAAATACCTGTTATAGAACTGGCTTAAATACCTGTTATATTTAAATACCGGTACCTGTTATAGAGTCCATGCGGTCAAAGGCGATACTACGACTTGGCAACAAAAGTTACCAAAAATCCTAAAAAGAGTTGACCGGAAAGAACTCTCAAGAACTACTTAAAATGGCTCAATCTCAATTTTGGCGAGGACGTAAAGGTCCAAATGGTAGGAGTCGAGCTCGTTGATGGAAATGACATTCAAACCGGAAGTACTAGAATTCAATTATTTCCGATTTTAACGTTGATTACTATAGAGCAAAATTGGTAACAGATAGCGAGAATTAATTTCCTGCAATCAATTAAGCGTCCCAAGAGCACATTTTATAATCATATTTAACCCTATACTAAACTGGAAGGATAAAAATAATCACACCTTCCAGTTTCAGTATTAATCTAGTAGAGCAAAAAGGGTAAGAGACAGCGATTTTTTGGAATCTATGTAGCGTTCTACGAATACCTATCATCTTCTCTCTCAGTGTTTCTTCCAGACCTGTTTTTTGATGAGGCACTGCTCCCCCGGAGCTCTGAGAGGGTCCCCCGGGAATACTATTTCTGAAAGGACCACTGTTCCCTCTGAACACACTATTCAAACAGAAGTTACTTTTATCTTTGGTGCGAGTGGTCCCGGATTCGATTCCCGGTGAGGACGATCGAAAAAGTGTAAAAGATTTTCAGACCAGGCATCCTGAGTGAAGTTTTCCTGTGTTTTCCTAACATATAGATCCCAGAAAGCTTCCTTCCTTCCCCTATCATGTCTTTCTTCCCTTTCCTCGGATAGTGTGATCGCCGAGGGATGTTATTCCTCATACGTGTTGGACTAGATGCCGAAAGGCCAGAAAACTAATTCCTAATCCTAAATCAAACAGAAATGGAAGAAGTGCAACACTTCCGATTTTAACGTTGATCGTTAGCCTATGGAGAAAAAAAAGTATAACAAGCGAGAAGCGGTATTCTACAGTCAGCTGAGCATTTCAAGAATATGTTCCATCACCACTCTAATCTATCCACTAAAATAGGAAATGGTAGAAACTTCGGTTTCGATATTAATTGTTAAAATAGTACACCACAAGAAAGAACTCCATAATTTGCAAGTGACACTGGTATTTGGTTTTTGCTTCTATAACATTTTCTACCTGCCAAACACTACAAGGTGAGCCATATTGATGGGACATATCAACGGTATTTTGCAGCCACCTCGTATCTCAAAAATACACTTGACTAAAGAACTAAAACGTTTGATAAATTTGGAGATTAGTTAATTTTTTTTTAATGGAAAGGTCGGTTTGTTATCGTAATAGGTTTCTCCATCAGAAAAGTCGCTGACTCAACTAACCTCCAACTTTTTCGAACTTTTCTTTCTTCTGTAAAGTAGTGTTTTGTTTTTGAGATTTACATTTTAATTACTGCGAGCAATAACAGTTATGCATGTTTTCCATGTAGCTTAACTGGAAGTATAAGGATGGGAATTATTGATACACGTTTCTTTCATTGTTGCATCGTGATGTGGAATGTCGTTGACATTTCGTACATCGTGGAGGCGTTCTTCAGTAGTGGAAGCTCGATCATCAACGCACAACGGCGTTTCAAAAAAACATTTTATGAAACGGGTACCACCATCCAACGGCGCCGATTTCTCTGTAACTTTGTGGTGGGACATTCATAAAAATACATACAACAATACATATAACAATAAAAATACATATTCATAAAAATACTTGGGGACCCACATGAAATTTGGGGGGCCCGGGCCCTCGGCCCCCCCAGGTCGGCGCTTTTGCCACCATCCCGAAAGATCATACTGCATGCTGTTCACAAGTTTCATTAGACCGCAAACGCGAACAAAAAACGTTCCGCTGGGAGACCTCGAGTGTCACGTAGTGCAATAAACATTCAATGTTTGTCTAATGACATGGATCCGAGTCCAAAGAAGTTAACTCGGCAATTGTGTTGTCAAGTTCATACTCCACGTACCAGTGTGCGGCGAATCCTTGGAAAGGATTTATAAAAGCGACAGGTGATGCATAAATTGTTCGACCAAGATAAGGTTTAACGAACTATATTCTGTGATTGGCTAATCAACAAAGGTGACTTTAACCCTTTTAGGATTTCCACTTTTTAAGGTAAATTTTAGACTTTTATTCAAACAGCTACACCTTCCTCACTATTTATCGTAGGATCATGGTTCATACCTCTTTTTTTTAATTCTTTTTTTTTTTTTTTTTTAAAAGGATAGAGCATAATTTCCACGGATAGGTGCTGACTGCCACGGGTGCTGACTGCCACAGCCAATTATTGGTGCTGACTGCCACGACTGTCGCTGATTGCAGATATGAAGGTGCTGACTGCCACGAGCCTGGGAGATACTGTATTTGGAAAGAGAGGAATTAATCCCTCATACTAAATTTATGATTATTAATTAATTTAGTAATCATCACAGCAAATCTATGTGGCATCCTATAAGTTACAAAGTTGCTCACTAAGTGGTACGACATACACTTGGATGTTTATAAAGGGATTGTCTTTTCTGTTATACTTACAATTTGCACATTTCATTGTTTATATTAATTGTTTTATTGTATTATTTAATGGATATGATGGTCTGAAGCCAGCTGACAAGGGAAGTTTGGGAGAAGCACTCGCCTGCAGAGAAATAGGCATGTCATTTGAAGGACCAATTCATGCTGATTACAACAGGTAATAAAACTCCTGTACGTTGAGAACTGTTCGAGATATTCAGCTTGGAAATTTATGAGAAAATGAGTGGATGCACGTTTCAATGCGTTAAGTATTCTCACCCATGGCGAAGCCTGATGGTTTGAAATTGCTATTGCTTGATCATTGGGGTCCATTCACAGACAAATTGTCCATTACAAGTTGCATGACGGATGGCAAAGACCTAATGGTTGAGAAGATACCAAAGAATTGCACACGATTTGTGCAACCATTTGATGTGTTTTGATTCCGATCAATCAAAGATCATAGCAGGAGATTTGTACATAGTATGAATCTTCTTCATCTGGACGTTATAATGTACCAACGAAACAATCAAATAAAGTTCGTGTCCATACGAATCACTTCCGATCACCGCGATACATAGAATTGTTTCAGTTTGCGTTCTGCAAGGCAGGTTACGAATAAATTATAGGCCTATAACTTTTGAATCACTTGTCGAATTTGCTTTTTGCTTTGGTTCTGCGAACTGTTCTCTTGACGGATGCAACACAATTGCACATATAAAATGTTCATGGTGCAAGGGAGTATTTTGCCTGCGTCATTTCTTCATAAAACAGAAGAACAACAGTGATCAATTTTCATCTCTAACCTATGATTATTGTGAACAATGTAATGACTAATTATATCTAACAAACCCGCAAAACACTTTGTTTCTTTGTTTCTTTGTTCTGTTATTTCAATTCGTATGTCAATATTCGTTACTAATTATGTTGTACTTAACGCGTATAAATACGTATATCCTCATTTTCTCATATAAACTTCCATGTTGAATATCTCGAACCGCTCTCAACCGTACAGGAATTTTATTAGCTTGTTATAATCAGCATAAATTGGGACTTCAAATGGCATGCTTGGTTTCTCTGCAGGCGAGTGCTTTCTCCTGAACTTCCCTTGTGAGGTACAGCCAGCAGTGCTTTTTTGATGGAACTTTCAAGAGCTGTTCGAAACAATTTGCACAGCTATACACAGTTCATGCTGACATAGGGAGTTCAAGTGAGAATACATAAATCATACCAATTTTGTACGCACCGCTCCCTGACAAAACTGAAAGTACACTCATGTCCAAAATTATTGGCATATCTATAACTGTCTTCTTGTAAGAATATAATTTGATAATTTTGCAGAGTACTTTTAATACTTATATTATGTGTATAATCAGGAAATTTATATTTGTGATAAATTTCATAGGAAAAGAATTATAAATACGAAAATCATAATGAGTAAAATAAAATGTAACTAAATGGACAAGAAAATTTTATTTTCGTTTTATTGTTCTTATTTACTGCTCTTTTGACATGAAATTTACCACATACTTGTCTTTGCCGATTATACACATACTAACATTATAAGAAATACCGGGCGAATTCGTTATCAAATTATATTACTAGAACAACATATTTATAATCATGTGACAATAATTTTGGACATGAGTTTACATACAGAGAACTGTTTATCTTTGTTAGGTGTTGGTCTGAACAACACGATCCTAAGGATCATCTGGTTTCTTTCATGCTTCTTGGCGTCCGGTAATGTTACGTCTAGCAACTTTCTCTCAGGCTCGTGGCAGTCAGCACGCCATCGTGGCAGTAAGCACCTTGATATTGGCAATTAGCGCCAGTCGTGGCAATCAGGACCAATAATTGGCTGTGGCAGTCAGCACCCGTGGCAGTCAGCACCCCACCATTTCCACCAGTACCACTCGCTTGTCTGTATTATACACCAGAAACGAGGAAATAGGAAAAGACCGGAGATTTTTCGAAAAGAGAAGTTCTAGAAAATTTGCGCCCCTCTGGCCTAGGCCTAGGTTCACGAATGAATCTGAATTTCTTTTAGAAAAATACGCTATCATGTACACAATACGTATGAAAAATTTCCATCTTTATCTTGAAAACTGAGGTCGGGTGAAATTTTTGAAAGTCTGAAGGTTACCCATGTATATACAGGTATATAAAAGTACTTCAAAAATGTACTGCGTCATTACTATTTGACCTAGAGTCATGGTTCAAACACGCCAATTTCTTCAGTATAACGAACCCTTTCCAACGGTGTTACTCGCACGTCCGTATCGTACACCTGAACCGGAAGATTCGGAAAACAAGCGATTTTTTCTGGAAATCCCGCCAAAACACTTTGCCCCTCTGGCCTGGGCCTGAGTTGACATAGGGATCTGATTATTATTATATATATACAGTGGCGGATCTAAGGGGAGGGCTATAGGGGCTATAGCCCCCCCCCTTGACGATGAAGTTTACACTGGATAAAATGGGCTTCAACCCTGCTTTACACTGGATAGAACGGCAAACTATGGTTTAGCCCCTCCCTTGATCATATTCTGGATCCGCCACTGTATATATATATATATATATATATATATATATATATATATATATATATATAAAGAATACGCTGTTATGTATTTAATACGTGTGCAAAATTTCAATCTAGTATCTTGAAAACAAAGGGCAGAAAAGATTGTTGAAAGTCTAAATTTAGAGCCTATAGTATATATACACACACAGTATATACATATTATAAAAATTTACTGCGTCATTACTATTTGGTATAGAGTCATGGCTGAAACGTCATTTTCTTCAGTATAACAAGCCCTTTCCAACGGCACCACTCACATGTCCGTATCATACACCTGAACTAGAAAAATCGATAAAGACCAGAAATTTTTCTGAAAATTCACCCCCTCGGAATACTTCCGCCCCTCGGGCCCGGCCCCTATATCACGAAGGGATCTCAAAAAATTTTGAGACATACCGAAAGGTACACACAATCTGTATGCAAAGGTTCAATCTGATATCTTGAAAACTAAAAGCGTGAAAAAGTTTTGAAATTTGTCTTTATAAAAATAAAAAAGTCACGCCTCTCCACCTCCACTTGACACCGCCAAGTTGACCATCCGGTTCCAAAACGCATCTGGAGTGTTCTTTGGTTCATCCTTGACTTGACCAATAAAAAACCGGCTTAAATATCTGTTATAGAAGTTAAATAAGCGGTCAAAGTCGATAATACGCCATGGTATAAGAATATACCAAAAATTCTAAAAGACATTGAAACTTGTCCGTTAAGCAACATCTTATCACGTCCTATGAAGCTCATTTCCACCTCAGTGGTTATACAAAACTCGATTCAGAGCTAGACAAAATCGGCAACTATTGCATGAAACGCCATTGCACAGTGCCAAGGTTTTTGTATGTTGTGTAATAAGACATACCTGTGTGTTTATTTTATTTTACTTTATTTATTTATTTATGTATTTATTTGACAACGAAGATAATAACCGTCATAATGACGGCTGAGTGGCAAAACACAATGTTACGAACACTTTTCATTCCCAAAATGAAACGGCTTGGTCTAAGGGACATGTGGATGCAGCTGGATGGTAATACCAGTCATACTGCCCGGGACGACTCAGATTCGGTAATATTCATTGGCCATACAGATCTCCCGATCTAACTCCACCGGACTATTTCCTGTAAGTTATATAAAGGAGAAGATGTACACTGTACAAACCCCATTACCGTCAATGAACTGAAGGACAGCATCAAAGGGGGGATAGCAACTATACCTGCTGAAATCCTGCACTAAACTGTACTGAACATGATTGTAATGGCCAAAGAATGTTCTCATTAAGAGAAGGTATGTGATCTTCAAGCGCTGAATACAGTGCAAAACTCCCGTTCTTTGGCAATGTGTTCCACATAGTTCGTAATAAATATTCTGTTCAATATGCTCCACAAATGCATTTACAAGCTTCTAGTCATTGAACTGATAACTACTTACAAGTTTTTTCTTATAGGCTAGAAATTTGGGACTGAAATTTGAGTCATATTTGTGGGACGCTATAATTCCTACTTTCCATACGAAAGATCTTGAAAGCGAATATTAGTTCATTTAATAACACGTGTTAAATGGACAAGTTTCAAATATTAGTTGATTATTTATTGTTATTAAATTGTGTTTTTTAGTAATAACAAAAAAAAGGGACAGTATTGGTTAGTGTTGCAAACGAGACGAGAAATATCTCCATTCTCGTGTCGAAAATGAGATGAGAATCAAGACGAGAAGTACATTTTTAAATTTGAGACGAGACAAAGAATTTTACAAGTCTCATCGGCAACACAAATCCGCACATGTCCTAGTTCTCAAACACTGTTTTAGTGTTACATAATCCTTGGTATAAATCATAAATTAATAAATCAATTGTACAAAAATAATGAAGACAATTTACCAATGATTTCAATTCAAAATAATTGATCTTGTAAGAAAGAAAACACCAAATATTTAATAAAAGTAGAGTAATTCTTAAGAAAGTTACCGTTAAACACATTTTCTTCTTTAATGGATGGAATGTATCCGCTTCATTTGCCTTCTGACTGACTTCAACCCATAGCAAAGCGATTAAATTTCAAGAAAACATGGACCACACATAGAGTCTAGTGAAAATAAAAGAGATTCTTTTAATGAACTTTATGTGGAAAAATATTTTAATGGGATAAAATCATACCTTTGTTCTCGACCACTTTCAAGATCAATTAATGTGGATGAACGAAGAATCTCAAAATTTTCACGCCAAACTTTCCAAAATCGAATACTTTGCATCGAACTTATGGTGTTTTGTATATAGAAAAAACTGCTAAGTTAGGATTGAATGTGACTCTTTTCCCTTTATATTTATTCTCCACCGATTTCAGCCTCAGGAATAGGATTATCAAGAAGAAAGGGTTCGCCAAGTTTGATAGAGATGGGATAAATCTTATGAATGTTATCACAGAACAGATAAATAGACAACACAAATGTATTTTGCGATGAATATTAGAATTAGAGATATTAGAGATTATGTTTCTGGACTTTCGGCATCTACGGCCGTTTAAATCCGACCATCGGTGATCACACTATCCGGAGAAGCGGGGAAGGAAGCGGTCTTGGACCTTTACGTTATGTATCATTCCGGCATTTGCCTGATCTGAATGAGGAAAATCCCGGAAAACCTCACTCAGGATGCCTGGCTGAAAAAGGCTTTAGACTTTTTCAACTGAGTGCCCCCACCGGGAATCGAACCTGGAACCGCTGGCACGGAAGGCGGTAGCGTTAGCGATTACGGTACGCGAGATCACCGGCGAATAGTAGAAGCTCACCTGCGCTCGTTTCAATGAACTTTTATTTCTGCTTACTATATCACAAATGTTTATTATATCACAAATGTTTATTATATCACAAAAGTTCATATACATGTATGATAGTATGGAAATTAAAACCAAGAATTTTGTGATTAATTGTACAAAGTCAACTTTGAAACGGTTCGGTGCAAAACTTTATAGTTGCTTAAATACAATGAGCTGTTTTAAATATAACTTCCGGCAAGTTAAAAATAAATAAATCAAAATAAGTTGAAAAATAAAATTATAATAATGAGTTCATTTTATAGATCTATAAACAAATAATGGAAGTGAATAAATGCTTCTGATAAGTGGACAATTGATATATTAATATTTTTATATAATTATATTGTTCTTTATCCTGATATAAGTTTTATTTTAAGTAATTCTTACTAGTTGTGGAACTTGAGGGAAATTATATCTGTTAAAATTACAATTTTACCGCTAAAAGGTAAGGAAAGGAAACTTATTTAATGTCCTAATTCTTGTATAAGAGTATTAGGCAGGCCCGTAGCCAGATCGAAAATGTAGGGGGGCCCGGTAGAAGTTAGGGTGGCCGATCCCACCATATTATAGTTCATTTGCAAGCCTATAAGGGGGAGTAAAAATTTAGGTGGGCTCTGTCCACCTTAGCCCCCCGGGATACGGACCTGGTATTAGGACGTTAGGTAAGTTTTCTTCCCTTAATTTGTAGCGATAAGATTGTAATTGTTATTGATGTGAGTTACTTTAAGAGCCACCACTGATCCTTACATTTTCATTATATACTTTCCTCTGCTGCTTGATCCTTTTGCCGAGTCCTTTCAAATGCTTTCCTATTTCGTCAAGAGATGGCGGTAAAATCGGTTACGTAAACGTTGTTTCACAAGATACTAAACATTCTCCCAAAAGATGTCTCTGTAGGTGCTAGTTAGCGATCGCAGTGTTCATTTTTCTTTCCAAGTAGTTGCTATGATCAATCAAAATCTAGGAAAGTGAAGTGCTCGAAGCGACCGTAAGCAAGCTCTTAACCATTCTACTGAAGAAGCTTTAGTGGGTTAGTCTGTCTGTTCCATGATAACCATAACAAAATTTCATCGATTATGCATACAAAATGAATTTCTGTTATTTATGTCCTTATCCAATGAAGAACATGACTTACTATTAACATACTGTAAGCTCTAACCACCACCATGCCTTGAATCCAGCGTAGTTGGTGGATGCACATGTACAGTCTATCACAAAATATCTTCTCTGACGGTATAGTAGTTCTCTTTCAAACTTAAGAATCGGCCCTGTTACTTAGCTTAAAACTAATAGGAGTCAAGGAGTGAGCTAAGCCTATTTTAAATATATTTTAAATATGTTTAATTACGAGTAGTACCTGACGTGTTGTCTACATTCGTATATCTTTCTAATGGTATTTGTACGACATCACTTATATCGCTATTATATACTTCAGTTCTTTCAAACGGGAAATTCTAGTGGTCGATATGTCGATCATCAGGCCCTCAGGAGGATCTCTCTCCTGAAACTTGGCCTGAATCGAGACGACAAATTGAAATCGAGACTTGAGCTGCAGAAAAAAAGAGTGAACATAGAAAGCTTCTTACCTTGGATCATTCAAAATACAACCCTCCTGCATCTATACATATTTGAGGCCTGATCGTCAGTGCATAGAAGGATTGGTGTTTTGTGCAATACTGTTCAAAACCCTTATCGTAGCCCTCTTGATGGCCGTTACATCATCGAAGAACGAACTGTTTGAGTTAAGGAAATTGAAAATAATAGCACGGGGTCAGGTCTGATGTATAGAGAGAATGCGACAACACATAGAATCCCTTTTGAGACAAAAAGTCTCGCACAATTAGTGCCTTGTGACTTGTACCATTGTTATGTAGCAGTACCACTGAACATCGCCCTGATACTTAGACCTCATACGTGTGTAGTTTGCAGTATCCGCTTCAATACCTCAAGATAAAATGATACATTAACTGTCTGTCCTGTGGGCACAAATTCCTTATGCACAATGCCGTTACTATCATATAAAACTATGACCAAAAGTTTGATTTTGAATTTTGACCGACACGTTTTTTTTTTTTTTTTTTTTTTCTTGTGAAGAGTTAGGATGCTTCCACTCTGAACTCTGGCGTTTTTTCAACGGGTCATATTGAAAAATCCATGCATCATCTCCAGGACTTTAAGGGCCCCTATTGGCAGTAGCAATCAGTTCTTTCCAGTGATCAATCCTGTCCCTTTGTTTTTTATTTGTTAAAGAATGAGACACGAAACGGGCACAATCCTTCCTCTTGTTGAGATCCTCTTGTGGAAATCCTCATCAAGGATTCGCAGTGTCGAATTTCGGTCTTCCGTGATCAGTGTCCTCACTTTCTTCATCAATCCCTGTGTTCTCACTGTCCTTACTGTACCTGAATGTTCGTCACCTTCAATCGACTCCCGTCCGCTCCTGAAAGCTCTGTGCCATGCGAATACACGCGCACGGGATGAACAAGTGGCTCCATATACTTGTTGCAACATTTGATATGTTTCTGTAGCAGTCTTACCCACACGCGCATAAAACTTGATGTTCGCTCTTTGTTCCATGCTTGAACTTACGATACAGCTCAATATTTTAAGAAAAGTACGCATAAGAGTTGGGTACATACATTGCCCACAGAAGTAAATATGAATGTTTCGCGAACAAACTCTCGTCACGTGCACGCATTGTATGAGTAGCTAAGTACAGCAGATGTAGAGGTTTTGCAAGTGAATCAGGCGTGTAGCCGGGGGGCAGCTACAATGTACAAAGCCAAAAAGAATGTGTTACAGCTAGTGATTTTGAGGCCTGAAAAAAATGGAAAATTTTGGTTTCCGGCCGGAAAACTAAAACACTTTTTTTAAAGCTTTTTTTTCCTCTTTCTCCATAATTATTATGCACCAGGTAGTTTTTATTATGCTTAACCAAGAACTACTGCCCCGGACGAAACGTTATACCTTTGTGCATAACTATTTCAATTTAAGCCACTGTACACAGAACCTATCTACACAAGACTGATTTTCACTTAATTTCTTTAAGATTTCCTGGCAAAAATATTTATTGATTATTCGTGACTAAAAAACACCATAATTATTTTAACAACTACATCTCACTTCCTGTTTTATACAAAGTAGCAAAAAAAAAAAAAAAAAAAAAAAAATGAAATTCAAACTGAAAAACTGAATTAAAACGTCGTTTTTCATCAAATTTTTCATCTGATAACATTTTTTAAATAGTAGTCACAGCGTATAAAAATATATAATGTACTTACGAATCAGTTTAGCACCATTGCTTTATAGCAGTATTTATAGTACTTTGTTAAAACGTTTGTCTTCAAACTATCAAACATAAATCTGTAAATTGTGTAATCTGCTGTCACAAATAAAGGTATTTTTCAAAGTCCATTTGTTTATTATGCAGTTTAAATTCATACAAATCTAAAGAAGAATTGTGCACACAAAATATTATAAATGGTGTGGAATAATATAGTTTCACTATCTAAGCCTTTTCCACCCAATCTGGACATGATCCGCACAAGAGTACTAGATCAATCGACTGTAGCAGACGTGATAACAAGCTGTGCCTTTGGTCATTCCTTACACGGAAGAGATACCATACTATTTTTCGATCAGTAAGGATCGGTAAATAATTTACCGTAAATTATTAATAAATATGTAAACTTTGTTATTTTTAAATGACTGAAGCGATAATGTTTTAAAAGCTGGTCATTTGGGGGGAGCTGGTCCCGACGCCACACCTCCAGCTACACCCCTGAAGTGAATTCTCATCAGTAATAGGTAAGCGCTAAAATTTAAATTTATGTTTACAATATACAATATGTGTACTTGAGGGTTGCAATATAACATTAAATTTAGAAACACATCTTTCAGTCTCAACCTATCATTTGCTTAGTTTCGACCTTTGTTTTCTCCACTGGAACGGCCCACTACAGGCAATCATATAACGAATATTTGAAGATTTTATGAATATGATAAAGTAAACTCTAGTATTCCGATTGGCCGAAAAGTACTGAAGACATGTTTTTGCTATTATTTTCAGCTATAGGATGATTCAAAGGGAACCGTATGAAAAATGGACTGAAGGTGAATTGCAAATGACCATTTTAGCTTATCAAAATGGGGTTTATTGTCTGAAAGGATTTATTATGGTGTAGAGATTTCCTAAAGCAATGATCAGAGGACACGCTTTTCAGAGAAACAGCAATGTTAGTGTAATTAAGGCGTTAGGAAGACAAGACATATTCAATCCTGTGACGAGCAAGTTAAGAATAACGCAAACTGCAGCAAGGACAATAAAAGAAGAAGAGTGAAAGTCTGATAAAGACACAGTTATTGTGTTGAAACTGTTACATGATTGTGTTATTATTGCATGCATTATTGCATAATAGCCTTACTCAGTGTGTTATTGTGTTTTAGTAAAATATTGCGTTTAGAAGGACACGCTACATACAGCAAAGTCCAGCAGCCTGGAACTTTAATTTTAGATTCATTTTAATTATATATTAAGATCTATACTATTCATTTTCCGTTTCAGTTTCTAACTATATAACAGATGTGTATATTCCACAACATTTGTTTTTATTCTCAAAGTGTTGTGTTTCATTACTATTTTTTTTTTTTTTGTAGGATATCAAGTCCAAATAGATTGTGTTTATTTGATTTTGAAAATAATCCAACTTAGGAAACTAATTTCCTTACATAGACCTATGGCATTAGTTTTATTATTCTTTAATATAGTATATTTACTGCTTAACTTTCTGATTAGGATAAATATGTGTCATAAATGCTAATATAATGGGTCTTCTTATCCCAGTCATTGTTTCCTCACTTCAATGTTACATATCTGGATATGCGCAAGAAATAAGTGGAACAGAATCAAACTAGACACCTCTCCTTTATATTAGAAAACTTCTTGCTGTCTACTACAATTTTTACAGTATATTTAAATCCACTTTCAGTTTAAAAAAAGGTTAAAATAGGAGATAGAACACAGTCTTGGAACACTGGATTCATATACAAGATGTTCCGAAATAAACAACATATTTCGCATACGTGTTCTGTACCAAAATATATAAGAATAATACTTACCTGTAACTTTGGTTGCAATTGCCTAATTACGGAGATTGAGACAATTTAACGTAATTAGTGGTTTATCTGGGACTTTAGTCGGAAACGCGTGATGGACAGTGCTTGAGCTAATTTCAGGGACTTAGTGGAATTCGTTGTACGATGGCAACGCTTAATAAAAAAAAAAAAAAAAACCAGCCTACAAACTTTGCATACGTCTGTATCACCTCGATACAAGGGAAAGTATGTATGCAACGTCGATCGGAAAGATTGAATTACGGAGATGTGGCCAATTTAAAATAACAACCCAACAACCAATTCCCCTAATTACTTTCTCAGTGGTTGAGTGCTTACTTCTGGTGCATTGAGTCCCTGATTCGATCTCCATTCAAATCAATTTGTGGTGGACAACATCGTGTCCGTGAGTTTTCCCAGATTACTGCTGTTTCCTTCCACAGTCTCATTTTACTAGTTCTTCCATCATCATTCACTTACTTTAATCATGGCCTCCCTTAGCCTAAAGGGCTTAATCGCGGGACTTTAAATTGCAAAGATTTTTTATATAATTTAATAATCAAATTTTAATTTAAATAACATTGAGCTTATGTGTAATGGAAATTTGTTTTAAAAAAGCAAGCCACACTTAATGGTATTCAACACGAGCAATTTATCCCTATTGGTTGGGATTGAAAGCGGTCAAAAATTGGTTAAGTTGGGCAGGTCCAAGGGCGTCGATCCTGGGGCGAGGAGGCCCGGGATCCCAAAGCTGATGTGGCCCCCTTATTGTATTTAAGAATATACAATATTTGGCATAATTTGAATGCAATTTGTCTTAAAATCCTCATACATGCCTTCTGCATCTGATTGGGCCCCCCCAAATTTACAGAGAAATCGGCGCCCTTGGGCAACTCCCCCAAATTAAATAAATTTAAGAAGAAGAAAGAAATAATAACACACCACTAAAAATAGGTATTTTAGTTGCCATTAAATGTATTTTGTTATATGCCATTAGAAGGCCAGGTTTCTTAAGCATATAATTATTTTGCATTAAAGAATCAAACTTTGGATGCCTTCAGATAATCATTGATCAACCATGTTTATGAGTTTCAGTGTTAGAAATACATTAATAATACATAAACAAATCAAATGAAAAGAAAATAAAAGAAATAAGGGAAGAACACGATGACATTTTGAGTTCAAATTAGAATGTAAATTATTTAAAAACAACAGATATCGACGACTAGAGTAGTACGCTTTTAAATAATTCTCATAGCGTGATATAAGTTTCAATAAAAAGAAAGAAAAAAAGAAGGAAACGCTTTATGTTGCGTTACACGAAATACATGGAAGTGGGAGGGGTTGAGGAAACCTTTTTCTGGAGGGAAAATAAAGAAAAGAAAGAGAACAGAGATTTGAAAAAAAAAACACTGATAATAAGTAAGTTAGCAGTAGTTGAAAACTTGATTGACAGATGGTGCTGCAATCTATGCTTTTTGTCCGATATACTAGTAATTAAAGTGTCAAACCTTGCGTGATTGGACTTCAATGTGGTAATTAAAAGTCAGAGTTGATTATTTGATACGCTATCTATTGAAAGAGGAAAGGGTCTTCAACACGTAATCAATTGTGGCGTTTGAAAAGATATCTACCAAAGAGAGAGGAGGGGCCTTATTTATAAAAAATTGATCATCTCCTGTTAATACACCACAAAAAAATTAAAACTCTATCTAAAGACAAATAAATAAACTTGAAATCACACACACATACATAGTAAAGAACAACGTAATAATAATAAAAAGGAAAATTGATTTGAAGTTCAAATAAATAAATAAATAAAAATGAGTGTAGTACTCATTTGCATATTTCACTGAGTATGCAAATGACTCTTCTCACTGAAACTTATTTCCGAGTGAAACTTGCTCAGTGAAATTTATTAATTGCCGAGGGCCACTTAATTGGTGCTAGGTTGCTTCCCGGTATAAGAGCATCCACAGGAAGGTCGACAAATGCTTCCTTCAATATTTGGGCACTATGTGGAAGTCCTCAAATGATTCCGAACAAACGTGTTTTACCTGGAACTAATTCTCCAATCTGCAATGACTCAGATATGAAGATTTCTTTTCCTAATCAATGGCGTAGCTAAAGTAGGACCCCCTAAGTCCATATTCCTTATGTACAATATTAGAGATTTTAATTATTATTCTTGAAATGTAAATGCATACATTAAAAAATATTTATATATACGATCGGAAAGAATAATAAACAAAGATGTTTTAAAACTGGTAGGTGAGAAGAAGACGCTTTTAGCCAGCATCCTACGTAAGAAGGTCAATTGGATTGGACTCATCTTGCGAAGAAATTGTCTTATTTATACTGTCATAGAAGGAAAGATGGAAGGAAAGCGAAGAATAGGAAGAAGAATTGCACAACTGATCGATGATTTGAATAATAGAAGAAAATATTGACAGTTAAAAAAGGAAGCTGAAAATAAAATAACGTGGAAGAAACATGTCCAGGTCCTAACCTTAAATATGTATTAATGCCAGGACCTGCCAACAGGCAAAATACGTAATAAATAAATAAATAAATAAATAAATAAATAAATAAATAAATAAATAAATAAATAAATAATAATAATAATAATAATAATATGTACGGTAGTTCTTCTAAATTCGCAGTTATAGGAGAAGGTAAGACTTAGATCCCATAAACAAAACAATATAAAATTAAATTAATCTTCCAGTTTTACGTATCAGGTTTATACGTCTTTTAGGGTAAGGGAGATGGATTACTAATGAAAATGAATGATTATGAAATAATTGGTTGAACAATAATGCGGAAGCAAATGAGAAACCCCCGGACTCAATCAGAGACGCTCGCCAGGGTCTTCTCCACGGGGTAAAAGACTGACACACAAGAGCAGTTACGAATACTGCACATTTTGATACACACACGCACACATAATAGTAACATTACTTACATTGTTTACATTACACACATTATTTACGCATGTGTCCTTATTAACTACAGAAAATAAACTATAGTAATATAGTATTTCATATAAATGGATTACGTGTATAGGCAAATTAGTTTGTCTCGACATGTACTTCCAAGAACCCCTCAACAATCTAGGAGGGACAACTACCCCTTGTTCCTTGCTGCGTGCATCCATGGATAGGATGTTGTGTATCAGAATCTCACATATCTGGGAATGATCCCAGAGAGATCGCTCGCACCAGAGGTGCGCGCTCTGCCACTGTGTCACCGTGCTCCCTACCTTAATTTGGAGCTAGAGTGCTGTCCGGTGTAAGGGTATCCACAGCTGAGAAGGCGAATACTTCCTTCAATATTTTGGCAATGGATTGAAGTCCAATAGACAACAATCCTAAACAGATGTTCTTTCCTGGAAGAACTATTTCGAGAATGACCTTGCTTTGAGGAGTTTGTCCTCCGTTTAATTAGTGACGTAACGAACGGAGGATTCCTGGTCCATATTCCTCAACCATTTAACATTCCTGAAATTAAAATGCATAAATATATTGTTATGAAATGAAATGAATTACAATTTCTATTTTTACGTTTCACAATTTCTCCTTTAGTATGATTACTGAAAATGAGTAACTACGAAATAATTGGTGGAATAAACGGAGAACCCCCCTCCAGAAGAACTTAACTATGATATTTCCCTTCAGAAACGCACATTACCTTTAACCAAACCAGTAGCGTGAAGTGAGCCCTCTACGATTCAGTCACCATGTCCTCATGTTCTTTTATTGATACACAGTTCCTCGAAAGGAGAAGTTCCCAATCACATATTTCACAAGAGCAGAAGCGTATAATATTTATAGTATTAAAACGAAGGAGAAAGGACCCACGATCCGAACGCTTCCTAATACAACATTGAGTACTTTAATTAATGTAGCTTGAAAACTATAAAGGAAAAAGGAAATTTTGTTTATCTACTATATACAGTTTTTCGGAGCTATACCAAAGGATGAATACAAAAAATGTATTTATAATAACATAACGAAGAGAAAAGGTAAGCGTGTTCGTATCTCTCGAAGCACATGAAAATTAAGTATCATTGAAATGAAAATATACATGAAAATTAAATTATACTGCTCTGTGTGTGAACCAAATAATTCTCAAATGTTAAGAAAGCGAAAATAAACACATTATTCATTTTATTTGAAATAATTTTTTGGTGTTTCATCAGTGTTTATTTACATTTATATCCACTTGGCTGACGTTTCGAAAAAAATCTACAAGATGGGTGCGAACTAATTCCTTATCTTTCAATTTGTATTAGGTTGGTACGAATGAAATATCTTTTTTGACGTTTAGTGGGAAAATTGCCTCAACAACAGAACACAGCAATGAATCACTCTGATGCATCTAATGGCACAAACTCTATTCACGTCCAGCGGACAAACTGAGATACCCAGACAAATCAGCAGAGAGTGCGCTGTTGAACAGGGCCATATGAAAAAGCATAATGGGGAACACACAGTTGAGAGTGATTTGCTTTTTACAAATTCAAACTGGGATATTCTGTACAGCAAGCCGCAAGAACACCAACATTTAGGCCAGGAATGGCGAATGAACCACCATTCGCTGTTGCTTCGTCAAACTTTGTTTTGGTGACACAACGTTACAAAATTATCCACGTGAGCACCGATCAACACCATGTTCAGATGAGCCCCTCGAGAACACAATGCAAATGTACTCTCAGAAAAGTATTTGTTCCATTGGGAAAATATAGGCATACACCCTACCACTGGCGTTCAGTGGTTCCGCGCAATCGTAAAAGGTATAAAATTTGTACTCATAAATGCTAAATGATTTGGTACCGACCAACAGGAATTGCCATCTATAGGTGTACATTTCTCTGAGAGCACAGAATATCTTAGAAAGTTTCCCCCATGGAATTTTCACTTTAGATGGAAAACGCATCTCCTACGACAATCGTAAACGGTCAGGATAATAGTGCATTCAACGTCAGAATAGTCTGAACTACCTCTGCACCCACAAAAACTATTGTTGTTAGTATGGTTGTCTATGGTGGGGGATATTCATTATGTTTTTTCAGGCAAGATGAAACCATCAATGCACACTCTTATAGTGCTGAACTCCATGAAATTCATCCCAAACGTGTCCGCAAGCACTCTGCAAATGATAAGCAAATATGGCGTCCTTGTGTTGCACGACACTGCTCGCCCACATGTCTCGCAAAGGTTGGTACAGGAGCTCTATGAGTTACAGTGTGAAGCCCTTCCTCAACCACTGTATTCCGCCGATATCTCTTCTACTTATTAAAACGTACCACCTCTTCCGACATTTAGGCAGCTTTCTTGACGAAATACCTTTCCCTATGATTGATCAATGCAACTTACAGTTGAGGACTTCTTTGCATTGAAATTTCCGGACTTTTTTCGCCACGGAATCCAATAATTTATTTGAGCGATAACAAAAGTATGTGATTGCAAACAGCAACTAATTTGATTAGCAATGCATTGCAGTGTTCATTCTTTGGCCTTTGGTAATGACACACCTGTAACGAATATTTCATTCGCAACAAACCTAATATACCTATTTCTAATTAGGTAATGCACATGTTGTAATGAACATTAAGTTGTTTTACTATCTAAAACATATAATTTATTGTGCTATTTCAGACTCCATGAGGTTCCATAGACATGGCATTGATTGAGCATTGAGGAAAGAGCTAAAATGACGGCAAGATATGATGACAGTCAGTGACTCAAGTGGAACATTGTAAGAGCTCATCATGGAAGACATGCTGTTCTTACTGCAATAATAATAATAATAATAATAATAATAATAATAATAATAATAATAATAATAATATTTCACATAAGATGAATGACTACCGATATTGTCATGGAATTTGGGAAATGTGGTGGGCCTTCAACTACAAGATGTGAGGAGAATGTGAATGCAGTGAAAGGTATATTTCAGGAACCCTTTCTAAATGCACAAGGCAAGTTTAAGAGAGAGGGTGCTATGGGTGCTATTCTTTCATAAATGGGTGTTCATGCAAGACAATGCTTCCCCAAAATTTGCCGCCAGAAACGTTAGAAACCTGGAGCAATGATTATTTTCCAGGACATTGGATGGACTACCAGAGGTCACAGAATCTTCTGCAAGAAGTGCAGGCCTGAACGACTTCCTGTGATTTTATTTTGAGGAAATGGATCAAGGAAAAGGTGAACCGCAGCAAACCTCAGCGTCTTGATGAACTTGCAGAAAGATACACCAGGTCATTAGTGGCGTTTCTACTGAGGTCATTGCGGAAGTTCAGCTTAGGAAAACAATGAGTTCTTACATCGAGTTCTGACATTGGCAGGAACTCAAAATAGGAAGGCCTGTTGGATCACTGATCTTCCGTAACAAAGGACCTAAGCGTAGCTAGTGGTCACCTATTAATATTCTGAGATTCCAGTAAAGACATTAGTGAAGTGGTTGAAATCACTCCAATAGTCTAAAGTTAAATACTTAACGTGTTGTTCAAAAAATCTTGGCCATTCACTTGCTTTACAAGGCCATATTCTGGCAACCATCACGTAGGAAATTCCGAACTCTAAATAAAGATCTCAATTGGCCAAAGAAAATCAACATTCGTTTGACTTAATTCCAACTATAGATAGGATCTCTTAAAGATCAGTAAACATTTCTTATTAATATGATAGAGTATTTAATGTCCAGGTAGGCTGGAACGATATATTTTAACAGTACGTAGATCCACTAAAATGTTAACGTATAATAGTTGATATTGATAACACTAGTCGGCAAAATGAAACTTTTTTTCGCTCCCACGAACGAAAATAGGTGATTCCTATAGGTTTCGAGCTCCTGAGTTCGAATCCGTAACTCGTTTTCCTCCAAGACGTACCAGTTTTCAGGGAGGAGGGGGGTGCTTGAATATCCGCCCAAAAATGCTATTCTCCACCCAAAATAATTTGCACGTTATAATTTAAATATCAATATAAATTATACAGATAAAATTGCATAAAAAGTTAAAGTTTAACACTTACGTGTAACTTGGTTTTCCCACTCCTCTTGTAATTGCTATAGGGTGTCTCGCGTGCCATATTCCAACAGAAGTCTGCCAACATATTCACACTCCATTTACCACTGTAGCGCCTCTCCATGGTAGCTATTTGCTGGTGAAACCTTTCCCCGTGTTCGTCAGAGACCTCCCCCAAGCTGTACATTTCAGGGAAGAAGTCCAGCTGGAAATGCAGGAAGTGTAACTTTGGGGACATATTACATCCCATGTTACGAAATGAAGTAATTAACCTGCCTACAATGTCTTTGTAATCAGGTGACTTATGATTCCCTAGAAAGTTACTGCACACTTCTCGAAAGGCCTCCCAAGCCTCACTTTCCACTTCATTAAGCTTAGAAGAAAATATACTATCCTTAAAAACGTCTCTGATTTGAGGTCCCGTAAAAACACCTTCTTTCACCTTGGCCTCGCTGAATCTTGGGAATAGTTTTCTGAGATGATTAAATGCTTCACCATCCCGGTTCAGGGCCTTGACGAAGACCTTCATGAGCCCTAATTTGATATGAAGGGGTGGTAAGAATATCCACAAGACTTCATTAGCCACGATCATCTCCCCTGGGACCAGTTGCTTCCTTGGCGGCCATTTTGTGATGGTGTACTGATCTTTGGCTCGACTATCCCAATGACACAAGAAGCAGCAGTGCTTTGTGTAACCTCCTTGTAAACCGGTGAGGATGACAATAACCTTAAGGTCAGCGCATACACACCACTGGAACTGTTCATACTTTATTTTCTGCAATAGGTTTCGCATGTTCTCGTATGTTTCTTTCATATGCACAGCATGAGCAATAGGGATGGCTGGCTTTTCATTGCCATTGTGTAGTAACACTGCATTGAGACTTATCCTAGAGGAATCTACGAATCTTCAGTGTTGTAGTTCAACTTCAGTTGTCCCATAAGCGATGGAATGTCACTGCAATACACCAAAGCACCATCCTTTGTAAAATTAGGAACTAGGCTCACCTCTCTTTTCCTATACTTCGATATATTCATATCTTGGTTTAGTAGATTCAATTGTTGAAGTCGTGATGCAAGCAACAGGGCCTTAGACTTGGGAAGATTTAAGTCTCTGATCAGATCATTCAGCTCTTCCTGACTTATCACATGCGGTTCATTAGTGTCAGGTACTGGAGCGTAATTGGGATTTGACTGTGTACTCGAAGATTGTGCAACATCCTCACAAGCAGCAGGTTCTTCATCGGATGAAACACTGCACAGGTTTTATGAGTCTGATGGTACGGGTACAGGCAGACAAACATGTTTCACATGTCTCCTCGCGGAATCCAAGTTAGGATACTGTATTGTATGCTTCATGTTTTTTGAGAAACCTTTTATATTAGTCAGGCAGAAGTAACAGTCTGAAACGATCACGGGGCTCTCGCCAAACCATAGGTACGGCGAACGGCATCGATTTATGTGTACCTTTCAACCATACTGTGAGAGTACGCGAACACGAGTTACAACTTTGTTTCGGAGCCCAAACGCGATCCTGGTCGCCGATTTTACACCCGAAGTACAGATGGTAGGCTGTCTTCAGGAACGGTTGCAATGGCCTACTTTGTCCCTTGAAAGTCACTTCCCCACATATGTAGCAGAATGAATCTCTCGAATTGTTGCAAGTTCTTGGCATGTTCGTTTAACACAAACGTCAATATTTCAAGCAGAAATATTTTTTACCTACGGTATACACAGACAGCGTAACACATCTTCTAACACGAAGATCAACTCCAAACTGAAATATTTGTTTCACGTGACGTGGTGTATGTCTTGGCGAATTTTTTCAACAATCTGTCTGTCGTCTAGACAAAAGGGAGCCGACGATTGCAACCCAAGGGGAGGGGGTACGTTTCCGAGAGGTCGTGAGCTAGAGAAAAGAATGTTCCTGGGATATAGCCTAGTAACAGTTCTTGGATTAATAAAAATTCAGAATTATGCACTCCAAACACAGAAAACACGTATTAAATACGAAAAATACGACTTTTCTGTCAATTATGGAAACAGCACCCCGACCCCCCCCCCCAAAAAAAAAAAAACCTTACGTGCTGGAATTTTCTCGATGAGATATTCGTAATCAGCGTCTCGAAATCTATCCGGTACACTCTTTCACCCTCGTGGGAGGATTTTCATGCCGACCAGTGCAATCCATTCGGTACAAATTATAATTGTACGTACATCGAATTCGTCAGATGTTTCTTCGAAGTAACAGCAATATGATAATGATAATAAAACTAGAATCATGTAAAAATTTAGAATTACATCCAAATTTAATTTTCTTATATATATGACTACTGTTAGTATAAGGAAAACGAGATAGTACTGCATCCATACACGTTATAATTCGTAATGGCATAAAGATGTTCAAGATGTACATTCGTTGAAAAAATATTTTAACAAGTGGTAGTGTTACAGTGTATATTACGAGAAATAGTTTGGTTCATAACAATGTAGACAGCTTCAAAATTGTAATCTGAAATTTTGCATTCCTCTTACCCTCCATTTCTCAATTAATTACTTGAGAAAGATGATTTAATAATCGAACATTAAAAATATTTAAGTCTTAAGATATTTCGAGCGGAAGACCATATATTTTTGACGACTGCCCGCACGGCATTATTAATATTGCAACGTTTTATGTCATAATATAAATTTTGTAATTATCAGTAATGATTTAATGTTTTGCTAGTAAAATAATTCCTATCAATGCAAGTATCTGAACGATTTATTATTTGTGAATAATATTTAGTAATAATATTTGTGAATAATATTTAGTAATAATATTTGTGAATAATATTTAGTAATAATATTTGTGAATAATATTTAGCTGAGACGCTAGCCAGGAATAAGATTCAAATTATTCTTTGCGAGTAATTTATTTTAAATGATTAAATGGTTTCCTCACTTTGAGCATTGTTGAATACAAAGTTGGAAATTAAGATATTTTAGAAATTGACCCTGCATCCTTCTCGTTAGCTACGCATTTCAACTAAAGTAACATCATAAAAGCCCGGCCTGAGTCAAGTGTTACGTTCAAAAATTTATTTAAAGCTTGTGTTCATTATCACATTTTAGTAAAATTTAATTTTTTGATGAACGTATATCAAACACACAGATATACACTAAACTTTTCGTGCACCAAACTTTCGGTGCACCAAATTTTCTTAGACCTATAAATAACATATTAAATGAAAAATAAACACCAGAACCATTTTTTTTAAATAGTTTTGGAAGTATCTGGTATAAACCCTTCAGTTACTCTTCGAGTTAAAATTTATTATTATCCTCTAGTAAAAACGTAGAAGATTTGTTTGAAAATAGATAAAAATTTTAAATATCAAATTGTAGTACACATCTATCTCCAATATGTTCAAACATGTAGACAATGACAAAGTCCATATTTCAAGTATCTGGATGACTAACATTTTTTCAGGTTCTTTATTTTGAGGATTTTTTACTTACATTAGAACAAAATAGTTGTTACTTTATAGCAGTGGAAGCTCAGGAATCTCATATATAATTATGAGCTGTCTGGGAATACTTAATGGCATGTCACGTTCTCTAGCTTTTGAGTAAACTGGGAAAGAAGGTTCAACATCCCCATGCAATTCAATGTAATAACACATACCAAAGAAGCTTCTCCTGCCATCTGCAGGTACGTTTCTGAAATTAAATTACCTACATACTGTTCTGTGGTTCAATCCCGATTCATTCCACCTAATAACTCAATTTTACCGGTGGTGTTCGCCCGAGCAGCTCACATAAAAAAGTCAATTTTAAATTTGAGAATGTTGTGTGGGTGATTTGCTACGAAATTGCAGACCATTCATTATTTTGGCATGAGTTACTAACTCTCATTTTTTTAAATAACACTTTTGTTTCAGACTTCAGAAGCTGGGATAAAATAGTCTGTACAAACCTAGCAGGTTATGCGGAAAGGATACTTCAGTATACACGATGGACATTTATTGGTCGTCAAACTGGCAAATATACGTTGCTATTCCTAAATAAATGTCTTTGGTTATAGAAGTTTGTGTGAGAAGTGTTTAGTTGTCAGCTGGGCTTAGGCAAGATTATTCATAGTGAAGTTGCAACTTTTCCAAACTTCTCTGTATGCATACTTGGTTGCTAAATATAAATCCTTTACGCATATAGAGGGTATATACAGTAAACCTACACAGTAATTTAATTCCTGTGCTAAACTAAAACTTCTGCAAAGATTTCGTAACTGTTTTAAAAATGGGAACTCTTCTCCTACGCTGAAGCTACATTGTGCTCAATGGCGTATTTAAGGGGGCTTTCGGGCTTAAGCTTCCCCCCCATCCGAAATTGTACTTACTATATTATATTAAGTGAAATATCTTTCAGAATTTTCACATTTCCAGGAACAAAATTAGCCAAGCGCCTGCCGAAACAAAATCGTAAATACGCCACTGCTTGTGCTGCTCGAAGTGACTATTCAACTAGAAATAGTACAAGAGAAATTGGGAAGAAGAAGTTGAATAAAGACAGACTGAAAAGTGAGGAAGTGAAAAATTGATTCGTACGATAATTCGAAGAAAAATATGTGAATCTTTCAAAATTATTGTTGGGAATAAGGATTGGTAAAAGTATTTTTCACTCTCTTCGAATCAAATATCTGAAGAAGTATTAGTGTACGTGAACTGCAAACAGGTTGCGGAATGTGTCAAGGAAATGATGCAAGCGAAGAACTCTACAATAGAATGAATCGAAAAAAGAAATTTGGAATTTCGTAACTTCCTTGTGCTCCATCGGTGACCGATCACTAGCCTATTAATGGGTTAAGTTTTTGAATCTGTGCGAGTCAATATCTTTTTCCTCCTCAAAAGGGTCAGTTTTAAAATATCATCAAAATTACAGGAAGAAAGTTTCATTTTTAAAAAATATTTGCATTTTCATGTTTTTAATTCGTCCAATCATGGTCCTTGCCACCACTAAAGCGACAATATATATATATATATATATATATATATATATATATATATATATATATATATATATATATATATATATATATATATATATGTGTGTGTGTGTGTGTGTGTGTGTGTCTCATAACTGCGTTAAAAAGGCACCACATAGCTGTAAAACATATTGAAAGTAGCCAAAATGTTAACAATAGCAACCATATCTGCAGCTATGACAACAGTTCAGCTGCTCGCCTTTCCCCACATCTTCTGCCTGCGTTATGCTCTTACGGTGGGACAGATCAGTACTGGCAGGAATTGTTGGAATAGGCATTGTCAGATATTTGATAAAGAAGAATTTGCAGGTATGCTCCAGATTTTGCTTCATTCATCTGGAAGATGTTTTAGTGCTATGAAAACGCATTTTTTAAAAAATAAGCTTCCATATCCCCCTCCCCACCAGCGTAATTCTGCAAAAGTTTCAAATTCTTTGAGCCCTTTGAGGAGGCAAAAGATATTAATTCGCAGATCCCAAAATTTAACCTGTTAATAGATTAGTGGTCGGTCACGGTTTGAGCACTAGGGAGTTACTAAATTCCAAATTTTTTTCGATCCACCCTATTCTACAAATAAGGACAGAAAAATTAGATTAGCTAGCTGATTCGGTATTTAAGGTTTTCTTTCCAGCGCTGAGTATATATGAGATGTGAGCCTACAGCTTGACATGAAATGTGAACATGAACGACAAGAATCGATATTCCGAACCAAAGGCGCTATACTTACCATATAACCAGAATTAAGCTGTATAGAAGAATTAGAAAGAGCAGGGACGAGATCTATGAAAAAATTTAAGGAAATAAAGACTTAAAACAGAGTATTTCTACGACTGTTAAGAAGTGAAATGAGAGAGTATCGAGTGGAATGGAAGTTGAGGAAGATGGAAGGGATACGTTGAGGACTTGGATGTAAATCGGTTGGATAGTTGCATTAGTGTGCTTTCAGCACCGAGGCTATATGCGACGTCTTACTTTTTAAGGGAGAATCCGAACCACCGTAATACGTTCAGATTTCAATACTACCCCGCAGTAAATGAAATGCGGTATTCGAAGCACTAAAGGCGCATGAATGCCCAGCAAGGAGGATATAATAGTAGAGATAGGTCTCGTAGACTAAGATATTGAGGAGGAGATCAAAATAAGTGGGTTTACGATATTTTCAAGACAAGTTTGAGAAAGTGGGCTAGGTTAATAGGATTTATTAAGAGTATGAGAAAGAAATGTTCCGATTCTGTGCGACAAAAGGATTCAAAACATGACAAAGATACTACAGAAGAAGAAATTCAACCAATGGAAATTTGAGAACTACAGAACCATTAGTTCCATACCTCGTGCAGCGAACAGTGTGCTTCGAATGCCACCGGAAAGATGATTGTAAGAACAAATGCGTAAGTTAAGAAACAATGTTGATTGATGGAATTACGTCTTCTGTCAGCAGCGAGGGTGTATAGGACGAGACTTACAATAACTGGGAGTGGTATATGAAACACTATAGCGCGTTCGATTCTCTCCCATCAAGAATTGAACCCGGAACATCGTGCAGCAAAAGGCACACGCGCTAGCAACTAGATCAGCGAGGAGGACTCTGAGGAACAAGAGTTCGAGTTTAGGATGCGTAAGGATACAAAAGATACAGAGTTTTCTGGATTTCGGGTGTTGGTGGTGCCCGACTTTCTCAGCTACGCACTATTTGTGCTGTGTTTCCATAATACTAGTTAATGTCTATTTAAGTTCATATGCTTATTAATTTTGATCAATTGCTTGGAAGTTTAACACACGGTGACAAAGAGTTATATATTTTTCTGGCGGAGCCTGCACATAAATTCTTGTTTCGTTCATTTCAAGGGAAAACGGATTGTGGATTCCGTCTGAAGCGATGTACTGTGATCATGACTTGTTGGTTGCTTTCAAAACAATATATTTAAAAAGAAAATAATGTTTTGGTGCGACGCCAAAATCCGTAGAAAACTGTCCTTCCTCCAAAACAAAAGTCTCGTTTGCACACGAAGTATAACCTATCAGTAAGGTTGTTAGCTTGATTGTTTTGGAATATAACGCCCCTTTCCACCACCAATGAGGTTTAGAACTATATAGCTTAAAATGTGATCCAAACTATATGAGCTCCAATCAGAAATTAAACCCAGCTCTCTATGTCTCATATAGTATCGGTGCTAAAAAGTGTCGTTAAGCTCCAAAAGGGACAAGCACCAAAATAATTAAGACGCGGATGCTAAATATACGAGGAACGGTCAAAAAGTTCCTTAATTTTGTTGTAGCTCTTTATTACCACAATATAAGCACACATTTACTTGATCGTATTCAAAGTAGGCACCTTCGGATTCACACACACTTGCTCCACCGCGTTTGCGATTGCTGGAAACATTGACGAAAGTCCTCTTGTGGTATCTTCCGAAGTTCAGCCGTCGCGTTGGTTTTGACCTCTCCTACGATGTCGAAACGGGTATCTTTGAGGCCCATTTTTAGCTTTGGGAAGAGTAAAACATCCGATGGTGTTAAACCCTTTTTAAGGTTATAAAGGTCTCTGAAGCAGATTTTCTCCAATTTGCACATTAACTTGATGTTTGCGTGTTGCTTGATCTGTGAAATTGCGCGCACACTTCTCTATTCAGCTACGTTACTCGTACACTGTATGTTATAACCTGTTCACACTTGTCAAATTTATCATTAGGCAAGTTTATTGTAATTGTATCACAAATGCCAAAATTATAATAACATTCCGGGATCTTTTTGACTGCTCCTCGTATAGGAACGAGGGAATTGACAAAGCTGCCAGAAATAGTCGGAAATTCTTATAACTCAGTTGAAGTAGGCTAGTGAGCAAGACCACTACACAGCAGTGGCAAAATTTTTTATGAAATTTAATACACTTTCTTAACATTCTTACGTAACTTCTAATAACAAAGAGCATGATTATTTTAATCCACTTAAGGACATACATGTCATCACCGTAGTATCACTACCTCTGCATCCACCACAAGATTATGAAACATTATCACAAGCTTCCTTTAAATAGCAAGTTTTTTCTTTCTTTGGAAAATTGTTCTCTCGCATGCGTAAAGGTTTTTATTAGTGTCACGCGTCGTCGTGCCACGCGACTAGCTTCGTCAACAGCGTTCCTCGAGGTTTGCAAAAATAACACCTTTGTAGCTACTGGCTATTTCACCTGTGCAGTTGATGCAAAAAACCTAGATATTTCTGGACGCTTTATCTCCTCCCTTTGTTGCTAATTTACGACTCCTTGGCAGAAATCACGAGCTTAGCGGGTGTGTCTCCTTAGCTGTTTGTTTTTAAAGTCTAGGCAATACTCTCTCACATGTTTATTTGTCATTGCTTTCTGAAGCTCTTGGCCACATGTTAGATGTTCAGTTGCACCAAAACAACCGTGGCAAGTTCATCAGGTGCGCCTAGTTAGTGATATAATTCTGTTACTTAAGCAACTTCTAGCAGGCACTGTTCCAAACAATGACACCTGTGAGAGATTCTATAACTTTAAGTTAGATTGTATGCCTATGCTACAAGAGAGTGCGAAATTTTAATATCGGCAATTAAAGATAATATGCGTAGGTCATTTTAGACGAACTCAGAATAACTAACAAGTGAGTTTCGTTTCATATTTTAAACTACGGTAAATTTCCAAATCAAAGACGAAAGCTTTCATTCTTTTTGTCCTCGCGAGTGCTCCCCTCATGCTCACTCTAAGTAAATGAAGGTGAGGGTGTAGAATATCATTTTTAATTTTTTCCCACAGTCTTAATTTTTTAAATAATATTATCATATTTTCTCTCAAATTTTGTATACCTATATTATAAAATCTAAAGTGACTATGTTTGTGACTCTTAATCTCTTGAACTACTCGACCAATCTCGATCAAATTTTTGACCTAAATGCAATCCTGGCCTGGGAGTGTTTTTAGCTATTCACTTTGATGGTAGAACTTAGGGGAGGGGGAGATGGGGGAGACAGAAAAAATAAATAAAATTTAATAACTCTTGAACCACCAGACCAAACTCGATCAAATTTTCAACATAGAAGGTTTGGGACTAGGATGGATTTTATCATTTCACTTTGACGGAACAAGGTAGGGGAGTGGGAGTGGGAGGTATTTGTAGAAAAAATAAAAATAAAAGTGACTGTCTTTTTTACTTCATCACTCTTGAACCACCCAACTGATCGTAATCGAATTTTCAACGTAGATAAGGTTCGGACCTGGGGTGGTTTTTATCATATATTTTGATGGTAAACTTAGGGGAGGGAGAGATATATAAAAATAAATAAAACCTAATAACTCTTGAACCACCCAACCGATCTCGATCAAATTTTACATATAGATGGGATTCAGGACACAAAAGTTTTTTTTTTTTTTTTTTTAATATTTTCTCTTTAACAGTAGAACATAGAGGCGGGGAAGGGGAAGGGGAGCTATATGTATACAAATAAATAAAACTTAATAACTTGAAACACCCAACCGATCTCGATTAAATTTTCAACATAGATGATGTTCGGGCACGGGATACTTTTTATCATTTTACTTTGACGGTGCAATTTAAGGGAAGGAGTAGGGTGAGATATATGTGAAAAATAGAAAAAGAAAGTGACTGTCTTTGTGACCTCATTACTCTTGAACCACCCGCCCAATCTAATCAAATTTTCAACATAGATGAGGTTCGGTACTGGTATGGTTTGTATCATATCACTTTGACGATAGAACTTAGGGGAAGGGAAGGGGAGGTAAATATATATAAAAATAAAATAACTCTTGAACCACACAACCGATCTCGATGAAATTTTCATCATAGATGACGCTCAGACCTGAGATGGTTTTGTCATATCACTTTGACGGTGCAACTTACTGGAGGAACATTCATAAATGATCGAAAATGACCGATATCAGTGTCCAATCCATAGATTTTGGGGTCGCTGAGATGAACATTGACACTTCCTATCTCGTTTAAAACCAAATTTAGCCCCACAACTTGGGAAGGGAAAGATATATATAAAATGATCGAAATTGACCGATATTAGTGTCGAATCTATAGTTTTCGTGGTTGCTGAGATGAACAGTGATCTTTCCGATGCCACTAAATACGAAAACAGCATATGTCAAGGGTATCAAACATATGAGATACGGAAATGTGCATTTAAATTTTCAGTTTTACCCAGCGAAGTGGGTAATCGATGCTAGTTAATTATATTTATTCAATTGTTTTCGTTCACGTCAATTTGTTATCATGTCATTATTTAACTGCCTTATATGTGGGCGACTAATGATCAAGTTTGTTACCCATCGAACATATATTTAGAAAAATTCTTGTAAATTCTGTAAATTTATATTATTCAAGTATTATCGTAATCTAAATATTCGATTTCATTAATTGTGATAAATATTTTCAAAATTATTCACTCAGAAATTTCGATGATTATTGAAAATAGGGAGATTATATTCATAGTCTTATATTTGGGAAACGGGTGTGTGAACCCCTGATTTGCTGAATGTTTGAAATTGAGACTACTAGGTACATCCATAGTAGTTTTAAATGCAGTTGGTTATATGAAATTTCTGTCTCCGTACATGTATTGAAGTTTGCTGCTTTTAGTAGAAGTGAGGTACGTTGTATATACAAGTGCAGTCCATATTAGTAAAGTTCAAAAGCAAATATTGAACTGAAATTATGGAAGAAAATCTATTAAATAAAACAATTAAAAAGTCAGCAATTCATTTCATGTGCTGATTGATTAGTGAATCTTGGAAGAAAGTTAGATTAGGTGAACCCTATCTTTCCGTTTGAGCTATATGGTTCCCAAAATCAGCGCAAGAAAGGATGAATATTTTGTTTAGGAGATGTAAAGAAATCAATAAACAGTCTTAGCAGGTAACGCAGATAGGGTAACCAGATTTAACAAATAAAAGTCGAGACACTCGGCAAACTAGTAGGCCCTATAATTTCACAGTCCTTCTAGGGATAATCATTGTTATGTCGTTACTCATGCATCAGTGAGAAAGTAATCTCTTTTCAAAATAACCAGTTTTTTCTCAGTATATTCTGATTTTAATTTTTATATTATCTTGTAACATTTCACAGGAACCAGAATCGATTGTATTTTGAATTTATAATTTTTTGATTGACTGAATTTCTTGTAGAAAGTATCACCGACCCCAGGCTCATTCATCGCATTTAACCAAGATGGGAAAGACAGTGTTAATTTTGAACTTACTTGACCAAGCCTCGTATATGAGAGAAACCTCTCGAAGTCTCCTCTCACCAGTTTGATATGTTTATGAGTCTGTGTTAGTGCGTCTATCTCCAATTCTATGGCCATATATGGTTAAAAAAAAATAGGGACCTGATCACGTGATAGCTACATTTTTGATGACTGTTCCTTTGTGTCTGGATTTCGGGATTGTTACCCTTCGCCCACGTATTGCTATAGCTAGAAGTTGGTTGGATAAGCAAATTCATTGTCGTGCTCAGCGTGCTGCTCCAAGATATATATTTTTGTGCTAAGAAAACAGACTACACATTAATTTGAGAATTAACAGTGCGGATTTGAATCCCGCAATGAGTTTATAACTATCAGTACTGTTTTAATCAGTGAAGTTTTATATATTGTGCGTTGTACGTTGTTTTGTCATATTCTGAAACTTTCCTACGTCCCCGTGCATCCCACAGCGGTACATTGTTTGCGATTTTATAAGCAAGAAGCCAGAGTGGGAATCGTGCGCCCATGAATATATTGGAACGAACGTAACTGGATTATCACCTGTGGAGCTCATTGTGGAAATCCTGTGATTAGTCGGGAATCGACGCCTGGATCACGACAATCCCGAAGGAGTTGACCGGTCGAAGATTATTGTAAGTATAACACAGTTCAAACTATTAGTTACGCCACACAGCCACCTCAAAATATAAATCGAGAACGGCCGTAAATTTCATAAAATAGAAATTGTTTGTTTGTAATCTTGATGTTATTCTAAATGTAGTATAATTCGTGCTGAGTGTAATTACGTATGTTATACATTTTAAATCAGATTTTGTTATTTGTGTATGTAATTTATTTTTAACTTTTATTCATGCTTAGTTTAGTTACTTTTTACTTTACGGTACTTATATTCTTGTCTACCGTTTCCCAGCTCCGGATCTGACGAGGATGTGAGTATTGGAGAAGCCGTGATTCGTCGTGACGCAGCTGGGCAAAATGAAAGAAAGAGAGATAGAAGTAAACTACGTAAAGAGAGACAAAGATATAAGTGAGTGTCGCATACATGTCACAGAGAATCCTATCCACGACGAATACAATGGTTTTAAAAGAGTTAGTCTTTTCTAAAACAAAAAATCGAGCCAAAAGCGGGATGCTGTTTTAAAAAACGGAAAATTTTACGTCCCGTTTCCGTTTTTTCTCAGGACACCAGATGACTTTTCAAAAACAGAAAAAGAAAAAAGGACAATCACGTTAAAAATGGGAAGTCTGATCATCCTAATGTAAATAAACGAAGTATCTACATTGACACTAAAAATTATCTACTAACTGAGCGAACGGAAATATTGAAATTGATTACGTCGAGCAGATGAATAAAAGGCAATGGAAGAAAGTGGATATTAAAATTCTCTTTAGTGGCAAATACGATTTTTAGCTGATCAGGTTTTGAGGTGCGCAATCAATAATTCACTGAAAATTATTCAACTGTACTTTGCTCTTTTTTTTTTTTTTTTTTTTTTTTTTTTTTTTTTAAATATTTGCTTCGCTACGTGAAAGGTTTACCAAAAAGAACGTGAGGCTTAGAGCCTGAAATGACGCTTAATGTACTATGCTTCTTTTAAAATAAACCTCTATTTGATTGTCTTCTAATGGATTGGGCTCCAATTAAAATCCTGTAATGGAGTCGCCATTTTATTGAAATGCCCTCGTTCTACTAAGCTTGAAAATGCTCTTGATGTACTATACTAAGATGTTGAAAATAAAGTGTATACAAGAAACCCTAAAATCCTTTCCATAAAAATGGAAGTTGCTGTTACATGCTTTTATGAAATAGATGTCTTTCAGATGTTGGTTCGGATGAAATTCTGTGTCCAATATAACAACACACAGCAGTTGTCAGGTTTGAAAGTTATGTTAGATCATCTCTTCAATGGTGGTCACAGTTCTGCGATGAGACGTATAAATACACGCTTGCAAAAACTTAACCAAGGTTTTAGCGCATGGCAATGGGTCTCCACCTTCGCAACTAATGGCTAGGAAAAGATCTTCCAGAAGAATACCACAAATTCTAGAAGACATGGAGTAACATGCTGGGAAGTACTTCGATCACAACGCAAGGTAAAAACATAATACGTATAACTTTAATATACATAGAAGTAAGATGTAATAAGTACAATTCAACTGAAATTTCGTTTTGTCATTTAGTTTCAATAACCTTTTAATACATAAAATATAAAGTATTACAGCCACAGGTATGAAGTTATGAAGTTAGTTTATTACATGAAAAATTTCCAGAGTAGGCTGATAGGTTTTTGTTTAGCTTTAGTTAGGTTAGGTTATTAGGTTAAGTTTCTAGCTGATTAGTTTGGGTTTCGTACAAAAGTATTTTGTATGTAGATATTTTTCCTGTGTATATATAGAGTGGCCCAAAAGTAAGTCCTGTATGTTCTATATATGTTGGTCTGTATAACTACTTTCGGTCCATTCAATATTTCTCCTCTCTTTTACAGGTTCAGCGTAGGTAATTTATAGTTACGTCGCGCCCTTAAGAAATTTAAACTTTCCTACTTGATAGTGTATATCTATCTATCTATCTATCTATCTATCTATCTATCTATCTATCTATCTATCTATCTATCTATCTATCTATCTATCTATCTATCTATCTATCTATATATCTATCTATCTATCTATCTATCTATCTATCTATCTATCTATCTATCTATCTATCTATCCTATAATATTTATTCATATCTCTTCTCCTTTTAGTTTATATATTTTTAATTTCTTTTTATGTACCTCATTTTCCTTATTACATTAAAATATGTTATTTATTTCTTACAAGTCAGTTGATCCTTCGCTACAACCATTAGTAACGCAGTACTTAATGCTGCGATGTGAATTATTTCAAGAGAATCATTCATTTTGTACTTAAAACATTAAAACAACTCTATTTATCAGAAATCCATGTTTTAAATGATATCTCATACTATATTACGAAACCACAATTCCAAATATTCATTTACCATGAATCTTAAATTAATTGTATAATATAATGATTTTTTCTTATGCCACTGCCTATTTAAAATACGTGCGAAGCAGATCATATTGAATAATTTAATATAAAACATAGAATTTTGATGATTTTAATCATATTTATTCTAAATTATTTTAAAACAGCAGTGGTAGATTTTTGAAGAGAAACAGAAAAGTTTCCCCCTACTGAACTTTAAATTAGCACTTCATTATAATTTATTTCTTCCCTTCTCAACAAATTTATACTGTTGACAATTACTTATATTTTTATATTTTACCTGATAATATTATTTTTCAAAATTACATTAATAGGGATTGATTCAATTTACTTCTTTGTAAATGTTTTCTTGTCTTGTCTTCTTCACCAACTATCGGATTTTTTAATATAAGCATCAGCATTATTAGCCAAGTATGCTAACAATGTATGTAAATTGAAATGTTTTTATTATTATTGTAACTATTATTGCAAATGGCGTGAGCCGCCATTTGCATTTTTTCTGGTCGGCATTCAAGTCGTATTCCCTGTTACATATAGTATTAAATATGTTTTAAAGTATTAATTGTTCGTCAAGTATGATAAGGTAAGTAAAGCAATAATATGTCAAATCCAGGTAATAATTATGATGTCTTAGTTAGGTATTAATGTAGTCAAAATCGGGAAGGAGTTCCAGTGGGAAGAAGAGGGCCAGTTACCCAGTTGATCGGGGTGAAAATATTGAATAAAGTGAAATATAGATGAAATGAATGCGTGTAAAGTAATTGTAAATGTGTATAAGTGTTTTCGTGTTTAAATGTGATGAGTGTAGATGATGTATAATGAATATTTTTCACTTTATCCACTTCCTCTTCAGCAGCTCACTACCTGAGATGTTCACACTTTCACTATCTCCACGGAACTCCCATGTTTTCACTTCAGAATCAACATTCCATTTTCTTTTCTTTCTTTACCCCGGAAGTGGGGTTTAGGTTTTGTTTAGGCAGCTTAAAACTGTATTCCCTATTACACTTTACTTGGTATGAGTTGTATATTCTGTCTTAAACACAAGATCTGAGTGAAAATTCCTTGCGGTTCCGTATAATCCTTGAAACCAAATTATTAAAAGGTCTTCTCTGAATTTGTTGGTATCTGTTGATATACACAAAATTAACTTTTAAAATATTTTCTGACTTGGATATTATTTTTTTCATTTGATTATACGGACTGATCCGAAAAATTTAATAGTTTTTCATATTTTGATAAATTTTAATTATAATAATCTAATTATGAGTTTTCGCTAAATGCTTCATCAGATTTGTTTATGTTTTTTATGTTTTGTTTTGTTTATATTTGAATTTCATTTAGTTGTAGAAATTCTATAATGGTGTAAATGATTTTTCAATTATTTGTTGCCAGAATATTTTGTAAACAGTATGGTCCATATTCAAGATTCCTAGAGAATGTATCCATTATAAATTTCCTTCCTTTTTTTTTCTTATTTTCACAAGCAAAAATTATATGGTCAATAGATCCAATATATTTTTTGCACCAACATAGATTAGTTTCAATTTTAATTATTTGGTATAATTTATGGGGTATTAGTGCTGTATTAAAGAGTAGTCGGTAAAACAGGATAACTTGATATCTTGTCCAGTTGTGTATGACATTCCAAGGTTTGATCTGCCAGTAGAATTTGCCTGGACCTTGACGATTAACTATTTTCCATTCATTTATTGATTGAGATTGTTGTAGACAAACCACTGGTTTGAGATTTAAATGACTTATTTTAATCAGAGCAGGTTGTCCATCGTTACATGCGGATTTTGCGGTCAGATCTGTTTCATCATGATAATTTATGTTGGAATGTGATTTAGTATATAAAAACTAGATTATATACCCATTTCCTTGTAATTGTTTATATAAAATTTTAATATTGAGTAGAAGCCAGGTATTTTTGATAGTCCAGTTAGTCTTTTGTAAAGCATGTAATACACTGAGAGCTTCTGAATATATACATGAACAATAAAGTTTTAGAGTTTTAACTTGTATAAGAGCTTGTCTTATTGCAACAGCCTCTCCTTCAAAAATTGCGAACATTTTCGGAAGTTTATATTTTTTAAGAATGTTTAAATTAGGAATTGATATTGCTGCACCTACATTTTTTCTTTATATTTTGATGCGTCCGTGAAGAGTAGAGTACAATTAGATGGAAGTAGATCCAAATGCATGTTCCAAATATTTTTGTTGATTTTATTTGTTTTTTCTATATTATCAGATATATAATATTTCGGTGTGATAAGATTTATTTCTATTAAATTACTAAAATAATCAATCACGTTAAAGATAAAGAGGGCGTCTTAAATATTATTCCTTCATATCTTTTAATATTGATAAAAGCTTGATAAATCCATGGTAAGTTGTTCTTATATGGTATCTTTTTCCTTCTATTTCAACTATATAATGGACCTGATATAATTTGTGAATGATAATATTTTTTGATTTTGCCATTCTAGATAAGATAAAATTTTCACCTTGTTTACATATTTGGTACTGCAGTGGAATCGTTCCAGTTTCTTCAAAAATAACATTTTTTGGACAGAATTTAAATTGAGATAGGATGATTTTGAGCATATCATAAACGAAATTTGTTAATTTCTGATAAAAGTAATTCATTTTCTCAGTGTAAAAAATACTTTCATGTAAAATTTTATTTATGATACATTGTGTAATAATTATTTGAAGACAAATAGGATTGATTCCCCAGCGCTTGGAGCTTAAACTTTTAATTATATTTTGACATTTATTTAAATTTGTAATTAAATAATATAAATAGTGTTTCCAAATGAGTTTTATATCTAAGTAAAGTCCAAGATACTTAAAATGATTATTTTGATAGAGAGTATGTCCTTCTATTATGAGTTCTGGAATTGTATATAATTTTTTCCTCGTAAAAAACGAATATATGGTTTTATTCCAATTTACCTCTATCCCATTATTAATTGACCATTTGATCAATTTGGTTATTATGTGTTCAAGTTTGATTTTTCCTTTATTTAGATCATTAGTGGAAAACATTACCACTATGTCATCAGCATATGAAAATATGTTAATGTCTTTTGATGTCTTTAAAATTAAGTCCAAAATATATATATTGAAAAGGATAGGGCTCAGTTTACTGTCTTAAAGAAGATCTAGATATGTTGTTCGATATTTACTATAAGTTTTATTTAATCTGATACCTATTCTTCTATTTATAAGTAAATTATGAATAAATCTAATGAATTTAGTGGGTATCTTGATTTTATACATCTTTTCAACAAGAACATCTAAAATAACTGAGTCATATGCTTTTTTAGGTCAGTACTGATGGCCATGACAAATTTCCTTTCCAGATACGCTTGATATATATTCAGGTTAACTGGTCCACTTGCATCACTTGTTGAGGAAGCTTTCCGAAATCCTGTAATGTTTTGAGGTAATATTTGATGGTACTCTAAAAACCATAATAATCTATGTAAGATCAAATTTTCAAATATTTTGAGCGAGCATGGAAGTAACGCAATAGGTCTGTAATTATCTGCAATTCCTGTATGTCTTTTGTTTTTAATGATGGGAATAATAAGTATTTGTTTCCATTGAGGTGGTACATGGCAAGTTTTGCAGATGTTATTAAATATTCCTAAAGTGTTGTCTTTCCATTTTCTGATAGATGTTTATAATGGTTATAATATATTCCATCAATTCCAGGAGAACTATTGGTATGTAAATTTTTAAGTACAGTGTTAAGTTCCACATAAGAAAAATGTGATTCAAGAGTAGAAGATTCTTTACTAAATATATATTGCATAAAATTTATTCTTGAGTTATTCACATATGGCGGTGTTAATTGATGATGAAAATCTATAATCCATTTTTGTTCATTATTACAAAACTTATTTACTTTTGTTCATTATTAACTTCTGTATATGTCTGTGAATTCTGATGCTTCATGTTTGGATATTTTTTTAAAAAATCCAAATTTTATATTTGGGAGTAGTAAATGAAATATTATTACAAAATTGTTCCCAACTTTTCCTTTTGTAATATAATATGTTTTTTTAAATATAGCTTTATGTTTCTGTTATATTATGAAATTTTCTTTAGACTTATTTTGTAAAAATAATTTGAGTGATCTTTGACATGAATTTATAGCTTTTTGACATTTTACATTCCACCATATCTTATAATTGAAATTGGATTTGTTTTTATTTGTTGTAAATTGTTGATTGTTATGAGATGTTTTATTTAATGTTGATACAATTTTTTAACCATATTATGAAAAAATATTATTATTTCCTAATTCATTATTTTGTGTTGCATCCATAGCTGCGTTTATTTGTTCAAATACAGATTTATATGTGTTCCAATTTATATTACAAGTAACATTTTGTAATTTTGATCTAAAATCAGTAATAATTTCCGTTTTGCCAGAAGTTGTAAGATTGATTTCTTGAGTAGAAAAATTACTGGATAATGATCACTGCCACCTGAATCAAAATATACATTCCAGTGAGTGTATATATAAAGACTATTTTTCACCATAGTTATATCTGGTACACTTTTCCCAGTTTTAGTAATTCTAGTTGGTGTACCATCATTCATGATAATATATTGAGAGGTAGCTAATGCTTGTATAAAGTTATTTCCTGCAGTGTTTTCTTTAGAGCTTCCAAACAATTTACTTCGTGTATTCAAATCTCCAAGAATATAATCAAAATCGTATTTCAAAAATATGTTTTCCTAAAAGTAACATTTGGAATAATATTTGGAGGAATATATAAGTTTAAAAATTTAATATTTTGTACTGTTACAGATAAATATTGTATATTATGATCCGGACAATTTATATTGATTTGATCAATTTTGAAATTTAGTTTAGTTTTAATGCAAGAAGCAAGTCCTCCATATCCATCTTCTTTATCTTGTGTTATTATATTGTAATGTTTAATAGATAACGGTAAATACATTATATTCAGAAAAAAATGTCAACATAAACAAATGAATACGACACGGCGAAACTTCATAATATGTACTGATTACTGAAGAGAAGACGGATTTTTTCAGTAAATTTGTTTTTTTTTCAGGTTTTTGTAAGATTATAATATCTGGATTAAAAAACATAATTAACTTTTGAATGAAAAAGATTTTATTATAGATGCTTTGGCTATTCTATTGGATGACAGTAAGTGAACACTGTCGCCTATTTTTTTCCATGATCAATAGACTTTAGAGATTTAAAGTATGGTATATCTGTGTTACTATATTTTCTAAAAAAGATTGTGAAGCATCTATCTTCTGTGACATAAAAATAGTTCCCATAATTTTTTTAGAGCTTCTGTCTGTTTCAAAGATATTTGTTGTGACGAAAGTGATGGTTCAATGAAGTTTTCGCTATTGTTCGTATTTGAGGATCCTTCAGGTGAGTATAAATTAAAAGTGTGTCATCTGAAAGAACTGTTATTCCTATCGGTAACTAAAATTGTTTGTTAATATTTATCGCTTCGAAAAAGTTTTCAATTTTTCTAAATTTAGATCACAAGAACACTTATCACCATGTTCCCAATATCAATTAATGCGACTGTGTAGATACAGAATAGCGGAGCATTGCAAGTCCTTTTATGAAAACAATCTTTCAATTTGGTCGTGCGCCCGTGACAACAGAAGTAGTCGAGTTTTTGAAATCAACATAAACAAATGAGTCTTACGTTGTCAGGTCCTAGGGAACGCCAAGAGCAAATGTCGCATAATATTGTTTAACCACATGGCAGATAATTTGGAAGTTTATGCTAACGCGTGGCGTGTTGCTGTCCTCTACGCTCTTGATAACCTTTGGCGGAATACTTTACATCGTGTCAGGTGGAGGTGGATGACATACGCACCGAGTAATTTATAAATGAGTAAGGAAAGAGGAAAGCAATCGACAGATCTTGTTAGTTGAGAATAAGGGCGGTAAATAGAAGAAAATTCAAGTGATTGGAGTGTGTAATAGATTTTAGCTAGAAATAAAATAAAATCTCTAGTTTCGTATGCATTGTTACAAAAAAGAAATGCCCTATAGGCTAAAGATGGAATGTGATTAGTGAAAGTGAATAATTATGAAATAACTAGGAATAAACGGGAGAACATTTAGAAAAACCTCGAACAGGAGGTTATCAATCTTAAATTCACTTGGGCTGGAAAATGGAATCGAACCAGAGGTGAGCACTTTACTCCTAATTCACCGTGCCCTCTTATATATACTAAAAGAACATAATGCTGTGCTTCTGTTCTATTCTACGAAACGATCGTAGCGACACTGCCATCATTCCAGTAGCAAATGCAGTACACAATAAAAACAATACTACTTTTGCCTCAAACGATGCAACGGGTATAATTGCTTGCATAAAAGCAGTCATATTTTTTTATTGACACTCATATCTCCACAAATACTAGACCTGGGATTAACAACTGGAAACTGAAGTTACGCTTGAGAATAGTACTCGTCCTCTCACTAAATACGGTACAAATAATAAAATCGAAATATTTGAGAATGTAAAATATGTATACGGAATGTATATGTATTACGTACTGACTTTTAGCTTTAGTTGAAAAATCTTTAGAAAAAGACCGAGAATTTGGATTGGCCGAGAAACAGAAGCAGAAATGTTTTTTTTAATGCCCTTGGGGAAGACCGCCATGTAGAAGTTTAGACAGAAATCTTACATATATATGGCCCTCGTACATAGAACTGGTAAACTAAAGCATATGTCAATGTGTATCTTCAATGGGAACAATTACCGCGAAATCTGTGAATGTGTAAGATCAAAGGAAGAAGGGTATAGAATAATATAGCAAAGCTCGAGAAGCGTATTTCGAAGAGAGTAAAAAAGAAAGACAAAAACTGAAAACAGGAAGAAAATAATGGGCCATGCTGTCTTCACAAGAATTTACCTGGCAAAACCACACTGGGAAAGTTGTCAAAATTCCAGGCAAACAAATCTGTTACTGTGTTAATAGATATCTCTTAAGTATCTGTAATGGACAAGTGTGGAATGTCTGTTATTTTTTAAACATGCAAATCAATTGTCATCTTGATCCTATGACCTTGCATGGTCATTATCGGAATGTAGTAATTGCAGTAGCGTCGTTTTCTTCATCATCTACTGAGTACCAAGTGGAAGTATTATAAACTGTAAAATTGGATCTCAGGGAAGTGAATCATAACACTCTTGATTAAATTGTTTGGGTACGCGACAGGTTCCAATTGGCATTAATTTGTTTCTGTGGGTAAGGAACTTCAAATTCTTAAGCCACAAACCTTTACCTACTCACGCTCAAACACATCGGAGCATAAATACTCTAGTGGAGAACGTCGACGTTCAAAAGATGTTGAAAGAATCATCTTTGTTGAAACCAATAATATTTTTTTAAAACGATGTTTTTATAAAATGCACTTTTTTTTTTTTTTTTTTTGGTAGGATAGAATGAAGAAGCGTGACTAAGGCTAAAAGCATTGGGCGCTCTTCCTAAGGTTGAGAACTAAAAAACGACACTAAGATTAAAAGCATTAGGCATTCTTCGTAAGGTTGAGGGCTAAGAAGTGAGGCTAAGACTAAAAGCATTGGACACTCTTTCTAATGTTGAGGGTTAAAAAACGTGACTAAGACTAAAAGCATTGAGTACTGTATTTAATATTGAGGGCTAAGAAACGTGACTAAGGCTCAAAGCATTGAACACCCTTCATATAAGGTTGAGGTACGTGACTAAGAGTAAAAGCATTGGGTACTCTATTTAATGTTGAGGGCCGCGGTGGCTCAGTAGTACAGCGTTCACCTCTGGTGCATGGGGTCCTGTGTTCAAACCCTACTCCCGCCAAGTGAACTTTGTGGTGGACAAACACCGTGTGTGTGGGTTTTCTCGAGATGCTCCCGTTTCCTCCCACTTTCTCAATTCCACTATTTCATTCATTACTCATCATCACCGTCTCCTTTAGCCTTGCCGGCATAAACGTGGGACGTAAAACTTAAAACTCAAAAATTTCATTTCTATTTAATGTTGAGGGCTAAGAAAAGTGACTAAGGCTAAAAGCATGGTCTAAGGTCAAAGACTAAGTTTCTCTGGATATCAGGGAAGCTGTTCGCTATGATCCATTATATTCATTTGAGTCGTAGTGACTGTCCTTTTTAGTGAATTTTATAGAAGTGTTGTTTTTTGAAAGTTATTTTTCTTTTTTTACGGATATTAATTTTTAGCTTTGCCGCATTGCAATAATTATATAAGACCATCCACTAAACTGCTCTGCTGGAAGGATTACCTATCCACTACAACGTGAATGATCGAGATTGTTTCTAACAAATAAGAGATTAAAATATAAAATATAACATTAACCAAGGGTGCCGATCCTGAGGGGGAACCCGGCCCCCCCTAAAGCTCATGTAGACCCCCTGTATTTTTATGAATATGTATTTTTATATTTTTTCTTGTTATATGTATTTTTTATGAATGCCCCTCCCTCCAAAGTTACAGAGAAATCGGCGCCCTTGACTAACAATAAAAGATAAAGTGCAAACAATAAAACATAACATTTCTTTACTTAACATTTTACTTGTTAAATTTGTCAATGAACCCAATTTAAATTAGCCAATGAGTTTCAAGAATTTACTTTCAACTGCAAAAATGTATGAAGTCTCTATGAACATACAGGTCTTCCACTAAAGAATGAGAAGCTTGTTTAAAACACTGACCAATTTAGTTTATAACATTTTACATTTTTGACAGCTCTGAGAGAAAATACTACAAAAATTACGTTACAAAAATTTTAACACTATCTTTCATTTTCCATAGTAACTAACTAACTAACTAACTCTATGGAATATGGAACCTGGAGATTCAATGCCGCGTTCACAAAAGCTCTCTACAGACTTCTATCCTTAGCCAATGGATCCAGTTTCTACTGCGTATTCTTATTTCTGTGAGAACCATCTTAATATTGTCCTCCCATCTGCACCTAAGTCCTCCTAATGGTCGTTTTCCAATTGATCTTCCAGTCAAGACTTTGAAAGCATTTCTACTTTCTTCCATCCTAGCTACATGATCTGCCCATCTAAGCCTCCTAGACTTGGTAACCCTAACAATGTTTGGCAAACCGTATGAATTATGTAGTTTCTCGTTATGAAGTTTCCCTCATTCCCGTTCCTCTTGGGTCCGAATATTCGTCGTTTTTCATAGTAATCAATATAGAAATAGGTTCCTTTTCTATATTTCATTGCCATGCTGAGCATGGTGGACGATAGGCACACAACAACAAAACAAAGAAGAACAAAATCTCCCAATTACTTACAAACGAATCCAAGAAGTAGATATCACCCAGAGAGTCAAAGGTCTAATTAGTCAGGCTATTGAATTTGCCATCAAAAACTTCATCACGTGAGTCATGTAAGTAAGTTTTCACCATTTCATTGGCCGAAGAGAAATGAACAAGCCCAAAACAGTTCTTGACCATAGCCTTGAGAAGGATACTCACTTTTAATCTCAAATACTAAGCACTACTAATACAAAATAGCTAGAACACACTCCAGTTTCATAAAACATCGATCATACAGTGGTTACACACATTGTACTAAAAACTAGACATTCACACTCAAAAGAAAGTATATTCAGAATGTGAAAAGGATATTCATTAGAAGACTTGAATACGTATTTATCCCCGGCCACCAAGAATTATAACCTCATAGAAGAACAGGAACGAAGAGTGAACAACACCAGCCATATCCTCAGTCCTGTAAATAAATTAGTCTACTTTTGTAATCTTGTTTTAAATCAAATAAGTATTTTAAATTTTACTTAAATTTGATTAAACTGCTCGATCAGCACAGTAGCTTTTATTTTAAATTTAACAATGTGTGCGCATGTCGCTAATATACACTTTGGCTTCTTCGGATATGAATTATCTGAACCGTGACGGATTTACTTTAAAAAAGTCGAGCTCTAGATTAATTCTGTCACATATCATGTAGAAATGGTTAGAGCAACATTACACTCAAGATCATTGATGCCTAAATTTTACCGGAAATCCAGTTACAAGATGATTTCTTTGACTGACAATGGTTAAACAACATAATTTAACATGCCCTGAATGATTTGATAGTAGGGTAGGGAGTAGGCGGAGCTCCGATTGAAGCCATCTTCATGTGGTGAATTCGGATCATTTTTACCGAAAATAATAATTTTACAAAAAAGGGGAAATAGTTTTCCTTAAATTTGAATATAGAAATTCACTATTAAGAACAAATGAGTAAAGAATGACTTTGTATATATGTTTTTAATAGAAGAGTGCATATGTTTGTAATGCTGCAAAAAAAAAAAAAAAAAAAAAAAAAATCAAATTTTCGCCGAAATTCAGTAACTTTAGGCCATATGTACGGATTCCAAATGCACCATAGTAACTTTTAAGTCAATTTTTACCATTATCAGACAACTAAAAGGAAGGAACTTAATGTTAGTCGAAGTCAAAAAAACTGAACCTTTAAAATTTAAACATTAAAAAAAATTGATGTTTTTGGTCACTTTTCAAACTTTTGGCCCTGAGCGCGAATTGAATGTACATTTTGAACTTTTTTGCGCTGTTAGAATTCGATATTGGAAAATTCACTTTTTCAGAACCACCTTTATATATATATATATATATATATATATATATATATATATATATATATATATATATATATCGGGTGTTCTAAAAATGGCATCCGACCACAGAGCATTATTCTATAAGTCAAAATAAAGCAATATATATATATATATATATATATATATATATATATATATATATATATATATATATATATTTGTATGCCTTTCGAGTCATCGTCTGGAGACACAAATTGCACTATGTGGCAACGTCGCAAATAAAGAACCATAAATTAGATGCAGCGATCTATCAAATTGTTATATCGATTCTTTCCAGATTTCAACTAAAGTTGATATTGATTGATACTAGCATCATTTAGTCGTTTCAACTGCTTTGTTGAATTCGTAGAGTAACGCTAATGGCTCCAAGTTAATCTGCGACATTGCCATATTGTGAAATTTTTATCCCCCATAGCGGTTGAAGGAGGCCCCGGAGGGTATTCCATCATATAACAGTTTCGCTTTATTTTGACCTGTAGAAGAGACCTGTGGTCCGTGGGCGCCATTTTTAGAACACCCGATATATAAAATGGTAGTGTAGTTTTGGTACACCACATTTTGAAAAATTTAGATGTAAAATTCAATAGCTTAGATGAAAAAATATAATACAAAGTAATACAGTTGTGTTTGAGATTTATTACAAGTTTACAAGTGGAGTGTAACTAGTATGAAACCATATCAAGTACTATTGACACTTGTGTTATTGCTAAAACACACTTCTTTTCACTACTCTCGATTACATGTATACCTACCGTCTCTGAAGTTTCTGCTCCCTTCGAATCCCCCGCGGTATCGTGCGGGCCCACCAGCTTCAGCCTGCACTGACTCGGCTAGATAGCATTCGTGCTTTTTAGTTGCCACCTAACACAGGGTGATTTGTGGTTTTGCACTGTAGTTTTCATGCCGTACATCCAGACACCATATTTATACGCAAATCGTAAAAGAATTGTAATTTTTCAACAACTACTTCTGGTGACCCTCTTGAATTTTATCTATGCCAAGTGAGATATTTTCATGTCGTCCAGCCCTAATCTGTTAGGGGAAATAAGAAGGATACTAGTGTAAGTGATAATTTTTTTCAGTAATTATTTCGAGTGGTGTGCCAAAAGTAAACCTGCACGTATTATAAAATTATTTGAAGAAAAAATCAGGAAAATCGAATCATTAAAATTCTACTTCATTTTCAAGAAAACAGAAAAAATAACATCTATAAATCAATGGGTTATATTATAGAGCAACCATGGAGCAAGTATTCAACAACGTTAAGTCATGGGAAAGAAATAAATCCACGACAAAATTCGATTATCAATATGATCTTTAAGTGTTTCCACTACCAATTAAATTAAGAAGTAAAATTAAGTCACTACAAATTGTGAAACTATGTCCTAAATCCCCTGATATTACAACCTGCTAAGGGCTATAGATGTATGATGTGTAGTAAGTATTTTGGCTTTTATCACTGTAATTTGTGTCTCTTAGGACTCTGAAATACATGAGAGGGCCACTCGGCTACTCGGTAGCACAAAATAGGTTTTCATCAAGTTTAAAAGAGAAAGAACATTGCAGTTTTGTGCAAATGTGTGTCTTCAATCTTCCTCTGATAATATAAAAAATAAAATAGTAGCCATTTCTTAATAAGAAGATTAGATAATAATATAATAATAATGGTATATAAGAGAGAGAGATATTTCTTTTTCTTCATCATGACTTGAAGATGATATATTATCACCGCAGGTCTTAGTGTTTATATCAGCAGGTGGTAAATAACGGAAAGAAATTGGTATTGGTCCACCAGAAATTTAGTACATTCTAGTTTTTTACCTATATCTAACTCCAGATGATATTCTCAAAGGTAGAAGGGAAATTTCGTCTTTTACAAGGTTGTTACTTAGTAATGAGTATAAGAATGGCTCATTTACAATAAATAAAGCTTTCATACAGGTTTGTTATAATGTATACGTTAGTGCAAAATTATAACGCTATATTTACCCGAAGTATAATTTGTCATGTAAAAGTGACATGATTTTTCCTATAATAATTTTCCTTCTCTCTCTCTCTCACTAAAAATCACCGTATCTCTAAGTTTAGGGAACAATCAATCTCAGTATTCATTAAAAACCAAGCTAGTAAGAAAATAATACTGTGCTATAATGTTGCACAGAAAAATTGCTAGAAATGGATATACATTGGATAGAATTCGGTTATTATTGTTACGAGGTGCATTTAGAAAGTAATTTCGTATAGTGCCCCAAGGTGACACAAGTCGTCAGAGCAAGACGAGCTTACGCAGGAATGGAGGAAGAACACGTAATCATAACCTGACGAGAGCACAGTTGTCACATTCACAGTCAGTTGTGACATTACAAATATGGTACGGTAAAGATGGCTACGTGCATGCATTTTCCCACTAAGTGCGAAGTACAGTTTCTCCACGCTTAAGAAACTGTCGGCATCAGAGATCCACCCACAGTTATGCGAAGTATATGGACCATACGTCATGAGTGATATGGTCAGAGGATGGTGCACACAATTCCAGCAGGTCGTACCAAATGTGCACAATGAACACCATAGTAGCCGACCGTCCATAGTTATGCCTGAATTGGTGGAAAGTGTATAGCAAGCAACTTTGCAGAATCGGCGGTTCACAATGTCCGAATTCTCAAGTAAGTTTCCACATATCTCCCGTTCTCTGTTGCATGAGATCATCATCCAGCGATTCCGATTTCACAAGTTGTATGCACAACAGGCTCCAAAACAAATGATAGTGGAGCATAACAAGAAGCTCCTAGAATCCAATTTGATTTTCCTGTTACATTACCAACCAATTCTTTGTGTAAAGAGTACATGAATATGTGACTCACAACCAGGGTTAAAAAGAAACGTGTTTAAAAAAAACAAAAAGAACGTTTTTTATGTTTAAAACATGTTTTTTTTGTTTAAAACGTTTTTAATGTTTAAAATGTTTATTTTGTTTAAAACAATAATCTAAATAGGCATATATATTACATTTTTACACTCTTAGGTATTGCTTGCCATCTATATTCAACCGCTAGATCAAATTTCGGGAACTTCCCTAATCTCGATCCGCCCAAATGTTCAATTCCGGAGAAAGAAATTGGAATTTTCCCGATCTCCGTTCACAGAATGTGTAGTTCAGTTTCTTTGTGTTACGTTCTACTGGTCGTCTGTATTCTTAATCTTTAAACGCCCATTGACGCAACTGCTGTGTCAGGGCTTTAAACCTCAATGGCTCAGTCTTAAACCTCAAATTAAGGCTGGGAGATGGTTTTGGTACCAATTTATTCCTGAAAGATGCAGCTTTGCTGGTGTGCATTTTATGTATGTGGGAGGAGTATAAATATCGTTTTTTTTTTGTTTTTTCAACAGTTATTTTGGGGGGCCATTCCCCCTCTTGGAGGATAGATTCATAAAAATTGTTACGTGAAGCAATGAAGTAAGCCACTACATGGTAATATCGTGTATTTGTACTTCTTTCTTATATGGGTTAGCAGAGAGGGGACAAAGTTAGCCAATTTTTTTATTTTAAGTTTTTTGACGTAAATTACATTTATTTTTACAACAAACATCAATAGTTCAGTCCTTAATTAAGCTAGAAAGATGATTTGGTACCAAGGTATTTTTGAGGAATGAAGCTTTCCGTCAGTTGCATTTTATGTATATAGGGGGTACGTATGTACGGCCGAGAGAGGGAGAATGAAGTTGTTATTTTTTTAAATTTTTCATCATTTTTTTTTCATCAGGTTTTGGCTGGTATTCCTCCCCTCTTTGTGGTACATCAATAAAAATTGGTATATGAAGCAATGAAGGAGTCCCCTACATGATAGTAACCTGTATGTGTACTTGTTGTTTATAGAGGAAGAGGGGGTCAAATTTGGTTAATTTACATTTATTTTCGGGACGGTCCCATATAACACAAGATATATTTCCCTGAAGTGGTCTAGAAGCATAATTCTTGTTCGTATACATGACGTGCGCAGCAAAAATGATTTACATATGGATGTGGTACTGTAGTGGGGGAAGGGAGAGGATGTCTAATTCAATGAATGTTTTTCTGCGCATTTTTTTAAATATTTCCTACATAAAACGAATTCATTACGCAATGGCAGCAATGGCTACCATTTCTTACATTATTGTCACAAGTATGTGGCCTACACATTAGTATAATTTTGTCAGCGTAGGGTGACTGCAAGGGTTGCCAGGGCCCCGCAAAGTCAATATTTTCATATTTTTAATGATTATTTATGTCTGTTCTTTTTCTACGAATACGGCGGGAATTTCACGAATGTCACCCCGTTGGAATTTGTGGTCTATAAGCTTTCCAATGGTGTATAACTCATGACTCTGTGATAATTAGGGGGTCACCAGAGCCACAAACGTGAGAGTCTACCATTTTGTTAAAATCCCTGGCGGGTGTCTAGAGTTAATTGTGTTGTTATGCCGTCCGTAGACACTAATCATTATTAGCTACCCATGTTGCAGATAGAGATGTATCTTGAAAACTGTTTAGTTAAAATATGTCATTTGCTCCTTGTAGGCTAGTCACTGTTCTTTTCTATGAGTTGTATTGTATTTCTCAGAACATTTCTTCTAGCTTATGCTGTGAGAACTGTTCATTATTATGGAAATGATAGTAATAAAAAAATACCCAAGTTTTGAATTTGTGAATTTGGATCTTAAAATAGTGTATAGTGTGTTTAACCTACGTTATTCTTGGAAATTAAGAAATGTTCAAATACTTCACTTGAATTTCTGTTGGTTTAATTATACGCATAGGCGCCGACTTTGGGGGGGGAGGACACTTTTGACCCCCAATATTTAGAGGTGGGGTCCTTGCCCCTCCAATATAATCCGGTCGAGGAAGAATTAACAAAGAGGAGCAAGAATTTATGTTGTAAACTTCGTCATTCCTTTAATTCAAAGTTAGGAATAGCCTTCTAGGAATGGGTACAAGTCGAGCTAAAACTCGACTCGACTCGAATTCGAATCGAGTTCCGAACCGAGTCGCTGTTTTTTTAGGTCGAGTTTGATAAATGGCTCGCTCGTTCAGCTCGTTTTAACTCATTTTAAAATCATGGCATGATTAGACTGGAAAGCGAAAGCCATGAGAAATGTAAGCGATAAAGAGGAATACTTTTAGTATTGTTCACGAGAAGGGACACTGCTTGTATCTCGTTTCGTCTCGATAACGAGACGACAAAGGATTTTATAACGAGGCCTCAAATGTCGTTAGCACTAATTTAAGTATATACTTTAGTTCTTACCATCAAGGCTGAGACCTGCACGGTCGAATTTTTGAGCCCAAACAGAAGCTCAACCCGGGTAGTGATGTAAACTTGCTCGGCTCAGTTCAACGGAGCAAAGTGCTCGAGCCGGCATGGTTTGGATGAGCCATCGATTCGCCCCAACTGAGCTATCAGCTTGTTTGTCTCGGTTTGGATGAGCCATCGGCTTAGATCGGTTCACTCAGGCCGACAACCCTAAGCCCGAGCCGAGCAGTTTTGAACATGTTTGGCCAGCGCCCTATAACGTTTAACAATATTTGGCCTTAGCCAAATCCTTGCTTCTCCGGAACTCAAATCCAGAATCTCGTGAACGATGGCCATGCCTCCTAGACTTCACGAGTACTGAGGTCGGCAGTCAATTAGTTTTTAGTATTCAGATAGAAACCACCTATCTTTCATGTTTATACACGGTGTTATAATAATAATAATAATAATAATAATAATAATAATAATAATAATAAGTTGCAGTAACAGTAGTATCATTGATAATAATTACACTGTCTATGTAGGATAGTTAAAGAGAGTACTTGAAACTACATAAAATTTAGCTCCATTTGGTTCGTTTTGGCTCGACTCGACTCGAAACTCGACCTGAATTCGTATCGAGTTGGAGGAAATTTTTCGAGCCGAGTTCTCGAGTCGAGCTTAAATATGTCTGTTTCGAGTCGGGCCGAGTTTCAAAGAAAACTCGCTCGAAGTCGATCGTGGCCATCCCTACAGCCTTCTTATTCGATAGAAAAGGCGGTTTTCAGACTGGTGTTGAATAGAGCACTGAAGCTTCAACCAACACTCTGGCAACACTGACCTGACAAGTGAAGATCAATGCAGTGTGAATTTTGCAGCGGAGTAGCGGATCGAGATTTGGGGGGAGGGGGCCTTCATCAAGCAATTAATTAAAAACGATTGAATACGATAATGATATATTTATTCATTGCTTGGACCCCCTATTATTTTCTTCAAGTCGGCGCCTATGGTTATACGCACACTGATGTGCAGAATTTCGTTCAGTAATTGCTGTTATAATAAGAATAAAACTCTACTCCATGCACAAATCCTGCGGAGGATGGGTTGTTTGTTAGAAAATTAAATTAGCTTCTTCAATCTGATATTTTAGTTGTTTTAAACATGTCCAACCAGGATCGAAAAAAAACACGTTTAAAACAATTTGTTTAAAACGTTTAAAACAAACTGAATAAAACAACAGCCCTCGTTTAAACATGTTTTAAACATTTTGTTTTACACATATCAACCCTGCTCACAACGTCAGACTGATCAAGTATCAAATCACCACTGACTATTAGCAAACATCGATAATCAGTGGACTGTAATGTGGAAAGTGCTTTTCTGTTTTTATAATCTCTGTATGTGCATTATTTATAAACAGTAGTTAACCTTAGATTATTGATCGGTTATCGGCTAAAATCAATAAGATGAAAGATATTCAACCTGTTCTCTTTATTTTACTCTGCATATTTGTTATTCTATTCACAATATTTAAAACAAGCAAAAAAATTTCTGCATAAAAGCTTTGACGGATTAAAGTAAATAAGGCTGATTCATGATTTCTTTTGTGTAACATGGTGCAATATAAATTTATTTTATAATCTGTAATAAAGCTAAAACTCTCCCGTTACTCCACCCACTGTAACCCAATTATCCTTTCGACTTGGTAACTTTTCAATGACAACGGCTGCCAATTGAGCCTAAATAGATCCTGTAAATATTCTCTTTTACTTCCGGACTTGGAAATTCTCTGCAAAGATTAGGACCTTTCTAAATCATTTTCTTTCGAATAAATCGGGCTGGAGCGGAAGACGAGAGACTCCGGTACTTGTAAAATTAAGAATTTGATTTCTGGGTTTTTGACCTCTACGGCCATGCTATTCCGTCACGTATGAGGGATGACATCTTTTGGCAATCACACTGCCTGGGTAATTGGGGAGATAGAAAGAAATGGGGAAGGAAGGAAATGACCTGGGACCATTTGTGACGTACTATCCCAGTATCTATCTGGTGTGAAAGAGAAAAACCCAGGAGAACCTCACTCAAGATGACTGGGCTGATAAAGCGTTTACACTTTTTCGTCCGATTGTCCCAGGAATCGAACCAGGAACTTTTTTAAAAAGATCAACTGATCATACCTCAGTTTCCTGAACAACCTGAGTTTCCTCGTATACTAGGCCTCTTAGACCTTTACTAAATTCGACAGGAACATGAAAACATACATATACAGGACAGTTAAAATTCCAAAGGTTCTTCCACCGGGAATCGAACCCGGGACCGCGTACACCAAAGGCGCACATTTAGCCAGTAGACCAACGGGGAGGGCTCGCTATGGGTTGGCCCCCGCTGCTTGTATCGGGAGATCCTGCAATAATAAAGTTTGATTCCTGGCAGATATACTTATTAACTAGTCAACGAAAATTTCAGACTTTTAGACGAGAAGCCAGCATAGAACAACGGATATGGCCAAGGTAACTTCCAACAAAAATTTCTATCTTTTCCTAATATCCAACCTGATTCTCTTTCTCAAAAAAATTTGTGTACCATTTTCACTTCATGTCTACAAGTAATATTGGTGTTTATAGTTCGAAAATCCCAAGAAAATACGCAATCCAATCCTAATATACGCTCTTCTTAGCCTATATGATGGCAGTTCTCCTATTCTAGATAGTTCAGTATTATTTCCAACTGTCACGTGCTCTTTACTTGATTGCATCGTCACCGAGGACTAGACACGAATGTCTTACATAAAATTGCCCTTCAGCCTCTATCTTGCTCTTAACGACTTCCAGCTATTCCTCCTCCTGAAGCGATTTGTAGTCGTGTTTCGACAGTACAGTTGAGTTGCAGACAGTTGTGAAGTTCTTGTTCCAGTCCTCGGCAGCAGAATTCTTTGACACAGGTATTTAAAAGCTGGTGGCGTGTTACGACAAATACCTCAACAAGGATGATGCATAAGTTGAAAATTAGGTTATGTATCACCAACTCCACAGTGGTAAAATAATTTTCTTCTGATGATCGTCTTTCATTTTGCATAGGAGCTTACTTTCTGGACGTGCCTCATATTATTATTATTATTATTATTATTATTATTATTATTATTATTATTATTATTATTATTATTATTATTATTATTATTATTATTATTATTATTATTGGAGATTTGGGAAGTCAATGATCCATCTGAAGTCACTGAAAGGGTCAAACAAACAACACATACGCCCAACGAGCGGAAAGGAGGAGTGTGTGAACTGTAATGCTTGCAGGGTTTGTCAGGCAGGCATTAGGTAAACAAAGTTAGTAACCATTGCCCCAAGTAAAAGTTTTGGTCCTTTGCCACAATAACATGGTAATTCCGTAGTTAAACTTAAACCTATTCATGTCAGATATAAGGTTCTCCTACGCAGTAGCTATATTTCATGTGGAAAGCCATTGACTTACGTTGAGAGTTCATGTGACCCTGATGCCTTCTTAAGTGTAGCTCTACATGCATATAGGGGAAACTGGCCTAAAATGACATACCATGATAAAACGACATACCAGGGGTTTTGAACGATTTGTGCAAAGAAGAGCTCTGAGAATTTTTAAGGTAAGCGTGGAGCTGACAACAGTGATCCTCTGCAAATTAGAGTACTGAAGTTTCGGTATAGACGTCGTGAAAAATTATTTTTGAAAAGTAAGTATTCCAAATATTTATATATGCTTTTCTAGTCGCTTGTAGTTCAAAAACGTAGTGTTGTTTTAACATTTCAATCATGGTTATGCATTAAGCTGGGATTATAGAAAGGCAACACAGCGTTTTAAAAGATGTGAAAACAAAGATCTTGGTTGCTTGCTGTTTCTGCTTGATCAACTGTTGAAGGGTAAAATGACATACCAGTCGTTAGGGCAAAAGGACACAGTATGTCATTTTATCCTAAGGTATGTCATTTTACCCTTTTATTTTCTCTTTTTAATCCCTGTGTTTTGGAATTATGGAAACAAATAAAGGTTGCTTCTAAGTAACGGCCCTAGGAAAAATTGGAAAAATGAATTACTTGATAGTACACCTACTGGTACTCTTGGACTTGCACAAGAAACAGGGGAGGATCCAGGACGGACTTCTGGGGGGGAGGCGCTGGTATGTAATACTGCTACTTTGAGCTACTTTTGCTACTCTGGGATGGGTTTTATTTATATATATAAAATAAGAAAGTTTTCTCTTCTGGGGGGCTATCGCCCCCTGGATCCGCCACTGACAAGAACCTGGCTGGATGACCAGTGAGGCATTTCTTACAGTTTCGAAACATTTCGGTTCGTTTGTGGAACCTAATATGGAGGAGAAGGTTTTGCTCATTGTAGATGGACATTCCAGTCACAAGAACTTGAAGGTTCTTGTTTTTCCAAAGGAAATGGAATTGTAATTTTTGTGACTCCCACCTCACTGCAGTGGTTTATAATGCAGAGAGTGGATATCGAAAGACAGGTTTGAGAACCATTGATCCCAATGTCTTTGAGGACCATCTGATTGCACCAGCAGAAACAACGAATATTCCATTGTCATCAGAACCAGTTGAGAGCTCAGATAAAACTGCTGGAGCTCAAAATAACGGATCCACATCGCTGTTCGATGATTCTACTTCTTAGAAAAAGGGACCAGTCATATCTGATGAGGCCCGTGTTTCGCAGCAATCAATCCTGCTTTCAGAGGTTCGTGCTAGAGAAAGAGACTCCCCCAGTTCCGATGGCTCATGCAGGCTTCCTAAGAAGAACCAGGATTTATGAATCTGCAATTCTCACTAGCAGTACATACCTTAATGCACTGAAGGAAAAAAGGTAGAGAAAACTAAAAAGGACATGAGGAAGTCAACAAGGCAAGTGGGTAGAAAACTGGATCTATGTATTTAAATACTTAAAATATGAATGAGGACGAACTCTTCGTGAACGACGAGAATGATGAAGAGGATTGTCCATGTCTCTATTGTAACGAGTTATTCTCTGTGTCCCGTCGAAAAGAACTTTGATTGAGGTGTTACCAGTGCAGAAAAAGAAAAAAGCACATTGTAAATGTGCAGGCGTTTCTCCTAAAACAAAAGTTTTTTTGGTGAACTCTGCCATTAACTTTTGCCCACAAAAATAATATTCTATTTGATGTAATATTTCCTTCACATTTGCAAGTTATCACAGTGTATTTCCTCTAAATTTGTTATTCTTACAATATTTTCAAAAAGAGGAAAAAATATTTTCTTTGTTAGCACAATGTTCTGTTTTTTTAAACAAGAAAATGGAAATTCGTAATAGTAACTAGAAACGAAAGTACCTATGTGCATAAATCAACACCTCTTTTCACATTATATTTCAGAATTTGTATTTTTGTTATTTCTGCACTACTAACAAGTAATAATGAAAGTAGCAATGAACTATGTATCAAAAATATTTTTATCACACTGCATTAATTTTGTAACATTTTAGGGCAAAATGGCAAAATGGCATACCTGTATGTCATTTTATCCAAGTATAAGCCTAAAATGACATATTGAGCCAAAAAAGAAAAAAATATTACAGCGAGATTATTAGCTTCCAAAGCAAGATATAATTCGAGTAGGTACGTTATGATGTACTGGTACTTAGAACAAAAAATAACTTTCTTTGCTCTTTTGGTTATTGATTTATTCGCGTTAATAAAAGTGGTATGTCATTTTAGGCCAGTTAGACAAGACACTAATTTTAAACATTATGGTTGTCACACTGAATTTGCTAGATTTCCCTAAATTATACCATATTTTCAAATTATCTTTCCACACTAACTTCACATAGATTGTGAAGGACGTGGCTCCGAACAACGACCGGATCTTATATATTATACAAAAATTAAAAGAGTCTTGTTTGTGATCGCATCAAGCGAAAACGACTGAACCACTTCAAGTGAATTTTTGAATATAACTATCAGTTACATCGAACTGAGTTTTTATTGTACTGCTTTGACTAAAATACAGGGTGCTATGGAAGTCGGCATACCCCTCTTTAGCTTCAAGAGTATAGTGTTAGTTATGGTAGAATGTCTGTACACAGTTACCTTGAAGTCTTAAGAGTTTTAAGAGTCATAAACATCGGTATGATCACCATCCATGTCGTAATACAGCTGAATTCTGCACCAAGTTCTCGAAGATGTTTTGCGGAGATACTCCGGAGTCACGGGGGCGAAGGCGTGTTCCACAGCTGCTGTTCCACAGCTGTAATTCCTGTGTTGTGTGATATATTGTTGCTTTTTTTGGTGGATTAATACCAAAGCGGTCTGTAAATTTCGCTTTAACACTTTCCATGGTGTCACCTGTGTAACGCTTTTCTTGAAGCCAAACCGCAACAACTAATCTTTGTTCAATGATATATGGAATTTGATCACGCATTGTTGATTACTCCAACTTCACTGCAAATAACTGTTGTCTTGTCTTGATCCTCCTTCGAGGAATAAAATTTTAGTCACAGCTTAATCGAGCCAAGATCGACTATATCACTGACTATTGTTTTAAAATAAACGTGTATCACAAAATGGCCCGTCCAATATGGACGATTATCCGGTCAACAGTTAACTTGTTTTTCAATTTATATAATGTACAGTAGGAAGAACAGTGGCGCCAAACATAGTAAAAATATTTGTAACACAGTAAAGATTGTAATAAAATGGAAAATGTACTAAAGTAAAAATTGTTTAAAGATAAAAAAAAATAATAAGAAAGGAGAGCAAAGCTTCCAGCAACTTTGTAGAATGGCGTCCATCTTAACTTCCCAAATAACTGTTACCAATCAGAAAACAAATGAACATCGATAGCAATGTTGCCATACAATGTCAAACAATGTTACCAGACAATGCTAAGCAATGTTACCAGACAATGCTAAGCAATGTTACCAAACAAATGTGGGTAAAACCTAAAACCGTCAGAATACACCAATTAGGGGTACGCCCACTGAGAGCGTCGGATCAAAATTTAGACGGAAAATTAAGTTTTTTACGATCTTACCAAGTTAGAAAGATGAAACTTGATACAGAAACTCCTCCTTAAAACCTGTTTCCCAGCGGTTTTGAGAATTCCCGTTCTAACGGGGGGAAAGGGGGTCATTTTCTGCTTGATCAACTATACTTTAATTTTTTCTATTATTTTTTCTTCATATTGAAAGCGATTTGCCTGTAGTTTGCCAACGAAACAGTTTGAAATTAATTTCGAACATATTTATAGTATTTACCTTGAACTGGTACTTAGTCAATTACTTTACATAAAGGTCGTATCCTAAGGGAGTAAAACTGCTCAAAATTTATGTAAAAAAAATACAGTATGTCACGAGCCCGTCAAATTAGGAATATAAATCTCGATATGTAAACTTCTTAAAAATAAGGGACACGCACAGAGTTTTTGAAAATTTCAGTTGTAAGAGGGAAGGGGCCATTTTCTATAATTCTCTTCCTTTATATTGAAAACGATGTCATCGGTTGTTGGTAACTGTATCAAGCTTAAACGGTTGAACATTTTGAAATGTATTTTGCAATATAGTTAGTGCCTTACTTGGGATACGGACAAAATCTCACAGCCGAAACATTGTGTCCAAAATCTCGCGGACCAAAACCTCGCCTCTTAAAACTTCACGGCACAAAACCTCGAGTGGCCTAAACTTCGCCCCCCTAAACTCTGCAGGCTAAAATCTCGCAGGCCAACATCTCGCCTGACTAAAACATCGCGTGCCGAAAACCTAGCTACCCAAAACCTTGCGGATCAAAATCTTGACGGATGAAATCTCTTCACAAAATTTATCCAATGAGTTTCTTAATACACAATTCCATATTACTACTACTACTACTACTACTACTACTACTACTACTACTACTACTAATAATAATAATAATAATAATAATAATAATAATAATAATAATAATAATAATGACTTGAGTAAGATGTTTACTTTAGAGATTAGAGCGTAAAAATATGACGGGTTTAAATTGAATGGACATATACATATATATAAGACAAACCGCGATCTCCAATCCTTGAATTTGAAGTCTTCGGTGACTACACTGAATAAAACAATCTACAAACTTCACATACGTGTTCAGGACCTCAATACAAGAAAAAAGTTTATCTGCAACTTTGGTTAGAAGCTCTTAATTATGGCAGACACATAGCCAGAATTTTGCAATAGGGAGGGGGGTTCCGTGACATGAAATACTGTTTTTATCAAACCAGGGGCTAGATCATTCTAAACTATTTTACTTTCAACATATATTGGTTCGTTTAGCCAGGATTTCGTAATGAGGGGGGGGGGGTCGTGACTTGAGATACTGTGATTACACACCAGGAGCTCGATCAATCTAAACTATTTTACTGGCAACATACCCATATTAGTTTGTTAGGACCATAAAAATCTTGAGTAAAAGAATATTTAAAAATATTGAAAAAGATATAGTCTTCCGAGGTCATTTGAACTCGGTTCTTGTTGTCTTCTTCCTTCTTCTTTTTCTTATCTTCGATTAATGCCGTCAAAGACAGCAACGAGATCTCTTTCGGCGTTAAACACATCCTATAAAATGGATTAGTGTTGCCGCAAAATTGAAAATTATTTTAACAAGTGTAACTGGAATTTATGTTGCCAGGCTCATATTATTGGTGATTGTGGGCATTTCTTAAGTTCTACCTGAGAATCTATTTGATAGAACGGGTTTATCGATTGTCATTTGTAGTCCATAGGATTAGCATGGAGCTAAATAGAATTCGGGACGGTCCGTTCCAATAATATCAATTTTTAGATTCGACCCCTTCCGTTTCCTCCACACAAAGTTCCTCATAAGAAAGAGTAACCAAACGTTTGCTGTAGTTTTATACGTATTTTTAACACTGATTCTTCTTTTTGTCGTTTGTTTTTGTTTCATCCTTCCTTAATTTTTTCATTTATGGTTTCGAAGAAGGGGGTCAGGACCCCCCGGACCCACCCATTGACTACCTACCTGATTATGGTGATAGAGATAATTAAAGGTAATTAATGGAGTTGGTCATAAGGTGACTAAATTGAATAAAACAACTGTTAAATTTCACATACGTGTTCAGGACTCAATACAGAAAAAGTTTATCTTTGACTTTGGTCGGAAGCGCTTAATTATGGAGATACGGCTAATTAAAGGTAATTAGAGGAAATCATTGTGATGAGGTTTTATACTAACGACATTTTTTCCGAGGCAAAATTACGTTCCGCGTAGTTTAGGCCAGGCGAGATTCTGTGTCGCGAGTTTTAGGACCGCAAGGTTTTGGCCAGGCGAGATTTTGGGACGCGAGGTTTCGTAATCAAATCCCTTACTTAACTTAGATTTTTATCACACTACTTTGATTCAAGTGCACATCCTATGGTGGGTTCAAAATTTGTGTAAAAATACAGCATGTCACGAGCCCATCAAGTTAAGTTTAGAGGATTCGATATACGAACTTCTAATTAAAAATAAATGGACACGTGTCGTACTGTTTTTGAAAATTTGTGTTATATGGAGGATGACGGAACTTTCTATAATTCCTATCTTTACACTAAAAGTAATGTTAACAGTTGTTTGTGATCGCATCATGCAGAGACATTTGAACAGTTTGAAAAAAAAATAAATATTTCAGTTTAACGTCCAACGATTATGCCCTTTAGGCTAAGGGAGACGATGATTATGGCAAGTGAATGATGTTGGAAGAATTGGGGGAATGATAAAGTAAGAGGAGACATTATGTTGTCCACCACAAACTTCCTAGGCGGGGAATCGAACCAGAGACCACACGCACCAGAAGTAAGCAGTCTACCACTGAGACACTGTGCCCCCACTGAACAGTTTAAAATGGAATTCTGGAACATAGTACTTACCTAGAGGTAAGTTGTTATCATGTTACTTTGATTAAAAAGCGTACCCTAAAAGGGGGTTTATGTTCAAAAAAATGCATCATCTCACGAGCTTGTCAAGATAGGATGATGAAATTCGGATACAAACCTCTTAAAAAAATAAATAAACAAAGGATCATGTATTTCACCATTTGTTTTGAAATTTTCTGTTTTAAGGGACGAGAGAATATTTTCTATAATTGCTGTCTTCATATTGAAATGGACATTTTGTCTTTTGTTTGTGACCGCATCACGAAAAAAAAATGGTTGACCCATTTGGAACGAATTTTTCAACATAATACCTGCCTCAAGCTGGATGTTATCGTGTTTCGTTAAAGGCCTTATCTTAATGGGATACGTTTTCAATATTTCCTTAAAAAAAAAAAAAAAAAAAAAAAAAAAAAAAAAAAAAAAAAAGCTAATAAGATTCTGTCATTATACTTTCATTAAAATCCATGTTCTAAGGGGAATCCTTAGGATATAGAACTTTAATATTTTCCTTGAACGTATTTTCCCCGAAACAACGGATATTTCAGCTAATCTTTGGTATTTCAATGAAATGTTCTAGCTCTATTCACATATGAAAGAAGTAACTCGATGCTGTACCCTGACGACAATGAGATAATTGGTACATAATACCGTACATATACATATATCCCTCTATATTAGTTTAAATATAATACACCAGCAAATCAGCACAAATAAAGTTTAAATCAAAAACATTTCAATTTTCTCTGAACATCTTTAAAAAGTGGAAGAAACAGGATGGATAACTTTATTTATTTCATGAATAGGTATCATTGTAAACACTGCTTCAGAGACAGTGCTGACATATTTAATTTTTTTGTAAAAAAACGTTATCTAACTATCTTTACTCTTTCTCTCTCTTCTTGACAGAAATAAACCTATTGGGTAAGCTAACTGTTTGCTACTACTACGTTTTATTTCTCAAATAATTTATTTTTGAACATTTCTGAATATATGTGTAATGTATACAACTCAGCACAACGAAATTTAATGACCGACTTATGTTAGTTCAATTATAGCTATCATCCAAATGGGAAAGTACTCGTAAAAGGGAAAAATCCAAGAACTGTCAAGTTTTTTCTTTTTCCTTAGGCAAGAACTGGATTATGCTACGTAGATTTTTAAGAAATGTTTTGGTTGGCTGGCTGGAATTTAGTGTTTCTTTTCAGCACAGATGCTATATAAGACGTGGACTTATAGTTTAAAGGTGGAATCCGAACTACCACAATGTGTTCCCAATGGGCTTTCTCACTGGGAATCGAATGGAGGACTGCATGCACCAAAGGCGTTCGTGCTATCAACTGTATCAGTGGAAAGGGTAATTTTAGAAATATGGTAACACTAAGATGTCAGATCACTAAGTGTACGTGTGTGTGTTTGTATGTTCCTGTAAATTACTCCATATTTAATACGAAGATGTTAGATATAGGTTCACTGAAACCAACTAACTACCCACTGAGCCACCAAGGGGGCACGGTGGCTCATTGGTCGAGCACTTTCCTTTGGTGCATAGGGTCCTTAGTTCGATCTCCGGCCGAGTAATTTTGTGGTGGACAATGATGGTGATGATGAATGATGGAAATGGTGATGATGAGAAATGAATGAAATGGTGGAATGAAGAAAGTGGGAGGAAACGGAAGAACCCCGAGAAAACCCCCACACACGGTGCAAAGCTCACTTGGCGCGAGCTGGGGCGGAACCAAGGTCCCCATGCACCAGAGGTGAACACTCTACCACTGAACAACTGCAGCTCTCCTAATCGTGGATTCTTATACTCAAAGATTTCAAAGATTTCTACTGAGCTACCACGGCTTTAACCAGGCAAATGACTGAATGTTGTCTTTCTTTAACTTCCTCTATTTCTGACCTCCAACCCGATTGTATGCCCGCTGCGTTTCTTAGTTGAGTTGAGGCAGGTTGATGTCTCGAAGCTACGTGAGCTTACGAATACAAATTACATCTATAGTCTTCTCCTCCACTCAAATACCTGATTGTTTAACGGAAAATTATGGTATACTATGGAACCTGCTCAAACTAATTTAAGCTTTCCCAAATCCGTTTCGTTACTTCCTCCTATATTTAATACATAGTGCTCAGAAAACTAATAGAATATAATTGTATTCAATTCGGAACGTGAACTTCTGCCACAACCATGTTCCTTAAAAGCTCATATTTTGCTTTTGCGAGCGTGAATGTAGTAATTGTAGGACAGATTCTTCTTACACGCAAATGTACATCGAAATCCATGTATTATGCATTGCAAATCGCATGCTTAATTGGTTGGTAGTATATTCTTCTTATGAAAATAAATACCTCCGATAACCACTTGTTTATGCTTAGTATCAATTTTGGGTACATTCTATGATGTTTTCGTAATAACAGTAAATTTATATACTGGGGGGAAAATAAAAGAGTTTATATGGTATAATAGCACAATTTATTGTTTTAAATTAAACGTTGATATCAAAGATATTCTTGCTGGAAACTACAAGGTGAAAATATCTGTAGTTTCAGGATACGAAAGGAGAATGACTAAATTTTAAGTTTCTCTCCTTTTTTATTATCTTCCAGAGGAGGAAGAGAAGAAAAAGGCAAGTTGTGTATTACAGTGATTTTTGTTTTTACCTCTAAACGGTACCTTCGAAAAGATGTTGTTGCCTGCTTACACGTTGTAAGTAAAGGCAACTTCTTCAGGAGACAGTCAGTTGCCAGTTGGGGGCGGATGACTGCAGATGCCATAGCCCTGCAATCATCTCGGCTGTTCATTAGTCATGGCTCTCTCGCCAGAAGACGAAGAAGAGACTCGGTGACTTTCCCTTCCGCAGGACATCTCTTAACCTCTTACTCTGATTGTAAGAGTATTATATTCAAAGGAGTGCTAGCAGTATGTTCAGGCACCAAAAATAAAAATAAAAAAAATACCGAACTTTGACAGCCAATGGAGGTTATAATAATCTACTCAGTATTTTCTAGTTTAAAAAAAATATACCCCTCGGCCAAACTTTTCTTTGAGCTGCGTTATTTGACCAAAATTATCTGTAGATTGTATTTGTTAATATTATTATTATTATGACAACTATTGCTACTATTATGATAAAACTATAAAAGTGGTCAGAACTATTACAAATAATGTATTGTAAATCGTTATCACTACTTAGTAAGACTAATTAGTTACTTGTTTAAGGGTTGGTTTCTTAATTATGAGACATCATAGTCACAGAAATTAATTGAGGAGTGCAAATGTATTTTTAGGTAACGTAACCACTTTCTCTTAGTTGCTGCATGTGTGATGTTTTTAATTCTAATTTTCATTTCATTCTTTGATTCGAGTTTCTTCCACTTTACACTTTCCCCCCACATATCTACTTTTAAATCGCAAAGAGATACTTACCATCCTATAGCTACTCTGCTGGGTTCGTGGATCCACCCACCTCTGCTAGACAAATGGACTAAAACAGTGGTATTCATTATTTTTTCTCTGCGTACCCCTATCGTTACTTTTCCATTCAAGCGTATAGTTTCACATTTAAACTATTCTTAGTTCAAAATTATGGGTAACTAGTATTCAAAAATATATTGTAGAATATATTGGTTATTAACTGAATAACTCAGTTTTACTGTAAACGGGATTATCAATCTATAAATTGAATATAAGTATGTTATATTAAATTTTATGTGCTCCCGAAGAAATCATCAAGTACCTCAGATCGTATACAACTGAGCTTCTCGCCAGATCACTTACACATACACTCAAATTTAATCTACACGTTATTTTAAACTGTTGTCGCTTTATGAAGCAAAATCTCTTCACAACCAATCTGCTTTAGGCTCCTAGTGAGACAAGGACGCAGATCAGCATATTAGATAAATAAGAACAATAAAATGAAAATAAAACTGTCTTGTCCATTTAGCATCATTTTGTTTTACTCATTCTAATTTTCGTATTTATAATTCTTTTCCTACGAAATTTACCACAAATATATATTTCCCGATTATACACATAGTATCAGTATTAAAAGTACACTGCTAATTATTATCAAATTATGTTCTTACAAGATGACAGTTATAGATATGTGACAATCATTTTGGACAAGAGTGTACATAAATACAAATTGTGCTAGAAGGCTGGAAACAGCACACACCTGTCAGACAAAGATGCTTCACCAATTTGTTTTAAAAAATGTGTCGTTCAACTCTCCAATGTATTTCTCAAATTGTATGTATTTTTTTATCACATTAAATTGATTGTAAAATACAGTGCTCATTTCGCAGATTACTCCTCAGGTAAGAGATTATAGTGGGAAATGTTCAGCTTTTATGCGTACCAAAAGAGTTGAGTTGAGTTGATTTTAGTTTAGCGTCCCGTTCAGCAGCGAGGCTATATGAGTCGTGGACCTACTGATTAACGTGGAATCCGAACCACATGAGCTACCGCCGGGAATCGAACCCGGGTCTCCCACGCCAAAGGCGCGTACGCTAACCGCTTAGCCACGAGGGAGCTCCGCGTACCAAAAGAAACATAAGAGGAATATATATAGTTAGTTACTCATTTTTCGAAATTTGTAATTGCTGCCAAATTCAAGATAGCTCCAAGTACGGGGCGAAAGAGCAGGTCACGTGTTATATCAAATTGTACGCACACAACAATAATTAAATTATGCAAGCAATCTTCCAAAATTTTATCACTTAAAATACGATCAGACAGGCACGTAGCCAAGGGGACGGGGTTCGGGGGGTCCGGACTGCCCCCCACCTCGAGACCAGAGGTGAAAAAATTAAGGAAGGATGAAACAACAAGAAACGAGAAAATGAAGAATCAATGTTAAAAATAAAAATCTACAGGAAGCTTTTGCTTACTCTTTCTTATGAGGAGATTTGTATTACTTGCAATACATGGTGGCGAATGAGCGGGATATCCTTGAAAAGTCAGGGAATATAAAATTTCTAGAAAAGTTACGTAATTCTCAGAATTTCTGCCACTAGTCAGGGAAATTTCAAGTTGTCAAAAGCATAGTGCCGTTCTGTAACAGTGTAGACATTAATACTTTGTTATTAAAATACTTACAAACATATCCTCATTTTATTGACCTAACAAATTAATATATGTTGCCAGTAAAATAGTTTAGATTGATCAAGCTCCTGGTGTGATAACCATAGTATTTCATGTCACACACACACCCCCCTTCAATTACGAAATCCTGGGTAAGGGAACCAATATTTTTGACAAGAAAATAGTTTAGAATGATCGAGCTCTCGGTGTGATGACCACAGTATTTCATGTCAAGGACCCCCCGTTTACGAAATCCTGGTTACGTGCTTGCGATCAGACCTACGCACGATAACAGCAGATGTATATTGCTTGTTACAGGTCTTAAATCGTTTATTTTTACAAAGAAACATAAGCTATCGCAAAAGAATATTAAGACTCGCATTAGTTTTCGTAGTCGTTATTTGATCTGGAAACCAAGTGACTGGGAAACTGTGATGTTTTTTGACGAGTCAACATTTGTCCGATTCTATCAATATATAAGCACGTGAGGCGACCCTAAAACGAGAGATTTGATCACCATTATATGGTCCAACAATAAAGAAATAAGAAAAGTGTTTGTATGGGGTTTCATTTCATCCAAAAGATGTGGATATTTGTGGATTATATCAAGGAACACAACTATAAATAGATGGACATGTCTGGAGATTCTTCAGAAGAAGCTTCCAGCAGTTATGGACATTCACTAGTGTAATTGGTTCCTGCACAATGGAGCTATTTTTAATGGTTTCAAGGAAGTTATATCCTGGCTTGTTTCTCATAGTTACCTTTTTCTTGATCCACGGCTAGGCAGTTCAACAGATCCGAACATCATTGAAAATGCCTGATACGTCATGAAGAGAAAGATCTCCGAAAAATCACCAACGTTTTACAACAACATTGTGGATACAATCAAGTGTCTGGTCAGCGAAACCACGCAAGAATTCTGTCAACGATTGGCGCACTAGAAGTTTTAAACAACAAAGAACATATTTCAAAATACTGAAGTGATATCTTCGTAGGTTTGGTATGTGTTTATGAGTATTCTAGAAATATATATGAATAAAGTCCCTGTGAATATGAAAGAATATTAGTCAAAATCTCCATACATTTTTAAGTTATACACTCACACACACAAAAAAAACTTTTTCTTTTCATTTTCAAAACTTTTGGCAACGACTGTGTCAGAAGAATAATAGCTAATCCTAAACCAATTAGTCTTCCTCACAAGAAGAGAAACATATTGTCTCATCTCGAAATTGAGACGAGAAGTTCTCAAACTCGAGATGAAAATCAAGACGAGATTAAAAATTTGTCGACCCTCGTGTTCAACACTAGTTCACCCTAATCTTAGGTTTCAGACACGATGTTGGTATAGCATGATTCACAACACAAAAAAAAATAAATAAATAAAATAAAATAAAAAATAAAAAAAAAATAAATAAATGGTAAACTAATTGTACAAATACAATACGCATTTATCAGTATTTGAAGATTCTTAAGTCATTACACGATATACTTTAATAACAAACATGGTTTAAATGTTGTCATACCACACTCTTCGTGGATCTGTTATAACTCGGAAGGTTTTTGACAACTGTCAGATGAAATTAAGAACAAAATCAGAGTATAAATTCACAAAACGAGACGAGAAAAATTTCTGAGGTATCGAAGTGAGACATGAAAGAATTCTTCGGCAATCGAGACGAGACGAAGAAACCTTACTTCTTGTCTTGTCTCGCCTCGTTGTCAACACTAAAAGCAGTGAGAAATAGAAGTAGAATGAATGTTTGTTTCGTTGACAATTATTTTCCTTGTCAAATACTTCATTGAAGTTTAAGAGGCCTCATCACTGCGAAATTTAAGTACTGCTAATTTTACAGGAATTATACGATATCTTCAAATAGATAAAAGATAATCGAAAAGTGAAACAAGACCTCCCTAGACAATGTTATTTTGCGTAAGATACCGTTATCACGACTCATTTATCTGCTTTCGATTTCCCGCCATTTAGAAAATCGGCATTTATTTTCGCGTTTCTAAATAACTGCAAACGGAAAGCTACTAGGTGACTCGTGATAACGGTACATCATGCAAAATAATATCGTCTAGGGAGGTCTTGATCCACTTTTTGATTATCTTCTATCTATTTTATGATATCACATAATTACTGAAAAATTAGCGGTATTTTAATTTCGCAGTGATAGGGTCTCTTAACAACCAGTATTCATATTAACTGTTGTGCACCTCGTACTCAGACCTAAGAAAAAAGTTTAGAATTACCTAAAAAAATCTTTCAATCAAATTTTTTATGGAGATAATGCAGTGTTTAGTAACTAGGTTCTATTTTAATTGTGGTATTGAAATAGAACACAGTTACTAAACATGTGTTTCATATATATATATATATATATATATATATATATATATATATATATATATATATTTCTTGTCATATATGTTGTATTTTATTATTATTTTTACCAGTAAATTTTGATAATTTTATTCACTTATAATCTATCATTTCGACGAATTCATACTTGAGTTCACATTTTTGAAGGTTTACCTGAATGTGTCGGCCATTGGTCCTATCGTGGAGGAAACAAACTGCCGCTATCATTAAACTTCAATTAATTAATTAGTCAATAAGACAATATTTGCTATTGATTACTTGAAATTTTAGTGAAAAAGTTACACCATAATTTTCAAAAATTCCTTTCACATATTAAAAGAGCAAACAAACATACAAGAAAAAAATGGGTTTTCACATTTACAGTAGTGTAGTTGTCTATAGTCTTGTGTAAATATTTATTTTATTAAAAAGTTATTGCTGATATCTTTCTAAATGTTTAGGCTCAATAAGAGAATATTCTAATTGTAATTGTTCCCGGTAGGAGCTCATGTGGTTCGGATTCCACGTTAATCAGTATGTCCACGTCTAATATAGCCTCGATGCTGAACGGGACGTTAAACTCAAAATCAACTCAACTCAACTCTAATTGTAATTGCTTGAGATCTTCTTTCGTCATAATATTAATTGTCTATAGCCTTATAACATATTGTACTAGAATAAGATATGACAAATGTAATTTATTATTGTAGGTATTGACTATGTGAACTAATTAAGTATACTAGATAACTAATTAATTATCTGTGCGTAAGTGCACTACAAGTAATTTACACGTTAAGTTGAAAACTGACTCTACTTACAACAATAATTTCATGTGTTTCAAGAAGCTTCCATATGTTTTTTGGCTGATTCCTCTAGGTGTTACTACATATCGATCAACAGTAGTAATCTCTCTCAAATTTCACATCTCAAAACACACAAACAGTTTTTTATTCTGAGAGAGAAAATAGCAGAAAATTAATAAAATTCATTCAACTACTTGAAGATTGTGCGTTATTACTAAGTCTTGAGATAATAAACTTTTAAAAGTGGCAGGAAAAGCAGCAAATTAAAAAGTTTTTTTTTTTAAATCATTTGAATATGCAATTTTTTAAAGTGCAATTTCATTCCCATCTGAAAATAGGCATGGCGCAGAAAGTAATGTCTTCTCTGGGGCCATGAGCATTTAGGCAAAAAAAGTATAATTATTTCCAATACACAAAAATAAAAGAATTTGTATGAGAATTGTCTGAGTGTTTAGCATGTATTAAATTCTACTACGTGCAGTAAGGTTCTGTACATTAGGGACTGACAAAAAACGAATTTTCTGTTAAATATGGTACACTCATGTCCAAAATTATTGTCGCATATCTATAAATATGTTGCTCTAGAAATATAATTTGATAACGAATTCGCCCGGTATTTCTTATAATGTCCGTATGTGTATAATCGGCAAAGACATGTATTGGCAAATTTCATGTCAAAAGAGCACTAAATAAGAACAATGAAACGAAAATATAACTTTCTTGTCTATTTAGCATCATTTGGTTTTACTCATTCTAATTTTCGTATTTATAATTCTTTTCCTACGAAATTTACCACAAACATATATTTCTCGATTATACACATAGTATCAGTATTAAAAGTACCCTGCTAAATTATTATTAAATTATATTCTTACAAGAAGACAGTTGTAGATATGCGACAATCATTTTGGACATGAGTGTACATAAATACAAATTGTGCTAGAAGGCTGGAAACAACACACACCTTTCAGACAAAGATGTTTCACCAATTTGTTTTAAAAATGTGTCGTTCAACTCTCCAATGTATTTCTCAAATTGTACTTTTTTATTACATGCAATTGATTGTAAAATACAGTGCTCATTTCACAGATCACTCCTCAGCTAACAGGTTACAGTTGGAAATTTTCAGCTTTTATGCGTACCAAAAGAAACATAAGAGGAATTATATATATATGGTTACTCATTTTAAGCTGATATGTTTTGTTAGAAGCTTGTGCACTTATTTTCATACTCAACTAACCATACTTTAAAATATCACTAATTAGTTATCTGTATCTATAGTATACGTAAAAGGAAACTGCGAATATTCCGGAAATGTTTCTGTGAAAATTTTGTTAGTTCATATGTGCCAAAATGTTTTCAGATATGCAATTAGGAAAATCGTTAGTTTATAATATAAATGGAACTTAAAATGTCAACTTGTCCTGGCCAACTTTACGCTATAATTTCCTAAGAATAATTTTGTCAAATATATACCTCATTGTTTATACAATAATTTTAAGTGCTTCAATTTTGTGTTGAAGTATTTTATGTTAGTGGTAATATGCACATTTGACAAAATATTGGACTCTAATCGTATTAAAATCCTTATAATTTGATACTCTAAGGATATATTTTTAGAATATGTGTTAATTGAATACTACAACAAAATAACTGTTGTAATAGTTGATTGAAACGATTTACTTAAACTAATGAATATATATTTGAATTAAGAATAATTTTCCCAATAACTAATAATTTTAAAAATAATTATTCAAATAAAAACTTTAAAAATACATTAATCGACCTCAGCAAAAACGCTAAAAAGCAGAAAATAATAATAATAATAATAATAATAATAATAATAATAATAATAATAATAATAAATAAGTCTTAAAATCAGAAAATGACTCATTACTATTATCTATAAAAAGTTTCGAAGTCTATGTGAAGTGAAATAAATTACTGCCTAGTATAAAATTAGTTTCCATGATAATTTTATGAAACATCATCTTGGCTTGTACGAATGAATTATCGGTACCTAATTGTAAGCTCTTTATTAATGTTATTTTCTGCTTTATAGCGCTTTATTATCTTCTTGTTTTTCAGCGTTTTGGTTGAAGTCGGTTAATATTTTTTTTTTAATTTAATTTTTAATTTTTATTTTCTCCTTTTCAGTACGGTTTTGAACTTGGTAATATTAAAGTTTATTTAATTTTCCACTTTTTCATCAGTAGTTTATATATATATATATATATATATATATATATATATATATATATATATATATATATATATATATATATAAGTCTATGCGTTACGGTACTATACGTGAACATACACACAATACTAGCACTATCAGCTGTTAAGAATTTTCATGTCCTAACTCCAAAAAGAGTCATCAGATCCTGATAAAATTTATTTACAATCTTCGAGGAAGCATATTCTTTGGAAGTAAAAATGGAATAATTAAAATCGGTACATCTATGTTGAAGTTATTATATATATTTTGAAGTTATGTGTCAACACGTACGCAATGAAAGACAGTTAATTATGATATTAACACTGTCATCTATTGAAGAATTTCATAGTCTAACTTCCAAAGATTATAATCAGATTCTATTGAAACTTATATGAAACCACCGCCAGAACATACTATTTTAAACAAAATGTAAATCAACAAATTTGATGCACCTCTATCGAAGTTATGATTAATCATACATACTATTATGATATGAACACTACATCAGGGTGTTGTGAAGTTTCAAGGTTTAATTTCGAAGACTGTGGTTGAATCCTCATGAAATTCATATGGGAGCACAGGGAAAGAACTCTTTCAAACAAACAAAAAAAAAAACATCTTTATATCTATATCTATATATATGTATATCTATCTATCTAGATAGATAAGAAGTTGAATTGAAAACCTGTTTTGAAGTCAATTAAATATTTGTCGGATATCAAAGAATTATTCAAGTAAACACATAGCTAATCTAATAATTATTCAAACAAGAATAATTATTGAAATAAGCCATAATTGTTTGTAGAATTATTGAAGTTTGGAATGGTTGTACTATAACTAATGTAAGGGTTTTAATGCATGTCGATGATGCAGAGGATTTCAATTAATCTCGTAACCAGAAAGAGAGAGAGATTGGGAAGAGAGGAAAAAGAAATGGCTTCTGGAAATGGTGAATCGAAGTTTGTGTGTGTGTGTGTGTATGTGTGTGTGAGTGTTCATGAAATGATGAGTAGCAAACATCTGCTTCTTTTTTCTTTCAATTTTTATTTAAAGTTTAATTCCTTTGTGCAGACAAGGCATATATCAGGATCTTTTGTCATAGGAATTGGACACTCAACGAACTAGGGAAAATTTGATAAGAAAAGGGAAAAATATTACTAAAGTGTACTACACAAAGAAACAGTTAACAAAACACTGTTTTACAGACTAATTGTACAACGAATAGTCAAATAATGTTAACAACTTCATCGGATTCAATACTTTTTCTTCTTATCTACATAAAAAAAAAAGTTGGCAACATTTGTAACAATCCTCAAGTCGCACTATAGCTTACGGCACTTGTATGTTGTATATGGATCTGTGGGAAGAATTTGCTTCGGTCAGAATTAACAAAGAAAGAAGAGAAATAATAATAGTAAAACGAAAACAAGAAAGCACAGTATGTAACGCATAAGTTATAGCCGTTGGCGAAAAAAAAAATTACCCCAGTTGAATGGGTGGGGATATTTCATTGCAATTCTTCGCCGTTCAAAAACCAAAAAGAAGAAACCTTGCCTATTATTTAGTGTTGACCTCTGGCCTCTTTCAGGTGACCCCCATAGCTTCATCCACAGTCTAAGTCGGGCAACGTGCTGATATACGGTAAAGTGATACGAACCTCCAGGGCACAAGAAACAGTATTATGAATATGGAAAGAATGGAAGATACGGAAATAATGTAAGGGTTTTAAGCGTGCATTATGTCGATGATGCAGAGGATTTCAATTAATCTCGTAACCAGAAAGAGAGAGAGATTGGGAAGAGAGGAAAAAGAAATGGCTTCTGGAAATGGTGAATCGAAGTTTGTGTGTATGTCTGTGTGTGTATGTGTGTGTGAGTGTTCATGAAATGATGAGTAGCAAACATCTGTTTCTTTTTTCTTTCAATTTTTATTTAAAGTTTAATTCCTTTGTGCAGACATAGTTGCAACCAATTTAGTTTCCCAAGGAAGAAAATTAGTGCATATTTTTGTCTTTTCTCTTTGTTTCTTTTCTGTTTTTATCATTCCAACGTCTAACTTATTACCGGTTACGTGAAGCTACTTCATCTTAATTATTTCTTACATAAGATAACTCGAACAAGGAACTATCATGTATTTAGCTAGTACAAAATGCATTTTATTAATGTATTCTTCTTAGATTATATTACGCATTCAACATTTTTTATTTCTTTCTTTACGCTGTACACAAGGGCGCTGATTTCTCCGTAACTTTAGGGGGGGGGATTCAGATGCAGAAGGCATATATCAGGATCTTCTGTCATAGGAATTGGACACTCAACGAACTAGGGAAAATTTGATAAGAAAAGGGAAAAATATTACTAAAGTGTACTACACAAAGAAACAGTTAACAAAACACTGTTTGGACTCAGTAGCACCTTTTTTATATTTTAAACGACAACTTTTACAGATTAATTCGAATAAACAGGTTCGGGTCATCGGATCACTCCAGCTCATGAGGCACTCCGAGTTACCGGGTCACTCCAGCTCATGAGCCACTCCGAGTCACCGGGTCACTCCAGCTTATGAGTCTCTTCGGGTCACCGGATCAGTACAGCTCATGGGTTCGTTCGGGTCACCGGGTCACTCCAGTTGATGAGTTTCTTCGGGTCACTGGGTCACTCCAGCTCATAGGTCTGACTGCCACTGGATCTTCACTGAACACTAATCACGGGTCACGAACTTCGTTAATCGTTTAATCATTGCCACACACACCTGAAGGGGAGCGAACTTTAGCTTTAAATAGCATTTGGTCGTTTGGTGATTCTTAAAGTTTGACTTTGTGTGTACTTAGTTGACATTGCAAAGGAAAGTTTAATTTTAGTTGCTTGAAGGGATATTACAATAGATTCTGATGGAATAAGTGGCATTGTAGCCAAATACGCTCTTTCTCCCTAAAAGTTTCCTCAGATAATAGGTTCTTCAATGTTGTTTCTCCAGCATTTAAAATAGCGAATTTAAAATAAAATGAAAATTTCATTTATTGCACCAACTTAAAGCCCACACGTCATCTCCTATTGCATTTCAATAGGTACCTAAATCGTTAATTATCTCAGATGATGATGGTTTCAAGTTTATGTGTTTTGCGTCCATGTGGAAAACTGAGGATATGAAGAATGGAACCTACTATTAACATGATCTCCGAATCACCAAAGGAGTTAAATCTACTGTATTTGCTGGATTACAGACTATCATGCTAGATCAACTATCACAGTTTAATACATTAATTCTCGTGTTACTTAGTCAATATCTTTCGAACAAGTTGACCAATTCAATTATATCATAGTTTCCTGTAACTGAAACCATCCTTCTTCGTCTTCTTCTTTGCCGACGAATGATCAAATGAAAACTTTGATAAAGGTCGCATTCAATTAAACAAAGTTAGTATAGTAAGATGTGCGCACAAGTTCCATCATACTTGACGACATTAACAACAGAAGCGGTATTCGCAGAATCGTGGCAAATCATAGTCATATACCAAAACATAACTAAAATTGTACTATTTAAAATGTTTGTTTTTATTTTCTAATTAGATCTTAAAACTTCATTATGCTTCATAACGCCATATCACTGAAGTGAATTATTCATCATACATGAGGTAACATGAAATATATAAAATTACTCAAAACATTTATAGCTATAGTAAGATAAGCATTAAGTAACATTCTATATTAACACAACAGCAGGTAAGTTTATATCTCATAAAAAAGAACTTAAGAAATTCAATTATTTCGGGTTATTCTCTTTGAAACTACAAACATACAAAATATACGGGTTTCCCTTCTGAATCAAAGTTATTCACATATTTTACGACAGCATATTTTCAATATTGGCCAGTATATTTATCTAAACAAACATCTGGAAGTTTCAGTATGAGTTGAAGGTGACTGCAAAGACGCTAAGACCCCCTTGCCCACTCTGTATCTACGGGACTGTTCTACAGTTTATTTATGTTTGCAGTTAAACGGTGTGTACCTTGATGCAACTATTCTTTATAAGTGTATCTGCTCACGCACATTTGCTGTTTGTCATGGCGCAATAATAAGATAACTGGTATTTGAGTTGGAAATTCTTAGAATCTGAAAACGCCAGAAGAAACCTGAAAATAATCTATAGATATTTGGTGTATCTATCAATAAATTTAGCATTTTACGCACAAATGAGTAAACTGTAATATATATGGAATTTTATTTTGTAAATAAAATTGCAATAGCTTCATACCAAGTTATGTTAATTTAAAAAAAAATCTACAATGTTCCGTTTAGAAGAAGCAAAAAATAATTTAAGATGAGCACTGCCCATTCAAGCCCCTCCGTGGTTAAGGATCTGAATCCTTACTTTAGCGACGGATAACAAATTCTACCTGGAAGTGCGTTCTCCATCCTTGTACCCACTGATGATCATACAGGTCTGGTACTCAGTTATCCTCAAATATAAAGGTAACCAAGAAAGTTATGTCGCTTTTTCACGCACAGCCGTTGAACATTGATATGTCACCTAAGACATACTTAAAAGATTTAAAATAGTCCCCATCAACATCGATGACCTTCTGCCAACGTTCTTGAAGGCCATGGATTCCATTGCTGTAGAACTTGATGGGCCGTGAAGCAAAGTGCATGTTGCACATCTACTAGGGATTTGAACTGGCATCCTCTAAGGCCAGTCCAATGAATAGAACAGGTGATAATTGGACGGTGAAATGTCCGGAGAGTATGGCGGATGTAATGGTGTTTCCCATCCAAGGCGTAGAATGGTGTCCCGGGTCATCTTAGCCACGTGGGGCTTAGCGTTGTCCTGTAACAGAAGGACCTCTTTGCGATTCAGAAGTGCTGGATCCAGAGTTTTGAGTTTTTGAACACGGCTCAACTACTGACAGTACATAGTTGCATTGATGCTCTGACCACCTGGTAGCAATTCCCGAATCACGATGCCGCGAGCAATCCAATCACACAGGAGGACCTTCTCCTGGTGCTGTGCTGGTTTCAGCTCTGTTGGAACTGGTTCATGGGATGCTAACCAATGATGACGGAGCCGTGGAGTTTTGTACAGGATCTACTTCTCATCACATGTCAATACCTTGTCCAGAAATGGCTTCTTCCTCAGACGAGATAGCAAAGAAACACAAGTGTCTGCTCGCTAGTATGTTGGATATACCCACACCAACAACTGACCTTCGTTTTATCTCCATTCGCACTCAATGCACGGTGTAAGGGTCAATGGAACACATACTATACAAAAAGCGACAAAACTTTTTTGGTTTCCTTTATGGTAAGCAATAGCATTTTGAACTTACACACTATTAGTAAGTTCGCAATATAAATTAAACTCACATATAGTTCAAACACTAGAGAACAGAAATTTCCACTGAAGTAAAATTTGTTTTATTAAATTTTTAGTAAAACAATTAACAGCAGACTTGTTTGCATTCACGTATCGATGAACTATACGAGTATTTGGAGTATATATCAGTGATTAATTTCAAAAAGAGAGCCTAGAAGGTAGCACTCACCAGAAAATTTCTGTAACGGAACGACCCATTTCATAATGTACAGAAGGCGCAGTTGGTGGGAGTACACGCAGTGATGGAACCTGGGATCCAGAAGGCCTGGAAGCAATTAGACCAGCGTTTCCCAACGATTTTCAACTTGCGGCACACTACGGGTGTAATTTGAATTCTCGCGGCACACTCAGAAATTATTATTTGTAAATATAAAATAGTATAGTGTTTTTTTTCTGTGATTACTGATCTCATCACAGAGAAGAAACCTTGATTACTGGTTTTCCCCCGTGGTGAGTCATTATGCTTATTTTTGATTCTAATTTAAAAATAGAAAACAATTGCAATGAAATGTTGTGCTCAGATTTTTAAAAATACGCTTTCTTTTTCGCAAACTGTATGCAACCTTTCACTAAGAAGGAAGATCAGTAAATAACGAACGAACAAACAAATCTTTTACTTTTAAAACACAAGTGTAGGTAATTTGTATGCATGTTTGCTTTGTCAAAAGGATTGAATGATATTTTAACAGTTCAAGTTACGAAATAGTCTGCAACAATGAAGAAGTAATAATGGTCATAACAATGATAAATACTTTTTTCAACATTAAAAAATGTACAGAAAAGTAACGCGGTATGAAACTTAAAATTGTAGATTCATAGTGAAGATTCCTAGTAATGGGAAATACAAATATACATTTTTCCCTATGTCTTGCAATTTGATTGCTATAGAATTAGTAATTTTGTTCGATTTCCTCGCGGCACACCAGCGGCCCATTCACGGCACATCAGTGTGCCGCCGCACGCCGGTTGGGAAACGCTGAATTAGACTCATAACCCACCAGACCCGGTGACCTGGAGATGACGAAACTTGGTTATACACATGGGAAGTATGTGTGAGGTTTTTAATGTAATTCTAACAAACACAGTTCTCTCCTGTCCTCACTAAATTTACAATTTTCTTTCTCGCTTGTTGTGTGCGTCCTTCTGTGTCAAAACATTGCACTCAAAGATAACTACAAGGTTTAACAGAGTACAAATGCGTGAGAATCACAAAAAAGATAACCTACATGATTTTGTTATGAGGAATCGTTAAAGTTTAATGAAACGAACCTACGAAATTTGTTTTTGAAAATATAAAAGATGCCACTGAGCCCAAAGGAGTGTTTCACTAAATCTTCTTCTACATTATAAGTTCAAAACACATTGTATTATGCTCTAAGTATTGGAAGACGAATAAGCATGAAGTTATATTTGAAATATTCAAAGATAGGACCTTGATTAAGAATGCCATCTAAAACAAACGAAAGTTCAAGCTGAAATGGGCACACCATTTGCTAGCATTTCTACAAAATAATATTCTTTGCTCTATATTGCTACTTTTTAAAATGAATATCACTAATATAGTAGTCGATTTACCACTTTTACCATCTAAATAGGAGGAAATTTTGTTTCTAGAATAGTTCAAATAATAATAATAATACCTTTATTTTGAGTACTGTGAACGATTTAGCCTGTAACCAAAACACTACACTTGTAGAATATAACAAAACCTGATATGATAAGCTACAAGTAAAATAATAATTATAATGAATTATAATTCAATTATAAACTTAGCATGTTATCCTAAGACCATAGTCAGAAAGTAAAGATAAACAAGTTCTTCAATTTGAAATAGTTTTAATATCATCAAATAAAATTGGCCAATGTTCTAAAATACTATCTTCTAAACAATGTAGTTAAACTTTCAATTAAAATAAATTAGTCTAACTTTCTAAATTTTTCATGCTCATCAAGCCAAAATATATTACTTGGTTGTCATATTGGGTAAAATATAATGGAGAAAAATGTAGCAAATTTATTAGATTGCCAGATAACTTTTTGTCATAAATTTGATATATTTGTTACTGTATGTAACAAAAAAGCCTGTAACATTTTAAAAATATATGATTATGTTCAATTTAAATTATAACGTTTTGTAACTCTTCTTAGTGTCTTAGATTTCGAATTTAATGGAGCCAACGTCGATTGATTCCTTATTTTATAATTTAGTACTCTTAAACCTACATTTTCTAGACCATATTTAAAACAGTACCTATTTCTTAGTATTATTTAAATGATTTATCGATGAATTTTGTTCTGTCAAATTGACTTTGGAGTCCCCAATATTTTAACCAACATTCATAATTAGAGAAAGTTCTTTTTAATTTTATAACAAAGTAGCCTAACGAAGTATTTATGAACCGATTCTATTTTGTTTATGAGCATATTACAAATACTGTTCCGTATGATTGAACCAAACTCTAGTTTAAATCTAACAAATATCTTATATAAAATAAACATATGAACTTCCATCTTTAAAATCAGGCCATTGATCGAATATGAATCCTATAACTTTTCTCACCCCTTGTTATTTATATGACTGCCAAGTTTCAGTTATCTGTCATATGCAATACCTATAGATTCTTTATTTGTTCTTCCTTGTTTATTGTTACTCCATTGATTCTACATGTATAGTAGCCTCGGTCTAAAGACAGCCACTTGCTCACAAACGGAAGCCGTTCCCGTGTGCGGTTTCATTTCACACTGTCCTGTTTGGTTTTTCTCTCTCTTAAAAACTAACTGACAGGTAATAAACTGAACCCAAACTGTTGTTAAATCTTTGTCAATGATCATTTTTGTTTCCTTTTTACTCTTTAAAGGCGGCTTCCTTTTGTGAGCAAATGGCTGTCTTTAGGCGGAGGCTACATTACTGACAAAATATTGAATCTTGCTCGTAAATGTAATAAATTTAGTCTTTTAATAATTGATTTCTACTAAATTACTTTTCCTCTACTTATTTATTGTGATTAAGTCTTTTTGTAATCAGTAATTATCATATTAATTGTTAACTATTCTAAACAATTTTACATAATCTGGGTACAGTATTAGTTTTGAATTTTTGGTTTTTCAAGTAAATTATCGTTAGATAAGTAGAAAAAAGGGGTTTCAAGGCAGACCCTTGGAGTACTCCTTTCTTATTTGCATCATTAGATGACATATGGTCAATTTTTATCTTAAAAGTTCTATTTGACAGCTTTCAAACCATCTAATGTGTGCCAATGGTAACTCGATATTTAACAACTTATTGAGTAGTAATTTATGATCAATGAAGTAGAAAATCTTTGATATATCGATATATATAGCATCAACCTGTAAATTACTCTTAAATGCAATGTTAACCGGTATGTAAAGTCAATAAAATGAATAAGGTTAATTACAATCACTCTGCGTTTATAGAATCCTTGTTGTGCTTCAGTTAAAATATTTTTTACATGAAGATACAAATGTTCATGTATAATTAATTCAAAAATTTTAGAGAACACATTCACTAAACTTATAGGTCTATAGTTTGTTTTAAAATATTTTCACGAACATCTGATTTGTAAATTGGCACAACATATATTTGTATCCATATCGAAGGGAATTTTCTAGTTTTTAAATGAAATATTAAAAATGTTCGCTAAATTTAATGCTTCATCATTACTAAAGGCTTTAATTATAAGAGAAACCGTCAAAAAGTTCCGGGAATTTTATTGCAGCTCTTTATTATCACAATATAAGTGCACATTTCTTTAATCGCCTTCAAACTAGGCACCGTCAGAAAACACACACACACACACTTGCTCCGCTGCTCCAATCATTGGAGGAATCACCGACAGAATTCCCTTTTTGTATCTTCCGAAGTCGAGCCATCGCGCTGGTTTTGATCTCTTCTAAAATAGGGAAACGGATACCTTTGAAGCCTACTTCTAATTTTGAGAAAAGCCAAGCATTCGATGGTGCTAAACTGCTTTTAAGGCTATCAAAGTCTCAGAAATCAGATTTCCCCCATTTGCACAATAACTTAATGTTTGCTTGTAGCTCGAACTGTGACATTGCGCCAACTGACCTCTACACACTCTTCCGTTCAGCTACACTACTCGCACACTGCCTGTTATGACCTGTACACACTTGTCAAATTGATAATTAGGCAATTTAAGGAGTATACTGTGCAACATTTTGGCATCACAAATGCCAAAACTACAACTACATTCCGGGAACTTTTTGACTGCCCCTCCAATACAATGATATGTAATATTATACGTGGCAGGGGTAGTATTCTCTTTGGTTTTTCTGATTGTTTGAATTACATCAGATTTCATGATATTTGGAATACAAATTGAATACTTAAGTTGCTACCACTTTTTTAATTTCATAACCTCAGATTTTGTATATTAATTAGAGTCTAAATTAAATGAATTATATTATTAAAAATCATGTTTAAAATATTCTGCAAAGTAAATCGTCTCCGCCGTTGATATATTATCATATTTTATCTACCTCGAATTTTTTAATTATTATATTATTTTTGTATGTTCTCCAGAAATATAAATTGACCCTATTAATATTGATATCCAAATTTGAAAAAATACAATATTTTTGCTTCAAGACACTACTTTTTAACAATCTTTCTCCATGCAGAGTATCTCTAATATCAAATATTATTGTTTAACTATCTGGTCTTTACAGATTACTGTTTTAAATCGTTATTCATCAATGGTTTTAGTTCTTTGTTCATCCACGGATATCTTTTGTATTATTATTATACGATTTTTAGAGAGATGAGTGTCGAGCACCACATACAGTATATTTTATCAAACAAATTTTCTGTCATTTCGTCGGTGTTGTTTGAAAGATCCTTAATTTCGCTTATTCCTTTACTCCATAATAGGTTCTTATACATTAGAAATCATAATTATTGGTATTATGCATCTTTCTTAGAGTCATTATAGTTGTTTTATTATACTCCAGATACATGCAAATTATGGACAAAAACACCAACTTTTGATAGTGTTTTCCAAATTTGTGAGCAAAGGGACCAGTACTCTATCCTGATTCCTAGTATCGCACGACTTATTCACTTGATTTAATTGAAGAATGTTGGTTAATTCTAATATCTTCCTGCTTTTTTCCTCCCATAGAATTTTTTAAAGGTTATAGTATCTGTTTCCCAGTCAATTTCTCCGGCATCAAAATACTTGTTCATTTGATTTAATTGAAGAATGTTGGTTAATTCTAATATCTTCCTGCTTTTTTCCTGGCATAGAAATTTTTAGAGGTTATAATATCTGTTTCCCAGTCAATTTCTCCGGCATCAAAATACTTGTTCATTAGATTTAATTGAAGAATGTTGGTTAATTCTAATATCTTCCTGCTTTTTTCCTGGCATAGAAATTTTTAGAGGTTATAATATCTGTTTCCCAGTCAATTTCTCCGGCATCAAAATACTTGTTCATTCGATTTAATTGAAGAATGTTGGTTAATTCTAATATCTTCCTGTTTTTTTCCTCCCATAGAAATTGTTAGAGGTTATAGTATTTGTTTCCCAGTCAATTTCTTCGACATCAAAATACTTGTTCATTTGATTTTATTGAAGAACGTTGTTTAATTCTAATACTTTTTCTGCTTTTTTTTTCCTGCCTTAGGAATTGTTACGGGTTATAGTATCTGTTTCCCAGTGAATTTCTCCCACATTAAAAATATGCCTAATACTATGAAATTACCATGTTTTGTTAACAAAAGAACTTAACCAGTCACAATAATCTATAAAATTCTTTAACATTTGTGTAGGGAGAAAATAATATAAACATTTTAAAAGTGATGTACGTCTCTTAGGGTAACCATTTTTATTTGGAACTGCTTTGATTTCAGTATTTTCATTCACAAGAAATCTTCTTCACACTTATTGAAGTTTTCCCATGGGTGGAAAAGTGACGGATCCTTGTATCGTGCTAGATGACTCCGCGAAATAGGAAGAAAGAGTTAGGTCCTTATTTTGAAATAGTAATAATAATAAAGTAAAGAGAAAGAACCCTTAGCGAATCCAGATGAGACGAGATTTCTACACGAAAACTACAAGAAAACCTTATTTTTCCTTTCTTCTCATTTCGTCTCATGGCAACAGTAATCCTCAGTAGCTACATTCGCTCCTGTTTCTTATCTAAGTAAGAAGTGCCCCCCACTTGTCTAATAGCTGGAACGCGTGTATTTGGTTCACAGGATCTTGGGTTCGATTGAAACTTAATCCCATTAGAGTGATTCCGTTTTCCTATTAAACTGTAGATTCACGTCTCATGTAGCTTTTAACACGTTCTAGTGGAGAAAAGGGTCGATATTCACAAAAGAATTATTTTTCTTTTATTCAAAAATCTTCTAAAAGAGAGGCATCAGAAACATTAGTAAAAAAAAAAAAAAAAAAAGCATGATTTTGTAAAAGCAATAACAATAACTGTCTTTAAAACGGAAGAGAATTCTTCACGCAACTATTAACAGCCTCTGTACAGAAATCTAATAGTTTTTCAGTGACGTCATAGTCAAAAGAAAGAAAAAAAGGATCTTTAATGGAAATAAATCTAAGCGTCCTTATTAAAAGACGAAAGGTAAGCAGTGACCAACTTTAGAAATAGCAAAAATAATATTTTGGCCAAAGTGAAATAGGATACAGGGCTATAAAGTACTTGGGTCAAAGTTACGGTTTGTGATGTAGAAGAGAATTGAGATGGTACATAATAACTTGTTTTAGTTGAGTTGGCAATCATTTCAGTCAGTTTTCAGTACAATTCAGACCTATGCGCGTGCTGAAATTTGTCTCATTTAGCTGTATTAAACTCACAACCAAAGTGTACTTGTGCTTCAGTCACTTTGAGTATACGCGACTTTTACTCATCTTTATATTTTGTTTAAAAGTGTAGAATCGTTGTACTTTTGTAAGTACTATAAATCTTATATTACCAGTATGCATAATTAATTAATCAAACTAACTCAAGAGAAAGTTAACTAGGACTCATTATAACGATCGCCATGTGTAATCTAAAGTAGATTGGGAGCTCAATATTGATTTCTTTCGTAATTCGTTTTTATGACAAATAACTCTTTAAATTCATATTAAATTGTTCTTTGTAATATTATATTTCATATTAATGCTGTCATAAAAATAGAATATTTCATATTAATGCTGTCATAAAAATAGAATGTTTTCATATTTTGGACAGCCAGATCTTCGAACCCAGGATCTTTGGTACTATATATTACCGTTGTAATATTTTCGTAATTAACGCAAAATTATCAAAAGTTTACTACAATAAATAAGTATTAGAAATTCCAATTGATTTGCGTTTATTTGCATAACTGAAAGGAAATAATGTATACCTGTAGTATCAACTACTATCCATTTCATAAAGATAGGCCCCTGACTTCGAGGTGCTGTTGTGACGTCCAGTCAAAACGTATACTGCATTGTCGTACCTCGTTGGAACTGTTGGAATGTTGTCTTTTCAATACTTAAGACATACAAATTTTCTTTGTAGTGTATAATGAGAAAAAAATAGAAATTAATGAAAAAGTGCGTATTTTTTCGTACTTTTTTGGTAAATCAATGTTTATAGGACTATATCTCGGAAAGGAGATAACATGAAATAATTTCCTGTGCACGATATATAGATGCATATATTACCTGCAAGTTCTGAAAATTTCATTAGTCAATACGTAGTAATTTTCTTGTTATTCAGCAAAAAGTGAGACAATTATCTCTGAATTGCAGCGGTGTATTAACAATCTGAAAAAAACTTTTAGAAAGATCTTAAAGTAGCTTTTTCAACCAAACTGTTCTGACTTGTTTTAAAAGATAAACAATCACAAATATGACATTATGATTTTCTCTGCTTTGCGCCCTTCGCTATCGCAGTTTATACGGAGTGCTACGTTGCCACATTTTCCTGACGCGTATACACTCTCAGCCGGACGGGTATTTAAACTTGTCACGCACACTGTCCGGCACTTTTTAGAGATATTTTTAAAATGTAATGTCTCCACAGATTTTAAACCAATTTCTAAAAAAATAACAGGATATACAGTAAATGTACCAAGTGTTCAAAATTAGAAAAGCGAACTCTTATCTTGTTTGGATTTGCATGTGATGGTCCTCGAAAATTTGATGCTTTTTGTCAGTTCTTCACTTATTGCACGCAGTACAAAATACACTTGCACAGAAACAAAAACACGCACAAAGTTTATTATATGATACAACCTTAGTTGATATGTAATATTGAGTTTACACTTCACAGAAAATCTGTTTTCAGATCTAAGAGCTCCAAGCTACATTAGAATCTGCCTTTGAATAGGAATGACGCGTTTTTTTTTCCGGCGCAGCCTCAGGTTTACTTGAAACAGAGTTACTATCTTGTTCACTCCCACGGATACGCCACTGAGCACAGAATAATCAATGTCCTTACTATTAATTACTAATTCATAACCGTCTGAGTCGGAGTCATTCATCAGTTTTGCAATTTCATTATCGCTAAACATTTTGCCTCTTCTTTTTGTAATACCGCCGCTCGTGAAGGAATATCCATTTTTTTTTAAAAATCAAAAAGCACCGAAAGTGAATGAAGTAAGAGATGAGTTTTTGGATGTGTTACTTCAACGTTTTATTTCGATTACATTGAGAGTGTACACTCATGTCCAAAATTATTGTCGCATATCTATAAGTGTCTTCTTGTAAGAATATTATTTGATAATGATTTTGCAGGGTACTTTTAATACTGATACTATATGTAGAGTCGGGAAATGTATATTTGTGGTAAATTCCATAGGAAAAGAATACGAAAATTAGCATGAGTGAAACAAAATGTTGCTAAATGGATAAGAAAATTTTAGTTTCGTTTTATGGTTCTTATTTACTTCTCTTTTGACATGAAATTTTCCACATAGCCTACATGTCTTTGCCGATTATACACATACTAACATTATAAGAAATACCAGGCGAAGTCGTTATCAAATTATATTCCTACAATAACATATTTATAGACATGCGACAATAATTTTGGACATGAGTGTACATGCATTAATATTTTTATGATGTTGTGAAAGGTTATAATAAATACTTTTCCTTTACATTCTTATGAAGTAGGCTTCGCGCTACAAGCTTCCTGAACGCGACAACACTGCACGACAGCGTTGCCGCACTTCCATTTACTGTATACTGTTTCTTCATATAAGCGCGGGGAATTTAAAGATTGGGCTGCAACATGGCTCACCGCTTAACGCAGAGAATATGTTGAAGTAAACATTTTTTTTTAAAAAAAAGTAAATACTCTACCAACTAAACCCTTTTTTGTTAATAGTTCCAAATATTTGGAACACTAGACTTCCAAATTTTCGAACAGTGTTTTGTTCGTTTCTCTACCTACCATGGTAAAGGAGATCAGAGCGTCGTACATTTGTTTTAATTACACATAAAATATCAAGTGATGAAAATTGAACTTTTCACAACTTATAGTTAATGGATGCATCTACATATTGTACACAGGAAATTATTTCACGTGATCTCTTTTCTGAGATATAGCTCTATAAACATTGATCTACCAAAAAAGTAGGAAAAAATACGCACTTTTTCATTAATTTTTATTTTTTTCTCACTACATAGTACAAAGAAAATTTTTATGTCTTAAGTATTGAAAAGACAACATTCCAGCAATTCCAACGAGGTACGACAATGAAATATAAGTTTTGACTGGACGTCACGGCAGCACCGCGAAGTCAGAGGCCTATCTTTATGAAATGGATAGTAGTATCAATCATTTTTAGATTATGTGTTAAGTAATATAGAATGACGATAAAACTAAGCCTATAGATTTTAGGTTTATGTAAAACTTTGGTGCTGAAATGAAACGCTAACTTTAATCAAATCAATTTTAATCAACAAACATCGTTTTGAGAGAAGAGAATGGCGGAAGATAATTCTGTTTTACGTACCACATCTACTGATATTAAACACAAAACTCAATGACTTCCAGTTGGTAACACTTACTGCATTCTTTTTTCTCCCATCTTCGTATTTTCCCCATTATTTCTTCCTGCTACAAAACTACGTCTCTTGTTATACAATGTGATGCCATCCATAAGAGAAGATTCTTTAAAAAAAAGAAAGAAAAAAGAAAAAGAAAATCGACCGTGCTGCAGTCTGGCTGTGGGGTATGAAATTATTCTTTAAGTCGTGTTCAATTTAGTTACCTTCATTATATGTTACCCAACGGATGGATGTCTAATAATTCTCCTCACATTTTAAAGTAATTATCCTCTATTCTCCTGCCACGGCCTTCATTCACTTTCCATTTGCAAATGGAACGTAACAAAATGGGGGAATCTATTTGTACACTACGTGAGGTAAATTACCTGCGAAACCTCTGTACACAACTTCAAGCAGACGATGGACTCTTTTTTTTTTTTTTGTTTGTGTGTGTATGTATATGCTTTCCAAAATAATTTGTTTCCTTATTAACTTCTTGTTTCGAAACTGTACGCAGAAAAAAAACGCACTATATTATTTAATTCGTAAAATTACAACGAAGAGCTGACAAAATGTTCTAGTATGACATCATTGTTAAATTACGCCCAAGTGTGACACAATCAATTATTAGTGAACCTTAAGCAATAATTTATTATTATTATTATTATTATTATTATTATTATTATTATTATTATTATTATTATTATTATTATTATTATTATTATTATTATTATTATTGCAAATAGAATGTATGAAAAGGAGTATGTATATTCAACATCAAGAAAGAAACAAATACTAATAGATATAATTTGCTACTTAACAATGCATTTTGTTTCTTACACAGTACATAAATAAATAACAATTTCTTCCAATATAATAAAAACTGTCAATCATTATTAGCAACGCATACGTACTTTTAGCACAACAAAGATTTTTTCCCGATTTTCTCGACATCTACACAACAATTTGCCCTAAAGCCAGAAGTAAAAGTGAGGGGGAACGCGGAAGACCCCATTTCCCCACTTCTAAAAAATATCTATGGCGTCCGTCCACTTTCTAAAAGAATTTACAATATGCAAAGATAGGCACGGGGAAAGGTGTGACGTTATCCATCCCCGTACATTTTCAGACCCAGTTTTACTCTTGCCTAAAGTACACTGAGAAATATCCGTTCTCCGAATAGCGGTATATTGTACAAATATACGGAATCCTCTTGCTTACTACAGAAATCAGTATGGAGCATACGTTATCCAATATGCTACATACGCACTGCCTTTGGATGTTACATCATGCCGTTGCAGGATGTCTGACATCTAATAGTTTTTCGTATATGACATGCATATACTTTCGTTATATTTCTCAGCTGTATGTTATATACGTCCATTTGTATGTGATATCCTGACCGCCTATATTGTTTCATACGGAAAGTACGTACAGATGGAACACTTATACAGAAAGTATTATAAAACATGCGTTTTCAGTTATACGTTTGCTGTACGTTATTTTCCAAAAAATATTGGAAATACGCATGTAACCTACCTTTTTAAGTACGCAACCTACAATTTTTTTTCTCAGTGTATATTATTTTGTTCACTTTATAGGATATATCAATTGATATTGTATTGTATATTATTTTTGGTTAAATATTTTCTTATTTATTTAGATTTATTTACAAGATATCTGTATCTTGTCTATTTGTGTTAAATAGGAATTAAAATTTAAGAGTTAATGGTAATTTTAGACTATTATCTCATTAGCCGTACTTGTACTCACTGGCGCAAAATCCCGGGAGGACGAAGGGGACATGTCCCCTCCAATCTTGGAATTGGGGGGACTGTCCCCCCCCCAATAATCCGATTTGAAATGTGGATTTTGGAGAGAAATGTGATGTTTTGTGTGCGATTGCAACGAAGGAAAGTGAAATGAAATTGATGTTCCCCCAGAACAAGACCCAAATCTTTCCGCCTCCCAATGTTGACAATTCTGCTCCCTTGATACTCCACAGCATTGTTTTTCAAGCTCATAAAAATTTTGAACATCGCTTAAAAAAAAAAAAAAAAAATTATGGGAACGGTCTCCTCCAATATAGAAGACAGATTTGCTCTGCTGCTTGTACTTCCTGTCGCCCTGCTACTGTCACAATGAAGAGTTTAATGACGGTATATTTTAGCATAAATTTCATCTTAATAAATGGCATGGTTCTCGCTGAGCAGCATCGATATTTGGTTTTGGAAAGAAATGAGCTTTTCACATTTCCTTAAAAAATGCATGAGGTTTTACATTCGTTTATATCCTTTTGTTCAGCTGAATATGTATTAGCTTTGCAAACTTTTTCCTTTAAACGCTGATAATATTGAAGAATGTTAATTAAATTATTATTATTATTATTATTATTATTATTATTATTATTATTATTATTATTATTACGTAAAGTATCACATAAAGAGGGATACAACAAGGATCTTCCTTAGAGCCCCTTCTGCTCACAATTTTTTATAGATAACATAGCAGAATGCCCATTCTTCCCACGGGAAGAATACATTTCATTTTGGACATAAAGGGCACCAAAATTGTCATCAATCAACTGAAGGACCCGAAAACCTATGAATTCGACACTAATGTAGATAATTTTCAATTATTTTTACATGTCACCATCCCCCTGAAGAGTACTAATGGAACTGAATTCGGATTTAAACGACATTGGAAGTGCCACTGTTCGTCTCAGCAACCCTGAAAACTATGAATTCGACACTAATATCGGTCATTTTCGATCATTTTTATATATATATCGTCCCCTCCTCTAAGTTGTACTATCAAAGTGAATTGATATAAACCATCACTGGCCTGAATCTCATATATGTTGAAAATTTGCTCAGGATTGGTCGGATGGTTCAAAGGTTATGAAGTCATGGTCACTTTCCTTTTTATATAGGCCTATATCTTACCAGTATTAATAAGTGATGTCAATATCCTAAAGTTCAAAAATGAGTCAAATTTTCCAATATTTCCATAACCTAAACAGTAGACCATGATCGGCCGTAAGTACAAATTCAGACGGGCCATTAGGCATTTAACACGGAGGCCGCAACTCCGCCAGTATCTCTCAGTCAATTTTTTTAGTGGCAATGACAATAAGTGATCAACGTCTCATATCTGAATTGTTAGTTACTCTATGTACTTGGACTCGGGCAAAACGGTGTGGCAGCAACTCCCCGAAAAATTGTCATGCGAAAGAGGAAGGTATAGTGAACCACAGCATAACAATTCGTTGGTTCCAGACTGCAGTTTGTAAAAATATTGAAGATCAACCAAACTTCTGCCGCCCAGGATAACAGATTCTGAGGTCATTCGGCATACTATTGAATAAAATCCATCTACCAGCACACGGCGATTGTCAAATTAACGCGGGAGAAACAGCAGAATCTCCGACATTTTGCGACATGAGTTGACCCTAGCTCATATCCAAAGGAGAATCGATGTATGCTGACAACTGCTGCGAAAAATCTGCGTGATGTTCGTTTCCTGAAACGGATTGTCACGTGCTACGAAATTGGGCGTTTTTTCCGAAATCCGAGTGTGCAAAAAGAGTGGTTGAGCAGGGGCTATCTTCCAGAACCGGCTTTCAATCAGAACTATTTCGAAAATCATTTCGAGTTCGTTCCTAACGGTCGTACCATCAATGCGGACCTTTATTACAAACAGTTGGAGTGAATAGTGCAGAACCGAAAACGCGCTCTGCTCCTACAGGCTAACGCAAAACTACACTCGGCTAAAAGGTAGCAACAAAAAATCCAGAAACTTGATGACATCGATCTGATGTGACATCCGGCTTATAATCCCGATATTGCCCTTTCGGATTACTGTTCACGATGCACTTCCTAAAATCGCTATGCTTCACCAACCAAACAGCACTGACTGACTTCTTTGCCTCCAAGGCGAAGACTTGGTGTTGACGTGGAATCGAGAAATTGGTAGGAAGGTGGTTGCAGACAGCCCAACGTAGGTGACTGTACTTTTGAATGTTAACCTGTTTTCTTTGTACTGTAATACATACAGGTATATTGTGTGCCAGAATACTGCAAGATCTATGACTCATTCTTGTTGAGGTGAGTTTATTTTGAGTTTAACGTCCCGTTCAGCAGCGAGGATATATGAGACGTGGACCCACTGTTTAACGTGGGATCCGAACCACATGAGCTCCTACCGGAAATACTCATTCTTGTACTCTGACAATATTAAATTGAATAAAATTTTCTGAAAGACATGAACAACAGAAAAGTACATTTTTTCTCACATACAATGGATATATTGCAGCTATACTATAAAATCACTCATAATTCATCTATAAACACTTTTTTAAGATTAATGTCTTCTTCTTTTATATCTCTACTCCTTTTGATGATGACTCTTCTATCATTTATCCTCTTCTTCGTCACAATTTTAAATGGCGAAAGTTAATTGTTTGAACCATGCTTCTGAATTTGAACACCAATTGTTTAGGTTGACAAAGTGCAATTAATTCTATGAAACAAGAATAAATACGAGTATAGTCATACATTATTCAGATACATACTGCGATTACTAGAAAATACGTATATAGATAGATATGAATCGAAATTAGATATTCTAATATTGTCAATATTTAGATTATAGTATTTTGAATATGAATTCAGAAATTTTTCCTAGAATTGGTTTTAAGAACTAACAGATACAGGAAGTTACCCTCAGTCTTATTTAGATAAATTAGAATGTAATATTTGTATAATACAATGAATCAATCATTGTTTTGTAAAACTGAATTTTTCATACATCAGTACTGTCTAATAAAATTCTACTATAGCGATATGGAGCGAAAGGATTCGATATGGTAGCATGCGAATTGTTGTCAAAATCTTCCGAACTCACCGAAACTCGAAGTTCACATAAAATGGGGAATGGAAAGCAATGAAAATACTGTTCATTTCAAATTCATCAAATAGTCACTGAATACTGTTAAATTGCGATAACAAACAATCCAACGCTCTCAATTCCTCAACTGTCCACTCAATTTGAAGACGTACCCTGCTTACTTGAGCGAATTGCCACTGCACTTTTAGGCTTTCTCTGTGATATGTTCCGTATTCATGTTCGCTCATAACCAAACTTAGATTCCATTATATATCGGTTTGCTTAAACGCAACTATAAATTTGAGTTTTAGTTTGCGGTAAATGTTATCATATATTACTTTTATGAATTTGCGATATGACGTCATTAACGCAATTGAGTTGAGTTTGAATTTGAGTTTAACGTCCCTTTCAGCAGCGAGGCTATATGAGACGTGGACCTACCGATTGACATGGTATTCGAACCACATGAGCTCCCGCCAGGAGTCGAACCCGGGTCTCCCACGCCAAAGAGGCGTGCGCTAACCACTTAGCCTCGAAGGAGCTCACCATTAACGCAATTGTTTTGCATTTTGCGATCACTTTGGGTATTGTGTATTCATCGCAACGCAAATCATTTGCAACTGGTAACTCCGGAAATTTTTTCACAGACTTGTCACTAGAAATCCTTAACTAGTAATGTTTTGCGTTCCACTTCGATTGCAAATTTTGCAAAGAGTGACGCGTTATGAAGTCCTTTGAAATGCGTATTGCTAACACAAGGAAAATCGAAGCTGAAATAATTACCGATTGTTATTTCAATGTTATACATCGATCGATCAAATGTTGATCTGTAGGCCTACAACGATCAAATGTCGAAATCGTTATCTAAATCTTACTACAAGATCTTCGAGACTAATTTGAGTCAAACCTGAAATTCTTATAGACTTTCTGATGAAATTGATGTCGACTAAAAAAAAAAAAAAAAAAAAAAAAAAAAAAAAAAACTGTGATGTATGAATGAGGGAAGCATGTCTATAATCATTACACTGTATTGATGGAGCGCTAACTAACATGATGGAAGTGGAAATCATACGCTGTGAATAAAAACACATTATTAAAAATTATTTACGTGTTTTCTTGTCATCCTCAAAATATACTCTTGGGTAATATGTTTCCCTCTTATTTTCCATCGCTTGTGAGTAACTGATGAAAGAAATTCGCCACACCATTAAAGAGTACGTTGTGCGTTCCTTTGTTTTTCAACGTTAAGAAATACGTTTAACCAGTTTCACACTTGGCGTGCACAATACATGATGCAAAGCGGGTTGAAACAAAGTGAAAATTGTAACGTTGCTTACAATATTCGTTGTTATAATGACTACTAAACTCTCCTGTTAACAACATGAATCCGATGCTAAAACTATCTGTTATGTAGGTTATTATTTGACGGCTTTCATCGCTGCAATTTTAATCACTACATAACACCATAGGTACGAGCTTATAAAGCGTGAAGCGATAGATAGTTAGAAGTTTGACTTGTTGTATAAAACATGCATGGTTTCTTTTAGTCTTTAAGAAATTAGATTTGTAACGTGTTATTTTTGTACATACCTATGTAAATGTGCAAAATAGATTCAAAAGAAACCAAATTAAGATTTTTCTTTTGTGCATACAGCTCATAAACGATAGAAACTTTGAAAAAAGAAAGAAAATCGTTTATATTGAGAACATGCAAATGAATGCATCTGCATGCATCTTTTTGTGACCTTTACTCTTTCCCGAAATTATAGTTTTATCTTCATTAATTAACTTATCAAGAAGAATCGCTAACATTTTATTTTTATACTTGTAAGTTCTGGTTTCGTAAACAATAGACTTATTAAATTAAGGTAGAACTAATAAAACCATCCGTTCTCTGCACTATTAGAATAAGGCTTAAGGAAGATACAACTGGAAATTTGAATATTATAGAAATAGCGTATAACATGTATATATATTAGCCCTAAGTTCGTTATATTATAATTTCTGGAACTAATTAAAACGTAGTTTACTCGCTAAACGTTCAATAATAACGTTTAAGATAAAATATGTTTAAACTGATGTATTTTCCGAAGATTTTACCTTTTTATTCTTCACAAAATTCCTTCGTTATAATTGAAAATAGATCCACTGTTAATGGCTTCTTTACGTATTATATCAAAACTGTTTAGAAAAAAAACATGTTTATATATATCTGACCACGAAACTTAACAAGTTGAATGTTCAGGTCTGGCCATAAAGAAAAATGATATCATACGATACGGACTGTTGTTCATATCAACATATACATAATTATAAATGTTATCGTTATAAGCGCCTATTTTCTCCTCTAGAAGAGGAATTTTTCAAAACGCCGCAGCCCTAGTTTACTTATTTTTTATTTAATTAAGAGTTTATATACTGATGTCACAGCTCCAACTAAGCGAATCCTTATATTTAACGTTTTCTGAATAGAGAATTGGCCTATAGAAATTTTCTCTCTTTAGGATTGGAATTCTCTGAAACGCAGGAACATGTATTCAATTGTTTTTTATTAAAAGTTTAAATATCGAATTTTACACTTTCAAGTTAACCAAATCCTTATATTTCCAGAATCCAAACCATTTTCTGAATAAATAGTGGGACATATGAATATTGTATAATTTGTCTCTTTCCTTCTTTAGGTAAGAATTTTTCAAAAATCTTGGAATACATGTCTACTTAACACTTAATGGGAAGTTTATATGTCAAGTTTTATCTGCTCAAGTTCAAAGAATCATAAAATAACATATTCCTGAAAAAAAACTTAACTTCCCTTAGAATACATTTTTACAATAATTCTTTTCTTATCCCTTGTTTTCGAAATAAAATGAGTTTTGGAACCAAATTTCACGTTTCTGTCCATAGTAGTATGCACTGGGGAATCACTTTCACTCTTTTTATTATATATTTGAATAGTAGAGACTACTAACTAACAAGTAACCCTATGGCCTATGGAACCCGGGGGTTTAATCCTGTATTTACAAAAGCTATTCATTGACTTCTGTCCTTTGCCTATTGGCAAGGGCGCCGATCCTAGGGGGCCGGGCCCCCCAAATCTCTTGTGGGTCCCCTATTGTATTTATGAATATGCAATATTTGGCATAATTTGAATGCAATTTGTCTTTAAATCCTTACATATTTACCTTCTGCATCTGAATGCCCCCCTCCCCAAATTTACAGAGAAATCGGCGCCCTTGCCTATTGGATCCAGATTCTACTTTGTATTCCTATTTCTTTCTAGTAGATATTACGATAATCTAAACTCCTGATGTACAACAGGAAAAAGGTTTCCCTTAGACAAAGATTAGCATGATTTCACATTAGAGCTTTGGTCATTTTCTTTGTTTATGTATTCTTTATGTATTCTTACGTGAAATATACATCAGATTTAGAACAAGCTGTGTACTACAGAACAAGAATGTGTTAGCTTGTAAAATAAATTAGGACAATGAAGACATTAAAAAAATAAATAAATAGAAAATGCACCATGAGATTGTTGAAAAAGAAACCGTGTTTATGAAAGTGAAAATTTGCACAGTATACTTATGGAATTTTTAATTTAATTTTCTGCTTCATGCTTATAAAAATAGTTGACTCCTTTATCCGTTAGAGGGTGCGCCTTGCTTTGACGTAAGTTTCATATAAAAGACCTCCATGAAGTCAGATGCACCAAGTAATGCAATAAACGGCACCTTTTCCCTCCCTTTCCCCGTTTATATCCAAGTATATATAATATGCTTCACGTAAGACTACTTCTTTGTTGTTGTCTATACATGAGCCATTCACCACACTTTTTGACAGCGCCTGGTGAGATCACGACCTCTGCTGGAGGTTGTAAAACTTCCTTTTCGTGAGGTCAAAGGTGACAATCGACAGCAGGGGATCCTATATATCTAATGCCGCTTCCTACTTTGCAGTGATAAGCACGATATTGCTTGTGTATTGTTCCAGATTTACTCATCTGACTTCCTCACAGTGTGCTTCGGTTATTATATCATACTTCTTCACATAGGTACGCTAACTCACAAAATCCTTTTCGGTGCATGGTTATATGGATTGTATGCAATGGCTGTTGATCATTGCATAATCTCAACGGCCTTTTGACCTCTTCTATCTACACGTGCGGCAATGCGAGACAAGAATAAAGAATTAACGACAATGTTCTTTTCTTTTTTTCGGATTGTTTTTCGAATAAAACCCATTTGATTAGCTTTCTGATGCGTTCTTATTGCTCTTCACAGTCCTTCCTTTACAGTTCAAAAATCCTGGAATCACGCAAGATGCGTCAAATGATGACTCGAATCTCTAGTATCCATAAGATGTAACATATTTCCTTGAGAAACGGATATATATATACATACATATACATACATATACATACATACATATATATACATACATATATATACATACATAATATATATATTTAGTACATACATATATATACATACATATACAGGGTGTCTCACCTAACTTTGCGACCTCAAATACTTCCGAAATAACAAAAAAAAAAAAAAAAAATGACAAATCTGGTTAGGCAAGAATGTACTCATGTCAGTAGTCTATAAAATTCTGTAAACAACAAATGCCCCCAGGGGTCCCATCATAGGCCCTCAGGGGCCAACTCGAAAATTTCAAATGGAAACCCCCTGTTTTCATTGCAGATTCTGATTCTACGATCAAAACTAAGCAACTTTTACTTGAAGCACTTTTTCGTTATTCTAATAGATGGCGCTGTAATCATAAAAATATGAATATCATAAGTACGTCTCTTAACTTTGCGACCTCAAATATCTCCGAAATAACAAAAAATGTAACAAATCTAGTTACGTAAGAATGTGCACATGTAAAGGGCCTATAAAATTCTGTAAACAGAAAGTGCCCCCAGGGGTCCCATCATAGGACCCTAGGGGCCAACTCAAAAGTTTCAAATGGAAACTCCCTATATTTATTGCAGATTCAGACTCTACGATCAAAACTAAGCAACTTTTACTTGAAGCACTTTTTCGTTATTCTAATAGATGGCGCTGTAATCGTGAAAAATGAATATCACCGTACGTACGTCCCCTAACTTTGCGACCTCAAATATTTCTGAAATAACAAAAAATGTCAGAAATCTAGTTACTTAAGAATGTACACATGTCAAGGGCCTATAAAATTCTGTAAACAACAAATGACCCCAGGGGTCTCATCATACCTCCCCAGGGGCAATTTAAAATTTCAAATAAAATCCCCTATTTTATTGCAGATTCTGATTCTACGATCAAAACTAAGCAACTTTTACTTAAAGCACTTTTTCGTTGTTCTAATAGATGGCGCTGTAATTGCAAAAAATAAATATCACCGTACGTACGTCTCCTAACTTTGCGACCTGAAATACTTCTGAAATAAAAAATGTGACAAATCTATTTAGGTAAGAATGTATACATGTCAGGGGCCTATACAAGTATGTAAACAAGTGCCCTCATGGGTTCCATCCTGGGGCCCCAGGGGACAACTTAAAAGTTTTAAATGGAAACTCCCTATTTTTGTCCCAGACTCGAATTTGGAATCGAAAATACTCAAATTTTACTTGAAGTACTTTTCGTTACCCGCCTAGATGGCGCTGTAATCACAAAAAAGAAATATCATCGTACGCTACCTGGGATTGATAAACTAAATAACTCGACAAATACACGTGCAATTAAAAAGCACTAAATATGTTACCAATATTTTAAAAAGGTTTAGCATAAAACAAAATTGCTTTCATTTACATTTCAATGCGACCATGGTAGGCAATTACGATATGGAAAAGAAAGATTTTGTGTTTTGCAACAAGAAACATCTTCCCTAGAATTGTAAAGGTCAAGTAGACCAATATGTTTATTAAATATCACGTGACATGGACAGATTAAATAAAATCATTATTTCACACTAGTACGTAAAAACACAAATGACAAAGGAGATTTCACAGGAGAACAAATTTACAAAATCTGGATAAAGCGCAAACAAACTTAACTGATATACAGGGCTATTTAAATTATCTTAACGATTTCAAAGGTTAGTAACTCAACTTTGTTTAGTCACAATGACATGCAGCTTATGTTAGATTGGAGAAAACTCAAAATTATTTTTTGTTTATAAACACATGCGTGTTATATTCCTTGTCAAAGCTGCTCAAGATGAGTGCAGTTTGTAATTCAACATACATAAGTTTGATAGTATAATTCTTGGCACACTCTTTTTTACATTCCAGAGGCAGGAAATCCATCTGCTTCTTAAATTCGTTCTCAAAGTTTAGTTAATTTGTTATTGAGGGGTGACTGATACACTTTGATTTAACATAACCCTAACTTCGTTGAAAATTCCGTTTCACATGAAAGTAGAGAATAAAAAAAAAAAAACGTTGTCCTGTCTTCGTTTCCTGCTATCTAAAATTACTGTTACTCTCGTTATGGAATACATAACTACACATCAACTTTACCAGCCACATAGTCTCTTCCCGTTTTTTTTTTCTTTCTTTCTTCGAAGAACTTGATTATAATGAGTCCCCTTGCCTCTCTCGAGTTGGTTGTCTAAAATTGGCAGATGAAAAAGTGTAACTGATGTTTCACAATATACCTCAAAGTACACACCTTTCTTGGTCTGGCAGTGAGCAATTCGATGGTAAAACACAAATACTGCATTCCTGGTGACGTTCAGTTCGATAAGTGCAACTTCATCAACAATCCTTTGACGAAGATTATCCAAAGTGGTCGGTATTGTTTGATATATAGCTATATAAAAAAATACTGGGAGTTTTAGATAAACTCAGAAAAAGTAGTATAGTGGCGATAAATCAGGGGAACAGAGAATGAGCGGGCCACCCAATCTACCTAACCTCTTTTGCAAATCCGTTATTTAGGAAATTTCGTGTTAAGAAATTGCCGCATATTTACACCGTTGTGCGGTCTTGTACATCTTGCTGAAACCATCTGTGGGCAAAATTGTCTTCTGCAGTATCTCTCATTGCTGTAACTATTTGATTTCGAAGCATGTCCTCACACAGTTCAGAAGTGAAATTGGTATTAATAAAAAAGGGCCCAATTATTGAATATTTAGAACTGCCGTCCAGATATTCAACTTTTCAGGATGTAGAGTGTGTTTGAAAGGACCAATGAGACTGTTGTCTAATCAAAACCTGCTATTACGTCTGTTAATGTAACCGGTTAGGTGGAACGTGCCTTCATCAGAGAACACAATGCTGGTAAGAAACGTAGGATCATCATTGGTTTGTTTCATCATATCTTTACAAAATTCTACACGGCGATCAAAGACATCTTCATTCAGTTGGTGTATCAGATGAATTTTGTATGGGTAGAACTTCATTTTCTTTAACATTCTTCTCGCAGACATGGACTAATGTCATATTGTTCCGCAGCTTTATGAATGCTAAGTTGAGTGTTTTCAACAAATGACTGCAACATCAAGCTGTTTGTCGCCGATTTCGGTCGACCAGGAATGTTACACTCCTTTATAGTTACCGTTTTCTCGACGCGTCTTACGAAACACTCGACAGTAGGTCTCGAAATGGGATTGTATGGAACGCGAATTTTTTCGTTAAATATTACCCTTACTTCAGCACATGACCTTCGGTTATTACCCATCCTCGTATCATCGAGAGCGTTAGAACTTTACTTTGAGAGCGGTTGAAATACAGTAGAAATACAGCTTGAGTGTTGAGAGGTTCTCTGTAATAATGCCTACTGCTACCAATATCTAATCATGGCTTCTACGTTGCTGGACCGTAATTTACAATCAACCATAAGTATTTACAGAACATGACATAGGGGTGACACATATGTGTCTTCTAGTCAAATGTTATTTGTTCCACTAAATTTATAAGAGCTCATTTGCTCTCTTATATCTACCGATCAACTTTACATGTTCATATTTACTTCCACTTCTCAAATTGAATTATATGCAGTTTCAAAACAAATCGTAATTATGCACATCTACATAACCATAAGAACAAAAAAATGATGTCCTTTTAAACTTTAATAGATCCACCGATCAACCTTACGTGTTCACTTTCAATTTTATCTCTCAGGTAAAATCACATGGTCTATATTCAAATCAAATCGCATTATACATATCTACATAAACATGCCAAAAATGAATAACTTAATTCTCTTTTGATACTATGCCCGATTATTAATTGAAACTTCATGGCCCAACGGAGATCTAAAGTAAACCAACTTTCATAGCGTCCACAAGCTCAGAGAAAAAATATCAGTTCTTGAAGATATTATTATCACAAACTTGTGTTCTAACTTTGTTTGCAAGTCTTAGCAACAACATCACACAGCATGTACAGTTCTTGAACCAGCTTTTCATTTATTAACCTCAGTTACAACGATATTATTATTTTTGCGATTTATGTGTTATCTAGGAGGACAACGAAAAAATACTTAAACGAAAAGTTGCGTATTTTCAGTCGCAGTATCCGAATCTGCATTAATGGAGAGGATTTCTATTTGGAATTTTGGAAAGATGAAGATAACTTCATTTTATTTTAGTTAATACATCTTTAAAAATGATTAGACACGTACTTAACACTAGAATGCCCAACGGAACATTTTTGTTCCACCATCATCTTCATTGCAGTCCTAATCTATTAATTACCGCACGATTCTCATTAAATTCTGTAACTTTTAGTCTTTTGAAAAGAGGATGGAATTGTGAGAAAATTACCTTCATAGGAATTATAGATTTCTAGATATTACCACATACCCCTAGAATGCCCGCGGAACAATTTTGTTCCACCATGCTTAGGTATATGAGAGATTAGAGGTGTAATTAGCTTCGTTTCACGTGCCATAGTTGTGCAGTTAGTTTCGATGGGAATGACGCGTTGATTTTTACTGCAAATAATTGAAGTGAAGTTTACGGTACATTGGACGTGTCATTGTTGTGCAGTTAGTTTCAGTCGATTATGGTCTGTAATTGACAACTTTTTCGACATTTGTGTTTGAAAATGTTACGAAAGAAAGGACTAAGCACGGAAGAGATGCTTCAAGTGTTTCGTGAGCTATCGTAGGGAGATTCGGGAGGTTTGTCAGACAGCAGCCTCAGCGGTGACGAGGACTTCATTCCTGTGTCGTCAAGTGATAGCAGTTTATCTCATGAATCATGGAGTGACCACATCTCTGACTCCTGTTTCTCACATAAACGGGCCTGTGATGTACAAGGTGAGTTGCAACAGATCAGAAAAGTAGCAAAAGTGAGTGAGGAAAGTGTTCTGATGAGACAAATGTCAGATTCTGTGAAACATGATGGTAGCGAATCCATTTCAGAAACTGTGCTTCCGGTTCAGCGTGTGTGTAATGCAAGAGAACAGTCCATTTACAAATTGGTGCGACAATTACTGCTCCAGATGGTACACGTTGGGAGGTAGTATGTCCAGGTAATCCTGCAAGCGGTAGAATTGCTAAGCAAAATGTACTGAAAGAAAAACAAGGTCCGACATCACACGCGATACGCCACATTGCTGAGGACAGTCTTGCCAGTTCTTGGCGTCTAATAATTGATGATCCTATGTTGAATAGAATACGGACATACACAGAAAAAGAAGCACGCAGACAAACTGGAGAGGAAAGTTGGTCGATGACGCTGGATGGCAGGGAAATTCCAGTTTATGTGAAAAAATCAAAGGCTCCTTTACATTACACACAGGTGTTGCAACATGGACAAACTACACTCACAGTTTACCAGGCAAAAGCGAACAAAAGTGTCATGATACTGAGCACAATGCATCCACAAGTGGAACTGCAAGGAGATGGCAAGAAGAAACCTGAAACTTATATATTACAACAAGACGAAGAGTGGTGTAGATTCAGTTGACATGATGGCTCGCAAATATTCTGTGAAGCCTGCCAGCCGACGATGGCCTCTACACATTTTTTGTAATATACTGGACCTGGCAGCATTTAATTCCTGGGTGCTGTTCAAGATGGTCACCGGAAAGGTCATTCAACGTCGCAAATTCATTTTGCAACTTACAGAGGAACTGGCAGAAAGGTACATGATAGGAAGGAATAGAGAGGAGAGTCAGACACCGGGAACATCAACATTATCCAGCTCTACGAAAACTACACGAAGGCGTTGTCAGGTACGCAAGAAGTGTAAAGTGGGTTGTGGACGATCATGCAATGTGTGTACGTCTTTTAACAAGGTTGTATGCAAACAATGTTCTGCGAAAGAAATGAAAACATTTGTATGTGTTGCATATAATGCAAACTGATAATACTGTTTGCACCTTGAGGACGGTGGTGTAGCAATTCAAACGAACACTTTCCACAAAACTTGTTTTTTTCAATTTCTGTTAGGTTTTCTTGCATTTATTAGTTCAAAAAATATCATTCCTAGCAAACACTTTTTGTAATAAGAGCAGAAAACAAATAAATGCGCTGGAGCATATAGTTCATGTGTAACATAAAATTTTCATACAAAATAAAAGCACTTGAACTTAATTCCATATATTCTTCACTTTAGCCTGCTTCCCCCTCCCCCAGTTCCCCTGCCTCACAACAATGCTAGAATAATGTGATACGTCTCTGTTAAAGTTTTTAGTGTATTAAGGCATATAATATTAAGATTTTGAAAAATATATTTTATTTGCTATAGACTCGAAAGAAGTGGAACATTTTTGTTCCACTGGGCATTCTAGGTATGTCGGAAGTGCGGGCATTCCAGTGTTAAATTGCAAGTGTATTTCTCGAGGTATTTAGATTATCACTAGCCTTGGGTGACGTACAAGCGTGCGATGATATTCAATTATTTTTGCTACAGCTCCACTTAGTAGAATAACGCAAATGTGCTTCAACTAAAAGGTCTTTATTTTCGATCGTAGAATCAGAATCAGCAATAAAAATAGGGGGTTTCCATTTAAAACTTTCAATTTGGCTTCCGGGACTCTATGATGGGACCTCTGGCGGCACTTGTTGTTCACAGAATTTTATAGGTCACTGATATTCTTAGGAAACTAGATTTGTTACATTTTTTTGTTATTTCGGAAATATTTGAGGTCGCAAAGTTAGGGGACGTACCGGTACGTACGATGATATTCATTTTTTTTACGATTACAGCGCCATCTATTAGAATAACGAAAAATTGCTTCAAGTAAAAGTTGCTTAGTTTTGGTCGTAGAACCTGAATCTGCAATAAATATAGGGAGTTTCCATTTGAAATTTTTGAGTTGGCCCCTGGGCCCTATGATGGGACCCCTGGGGTACTTGTTGTTTACAAATTTTTTTAGACCCCTGACATGTGTACATTCTTACGTAACTAGATTTGTTACATTTTTTTGTTATTTCGGAAATATTTGAGTCGCAAAGTTAAGGGACGCACGTACGATGATATTAATTTTACGATTACAACGCCATCTATTAAAATAACGATAAAGTGCTTCAAGTAAAAGTTGCTCAGTTTTGATCGTGGAATCAGAATCTGCAATAAAAATATGGGTTTCCGTTTGAAATTTTCGAGTTGGCCCCTGGGGGCACATTTTGTTTAAGAGTTTTATAGGCTCCTGACATGAGTACATTTTTGCCTAACCAGATTTGTCAAAGTTTTTTGTTATTTCGGAAATATTTGAGGTCGGAAAGTTAGGTGACACCCTGTATATACATACATATGTATACATAATTGTATTTCATAATAAAAAAACGAGTTTCTCCATATGCTGATATTAATGTGACAACAAATATCAATAGCATGTTGATTTGAATAAATCTGAGAAAACTAGTATTACGACGTGTTTGGCATTTGATTTGATTTGATTTTCAGTTTAGCGTCCCTTTTAGCAGCATGCCTATATGAGATTTGGACCTATAGCTTAACGTATGATCCGAACCACATGAGCTTCCTCCGAGAATTGAACCCGGGTCTTCCACGCCAAAGGTACCTATGCTAACCGCTTAGCCACGAGGGATGTGTTTAAAAATTGTTTCTAATTTATGAAGCCATAGACACGGGTGCATGTTAAGATGCTATTTTTATGCTGCACCTACCCACCCCTAGGGATGCATTCGAGTCGAGTCGAGTCGAGATTTAAGCCTGTCTCGACTCGTCTCGAGAAAATGTTGTCTCGACTCGAAAATATGTTTCTGTCTCGACTCGTATCTCGACTCGACAGTCTCTGTCTCGACTCGACTCGAATTCGAGTCGAGACGTCTCGAAATTCGAGTCGAGACAAAATGTACGAGTTAAAATATACGCACACATCAGCCAGACCATCATGACTACCTACCTAATTGTCAGTATGTCGACTTTTGGCATGGATAAAAACGGCGACACGTCTTGGCATAAACGCAATGATCCTTGATAGGTCGCTGGAGAGAGCTGGCACCACATGTGCTCACTCAGGTCACCTAATTCCCGTAAATTCCGGGAAGGGGGGCGATGTGTTCTGACGTCACGTTCAATGACATCCCACAAGGGACATCACTCAAATGTCCGGCTCCAATTTCAATGAAACTTTTTTTTCTGATAGAAGGCATGTATGCATCATTACTTGTGATGACAAATTTTTGCCATGGTGCATGTTTTCTATTTTTTTAAATAACTTTTAAGAGTTGTGATGTGGTTATTAGAGATTACCACAGAAGTCCCTTACTACTCTTTGTAAACGGAGAGTTAATGAAGAAAAGTGAAGAAAAACCATGTGGATACATATAAGTTCTGGGAGGAAGTTGTATGGTAGATATGACCTTGATGGCAGCCATCTTGAAATCCGCCATTTTGAATTAAGGTCAAGTTTTCAAAATGGGAATAGGGTAATATGATACATAATTTCGGGCTAGAATTTAATTAGAAAAATAATGGTGAGGTTAGTTTTAAGATACACCCATTTGGGGGAAAGTTACCGGCATATTAATTGTTTTTACTTACTATGTGCGTAAGACCCTTCTTACTTTCGTCTCAAGACCTGTAAATCGATCGCAACGGCAGAGCCCGGTTTCGCACTAGTGTTTAGAAATCTTTAAACTCACTTGAGGCAATATTTGTGGATTATTGTATTGTATTTTGCCTTTTATTAAATTTGAACCCACTTCATGATCTTGTGTAAAGTATCACTAAAAGAGAATTTCTGTTTTTATGGAGAACGTAAGCATAGCAATTATAAAAGGTGAGTAAGGTGCGTATGTATTTATAAGGAAGTTTATTTTACGAGTCTTTTGTGGTTCCGCCAACCTATTCTTTAGTTGTTGTTTTTTTTTTTTTAAATACTCATATCTCATAAATAAAAGAGCTATTATAAAATCTCTTACCACTATTCTTTAATACTTATAAAATTTTATTTATTGTAAAAGCACTGGCGAGATATTTCTTATCGCCCACTAAAATTATGGTTGAGCTCCTTCGTGGCTAACGGTTAGCATACTTGCCTTTGGCGTGGGAAACCTGGGCTTGATTCCCGGTGGGAGTTCATGAGGTTCGGATTCCACGTTAATCAGTAGGTCCACGTCTCACATAGCCTCGCTGCTGAACGGGACGTTAAAATCAGAATCAATTCAACTCAAAATTAGGGTTTTGACTTTATTATGATGTCATTAGTTTAAACGCCCAACTGCCCAGTAATTATAAACATTGACTACATTATAAAATTGTAATTTGTGACGACTAAAATATCAGAAATTAAAGATTATTCTTTGGGTTTTGGAACATTTTGAAAAACGTGAAAAACTGGTACTGCACCGATACAACACACCTTTTGGATTTGTCTTTGTGTAAAGTGATACAAACTAAAGAAGAATTACAACTTTATGAAATTGTATTAGGACTTATTATTTAGAAATAAACACCAAATAAGTGTAATAGTTCATATCCGTATCAAATACCAAGTTTATGATGAATCAACTACACAAAGTAGGATCCAAAAACGCTCATTGCAATTTGTTCCATTTTTCAGTCGAACCAGGAACTGAAACATAAAGAGTGAAATTTGTTTTTAAAGATACTTTGTCCAGCTAAGTATTGTGAAGGTTTATGTCAGTAGAAGGAATTGCATTCCATTATACAAGCGCAATTTCACAACTTTATGTACACATTACTAAATATCGAACACCCTTGTCCATATGATTAGCGTACGCGTCTTTGGTGCGGGAGACCTAGGTTCGATTTCCGATGGGAACTCCTGTGGTTCTGAACCTACGTTAATTTGTAAGTTCACGTCTCATATAGCCTTGATGCTGAAAGGGACACTAAACTCTAATCTAATACTAAATACAAATATTTAAAGAAAAATGATGACGCACCAAGATGACGTGAATTTGGCTATGAAATTCATTTTGTGTTTTCAGTTATTTTCTAGTAGTATTTTTTCTAGGCATCCTTTCAAAAGACAGTGATGCAAATTTCGTAACTGCGAATTCCTGTTAGAAGCCATGAAATTATCCGATTAGATGCAAAATTTCCCGTCCACTAAAATAGATACCGTAAATTTACAATATCTAACAATAAATAATTTTGAAAGATATCGCTTTCGAGGGAAAAAATGAAGTGAAATCTTTGAGTTTTACGTCCCACGATTATGCCGGTTAGGCTAAAGGAGAGTTGTGATGATGAGAAATTAGTGAAATCGTGGAATGAAGAAAGTGGGAGGAACGGAAGAATCCCGAGGAAACCCACGCACACGGTGTTTGTCCACCACAAAGTTCACTTGGTACGAGCTGGGATCGAACCAGGGTCCCCAAGCACCAGAGGTGAACGATCTACCACTGAGCCACCGCGGCCCCGCTTTAGAGGGGCCATGACGTATAGTTGAACTCATTCTCGTAGTATGAAATTCATTATTTATAATTATGCATGATAGGATCACAAACAAAATTTAAAAATATTATGTGCACTTTCTTTTAACAAACATTATATTGTCTTTTATGGTGTGGAAGGGAATGTTATGTTCGAAAAAAAAGTCCTTAACACGATTCTTGTTGCTACACACTGCATGTTTCTAGCCACAGAAAAGATGCAGCGATAGGTAGGCTATTTTTCAATTGCTTTACATTAGCTTGATGTTTCAAGTCTTTTGTGTGTTTCTGAAGTTCACTTTTACCACAAAAGAGATCAATATTAACATGTCTTACATAGCTTTGGTTCGATTCTCAACACGGACTGCAACTACCCGTTAAATTGTGCATCTGAAAGGCACTCTTTGTTAAACCTCGCTTATCACCGCTCATCTTAATAATATATATAACTTCACCTCGAAGCAGTTTTATAGGAACCACCCTGTATATTAGTTAGAATTTGCGAAACGAGACGAGATGATAAAAAACTTTTTGCTGGAATTGAGTCTAGACAAGAAAGAATTCTTCTAGAATCGCGACAAGACGAGTCGGGAACTCACCTTATTTCTCATCTTGTCTCGTCTCGTGGGCTATACTATACACAAATATATTGAAATACTGGACAACTGTTTGATTATAAACAAACTTCCATGGATTTCCCTTTTATGAAATATCTGCTTAGAGCACCTGATTAGTATCCATTACTTGTGTGGCTGGTTGCCTGTGAACACTCAAGCTTTTGTGGATACCGGTAGTAGCTAGTTAATATCCATAGTAAAGAAGAGAAACGTAGAAATGTAGAATTCGCCATACCATTATGAAAGAGTGATTATAATCTTACAACTAAGGAAATGAATCGAAATCTCCACCTTCATAGCTGCTACCTGTCATCAAATGGTATTTGATAGTAACTGGATCGAGAGCGTGAGGAAGGTGAAAGTTCTTGACATCTTCGTGGATCGTTGGACGAGCACGTAAGTGACTGGGTTGCTGCGAAAGAAATCCATATTGCAGAGAAGAAACACATTATTTAGAGAGCTATACTTATTATCAGCGAGAAAGTAGCAAAGAAGTATGTTACAGATATTATACTTCTTTTTTCTTTTCCTTCTCTTTCTCTCAATTGTAACCTGTTTGACCTCCAAGTAAAGGATTAAATTCCATTCCATAACTGTTTTTCCATGCTTCCATTTCGTAGCGATTGGTAACTTAATAATAACTTCCTTAACATCATTCGAAATTCCAGAAGAGGGATGCATAACAATTTTATTTTTATTTTAGCCGGTTAATACGCTACTGTCTTAAACAATGTGGTTCATTTAAACTCGAGACGATATCAGAACCATGACAATTCTCGTCTCGTTTTCTAAACGACACGAAGAATTTCACGAGTGTTGTAAGCAACATTAATTCACCCAAGCACTGGATCTCAAACACTGTTCTAGTATTACATGATTCATAGTACAAAAACTGTAAGTTTATAAAGTGATTGCACGAACAGAATAAAAAGCATTTATTAACATTTAAGATATGCAAGTCATTACACAACATACTTCTATCTTCAATACTATTAATGCTACTATATATATTTATATATATATATATAAAAGTGTGTGTGTGTCAGTCTTCAGGTTTTCGCACTAAAAGGAGATAGCTGGAGCTACCGATTTTGATTCACAGACACATTTTCTCTAGATCTCATCGCGTATGAAGTCGTTTTGCGATTTTCAGCTAAAGTTAAGGAGGAGATCGGGGTAGGTTAAACGTTATACATGTTCCTTCTCTGCTTCTACTAAGAACGCCTTGCAAGTATGCAACTCATGTTATATCTGTTATACGTGGTTACATAACAACAAAGGATAAACTTTCGGGCGATGACATGGTTGTAGAGAAATTCTTTCACAACATATCCTTCTTCCTCTGCTTTTTTTTTTTTTTTTTTTTTTAAGTCTAGGTTCTGAATTAAGACCCGGCAACGACCAGTGCTCACAGCTAGTTATGAATATGATTTAAATATTGTTATATCACCTTCTTCGTGAACCTCTCGTCACACGCAAGTATTATGCTCATCTCTAGAAGAAATCAAGAAAAAACTTAGAACATAAATTTACGAAACGAAGTTAGAAAAATTTCGAAACAAGGTAAAAAAAAAAACTTGTTGAGAATTGAGATGAGAGAGAATTCTTCGAGAATCGAGACGATACAAGACTCCTACAAAATATACGAGACAGGCGAGAAAACCCTATTTCTCGTCTCGTCTCGTCTCAGCTCGGAGACAACACTGCCAATAGTTGTGTTTTAAATTTTCAACGCACTGCGATCTCACTGTCGAACACATATATTTTAAACAAAAACTATAATAATATTAGCGTGTTTTACTACACGTTATGCACATGGTGTAATCTAGTTAGTTCATAGTAGGGCTGTTCCGATAATCGAGTAATCGATAATAATTCGATAAAATTTCAAAATCGTTTCGTTGATAAGGAATTTTAATTTTATCAAATTGTTCGAGACTCTCTAATTGTTCGAGATAATCGAAAAGTTCGAGATACTTGAAGTGTTCGAGATACTCAAAGTGTTAAGACACATTTGACGAGTTTGAGACACTAAAACTGTTCGTGAGTCTCGAATTGTTTAAAAGCAGCAAATATTGAAAGATATCAGTATGATCGCAGTCGTTTGAATATTTTGAAAAGTTCATGATTATTAGAGTGTCTGTAAGAAATAATGCAATCGAGGTTATCATAGGTGTACATAATATGTACTTACTACGTATATGCAAGGTGTTCATTTTAAAAATTGCCTCCCTTGAAATGAAGTGAAAGAAGAGTTTCCTCCCACCTGTCTTTAGTCCAATGTTTATGTATATACAAACTTTAAAGAGACATAGAAAGGAAGGAAGAGATAACAAGCATCACACGAACGGGTTTGTCCAAGACACCATAGTCTACAAACTGTTACTTTACCGATTGCACCAACAACAGAGCAGATAGAAAACGGAAAATTTTACGTCTGGTTTCGAGGATTTAAATTAAAGTTTTCGATGGAAATAGCTTCTGATATAAGTAGAGGTAAAGTATGATAAGGCTGAAGACTTCTCGAACTTCGGTTTTGAACATTTATTATGCTGCAGACGAAACCCTTAGAGTATTTGAGATTGTCGAAATTTCGTAAAATATCTAAACTTCGAGTATCATTGAAACAAACTTTGGGAATTTTGGGTGCGAAGCTTTCTATTGATCACGCTGTCTGTCTGCCTGTATGTGACGTCCGACGATAACTTTAGAACAGATTGTACGATTTTGATGGAATTTACTTTAAAATGTTTCTGTTTGCTTTCATCATAAACCTATTGTTTTTGGTTGCTTTAAGACAAGAGGAACTCCTATGAATCCGAGTATTTGTTCCGACGTAACAAATCGGAACGACGTAACGACGTTTTTACAGCTGAGCGTATTCGTAATATTACGATTATTATTATTATTATTATTATTACTGTTTTCTAACTATTAATACTATTATTTTCTACTACTACTATAATATTTTACTGTTATTTTTGGATCTGACGTTTAATGCATTTCAGCAGTGTATTTCAGCCTTTTTTCTTTCTTCTTTGTGGACTCATGTTATTATGTATGTTATGTGAAGCAGGTAGATTTCACACCAAATTATACAACCAATTTAAATTTTAACTACAACCAAAAAAGAACACAGATGGTAACAGAAAACTAAATTTCATCATATCACTAACGATCTCTTTCCATCAAATACTTGCTGCATGTGAGTGAAAAACAAGCGAGACCCGCCCTCCCCACAATGTTCGCATTTTCTTTTTTGCCACCATCTTGTTGCCTGTCAGTTTCTTCTTTCCTGCCATTTTGAAGTGCCTATGATCACGTACCGCAGTAATACCTAACGATAGAAATCGGGACTTGAGACCACCTTTCTTTTTTTTAGCACGCCTTTCTATGGCCAAAATTTCCGTTTTGCCGCCATCTTGAAATGCCTATGACCACGTACCGCAGTAATCTACCCCCCCACCCCCCGATAAGAAGGTCGTAGAAGAACCCTAATTTTTGCCGTTCTCGAACATTCCTTTTGGCACCAGCCGCCCCATGAAATTATAAGCCTGTAACCTCAGTCGATTTGGTTCACCAGTTTAGAATATTAGCGCGATTATACATCGTCACTTTCCCGTTGCCTCCATTTTCTTTTAGCTACCATCTTCAGATGTAAAGGTGCGACTGGCAACTTTTATCGGGAAGGTTCTGTTGTCTGCGGCACTTACTTACAAATGTTAGTGTATGCGCAAAAGCACATGGTTTTATCTGGTGTCCTTTGCATGGCACAGAGACATACATACATAGCACGAGCCGTTACATTAGCTCGTCCCTTCTTAAAAGGGATAGAAAAAATGAGTCAGAGTGGACAGCTCGACGGCTATAAGGTTTGAATCTGAACCACCCAATGTTTTGGAAAACCATGTTAACATGTAGTATCCACTCTCTTTCCTATGGGGCTACATTGATAAATTTTAAACCTTTCAAATTACTGGTAAAATATCAAGCATTAACTCTTTTAGGATTTTTGGTAACTTTTGTTACCATGGTGTACTATCGTCTTTGACGCTTATTTAGGTTCTATAACAGGTGTTTAAGCCGTTTTTTTATTTTTCAAGTCAAGGAAAGACCAAAGAACACCTCAGATGCGAAGAACATCGAATGTTCACGTTGGCAGCGCCAAGAGGAGGCGGAGTGGCGTGATTTTCTTATTTTTTCCTAAGGCAAATTTAAAAAAAAAAATCACGCCTTTAGTTTTCAAGATATCACATTGAAGCTTTCCATACGCATTGTGTGTACCTTTGGGTAATTTCACATTTTTTTTTTTTTTTTTTAAGATTCTCACATGCAACCGGGGCCGAGCTAGATAGGCGAAAGTGTTCCGAGAGGGTGACTTTTTCAGAAAAATTTCCGGTTTTCCCCAATTTTTTCAATTCAGGTGTAAGATATGGACATGTGAGTGGTACCGTTGGAAAAGGCTCGTTATACTAAAGAAAATTAATTTTAAAACATGACTAGACGAAATAGTGATGATAAAGTAATATTTTATTATATATATATATATATATATATATATATATATATATATATATATTTATGTGTATAGGGCCTAAATTCAGACTTTCAACAATTATTTCCGCCCTTTGTTTTCAAGATACAATATTGAAACTTTACACACGTATTATGTACATAACAACATATTTGAAAAAAGTAAAATCCATATCCCAAAGTCAACCCAGGCCCGGGACAGAAGGCCAAAGCGTTCGGGGGATTAAAAAAACATTCCGGGCTTTTTCTTAATTTTCCGGTTCAGGTGTATGATGACGTGAGCGATACCGTTGGAAAGGGCTCTTTACACTGAAGAAAATGGCTTTTGAACTTTGAAGTATTTTTATGTACACACACACACACACACACACACACACATATATATATATATATATATATATATATATATATATATATATGAAAAATGGATCACCGTTAGACTTTCAAAAATTTCTACCGACCTCAGTTTTCAAGATACAAGATTGAAATTTTGCACAAGTATTATGTATGTAACAACGTATTGTTAAAAAAAAATCAGGATCCTACATGGACCCAGGTCCGGTCCAGAGGGACGTAAAAGTTCGAAAAAATTCGAAAAAGCTCAGTTTTTCCGTTTTTGGTGTTTAATACGGACAAGCGAGTGGTACCGTTGAAAAGTATGCTCTATCCTGAAAAAAAAAAAAAAAAAAAAAAACGAGGTATGACCCATGGCACTATGATAAATAGTGAGGAAGCAGTAGCTGTTTGAGTTAAAGTCTAAAATCTACCTCAAAAAGTGGAAACCCTAAAACGGTTAATAAGTACTTAAGATTTTATGCCGACCTTGCTAGCAATGGGGGTTAGCTTGATGCACTCTGAAGCTAGGGGTCCTTGATTCGAATATTAGTCAGGCATGTACTTTTTTGGCTCCATTAGCCTCATGCATAAGAGGCGGGCCTAAAATCACTTAAAAAAAAGAAACCATGATTGACAAAATTTGGTGACATTCGAAAACTTTTGAATACTTGGCGAATGAAGTTTTGTAATGTTCTACAATAACCGAAATGTCAGTAATATTGAAAGTTTGGATAATGCTCGAAATTTTGATAACACCCGAAGTTTCGAAAATATCAGAAATTTTGTTAATATTTGAAGTTTCGAATATACCAGAACTTTCTATAATAATCAAATTTTCAAAATTACCTGAAATTTTGATAACACTAGAATTTTCAAATACCCGAAACTTCAATAATATTCGAATTTTTGATAATACTCGAAACTTCGATAATATTCGAAGTTTTGATAATACCCGAAACTTTGATAATATTTGAAATTTCGATCAGAGATGACGTGGGTCAATGAAAACTTGATCCACCACCCATCGTAACCCACGACCCACCACCCACCATGACCCACTCTGACCCACCACTCACCATGAACCACTCTGAGCCATTGTGACCAACTTCGACCCACGAAAACACATCGTCATCAACTCTCACTCATGAACCACACTCTCCTCTCCATTGACTAAAGAGTTTACAGTTGTAATAAAACAAGGCTGTTAAATTAGCACTTATCGGAGTTTCAATTTCTACGCTCAATCGCTCAAGCACCGCTCTGTTACAATAGCGGTGAATCTGTCCTTTAAGATATACAATGGTAAAATGTTTATCATTTGCCAAATTGCAATGAATTTAAATTCAATTATCATATATAATTATTCCCTTGTTGACTGACAGACTTTTTAGTTTAAAATAGGATGAAATTTGAAAGCCTCAAATCAAGGTAAAGTAGACCAACGTAAAAGAAAGAAAAAGAAACTAAAGTTTTCCACATAATTGAGCATAGGCCTACCGTACAAATTTAACATTCCCAAGTAATGAAGGTTGCAGCCAAAGTTTCATGTCTATTTTTCTCACAATTTTATGGTTTGATTGCCTTATGCTCTGAACACTCCATAAAATAAGCATAAGCTTCAGCAATCATTATAATAGAAAACAGTGGATATAAAATACGAAGCACTGTGGTTTTAGTTTCTCAATTAATAATTGTTTCTCAATTTATTTCTCAACTAATATCGATCGTTTGCGATTATTTTTACAAATTATTTCATTACCAATTTTCAATGCATAGAAAATGCCCTCTCTCCCTAATAAAAGAGAATTCTAAAAAAAGTGCTGGACATGTTCTATTTATTTTTAATATGGAGTTAATACAACTGAATTTTAGCTCTGTAAGTTAAACGGCTTGTGAGATACTCAATTTCTCGGAAAAATTCGGACCCCTCTCCTTTAGGATATGTTATAATAAAAGCGTTACGGGTATGATAACTTACCATTTGGGATTGGGGCTTAATAATATACCAAAAGTAATTTCATTTGATTTTGCAATTTGGCCCTGATGATCACGCACACATAGTTACATTCAATTGTTGATATAGTAATTCACATAAATTATTACAGGTGATTCAAAAAAATTTTTTTCCAGTAGTTAGCTCCTTTAAAAACTCACAGTCTGTGTCTCAAAAGCCAAGTAGTAAGTCATATTGCTATTATTACAATTGCACATATCAATATTCAAAAGTGCCTGAAGTTCTTTTTTCAATTGAAACAAATGGCATAAGAAGAAAAAGGGAAGCCCTGAAAGTAAAACGTACACCAGTGTTCAGAAGATGTTGTCTACAATGCACTGAGCAAAATGGGTCGGTGAGTCACGGTGGGTCGCATTGGGTCACATCTTATTGACCCACGACTCACTGATTCACTCACAAATCTCGACCCACTTATCGAATCCATCTCTGCTTTGAGTTAATATTCGAACACCCATAAAAATTTCCTTGCTCAGAAATGAGAAAAGTGCATGTTCAAAACAAAATAAGTAATTTTTACTCATATTTCAGGAAAAATTTCTCATTATTTTCAAACGTATTTTCATTTGTGAGCTAGGCAAATTTTCAGGTTCTCATTTATGAGATTTTCTCATTTCTTAAAAATGAGAATTGAATAGTGCGTGATTTCCAAATCATAAACTAATAAAAAGTAACGGTAATAAATTATTAGGGTATAATATTGCTAGGGCTTAATTACAATTTAGGAAAAGAGATGAACGATTTCAGTTGTATCAGTACGGTTCAGTATGAGTACGCAGTACGGTGATGCGGTTGAGATGGCGTATGGATACATATCATGTGACAGCGGCGAAGAGCAGCATATACAGCTCTCGAACGTAAGTTTGAGTGAATTGTAAACATACTATCATAGACTAAAAGTTACTGTAATACATTCGTTAGGGTGTAGAACGCTGAGCCCCCCCCCCCAAGGGTGCCCATGTTGTGGTTTCCAAGGGGGGCAAGTATAAGCGACGTTTCAAATATAGTTTCAAACTTTGCTGTAACTAATGTAAAAATTCTATTGGGTTTTCGATATTCCTAAGTACAATTTCCTCTTAGGGGGCAGCGCCCCACCTTGACCCCCCTGATGGGCGCCCTTGCCCCCCCCCTCATATAGGCTATAGTATTCATGTTGGCTCCTTTATGTACCAAAACTCAATACTCAGTTCACATAATAACGAGTGCAGCAATAACAAGTGAAGGCGGGTTAAAGCCCTGTAGGGCACGTTGTTTTCTATATTACTATAGAATGAGGAGACATGTCAATGTATTACACCCTTTGCCATTCGTTATAAGGTACAAAAAAGCTTATGTGCGGAAACAAAGAACACGTAAGTCATCTGTGTAGTTAGAAACAGCGTTAAAAAAGTGATTTATTATTATGGAATTCTAACGTAGAGGTACTTTGTACTGATCACCTAGCATAGATTGGCGCTTCCTTTTTTATCACCACTAATCGTTAGCAGGTTATTTGTGACATAGTACTGTACGCATTTGTTGCGGTATCTCAGCGGTAGAGCATTCTTCTTTGGTGCGTGAGGCACTGGGTTCAATCCCAGCTCGTGGCAAGTAGGCCTTGTTGTGTATAAACACAGCGTGCGTGGATTTTCTCGGGGCTCTCCCGTTTCTTGCCACTTTCACCATTTCATTCATTTATCATCATCACCGTCTCCTTTAGCCTCCCGACACAACTGTGGGACGTAAAACTCAAAGATTTAATTTCAATTTTTTTCTTTAATTTAACGTCCCAAGATTGTGCTCCCAGGCTAAGGGAGACAGTGATAGAGGTGGATAATAATGGTGTAATGAAAATGTGGACGTACGTTTCTTGGCAGTTTTTGCATGAATGTGGGTTTGTGTCCTTGTTTCCAATCTGAACTGTGTCCTTAGCCGTGGAGTTGCAGCATTTTAGGAGGGACAGAAACTGTCGCATACCCCTGCCGTAATAAAGAAGGTGCAATGAAGGGGGGTGAGTCATGGATCTCCGGACCTTCCCGAAATCGCTACTTTTATGTAAATTTTATCTAATTTTAGGGGCAATTTTACAAATTTTAATATAATTTGTCCTCGTGTTGAACTTGGATCCCCTCCGAAATAAATTCTTGCGTACGACCCTTGTAGGAGGAAACTGGAGAATCCTGGAAAAGCCCATGCACACGGTGTTTTCTCATGTAGGCAACTTGATTATGGCAGATAATTAGGCATATTGGACCGCTGTGACTCAGTGGAAGAACCGCCTCCTATGTATGGGGTTGCTTGTTTGATTCCAACTCCGCCAAATATGTTATATGAGTAAACACCGAATGTATGTTTTCTTGGGATTCCCTTACTTTCTTCATTACTCTATTTTCGCTCATTATCATCATAACGTCTCCCTAAGCTTTGTAGCATAATCGTGGGACGTTACACTGCAGCAGAAATTGTTGCCGTTGAGCTGAAGTAGACGGATAATTCTTGAATCTGAATTATCAAGAAGTTGGTATAATATTAAAGGAAACGGGAGAATCTTGAGTAAAGCTACGTAGATGAAAAAGAAAAGACTTGAGAAAGTGGACAGTAATAAAAAGAGAAATGTTCATTTCAAGGAAATGTCTGATGCAGTAGGAATAAGTAACGCACTTAAAATACAAGTCCTCGTGGTCTTCGTGGAATTTTCTTGCGTTGAAATGGAAATTTAAATGTGTTATATTTTAAACAATATAACTGTAGATGTTTATTTAATATAAATTCTATATGTACTAATAGTTTGATGTTTTTGCATGTTTATATTTTATTTATGGCCTTTCCCTTCTCCTTCTCGTATTTGAGAACCCCGTTTCTGTGCTGGGATTATATGTCTCATTTCCACAAATGTCACTTTCTTAATTTAAAAAAAAAAATAAAAATACTTCTTTTTTTTTCAAATTTGAGAGAGCATTTGTACCCTCAGAAATAAGACATAATTCCTCGCAATTGAGTCATTATTTCTCAAAATGATTTGAGAAAATCGAAATCTCTCTTTTAAGAATGTATTACTCGGTGCACAGGTAAGAAACGGATGTTCTGAAATACAAGGAATTTTTCTTGGATTTAAGAAACCATTTTTAACAGTGAACTTTTGACAATACTCGAAATTTGGGTAATACCCGAAACTTCGATGATACTCGAAATTTCGATAATACTTGAACTTTCGATAATAATCGAAATATCGATAATATTCGGACGGTTTCGAGTAACCAATGACAACTCGATAAATTTTCACTCTTGAAATTCGATAGGTCGCCAGCCTTATCAAACACCCCTAGTTCATAATGTGATAATGTAAATACACTTCTTTTTTAATACAAATTTATTACCTTGCCAATATTAAATAAAGACACAGTAGTTAAGTGAAAGAACTTTCACTTCTGATTTGGTGGTGGTGGTGGAGGGTCTGCATGAATCGCAAGTCACATAAGCTTGTAGTGACCAACTTCGTGTCCATTACTTTTTCTCAAGATTATATCCCATTTCTTGGCACATTCTTATTCTACCAAGTCTACCATATACATACCATTTCTACCAAGTCTACCATTTTCATTAGTCTACCGTCTCATTAAATTTCTAAGTTTCTCCAATGAAGTACACCCATATGAAACTAATTTTGACATGTACGAAAATGTCACTGTACACTTCTGTCCTGATATACATCTTTAATATTTCATGCTTATGTTTTATTATGGTCGTACAAGTGAGCCTTATATAAGAGGTGTCTTCCCACTTGCGACAGTCCTATTAGCGACAGGAACTGTTAACTGTCCTATGAGCGACCGATTCGATCTGTTAATCGTCCTATGAGTCACCGATTCGTTCAAACTAAGATAATGGAGGAAGATAAGGTTCTGTCTTCTTTAACTTGTTTTATACTAATGTGATTTAGAACCTAACAAAATGTACTATGAAAAATTTCGCTCTACCTGAATTTAATACGTGAGAATGCTCTCATTACATTAACAAACATTTATACGTTTTTCCTAATATTATATTTTTGAATTAATTTCTATGAATACATTGATTCTATCAAGGGGAAAACTAATTAAATATTTAGAGTAGCTCCGCCTTTGTCTATGATTCTAATATAATTAAAAATTTCATGTTTATGGCATAAGAAAGAAATCAGAAAGAGGTAGGGGCGCCCGAAGAAAATTTTCTAGGGAGGGGTATCTCCATGGTTGCTGTATCACGTCTGGTATATCTGGTATTTAATATACGTGGCTTGCTATATTACGTATGCATTTTTGTGAGGCGCCTATGGAAAAAAGGTGTTCATCATTTGAGGATATCAAAAAAATCTAAAAACACGGTGTATTCGAAGAAATTATTAAAGAAGTTACAAATCTCTCGCAGGACTTAACAGTTCGTCTAGTTATAAGGGATTATTTCAGATTGCTATACGACAAGCTTTTATGTATAAGTCAAAACAAGGTAGGAAGGCAAATTAAGCAATTAGTTTACGTTTTAGTAGCTTACAATAGGGGGGAAGGTAGTTTAAAGAGTTTGTTTACCTTTTGAATTATTTAGAGAGAACTGCATTGTAATTGGTGGGATTGGGTGAGAATAGAAAATCAGATGTAAGGGATCTCAAAAGCTGTTTTTCTAAAAAGTAGATAGTTGGCGAAACTGTTACACGTTTCAGTTTTTCAAAATAAAATATATTACTGTACATAGTGAATAATTAGATTTGAATCAAATTAAGTACTGAAAACAGAACTTTTCAAGAAAGGGGATATTACAACTGGATTTTCAATAATTACATAGGAATATACTTTTCATGGAAAAATCCCTGTTGTCTCGTTAAGTTATTTGATATGTTTTATGTCAAATCTAACTCAAAATTAAAATAAGTTTTATTTGCACTCACAGCAGAGGAAAATATATATTTGACGAACAGTATCACTGGAACGTACATATTTCATACCAAAGTTGTTCGGGCGCTAATAACGCCAGAGGCAAACATATTTTCCGAGATGGAATCATATCATCTCCCACCATCTCAATGTAAATGAATCGGTCGCTCATAGGACAGATAACAGTTCCTGTCGCTAATAGGACTGTCGCTTCTGGGACTAATTCATATAAGATAGTATCGCCATTTCAAATTTTACTAACGGAAAGGATGGGGAGGTAGGCACGATTGTCCACCGACATAAGAGTTTCACGTTTATTTAATTAGTATTTTAGTATACAATTTATTAAAGTACATATGAGTCTCAAACCCTGGGTGGCAATCGCCTCCTGCCATCTCCAAATGAACTGCTGTTTTAAGATTGCAATGTTAGTATGCACGTCCGTCCGTTACTCCACACAATAACTCTTGAACGCAAGCGAATTTTTTAATTATATTTTTTGCAATAGATAGCTACAGCGATTATCTTGGTCGATTCTATTGTTAAGCTGTTAACATTTTCACATGTAGCCGTGATTTTAATGGTGGTTATGCATGTCTTATTCTTTTTATTTATTGAAACAAAGCTGTATAATTGTAGAATGCTAGGAGTTAACGTTAGATGATCAGAGATGGCGTGCGTTAATGAAAACTTGACCCATGAACCACTGACCCACAACCCATCGTGACCCATCATGACCCAATCTGACCTATCACCCACCTTGAATTATTCTGACTTACCGCCCACAAAACCCCATCGTCGTCAACTCTGACTCGTGATCCACTCCCTCTTCTACACTGACTAAAGAGTTTACATTTGTAATAAAACAAGACTGGAAATTATCACTAATCAGAATTTGAATTTCCACGGTCAATCGCTCAAACACTGCTCTGTTACAATAGCGGTGGATTTGACTTATACGATATAAGATAGTAGAGTGTTTGTCATGGCTCTTCCTACGATAAATTTTAATGTATCATATATAATTATTTCCTTGTTGAATTGCAGATACTTTTCAGTTTAAAATATGATGAAATTTGAAAGTCTCAAATCAAAGTAAAGTAGGCCAACATAGAGGAAGGGAAAAAAACTATAAAATTCGACTGTGTTTCGAAAGCCATGTAGTAAGTGCTATTTCTATTATTACAATTACAAATATCAATATCCAAATGTGCCTGGTGTTCTTTTTTCACTTATAGTCAGGTATACTCATCCCACGTAAGTAAGTAGAAACAAATGAAAAGATTGAAAAATGGAGGCCTTGAAAGTAAAACGTAGACAAATTCCCCAGTGTTCAGAAGATGTTGTCTATAAATGCGCTGAGCAGAGTGGTCGATGGGTCGCACTGGGTCGCTGGATCGGTAGTTACGTCATCAGTGAGTCATGGTGGATTGGTGGGTCAAAGTGGGCATTGGTGGGTTGGTGGGTTAGAGTCGGTCAGAGTGGGTGGTTGGTCACAGAAGGTCAAATCCTGTTGACCCACTACAACTCCATCTCTGTACATGGCAGCCCCGTTAGATGACAGAATACTCCAGCAGTTCGCATCTAACGGACGAAATTGAAACTTCGCGAGATCGTATTTATTGTCTGTAGGAGAGTTTATTACTTAATTTTCTTTTAATGATAAATACTTTGTAATGAACAAAATTTGATGTTCACAAATTGTAATTTGAATGTTCACAAACTTTCCCTGAATGAATGGATTCAGTCTTTAATAATGAAGAAAAAATATTATTACATAGGAAAACTGTTTAACATGAAAGGATACAAAATAAACATGAGCTTTGCTTAAAGATGTTTGCTATATAATAGCTTACATGTTATGACAATCAGAAGCTTGCTCAACAAGGTTTATTCTCATGGAGAGGAGAAAAAGAGGTTGTAAAAACAGGTGCAAATGCTGCATGCATTTGAAGATGTCATATTACAGCCTGTGGGCATAGGTTTCCTTTACTGCATCTTATGCACACACATTATATAGCAGAATGAACAATAAAAATAGAGAGGTGTGCCTATTCGTCAACGCACTTGTGCGACCTGTGAACTCAAACTCGCTTTCTCTTGTATACAAAACACGGGAGCTCTTTTGTTTGGGCTAAGATGAGATCCGCCATTGTTAGAAAGATGTAAAGGTGGCATTATGATTAATGATTTGAGGAATTCATTAGGAGTAGCAGATGATAGAGCAATAAATTGTTTCTGGTATATACAGAGTGTTTCAAGAAGATAGCGTGGTGAAAACATATACAATGCATGCTCTTTTAAGCACCCTTTCCCTAATCGTCCGTCAGCCCTTTTTCCAGGGAATGTAATTTTTGCCCTCTGCTGCATTCGGTCCTCTACAACAATAAATCTTACCATAATAAACAAATAAAGTAATCGCTATTGGTCTATGTTTTTGTCTTCGTATTGTTTCGACACCGTAAATAAGTGTGTGGAGTGTGAGAGTCTAGTGTGCTTTATGTGATAGTCTAGTGTGTTTTATGTGATACTCTATGTGTTTTATGTGGTAGTCTAGTGTTTTATTTGAATGTCTAGTGTGCTTTATATGATAGTCTAGTGTGTTTTATGTGAGAATCTACTGTATTTATATGATAGTCTAGTGTGTATCATACAATAGTCTAGTATGTTTCATGTGATAGTCTAGTATGCTTTATGTGATAACCTAGTGTGTTTTGTGTGATAGTCTAATATGTTTTAAGTAATAGTCTAATGTGTTTTATGTGAAGTCTAGTATGACTTATATGATAGTCTAGTGTGCTTTATGTGATAGTCTAATATGTTTTATGTGATAGTCTAGTGTGCTTTATGTGATAACCTAATGTGTTTTATGTGATAGTCTAGTGTGTTTCATGTGAAGTCTAGTATGTCTTATAGGTCTAGTGTGTTTTACGTTATAGTATAGTATATTTTATCTGATAGTCTAGTGTGCTTCATGTGACAGTCTAGTGTGTTTTATGTGATTGTCTAGTGTGATTTGTTTAATATACAATATTTCGTTCAACCGAATATCATAAGAAAAGCTTATGTTCTAAAGCTTTCGTAAGTTAAATTTATTAAATTATAATACTGTAAGCCTATTTTTGATAAATCAAACCATTATAAGGGTGCTATACAATTTATTGGTTATAAAACGATGATTTTCGATTTAACAAACTTTTTCATTATTTGACCAGGCCCGGTTCCGTGGTAATCGATTAACAGGGAGTCTATTATATTGATAATTCCCGTTTGTAAATTCTTCTTTTGGATTATTTTATTTATATTCATGCATTTCATAAGGCTAACCTGTCGCTTCTCAAAAGTAAAACAATACCAAAAATATTTACTATGAACCAGAAAATAAACAATGATGCTTTGGATTTACTAGGGACAGGAGATGCCCATATCCCCAAGGTTTATAACATACTCATCTTAATTCTCCTGACATATCCGCCCAAACAATAACTCCTTTTTTCAATTGTATTAAATCTAATTGTCATTGGTGTTTGTGCTTTCAGGTCGAATTCATGATGGAGCACCCAGAATGTTTAGTGCTGATTAAATTTAATGTCCCTTTTCAACACAGAAACTATGAGACATTACATTCCCAGCTTTGACCCCGCATCAAACTCCAGTCTAGAAACTCGGACATAGCAGTAATGGTAACCAATGTGCTAACTACACATCAATCAATTGAAAGTTGTTGGCTTCTATATTTATAGAAGGAGAGAAACGATATACGTAGTTTCCAATATTGGGAAATGATTTATTTATTTATTTATTTATTTAAATGCTTTTCATTAATTTGCTACGGTTCAACCGTGTCCCCAAATCTTTCATTCTTATTTAACTCATTAACTATATTAGTCCTCTTATTTGATATTAAAGATCAATATCAGGCTTTTCGTATGTAACCAGTTTTATTATTCAGTAAAGCGGGATTATCTAGTATACAGGGGTTAACGTTAAGAAATGCCATCAAAATACAGATTTTTCACTATTTTTCATAACACGTTTAAAAATAAAATGAAAGTATTTTTTTAAAAAAATACAAACACTTTGTTGAAAAAAGTAAACAAGATAAAGCAAATCGTACTTAAAAGTAATAAATAATTCAGTTTTTAAGAAAATTGCCTTTTAAAAATCTATTTATGTATGAATAAAAAGAAAAAACATGTGGACCAGTCTCATTAATTTGTAAATTCTTTACTTCTAATATAAAGTAAGTGATTATATATGAGAGCATACATAAATAGAACTTAATTTAGTAAAATAATTTTCTTGAAAATCGTATTCATGTTTTACTTTTTAGTACGTTTGTTTGTTAAACACGTTAAACACGCTTGTTAAAAAAAAAACATTTTCTTTTAAAAAATATTATTTTATCTTTCAAAATAACGCAAACTAAGGCGCCTAAATACAAGACGAAAAATATTATGTGTTTCATTCCGGGTTACAAATGTTAGTGAAAGGGATATTTTTTGTAATTTGATTAGATTTACAACGGATGCACACAAGACACAAGATAGAAAATTAATTAATTAAATAATATTTTTTACATGACAGTTATTGAGCTCGCGCCTGCTAAAGGTTTAGGTTCACTAAGCTTAATGGTGCTCACATGAGCTCGTGTGCTCGCTTATTCGTTGAGCTCGAAGCCGATTCAGCCCGAGAGCCACACAGAGCAAAAATAGTATGTGGCGTACGTAAGAACATAGGTTACATGCGTAAATCCTGTAGTTTTTGAACTTAACGTACGACTATATTAATATCTTGCAGCAAACTTATAATTGAAAATGTATGTTTTATAATACTTTCCGTATAAGTGTTTCATGTATGCGTACACTGTAAAAAATTTCATAGGTAAATTTACAAACAACGGTGGCAATCTGTTTGCCACTCCTCTATGTAAATCAATTCACACCTTTAAAATTACTAATATAAAATGGTGTAAAATTACATTTTTATCAATAAAAATATCATACTTTCTTTTAAATTTACTGTGAATTTGTAAAATAACCCAGCAAATTTTGTAATTTAATCTAAGGAAATGTATATCAACTTGCAAAATAAAGAGTAAATGATTTTACATTGATGTTTGGCAATTTAATTACAATTTTTTTTTACAGTGTACTTCACATATGAAACAAAGAAGTGTATATAGGCCACCACATTCTTACTTACAGATGGACGTATACAACACATAGCTGACGTAAGTAATATACGTATACATATGTAATATATGGGAGACTGTTAGATGTCAGACATCCTCCAACGACATGATGTAACATCTAAGCGGGAAAAAGGAAGTACGTATGTAACTTACGGATAACATGCTCCGCACAAATTTCCGTAGTAAAATTATAGGTTCCGTGTATTTGTACAATATACCGCTGTCCGGGTAACTAATTTTTCTCAGTGTGGATTCGCGAATTTCGACATCTCTGTAATGGCAAAATATTTGATCATAAATTTATAAATACGATATTACGTAATTTAACAAACATTATGTTATCCATTCAGGGGTTGCCATATGCACATTTACGTGTTTTGATCTCAAATTGTTCAGATTGTGGAGACATTGGATGGTGACTACGGAAGTGATCTCTTTGGGTTCCTAACTTCTTTTTCTCCTCTTCTCACGACCAACATTGATCCAAGCATGAAGCTGTTGACCAATCAGGGCTTGGGAAAGGGTGCCAGCCATTGACCAATGAAAAAGAGCGAGGTTAACTCTTTTTTGTTATTATGGGTGGGGTCTCTGCCAATTTTGACGGTAAAACACAGCTTACAGCCATGCGCAACAACAGAATTTTTAAAACGCAAAAAGCCCTGCTTTAAATTACATAATATTATATTTATAACAAATATTATTATGTTCGTAGGGAAAGCAGACGGAATTTGTGTTTTTAAGTACTTTCTGCCCAGTCCTAATAATTCCACACTCTCCACACTTAACCTAATAATTATAGAAAATACCATTCGTAATATTTGTATTATTTTAAACAATTGTGCTTTCTTAACATTTGCTAAAATTAAATCGTATTGCATATATAAAATAAGTAAAGAAAGACTCCAGTTACCATAGGTGGACGTCCTTTTCAGTTCGTATGATATATTCATACATACACAGATTTACATGGCCGGACTTACACTGATTGGACTGATTGCTTTGTATCAGACCCCGCACATAAGGGAACTCCACGCTAGAGTGTAATCTACGTGTACTGTCGGTTGTGAAATATACACAAGAATACATGACAATATAAGCTTTTCTTTATAAGTTCAATGTCTGTGACATCTGGAGAAAGGAGTTTTTCCAAATTGAAATTTAGCACGAATGTTTGAACAGTTAGGCAATTTTGGGAATTGAATCTGAAATTGAAAGAAGTTTGAGCTTTGACAAAAATCTGAAACACTTTCCAATGGAAAAGGGCACAAAAATAACTTTGAAAACTAGTAAAGTTTCCTATAGCGGGAAAATATCCTTAGTTGATCTTTTAAAGCAAATCTTGATTATAAATATACACTGAACTTATTTCCTGTAACAGGTTTGTTAAACCCAAGCTCGAAATTTGGAAATTTGGTGACCAATAACTCGAGAACTAAAGATCTCCACTCGACCAAATTTAAAATGTCGGTAAACCTTAATAGGCTTAATATACATGTGAAATACCGGAGTGTGCAAGTATTTGATTCTTGAGTGATTGGTAATCAATCCTGGGGTTTTTGAACCTTAACTTTGATGGAAAACAACTCAAGGACCAAAGATCTCCATAATATAGTATTTCATATGCATAGTAAGCTCATAAAGGTCCACCAATACGCGAAATTTGGTCTAGATCGAGTGAGTTTCACCAATGGCTTTTAGTGAAATTTCTTGATTTTCACTGAGTTCAAACTCAACGTCGATGGACAATAACTTGGAAACTAATGATCTGTACACCATATTAATCCATACTATTCTCGAATGTGTAGAAAGCTTGTCAACTTTTACCGCCATACGAACATTTGGTCAAGATCGGATAGGTTCTCGAATAAGTACCGTACTGTCCTTTTAATGTTGATTTTTTTTAAAAAAAGATAACATCAAGTGAAGGACAAAAAAGAATAATAATTATGACACATTTATAGTTTATGAATGTTAAGTGATCTTTAGAAGTTAAAAACATATATATATATATAATTTGTTTCAACATTGTACTTAAATTTTCATTTTTTTCCTTGAAGATTTTTTTTTCAATAATCATTTCACTATCAATAAAAAAGTGGAATTGTGATTATGTACTTTTCAGAAGTGATTACAAATATTTTTAGTTACTTGTAGTGTTATATGTATGCAATTTTGTATTAAAATATAGCTTACATCTGTTTGAACTATTAACCCACATCCAGTTTATTTTTAATTGTTCAATTCATATTCTACCACAGAGAAATAGCCTGTAAGAAACTTTATGTACATTATATATAGGGCGTACATAAACTCTGGACTCCCTATGAAAAATTTATTGTAGACAAAATGTCAGCACTATCGAGTAACAAAATATATTATTTTAAACAGCAAAGTTGACTTGTTGATTTTTTTTTGTATTGCAGGTGTTTCCAGTAGTTTCATTTTCTGCCACCAGAGAGCGTCAGATTCATTATGGCGCTTTCTTAACCTGAGAAAACCTTTGTGTGCAACAATTTGAGAAATAAAAATAAACTACAGACATCCAAGGGAAATTTAGGACCAAGTACGGGAGAGAATCTTCTACCAGAAAGAAAATAGAGCTCCTCCGCGCTTTGACCGTACTGTTCAGGCATTTCTAAACGCAGAGTTTTCCAACCGTAGGATTGATCGTGCACAAAACGGTGACCAGTATGTGATGAAGTGGCTTCCTAAGTCCTCTGATAACCGCTGCCGCTTTCTGTATGGGAATATGTGAAAAACTATGTTTATGTCCACGTGATATTGTGTAACTTTGGGAGGGAGGGAATCCAGGAACAATCACTCCAGGCTGTAATTCCTATGGACAGCCATTCGATGTTGGATATATTCTTTACAGAAAAATGATGGTGAAGCTTGCCCACAAGCATGTTCGGAATGAAGGACTTGGAGACAAGCTAGACATGACAAATCGGTATTCCAGTGCTCATTTGATTGGGGTAACACGAAATCAGTTGGAATCACCCAGATTCCAAGATATGATCAAGTACGCTTTCGGCAAATGTGGATACATCGACCTTCCTGATGATTTTAGTTACCAGTCAGTGAGAGACTTGTCTTTCCGTTTTCACACAAAGGATCCAGCTTTCTCGACATGTTCGACTCCGGACAACGAACACTGCATGGAGAAGAGTTTTATTCAGTGCAGTTGGTGTCTCCAACCACTGTGCTTTTATCACTTCTTCATGAACAATAGCATGTCCGCACCCCTCCACGAGATACTCAAGCCTCAATATCACGCCGTAGAGTGATCGTCATGCATATGGCCCTCATACCTGCATAACAAAGATACAGTCCCGGCAGCTACGACCGTGGCGTGTGACTTACGTGGCTCTCACAAATAGACCGGAACATAAGCCAAGCTTCAGCAAACAACATTCGATGGAGCCGTATCTTCTAGACTGCTTCTACCAGACGGGTCGTCGGAAAGTTGAAGAACGATATCTTATAAACGATATACTTTTTGAAGCCTTTCCAAATGAAAACTTCGAGGTAGATTCCGCGTGGGACCCTACGAGGGCCCTGGGGCAAACATTTTCATTTAGATAAATTGCACGTTTTAAATACTGTAACACATGTTTTCGAATTTCGACACCTGTATCACAGTTTTGGAATTCTAGTGGTGGCCATGCAGTGTTTTCAAATTTTGAATCTTCCGCCATTTCACACAGAGTTTGCATTGAGCTGTGAAACTTCCGTTATCGTTTTTCTTTTAACACTAGCTTTTAAACGATATGCTACTTCTACTTGCCTCTCTTTTCAATTGCCAATTTTGAAATGAAATATGTAGGTTTTACGTCCTACGCATATGCCGGTTAGGCTAAAGGAGACGGTGATGATGAGAGATGAGTGAAATGGTGGAATGAAGAAAGTGGGAGGAAACGGTAGAACCCCGAGAAAACCCACGAGCACGGTGTTTGTCCACAATTGCCAATTTTGAGTTGGACCCGACCTGGGACCCTGCGGGGACCCTGGGGTAAACATTATCATTTCGATAAATAGCACTTTTCAAATAATGAAACACGTGTTTTAGAATTTTGACCCCTGTATCACAGTTTTGGAATTCTAGTGGTGGCCATGCACAGTTAGCTGCAGACTATTTTCAAATTTTGAATCTTCCGCCATTTCGCACAGAGCTTGATTAGAGCTGTGAGACTTCTGTTATCGTTTTTCTTTTAACAGTAGCTTTCAAACGATATGCTACTTGCCCTTCTTTTCAATTGCAAATTTTGAGTTGGACCCGGACCCCACCTGGGACCCTGCGGAGACCCTGGGGCAAATATTTTTACTTCGTTAAAAATGCTTTTACAATGATGAAACAGGTGTTTTGGCGTTTTAGCATAGGTTTCAACTTTTAGGGGTAGCAACGTACTTTATGTACATCTGCTATAGAAAATAGGTCAAAATGTTCTATATATTTTAGCTCCTGCAAAGGCGGGGTCACTTCCGGGCAAGAAACGAACACCTGTTTTGGAACTTGCTCGAGAAGTCCTATCAGGAAATAAATAGAATGTCTCCCAATTCAAGGTGCAGTTTCGATATCATCCCTGGTAAGATTCACTATGTTCTGTTGGATTTCTATTGCTATTAGCCCATTCCGAAGAAGGTAAATCAGAGTTCGGCATTCCATCTTTGCTTCAAATATTTCCCATCTGCAAGAAAGCATGAAATTAATTGAGTATTTGATTATTGATTATTTTTCACACAAACGGTACAATAACAAACTAGGAACGTTATGAGTTTCTGTCATCATCTTTTCCTATTATAGTTTCAATGCTTTTCGGTTCTTGCATTATGTATTTAGAATCTGACAGTCTGTTATGTTTTATTAGTATTATTTTTATTCCATTACTGCGCGTGGCATTCCGTGATTTGTGTTTTTATTGAGAGGCAAACTAACTTAGCAAGTTTACATCCCCTGCGCATGCCACCTGCAACAAGAGATACAATTTATGTGGTTGACTTCCTCATAAAAGATCCACGATTTCCGGCAGGTGCCCTGCCATCAATTACGCTGTCAGCGCGTATATACAAAACAGACTACTCGATTACGCAGAATAATACTAGAACCAGACACCCTTCTCTTCGAATTATCTATCACTGAAAAGGAAAGAACAAAAAACCAAAACCACAAGCAGCAGAGGAGAGATACATTTTCAAACAATGGTGTTCTAATTGAATGGTTAATATTTAACCGTCTTTCTTTACCAATGTCATGAAGAAAGAACATGCGAAAACTAGCACAAGTAGGGAGACAGCAACAAAGATGGAAAACAATACAGGACAAAATGCGTGGGTTCAAAATCTACTATAACATGGTATAAACCTCTATCACACTTTAGAATTTTAAATTGAATGAAAAGACCTCATTTAAGGAAATTTAAAACATATCCATTTAATACAAGTATTTCCACAATGTTATTAAATAATAACTATTTTGTAATGTATTTTCTTCTTCTTCCTATAATAATAATAATAATAATAATAATAATAATAATAATAATAATAATAATAATAAAGTATTCTTCCTGTTAGCCGGTCATAGGACTAATAGGACTTTCAATGTTCCTCCGTCCTTAGGCAAGGGCCTGAAAATGTTTCTTCCACGTTTCTTGAATTCCAGCGTCCTTCTTTTCCCGGTGGGGGCACTCGGACGAAAAAGTGGGAAACGCTTTTTCAGGCCAGCCACCTTGAATGAGGTTTTCCTAATTCACACCAGGCAAATGCCGGGGTGGTACCTAACTTATAGGTCCCAAGCCGCTTCCTTCCTTCCCCCATCCTTTATTCCTTCTCTTTTCCCTGTTTGTGTGCTCGCCGTGGGACGTCATACCTCAAAATGTGAAGGGCTAAATGGCATTAGCCCAGAAATCTAAATCTTAACCTAACCTCAGCTTCCTCCTTTAGCACCCAGTATTTTCTTATATTTCTCAAATTATCGATAAGTTGTCTTCTTCTTCTTCTTCTTCCTAGTCCTTGCTTTCCTTCCATCTTACCCTTTGTGATGGTGTGAAGAAGGCAATTTCTTCACAAGGTATATCAAAACAAGTCTGCCTTTCTACGAAGGATGCTGGATAAGAGTGTCTTCTTTTCTCTTATTTGTTTAAAAACATCTTCACTTTGTTACTGTCTCTGTCTATTTTATCTTCTCCATCTTCCTTCAACTCCATATTTCGAAGCTCTCTAAGTATATTTCTTCTCTAACTTTCGTAATGTTCAAATCTACGAATTCTACGATCCCAAGCTCTTAGAGACCAGAAATTTATGGATGAAGTTATGATATTATTGTTATCGAGATTTAAATTTCAGTATAATATGAGTCTTGAAATTAAATATTGTTAATTTAATGGTACTTCTGTAAGTGTTTGAATCTCATCAATTCACCTTTTTTTTCCGGGAATAGAATTCTTAGCTACACCCACTTGTGAGCAGTCATTAAACATTAATTTCCAAAAACTTTCAGGAATAAGAATGTACTCACATTAATCATTAACATGAAGTAGCCTACCATTTTTCAATCATGTCCGACTTTCTGTTTCAAAGTATTCCAGAACCAAATGGAAATACTAAGATAAACCTGCCATGAGAAAGTGAAACATTTAGAGTAAGAAAACAAAGCTTGGATGACAAATATAGTCCTTCCTTAAATAGCCAAGACAGTGACAAATGTGTTGGTAATAACTGATATTAATAATTGCAGAAGTCTTGTTGTGAACGTCTTTTAGTCGTGACATGTCAAACATTATTGTCACTCGTTGGATCAAAGCAGTTTCAAATGTCCAGCTGGGAGCGTCTATTGTAGACATGTCACGAAGTAGGTTGAAATTCAGAAGAAGAAGAAAAATCTCTCCCATGATATTACTTTTCTAAACATTGTTTAAATATAATGATGTATATAAGACATCACAAACAGGAATTAATTGTTGTCTGTACTGTATAGAACAAGTTAGGTATATATTGATAAATAGCTAATACACATTGTAACTTCTAGCATAATGGAATTTCAGAGAAATCTTTTACAGCGAGAATTAAATAGAGGAAGTTTCAGAAATTTCATTCTATCGTTAACTTATGTGTAGTTATAAAGCACTTAATGTGATATAAACTATAAAGAAGTAAGACTATGTATAAAGTTTAAACACGAGAAAAGAAAGAAAGAAAAAGAAAAAGAAATAAATTAGGTTTCGCATTAGAATTTAAACTCAAGTTAGCTGTACTATTCGACTTTACTGGCATATGCATAACACTAACTTTCGTAATATTCATCCCATTTTAGTGAAACTTAACATGTGTTTTCCCCGAAGTTAGGGAAATAATTCTACTTAAAACAATCGAAAAATTTATGTGTAGAACATTATAAAAACCTGGAATGACCTGACTCCCGGTGTACACTTTCCGATTTTGGAAAACATAATCATATTTAGTATCTTTGTTTCAACTTAGTTGGTTGTATGTGGATGAAATTACTCACATGATGAAAATTCGACCGATATAGTTAAGTTTTAACATTATCACTATTAATATTTCTTATACAATCTTACATTTTTTTGCATGATAATTTTGAATTGTCGAAAAAAAGTTAATTCCAACAGTACCTGCTTATGCTAGTTTTTTTTTATTTATTATATTAGGAACAACAACAAGCTGTATACAAACAAGTAAACAAAATAACAATGATAACTAGTTAAGATTGTAGAAAAGTACTAGTAGATAGCATGGTCTTGATTAGAACACGCATCTGTGAATTACAAATCCGACGCTTAACCCACTATGCTACGGAGCCACTTATTGGTGGGCTTACGAACAAGCTAGGGTCAATTTCAATTTTATGCTTTTGGTAGAACTTCTATCCCAGTTTTCTCATCACTCTTTGAGATCGAAGATTTGTCAATTCGTAACTGAATTTATAAATATCAATAAAATAAACGTCATATCACTTTAATATATTCAAGAATAAATCCAAATGAAACGTTACACGCTTATTATAATATTTTCCTTAGTGTTAGTTTTTCAACTTAGTTCAAGGGCGGTCCTTAGTTTTTAACTTCGAGTTTTTTTCAGCCTCACGCACTAAATTAGTTCTATGTGAAACCTAAATAACCCATAATAAAAATATCTCAATTGAATAATATTAAATATGCTCCAAACAACCTAAATTTTAAACGCGTTTACAGAATACAATATGACTCAACGATTTGTGATAGGCCCTATTGTTTTGGCGACTATCTTAAAGTCCGCCATCTTGATTCAGCTCCAAAAGTTTTCGTAGGAAGGGACCATGTAATATATCGTTCTGAAGTAGTTTTCTGCCGCAAACATAAATCTGACATTACTTTAAACTTATCTTTGATTATATATTACTTTTTCTGTTCATAATATGGATTTTCTAACTTATAATTATCTAACTTACAATAACTTACAATTATCGTCAAAGGTGTGGATGGTGTCATGATTAAATTAACGACTGAAGTCAATTTAGGCCATTTTAAAACTGATCCTAGACAATCAAATACAACAAATATCACTGGTTCCTTTTAATTATTAACTTTAGCCATTGACAAACTCATCTGCCATAATCCTTCCATTTATTTATATTATATATCTGGTTGCTCCTGACAACGACATATCCAAAATCTCATTATTTAAAAACACTTGAATATCTTTATACATTAACATTATAATTAACATATCTTTTCTTTTTCTTCTTCTAATAGTACAAACAACCAGCCAGCCTAGTGCATATTTAAAATATCTTATAACCCAGAATTACAAGAGAGTACAGATTTACAATACAAATATACAACGTACCGTTGTATATTATGGCGCCTGAAAGACTTTTCTTTTTGTTCATTTACTCACTAAAAAGAAAAAGAATTCTGGACCGTTTACATATACATGTTAATCATTCGAGTTTTCGAATGCACCTCGTATACTTGAAACTTATATATCATATTTAACTCTATAACAATATTATTATCATATTTATTTTAAACTTTATCATCATCTTCATTTATTTATACTTTTCAACGACGATGAGGCACATTCGAAATTTTATTTGCAAGTTGTTTGATTTTAAGTCCTTTTTCTGGTCCATTAAATGCTGGTTACAAGCTATTATTTATTTAGGCTCCATGTAGAAGGTTTTGAAAAAGATGTAAGTGATATTCATATAGTCGTTCTTCGAACACAAAAATGATCGAATATAACATAATAATTAACGTGTTCTTATTAACATCATAACACGAATAATGAGATTGATATTATATGTTGGCAATCATAAGAAAAACACATAAATAGTATGGAACACAAATAAGTCGGAATCCCAGTCTAAGTTACATGACCAACAAATTCCTTATAGAAAACAAAACTTATTAACTTCAATACATATCCTCGCATTACAAAGATGCTTTTAAATATACTTCAATAACATGGAACACGAATAATGAGATTGATAATACAAATATCAAAGAAAACATATAACATTAAAGCATTTGATCAAATTAAGTCAATTTGATATGTCTTTTCGGACGCCTCTACATCAGGTTAAGTCACACGACCAATGCATTTGTTTGGGTTGCATCGAGAGTCACAAACCGTAATACAGTCTGTCGCGTTATTTACATATACAGTTCTTTGTTTCTTACTTTGAGAATTTTCGTCATCTCCGGGATTTCTACGTAATTTCCATCGAACGTGATTAGATCTAATGCTTACATGCTTCTTAGGTGAACGTAATCGTACTACACTAGGATTAGGTTGAGTCACAGAATCACATTTACCGTCACTACTAAGGTTAGGTTCGGTTATCTTACCGGTATCACATTTACCGTCACTACTAAGGTTAGGTTCGGTTGTATTACCGGTAACACTAGGTTGAGTTGTCCTTCGTTTCTCTGGATGTGAAATATCGTGTCTTCTAATGGATCGGTATTTGTCCTTTACGTGACATCCACGATAGTCTGTCCTGTCATGGTTTCTGTTTCTTCTGTAGTTAGGCTTGGTTACATTTCCGGCACATATGGATTTAACATCACCTCTTACATTGGGATCACACTTTAGTCTCACATGGACACTTCGAACTTGGTTCCGAAGGTTAGTTTGATGCAAGCTGGTACTGTATTGAACCATTGATGGATTTTCAAAACTTTGCAACATCGCACTTGGATGATGTATACCAACGCACTGCATCACGTTCTGTGAAAGCATCATCGGATTGTTTACTAACATCATTCCGGTCTTTTCGTTGAATGCACATTTCAACATCTCCAATTCAATCAACCAATCAACACAAGCACTAATAGGAACACATGTTTTCTTTTTGCGTTTCGCGAATATGGGAATCAACTTATTTCTTGCTACATGAACCATAGGATTATTATCATGTTGAATATACGGCTAACGCAGGCAGTTAATAGCGTTCTCAAGATGAGGATGGTCATAACTTTTCACACCCTGATACATACCAGAATCTTCATTACACACAATATCAGCAGAGCAGTCAAAAGTATTCGAATGAGGAAAGAAGTTAGGATAATCTGATACAACCAATACGGCATTATGCTTCTGTGAAAACTCCGCAAATTCCATCAATGCAGATTCGAAATTTGCTTTCTTCGTAATTTCTATCAGGTCACTTTGGTCCATTTCTCCATCACGATGTCCGATTGGGCTGTAATTATCTGGTTCACCTGATTTAGTTGTTCGTGTAGTTGGTCCCATTTATCGTCGTTGCATCGCTGCAATTGTTCCAATTTTTGATCAAAACGTTGAGCTTGTTTTTCCAACTGCTGATCAAAACGTTGAGCTTGTTTTTCCAACTGCTGATTTACTTTTGTAAATTGTTCTGCTTGGTGATCTTTAATTTGTCGGGACATTTCTTGTAACATCTCCAACATGGAAGAATTCATTGCTTGAGTGTCCATCGTTCCATATGTTGGGCTCAATATTGATCTTTTTTTTTTTTTTTTTTTTTTTTTTTACTATTCTACAAAAACGATATTAATTACTTTTTCACTCCCGGGTTTCCGGCACCATAAATACAACAAATAACACTGGTTCTTTAAATTATTACTATTGAGCCATTGACAAACTCATCTGCCATAATCCTTCCATTTATTTATATTATATATCTGGTTGCTCCTGACAACGACATATCCAAAATCTCATTATTTAAAAACACTTGAATATCTTTATACATTAACATTATAATTAACATATCTTTTCTTTCTCTTCTTCTAATAGTACAAACAACCAGCCAGCTTAGTGCATATTTAAAAATCTTATAACCCAGAATTACAAGAGAGTACAGATTTACAATACAAATATACAACTACCTTGTACAAATAGTGAAGCGAAACTTGCTGGAATGTAAATAAAACTTTACCAAATTTTACCCTGATGATAAAGTACAATAGATACTATTACTAAGTTCTAGAATCAACAACCTCATAAAACAAATTCTTTTCATCCTATGTTATATTTTTATGTTGATTTTGCAGAAGTTGAAATAATTTATATCATGATTACACATACACATTAATTACTAGGTCTGATATATGGATTTTATTATTTTTTCTTTTTTCTATTGAGTAGTTGCTACATTTACAAATGAATGAAACGGAGCATTTTGAACAAATGATTCTTAGACGTAGTTCTTATATGTTCTCGCTACTTCTAATTTACTTCAAGAAATCTGTCTTTGATATTATACAATAACAGTAATCTGTATGTTATGTGTTTCAACTTACACAAACATATTTACGTATATAGATTTTCTTGTGTTAATATTCAAGTTACTTTTCTCGTCCATCCATTTAAAATATTTGCTCAATTCTTTAAATCTCATTGAATTTGCATTTATACGTACGAGTGGAGAAAGGAGGATATTAAAAAAAATCACGATAGCAACTTCTGTATAGGTCTAACTAAACATCCAATCTCATTACGTTTTTGGTATTTTAGGGAATGATAGGACTTAACATATACTATTTCCGATAAGAGATTTTGATTTTCGTTTCCCAAAGTAAGGTGTTGTGGGATGTTCTCCTTTTCTCCTCTCACGAATTGATTATCCTCAGGTGAAATATTATTTTAATATTTCAATACAAATACTACGAATATTGTGTTAACACATGAGCCACGAAACTTCATTCTATTAATTGTAAAACTTAGTTGTGTGGGTGTCATGACTATACAGGCGTAGTGTAGAACTAATGAAATTTTTGCTTGTATTAATATTAAGCAGTTAGCAAAAAACGGCTCTATTATAGCAAAAGATAACGGTGTTAATTTAGTTTTAACATAAGGTAGTGTGTTATTTTGACATCAAAGGGTCTGGTGTTACCGATTTGACATAGAGCTGGTTTGAAAATACCACTGCGGCGGAATTAAAAGTACTAAGTAATTGGACGTTGTAATATGTAAATAGGAACAGCACAACGATGTTCTTTCTCTCACTCAGTTCTTTAATAGTGCCGCGGTGTTATTTTCACACTAGCTCTGTGTTAAACTGGTAACAGTATATAGTTGGAGGTAAACATCTGTGTTGTTAGTAACACCCTAGCTCGCAAACTATGTTATTCGTAATAGATAAGACAAATCTTTCCTTTACTAAGAATAATAACTTAACAAATGTATCAAAGCTGCCTCAAAATCCTGTGTATTAGATGGACACAGCTATGCTATAAATTTTTAGCACGCACATTGCCTTGCAAGGACTTCACAAATTAGGCAACTGTAGTTAAGAATTTGTATTAGCTGTTGCTTTTAGGTAAAACTTTATACGATATATTTGACATTTATACCAAGTAACGAACAATTTGTTGTATTTATTGTAGTCTTTCATGAAAATAGTTCTATAAACATATTAATCTTACGACAACCTACATTATTATAAGTGCTGTAATCTGTTTTCGATGTCTTTACACTTGTTCTCGATATATTTCAACCCCATAAATATCATGTCAGGTGGCTGATTTACCTGCTGCTGAAAATCCGATGGAGTTAAGTAGCACCAGGCATGTGTCAAAATGTAACACAACTAGGATAAGACAAAGCTATTGTGCTGAATTAATTAGTTATTTTGTTAGTTATTTTATTATCTAAATTCCAGATTAAGTTGTATATTCAATGTTGGACTGGTCTTACCATGGCAATGTCAGGAAGAACAGAGGAGATATTGAAACGCAAAAGGGTTAAAACTTACTGCACACAAGCAATGGGTGAAGTAAAATAATTACCTTTCTTTTCTCTTCTATTTCTTGGAGCTAAATAAAAACATTTTGCTGTAGTCACATTTTTGGATCAAAAGATCCAATATATTTCAGTCAAAATTTTTTTCTTGTAGGCCTTGTATCTGGAGAACTACATATAGTGTAGCCAAACCCAAATTATCACTTAACTCAGTATGATGTGCTTATTCCGTAAAAAAAAAAAAAAAAAAAAAAAAAAAAAAAAAAAAAAACGAAAACTTAATTTAGGGGTCATTTAAAAATTTTGTGACCCCAGATCCATAAACTTATTATTGCCCATTAGCACAATCTTTTTCATACAGTTTTTTTTAATCATTTCTAAAATACTTGGCCAAGATCGCAATCTTTTGATCCATTTTTAATCATTCATAAAATTCTTGTTTTCTCATTCTTGCGATACTTAGTGGAAAAAAGAGGATCTCGGAAATGGATGATGTCCGGTAGAAACAGGTAATCTGGAAACCATATATTTCATAGCTCACATATATCTCACAGAAAAGAGTTCGGTGTCGCCTCTGAATGTAAGATAACTAAATTACCAGGCAACACTGGATCAATTGAATAAATCGAAGGAAGACCCACCTACATGAAGATAGAACAATAACATTGCGCCTAATTTATATTTTCAACGTTCTTTTCATACTGAACATGATATGGGCTATATATTTTTTTTTATAGTTTCTTAGAGAGAGAGAGGCGTGCAAGTGTAATTGGAAAACTGATACCTGCAGTGGACATATAATCAACAATTCATTAACAGAAGCAAGAAGAGAAGTCATAGAGACCTCGCCCCAAAAAACACCCTCAAGCAAAGAGTGATGGTATGGAGGAAAAAGGAAACGAAAAAGATTTATCAACAAACGTTGTTCCGTGCACACACGGAGGTTTTTGCGAGTGTTCTAGAAAGCACGAGAGAAGATCACTTTTTTATTTTTTATTTTTTTTACTTTTCTCTTTTTTTTTCACGGTGTCTAAATTAAAATGAAATGCAGCAGATAAACGAAAACAGATATGATATTCAGGAAGTTATTATTTTTTGCGCGGTGCACGCGTGCCCAAAATATATTTTCAATCACTATGTCTGCAGTTATGCCATGAACAACAGATAATCAATACTCGTAACTTCACGAAGCATTTTTTTTTTCTTTCTTCAACATAACAAAAATTTTGTATGCTTGTACTCACTTCCCTAACTGGATTAGAAAAAAAAAAAAAACTCAAGAGCTGTAATAATAACAAAACATGGTACGTATCATCATACTTTCTCTCAAAAATTATTATTTTTTTTTGTACAAAAATTGGGGAGGAAAAGAACATAACAGCAAGAACCAATAACAGTTCACAGGGTATATGATTTAGTTATGTTGTTAAATATACAATTTTTCGTTCTTTTCTACAGAAAACTGTACTTATCCTCCTTGTTTCTGGAAAACTCGATGATGGTGAAATGAACTGTTTCTTCCAAAGAATATTATCCGATCATGGAGGAAGAAAGAGAGCTTATTTTGAGATTACAAGCTGCAGAAAATTGGTTTTTATGTTGGCCATTAACCTGAAACTGTGAAGTCAGCTTTTAAGTTAAGAATTGAGTGTTCGTGTATTATATAACATCTAAGGACCAGGCAGGTTGCACTATGTTTGCTTGCCCTAAGGGCGCAAAGGCAGTGTGATGAGACGGAAAGTATTAGAAAGCTAACAATTATTATACTAAATAAACAATGCATGCTTTGCTTTTCGATTACGGTGTTTTTCAATCGTTCCAATGCCTTTGCTCCTAACCTGCAATCCACTTCGTTCTTAACAAAGCACAAGAAATAAACTATTACATCTTTGTTTTCGCGTTCATGATCTTTGGTACAACACTGTGATACGTACGAAATTGCAAAGGTTTGCAGTTACTCAAGCCAGAAAGAACTGATGATGAGGAAATCTTGAAAGTGAGGAACTGTTACATCACTTTTAAGATTCAAAACGCACTCGAACGTTTAGGCTTCAAGATTTAACTGCAAATATAACCAACTTGAAATATAATACAGCTGTTTAATTATTTTATGGTAGAGGTAATCACTCTGCGCAATTTACTTTAATTATCAATGAACTTAAAAGGTTCGTTACTGAATTCTCTATGTCTATGTATGTGTCTATCTGTCTGTCTATACGACTGTCTGTTATTTGCGATTTCCCAATTTTGAAGCCTTCATTCGATAGAGCATCAAAAACTATCTGAGAAAGTGATCCCATTTTTCGCGCCACACTTACCGTTACCGAGATATTAGCCAAAAATGGCTGATTTCCGAAGATTTAAGGAGCCATATCTCGGGAACCATAAATTATAGAGAGATGATATTGGTGTTGATCAATACGTAAGAGGATAATACATATTTGGTACCAAGTAGTAACCAGTGGCCACCAGCTGATATTGATACCAAAATGTTTATCATCTTCTTAGGTATTCATTAACACCAATATCATTTCCCTATGACTTATCGTTCCCGAGACATTGGCCAAAAAAAAGTTCCGATTTTGGGAGATTTAAGGAGCCGTATCTCGGGAACCGTATGTCATAGAGAGATGATATTTTGCGAATTTTTGGAAGAAACAGAAGAAGGGTGAATAAAACATATTTACTTTTACATGTAGGAACAATCACAAGTATCGTTCCCGCTCCATCTTTCCATTCTTTTTAAGTTCGTTCTGGCAATGCTATTGGAGCATTCTCAACTGGTTTTCTTTATGTTATTTTATGTAGCAGGCCTGCCTTGTTACACTGAGAAAAATCCGTTCTCCGGACAGCGGTATATTGTACATATCTGAGGTCTTAATTTTCCAATTCTAGTTCTCTTTTTTGAATGAAAGCTAGTTATATTTGCAATAATAATAATAATAATAATAATAATAATAATAATAATAATAATAATAATAATAATAATAATAATAATAATAATTATTATTATTATTATTATTATTATTATTATTATTCTGGTATCTTTTACGTTATGTCATGGATATAATGAAAAATAAATTTCGTAGTGTTTCATTTAGTCTATAACATCCGTAACAAGCACAAATTTTCTAAAAAAAAAAAAAATCTAATAAGAAAGAAAGAAAAACTAATTTGTTTTCATTTGATGCATTTGTGTATACTGTAATTGTAACACTGCCAGAAATATTTAGATTTGAAAATTCAAAGGTGCGCACGTCAGCACAGGCTTATTCGATGTAAACAATTCATACTGAGGTATAATATTTTAATCAACACGCTCACATTGTTCGCGCGTCATATAAAAAATTAGACATTGATAACAACTTACAAGTGATTTGTGTTTCAAAACAGTTTTGGAACATTATCTAAAAACAAATTTGAGAAATTCTTGTTCGTTTTGAAGGCTATCTAAACCATTTAAGGTATAAGAATGGGGGAACTTTCGTCTTTCTGGATGCTTAGGCCTAACATAGATTTGGCGGAGTTATTGTTGGGCTCATAGGGGAGATAATTCGAACTCATAGGGAAATAATTCACTACTTTATCTTTCTCGTTTACACGAAACGCTCCTATGGAGTTTTGCTTCAGATAAAATAAGCTATGGTTGATACTTGTAAGTTTATTTCGCTGAATAGTCTCAATGGGAAAATACAAATTTATCCATTTTTGAGTTTTTTCATATCTGCTGAATTTTTCTATTCAATTTAAATCAAAGAATCATGTTGCACGAATTTATCAGGCTTTAGAGGAGATAGTAAACAAAGACACGCAGACAGAGGGTAGGACAAAAGGATTCAGTTTAAATTATAAAGCAGTCAGTAAACACAATTTAACTACAAAATATCGAGCTTTAACAGTTAAGAAGATGCGAAAAATTGTAGAAGTAATTCCGGACAAGATGCCATCCAAATCTTTCAGAACACTCGTATTTCTGAAGACGAAGAACAAATATCGGCCTTAGCTACGCTTGTGTAGAATCAGTGGATCAACCCTTTTGACAAAGATTACTTGAATGTTATTAAAATTTTAACATGCTTAGAAACACCGATGGAGGTTAAAGATTGACAAGACAGAAAGCTGAAAAACCTTATGAAGACTTTCAAAAAGGATCGTGTAGAAAATAATGAAGGCTTCTTTGATATTACTTAAAAAATCAGCTGCAAACTTCTAAAATAACAAAGACATTAAGCATGGAACAAACAATAAAGAAATAATTTTTAAAACTGATAGAAATTTTCTTTTTCTTTTTCTTTCCTTTTTTTATTTTTTTTTTGAAACGATTATGATTTTGATAGCTCAAACCGTAACCTAAACACGGAGGAAATTTTCAGTTATTCTTTGGGTCTTTTGACATAGAATCTAGCGAATCCTGATAAAAATTTAAACAAAACTAATAAAGCCGCACTATCAAACTATTACTGTGTTTTAGTTGCACATAGTAATTATTTGCAAAGTGAATATGGAACAGTTATTGAAGCAATGGAGCTTATTCATAAATTACATGGAGAAATATGTATGATACTTTTGATGAAATATCTCGTTTAATCGACTAGAATTTTCAAGTTGTTGACATAAAGAAAAATTAATAAAGTCTACTGAAAGAACTCTAAGAGGAACTGATGAAGAAGTTAAGATTGGGTGAGTGTAGGAACTATTGCAGCACTTGAAATTCACCACTGTGCTCCTTGAACCTCTGAAGCACAACGCTGGTCTTGTGACAAGGAACGCTGAAAGATACACAGAGTGATTATTTAACACTCACAGATTTCATTTGGATCTAGAATTTCTAACTGAAGTCCGATTTTCATGCGCTTTGTGAAAAGTGATCAAGTAATGATGGGGGATTTATGGGACTATGTTTATTGGCTTAAATTCACCCGGGGTAATATCGGTCACGCCTCAAGAAAAACAGCAAATATTCGCCATTGTACCTTGCAATTGGAATGAGGTTTTGGATTTTTGAAACGAAATTGCAGAATACAAATTAAGTTTTAGTGAGAATACAAAGTAGTGTTAGAGGTAACACCCAAAAATCCCATGTTGAATAGCTACAGCTGATGTCTTGCGACAAACAACGGAGAGATTTCTTGAGCGACCTAAGGAGTCGATAAATGACATTTTCCACAAGAGCTGCCTACAGGGACCGATGCTTCCCTGTTTCACTCAAAAGCGATCCTGTTTCTTCCAATTTATTCACTAGCGATCATAGATATATTATGTTACTATCTGGGGCAGAACATGAGGCAAATTTGTTTCTAAATGACCTTCGCGAATCAACAAGATTTCGTTTATCAAAAACTTTTAACGATAAATTCATGTTGCTTCAAAGAGTACACTATTCTCACTGTGTCCTGGTTATACTCACACAGTAGCACAGAATTGTACAGCGCAATTCCCAATACAACGGCCCTGTTTCCTATTTCTTATTCTTATTGACCTTGGCGAGGTTTCCATGTACGAAGAAAACTCAAATCTTCACACCGCACCGCACTTGATTCCAATTGTAAGGTACACTGGCGAATATTTGAGGAGTGACCGATATTACCACGGATGAATTTAAACCAGTAAACATGGTCCGATAAATTTCCCATCCTTCCTTGATTATTTGCCACAAACCGCATGAAAATCGGACTTCTGTTAGAAATTCTAGACCCAAATGAAATCCGTGAGTTTTAAAAAAAATCATCCTGTACTATTCCCAGCTGGAAATATGGGAATCTACGATCTGATCGAGTGAAATCCCTGTCACCGTCTGGTGAGATGTTCTGCCGTGCTCCTTGTCTGTTACGCCAGCTTAAGCAACGATTTCGTTCAAAAAGTATGTTATAATCATGGCCCGGATCTTATTGAAAGGTCAACTTTTTACTGTTACGCATAGGACAAGACAAGTTGAAATATAAACGTTGTTCATCAACTCTAGGTTCTAAAAATATATCTTTTTAGGGTCAACATTTGGCCACCTTTTGACGTTTTGAAGTTTCAGATCATTTTTTAATATTTTAAGGTAACTTTTAGGTCACTTATGTTTTTTTTTATTCTTTTTCTTCTACATAAAGAAATCTTAAAATGAATACTTTTACGGATTTGAAAAACACGAAGTTAAATGATCCCTTTTCCTGCTTCCTGACTTTTGGGGTGGAAAAATTGCATTCCTAACAAGCTAATGAACACTAAACTGTAGCTGGTTGACGAGGGGTGGGGGTTGGTAGGTGGTCAAATAGATGTTTTCGGGTTGTTGACCACAAAGGATATGATCAGGTAAATAACTAAAAATAAATTAGAAGGCGTTCAAACATTTTAATTTTTTTTTTATGCAGAATATACCGCTATATGCGAACAGTTTAATATAATGCGAATATATAACAGTTTAATTATTAACTTGAAACGGACACCTGCTTGTAAGCCTATTGACTGTGACAACCTACTTTAAACAGGTGCTGAGGAACATTCGATTTACGAAGTGATTAGATTTTCAGACAATGAAGAGGAGAACTAAAATTAAAAAGTGAGTGAATAGTGCTTGAAATTAACTTTAAATTTTAAAAGGGTAAAGTAATATGAAAAGTGGCTTCATATGATCTTATGTGCTTTATGCAGAATAGAAAAAAAAAAAAACATTAAAAAATCGATTTTCATCGGGTTCTCTGGACTCTGAGCATCTTTATTCACATCTATATTTTCGGCTGTTATGTAGTTAGAATATTCACAAACGCATCAGACAAAAGTTAGAGATGCAAGGGCTCGGAAAAAAACCGGCTTTTTTGGAAAAAAACTCGTTTTTTTCTGCTTTGCTTTTTTGCTTGGAAAATTTTGGGCTTTTTTCAAAATTCTGCTTTAAATCGATAAAGCAGACTTTGTTTCGCTTCTTTATAACACAGAAAGTCATTTAATTAGTGGTTGATGCCGATAATAATATAAAACCTCGAAAGTAAACCATGAATTTCGAAAAGATATTTTAAACAATTTTACTTCAACATTTTTACATTATGAATTCCAAAGGATTAACCAATGTATATAATAAACACATTTTAACCTCCTATATACAAAAGTAAGCAGAGTTGGCAAGAACCATGGTTGTTTCTGAAAATGTCAAAAACCCGTTTTGGGGGGGCAGTTTAAACCAGGCTTTTTTGGGGTTTAAACCAGATTTTTTGATTTATATATTTTGCTTTATGTATTTGTATTACATATTCACAGAAATAAGTTTGTTTCGCCTTGGTGTTGTTATTCAACAACGGAGTTATGCTGGAAGAGGTCCCATAAGCTTAAAGAAGTCCGGTCAGTAAATTTCTTAAATTGAGAAACTCCCGCCCTAGCCATCGGGAAAATCCCGTCATTCTTTTAAATGTAAAACAATAACGGGAAAATCCTGTAAAATTTAGTTTGCATGTAAAATTTAAAGGTCAACGTATTATAATCAGTACGCTAAAACTGAGTGACACACAATCATAGTCAACGTCTTGCGAATAAAATCAGAAAAATAAACACACTGCTGAACAAGACTGCACTTATTTAATATAAAAACACATTTACACGTGACGTTTCGATCTTCTATCCAAGATCCTCATCAGACGTACACTCACGTCTGATGAGGATCTTGGATAGAAGATCGAAACGTCAGGTGTAAATGTGTTTTTATATTAAATAAGTGCAGTCTTGTTCAGCAGTGTGTTTATTTTTCTAAAACTGAGGTATTAAATTACAAATTTAGTATGTAGGTATCACTGAAAGTCCAATCCAAGCTAATGTTGGAAGCTAAGTAGGCAATCGATAAATTTTACCAATTTTAATCAATATATTTAAGCAACCTTCGCTTCTTTATAAAACAACAGGCATGCAGAAATATATAATTTGGTTTCGTTTTGTATGTTTAGGCTTAACATCCTTACGTAATACCGAGGTTATCAAGGAGAAGACTTTCGCTTAAAGTGACATCCGAAAGAGTACTTGGTTTACACATGAAAGAAGGGTTGTGGTTCGACCGAGAATTGAACATGGGACACCTTGATTAAAAGGTGAAAAGGAAATAAGACTAATGCAGATGGTTTGACATGTGAAACGTCACTATGAAGTTCACACGATTCGCATTTTTGTTCTTTTAATTTTTTTAGTTTAAACCAGTTATTTAAAAAAAAAAAAAAAAACAGCTGGTGTAAACGAGCCAACCCTAAGAGTAAAAACTTCTTTCAAAAAATACACAAATAACTAGCAAAATTGTATGTAGTATTTTTACTTCAAAATATTCCATACCCTCTTTTTGAAACAAAATAAAATTAAAATAAAACATAAGAGAAATACTTAGATTTGTATGATACAATTAAAGGCTGCACATGGTTCTGTATATTCTTGAAATTCTACAGTCAAGTTTTTTATAACCACCATCAAGGGCGCCCATCAGGGGGGTTAAGGGGGCGCTTGCCCCCCCTAGAGGAAAATGTACTTCAGAATATTGAAAATCCAATAGGATTTTTACATTAGTTACAGCAAAATTTGAAACTATTTTTGAAACGTCGCTTATACTTCCCCTCCTTGGAAACCACAACATGGGCGCCCTTGACCACCATCACGGTTTACCCAGTCCTCAAGTTTTCTGAATTTTTAACAAGAGGGATTCAACATATCATTACGGAACAAAAAAAAAAAGACTACGGAATATATTTCAGTTAAGCTAAATACAACTGCACAACAAACGTGACTGAGTGGTTGGCTTTTGCGCTTCTATCGGGAAGTCCGGGATTCAACCCAGCATTCGACCATTCTGACAAAGCCTTCCTTCATTCCATCTGAGAATGTAGAAATAGTGCGTGTACTGGCCGACTAGGAGTGTAGGAGTTGGCCGACTTCCTTTCTTATTGTTTTTAAATCGTTATTATTACTAATTACCAGCAGTGACGGTTTTGCGAAGGTTAGAGGATCGGTGTTTCGGACTGAAGCCTGTTCTCCAAAGTTGTGGAATGTCTAAAACGAACGAAATATCTATTAGTTATGCCTTTACTCATAAACTTTAAGCTCCCGTCAAATAAAAATTACGAATATTTAGAAAAACTAAACATTAGTAGTAAGAAAACCCCTCCCAAAACACTTTTTTAAATTCGCCACTGATTCTCAGTATAAAATGATCTTCAAGGTTGTATCCGGAAGATTATTGCTAAACATATAAACGAAACGAAATATTAGTTATGCCTGTACTCATAAACTTCAAGCACCTCCCAAATAAAATTAGGACTTTTTAGAAAACGAAACATTCAGAGAAACCCCTCCCAAAGTACTTTTCTAAATCCGCTATTGATTATTTGTATAAATTGGTATTCAAGGTTGTATCTGGAAAATTATTGCTAAATCATTGCACAACTACAGTATAACAGAAATGTGGAAATACGGTTTGACGGACATATTGAAAAACGTATGCTTTGACGGGTATATAGAAAAACGTAAGTTTAACTTTCATGCTAGAAGCTGGAGTACTAAGCTCTTAGAAATGAAACACGGATGACAAACTAAAATGATCTAGAGAAGGAAAAAAAATGTCGATAACTCAAAAGTTAAAATAAAGTTAAATAACCTGTAAAATTGCCCTCAAATACTACATTCTTCATGTTAGCTTTAATTCGTAAAATATGTGCTCCATCCATCTTGATGGTGAATTACAGAGCTAAATATGGCATTCAGGTCGTGGAAATCTTATCTAACTATAGAATATACTATAAGAAAGCTATTTGGATAGAAAAATCATGAAAATGAAAAAAGCCAAAATTTCCAAAATTCTCGGTTTTTTTCCAAAAAAGCCGGCTTTTTATGTGAAAAAAACCATCGATTCAAAAAAGCCGGCTTTTTTGCATCTCTAGACAAAAGCGAATTATTTTCGCCTTCCTTTTTGTTTGAAATATTTCTTCACAAAATTTGTACTAATTATAGATATTATGGATTAAATGAAACTCAAAGACTACGAAATTTATTTTATGGCTTTTTCTTCACAAACAGTTAAAGACATAACAAGAACAATACAAATAAAATTTTTTGCAAATACACTATTAAAAATGATTTCTTAAACTTGAGAAAAAATTCCTCGTATTTGAGAACATCCGTTTTTTACCTATGCCGAGTAATACATTCTTAAAAGTGTGATTTCGATTCTCTGAAATCATTTTGAGAAATAATTACTCAAATGCGAGGAATTATGTCTCATTTCTGAGGGTGCAATTGCTTTCTCAAATTTGACAAAAATGTATTTTTTCTTAAAATTGAGAAAGTAACATTTAAGGAAATGAGACATATAACCGCAATTTTGAGAAATACATTAAAAAAAAAAAAAAGTATTTCGCAAAAGCTAGGAACGGTGCACAGAAAGGATATTCTCAAGTACTAGAAGGAGAAGGCAAAGAGCACAGCCAAAATATAAACACGCAAAAAATCTACAGTTATATTGTTTAAAATATAATACATTAAACCTTCCTTTCAACACAAGAAAATTCCAGGAGGACCACGAGGACTTGTATTTTAAGTGCGTTATTTACTCCTCCTGCATCAGACAGTTGAACATTTTTCTTTTAATCACTGTCCACTTTCTCAAGACTGTTTCTCCCGATTCCTCTAACATTATACCAACTTCCTGATAAAATTAGATCTAAGAATTATTCGTCTACTTCAGCTTAATGGCAACAATCTCTGCTGAAGTGTAACATTCCACGATTATGCTACGAAGCTCAGGGAGACGTTATGATGATAATGGGCGAAAACAATGTAATGAAGTAAGTGAGAGAATCCCTAGAAAACACAAATACGGTATTTACTTATACAGCCCACATGGCGGAGCTGGAATCAAACCAGATACCCCATGCATAGGAGGCGAGTTCTACCACTGAGTCATCGCGGTGCAATATGTCTACTTATCTGCCATAAACAAGTTGCCAACATGAGAAAACGCCCTGTGCATGGGCTTTTTCAAGATTCTCCAGTTTCTTTCCACAAAGGGCTATGCAGGAATTTATTTAGGAATGGGTCTAAGTTCAATACGAGGATAAATTGTATTAAAATTTGTAAAATTGCCCCTAAACTTAGATTAAATTTACCGTAAAAGTAGCGATTTCGAGGAGGGTTCGGAGACCCAGGACTCATCCCTTACCTTCAACCTTCTTCATTACGGTAGGTGCATGTGACAGTTTCTGTCTCTCATAAATATGCCGAAACTCCACTGCTAAGGACACTATTCAGATAGAAAACAAGGGAACAAACCCGTATTCATGCAAATACTGTCAAGAAACTTACGTCCACATTTTCATTATACCATTATTATCCATCTCTATCACTGTCTTTTCTAGCCTTGAAGCACAATCTTGGGACGTTAAATTAAAAAAAAAAAAAAAAAAAAGCAAAGAAAAAGAAATGAAATCTTTGAGTTCTGCTTCCAACTGTTGTGTCCGGTAGGCTAAAGGAGACAATGCTGATGAGAATGAATGAGATAGTGGAATAAAGAAGTGGGAAGAAACTGGAAAACCCCGAGAAAACCCACACATACTGTGTTTATCCATCACAAAGCCTACTTCCCGCGAGCTGGGATCCAACCAAGGGCCTCACGCATCAGAAGTGAGCGCTCTACCACTGAGCTACTGCGGCCCCTACGTTAAATTAAGAGCAAATGCATACAGTATTATATGCAGTGCGCGAATTGACGGGAGGATACCAGGGATTTCCCCTCTGAGAAAAAGTTATCTCCCTGGAGAAGAAAATTTTCATCCTTGACAGGGATAACTTCTCAAATTCTCTATATATAGCATACGTGTGTGATGACCGGGTGCGTATCAGAGATGCAGTGGGTCAGTGGGTCAAGTGGGTCAAGTTTTCTGAGTGGGTCAGTGGGTCGTGGGTCAATAGCATGTGACCCACTGTGACCCACCACCCACCGTGACCCACTGCGACCCACCACCCACCGTGACCCACTGCGACTTACCACCCACCATGACCCACTGCGACCCACCACCCACCGTGACCCACTACGACCCACCGACTCAGTATGATCTACCGACACTCTCTGCTCACTGCATTGTAGACAGTATCTTCTGAGGACTGGTAAATTTGTCTCCGTTTTACTTTCAAGACCTTCCTTTCCCTTTCTTTTCCACTTGTTTCTGTCTACTTACCTGAGGTGAGTATATCTAACCAAGTGAAAAAAGAACTTCGGGCACTTTTGGATATTGATATTTTTAATAGTAGGCCTAATAATAGCAATAGGACTTACACTACAACTTGGCTTTCGAGACCTGTGAGTTTTTAGAGCTAACTACTGGAAAAAATACATTTTTGAATCACTGTAATATATAAATTTTTTATAAAAAATTGAATGTAACTATGTGTGCCTGATCATCATGGTCAAATTGCAAAGTCAAATGAAATTACTTTTGGTATATAGTTAGGCCTTAATCCAAATTGGGATGTTATATTGCTTTTATTATAATGCATAATATCCTAAGGAGGTAGTGAGGATCCGAATTTTTGCGAAAAAAAAAATGAGTATCTCGCAAACCGTTAAACTTACGGAGCTGAAATTCAGTGTATTAACTCTTTATTGAAAATAAACAGAATGTGTCCTAGCATTTTTTTAAATTCTCCTTTATGTGGGCGGGGGGCACTTTTTATATATGGAAAATTGGCACTGGGTTGGTTTGTAAACAGGATCGAAAACGATCGATGTTATTTCAGAAAAAAATCAGAAACAAAAAATACAGTGCTTGGCTTCATATATCCATTGCTTTCTGCTATAATAATTGCTGAAGCTTATGTTTATTATATGGAGCGCTCACAACACAAGGCAATCAACCTATAAAATTGTGAGAAAAATAGGCATAAAATTTGTACTGTAAGCTTAATTACACGGAAATTTGAAGTTTGGATTGTACGCATAATTGTATGGAAAATTTTACCCTCTTTTTCCTTTACGTTGGTCTACTTACTTTGATTTGGAACTTTGAAATTTCATCCTTTTTTCACTGAAAAGTATTGATAATTCAGCAAAGAAATAATTATATTATGATAATTTAATTGAAATCCATCGTAATTTGGCACATGGCAAACAGCAGTGTGGTAATTGAAGTTGAAGAAGGAGGGAAATTCCCATTCACCTATGAATACTTTCCAGAAATCTCGTTCCCTTTCGCTTTTTAGACGGGAGAGGGAACTTGGTAATGGTATCAAAACTTCATGTGTAATTACAAAAATTAAATTTATAAACAAATAAGAAGGCGTGGTAGATGAAGTTTCTGTTCTACATGGGTCGACATTGCCAACTGACATGGTCGATATGGAAATGATGTTGTATGGTGATAGAGAGATGATACTTCTTGCTGAGTATTTCTAAACTGACCGAGAAAAACCTTTATCAGACTTAAATCTAACATGTAGATTGTCGATGAGAAGTTGCAGAAATCGGGTAGAAGTATTATCAATTTCCACGACAGAGTGCGAACGGGGATTTCCCCTTATGAATTTACAGATGACTGATATTAGAAATAGATTAAGTGCTCAAACATTGTCTAACTTGTTGCTCATCAATGTTAATGGCCCACCGCTAGACAAGCTCAAAGTAGACCAGTTAGTTACTTCTTGGCTGAAGGATGGACATCATTCCACTGCGGATAATTTACCGCCAAAAAGTTACCGACAGGAAATAAATCCGATTTCAGATTTGTTTTAAGGTGGAAAATGACGAGTTACAGAAAATGTAAACTTGTATTACTAATAGTTTATTTGTGTTTTTCAACTTTGTACCTACTTTTTAGTAACTCTCTTCTTTGCTTTAGGTAAACTACTTTTGAATAAATATTCATAATAATTGCAATTATGCATATTTGTAACTTAAATTTAACGTGGTGTTTTAGTGATTACACAAATTACAAATATGAGCATATTTTGTGGAGATGCTCTCACATAGGGTACCCGAGCACCTTTATACCCTATGAACAACTGATTTTTCAAGTCTTTTGTGCGAAAAATATTGTGAACTGAGAAACCATAATCTTTTCCATATTGTACAGGGGCATTTTCCTGCGAATAGAAGTTTCTTGTGGAATGCGTTCAGAAATTAACACTTGCAACAATACTCTCTTAGTACAAGTATATTTTAGGCTCACACTAATTTCCCCCGACCTCGAACTGTTTCAATTTCCTCACTGACAAACACTTTACCATTTTATATCGTAAAGGTCAGATCCACCGTTATTGTAACAGAGTGGTGCTTGAGCGATTGACTAGAAATTCAAACTCCGATTAGTGACAATTTCACAGTCTTGTTTTATTACAAGTGTAAACTCTTTAGTCAGTTCAGAAGAGGCCGTGGATCGTGTTCAGAGTTGATGACGATGGATTTTGGTGAGTCAGAGTAGGTCAAAGTGGATGAGAGTGGTGGGTCGCGGTGGGTGGTGGGTCACAGTGGGTCACCGTGGGTGGTGGGTCATGGTGGGTCACAGTGGGTCATGGTGTGTGGTTTGTCAGAGTGGGTCACGGTGGGTCGTGGATCACGGTGGGTCGTGGGTCAGAGTGGGTCATGGTGGGTGGTGGGTCAGTGGGTCGTGGGTCACGGTGGGTGGTGGGTCAGTGGGTCGTGGGTCAAGTTTTCATTGACCCACGCCAACTCTAGTGCGTATATAGGTGAAATTCATCCCTCCCCCTGGGAAAATATTCAATTCGCACATACCACAAATAACCTGCCTATATACCACAAATAACCTGCAAACATGTCATTAAAACGATTACTGGTGAGGAAACAAGGAGGCGCCAATCTATGCTAGGTGATAAGTACAAAGTACCTCTACATTACAATTCCATAATAATAAATCATACTTTTCTAACGCACTTATGACTTATGCGTTCTTTGTTTCCGTACATACGCTATTTTGCACTTTAAACGAATAGGAAAGGGTGTAAAACACTGACATGCCTTCCCACTCTACTGTAATATAGGAAACAACGTGCCCTAAGGGGCTCTAACCCGCCTTGACTTGTTATTGCAGCACTCTTTATTATGTGAATTGAGTATTGATCTTTGGTGTATATACATAAAGAAACCAATCTGACTATTAACCTGTATGAGGGTAGTCAGCGTTCTAGACCCTAATGAATGTATTACAGTATCATTTAATCTATGGTAGTATGTTTACAATTCAACCAAGCACATTCACACCAGAACTAGGCAAGTAAACTAGCGAGCTGTGCCTGTTGTAATTCCTTAGCAAAGCTGATATGCTTGTAGGTCCATCTTCTATAAAGTCCATTCTTTCTGTTCACCAACCCTTAACTGGGTATTTCACACTCCAGTGGTATCGAACTTCTAACTTCATCTCTTCGCCGCTGTCACATGGTGTGTATCCATGCGCCACTTCAGCCTCATCATCGTATTGCGTATTCATGTCCATTCGCACTTTGCTACAATTGAAATCCTTTATTTCGTTTCGTGCATAGTGATTAAACTCTAGCAATATTACTCCGTAGTAAAACATAGTAATATTATTTCTATAAGATTGTTGCCGTTACTTTTTAATCATCTATAATATTGCAAATCAAGCAATATTTCACAAGTGAAAACACGTTTGAAAGTAATAAGACTTTTTCTTCTTAACTATAAGTAAAAATTACTTATTCTGTTTTGAACATGCATTTTCTCATTTCTGAGCAAGAAAACTCTTAAGAGGGTATAACAAGCTTTCATTAAGAAACAAAAGAAGAGTGCTAAAATTGGATAATTAAGTGCTGAAATATCGCTAGTTTTATGAATAAACTAGGGCGCCATCTTTGATTCGACGCCATCTTGTAAAAAGCTGCCGTTCTAAGACTGCCATCATGGTTTTTTTCGTCTTACTCAATCATCAAGACAATCGTGGTTCGAAGGACTTCTGGTACTCCCAAATTCTGGCACTCGTTCCATCTATATGGCCCATAGACTAGGCTATATAGGTTAAAAAAAAAAAATCATTGTGCTAAGAATAAAATAAACACACAGAAGTGCAAGAAGTCAAGTTAACAACATAACCAAATAAACAGGAGATATCATTTAGAAACATTTCACAAAGATTTGTAGGCAAAAAGAAGCTAATTTAAGTTGTATTTGAGAAGAAAATGTATGCTGAAGAACGAGATTGGTAAATATGGTTTTAAAAGAGAGGGAGAGAAATAATAAATTGCAATAGATACTGTAAGAGATTAAAATGAGGAAGAGAGAATAGCTAAGGTAGTAAGCATATGCTTCAGAAGAAATGGAAAATGTTTTATAATTTGTTTTAAAGCCAGTGATATCGTGAGGGTAAATATGTTTGAGAGGAAAGATTCAAAGACGCTAGAGTAATAGGAAGGAATATGTTTAGTATTAGATATATATTTATATATATATTTAGAATATTTATTTCATAAAATTTTAACATTTTTATTTCTACAAGTACAATTGAACACAGAGACTTGATATAAATACGATTAATTAGAAGATAACGAACTAAACGTTAATTATATAACATGTGATCAATCTAAAGAAGAACATTCAGAAGTTACGAATTACTAATACATGATTTAATTATGAACATTAAACTCAGACACAATCTATACTTAAATACAACTAATTTCGAAAAATAATGTTAAATAACATTGTATGTCTCATATCTCTAGAAACTGTCGTGACGAAGTGATTTACACAATTAATAGTACTACATTGTTAACTCGTAACTTACGTATAATACAATTAATGAATAAGAGACTTAACTGGAACATAAACATGTATATCTAGAGACCTACTTCCAACATTATCATCATTAGGTATTCTTCTGTTATTAACAGGTCACTTGTTGCACTTGAGAAACGTCCATGCTCCACGGTCTTCCGCTAATCTCTTCGTCTTCACGTACGATTTCTCTGTTTTGATATCGTCCATTAATTGTAGTCTCCTTCGCCCCCTTCCTCTCTTTCCTGCCACCATCATACACTCTAGCATGCCACTCTTGATACAGTTCCTTCCTAGCCAATGCTCCAACCAGTTTGTTCTTCTTTTTAATAGTATTTAAACTTGTTCTTTTTCCCCCACCACTTCTAATACCCTATCATTCGCTTTCCACTCGACCCAGCTGATTTTCTCTATTCTTTTCCATATCTACATTTCGAAACCTTCCAGTCGTTTCTGATAATTGTTGCGTTTGCTGACCCATGCAGTGCAATACTCCACACAAAGCATTTTATGAGTCTTATTCTCAACTCTTTATTCAAGGTCCCATAAAATAGTCTCTTCTTCCTCCTGAAGGCTTCTTCCGGCATTCCTATCCTTGCTTTAATTTCACTTTCACAGTTCATATCATTACTAATAATACTACCCAAGTATCGAAAACTAGTCACCTGTTCTATTTTCTCCCCTCCTGCTTCTATATTTGTCACCGATCCCTTTAGTTCCAATCACCATGGCTTTTGTCTTTTTAACATTTATTTTCATTCCATATTCTTTACAGTCCTTCCTCAAGTTTTCTACGATCTTATTGGTTTTCTCTTCAGTTTCTGCAATAAGCGCCATATTATCTTCACACTGTATACACCTATTCATTCTACCTCCTACTGAAAAGCCGTCTTCATTACGTGGGCTCTTTTCCACTATCTCTTCTAGATAAGTTAACTATATCGATGTAAATTAATTTTCAGGAATAATATTTTTTTTTACTATACGTTACTGACCATAAAAAACTGTAAACCGGAATCTGACGCAAAACAGAAATTTATGCGAACTTATAGATTTCAACGGAAAAGGAGTAATAATGTAAGAGAAGATATCTTCTTTTTTTGCTAATAAACGACCTGCTGTGACCTGTTTTGCCATGCATATATAAGTTGATCATGCTTTTTATGATGCAGATAGTTACTGTATATTCCATGACATACCGATAGCAGTAAAAGAGTAATAACTACGTGTTCCCAAATTAGGAGAAAAACCCAGAGACACTAACTGACTGGAGTGAACCGAAGTAAGCTATGACGCAAGATGACCAAAAGTGCATAATAAAGTTATAAACATGAAATTATTAGTTCCGTGTGCTATGCTGTTAACCCCTTCCATACAGATAGAGAGACGACGAGGATATGGTTTAATAAGCAGATTGTTTTTTTTTTTTTTAAAAAAAAGCAAGAAAAGAAAAATTAAGTTATCAAGTAGCGAAAGTAGTAAGTACTCTTTATAAATGCGTCCTCTGCCTTTTGTAGTGTTGCCGCCGAATAGATGATGACGATGATATGGAAAAGAAAGAACAACTTTGACTGAAATGAATTGATGAATCAGAATGCAGATGCGAATCGAGTGATCAAGAAAGAGAACCCCCTTTTTAAGGTGAGTTGTTTACGACTTCAATACTGGTTCATTTACATTATCATGACACCTTTATTCTCTGTTTTAATGATCGTAACCACACGTTTCCAACTTCAGGTTTTCGTGATCGGATGAGTATAATTCCGACGGACAAATTATATTGAATATATGCATCTGTCTTATATATAAATGGATTTTCTCTTCTGTATGACCTGCAGCGAAAAATTTTGCATTCTTCAGGTTACAAAGAGAAAATAATACCTGGTTTTTATTTTCTTTTTCAAGGAAGAGCGTTACTGTAGTGAAAAATCTGTAAGTACGTATTGCTGATGTACCACTTATTCAGTGCAAACGAAATTATTTTTTGGGGAGAAAATATGTAAATAACAGAGAAATGTTGATTGGATCAAATTCGTGAGGTCAGGTCATAGGACTCAATTCTTTTAAATAATTTTATGTGAGTCTTGTTATTGATCTGTACACCAAAATCATCTTTCGTTACATTTACAAGATTTCTACATTTAAAATTTTTTTACTGTTACTTTGAGTACTCTCTTATTAAAAACAGATAATTTAACATGATTTGCATTAATAAAAGTATATAGACATATTAATGTTGTAATGAAAATATTTGTTACAATAGTTATACGAATGAAGCCATAAGCATTTAAAACATACATCTATACATTATCATTTAATGAAAAACGAATTTCATTAAGAAACATCGACAAGTGCTCTTATGATCAAATACTAACATCATAAGTAAAAAGACAATTCTATTTATTAAAACTTTTCTTTTTATTGAACTGTACCCATTTGATACAGAAACCAAATGGTAACCACAGGATACAGATTGATATCTTTTAACCGGCTTTAGCTGGAAGCAAAATCTAAACCCATTGGAGCAGAATTAATGAGTTCCGTGATTTTTGTCTCGGGGATTTTTGCCCATTCTTCAAGCAAACATTAGAGATGCTCTCTACGGGAAGCAAGGTTTTGCAGATACCGTCTCATAACACTATCTAGAATTGCCCAGGCATGTTCAATTGGGTTCATGACCGAGAAGTGACTGACCAATAGGAATTTTTTGATACCATTTTGTGTTTTCCGAGTTTGGGTGTTTTTGACGGTATGACAATAGGCAGCATTTTCCAAAAACAGAGTTGTTATTTTGGAAGTAATGCAGTGGAAAATATCAGTAGCAGACCCCTTTGCAAAATGTGAATATATCTAGCACTGTTAGTCGTCGCAACATATTCCAGCAGCCTGGTACGCTCGGAGCTCCAAATAGCTCTCCACTCCATAGTGAAAACGCTCCATGTTTGACGTTAGTTTAAGTTGAATTCTTAGGGAGGTTATCTCAGATCCATTAAAATTGAGAAAATTTGGACTCATCAAAGGAATATACCTGGTGCTAAAAGTTAATATCGTGATGCACCACGATTGCTGCTCACTGTTTCCGCTTAACAATATCGGCTATGGTATGCAAGGGTTTACACCTTGCAGCTCTCCCATGATAGTTTAGTCGAAGATATTCGACAGCTGTAATTAGGTTCACTTTCAAGTGTTCTGTTACATCTGCAACCTTGTACTTGAGATTTTGTTCCACATACTTTCGTTAGCCCTAAACTGACATTACTTTGGACCAGGTCGGCTAGAGCATGGATTCACACTTTCCTTTTGATAATTTTTAAACTGAGAATAACCCAATTAATGGAGATCCTGGATTCTGAAGGTTTTAGAAAATTTGCTTTTGGCTTGCACGGAGATCGCATTGTCACACTATTCGTCCACGTTCGAAATTACTTAACTCTATGGCTTCTTTGGGTTGCGCATCATTGTTTCACTTGTGAATGTTCACATTATTCACATCCAGAATATCAAACAAATTATGGACATTAATGAGCTTTAGATCATTATATTTCATTTTATTGTGAAGTGAGTATTTACTTGTGATATGTCTCTGTGCATGATCCACATTTCAAATCCAGAATATTCAGTATTACCAATCTGAGTCCCGTGAGGCAGTTAGAGATCTTCTTGACTTAAAGGTATCGAAACCGTATCCAGAAACTTATGAGTTACAGCAATGAAAGTCAATGTGCTGACCACACATTATCAAAGTACTACTCCATCATACCATTTAGAGATTGAGATATTTTTTTTTTTGTTTTCCATCCTTATGCAATACCAAGGTTATGAAAGTTGAAACCTACTATTTATGTGGTCACAACCGGCGCTTGAAGCCGGTGAAGTTTGTGGGTCCACAGACAATCATGCGAGACCAATCCTCACAGTTCTCGCCCGGCTCACAGTGTAAAGATCTTACCTAGTGCCTTCAAATACATGTATACGAACAACGGAACTACTAAGAATCCAATATAAAATAGTACCGATGTAATTTGGACTACTTGTGGTGTTTACCTGGCGTCATAAAGACAATTGTTGAGCTACTTAGAAACTATTACCAAACCCAGTCAAGAAAGCCAGCATTAATAGCAAGGAGAACCGATGTGCTGACCACACAATAATGAGAAGTTATGAGTGTCACAAGCCAGCCAGTAGGTGGAGTGTTGTTTGCTACGATTTTGTCACAGTATTTGCATTCCGATCTTATCATATCTCATATCTTGAAAATTCAGACACACCTGGAGTAAAAGGAAGGGTTGCCAGACACCTCTGTTTTTGATCCTCTGGAACAAGTGGTAAGTGTTCTCGCCTTTGGGACGAGGGAGGTCTCATTAGGCTCGCTGCTGAAAGAGAACAAATGAACACAAAACATCATTAATATCACAAAAGCTTAGTAAATTGATATAATTGCATTTTCTCTTTTAGCAGAGTTCTTAATATCATCTCTTGTTATGTAATATTCTGTTTTTGTTATGCTACGCGACTAAAGAACTGGGTTTCATATACTTAAGAAAAATGAAATAAAATATTTCAATTTTACATCCTACGTTTATGACATGTAAGCTAAATGATACGGTAATGATGAGAACGAATGAAAAATAGTGTAATGAAGAAAGTAGGAAGAAACAGAAGAACTCCGAGAAAACGCACGCACATGGTGTTTATCTACCACAAAACCAACTTCGCGGGAGCTGGAAATGCTTTACCACTGAGCCACTTTTGCCCCTTCAGACGGTCGCAAGAACAGGAAAAGTTACTAAATACCAACTATTCTGCTATTTCTGTTTCTAACAGGTTTTCTATAGTGATAACACAGGAAATAGAATTTATGCGCCCAGAAGCATGAAATAAAGTAATCACTATGACGTCACATCACATTTGGTTCTTCTCCTAGGCGGCTCCTATTGGTAGTACCTTGTCATCTGCATTCTGTACAAACTGTACGTCGTTCATGAAGAAAAACATAAATCAGAAATAAAATGCTTCTATTGACTACTGAAATTCATGTACAAAGTTCAATCTTTTGAGACATTTTCTCAGGTCATCATCTTCTCTCAGATGATGAAATATGGACTGTATCCTATCAAGTCCATCCATGCATGTATATGGTTTCTAAATATTCGAGAAAAATGACATTTAAAGTTGAGCTCTTTGATCTCAATGGTTTGTGATTTAACGATAATTTACTCCCACCTGAAATAACAGTCATTAGCAGGGTAAGGAAAATGCTGAGTGCCTTGTAAAGTTCAAGAAACACAAATATAACTTCAATTTATACATTTCATTTTGTAGATCCGAGAAAGTAGCTGCACATACACTGACTTACACACTTGTTTCTCTTTGACAAAATTACAACTAATGTCATCAGAATAAATTGTAATTAATTTGTTGATTGCGTCACTGTCTTCCAAAGTATTTACTCTGAGAATTCCTTGAAAAGATACACAAATATTTCTCATTTCTTCACACCGAGAATCCGCCTGAGATACGATCTTGTGTACGATTACATAAAAAAATTAAAAAGTTAAATTGTTCTTTGGTTTCTTCTGCGAGGGTTTTAGTATCAAATGAATGATCTTTTGATTGTGGGATTCAACTTCTTATATTTATATAGCGTTTGAAAGATGTTTAAAAGATCGCTAAATCCATATTTTTAAATCTAATTTTGTTTAATTTGATCTCTAGAAAGGTTATGAAATATTAAAAAGAAAATATCGTGCCTCCTCCGTAAGGTTCGGGTCCCCATTTGTCGGAATTGCTACCACCCTTATGGGTGGTCCTGATGATATGCCTAGATTTAATGTTGGCTACACAGTCGAAACAAACAAATTGTACGTCATATCAATTTTGAAAATGCATTTGGAGAGATTCTAAGCAAACAATTTTTTTTTTATCTCGAATGCTTGAACTCACCTTGAATAAATTTAACTGTGACGTTAACAGTTGATAGCTCAGTAACCCAATAACGTGCTTGGGACAGTTTGTAATTGTATGTATTCTGTTTATAAATATAATAGATTTGATTTTTATAATATGGTCATTTGGCAACCCTCAGCTTATGAGTCGATTTTGTATAAATCTTCACGATTGTGATATAAGATACGCCAGGGAAAACAATACTGTGGCAAACAACACAAAAATCGAGTCGTGGCAAGCAACACCGTGGCAAACAACACGTTATCAGCCAGTAGGCCTTGTCCTTAAAACCTGTTGAGGCAGAGTTCAATGTAGCTTTAGGATAAATAAATATATTTTTCTGTTCCAGAATTTCCATCAGTAGTCAAGAAACAATCAATATACAACACAGGCACATTTTTTAATAACTTCTAATATTGTGCTACAGCTTGTCCTACAAGTATCCTACCTTGCTTAGGTTACAAGAAAAAATCGCTATAATTGCACCAATTTATGAGCAAATATTCGACTATTTAAAAGGAGTTTGGTTTACATAAACTCCTTTATATATTTACTCTATCTGTGTCAGTCTACCTGGAACACAAAACATCTCAAGAACTAATTGATGAATTACCATCAGTTTTGGCCAAGATGTAACACCTCAAAAATTAAGAATCGAATTCATTGAAGAGGGCGATGTATTCAAACTGAAAGTGGTGGAAATTCTAGTATCCTAGACGTATCCTGGTAATTGTCCATTTATTTTTCTATAAATTATCCAGATAATTGCGTATCCGCCATAGTTACTGCTCTGTAAGAAAAATTGGCGGAATTATAGCGTGCAAATTACTATTTTCAGAGTTAAGGTATGTAATAAATTGTTGTTTCACTGCAATAGTTTAACTTCAAACTGTAACTCTGAGTCCCTATTAATAGTGCAAGATTTAAATGCAGTAAAAATTAATATTATGTATTACAAAGTATAACTACAAGCAGGTAGGAACTCATATGGTTCGGATCCCACGTTAAGCTGTAAGTCCATGTTTCATATAGCCTCGCTTCTGAAAGGGATACTAGATTCATAATCAAATCAAATCAAATCAACAAAGTATAAACACTAATTCTCCTGTGAATAATTTTGTGTCCTTGAGCAAGATCAGTTCTTTGCGGGTAAAAACCACGACAACATTCTTCTTTCGGGGAGAGGCCACGAAACTCTCGAACGGGGAGAAACCACGGAGCTGTAATCTTACATGAGAATTGAAGGATTTTTAAATTGATTGTATACGAGAGCGCATGCTTTCGTTTTAATCATGCATAAATAAATATTAAAAAATAATTTTCTTGAAAATATAGTTATTTTTGTTTACTTTTTAGTGCAACTTTTTTATTTTGTTTGTTAATTTTTTAAAAGAAAAATATTTAAAAATATCATCTTACTGTATTTTTTCAAGAAAATATGTGTTAAAAATACTTTCATTTTCTAGTCATATGTAAATGCATTTTCTATCTTTGTAGAATTTTGTTTCCTTAAATATATATAAAATTTATAATGGAATATTGCATTATCACCCGACTTATGTCACTGTGGAAAATTTAATCATTGTGTGAAGTCGAGAAATAAGTTGTATTAAAAACAAGATGGCGCTGTGTTAACAAATCCAGAATCAATACCCGTTTTTAAACACAATTTCTGCCTGGAGTCACCTTAAACTTTGGATTAATTTATTTTTTGAAGTGATTTTTATTTTATATCTGATATTATATCATGATATTCAGTGCCAGAATACGTAATACTGTTTTAACAATAATTTACTGATGGAAATTTTTACATCGAAACAGACTTTGACCGTACTACTTTGTGTAGCATGCTAACAGTGTAAACAATTTAATATTATAATAGTTCTAGTGATATGGTCGATAAAGCCAAAGTGCGGCGACCGTAAGTAGTAATATTAACAAAATCGAGTTAATTATGGTTGCAAGATTGCAAGATTTAGAGGACACAAATATTGTTGTTAAATAAGCATGTAAAACTAGCATTGCAGCATGGGCGGCGATTAGGGGAGGAAAGAGGGGGTAGTTGCCCCCCACTTTTTTGAAGTGACGCCCTAATTTATATAGTTTTTATTTGGAAATGTAAACAGGGTGTTCACACAACCCCATGACACGACGAAAGTTTCAGGTTTCCCTGACCCCTGAATAACTTCCCCAGCCCCCCAGCCTCTACACACCCAATAGTTGGTCTTGTTCTCTTCCGCTTCTGTTTCTTTCTTTTTTAAATTTTCTTTCCAAACGAATGTAAATTTAGAAACATGTGCATTAGGCCGATATTGATTAGGCCTACATATTACACAATTGTTACAAACGAAAGTGTGCAGTATACAGAGTACTTAAGATATGGAAAAAATACACATTGTAATACCAATTACAATATTATAATATTGCCGATAGTAATAAACAGTTCATACATGATTTTACTGATTTTTTTTAAAAAAAAACACACACACATTATGTAACATACTTTTGCTGGTGCAGTTGTTAAATGCAACCCATTTAGAAATTTGTTTTCATTCTTTCTCGCATAGTTTTCTTCTCATTGATCTGAATATCCTTGTTGTCTCCGCAATTTAATTTTCTCCTATTCTTCCTCCAACACCTTTAGTTGTTGCTGAATCTTCTGTTTCTCCCTCCTCTTCTCGTCTCCAGCATTTTTTTTCTTTTCCAAATACACCTGATATTGTCTCATTGAACTTCTCACTGAATTTGTCATACCTCTTGTAATTATTAATCCCTGATGGTCCACCTATTCTCATCACAGAATCATATATGATCCGTTGAGCCACCAGAGATTCTTCTTGTAGGTTCTCAACAATGAGAATTTTATTTATTGTGAAACCACTTTCAAAAATGCGTTTCCGTGAAAGAACATAAAACACAATTTCATAACTGACCATAAGTCAACGAAGTTCTTCCCATTTCCTAAGACTAAGTAAAAAACTCATCAAATCCAATACCAACTCAGTCATTGGCTATGAATTCATTGGAGTGTTCCTTAAATCCTTCAGTCTAAGCTTTCACTGTCAGCTGGAGACACTATTTCTTTGCGTTCTCAGCCACTTGTTCAGATATCCTTTTGGCACGATGCAATTCCCCTAAAACAGCGTCTATCCTTTTGAGTAAATATGCCAGGATGCAGTTAGATGTGTTTCTCGCAGAAAATTAGTTTCAACAACTATATCAGAGAACACTGACTCCCTCAATTTCATCATTGAGAACACCACATTTTGCATCCATTAGCAGTAAAGAAATCAACCCTATTTCATAAATTCAGTAATTTAACAATGGACCTAAATCGATTTTTCCCTGACTTTTCCTGACCAATCTGCCATTTCCCTGACTTCACCTGATACATTTTTACTTCCTGACCTTTCCCTGACTTTCACTTATTTTCCAGAATGTGGACTCTGGTAAAGGTTTTGTATGTATTACTGTTTCATAGAAAAAATGGTGCCATATATTTGGCGTTGCGTGAGTACGTATTGGTTATTTGTCTTCGCGTGGAGTTAAGAAAACTACAGAAATTGCGTTTTAATTGCAATTCAAAGCAATTAATATTGCAATTGCATATTTCTTTAAATGTCGTAGCATATGCTTGCAGTACTTACTGTATTTCATTTTCTAAGAGTAAAAACATTCATTTAATGGCATGTGTGGAATTAAAAGTATAAGTTGTTCATTAATTCCTAGTTTCAATATAACTTCTGCAAAACAAGCGTCATTATTCATTACTATGATTATTATTGTCCCTTCTATTTATTTGTTTTGCAAATTTATTAAATAATCTAATCACACAATTTTCCAGACAGAATTTTAAGATGTTCATGAGCAACAACTCAAATCTCTTCTTACACTTTCGTTGTTTAAGAGTATAAAGGGCTAATACCTACCTGTATTGCTCTTATGAATTTACTTAATAAAATAGAATTACGATATGCGGTATTTTAAGTGAAAAAGATAGTATCCTATTAGTTATACAACCTTTCATCAAACAGTGTTAGAAACACTCAGGATATCTAACATTGATATACAATTGTTCGGATCATGTCTTGCCCCCCCCCCCCCACTTTTAACGTCCAACCGCCGCCACTGCATTGCAGAATAAGTTAATAACTTTCTGTAGTTGTTATGACATTGCCTGCCGTTTCTTTAATCAAAGATAAATTAAGCCAAAGCAATATTGTAGTCTTTATAGTGTTGTTGTGCGTACAGTGTGTAATACACTTGTTCGTACAGTGTGAATGTACTGGGGTAATAGCTCTGTAACCGCCAAAATGTAAACTTTATGTACTAGGTTTTTTTTAGTTTGTTGTAGGGAAACAACACAAGCACCAATATATGAAAACAAGAACCAAATGTTACATACAAACCTTAAAAATAATGAAAAGAACAAAAAGCGACCTTGTTCGTGCAACATACTTGTTCGCACACCAACTATACTTTCAGAAGGGTGGCACATTTTCTTGGTCTCTCTTTGCTTGCTACGTACTCGCCAGTGTTCCCACACTTGGTACAATTGTACCAAATTCAGCCCTTTTTGTCATTCATCGACCCGTTGGTACCACGCTGGCATTTTGAGCTTCTTTTGTGAAAAATTGATACAATTCTTCCAATGCAGCACCATTTAACAAATACTTGGTGTTATAGTAGTTAATATTATTAATAATGTGTTGTTTTTCAGGGAAAGTTCTAGTGTATGATGCATACAATATTTATTTATATATAAATAGGGCCCGGATAATTATTTAATTACATATTTTTGTAGGGGTTATATTTTTATACCAAATCAGTGTAATAATGTCATTTGTGACCCATAGTGACTAAAAACACCCATTTGAAAGTACATATATTTACATATTTTACAATTCTGTACATATAATTACATATTTTACTCATGAGCACATAATTTTACATATTTCTTGATATTTTCATGTTTTATAGGAATTTTTCATACAAAAGCTGTTCAACAATAGACTTTGAAAAGAAGAAAACACTCATCTCTCTTTGAATTTAAAGTGGTTGCTTTATTTTTAATTTTTATTATTTATTTATTTATTGTTTCACTGCGTTACGCCCTTTTAAAATAGTATTGAAGCGTAGTTTGGCGGATTGGTAGGGAGAGTTGAACACAACCGTGTTTGATTAGCAATCGTACACTCTCGGTCGCGGTAGTAGCGCTCACATCCTTACGTGAGATTAATAATTCAATCGAATTACTATCGCGACGCGGTTTTACGATTGCCTAACGTGTTGTTGTCGCAAACCGCCCCACTAATATTTTCCTTCTTCGAAAAATATTAAATCAGATGGTGAAGTTTGCATTCACGCAATTGGTAACACTGAACTCTTGATTGACAAAAGTGAAGCGCCTGCCGTCACAACGCATGCTGTAGGGAAAGTGTAAGCTATTTTATCGAATATTTAATCTCCTGTGCTGTCAGCAAATCCTGTTTCCAAGATGCCAAAGGACAAAACCCCGTTGTCAATAAGACTTAAGCATTTCACGGAAGAATTTGAGCATTTTTCCACCGATGGAAAAGTGCTTTATTGCCAGGTTTGTGAGAAGGGTGTCTCATGCGCTCAACGTTCCCAAGTTGTGCAACACATATCCACATCACGCCATCAGACCCGAGCTTCAAAACCTAAACCCTAAAAGCAGTTGCTAGCAACTGAATCTCAAGCTCAAAGTAGTCCAGGGCCACGGAAGTCTCAGTTTTCAAGTGATCTGTGCCGTGCTATGGTATGTGCTGATATCCCTATTTGGAAACTAAACAATACAGTACTTTGTGAATTTCTGCAACAATACACACACGAAACAGTTCCAGATGAATCTACAATCAGAAAGCATTACGTGCCTGATTTATATGTGGAAACAATGAACTCTATTCATGGGGAAATCGGTGATGGTCCTATTTGGGTGTCAATTGACGAAATAACTGATGTAGAGGGGCAACATGTTGGTAATGTTGTAATAGGTTTGTTGAAAGATAATGAAGTCAGCAAGCCTATCCTGTTAACTAGTGATTTGTTGCCGCGATGCAACCATCAAGCCATTGCAAAACTCTTTAATGATGCTATGGGACTTATGTGGCCTGATGGTATCAAGCATAACAACGTCTTCCTTCTAGTGACTGATGCAGCACCGTACATGTGCAAAGCCGCAGAAACTTTGCAAGTATTGTATCCGAAGCTGTTACATCTAACTTGTCTTGCCCATGCATTTCATCGTGTTGCAGAATTTGTTCGTTCTAGATTTTCACATGTGGATGCATTAATTTCAAATGTAAAGAAGGTATTTTTGAAGGCTCCCAGTAGAGTTGACAAATTTAAAGAACTGTTCCCTGAACTACCTCTTCCTCCTCAGCCGGTACTAACGAGGTGGGGAAGCTGGATTGATGTTGTGTGTTACTATACTACGAACTTTGATGCAGTGAAACAAGTGTTACAACATTTTGATTCTGAAGATGCATCTTCCATAGAAATAGCGAAACAAATGTTTGATGACGGGAAGTTGAAGCATGATATTGCCTACATTCAGAGCAATTTTTCGTGTCTCAGTAGTACTATTGAATCCTGGTTGAAATCATCATCTAGCCTTTCAGACAATCTTGAAATTGTTCGCTCAACAGTTGTTTCTCTGGTAGGTGTGAAAGGATCGGTTGGGGATGCAGTGAATAAGAAGATGGCTTTCGTTTTGGAGAAAAATCCAGGCTATAAGACAATCTGTGCTATTAGTGGAGTGTTAAGTGAAGCTAAATCCGATGTCGTGGCTATTGAAAACACACCTTCTGATTTGTGCAGGTTTAAGTATGCACCAATTACTTCGTGTGATGTTGAACGATCGTTTAGTCAATATAAAGCTCTGTTGCGTGATAACAGGAGAGGTTTTGTGTTTGAAAATTTGAAACACATTTTCGTTTCTTACTGTTACGGAGATCGTCTGTTGAAATAGTGAAAAGACTAATTGAGAATGTTTTGTTCTTCACGATATTTTTTACTAAAATGATTGAGTGTGTAAGGTACGGGAAGGTCCTATAATGCTGGACGCCCATTAGAAGTACAATGACACAAAGTTTTCGTAAAAATTCCTTCCTAAATAAGGTTAATTAAGATTAATTAGAGAGGTTAGGCTATGTTAAGTTAGGTTAGTATCCTTGTACAGGTAGGTGGGCCAGTGTTCTAGAATTCTTCCGTAATGTACAGTTGAACGATCTTTGGATGATTCCTGAAAAGTATAAATATGCAGCAAGACTTTGTGTGGAGTGAAACGACCATTTAGTGCATAGAAACTCTTTTATACGCGATAACAAGATAAGTTTTCTGACTGAAAATTTGAAACTCATTCTGTTTCTTAGTGTTGCGGAGATCATGCTGGAAAAGTAACAGGTAGTAAACATTGTAATTGAATAAATATTGTATTTACCACAATAAATGTAGAAAACGTAATAGAAAATGCTGGTATTTTCATTTTACATATTTTGCTCTTTTCGAAGGGTTTTATTACATATTTTTGAGATTTTATGTGCATATATAATATATGTATATATTTTCATTGTTTTAGTACATAATTATCCGGGCCCTATATATAAATTTGCATATCAACTTTTTGCTAATTTGCATATATGGAAATGATTATGATTTGCATATCGATATTTTTATTATATTATATATATTCAATAAAGAGTTATTTGTGGAAGCATAATTCTATATTTAGATAGTATTATGTATGTGTAATTTTGTTTGTTTATATATTCTGAAATTGGGGAAGGACTTATACATTGTTCGGCGTAAGCTCTAAACTGCGATAAACAAAGCCACGTGAAACTAAATCTCGCTGATTTGCTATTGTCCTACTGACGCTTGTACTCCTCCGCAAAATAGTTCATGTGATTGCATTATTACTTTTACTATGAAGCTTCATATAAAACTGCTATATTATTATAAATTACAAAAAAAATATAATACGGATTATCTAATAATACTGTAATCGAGTGTGGCTAATGAAACAATAGAAATAAACACTAAGCATGCGCAGTAATTATGGCGCCAACTCAACTGTGGACGGGTATTTCCTCGACAGTGAATATACAGTGTAGGATATGTTCTATACAGTCGGTTTGTACATTATGATGAGTCCACACACTAGCGGATCCAGAAGCATCGTTTGGTAGAGGCAGATTGCTTCCTGGACGAATAATGTAGGCTTTAAAAACGTAAGAGTTTTGCATCAATTCAGAATAACGTGGTGGATTATTTTATACAGACTGTTTCAAAACAACACCGCCAATGTTTGGGAGGCGATTCCTGACAGGGTTGCCATATGACCCGATTTTAGATCCAGATACCACTAGATTTTCAGGTCTTATATCCGTCCCCCGCGTAATCACGAAAAACCACCCGCTTTTTCTGGATTGGAGAAAAATCTAAGACGACTTTGTTGATAAAGTGTTATATTCAACGTAAACCGCTACATTTCTGTGTCAATCTCAATCGCGAGTGGACAGATGACAGAAACAAGATGAACGTAGAAACGGTCAAATTATTACTACTGGTTTTGTACAATATGAAAGACATATCATGCGTAGAATTTTAAGATAAGATTTTACGCAATTGAGATTTTTTAAAGAAAGTTAAAGGGAATGAAAAATGTAAAAAAATTGGCATAATCATACACATTTTGGTTCAACCCATGAATACTAATATATGATCTCATGTGTGCGCATTTCTTTGATAACATTCTTTTCAGTTCAACTGAACAAGTCTATGATGTTACGTAATCTATATGTTCAACTAGTCTTTATATATTCATTAATGATTGCAAATTGAACTACGGTATCCTTAGCATTTTGTTTAGATTAGATTCATTATTAGTATTTTTTCTTTTAAAATGTTTATACTGTATTTCATATATTGTGAAACTGTGGTAATTTCGTATGTTAGTATGATTTCAAATAGAAATCTTTGAAAATGATTAGAAATTTTATAAGAGATGGACCAAGACTCCTAAATATGTTTTAGCTTTCTTACGATAGAAGTTTAGAAATTATTTTGTGTTTCTTAGAGAGAAAACCGCATGAAATCTGCCATATATCGCTTTTTTTTAAAAAAAAAAAACAACTTGTTTTACAGATATCCTTATTAGAGATATCTTACTGTAATACTTAGTTAATACTTACTTTACAATTCAAGACTCACATTTGTTGAACTTAATAAAACATTAAAGGCAAAAACTAAATTTGATTTACTTTAGTTTTGTTAGAAAAGTACATTGGAAGTGTCATTTAACAAAGAAATCACTAAAAAATGGTCAGAAGGATCGTCAGTATTTGTAATACACAAGTTCACATCAGTACTTACGGTTTAGAATCCCCTGCTTTTCTAATTTTAAAAATATTGAAACCCTATCCTGAGACCAAGATAAAACAAAAGGTATAGACGAACCTGGGTGCACAAATGCTTCCTTTTGAGTTGTCGGCTACCGAAAACATGAATAAATGAACTTTATAGGTCCATAGCTCCAATACTATAGGATCTACCGTAGTCGGGTCAAGATTTTATTTAGGAACTAGTATGTGCCCTATCGAAATATCCAAGTTTCAGAATGATTCAAACATCCCATATGCTTTTTTCGCTGACATTTTCACTACAGTAACTTAAACACACTTTCCAACACTGTTTCAGCTTGAACTAGCAGTATAACCTCGTTAAAAAAAAAAAAAAAAAATCTGATTACAACCGAAGTGCAATGTAATCGCAATCGGTTTCAAAGACATTGGCTTCTTGTTTCGGAAAAGAAACAGTAATAAGTAGTATATTGTATGCAGGACACGACAGGAGAGATAGGGTCTAATATTTCTTTCAACAACTGCAAAGCAAGTAACTGCACGACCATCTTTCTTTGAAAGTCTGTTTGCAACAATATACGAAGCAGCTGAGAGAACTCTTGAGGAAATAATGTTTTTCTTTTTCTTCCCTTAAGAAGTGATCGGAAGTTATATTAATTTGATATGGAAATTGAATCAGAGCCATTGAAATGTAAGTCAGAGCATTTATGTTTTTCTCCCCTTTCCCCTTCATCTCTTTCGTCCCTCCCTGGTTCGATCCCCGAACAAGTTAGTTTGTGGTGGACAACATTGTGTCCGTGGTTTTTCTCGGCGTACTCCCGTTTACTCCCACATTCTTATTCCACCAATTATTCCACCATCATTCACTTACCTTAGTCATCTTTCTCCCTTAGCCTAACAGACATAATAGTAGGTCATTAAAATGGAAGATTTCATTTCATTTCATTTTCCTTTAGTCTCTGTTCTGTGATATGTTAAGTTCTCCCTTGTGTATAGCACCATGCCATGAGAGCATATAGGGAGTATGGAGTTAATTCTCCAAATTTTCTCGATCTCAGTCGTAGATGAATGTGGTCTTGTCGGCCGCAATCCCCCCCCCCCAGGTACGCATTGAATCTGAGGTTGGTAATGCCCCAGAGCCGCACGGCATCTTATGTACAAAATCAAATATCGTAAAGTAACCAAGAGCAACAGATACCTGACATATGCATTTAGACCAATCCCTTTTAAAATCGGACAATTCATTCGAAAGTTATCGTAGCTTTCACAATCCTACGCTCAAAGTAAGAACAAATACTTGAATTCGGAAAAATTCCCCTTGTCGTATGACAACCAAAACAATAGGTGTCTGGTGAAAGCAAACGAGAGCATTTTAAAATGAGTTCCATCAAAACCGGACAATCCGTTCGAAAGTTATCGTCGGATGCCACATACAAACAGACAGACAGAACGGTCTATAATAGGGAGCTTCGCACTCAAAATTATCAAGGTTTGTTTCAGGACAATCTCAAATACTCGAAGGCATTCGAGCGCCGGATGGTAAATTTTCGAAACGGAAGTTTGATATGTCTTCAGCTTTATCGAATTTTCTTACCTCTACCTATATCAGTAGCTGTCTCTGTACAGAACTTTAAACTAAACTCTCGAAATCATATGTAAAATTATTTTTCTGCCTGCCCCGTTATTGGCGCAATCGGCAAAGTGACTATTAGTTGACTAATGGTGTCTTGGATTCCAATTCCATTCGGGTGATACATGTTTTCTCTTCCTCTTTCTCTCTTCTGACAGACTGCTTAAACCTTGTACAGATCTGGAGGGAAAAAACTTTTCCTTCACTTCATTGCTAAGGAGAGAAGTTTTAAAACGAACACGCTGCATATATGTAATATATATTATATATAACTATGATAACCTCGAATACATTGTTTCTTCTGAACATTCCGATAAACCCGAACTTTTCTAAATATTCAAGCGACTCGACAAACGCGATCATATTGATATATTTCTGTATTTGCTGCTTTCAAACAATTCGAGACTCTCGAAAAGTTCGAATGTCTCGAAGTTGTCTAATGTTTCTTACACTTCGAGTGCCTCGAACATTTCGAGAGTCTTGAAAGTTCGATAATTCGATAAAATTCAAATTCTTTATCGATGAAACGGTTTTGAAATTTTATCGAATTGTTATCGATTACTCGATTATCGCAACAGCCCTAGCTAAGAGGCATCTGAATGACAGGAATTATGGGATAGTGTCGTATAGTCAAATGAAACAAAAATAAAATTATTTGGCTCAGATAGCACTCCCCAGAGTGTGGAGAAAAGCGGTCGCCACACACGGCTCATTCAGATATCTCTTAGTAAACTCATATCTAAGAGTATATTTTTTTCTTGCTAATATATGGCCTTTTCCTTACTCTTCCATCATAGTAGCCGTTTTTCCACAGCACTCTACAGATTGTTTGGTTGGACACAACTTTCTCACGCACACTTTCTACTGCTGGACGAAGTTGTGGTATACTAATTTTTGGATTTCTTTTGATTTCATTCACAATAATTCGTTCATCTCTTTCATTTAGTTTCTTTTCTGGCACCCCGCGCGGTAAACTTCGGTTGAGCCGTTGTATTTAAATTTGTTCACAATGTACTGAATAGTTGAATGGGATTTGATCACAATTTTTCCTATGTTTCTAAGTTACTTACCTCATAAGGTGAGTTTTATAATCACTTTTTTCAAACCACTACTTAACTTCTTTCGACGCTCCATTTTTTTTCAAAGCAGAGTCACAGCGTAAACTACCGTGCGCTCTAGTCTTTCGTAATGCATACCCTGCCTCTAGAGTGCGAGTACGTAGCAAGGAAAGAGAGACCAAGAAAAGGTGCCACTCTTCTGAAAGCATAGTTTGTGTACGAACAAGTATGTTGCACGAAAAAGCTAGCTTTTTGTCCTTTTCACTACTTTTAGGGTTTGTATGTTACATTTGGCTCTGTTTTCATATATTAGTGCTTGTGATGTTACCTTACAACAAACTAAAACAAAACTAGTGCACAAAGTTCACTTTATGGCGGTTACAGAGCAATTTCCCCAGTATATTCACACTGTACGAACAAGTGTGTCACATACTGTATGTAGTAAGTAGATATCAAATGCAGTAAATAAACAGTATATTTGTGGTACGAATTGACCAATGGTCGATTTTAAAGTATCACCCGTTTAAAAGGAATGAAAACAAACGATCAGTAAAAATGGATAATGAATTCTTTCAAAACTACAAATATTGTACAGAGTAATGTCATTCCTTGCAAAAATAAAATAGGTCTAAATGATGATCCAACACTAATTACATGGTGGAGATGTGCTAAAATGTAGATACTGTGGATGCTAAAATATGCATATCTGCATAATTTCTAATATGTACTGTATATGCTGAGTTATAGTTCAGTGTATGTTTGGAAATTGGGATGAGCACATTTGTAACAAACATGCAGCAAGCTTGAAGTAACTTTAGTACAACTTTTATTTTGAATTACATGGTTCATTAATTGCTACATTATAATTGATTTCTTTTAATGTTCAATGTAAATCACTAAGAAAATAAAAATAAACAGAAAGAAACATGATATAAGTGATAACGTTAAACATGTGACGTGATTTGCTAGTGAAAATTGCGTAAGTAACATTTCATATAGGCTATATTGATTTTACTTTCAAAGCTTTTAGTTAATAATTAACCAGTAAACAGAAGGAGGAGATTCAACGTCCATTTTCTGCATGCCTGTGAGAATGGTCAGATATACTGAACTGGAACTCAGCACGTTATGATTGCAAAACCGTGATTTTGGCTGTCAAGATGGAGAGAAATTGACTAGTAACGGCATACGTTCATACTCACACTGATGAATCAATTTCTCAATCGTTAATGTGTATGGCTGAAATTATTCATTCAAGTCCTGTGTTTTTTTTTCTTATACAAAACATCAAGTAAAAATGTACTACACATAAAATCTCAAGATTCTATTTTACGTTTTTTCAGTTATTTTGAAGATTATAGGTTTAAATGGTGTGTGTAATGGTTGAGAAATATGCTACAGTGTAAGAGGAATGTCTTAAATGGTTAGGTTTGGTTTGTTTGTTTATTTCTTGTGAGTATGCAATTAGAATATAATTCATGAGACATAACGTAAATCAAATACTTAAAGCCATTTGTCTTATATAGAAGGATCAGTAGTGCAAAAAATATAATAGAATAAGGCTTGTTGTATATTCTTCAAAAGACAAGTGCTTGACAGGTCGAGAGATTCTATGTAAAAGACTTGTGCAATAACAAACTCTGTTTACCCGAGCAAACACTCGAGAGAGAGAATCTGCTCGTCATATTTTAATTGGACCATACATGTTCCCTGACATCCAATTAACAACACTAAACAAGAAAGAAAAAGTTATGTTGCCAAACAAGTGTATGTGTCATGGAACAAGTAGACAAAATGACATAGTTATTAATAATAAGTGTAATTCTTTTTTTTTCTTTTTCTACTTGTTCTATATGTGAAAGAAAAAGACATGTTTTCTAAACATGTTCTTGCAGCACTGTTATAGATACAGACAAATCAGGTGGAGCTATAAGAAGGCTTAAGCGTGAAAGTGAAGATACGCACACGTTGCCGAAACATAGCCCGTCAGGATATGGCAGACGTAAAGGGGAGTATAACATAGTGGCGGCAATAACAGATTTGCAAAACACATGGCGCGCAGTGGTAGGAAACTGAGAAAAAGCGGTCAAAAATCGATTTTATCCACTTCGCCTCCTATGAAATCGGTATTGATATTTGATTATAAGAAGATCTCCTGCTTCCAAATCCGGAGTTTCAGGACATATGTATATCTTCGCTGTCTATAAAATGCATGTAAACATGAACAAATAAAAGTGCCGAAAAATCAGTAAAATATTAACCAAACAATATGATATGTTTTAATCATTTATATCGTTTCAGAGATCGATGAAAGAGGTTGGATAGTACATTAGACTCAAATACTTGTGTTAGTGAAGAGTTTTATTTGTTATCTATTGTCATATTAATATGATAGATTTGTTAGTGTTACCTGCAACTTAGATATACGCTGATGATACTAGCTCTGCAGTCTAAGCTTATCCTTGCGTATCTGTAAAATAGGATTTATTGAATTGTCCATAAGTAGTACAAAGGTTGAGCATTGGAAATAGCTGCCCCCAAGTACTCCTGGAGGACTCAGTCCTATCTAACTGGAAATGCGTGATTAGCAATGTTGTTGTGGTCGCAATCGAGATCTGCTATCTGAGCCTTACAAAGCGAAAAGGCATATTGTCAGGTACGTAATTTGGATTGCCCTTCATCCCTGAATCAAAGTTGTAGTGAAAGCCATTACACATATTGCAGTGATAAACTATCAGTCATGTGGAGTTGCTGTATATTACACGTCAGTGCATTAGTATACAAAATTCTATACTGAATCTTTTAATATTACCGAAACAACGTTATCCTGAACTAAATTACATTCCAGTAAGTATTAGTGTTTTTTCGAAGATGGTGCGAGTTCAAAACAGCGAACTTTAATTTTGTATACTAAGGCCAAACACACATTTGTTTTACACCGTCTATTTATTAGCTGCACATACAATCAGAGGGAGAGCACGTTGAACCTGTAACCGCTTCTTGAATGCATGTTAACACCTGTCATGACTTCGTACTTTCTAGCGACGTCCAATTCACATAATGCGTCAACATGTTACGTTCTCAATTTATAAACTATGATGGTGGATTCACGATTCACGATGGTGGATTCACGATGGTGGATTTCAAGATTGCGGCTTTCATTGTTCTGTGTCCTCCCCAATTTCTACTTACTTTTATTACTCCCCTACGTTGTTCCTTTGGTTATATTTTGCAGTATTTGACATTTATGCAAGGTGTTTCCACACTTTTGGACCACCCTGTATATAAAACTGCACGTATTGCAGCAGGGGTTCTTTGAATCACTTTCCCAGTAGTTATAATCGATTTACAAAGGACAATTACGTATAGAACGATAGAGAGACGTCCATCATCTTCAATAGTTTCGGAATAAACTATTTTTGTCCGGTTGTTTCAAGTTTCCGATCACTGTGCGGTGCGCGGAAGAGGAAAAGCGAATTACAGTAAATTGGAAGGCAGATCATGGTTTACACATACAAGAATACTTTCCAGAGCGGTTTGAACAATATAGATCTTGCTCTAACACGGTTGTTGTTGTTGTTACACATATTTATGATTTGGCAATAAGATTTCCAATTCTTTTTTTTTTTTTCATAGAGTGGCTAAGCGGTCGAAATACGAGCCTTTGGTGTGGGAAATCCAGGTTCGATTGCCGGCGAAGCTCATGTGGTTCGGATTCACGTTAATCAGTATGTCCACGTCTCATATAGCCTCGCTGCTGAAAGGGACTCTAAACTCAACTCATTTTTTTAAACATAAATAACAAGCCGAGGTGAACGCGTTCAGAAGCTTCCGGTATGGAAAACATCCTCTGTTGACGAGCCGAGCCGAGCCTGTCCTTATTCTTCATACGATGGGCTACTGGCCCACCAAATTGGGTTCTGATTCGGCCAGTAGTTACCGAGAAATAAAGTACCACATACAAGGCAAAGCCCGGCTACTAAATATAGCGATCTTTATTCCTTAGAGTCTAAGGAATAAAGATCGCTATATTTAGAAGCCGGGCTCCGCCCTGTATGTTGTGGTCTTAGACCATATTCCACAAAATTTTGTTCAGATCCAGCCAGTAGTTACCGAAAAATAAAGTACCACACACGTATATATATATATATATATATATATATATATATATATATATATATATATATATATATATATATATATATATATATATATCCTAGAAAGAGAGCATATATACCTTGAATGAAAATATGAGCTCCTGAATGCTTACGCCAGAAGCTAAATATAACGATGTTTGTTAGCTATCTTCTCTTAAACACCTCCACAGATTTTGATGGTTTTTCGTACATGAGTTGACCCTAGCCTATCTTAGGTTTTTTGCACATTTTTAGTAAGTAGATGTGGAGGAGTGAAGGCGTGACTTGCAGGGCCGGTCGTAGGCAATTTGCTGCCCCGTGCAATGGCATCATTTTCCGTTCCCTTTCTCCAGAAACAACAAATCTTAAAAGACATGATTTTAAGTATGCTACCCTATCATGAGCAACGAAAGGGACGGAAAGTGCACTTGCATTCAGGAAGGCCTAAGCACTACAAATACGATCTCGATGTCTTTTTTTTTTCTTTAAATAATAATCTATTATGTTAGTGAAAGATAAAGCAAACATCCCTGCAAACGAAAGATGATAATCCTTTTAATAGAATTCAATATTGAGCCTCAATCTCAATATATGAATTTGCGATTCCAGTGCAAGTAGCTCTTTTATCTTTATTTCTTGATTTCCTTTCTACATTTGTTAAAGTTTTAAAAAGTTGTTTCCATCTTCAATTGACCGCGGCATTGATTTTGATTTTTGTTACTTGAGTGGACCTCGCATAACTTAAGGTTTTTAGCTCTTTTTGGCAAGAAGGAGAAAAGGTGAAGAGGGACACATGTAAAAGAAATCGAAAACAACCTAAATTAGCCTCCAATGCATAGTTTACAGGGTCACTGAGATGAATAGTGACATCCTCGATGCCGTTACAGACGAAGTTCAGCCTCATCAGTACACGGGCGAGAGGTTACATTTGAAAAAGGGCAAGATGTAAAAATAATTGAAAACAACCACTATTAGTGTCCAATTCGTAGTTTTTGAAATCGCTGAGTTGAATAGTGATATTCCTATGTTGTTGAAGTTCAAATTTATCCCCTCATACGTATCCTAAGGAAGGCAAAGGTTCAAATACTTTTCATAAACCCATTCTCACTGGCTTTTAGGTTGCTAAAAAGTAAATAAACAAATAAAGTAAATAACTCATAAGCATATAAATGGAAATATATAACTCGAGTCAAGTATTGGCTTCTGATATGACGATGCTAAATACGCTTAGAGAATGAGGCACTGTGACTCAGTGACAGAGTGCTCGGCTTTATTATGAGGGGCCCCTGGTTCGATCCTAGATCATGCCAGTTTGTGGGAACAATATGGCATTCGTGAGTTTTCTCGAGATTCTTCTGTTACCTCTCATATTTATCTCTTTCATTACACACTTTCATTAATGATCCGTTTTTATTAAGTATTTAGCGTGTTACCAGGCCCTGGAATTAATGCGTTTTCTCTTTTTTTTTTCTTTTTTAGGTTTGGACTAAAAATGTTTCTACCATGTTTCTCGATTTTCAGCTTCCTCTTTTTTAAACTCCCAATATGTTTTTTTTTTTTTTTTTTTACGAGTACTTTTCAAATCACTGATCAGTTGTGTTCTTCTTCTTCCTATTGTTCGCTTTCCTTCCATCTTTTCCTCTATGGCAGTATGAAGAAGACAATTTCTTTGCAAGATGTCCTTAATCCAATGGGCCTTCCTACGAAGGATGCTGGCTAAAAGCATCCTCTTCTCTCCTATCCGTTTTAAAACATCTTCGCTTGTTACTCTCTCTTATTCATTTTGTCTTCTCCATTTTCCTCCAACACTACATTTCGAAGCTCTCTAAATATTTCTTCCCTAACTTTCGTAATGTCCAAGTCTCTGAATCACACCGTCCAATACTCCATATACAGCACATGACCAACTTTTTCCTTTAGTCCAATATTAAGCCTGCTAGTTAAGAGTGATAATTTTTTGTTGAACGCCTTTTTGATTACGGCAATTCTTGACCTAGACTCTTTGGTTCAGTAAGCGTCTTCCCTAAAAACACTTTCCAGATAGGGCATAATTTTGGGACTAAAACTGAAAGATTTCATTTCTAGTTTATACCGGTAATTGTGGAAGTATTTTTTTTTTTTTTACTCCTTTTATAAGTTGAAAGGGATTTTTCTGTATTGTTTAACTTATATGTTATGAAAAAAATATGTTATTCCCTAACTTGTTTATTGTTCTAAATTTTTTGTGATGAACAAATTCAACTTAACCGATTGTAAATAGGCATTGAACAACGTGACCTTGCATGGCGTGAATATTTCTTGGATCGATTGACCTCGCTATGCAAGGCAGTCCTGTGCTATATATAAAGTGAAATTACATACTATTGTAGAAATTCTCACATTTTACACGATTTTACAATTCCATTTAATAAATAATTGTAATTACTATAAGCAGTTGCGGCTTTAGTGGGTAAGCCGGGTAGGCACGGGCCTATCCAAAAATTTTATAAAATATATGAACGCTAAAAGATACAATAAAGAGTAAATATATTCTCCACTATTTATATTAATGGTAGATAATTATTTAACAAATAGCATCAACCACTACTGTAAAAGTAATTTCCTCCTGTCATTAATCAATGAAATGTGTATATGTATCCATAAGCGAGGGAGCAGGCCTACCCAAAATTAAAATCCTAAAGCCGTCCCTGATCTATAATATATATATATATATATATATATATATATATATATATATATATATATATATATATATATATATATATATATATATATATATATATACAATATATAAATCCAATGTGCTTCGGCACCTAACCAACGTAGTAACACCTTAATCTAGACAGTCTGATGTGCAATACGAATCAATGGAGAGCAAACCGGGATCTTCTTCATCGAAGACAAGAACACCAATCATTTGATAACGAGATAACACCTCAACTTATGATTTAATTATGATACTTACGCACGGTGACGATGACGTATACACACACATACGTCACCGATGAGGAAGGGGTTAAGCAATGTGTATATTGTTTAGGGCAGATATATCAAGCATATGGCACGCGGAAGTAGATTTTGTTAAATGTGACCCTATTTTGATTACTTTTATCTTACTGCGCCATTAACCAGCACACGGAAATGTTCCTAATCATTTATTGTGACATTAATTTTTAACCAAATTATATGCTAAATACCAAGTATGCACAAAAGTAAACCACGCAAACAAAATATATATAATTTAATAATAATAATAATAATAATAATAATAATAATAATAATAATAATAATAATAATAATAATAATACATATACAGGGTGTATCAAAAGTCTGGAGTCATATGCCAACTCCGTTATGAAAAAATGGAATGAGAGATAAGTTGTTGGAAATAAGTAGCTTTCAAGCTACGATGATATAATTTTTTCAATCATACAATTCGTTTTGGTCTATGTTAAATGAAAAAGCAGCGTTGTCAATTCATCAGGCTGTTAGGGGGCACGGTGGCTCAGTGGAAGAGCGCTGTAAGTTCCTGGTGGACAAGATCGTGTTCGTAGTGTTGTAAATAGAAAAAAAACCGTTCGTATTTTTTCAGAAATGTACGTTTTTTTTAGAAAAAATACATTGCCTCTCGTTTTTTTTCTAAATTTCGTTTTTTTTCAAATAGTCATTTGTAATGCATCTTACGTCTACTTAAGTATGAAATATTTTTATGCAAGTGTAATCAACGTAAAATGCAACATAAATTAAACGCTAGATACTGATACGCTGCAAATATTTTACAATTTACATGAATACCATACCTACTAACAATTCGGGTTTCAGCAGTTTTCACCAATATCAACTAAGAAATAAAAGTGGAAATGAAATTTTGTTTTTTCGTGAAAGCAGGATTTTAATAAATACGAAAATAATGTCACGGGAACAGTATAAAATTCAAATAACTTGTCTAAAGGTAAAAACTAATACTAATTTGCCTAATAGTATTTTTCTAACTCTTATATATAAATAATTTGTCGACTAGATATATATGATATGCAGAGCCGGCTCTACCATATATGCAACACGTGCATTTGCGTGGAGCGGCAAGTTTGGAGGGTACAGCAAAATCTGTCATAAGTATATTATTTAAATTAGATATTTCTTGTGGGAAACAGACTTCACGATTACGGTAGTTACATTTACTAAGCTGACCTTTTTTGAATACTACATTCATAAATTATGTTTAGGTTGCATTAGTTTAAGATCACATAGACAATGCTAAAGCAAATGGTGGAATAAATCCAAGCATAAATTGCTTGATTGTTGTCAAATGCAAGAATTCAATTCTCGAATAGTAACGAATATCTGTTTCATTTAGTAAGTTATCACAGTTTCGATATGGCAACTAGTCATGTTTTTATCAGAAACAAGTTTCTTATCATTGAAGATAGAAACAAGTTTTTTTTTTAAATGTTAACAGATGTAGAAGAAAAATCAAGAAATTACAACGACTTATCAAAAAGATAGTCGTAAACCTGGTTCGTTTGCTGAGGTAAAAATTTGAAGTGGTAGTATTTCTTTGACATTAAAAATATTAGCTTCGATATTTAAATACCATTAATCTCACCTTTTTAATAAAACTGACAACGTCTTTAAACGATGTTAAACTGGTTTATTATTTGATATAACTTATAATATCCTTTTCTTAAAACTGTTAAGTACACAAATTCACTGACTAGGTAACCATAAAACATGTCCATATCAACAACTATCCCATAATAATCACTTACATATATTAAAAACATTCTTCTTTTGTTAATATGAAATGAACATTCTACTAAGTATAGTGCATATGTATGAGTACTTTCTGCCCAAGGTACAGGTAAATATTACACAAACCAAAGTATTTTGTTATATAAAAATGTCGCTCGACAAAGGGACTGAATATAAAAGTCATGAGTAGGCTTGGCTTTTATCTTCAAGAACCACTGGTCCGTTAACATTAGTGTTATTACATTGTATATGTCCATCATATTTTAATCGCACCTTGTATATCTACTCATTACATTTCACATATACATTAAACAAATCTTACACTTCATCAATACCTATTTTTAACAATAAAGTTTTAACACAAATTAATATAATGAAAACAATTTTTGTGCTTGATTAATCATGAATTAAATTACAATCCTTCACGTTAATAAGAAAGAATTCAAGTCATTGAAAAATTATCGTTGATGAATGAAAATCAAAGAAAATATAATTGAACAAAAATCGAAAATTAAACACAATCTACGTTTGAATAAGCACATGTAATTAAATAAATCTATTTTTACAGAAACAAAAGACACCCTTTTGTTATTATATAAATACATTTTTCATTATTATTATTATTTTTCATTCTTATTTATTTGAGCAAGAATGTCAGGTGATACTAATTCTTTCACTAGATGCATCCATTTTTCCTTTGTATACGGAGTAGGTTTCCAAACCTTTAACTCATCTATATTGCGAAGTCCAATTGACATCCCCGTTTTAGCGTTCAACAATTCGAAAACTTTAGGATTTATTTCCTTAAAACATAAATAAGGACCTGAGAAAATGTCACAAAATTTGTAAATCTTCTTTAACAACATATTACTTTGCGGATGTTGTTTAACAAAAACTAAGTCTTTGACCTTGATCCGATATTTTCCTTCCTGCAAAGACTCTACTTGCGAATTACGTTTCAAAAACTTGTTATGTCTTCGGATCTTTACCATATTCACTAGATTGGATGAATCTATAATTGTCGAATCTTCCAATTTGACATCAAAATGTTGTTCCACAGGGAAAATCAAATCAGAGCCATTATGAACATTAGCAGGAGACACACCTAAAGTGTCTGATATAGAATGGTTCAAAAGGTACGTAATTTGATTGACATGCTTAATCCATTCAGTATGTTTATCCTTACAAAAGTGCCGAAACAACATACCAAAATTGCGATGTACATTTTCTACCACGGAGCTACTCGGATGGTACGGAGTCACAAAATGAATTTTAATGTTGGCCTTGTTCATGGCTTTGAGAAACACATCACTTTTGAATTGTGAACCGTTATCGCATAATATATTCTCGATAGGGCCACAATGTGGAATATATACATTCAGAATTTTATTCACGATAGCAGCGGAGGTTGCTTTACGCAAGGGATAGGCTACCACATATCGTGAAAAGATATCCATAGTTGTTAACAAATAAACTTCTCCAGTAGCTGCTCTGAGTAACGGTCCATATAAATCAATCGATAGAAATGAATGTGGTCTCTCAGGTGTTATTGAGAGCATTGGTTTTTGTATAGCCTGATAATTATGCTTAATTTGCATACACTCAATGCAGTCATTGATATAATTTTTGACCTGAGCTCTCATTCCCTTCCAGTAAAAAGATTTATTAACCAAGGCACATACCTTCACATACCCAAAATGTCCGAAATCATCATGGTAGGCCTTTAATATGCGTGCTGTTAACGTAGGTGGAATGCAAATTTTGTTCCTAGATTTGAATTTAAAATCCTTAATAAGTAAAATCCCGTTGTTTAATTTAAATCTGGAATTCCAGTGTTTGGGACAACTACATCCCTCGCCACATGAAGATAAATGTTCCATGATTTGTTTATATTCATGATACTTCATTTGATGTTCTCTTAAATCTTCTATTGAAATGGTAGCTATTTCATCCTGTAAGATCTTAAATTCGTTAATGGACAAAATATGTTGCTCTTCTCCAGGAAACAGACGTGATAAGGTATCTACGGGTCCATTATCTACCCCTTTAATGTGTTGTACTTCGAAATCATAAGCTTGAAGATCTAACGACCAGCGAAGTAATCTGTTATTATATCCTTGTACGCTATTGAGGTATCGCAATGAATTATGGTCGGTAAGTACTATAAAATGACATCCGCTAAGATATGGAGCGAATTTTTGTATTGCAAAACGTATAGCCAAAAGTTCAATTTCTGTCGTGGTGTATCCCTTTTCAGCTTTCTTTAGAGTACGGCTAGCGCAATGTATAACAGCTGGTTCCTGAATGGTTGGGTTAGGTTGCCATAGTACTGCAGAGATTCCAAGTTGAGAACCGTCACACTGTACATAGAAAGGAACGTCGTATCTGGGGTGGTTCAAATGGATGTTTCGTTTTACGCACTCTTTCAACTTATTAAAACTGTGTTCTTGAATAGGACCCCATTGCCATGGTACCCCTTTCTTTATGATCATAAATAAAGGCTGGGCTATCTCAGCGAATCGCGGGATGGCCTTGCGAAACCAATTAAAGAGTCCTAATATTTGTCGTGTCTGTTTCACATTTACTGGCGCAGGTAGATCTTCTATGGCTTGAACTTTAGATTGACTGAATTGTAGACCAGAGGCATCAATTTGGTACCCAAGAAATTCTATAGAATTCTGCAGAAATTTGGATTTCTGTAGATTGATAGTAAGGCCTGAACTTTTCAATCTGTCTAAAACTATATCTAAGTACTTCAGGTATTCATGTGGATTTTTCCCCATGATTAAGATATCATCAGCATACGTTATCACGTTGCTACGTAAGTCTTGACCTAGAACTTTGTTCAAGCAGGATGCTAATGCTGCACTACCATTGATAAGCCCAAAGACTACACGATTGTATTCGTACAAGTGACCTTCAAAACTAAATGCTGTGTATGGTTTTGAATCTTCATGTAACTCGACCTGATTATACGCCATCACTAGATCTAGATTTCCGAATACAGTGTTCCCTTGTAAAGAAGCTAGTATTTCTTCTACTGGAGGATACCTCACTTGTTCCAGATCAATGTGACTGTTAGTGCGTCTCAAATCTAATACCACACGTAGAGAACCATTTTTCTTGGGAACAACATGTAATGGATTAAGGTGGACGCTTCTTGAAGGCCTAATGATCCCATCTCTTAACATATTTGCAATTTGCTGCCGTACATTCTCCCTGTATCTATATGGAATTATATAGGGCTTGGTTACTATGGGTTTGTCTGTTTTAACTTTAAAAGAATAAACAAAATCCTTGCAACGTCCAGGACGTTCTGAAAAGACATTTCTATGTTTATATAAGATGTTCTTAAAGTCGGCTATTACTGTATTATCAGCAAAATCAAGGCTGCTTTCGAGTGATTTAACATGTTCAGAAAATAATACATCGTCCTTTATATTCATCAAATTTTGTTTGTCTTCCAATCGTGGATCATTTAATTTATCACTTTTTGCACTAATAGAAACATTATTCACTATAGGAGACATATCATTATATTGACAAGCAAGATTATCTAATTTTGGAAGCAGTTTCTGAACGATTTCCTGAGGTATACCCGGTATCGTCAACGTTTGGTTTTTAAAATCAAGCATGACACGTAATTGGGATAATAAATCTAAGCCCATAATTAATTTCTCGTTAAGATCCTTTATCACCAGAATAGGGATTGATAATTCAAAATCTTGAATAGATATTGTCACACGAGTAATTCCTGCTACTCTCTTTTTATGTTTACCGGTAAAATCAACTATAATAAGATTCTCAGCCTTTTGTAACTTAGGATTCGAATAATTACTAGTAATTGCTTTCCACAATGAATACGATAATAGAGAGGCATTTGCTCCTGTATCAAGTAGAGCTTCGGTACTTAACCCATTGACTTTAATAGGTATTTTAGCTGTACTATATGACTTTAAAAATACAAAATTTTCTTCAATATTAAAACCATCATTGACAGTATCATCTTCAAACCAACAACGATTTACAACCGGTATAAATTGGTACTGACACCTATTAATTGCTATTTCAGAATAATTATTTACCGTGACGTCATTCGAAAGATCATTTTCATAATTAGCATGAACATGTAAATTGGAAGATAAATGTTCACAAGAATTATCACTTAAATTTTTAGATAAATGTTCATGAGAATCTACAGCTGACATGGGTTTAACCCCTACCATATCAGCCGCGATTAGTTTAAATTCATACTTGTGTATGGTTCCAATAAAGTACACTGTACAGCACAATCGTGATTATGTCCCGTATTATTGTTCTGTACAGAAATTACTTCAATGCCTGGATCTTGATGCGAAGTGCCATCTCTTGTCCTTCCATTACGTCTATCCGCGTAGTTCGCTGTATTTCTGGAATTTCGCCATACATTACGTCGATTTTTAAATCTATTTTGACTATATGGTCTAACATATGAATTGCTACGATTAATTAGGTTAGGCGGATTCTCTACATAACCTTGTCTATTTTGCTCATTTTGATTGCTAGAGTATACTCGGCTTAGGTTAGGTTCTGTATTATTCACACTCCGAATATTTAAATTCCGAACAGGCACCAAATGATCTGAATTATTCTTATTTTTACCTATTCCTGATTGTAGATTCATGGCATGGTATTGAGTTTCGTAGCATTGGACAAGCATCAATAAATGGCTGAAACTCATACACTGTGTGGAAAATAAGATCTGTTGCAATTTAAATGGAAGCAAATTTCGAATCGATGCTATTATTCTCGATTCCGATTGCAAAGGATTAACTACCTTTAATTCGTTGTAGACATTTACAACAAATTCTACAAGAGATTTGTGCAATCGAGGATTGAAGTGTTGATTTCTAAGGGTGGCATCTCTATTTACCAGCAAAAAGTCATTTTCATAATTTGCGATCAATGCCGCTTTGAATTCCTCATATGTACCAATGTGATCACGTATTGCTTTAAACCATAAGGAACAAGGTGGGAGTAATACATGGGGTATTAATTTCATATATTGTGATCGATCGATACACATTATATTGCATTCGTCTTGGAATTTCTCTAAGAAAGAAGTAGCATTCTCATTACACTTACCACTGAATTTGCTCATAGCTCGGATTTCACTCATCTTAACACTTAATTTTACCTTCTTTTTCTCATTCCTTGTTCTTGTTGAGTGATAGTTCCTATCCATGACGTGCTGTGTCGTCGCACCATCTACGTTTCGCTCATCAGTACTCTTCGGACAACTTTCTTCTAGTATAATATCCTCATCAGACCCCGGCGAAGGCGAGTTCATCTCTGGTGAGTGGGGCAACTCAAAGCGATCACTACCCAAGTTATTACGGTAAATGTTGTCTTTAGCCTGTAACGTTCTAATCTCTTCCTGAATAGTAGCTAACAACTGTGTATTTACACGTATGTTATTAGAATTGTTGCTGACCTGGATCTTTTGCTGTTTAATGGAAGATTCTATTACTTCTAAATCTTTTTTTACAGCACTAATTTCTTGGTTTTGGTGATTGTGCTTTTCTTGACAATCATCGGATATCCTTTTTAACTTTTCCTCGAACTGTGAGGATATGTCGTTCACCACCTGGACAATTGTTTGTTTCGTTTCATCTGATTTCTGTTCTATCCGTCTACTTAATTCTTCATATTGCTTATTAGATTCGTCGAACTTTTGGTCCATTCGTCTACTTAATTCTTCATTTTGCTTGTTAGCTTGGTCAAACTTCTGTTCCATTTCGTCAAACTTCTGTTCCATTCGTCTGCTTAATTCTTCATTTTGCTTGTTAGCTTCGTCAAACTTCAGTTCTATCTTCTGTTCCATGGTCTTGTTAGCTTCGTCAAACTTCTGTTCCATTCGTCTACTTAATTCTTCATTTTGCTTGTTTATCTCGGTAGACATCTGCCTGAATTGTCGCTGTAAAGCTAACAAGAGTCGATCCTCTGATGACAAACCTGGTGTTACACTAGTTTCACCTTGGTCACTAGTATTTGATTCCTGCTGCATTGCTTCGTTGTCCATTTTTCTTATGATTACCTTACCACTTCGCAATATGGTTAAGTTCTTATTCATTAACTGTAGTATAAAAGTAAATTCAACCTTACTCTTCTTCTTCGGGAACTGAATTTACAAAGTCCCGGGTGAGGTAAACCAAAATTTTTACAACGACTTATCAAAAAGATAGTCGTAAACCTGGTTCGTTTGCTGAGGTAAAAATTTGAAGTGGTAGTATTTCTTTGACATTAAAAATATTAGCTTCGATATTTAAATACCATTAATCTCACCTTTTTAATAAAACTGACAACGTCTTTAAACGATGTTAAACTGGTTTATTATTTGATATAACTTATAATATCCTTTTCTTAAAACTGTTAAGTACACAAATTCACTGACTAGGTAACCATAAAACATGTCCATATCAACAACTATCCCATAATAATCACTTACATATATTAAAAACATTCTTCTTTTGTTAATATGAAATGAACATTCTACTAAGTATAGTGCATATGTATGAGTACTTTCTGCCCAAGGTACAGGTAAATATTACACAAACCAAAGTATTTTGTTATATAAAAAAAGATGAAAAAGCTAGTTGCGCTGGAATTGCAAACTGATACATTGAGATTGAATTCAAGCTCGATATTGAACTCTATAAAAAGGATTACCATCTTTCCTCTGCAGGTGTGTTTGCTTTATCTTTCACTAACATAATAGATTAATATTTAAAGAAAAAACAGACAAAACGGGCAGGGCCGGATTTCCCAATAGGCCCCGTAGGCCCGGGTCTATGGGCGCAAGCTCCCAGGGGGCGCACGGCCGAGAAAAAAATAAAAAAATCTAGAAATAAAAATAAATATTTATAACTTAACATATTTTTTGAATTGATTTTAAAAAATCAGGCTAATAAAGCATTCTGATTTTCAAGTTCATTGGAACAAATAATTGTTGGTAAAGTTAAACTATTTTTCAACATTACGCATCAACTTCGTTACAACATTGATCTCAAACACGGGAGACCTGACTGTAATTTTTTTAATAAAGGTTTTTAGGAAAGTAACTTTAACCAGACTAGGGGGCGGAAAAAATTATTGGGTCTAGGGGCGCCAAAATGCTAAATCCGGCCCTGACAACGGGATTGCGTTTTTAGTAAGTATTTAAGCCTTTCTGAGTGCAACCGCACTTACCCTCCCCCTCGTTGTTCATGCTGGAGTAGCATACTTAAAATCATAACTTATAAGATTTGTTCTTTCTGGAGAAAGGGGGAGGCGGCAAATTATGCCATTGTACGGGGCGACAAATTGCCTAGGACCGGCTCTGATGATATGTATATACAAAACATGAATATAGGATGACACAATTTGAAGTAATGCAGGGTGTTTCAAAATTAATATTAGGGTTTTGAAACTTTGTAGTACCTATTACAATTAACTTACAATTATAAATATTATATCAAATGGAAGAGCAACTCAAAAAGTTTTGTACGCACGCATGCACATGCATTGTTTCTTCTGTCTGCCGCTAGAAAGAGCAAGTAGTAAAGATGGAGACTAGAGAGCAGAAAGCTTTTTGTGTTTTAATAAAGACTGAATCTGTAGTTACAATGCAACCGTCTGTGTGAAGAATATTAAAGATACGCTTGCAACTATGTCCTTATCGTTTGCAGTTGTTACAGGTCTAAAGCCTACAGATTACGGTTTACGTGCCAATTTCGCAAGTAAAATATTGCTGCATAACAACAAAGATTTTCTGGATCGTGTCGTCTTCAGTGATAAATCGACATTTCACCTAAGAGCTAATGTGAACACTCATAATGTTTGTATCTGACCGTCAGCAAATCCTCAGGAGATGGTACAGTTGAAACGAGATTCCCCTAAATTGAATGTGTTTTGTGCCATATGGCGAAAAGTTTATGGGCCTTTCTCGGCTATCGACTAGATGTGCGTCGTGTGACGAATGAATCTCACATCGAACACTTGTAGCAAAGACTGTTTGAGGTGCTCTTTTACTTGATGCATTGCTTATAATTGTACGTAAAATGTAATAAGTAGTACGAAGACTTAAAACCCTGATATTCATTTTGAAACACCCTGCATTTCTCACCAACAGTGTTGGAACTAAAATGTAAAAAGGAGAGAAAATTTTCCTTATGAAGTTATTGTTTACAACAACGATATTATTATTAGTCGAGACTATAACTACAATAACAACAACACGGATTAGTAGTCAAAAAATGTAATCAAATGTACACTCGGTGGCCCAGTTGGTCAAAGTGGCACACACGGCACTTTTTAATCCGCTCCTGTGTGGACACTAATTAAGATATCGGGATATTATTCTTGTCAAATATGGTTGGACCATAGTTTATCATATTAATTTCTTTTTCTTCTGGTGTCGAATTTCCTTCTCAAATTTCACCCCAGTCAAAAATTCGAGAATTTTCTAATTTCGAATTTCCTTTGCTTCTTTTTTTCTGTAGCTTCCTTCGTTGTAGAAAGACCTCCTTAAGACTTGTTCGGTAGATACCTCGGATGCATACCTAACTGTTTACATCAATTGGACTGGCCTGCGCGCAGTGTTGCCAGTTAGGGAAATTAAAATTTCCCTAAATTTAGGCAAAAAATTCGAAATTTTTGTTTATAAATCCGCACCTATACGTCCGAGTGCAAGTCAACTTACGCCAATCGAACATTTGTCCTTACTTACCAAACGCAAGGACAGATCGTTACAATGGGGTAATTAGGGGGCGCACGAAAAATTCGTATTTAGATTTACAACGACTCACCAAAGGTAGTCGTCAACCCTGGTTCGGCTAATAATATAAGTAAATCTTTAGTGGCAGTAATTGTTTACACCTTAAAATATCTTCAATAATTATATCCACTAGTATTCTCACCTTTTCTACCGAAATTACAAGTCGATGATGAGTATTAAATAATTTATTCGTTGATTCTCTTTTAACGTATATTCACACAAACTGACTTGCAATCATACATGTTAATTAGGTATCTATAAACAACTACATAGCAACGAATTATACAATAATGTATATTTCTCACATATATTAAAAACATTCTTCTTTTGTTATTTTAAATTAACATTATATCAAGTATAGTGCTTGAGTATGAGCACTTTCTGCCCAAGGTACAGGTAATTATTAAACGATACAAAGTATCTCGTTGTATAAAAATGTCGCCCGACGATGGGACTGAATATAAAAGTTACAAGCGAGCTTGGCTTTTATATTTAAGAACCACTGGTCCGTTTATAATAATGATATTACATTACTTATGTCCTTTACATTTTGATCGACCCTCGTATATAACTTTATTAAGTTTCATATATATAGATACATTTATAATAAATCTTTCATTCCATTAATATTTATCTTTTATTACAAAAACGTCGTCGCTTAATAATGTAATCAATGAAGGGTGCGAAGTCAAAATCGTAAGAGGCAAATTACTTTTTAAAACATAAACCACAATGATTAGCAGTTTCAATCATTATTAAAACGGTGATGTTAAGAAAAAAATGTTTGATCTTTCCAGGGCGCATTATATAATAACTACGTTAGATGATATTTGAAAATATACATTGTATTAATAAGGCGTCAGAACATAGAAGAATCTTATTCGGGTAACATATAAGGTGGCGCATAAAGACAGTCGTCGAATAATTAGCTTAATAGAATGAACCTTATACTTAACATAATCTTTGACAACAAATTTTCAACACAAATCCATATAATATAAATAACCTTTGCTTTTAATCAATTATGAATAGAATTATAATTCTTCACATTAACAAGAGAGAATTAAAATCATTTGAAAATTATCATTGGTTAATGAGAATTAAAGAAAATTAAATTGAATAAAAATAAGATAAATGTTCATGAGAATCTATAGCTGATATGAGTTTAACCCTTACTTCATCAGCTGCAGTTAGTTTAAATTCGTACTTGCATATGATTCTAATAAAGTACATTGTACTGCACAATCGTTATTATGTCCCACACTATTTTGTATATGAATTGCGTCATGACTTTGATTTTGATATGAAGTGCCATCTCTTGCACTACGGTTATGTCTATCCATAGGATTTATAGCATTCCTAGAATTTCGCCATGTATTTCGACTGTTTTTGTGTCTACTTCGATTAAGTGATCTGACATAATTGTTGTCACGATTGGTTAGGTTAGGTTGATTACCAACATATCTTTGCCTATTTTGCTCGTACTGATTGCTTAAATTCACTCGATTTAGGTTGTGTTCCGTATCGTTCGCATTACGGATATTTAGATTACGAACAGGTACAAAGTGATCTGAATTGTTTTTAATTTTGCCTGATCCCGCTTGATGATTCTGAGCATGGTATTGAGTTTCATAACATTGGACAAGCATTAATAAGTGATTAAAACTCATGCACTGTGTAGAAAACAAGATCTGTTGTAGCTTAAACGGTAGCAAATTTCGAATTGATGCAATTACTCTGGATTCCGATTGCAACGGATTTACGACTTTTAATTCGTTATATGTATTTACAACAAAATCAACAACAGATTTGTGCAAACGAGGATTGAAAGGTTGGTTTCTAATCGTGGCATCTCTGTTTGCAAGCAAAAAGTCATTTTCGTAATTTGCAATCAGCGCTGCTTTGAATTCATCATATGTATTGACGTGATCTCGTACTGCTTTAAACCATAAAGAACATGGTGGGAGTAATAAATGAGGGATTAGTTTCATATATTGCGATTTATCTATACACATTATATTGCACTCGTCCTGAAATTTTTCTAGGAAAGAGGTAGCATTTTCGTTACATTTACCACTGAACTTACTCATAGCACGTATTCCACTCATCTTTACACTTAACTTTACCTTTCTTTCACCTTTCCGTGTTCGTGTTGAGTGACAATTCCTACCTACTGCGTGATGTGTAGTTCCACCGTCTCTTTTCCGCCCATCTGTATTCCTTGGATGAATTCCTTCCAAAATAATGTCCTCATCGGATGGGTTACTTGAAGATGAGATAATGTGAGGTCCACGTTGATCTGCTACGGGTGAATGCGAGGTCATCTCCTGTGAACAAGGGAACTCTAGATGATCATTAACAATGTTGTTGTGGTATGCGTTGTCCTTAATCTGTAGCATCCTGATTTCCTCTTGTAATGCAGATATCAACTGAGTATTCGCACGTATTTTGGTAGAATTATCCGTGACCTGAATCTTTTGTTGCCGTACAGAAGATTCTATTACTTCCAAATCCTTTTTTACACAATTGACCTCTTGACTTATATGGTTGTAATTATCCTGGCAATCTTCAGATACTCTTCTTAGCTTTTCATCGAACTGTGATGTGATGTCACTCACCGCCTGGATAATAGATTGTTTCGTCTCTTCGGATGTCTGCTACAATCGTTTACTTAATTCCTCGTACTGTTTACTGAAAGTCTGCTTTAATTCATTGGACATCTGAGCCAAATTTTGTTCTTGTCGCTGTAAAGCCATTAAGATTTTGTCTTCAAATATCAACACTTCAGGTAGAACAGGAGCTGTATTTTGTTCGTCGATACCACTGTCACCAGTTTCTTTCTCCATTGCCTCACCGATCATACCTTTTCTTGTGATTATTCTACCACTTCTAAGTATAGTTAAGTTCGTAGTCATGAACCTTATTACTGAAGTAAATTCACCCTTACTTTATACTTCAGGATATGAATTTACAAAGTTCCCGGGTGAGGTAAACCAAAAATTTTACAACGACTCACCAAAGGTAGTCGTCAACCCTGGTTCGGCTAATAATATAAGTAAATCTTTAGTGGCAGTAATTGTTTACACCTTAAAATATCTTCAATAATTATATCCACTAGTATTCTCACCTTTTCTACCGAAATTACAAGTCGATGATGAGTATTAAATAATTTATTCGTTGATTCTCTTTTAACGTATATTCACACAAACTGACTTGCAATCATACATGTTAATTAGGTATCTATAAACAACTACATAGCAACGAATTATACAATAATGTATATTTCTCACATATATTAAAAACATTCTTCTTTTGTTATTTTAAATTAACATTATATCAAGTATAGTGCTTGAGTATGAGCACTTTCTGCCCAAGGTACAGGTAATTATTAAACGATACAAAGTATCTCGTTGTAGATTCTAACCCTTGATTTCTCTAGTTTTTCCCTACTTTTCTGTTTGCCATAATATATTTTTGGTAATTAGAAACTTTGTTCCTTAAATATCGCCATAATACTTGTAGGATATATTAGTGGTGTGCCAATGTTTAATTTAAGATAGTTTGCGTCTGTCTGGTAGCATGTTGCCAGCTACAGAAAATTTTTAATTCCAGATTTTAGGGGGAAATTTTGGGAAAATTATGTTTTATCTCTATTATTTCCCTCTTCTTGGCTATATCGGAACAAACATACCAGTATCTCAAAGTATCGTCTTTGCCCTACACAACGCACTATAGAAAGTTTCAGTAGGGTAATTAGGGGAAGTACAGTTGAGGTTTACAGTAGACCTTGTTCTCTAATTGGAAAGATAACTTGTGATTCTTTTTAAGGTAGAATGAGATATTTTTATTGACATGCTTACTTTATACGATATCATCACAATACTATATTAGAGGGATACCAAAGTTTATTTTAATATAGTTTGTGTGTGTCTGATAGCAGTGTTGCCAGCTACAGAAAAATTTAATTTCAGATTTTAGGGTCAAATTTTGGAAAAAATTCCCTTTTTTCCTATTATTTCCCTCTTGTTGGCTACATTCGAACAAACGTACCAGTGTCTGAAAACGCCTCGTACTTAGCCTACACAGCACACCATAAAAAGTTTCACTATAGTAATTAGGGGAAGTACAATTGAGGTTTATAATAAACTATGTTCTGGAAATGGTAAGAAAATGGTAAATTTCTGAGGTAGAATGAGATAATTTTTAAAAATTTTATGCTTACTTTGTTAGATATTGCCATGATACTTGTAGGATATATTCTTGGAGTACTAAGGCTTATTTTCAGATAGTTTTCGTCTGTCTGATGGCAGTGTTTCCAGCCAAAACAATTAATTCCGATTTTAGGTTAAAAATTCGGAAAATTTAATTTTTCCCCTCTATTATTACTTCTTGCTAGCTACATTGAAACAAACGTACCACTATCTGAAAGCTTCCTCTTTGCCCTACACAATGCACCATAAAAAGTTTCAATGGGATAATTAGAGAAGCTGTAGCTCTGACACATCTGTTGATTTTTGCTTCTGAGGCGTAAAAAGTGTCAAAATTCCATGTGTATGATGGCAGAGAATTTTTTTCTTTCCCTCTTTGAATGGAAGCCAGTGCGTTCAGGATTTCACTGTACCTTGTCAACATACCAAAGAAATTTTTAGGTGACTTGAACCCATATAGCAGCAGTGATGCTAGATACAAAAAAAAATTGAAATTCGGTTAGGGATATTTTTGTAAATTTTCACCCTTACATTTACCTCAATAATTTCCCACCCGTTGGCAACACTGCAATGCAACTTACACCAAAACATAGCCACATCCATTTTCTAAAAAACAAGGCCTTAACCATATCAATCGAATGAATGGTTTTTGAGCAATAAGTCACTAACTGAAAATGTAGGAAAACGCCAAAAATGACCTGGGTCCGAAAGGAATAATCACATAATTTTGCACGTATAGGTACAAAGAAACAAACGATTTGTAAGTTACGAGGACTTCGACTCAAGTTCTGTTGATTATTTCAATAATCTGCAACATAAATCAATAAATAATAGTTGCCAGAAAAAAAACAGACATTTGAAAAAAAAACATGAAAAAGAACGATGTTTTTTATTGAAAAAAAACTTCACAGAAAAAAAACCGTTTTTTTACAACACTACGTGTTCGTAAGTTTTCTCAGGGTACTACTCTTTCCTCCTACATTCCACCTATTCTTCTATCATTATTATTATTATTATTATTATTATTATTATTATTATTATTATTATTATTATTATTATTATTATTATTATTATTATTATTATTATTATTATTTGCTGAAATCATCGTCTTCCTTAACCTAAAAGGCATAATCTTTTACATTAAACTAAAAGATTTCATTTCATTTCATTTCAGCAGGGTGTTCCCTTGGACCCTCAAAATACCAACAATGTAGCATTGTTGAAGAACGGTTTTCTGGATTCCTTCAGACAACAATGTGTACCTTTTCTGAATCATTCGTGCGTATCCTTATGTTACTTGCGAATAGCTTACTGAACTCGAAACGTTGCTTTTTCATTTGACAGAGGGCATCTTATCAGTGTGAAGTAGAAAGAACTGGTCCAATTCAGGGGCGGATCCAGGACGGACTTCTGGGGGGGGGGGTAGACGGTGGGTTGTAATACTGCTACTTAGAGCTACTTTTAAGAGCTCCAAACTCTGTGATGGGTTTTATTTATATATAAAGTTAGAAAGTTTCCTCTTCTGGAGGGGGGGATCGCTCCGATCCCCCCTGGATCTGTCGCTGGTGCAATTGGAAAATCCACCTTTTTAAATTGAAAACAACTTATTTCAAGCAACTTTCCTTTCTTTCGAGTTTTTCGTATCTTTACCTATAACGGAGTTGACCATTGCCAGTGGATTTTTTATACACCATGTATATTTGGCTCGGTAAGCTTTCTTTATTACCTTATATCGCCTGCACACGAATTTGAGCTTGACACTTGTGATAAATGGTTATATTAAATCAGAAAATTATATATTTAAATGTGAAAGAAAACATTAGTGAAATTGGACTGTTCATTCATTCAAAGTGACAATATGTACAGAACAACATGAATGAACCATAGTTTGATGATGACTATTCAGAGCAATGCTCTTTATATATATATATATATATATATATATATATATATATATATATATATATATATATATATATATATATATTAGATTATATATTTCACGTACAAGAAATTAAGGGAAATTACAGTGGATATTATGGGCCTTATGCAGAATCGTAATGACCAGTGTTTAGTGCCATACAAAAGAGTTCGACTAACATATGTTTCCTGCAGTAGTCAGACTTTTAGTATGATGCTAGTCATACGTCAAAACAACTCTGCATAAGACAGAAAATAATTAGGTGTTTACTAAACATAAGCTAAACTTATAATTTTTTGAAAAAGTACTTCATCTTTGGTCCTTCGGAAGTAACGATGCAGAATTAGTGAAACGCACCAATAGTAGATAACTCTTTAGATATGAAGTCACTTTCACACTGGAAGCTGCACAGCATGTAGCATGTCCAATATATACAATAATTTAACATGGTTACCTAGTGTATATTAATAGACAAATAGTGTGCTTATTCAGACGTATTGAAAGAAAATTATTATTATTATTATTAATATTATTATTATATAATAATATAATAATAATAATATATTAATAATATAATTATTAATAATAATAATTAAAATTATTATTATTATTATTATTATTATTATTATTATTATTATTATTATTATTATTATTATTATTATTATTATGTATGAAGGATGGAACCGTGTTGACCTAAAAATTACTAAATTTTTTTAAACTGAGCTTGAAATTAATTACAATATACTGCTAGACATCTTTAATGAATCTTTAACTACATCTTCTCAAAAATTATAAGCTTTTCTAAGTAATTACATTCTAAGGTGTTCTTATAAAAGTATTTTAGGTTCTTTCAGTCAAATATGATAGGGAATTAGTTACCATAATTTCAGAGAGATTACTTCATGGTTTTTATACTAATGTAAAGCAAACTGGAAGAAAAAAAATAATAAATTTAATTTTACTGTATAATTAATTGTCTTACATATGTAAATCTTGCTCGAAAAATCTTGTCTATCTAGTTGTACCTTTTTTTTTTTTTAAAGGGTGTATCCGTGCATAGTCCAATCCAGTATATGCCTCAAATAAGAATCTTCAATAGAAAGAAAATTCTCATTCATCTAAGTCTATTTGTGGATAAGGGTACAGGGTTTTAAAGGAAAAACGGTTCATCATAAGTAGTGTTGCTAAGGAGACGAGACGAGATGAGGAATAAGGTTTTCTCGTCTCGTCTTTGTAAATTTTATAGAAGTTTCGTCTCGTCTCTAATCTCGGAAAGATTTTCTCGTCTTGTTTTGTAAACAAAATTTATCACCTTATTTTTTTGGTTTCATTTTATTTAGAAGTTATCATAATGTTTCCGTGTAACCAGAAGTTCATGAGGAGTGTGATATAGATACATTTAAACAAATGTTTATTATTGGAGTGTATTGAAAATGACTAAAGTATTTTTAAACGTTGATAAATGTTCTTCATTATGTATGAATACTCACTTTATCAATTTATAGCCTTTATATACTATGGATCATGTAATAGTACAATAGTGTTTGAGATCTAAGACTTGGGTAAACTAATGTTGCTCATTATACTAGAGGAATTTCTCATCTCGAATTTAAAAAGACTTTTCTCGCTTAGACTTTGAGGCGAGAATCGAAATAAGACGAGAAGACAACACTAATTAGTTTCTTCTTTTCAAAAAAAGAAACAAGACTGTAATTTACACATAGTTTCAAATCTAGTTCAAAATTTAAAATACTCGTATTTATGTGATAGAGAATACAGCAACTAAGGAAAAATAATCGCATTACTATAACTCGTTTCTTATTTTGTTGGATGATTAGTTAGGCGATTAAATTGGGGTATCAACAACGAGTTTAGTTTGCTCCCTTCAAAAAAAAAAAAAAAAAATCATCATCAAGCGTCTCTCCATAACAATATTTCCAATTTTAAAGAAAAAAGTTAACAGACATGGCTTCTAAAAAAAGAAAGAAAAAAGTTTAAACGAACATAGCGTTACAAGTAATTATCAAGGATAGTAATTAAAATTAATACCGAAAAAATAAAAAAAATAAGAAATTACAAAGAAAATAAATAAAAATTAGTAATAATTCTAAAATAAAATAGATAGGCCTAAAGGCTAGAAAGAAAATTTTCATAGTACATTATGTATATTAATCTCACGAATAACTGCGAGAGTATGGCCAATTAAAATAGCATTATCGCACAGTCTTATATGTCCTTTGAGGTCTGAATGTCCTGAACATTACAAGAAAGCTCTGAATACTCGGCGAGATGATGTGGTCTTCACAATATAGACAGTTGGCATCATGCACTAAATATTAACGCGTGACATCACAGTGCCCCATACATAAGTGCGTAAGGATCACTTCATCTCGTTGACTATAGTATGCGACGGCGTCTGCTAGCTCAAAATCGTATTTTATTTTGGTTTGCGATGTGCTATAACAATAAACGCCTACAAGTCTTATTTTTCGATTGAACGAACATCAATTTTTCATTACACAGAATGTTTTTTCTACTTTTTTTAAAACACCCTCGTATATCAGTAAGTTCTAATGCAAAATAACTTGAAATGCATAATAAACTCGACGCAATTCACTGGTTTTAGTAAACTTTCTTAATTTCGTAATTACATAACAGTTTAAACCACTTTGTAACTGCACTCTTTTATTTTTAACATTCAACAAATTATTCTTTATTAAAATTTATCATAAGATGTTAGAAAATTTGAGAATTATGCAAAATTTCAAATACATATAAATATAAATGAATTCTGTTCAATCGAAGTCCGTCACGTTCAGTGGCGTATTTACGATTTTGTTCCGGGAGGGGTTTTGCTAACTTTCGGGGGGGACTTTGTTTGGAAATGTGAAAATTCTGCAAGATATTTCATTTACTTTACTATACTAAGTAAGATTTCGGGGGGGCTTAAGCCCAGAAGCCACCTCCCTAAATACGCCACTGGTCACGTTACTCAAGTTTGTATCAAAGGCGAACATCTCAATCCAGAAACAAACTTACGACCATGTGCACAGAAAACATACATATTAGCCTCACTGCTACCTGGAGGCTCTTGTAAAATGTTTAGTTTTAGAACTTACAAATCGAGAATAGAGTTTCCATAAATACGTACATTATACTCTCCATCTCAGGAAGAAAACAAACTAACAGTAACAAAATTTGGGTCCTTGCGAAAAGTAATAGTAATAATAATAATAATAGTTGGACAAATTTAAGTATTAGTAGTATGCGTATATTTATTTATTCATTTTTTACATACTAAAGCATGACTGAGTTTCAAGCTGTTAAATTGGCAGTAGATGTGTTATATATGCACTGAAGCCATCCATCTATTTATGTATCTGTCTGGAAACATTTTTAACTCGCGTGACCGATCGATCAAACGCTTGCTGATGTATGCTCTCACTACAGAAAAGTGTTTCTTTCTCTTTCTCTCTGAGACCTCTTGCACGTAATTGAAATCAAAGCTAATGATGTACTTCGTCACGCTATGCCGCTTCTTTAACAACTTTAAAATCACTTCTTCAATACATATATATATGTATATGTATATATTCATCATACAGTATACACGTGTGTATTCAATGGGAGCATTTTGTATGTATAGATATATATAACACAGAAGCAATATTTATCTGGCTGTGGCAGTGGCGGCACGTGAAAATGGAGATGAAGAAAGGAAATCAAAAGAATTCTATTGGTATGATGAGTAGTGAGTCTACATTAATTATATGTGTATAACAATTCTCAGAAAGTCTTTTTCAATATGGAACTTTGTATCGTTCACACGTCTTTCAGTGGCGGCTCCTAAGGGATGCAGCATCTTTATAAATTAAATATTATTACTACAATCCACCCAACGTCATGAGGCGAACTGGGGAGTCACGTGAAAGCAAGAAAGGTCTAGAAAGGTCCCTGTGCCTGTTAGGAACAGACCACATGCTCTCCGCTAGGCTGGACATAGTTCAGCTGGTCGCTGGCGATTGCGCTGGGTCAGGCTTAGGCTCAGAAAAGGGTCGCTACGCCATGTGATTTTTTTTTTTTTTTTTTTTTTTTACTACTACAGGCTAGGGGAAGAAATATTACCTGTTTATATAAAAACAATTGCTGAGTGAATGAGTGACTGATCAACACCAAAGCCAAACTACTTAGGCTAGAAACTTGAAATTTGGATACTGCAAAGGATTTGTGATGCAAAATACTACTAAACAAAGATTTTTGGAAATTCAGTGACAATAGGTTGGGGGACCATAGAAGTGGTAATTATTTTATTAAAATGTCCAGGTCTCGGAGTCTCTGAAGGTTAGAGACATTAAATTCAATATTTACGTTTCTCATTTAAAATAATTAGGTGCGTGTTTCATCAGTATTTTTTTTTTTTTGAGAAGGGAAGGAAAAGGAGTGAGAGGTAGAAAGGTGTGAGGATTACAATTATTTTAGTAAGATGTTTATATATCGGAGTCTTTTATGGCTAAAGACTTGAAATTCAGTATTTGGACTTCTCATTCAAATAACTAGATACATGTTTTAACTTTTTTTTAAATACTTGATCCAGAACAACAAAAGGTAAGTACCACCACACTAATCTTTCTTGCTCCAATTTCTTAAATTATGTCATGTTGTGCTGCAGTTATTAATGAAATATTTTGTTGTGTAATACGAAAAAACTCGCCCGGAAAATAAACTACCTCTTGTGAATGTTCTCATGAAAATTATTTATGCAACATTATATGAACGTTAATGAAATATTCATTTATGGAATCTGACTAAAATCGCCGAAGTCATTTTCGAGAAAATAGTCTGAAAAGAATCTCACCCCATAAGCAAATTACCCATTGTAACTTTATTCGTAAGGAGTAATTTACACAACATTATAATTATTAATGAACTATATAGTGCAGGGGCATAAGAAAAATATTTCCTAGTCCGTGGAATGAAGAAATGTCGAGACTTATCGCGATGTATTTGTAATCAAGCATATAATCATGTGCTACCAGGTGTTTAGCCTGATTCCATTGCAGACGGGCTGTATAACGTCATAATTTGAAGATGGCCGCCAGAATAGATACTAATATCTTTTTGGTCTGTAACTCGTTTATGGTTAATTCTATGTAAATTTTGTAAATAACATTTATTTTGTTCAGAATGAAAAAAGTAAGAGAAAAGATTATTATAATATTTTTGGTATCTCTTACCGTTTCCGAGATATAGTCATAGTTTTAACTTTTCTCAGTTGTTTTTCATTCATATTAAAAAACCTTTCGGCCAAGGCTATAGGCGGAGATAAACTTAATAATTTGTACAAAAGGTAATGCGTTATTCGTTTGAGTGCTACTCATATTATGGAACTCGTTTCATCACTAAGGAGAGCGAGGTTGCCGATTTGAAAGGATAATTTGGGACAATGGGTAATTTTTGAAGGGCTTTCCGCCCCTGTTTTTGGCTTTTCTCAGCCCTTATTCAACCGAGTGACACCACATTTGGTGGGTAGCCTTTTCAGACCCTATAAATTTAAGATTGTTTTGCCCTACACATTTTGAGACCGATCGAGTGAAATATACAGTGTGGTTTAAGTTTTTGTATTTTTTCAACTTCTATCAATCTGTTATCCGGATTACTTCTCCGCCCCTATTTGAATCGATTTACACCAAATTTTTTAGAATGATTTTATATGAGTATCTAGTTGTGGCCCCCAGAACTTAACTTGAGACAGATCGGAGGAGGACTCCGCTTACAGTACGTAACGGATATATATATATATATATATATATATATATATATATATATATATATATATGTGTGTGTGTGTGTGTGTGTGTGTGTGTGTGTTATATAGCACTTTCACTAATTCAAGACAAATTGAGGAACTCAGACTGAGAGTATAGTAAAATATTGACTATTGCGGTGAAATTCGAGTGCCATTCCTACTTAATATTAATTCGTCCAATTACAGTTGTTTGAAGCATAAGACTTCTGTGCACTTTGTAGCAATTTCACACGCCAAAGGGAAGATCAGATGTAAACACATTTTAATAGACTTTCTCTCTTTTCGAAGGTACACAGCAAATAAGATGTTTGCTTGTCTTTGCCAAATGTAGTTCCGTTTCATGATTCAAGAGTTCAGGGGTTATTATAAAAGGGAATGTAGCTAAAAATAAAGTAAAAATTATACCCATGTAATTTTATGCTAACTACTCTGCGAAGTGTTTATTTTATTAAGCATCTTTCTTACAGAATAGCTCAGAATTAGGTAAGAAAAATTTTAAATGTAACAATTATTGTTATTATCTTATATTTATAATAATAGTGCTTCATGTCTCTATTCCTTTTACTTCAAATAACAATAAATAATAATTAGTTGATACAGTGGGATGCATTCTATTAACAATAAATAACTTAGGTAGAAGGAGCAAGCCTTACTAATTAAATTTTCAAGTAAATCAGGAAAAAAGTTTTCAAAATTCACTTTCCGGCTTAAAACATTGCTATAAAAATTCACTATCTCCGTCAGGAGTTTACTCGGGTACATGTTCTTGCACTTTTATATTGGAATGAGAAAAAGGAACATTCACATAAGAGTTAAGGAACACTACACATTTACATTTGTCAGATGCATCATGGGCGTAGCCAGAACTTTTCATATGGTTGTGCACAAAGGTAATTTAAGCTCACCCACCCTCTCAATATAATATTCTCACGTATTCATATTATTCGATCTTAAATGTCTTTAAAAAGGATTGGTGCTGGTTGACCTGGTGCTGACTGATACAACCAGTTCTTAGCGCTAACTGCCATGACTTATTCACCACGAATGGATCGAATAGATATGATCTCACTGGCGTACTAACTACCACGAACTTAAACCAAACAACATTTAGGCAGAAGGGTTAGGAGTGGAGAAGGGTACTTTCACACATGTGTAGAATAGACTTTCAGCAAAACTTATATAGAATGGAAGTTGACTAATTTTGTCTATAACGAAAAGGTTTGAAACTCCCCTGTTCTGTTCTCTGTTTCTTACATCAATGCATCAATGCACACAGTTGCTCGACGAAGTAACGACCTAACAATACCAAGCGCCAAAAAGCATGAAAAAAACGTGATAAATCTTATTCCACACCAAACTTACTGTTAGTCCATACTTTCAGGAGCTCCGATGGGAATCTTGCCACTTCCTTCAGCGCAAAGCGCACGTTGTCCAGTAAGAAAGAAGAAAATAAAATAATTACATTAAACTGTATTCTAGCATAGATTATTCTAATTTCTCAAACTTTGAAGGCATTTTCGCAGGTCACCATAAATTCGAAGATTTTCAAGAATTACTTGTATACTGTCATCAAACTATACCTAAGGACACGACATAACGGATACGAAAGTTTTATACAGAGGATCTTTATTGATAGACAGAAGTGTTTTCGAATCATTTATTACGCAGGAATAAAAATTCTAGTTTGAATTTGGACAGAGAAAACATATACAAAAAAAATGGAGTACCATTATCACACAAGCAAAAATCTTACAGACATTTTAGAACAACTTTATTTTTCCCAATGTTCTATATAGCACAATATTTTTAACAAGACTCAAGTCGGTTTGGAGATTTTCATTCTGTTTGCATTTAGGAGGAAAATTTGGTTCTGAACGTTCCGCAATCAGGTCTTGATTTGAGGTGTTCGGTAGAACAACAGGACAAGCAACAACTTGGGCAAAACGTGGATTTTCAGCAGAACCTCGAGATTTAGACTTCCTTCAGGCTTAGACTTCCTAAACTTCCTGTATGTTTCAATAACAACACAGCACCTACGTCTTCGCTTGGAACAGTGGCGTCGATTGGATTAAAAGTGGAAGGACAAGACATGATCTGAATATTTGTATCAATGTTAGTTTCCCTAGTTGTTTCTAACACTTTGACGAAATGTTGTAAAACTAATAGGATACTATATTTTTGAATTAAAATACCGTATATCGTATTTCATATTCTATTAAGTAAATTGACAAGTGCAATGCAAGTAGGTACTAGCCCTTTGTACTCTTAAATTACGAAAGTGTAAGAAGAGATTCCTTGCTTATGAACATCTTAAAATTCTATCTGGAAAATTGTGTGATCAGATTATTTAATAACAAATTTGCAAAATAAGTAAATAGAAGGGATAATATTAATCTTTATAATGAACAATGAGGCTTGTTTTGTAGAAGTTATATTAAAACTGGGTATTAATGAACAACTTATATTTTTAATTTCACATGTGCTATTAAATGTCTTAGAAAATGGAAGACAGTAAATACTACAAGCATATGCTACGACATTTAAAGAAATATGCAATTGCAATATTAATTGTTTTGAATTGTAATTAAAACGCAATTCTGTAGCTTTCTGAACTCCACGTTAAGACAAATAACCAATACGTGCACACCACGCAACGGCAAGTTTTATATGGCATCATTTTTCCTATGAACCAGTAATACATACAAAAACTTTACATTTCAAAATGAAACAGGGGGATGGGCGACTTCTCCCTCTTGTCCCCCTAATCACCACCCCTGGCTTCGAACAAGGCTTTTATTACACCACATCACATCGGTCTCGATGTTCCTCCCGCTTTCGACACATTTGTTTTGCTTTCTCATTTTTTATCAAGTCATTCCTTTTCCTTTATAATGTTCTTCTTTTTTTAGCGTCCATCGCTTTTTTCTCAAGGTAAATGAGATCTGTTTCTGAGAAGAAATACATACGAAACTTTTGATTTTTAAAAGTGATTTTTGATAAAACTTCTATTTTTCAAAGTAAAAAAATGTTATTAAAAAAAGAATAGCCTAAATACGACATTTAATACTTTTTGTTGCTTGGAAACAATGTTTATAAAAATACCATTTTCTTTAGTATTTACCTACTAAACTGAAAAAAAAAGTTGAATATTTTCGCTTTACCTCCCTCTGGTATGTATCTAAGGGCGAAAAAACTAAATTTACTTTCATTACCAGTGTGAGAAAGCGATGTGAGCAGTAACTTTAATTAGTCTAAAAACCATTGGTTTGCTGTATATTGTAACCAAAGCGAAAGCAAGGATTTTAACGTTAATGCAAATTCCAATGTTAATGGTTGAATGTGTTTTTTCAAGTATGTCCTAACAGAGTCCACAAATTGCCAACGAATGTAACATCACATATGAGCAAGACTAACTTGTAATTATTGTGTCTTTTACCAACAGTGTCCCTGGAGTTTCTCTACAATGAGTATTATGATCGGCGGCGATGAACTTGTAGTCTTTGCCGCGATGAATTTGATGTTCAGCAATACCCTAGTTAATCAACGAGGTTGCAGTTCTCTCGTCTCTTCTCTTGGTGGTACTGGAATTTCGTGACTCAAATATCTCGTTTTCCTGCTTTACTAAATAAGAACTGACGACTGAATTTAATTTTGAACTAATCAAAGTAACATCACAATATTTTACTTTTAACTTCTCTTGTTATTTTTATTTATTATCGAGTATCTTTTGATGGAGTGAGTGGAAAGATGATTTAGAATGGGGTACCATCTTAGAGAAGGAGAAAGATTCTCAAAAATTCAGGAACATATCTGTTTATGCGTAGGTGAGTAGAACAACAAGACACTTTCACTGACCGTTCTAAATGGTTGCAGCAAGAAGGTTTTAAACTGCCTCACAATTAGCTCAGTGGGCTTATCCTTCTGTTCAACCTAGAGTTCCCTCGTGGCTAAGCAATTATCGTACGTGCCTTTGACGGGGAGACACGGTTTAAATTCCGCGGGCGTCTTTGGCTGGAACCAACGTGGTTCAGATCCCACTTTAAGCTGCAGCTCTATGTCTCATGTAGCGTCACTGCTGAAAGGGACGCTAAATATAAAATAAAAATAAAATCAAAGCGTTGTTTAACCACGCGCCATAGTTAAAAATCTTTTTGCAACACTGTATTCTGGAGCAGAGAACACGAAGAAATGGAATTCTACATAACAGTAACAAATTGGTTGATAGTTTCCATACCAAATCTCATTACACAGCAAGAAATTCTTAAATGTGCCTAATGTTTTAAATTCCTTCAGACTGGAAATTTTCATGAAACAGTATTTAAACCATTTATCCTTTTCGTAATAAACATTATGTAATATATCATTTTTTCTCATATATTTCACTTGCTTGTAGTTCGTTGTCTAATTTTTTTCTGTGCTCCATTTTCACTGATTTCAACATTTCAAGATTAGTAACGACAGATTATTAAGATATAAAACAAATGGGATCAGTTTCAAATTATGGCGAGACAAAATTGGAAACAGAAGTGATAATGTACTTTCTCCGGTTTCAATAGACGGGTAAGGGCAGAAGTGAAAGGGTCTTTCCTAGTAAGATAGTGAAATCGGCCCTTGATCCAAATTGGGTTGCTATTGACCCAAAGGTTACCCTTGACCTAAAACTACCTAAAAAAAAGTTGTGACCCCTTACCCCCTCCCCTTAGGGAATTATCGTATCATACATGATCAAAATTGAATATTTTGTAATTTTGGAGGGGGTGGTCCAAAAATTTTGAAAGTTTCATAGATTGTAGAGACTATATAGATGCAAATGTGGATTTTTTCAAAACTATCGATGCGTATTTTCTTCTTCTTCTTCTTCTTCTTCTTCTTCTTCTTCTTATTATTATTATTATTATTATTATTATTATTATTATTATTATTATTATTATTATTATTATTATTATTATTATTATTTTGCGTGTTGAAAATTTCAAAAGATGTAGAAAAACTTTTGTGGGGGACACGTTACTGATATTTTGGTTAAAAACTAATTATGTTATACCCTTAGGTACAACATATATATTTTTTTTCGGGGCCTGAAAGTGATGGCAACATTGTCAAAAGGAAATAAAACTGAAAACAAACGTGTTTTTCGCACAATTTTTCCTCCATTTTAGGGCCCTCAAGGTGAGGGCCTCTCCAAACAATTCTTTGCCAAAGTTCACAATTTTCCTTTCTCTTGCGTCCCCTCTGCTTCTGTCGTTCTTTGGATGCTTCGATTGTGTCCATTTCGGAACAGAAATACCAAGTATATCTCCGTTACAGTGCTTCAACTTCAACCGACTCTTGCAACGTTAAACATACCTCGCGTCGGTTCCTCTTATCTATCAGTGCTTGCTTCTGTGGCTGCACACAGTGGCGCTCTCTACCGGCAGCGCTCTCTACCGCAAGCTGTGTGTAACTTTGCTGTGCAACAGTCGGTTGAAATGGAAGCACTCAGGGGACTCTCGGGATAGCTTTTCTGCTCTCATTTTTCCCAGGATACTTTGCGGTCGGTGACATCACGTGGAGGTATCGCTGTATTTTTCAAGCAAGTGAAATTCTGCATAAACAATAACACTACTGTTTCAAGATGGGGAAAAGTTATCTTACTTGTGTAGTAGCTCATTCTAATATCATAGGAAGCAATACAAATGAAATAATGCACCATCGATTCAATAAAAATGATGAACTTCGAAGAAGATTGATTTCCTGCTGTAAGTGAAAGAACACTTTTAATGGATAATGCACGAATATGTTCTGTTCACTTTTCACCAGAGGATTATCAAAGAGTTTGAAAAAACGAGCTTCTAAGTTTCCTGTAAAAGTAGTGTTTAAGATCTGACGCTGTTCCTTCATTATTGATACCAAACTGGCATGGGGAAAAATAAACTAGACACTAGTCAAGTTGAAAAACAGGTGTGTAACAACAATAATTAATTTTATGACATTTGTTTCTGAGGACCTGAAGCTTAATGAGTTTATGTACGTAAAGCGAAGTGGAAGGGGCTGCCAACGAGAATATAAATGTATACTCTCATATATTCTTTAGTTTAAATGATATTTGTAAGTTTTGTTAAGTATCTGAAACATTATCCTAGCAAAGAGTTCAAAGTGCGCTTTGAACAGAACATTCATAGGAACCTATTACGAACCGATCCTCACCTAACTTTACCTAATCTAACTTAATCTAATCTTGTATAACCGAACCGTACCTGTTACGTACATATCACATTGATTTTATTCCTTCTCGAATGCCAGCCACATCGTGTGACAAAATCATTTGTTCTGATCAAAGTGCACTCTTACCATATTCTTATAATTGAAGGGCTGGCCGAGAGAGGGGGCTAAGCCACAAAAACTAAATTCCGATAAATCGAAGGGCAAAGTGTAGGACAAATAACTGCAAATTTTCCCCTGTGAAGGTGATTCTTTTATGTATGTATACCACTCTATAGATATCTGTGCAACTTATAACCTGTAATACATACTGTAAAATGTGTTCTATTGAGTAATAAACAAATATTAGTAATCTAAAGGAAATATTTTGCAGTCACGATTTCTGACAATTTGGTTAATACACACTAAATACAACGGGTTAGGTTAGAATTCTAACCTGACCTAACTTAACCTAACCTAATCAAATTAGGTTAGGTTAGATTCGGTTATATTAGGGTAGATTAGATTTCTAACATAACCTAACCTATCTTAACACAACCTAACCTAATTTGTTATTACATACCCGGAATCTCTGAAAGTTTGAATAATGTTTGCTTTATGTAATTTACTACTTGAAATGCTCTTATTGAGAGGATTGGTTTATGGAAAGTATTTGAACTCCTTCCACCCTTCGAATTTACGTTTCAATGAAAGTGCAATGACAAAAATCCATAATGCCACCCCTTCCCCACGCCCAAAGAGGATGAATTTGGTTTTAAACGGCATCGGTATGGTCACTATTCATTTCAGAACCCTGAAAATTATGGACTGGACACCAATTTCGGCTAAGTTAGTTAGTCCTGGCTGCATTAAAGTACCAAAAATCGTTAAAGTTGGTCGAGGAGAAGTTGCCAATCAAACTTTGTTACAATGAATAGAAAATGCCCCCTCTTCCCATTAAAACGGAAAATTTCAAAAACAATGGGTCATGTTTTTCTTTAAGCCTAATGAGGAGTTTATATACCGAGTTTCATCTTTCTGACTTGATAGGTTCGTGAGATACTGTATTTTAGGTACAAATTTTGAACCCCTTCTACCCCTTAGGATTCGCCCTTTAATCAAAGTAATAAGGGCCAGGCCAACTCATGTATGGTACTAAAAATTATAAAAATCGATCCAAAGCTCTAGAATGAATTAGCGAGTAAACATTATATTCATTTTTATTTGTATTGGTAATTAATCATTATTGACGACATCTATATACTTATTACATTATATTGTCTCATCTGTGAGTAGAAATAACTCATTATTTGTATTTGGAAAGACAAGGAATATCATAATTATGTTTTGAATCCAGTTTTACGAATAAAGCGCGAAGTGTAACAAGCAGGCAAGCGAAAAAAAATCTTCACAGATACCTCCACATGACGTCACGGACAGGGAGCCAATCAGAGCGCTGATCGAGAACTGGGGCTACCTGTTATTTCATATACCTTGGGAAGCACTGTTGCGGAGATATATTTGGTATTTCTGTTTCGAAATGGACACAATTAAAGCAGCCGAAAAACGACAGAAGTGGAAGGGACGCAAGAGAAAGGAAAATTATGAACTTTGGCAAAGAGTTGTTTGCAGGGGGCCCTCACCTTAAGGGCCCTAAAATGGTGGAAAAACTGTGCGAAAAACACGTTTGTTTTCAGTTTTGTTTATTTTTGACAATGTTACCATCGCGTTCAGGCCCCGAAAAAAAAAAACATATGTTGTACCTAAGGGTATAAAAAAAATTTTAACCAGAAAATCAGGAACGTGTCCCCCACAAAAAAATTTTCTGTAATTTTTGAAGTTTTCAACACGCAAAAAAATAAAGAAAATTCGCATCGATAGTTTTGAAAAAAATTGCACATTTACATCTATATAGTATCTACAATCTGTGAAACTTTCAAAATTTTTGAACCACCCCCACCAAAATTTATAAATATTCAATTTTGAGCATGTATGATACGATAATTCGGTAAGTGGAAGGGGTAGGGGGTTATTTTTTGTTAGGTAGTTTTAGGTCAATTGTAACCTTTTGGGTCAATAGCGATCCAATTTGGATCAAAGAGCCGATTTCACTATTTTACCAGGAAAGACCCTTTCTTTATTCTTATTGTGTTGATTACGCATCAAAACTTATTTTTTTTCATTATAGCTTACCGCTTAGCTTTATTCGTGGCTAATCGGTTAGCGTACGCGCCTTTGGCGTGAGAGACCCGGGTTCGATTCCCGGCGGGAGCTCATGTGGCTCGGATTCCACATTAATCAGTAGGTCCACGTCTCATATAGCCTCGCTGCTGAACGGGATGCTAAACTAAAATCAACTCAACTCAACAACGCTTAGCTTTATGGTGATATAATATTCAAACCAAACCGGAAATGATACTTTCAACCACTTGTATGTTTCAATAGTAGGATGAAGAACGTAAGTAGGATCTACTCTGTAGATGCTGAATTATCGTTTTTGTCGTTTTTGGTCTGTGGAAATCGAATATTCAAGGCGGAACTGACTAAATATGCCTAAGATCACTGAATCCATACCAAATACCTACCACTTTCCGATATATTTGTCCGTTTTTCTTCTATGGGAATTCGGAAGTTTGTATCCGTTTTTTTTTTAATTAAGATTTAACCATTCGCATTATCAATATAGACATGAAGACAGAACCGACTTTTAGAACATTGAATATCAAGAAATCATTTCTCGTTCCTCTCTACCGTTCCTGCTCTATAGAAATCCTATATTGTGATACGGTGACTGTATCAATAGATGAACTATGTTCTTGGGACACTGAAACCATGTCTCGCTAGCTATTCAGTTTTTAGCTCTATTAGGTTACTACATTGAAACCAGAAATGGTAGAAGATTTGAATACTTGTGTAAATGCGGAGCAAAAAGATTCATTTATCGGAATATCTTACCGTTCTTGAATTAATGGAATCAATATTGGACTCCGATATAATAGTAGATTTCTACAGCATTTGGATTTAGTAGAGCGATTAGAGGGTAGAGATGGAATGTATTCTTCCAATGCTCAATGTATACAAAAAATAGTTTTTCGCTTTCTATTTATGGTTTTGCTGTATGGAGATCAATGTCGAAACTGAAAGTGGTAGTAGATTCCAAAGCTTCTGGCTTGAATATAGAGAGACAAGGACGGAAGTTCAATACATTCTTGGGTTGAGGTGAATCAATATCAAAACAGTTTTTCTTTTCCACCTTTTCCGGTTTCATAGTTGAATGAAAAGGAGATGAAACTTATTTCTGCAACACTAGCTCAGAAGAAGAATACTCACCTTTGGTGCAATAATTCCTGGGTGCAATTCCAGACCAAGCGAGTTTGTGATGGACAACATTGTGCATGTGATGAACTCCCGATTTCTCCCACATTCTCATCCCATTAGTTATTCCATACTCATTCTCTTTCATTAATCACCTGCCTCTTTAAGCCGACAGGTCATAATCGTGGGACGCTGAAGTAAAGATTTCATTTGATTTGCTTTGTATATTACACTCATTTAGTTGTGTATTTATGCAATCACGCACAACAGGCAAGAAATTCGTCAAAGTCTTGATTCTGTTTGAGATACCGACGTTTTGTTATTCGGTGGGAAGTTGCTCCATACGTCATTAATCAGACCTACCTTTCCTAAAGGAATACGCATGAATCCTTCACTTCCTTCTGGGAATCTCTTCATTGCACATTCCTGGAGTAGGTGTATTTGAACAAAGCAGGCTTCAAGTCTTTGATGATCTGTTCCCACTTCAGTTCCATCGTGCGTAGACATGGCTTCAAAGTAAATTTCTCCATACTTTCAGAAGCTTGTACCTTTGAAACAAACGATTTGCAAGTTATATGTACTATAAATTTCCACGTTTCATTAGTACCTAGAATTATCTCCCAAGTGTTGTAAACAATCTTAGGAAATACTTTATATAATATGAGTTTGAATTCCATAAAACAAGGCGTGTGTTTTCGTGGAAGCCTATGAACTATTTGTGTTAGCTGGGATAGAAATTTTTCATGTATAAGGCAATGACAATCTTCATTAACCCACGGAAGTACTCAATTTTAACCACTTATTTATACGTTTATTTCATCATCAATAATATTCTGAACTGTATGATGAATGGACAAAACGAAGGTTTTTTTTTTTTTTCAAACAAGACTTAGAGATAAAATATTTTTACCTCTCTGTATTTAATGTACAGATTGAAAATAGGTCGTAATAAAAATGGCAATTTTAGTGCTAAAATGAGTGATTGCATATGAAAGTGGACGGTAATGGACATTAACTTTCTCCAGCGAGTATTTTTGGACAGTGGAGTAAGTTGTATTTTTGCTATAGGGTTGTTAAAATGAGTGAATGCATATATATATGAGTTGGCGTGGGTCAATGAACACTTGACCCACGACCCACTGACCCACGACCCACCGTGACCCACTCTGACCCACCACCCACCATGACCCACTGTGACCCACCATAACCCACCACTTACGGTGACCCACTCTGACCCACCACCCACCATGAACCACTCTCATCCACTTTGACCTACTCTGACTCACCAAAATCCATCGTCATCAACTCTGAACACGATCCACGGCCTCTTCTGAACTGACTAAAGAGTTTACACTTGTAATAAAACAAGACTGTGAAATTGTCACTAATCGGAGTTTGAATTTCTAGTCAATCGCTCAAGCACCACTCTCTGATCTGACCTTTACGATATAAAATTGTAAAGTGTTTGTCAGTGAGGAAATTGAAACAGTTCGAGGTGGGGGAAAATTAGTGTGTGCCTAAAATATACTTGTACTAAGAGAGTATTCTTGCAAGTGTTATTTTCTGAACGCATTCCACAAGAAACTTCTATTCGCAGGAAAATACCCCTGTAAAATATGGAAAAGGTTATGGTTTCTCAGTTCACAGTATTTTTCTCACCAAAGACTTGAAAAATCAGTTGTTCATAGGGTATAAAGGTGCTCGGGTACCCCATGTGAAAACATCTCCATAAAGTATGCTCATAATTGTAATTTGTGTAATCACTAAAACGTTAAATATAAGTTACAAATATGCATAATTGCAATTATTATGAATATTTATTCCAAAGTAGTTTACCTAAAGCAAAGAAGAGACTTACTAAAAAGTAGGTACAAAGTTGAATAACACAAATAAGCCATTAGTAATACAAGTATACATTTTCCGTAACTCGTAATTTTCCACCTTAAAACAAATCTGAAATCGGATTTATTTCCTGTTGGTAACTTTTTGGAGGTAAATCATCCGCAGTGGAATGATGTCCATCCTTCAGCCAAGAAATAACTAGCTCGTCTACTTTGAGCTTGTCTAGCGGTGGGCCATTAATATTGATGAACAACAAGTTAGACAATGTTTGAGCACTTAATCTATTTCTAATATAAGTCATATGTAAATTCATAAGGGGAAATCCCCGTTCGTACTCTGTCGTGGAAATTGATAATACTTCTACCCGATTTCTGCAACTTCTCATCGACAATCTACTTGTTAGACTTAGTCTGATAACGGTTTTTCTTAGTCAGTTTTGAAATACTCAGCAAGAAGTATCATCTCTCTATCACCATACAACATCTATAACGAAATATTTTAGTTTGTATAATATTTACCTGTACCTCGGACATTTTCCTGTACCTCGGGCAGAAAGTGCTCGTACATATGCAATATACTTAGTAGAATGTTCGTTTTTAAATTAACAGAAAAGAAGAATGCCTTTATGATATGTAAGTGATTATTATGGGATAGTTGTGGCTATGTACATGTTTTGTTGTTCGTCTAGCCAGTGAATTTATGTACTTAATGATATAAAGGAAAAGATATTTAAGTTATGTCCAGTAATAAAGGTGAGATTAAAGATATTTAAAGGTGTGAGTTAATTTTTGCACGAAGAAAAGGTATTATCGCTTCGTAACTTATATTTTAACCAGTGAACCAGGTTTACGACTCCTTTCCATAGAGTCGTTGTAAAACTTTTTGGTGCCTTTCACGCCGGGAATTTCGTAAATTCAGTTCCCGAAGAAAGGAAAGTAGGGGTGAATTTACTTGGATACTGTACTTTATGAATACGAACTTAACCGTATTACGAAGCGGTAGGATAATCATCAGAAAAATGGATAGCGTATTAGCGCAGCAGGAATCAGATACAAGTAATCAAGGTGAAAATAGTGCAACACCAAGTGTATCATCAGAGGACCGACTTTTGTTAGTTCTACAGCAGATGACTACCGACATGAAACAAACCATGGAACAGAAGCTCAATCAATTTAACACAACCATGGAACAGAAGTTCTATGAAGCTAATCAGACCATGGAACAGAAGATGGAACAGAAATTTAATGAAGCTAATCAGACCATGGAACAGAAGATGGAACAGAAATTTAATGAAGCTAATCAGACCATGGAACAGAAGATGGAACAGAAATTTAATGAAGCTAACCAGACCATGGAACAGAAGATGGAACTAAAATTTAACGAAGCTAACAAGCTATATGAAGAGTTGAGCCGACGGATAGAACTAAAATCAGACGATACGAAACAAACCATCGTCCAGGTGATGAACGACATATCCTCACAGTTTGAAGAAAAGTTACAAAGGATATCTGATGAGTGTCAAGAAAAGCACAACCACCAAGATCAAGAAATCTGTAACGTAAAGAAAGATTTAGCAATAATAGAATCTTCCGTTAAACAGCAAAAGACCCAGGTCAGCAACAACACCAATAACATAAGTGTCAATGCACAGTTGTTAGCTGCTCTCCAAGAAGAAATTAAAACGTTACAGGCTGGAGACAACGTTTACCATAATAACCCAGGTAGTGAACACTTTGAGTTTCCCCACTCACCGGAGAGGAATCCGCCTTCGTCGAGATCTGAGGAGGATATTATATTGGAAGAAAATTGTCCGAAGAACACTGATGAACGAAATATGGATGGCATCATGACACAGCACGTCACGGACCGGAATTACCACACAACAAGATCAAGGAATGAGAAAAGGAAGGTAAAATTAGGTGTTAAAATGAGCGAAATTAAAGCCATGAGTAAATTTAGTGGCAAGTGTAATGAAAATGCTACTTCTTTCTTAGAGAAATTCCAAGACGAATGCAATATAATGTCTATTGACCGGTCACAGTATATGAAATTAATACCCCATGTATTACTCCCACCTTGCTCCTTATGGTTTAAGGCAATACGTGATCACATTAGTACATATGAGGAGTTTAAAGCGGCATTGATCGCAAATTATGAAAACGACTTTTTGCTGGCAAATAGAGATGCCACTCTTAGAAATCAACACTTCAATCCTCGATTGCACAAATCTATTGTAGAGTTTGTTGTAAATGTCTATAACGAATTAAAAGTTGTCAATCCATTGCAATCAGAGTCAAGAATAATAGCATCGATTCGCAATTTGCTTCCATTTAAATTACAACAGATCTTATTTTCCACACAGTGTATGAGTTTTAGTCATTTATTAATGCTCGTTCAATGTTACGAAACCCAATACCATGCTATGAATCTAACACAATCAGGAATGGGTAAAAATAAGAATAATTCAGATCATTTGGTCCCTGTTCGGAATTTAAATATCCGAAATATGAATAATACCGAAACGAATCTAAGACGAGTATACTCTAGCAATCAAAATGAGCAAAATAGGCAGAGTTATGCAGGGAATCCACCTAACCTAATTAATCGCAGTAATTCTTATGTTAGACCATATAGTCAAAATAGGTTTAAAAATAGAAGAAATGTATGGAGAAATTCCAGAAACACAACGAACTATGGGGATGGAAATAATGGAAGGGCAAGAGATGGCAATTCACATCAAGATCCAGGTATTGAAGTAATTTCTGTACAGAACAATAATACAGGACATAATCATGACTGTGCTGTACAGTGTACGTTATTGGAACCATACACGAGTATGAATTTAAACTAATTGCGGCTGATATGGTAGGGGTTAAACCCATGTCAGCTGTAGATTCTCATGAACATTTATCTAAAAATTTTAGTGATAATTCTTATGAACATTTATCTTCCAATTTACATGTTCATGCTAATGATAAAAATGATCTTTCACATGACGTCACGGAAAATAATTATCCTGAAATAGCAATTAATAGGTGTCAGTACCAATTTATACCGGTTGTAAATCGTTGTTGGCTTGAAGATGATACTGTCAATGATGGTTTTAATATTGAAGAAAATTTTGTATTTTTAAAATCATATAGTACCGCCAAAATACCTATTAAAGTCAATGGATTGAGTACCGAAGCTTTACTCGATACGGGAGCAAATGCCTCTCTATTATCGTATCCTTTGTGGACAGCAATTACTAATAATTATTCGAATCCTAAGCTACAAAAGGCTGAAAACCTTATTATAGTTGATTTTACCGGTAAACATAAAAAGAGAGTAGCAGGAATTACCCGTGTGTCAATATCTATTCAAGATTTCGAAATATCAATCCCAATTTTAGTGATAAAGGATCTCAACGAGAAATTAATTATGGGCTTAGATTTACTATCCCAATTACGAGTCATGCTTGATTTTAAAAACCAAACGTTAACGATACCGGGTATACCTCAGAAGATTGTCCAGAAATTGCTCCCAAAATTAGACAATATTGCTTGTCAATGTAACAATCTGTTTCCTATAGTGAATAATGTTTCTATTAGTGCAGAAGGTGATAAATTAAATGATCAACTATTGGAAAATACACAAAATTTGATGAATGTAAAGGATGATGTATTATTTTCTGATCATGTTAAATCTCTTGAAAGCAGCCTTGATTTTGCTGATAATACCGTAATAGCAGACTTTAAGAACATTTTGTATAAACATAGAAAGGTCTTTTCGGAACGTCCTGGATGCTGCAAGGATTTTGTTTATTCTTTTAAAGTTAAAACTGATAAACCTATAGTAACCAAGCCCTATGTAATTCCATATAGATATAGAGAGAATGTACGTCAACAAATCGCAGATATGTTAAGAGATGGAATCATTAGGCCTTCGAGGAGTGTTCACCTTAATCCATTACATGTTGTTCCAAAGAAAAACGGTTCTCTACGTGTGGTATTAGATTTGAGACGCACTAACGGTCACATTGATCTGGAACAAGTGAGGTATCCTCCAGTAGAAGAAATACTAGCTTCTTTACAAGGGCACACCGTATTCGGAAATTTAGATCTAGTAATGGCGTATAATCAGGTAGAGTTACATGAAGATTCAAAACCATATACAGCATTTAGTTTTGAAGGCCATTTGTATGAATACAATCGTGTAGTCTTTGGGCTTATCAATGGTAGTGCAGCATTAGCATCCTGCTTGAACAAAGTTCTAGGTCAAGACTTGCGTAGCAACGTGATAACGTACGCTGATGATATCTTAATCATGGGGAAAAATCCACATGAATACCTGAAGTACTTAGACATAGTTTTAGACAGATTGGAAAGTTCAGGCCTTACTATCAATTTACAGAAATCCAAATTTTTGCAGAATTCTATAGAATTTCTTGGATACCAAATTGATGCCTCCGGTTTACAATTCAGTCAATCTAAAGTTCAAGCCATAGAAGATCTGCCTGCTCCAGTAAATGTGAAACAGACACGACAAATATTAGGACTCTTCAATTGGTTTCGCAAAGCCATCCCGCGATTCGCTGAGATAGCCCAGCCTTTATTTATGATCATAAAGAAAGGTATACCATGGCAATGGGGTCCAATTCAAGAACACAGTTTTAATAAGTTGAAGGAGTGCGTAAAACGAAACATCCATTTGAACCACCCCCGATACGACGTTCCTTTCTATGTTCAATGTGACGGTTCTCAACTTGGAATCTCTGCAGTACTCTGGCAGCCTAACCCGACTATTCAGGAACCAGCTGTTGTTCATTGCGCTAGCCGTACTTTAAAGAAAGCTGAAAAGGGATACACCACGACAGAAATTGAACTTTTAGCTGTACGTTTTGCTATACAAAAATTCGCTCCATATCTGAGCGGATGTCATTTCATAGTACTTACTGACCATAATTCATTGCGATATCTTAATAGCGTACAAGGGTATAATAACAGATTACTTCGCTGGTCGTTAGATCTGCAAGCTTATGATTTCGAAGTTCAACACATTAAAGGAGTCGATAATGGACCCGTAGATGCCTTATCACGTCTGTTTCCTGGAGAAGAGCAACATATTTTGTCTATTAATGAATTTAAGATTTTACAGGATGAAATAGCTACCATTTCAATAGAAGATTTAAGAGAACATCAACTGAAGTATCATGAATACAAACAAATCATAGAACACTTATCTTCATGTGGCGAGGGATGTAGTTGTCCCAAACACTGGAATTCTAGATTTAAGTTAAATAACAGAATTTTACTCATTAAGGATTTTAAGTTCAAATCTAGAAACAAAATTTGTATTCCACCTACGTTAACAGCACGCATATTAAAGGCCTACCATGACGATTTCGGACATTTTGGATATGTAAAGGTATGTGCCTTGATTAATAAATCTTTTTACTGGAAAGGAATGCGAGCTCAGATCAAAAATTATATCAATGATTGTATTGAGTGTATGCAAATTAAGCATAATTATCAGGCTATACAAAAACCAATGCTCTCAATAACACCGGAGAGACCACATTCATTTCTATCAATTGATTTATATGGACCGTTACCCCGAGCAGCTACTGGAGAAGTTTATTTGTTAACGACTATGGATATCTTTTCACGATATGTGGTAGCCTACCCCTTGCGCAAAGCAACCTCCGCTGCTATAGTGAATAAAATTCTGAACGTATATATTCCACATTGTGGCCCTATCGAGCATATATTATGCGATAACGGCTCGCAATTCAAAAGTGATGTGTTTCTCAAAGCCATGAATAAGGCCAACATTAAAGTTCATTTTGTGACTCCGTACCACCCAAGTAGCTCCGTGGTAGAAAATGTACATCGTAATTTCGGTATGTTGTTTCGGCACTTTTGTAAGGATAAACATGCTGAATGGATTAAGCACGTCAACCAAATTACGTACCTTCTGAACCATTCTATATCAGACACTTTAGGTGTGTCTCCTGCTAAGGTGCATAATGGCTCCGATTTAATTTTCCCTGTAGAACAACATTTTGATGTCAAATTAGAAGATTCGACAATTATAGATTCATCCAATTTAGTGAACATGGTGAAGATCCGAAGACATAACAAGTTTTTGAAACGTAATTCACAAGTAGAATCCTCGCAAGAAGGAAAATATCGGATCAAGGTCAACGATTTAGTTTTTGTTAAACAACATCCACAGAGTAATATGTTGTTAAAGAAAATTTATAAATTTTGTGACATTTTCGCAGGTCCTTATTTATGTTTTAAGGAAATAAATCCTAAGGTTTTCGAGTTGTTAAACGCTAAAACGGGGACGTCAATTGGACTCCGCAATATAGATGAGTTAAAGGTTTGGAGACCTACACCGTATACAAAGGAAAAATGGATGCATTTAGTTAAAAAGTTAGTAGCACCCAACATTCTTGATCAGATAAATAAGAATGAAGAATAATGATAATGAAAAATGTGTTTATATGATAACAAAAGGATGTCTCTTGTTCTGTAAAATGAATTTATTTACTTCCATTTGATTATTTAAACGTAGGTTATGTTTAATTTTTGATCTTTGTTCAATTACATTTTCTTTGATTTTTATTCTTTCTTGTTAATGTGAAGAATCATATTTCAATTTATAATTAATTAAAAGCAAAGATTATTTATATTAGATTGATTTGTGTTGAAAACTTAATTGTCAAAGATTATGTTAAGAATAAGATTCATTCTATAAAATCAATTATTCACTGACTATCTTGAATAAAATTCTTCTTTATTTATGACAGCTTAGAACTACGAGGTGTAACATCTAACCTATTTGTTATTCAATGCGCCCGAAAAGAAAAAAAATATTATTTGTAACATCACCGTTTGTAATAATGTTCGAAATTATTAATCTTCATAATTTGTATTTCACCCTCGTTAATTATATTTATAAACGACGATGTTTTTAATAATAAAGAATAAATATTAATGTAATAAGAAATAAATGATAATGAAATGAAAGATTTATTATAAATGTATCTATTTGAGGTGAATGGGAATTTCCCTCCTTCTTCAACTTCAATTACCACACTGCTGTTTGCCATGTGCCAAATTACGATGAATTTCAATTAAATTATCATAGTATAATTATTTCCTTGTTGAATAATCAATACTTTTCAGTGGAAAAAAAGGATGAAATTAACGTAAAGGGAAAAAAAGTGTAAAATTTTCCATACAATTATGCGTACAATCCAAACTTAAAATTTCCGTGTAATTAAGCTTACAGTACAAATTTTATGCCTATTTTTCTCACAAATTTATGGGTTGATTGCCCTGTGCTGTGAGCGCTCCATATAATAAACATAAGCTTCAGCAATTATTATAGCAGAAAGCAATGGATATATGGAGCCAAGCATTTTATTTTTTTGTTTCTGATTTTTTTCTTAAATAACATCGATCGTTTTCGATCATTTTTACAAACCAACTCACTACCAATTTTACATATATAGAAAGTCCCCCCCCCCCATAAAGGAGAATTTTAAAAATGCTAGGACACATTCTGTTTATTTTCAATAAACAGTTAATACACTGAATTTCAGCTCCGTAAGTTTAACGGCTTGCGAGATACTCATTTTTTTTTTTTTTTTTTTTGAAAAATTTGGATCCTCACTACCTCCTTAGGATATTATGCATTATAATAAAAGCAACATAACATCCCAATTTGGATTAAGGCCTAACTATATACCAAAGGAATTTCATTTGACTTTGCAATTTGACCGTGATGATCAGGCACACATAGTTACATTCATTTTTTTTTTATAAATAATTTATATATTACAGTAATTCAAAAATGTATTTTTTCCAGTAGTTAGCTCTAAAAACCCACAGGTCTCGAAAGCAAGTTGTAGGTAAGTCCTATTGCTATTATTACTGTGCCTGAAGTTCTTTTGTCACTTGGTTAGATATACTTACCTCAGGTAAGTAGACAGAAACAAGTTGAAAAGAAAGGGAAATGAAGGTCTTGAAAGTAAAACGGTGACAAATTTACCAGTCTTCAGAAGATACTCTCTACAATGCAGTGAGCAGAGGATCGGTAGATCATATTGAGTCGGTGGGTCGCAGTGGGCCACGGTGGGTGGTGGGTCACAGTGGGTCATGGTGGTTGGTGGGTCACAGTAAGTCACATGCTGTTGACCCACGACCCACTCAGAAAACTTGACCCACTTGACCCACCGACCCACTGACCCACTCCAACTCTGATATATATATATATATATATATATATATATATATATATATATATATATATATATATATATATATATATATATATATATGTGTGTGTGTGTGTGTGTATTTAAAAAAAAACACTGTATTAGATACCATTTTCCACTGGCGGGATGCAGTGTAAGAAAAGCTGTATTTTATATTTACAAACGCAGCGTTACTGATGTTAAACCATTACAAGTGCTATAGGAACTTGAATCACTACGAGAATCACATTAAGGTATTTGTGCGTGCATGCACTAAGGAACTCTACTAACCTAAGTTAACATATCCTCCCTAATCTACTTAGGTACTTTACAAACCTATCTCCCTATTCTTCTTTACTAACCTAACCTACTCTACTCTACTTTACTGCGTCGTAGCATACATGGGTGCTTGTTTTTTTGCATTAATAATAGTTCTTATGGTACATCAGTTTGTACCCATTATCAATTTGTACGCAATGATTATTTATGCATGTCCAGGCCGGTAGCCAGCCCAAAAATGTAGGGGGAGGGCCGGCTGATGTTAGGGGGGGCGACCCAACCATATTATAGTTCATCACCATATTATAGTTCATTTGCAAGCCTGCCGTGAAAATTTTAGGGGACCGGCAAAAATTTAGGGGAGGGCGGCCCTCCTAGACCCCCCTGGATACGGGCCTGTGCATGTCCCAAAAAATAACAGTGCAGAATATTTTAGTGATTTAAAACCAGAAAAAACAAATGTTTAATTTGATGTCCTATTTTCAATCTCCACGGAAAACCTCATTAGAAACATAATAATCTATACTAAACGTGTCTACCGACTTGTCAGTCTAAGTAAAAGTACAACAATTGAAAGGTAACGTAGTACTGTCTGTCATGGAAATAAATTTACATATGTTTGTGAGGCTTGCATTCCTGCAGTGACTGGTATGGAGAATAAGAAAATTAAATTTCTTTAAGCTATAGATTTGTAGAGAGAGACAATGAAAATCTGGGATACATTACATAAGAGAGCAGAAGTTGTGAATACAAATAATGCATATTGTAGATAAGTGTCGGCAAAGCAAGGAAAAATGAAAGAATCTATGAAAAAAAAAAGGATATCATAGAAAATTGGGGCACATAATTTAATTGCTGTAAAGACATAAATGAAAATGCATTAAGGGCGAAGTGGTTGTGAACTAAAGGTTAAGGAAGCTTACAACAAATCTGGAAGACCATGGTTAAAACCTAATCAAAGTGTTATTTCCCATTTTCTTGTACTTTGCGATTCTTTATAGGCTAAATGTTTTAATATTTTACTCTAAAGTAAGGTAGAAATGCCATTGTCATTGACGATATAATTTTGACGTTCCAACCTAATTTTGTATGATCAAGGAAAAAATAGATCCTTAGTTAAGCCCGTATCACACGAATCTGAACTAAGGCCTCAACCCAGGCTACAACTTAACAATATTGCTTAACTCAAACTTCCATGCAATTTATTTTTTCCTGAGATAGTCTAGGGGTCTCAGACGATCCTTAAAACTAGGTAGGTTTTACCAGCAGAGCCTCTCGTAGTCGCAGTATTAATCAGACGAAAAACGTGTTACGCACAGGGCAATCTACTGTCGTAATCGTAAATTATTGTTTTTCTATTTCACAATATGAGTTTATCCGAAGAGGTTGAAATAGCCATAGCAGCGATATCTGCTCTGTTGCTGACACAAAATCCGCACTCCACCCCCCCCCCCAAAAAAAAAAAAAAAAAAAAACGAGAGAGAGAAAAAGTAAAGAGGAGCTGGTGGACCAGGGAGTGAATTCTACGCCGCAATAATGCACAGCAAAGTACCGTGTTTTCAATGGTGAATAATGAACTACTTACAGAAGATCCAGGTTAGTACAAACAAGCAAAAAAAAAAAAAAAAAAAAAAAAATTCTACAGAATGGATTATTCAGAATTCCATACGCTATTGAAATTAGTAACTCCGAAAATTCAGTAGCGAGATACGAACATGGGGGAGTCTGTATCAGCTGAAAAATGGTCTGTAGATCCTTGGATCCACCAGATTGTAGAACTGAAAATCAAATGACTTGTCCAAATATGTAAATCAGGGCAGTTATCAGGTGCGGAAAGCTAAAATAAAGGAAAAAAGAGCAATTTTCTAGTATAGGTACTGAGTGCATCCGGTCAGCTCAGTACCCACAAAAAATGCCCACATAGCCCATAAAGTAAATTTATACCGCGCCGGGAACCCATCTCATGCACTACACCCGGAATTTTTGTATTGTGCCAGCATTGTAGAACTGTTCCCTAAAATTTCACGAAAGCCATATAACACTGATGACAATTAACTCTCATTGTTTCTCTTTTGGCGCATCACATCAGAATTTTATGTTTACAAGTGTAGGATTACTAGTCTAAAATTATTACCAGTGCTTCACGACGGATAAAATAAGTGAGTTGATATGAGAGATGCGTGTATAGAAACTATTTTCCACCGGCGGCGAATTTTTGCACAGTTTACAGAAGTTGTATTTTGTTTACAAGTGGAACGCTACTAGTATGAAACCATGACAAATGCTATTGAAACTCGTATCATTGTCAAAAACCACTCGTTTTCACTACACTCGCTTATGCGGATACCCACCTTCGCTAACACACCTGTTCCCATCAGACGCACCCCCTCACTAACCCTCCAACCCTACAGCTTCGCTCTGCTATGACTCGGTTAGATAGCATTCGTGGTTTTTAGTGGCTAGCGCAGGTTGTTTTGTGTTTTTTGGGCTGTAGTTTTTGTGCATGCATCCGAACGCTGTATTTATACGCAAATCGTAAAATAATTATAATTTTTCAACAATTGCTTATGATACCCCTTGAATTTTAACTATGCCATATGGATATTTTCATGTCGCCCAGCATAAATCATTTAGAAAACAATAAGAAGGTAATTAGTGAAATAATTCTAATTTTTGAATAATTATTTCGAGTGGTGCGCCAAAAGTAAACCTGCACGCTTTTTTTAACATATTATATTTTTTTGGTATACAAATTGCACAATCACCTATTTTATTCTTTTAAAAGATGTAATTAAATTTCTTCACTCCTATAGTGTTCGGGCGGATATCTTCTCTAAGGTCTTTATTCTTGCATTTTTTAAATAATATAAATCGTGCTTCATGTTATACAAAAAAAAAATCATATTTTTCGTATGACTATATTAATATTATTAATGCTTCTCTTGTCCAGGCAGCATTGTTTTGAAATTACAGCGAGAAATAAAATGAAATGAAATGAAATCTTTGAGTTTTACGTCCCACGGTTATGCCGATTAGGCTAAAGGAGACGGTGATAATGAGAGAGATGAGTGAAATGGTGGAATGAAGAAAGTGGGAGGAAACGGGAGAACCCCGAGAAAACCCACGAGCACGGTGTTTGTCCACCACAAAGTTCACTTGGCGGGGGCTGGGATCGAACCCGGGACCCCAAGCACCAGAGGTGAACGCTCTACCACTGAGCCACCGCGCCCCCCAGCGAGAAATAAAGTTGAATGTCGTCAGGCACTACTCTTTTCTGATTGGTAGTTGTATGCAAGTCCAGAAGAAAATAGAAACTGCTTCTATTTCTTCCAAGTCAGGATCCAAATAAGGACAGCAGTAAATTTCAACCTGAACTAGGGGCAAGTTACTTCTCATACGATCGTTAAGTAAGGTCGTGAATCGCAGCCTTACTTCAGTCCCATCTGAGACAGGCTTTAGAGAATAAAAATAGAGGGACTACACAATTATTGGCGAGAAGTAAGTGCAGTACGTCATGCGTATTTCTTACAGTATTCATTTTGGCAAGAAGCAAGGCCACATAGCAAGCCTCGTCCGTGTGGTCAAATAGCTCAACGTGGTGAAATTGAGGGTCGTGCACCTCAAAATTAGAATCCATCTCAAATCGCCAGTGTTGATTGTGACCGACAAACTGTTTGAAAACGTTTAAATTGCTATCAGAATGATGAAGCTAAATGTGCTAAATTTTGGTCCAAACCAAGTAGACCTAGGACAATAACTACAGCTCAGGATGAAGTGCTGATATAAGACGTCAAGAACAATCCAACACGTCGTCTTTCGTGACCAGCTTTAGCCTACGACTGTTCCTACAAATCAGACGACAAAAACTAAGACAACATGTCTAAGAAACTGTTCTCCTGCTACCAAGATCATTCTCATAGAGATCCATAAGGCGAGGCGTTTATAATGTCTCAGCGGAACATTGAACTCCTACATGAATATTGGGATCTATTTTAGCATGAGGTCAAAACTTGTATTTTTACGTTTGTGTCCTGTAGTGGTGTTCTCCACAACTGTACGTTACCTTTTTGACCCACAGCCAGGGGTAAAAATGGATCTGAAAAGGTGGGGAGACTTTAGTAGAGGCATGAGTCACGCCGTCTATCTTTGCCCATTATATAAATTAACAGACAAATTCTGACCAAAGCATATATTAACTAATAAATAATAGCGTTACAGTTTCGGCAAATTAACTTTGCCTTCATCAGACACACTCATAAGCTAGAATGAGTGGTATTCAGATAGAAGTACCTCCAAGTCTGAATAGGAGGATAAACGGATGGAAGGACAGAATAAGGAAGGAGATTTCTAAGATAATGTGTCTGATGAAGGCAAAGTTAATTTGCCGAAACTGTAACGCTATTATTTATTAGTTATATGCTTTGGTCATAATTTGTCTGTTAATTTATACAAGAAGTTCCAAAGCTAGAATGAGTGGTATTGCTCATTATATTTTTTTCAGAAACTGGGGAGACGCCATACATATATTTTCGAACTGGGGGACGCCGTCCCCCCGCGTTCTCCCTCACTTTTATCCCTGCCCACAGCCCACAATGATCTTCTTGTGTTCTTCTTTCGTGACTCTCCACTACTATCTACTGTCCTATTATGTCCTATTATGCCATCTACAGTACACAGAAACGGGTAAACGAGGATTTTGTACCAGCAAAATCAAACATTAATGAAAGGTGATTTGGTTGGAGTATTTGGTTCCTATGTTTCTTAATTTACAGATACACATTTTGTGGCGACTGTAGTCATTTTGTAAGGCTTCGCCTAGTTATGCATAGCATAGTTTGAGGGTCTATTGAAAATGAAGGCTAAAATTTGTTCATATACTTTTTTTTTTTTTTTTTAATCTAATCTTTATTCAAAATGTTTCAAACAGAAAACCAGGCTTTCTTTCCAGGAATTTTCTTTAAAGGAAGGCAAGTTAATTTTCGGGGAAAATTCTCCTCAACCGCTCCGTCAATTCGCAACTAGGAGGCTACTGTATCAGTAAATTTCTTGTTGTAGATCTTCACTCGATTTTTCCATCCCTCCTGAACTTGTATCAATATTTTCAATATCATTTCTTCAAGATTAGTTTCTTTTCTAAAAATTAAATGTTCAGTAGTTCTAACACCAGGGATCACTTTCTTTCTAACATTCAATTCTTAAAATTATTTCCATATCCTATTAATATGCAACAACTTGAAAGTGTTACTCTAGCTGAAAGTGGAAGCAAAATGAAATCGCATATATACTATGTATTTACAATAATAATAATAATAATAATAATAATAATAATAATAATAATAAATTGTGAAATTGAAATACTTAACTAAACACTCTCGCAACAAAAAGAGTAATAACGACACGCCTACGCTTGGTGTAAAACCTACACATGCGTTCTCCCACGCAGTTTGATCGTTAAATTCACCTACGCAAAGACAGACGCATAAACTAGTATATGGTGGAATACCTAGTTTAGTAGAGAACATCTTCACGCAACTTCCGAAGTATATAGGAAATCGCCCACGTACAATATCAACAGACGATTTTGTTACGATTACTTTTTGGATTATATTTCATCTCTGCTATGATGTAGCTATTTTTATTTAACACCTTTTTATGTTTGTGTATACTGTTTCCCTTTTTGTAATTTGTTAGTTGAGCTCTTTAACTCTTTTGGTTAACGTTTTCTCTTACGCTAACGATATTGCTATGTCTCCATTTGAATAATAAAAGACAAATTCCTCTTCATGGCTAAGCGGTAACGTGCTCTTTCTTCCTGTGCGCGTGGTCCCAAGTTCGATCCTAGTGAGGATTTTTGCTTTGGATACAAGCCCTGTCGGATCCAATTTCATACAGCCTCAGTACGAAAAGGAACGTTGAGCTCCCTCGTGGCTAAGCGGGTGCCTTTTAAGTGGAAGATTTGGGTTCGATTCCCGGCGGGAGCTCATATGGTTTGAATCCCACGTTAAATTGTAGGTCCATGTCTCATATAGCTTTGCTGCTAAAAGGGACGCTTAATATAAGCTCAAATCAAATCAACTGACAAGGAACGTTAAGCTTTAAGTAATCAATCAAAACTGAAAGGCAATGTAGAAGCTAGAAACATGGCAGCAATACGTAATAATAAACATAGTATTGGCAAATTTGCTTATTTGAAGTTAAGTGTCTCTTTTCAACACCGAGCCTATATGAGATGTGGACCACCAGTTCAAGATGGTATCCAAACCCACCGTATTGCGTTTACTGCTCTCCCATCGGGAGTCGAACCCGGGGCCCATGCTCCAAAGACTCAAGCGCTTGACATAAGACCAGCGAGGAGGGCTGCGAGTTTAGCAAAGTATCTTAATAAGTCCACTTCTAGTTGAATGATTTCCTTTATATTTGGAATGGAGCATCTGTTTAATAACACTTTTCGAATGTAGTCAAATTTTATTCAACACTAACTAAAAAAGGCAAGTACTCCAAGCTGTCACTATATAGTCTTTGACAATTATCCATCAAGAGTTTAACGCGATATAGACACAGAATGTGTGAACGTTACGCACTTATCTGTGTATTTCGATTCCTAGATTTTTCAATTAAATTATAACGGTTCAAATATGGTTAACTTTTTTTTCAAGTACCTTTAAAACTCTGGTTACTTTTAAGTATTGTAGCTTAAGCAGTAAATCTAAATATAAAATTTAAAAATAAAAAACGTTAGATTGTATATTCAGCTTTTTCTATTCTGGAAAAATGGAAACCACAGTAGACTTCCAAATTCTGGAGACTCAATATTAAACGAATAACAATGGAAATGGAATATATTCTTCGAATACTCTATGTATATTAAGAAATCCACTTCTCGCAATCTCTTATCGTTTTTGTTCTGTTACCTGACAACATACAGACGGATGAACGAGCAGATTTCTTATAGGCCTATCATAGCATATCAGTTTAAATGTAAGACGTAGTGCTGTAAACGGCATTAGATGCTTAGGAAAGACAAACAAATGTAGAGATCCAGTATTTTTTTTAGTAACATCAAAAACGACTTGTGGAAATTTCCCTGTGACACATGGAAATGCAAGAAATGCAAAGTAGAAATGGTTGTACAATTTAGACTCCTGAATTTATGCTATGCAAATGTATGGAAAGTCCTATTGAAGTCCGTCCGTCCGTCTATGGACAGCTATCAGAGCAGAAGATCCTCTATTACAAACAGAAGTAATAGAAATCTGTAATTCGCAGTTTCAATGTTAATTTCCTTAGAACAAAAATTGTAATAGCTAGCGAAAAAGTGGACTTTTCATATGAATTCAGTTGTCTCAAGAGCATATTCAATCTCAGCTTTAATGCATTCATTGTATTGGTAAGTGGGAGAAATCTACCAGCTCTGGTTTTAATTTTTATTTTCGTAGAGTAAGAATAGTAAGAGATTACAAAAATAAATAAATAATAAAATATCAAATCAAATCAAATTAAATGGAAATTTTGAAATATGTTCAGTGCAGAGTTGGCGTGGGTCAATGAAAACTTGACCCACGACCCACTGACCCACCACCCACCGTGACCCACCACCCACCATGACCCACGACCCACCGTGACCCACTCTGACCCACCACCCATCATGACCCACTGTAACCCACCATCACCCACCACCCACGGTGACCCACTCTGACCCACCACCCACCATGCACCACTCTCCTCCACTTTGACCTACTCTGACTCACCAAAATCCATCGTCATCAACTCTGAACACAATCCACGGCCTCTTCTGAACTGACTGAAGAGTTTACACTTGTAATAAAACATGACTGTGAAATTGTCACTAATCGGAGTTTGAGTTTCTAGTCAATCACTCAAGCAACACTCTGTTACAATAACGGTGGATCTGACCTTTAAGATATAAAATGGTAAAGTGTTTGTCAGTGAGGAAATTGAAACAGTTCGAGGTGGGGGGAAATTAGTGTGTGCCTAAAATATAGCTACTTGTACTAAGAGAGTACTCTTGCAAGTGTTAATTTCTGAACGCATTCCACAAGAAACTTCTATTCGCAGGAAAATACCCCTGTACAATATGGAAAAGGTTATGGTTTCTCAGTTCACAGTATTTTTCTCACAAAAGACTTGAAAAATCAGTTGTTCATAGCGTATAAAGTTGCTCGGGTACCTTATGTGAGAGCATTTCCACAAAGTATGCTCATAATTGTAATTTGTGTAATCACTAAAACACCACGTTAAATTTAAGTTACAAATATGCATAATTGCAATTATTATGAATATTTATTCCAAAGTAGTTTACCTAAAGCAAAGAAGAGACTTACTAAAAATTAGGTACAAAGTTGAATAACACAAATAAGCCATTAGTAATACAAGTATATTTTTTCCGTACCTCGTAATTTTCCACCTTAAAACAAATCTGAAATCGGATTTATTTCCTGTTGGTAACTTTTTGGCGGTAAATCATCCGCAGTGGAATGATGTCCATCCTTCAGCCAAGAAATAACTAGCTCGTCTACTTTGAGCATGTCTAGCGGTGGGCCACATTCATGAGCAACAAGTTAGACAATGTTTGAGCACTTAGTCTATTTCTAATATCAGTCATCTGTAAATTCATAAGGGGAAATCCCCATTCCCACTCTGTCGTGGAAATTGATAATACTTCTACCCGATTTCTGCAACTTCTCATCGACAATCTACTTGTTAGACTTAAGTCTGTTAACGATTTTACTTGATCAGGTTTGAAATACTCAGCAAGAAGTATTATCTCTCTATCACCATACAACATCTTTTCCATATCGACCATGTCAGTTGGCAATGTCGACCCATGTAGAACAGAAACTTCATCTACCACGCCTTTGATAGGGAATCTTGTGAATAAATTATCAATTAAAGCCTGATAAACTGATGATTTCTTATTTGTTTATAAATTTAATTTTTGTAATTACACATGAAGGTTTGATACCATTACCAAGTTCCCTCCCCCGTCTAGAAAGCGAAAGGGCACGAGGTTCCTGGAAATGGGATTTTCCCTCCTTCTTCAACTTCAATTACCACACTGATGTTTGCCATGTGCCAAATTACGATGAATTTCAATTAAATTATCATAATATAATTATTTCCTTGTTGAATTATCAATACTTTTCAGTGGAAAAAAGGATGAAATTTCAAAGTTCCAAATCAAAGTAAGTAGACCAACGTAAAGGGAAAAAGTGTAAAATTTTCTATACAATTATGCGTAAAATCCAAACTTCAAATTTCCGTGTAATTAAGCTTACAGTACAAATTTTATGCCTATTTTTCTCACAACTTTATGGGTTGATTGCCCTGTGCTGTAAGAGCTCCATATAATAAACATAAGCTTCAGCAATTATTATAGCAGAAAGCAATGGATATATGAAGCGAAGCACTGTATATTTTGTTTCTGATGTTTTGTCTTAAATAACATCGATCGTTTTCGATCATTTTTACAAACCAACTCACTACCAATTTTCCATATATAGAAAGTGCCCTCCGCCCCACACATAAAGGAGAATTTAAAAAAATGCTAGGACACATTCTGTTTATTTTCAATAAAGAGTTAATACACTGAATTTCAGCTCCGTAAGTTTAACGGCTTGGGAGATACTCATTTTTTTCCCCGCAAAGATTCGGATACTCACTACGTCCTTAGGATATTATGCATTATAATAAAAGCAATATAACGTCCCAATTTGGATTAAGGCCTAACTATATACCAAAAGTAATTTCATTTGACTTTGCAATGTGACCGTGATGATCAGGCACACATAGTTACATTCAATTTTTTATATTATACTTTATGTATTACAGTGATTCAAAAATGTATTTTTCCCGTAGTTAGCTCTATAAACTCACAGGTCTCGAAAACCAAGTTCTATTGTAAGTCCTATTGCTATTATTACTATTAAAAATATCAACATCCAAAAGTGCCTGAAGTTCTTTTTTCACTTGGTTAGATATACTCACCTCAGGTAAGTAGACAGAAACAAGTGGAAAAGGAAGGGAAATGAAGGTCTTGAAAGTAAAACGGAGACAAATTTACCAGTCTTCAGAAGATACTGTGTACAATGCAATGAGCAGAGAGGGTCAGTAGATCATACTGAGTCGGTGGGTCGCAGTGGGTCACGGTGGGTGGTGGGTCACAGTGGGTCACATGCGGTTGACCCACGACCCACTGACCCACTACGAAAAATTGACCCACCGACCCACTGACCCACTCCATCTCTGGTTCAGTGTTCCAAGGACATATGCTATCTCTAAACTTCACTAATATTGAAACTGGAAGTGGCAGGTCTAATCATTACGGTTTTATACTTAAAAAAAGGGGACACTTATCTCTGATGTGTGGGGTCCCTGGTTCAATCCCAGCCAAGTAAGTTTGTTATGTCCGTGTTTTTTCTCGGCGTAATCCCACATTCTCATTCCACCAATTCTTTCATTATCTTTCACTTGCCTTAATCGTCCATCTTCTTTAGCGTAAAGGGCATGACTGTAGCACTTTAAACTAAAAAAATTCCATTGATTCCAAAAACTTTAAGGAGATAGAGAGGAATGTTTTAAGATATATTAAACGTCCAAAGACTAGATTCCATTTCTTAGCTATCATTTCCTGTTTCAGTCTAGAATACTAATGGAACAATGTTATTTTGAAGTGGATTCAAAGTTCGAACTGTATCTCGAAATAGTAGTAATCTTCTGCTGCTTCCGGTCTTAATGCATGTTCATAGAGCAAAAGCAGGAAGACACATCGAAAAATTGTCCTTTGGTATAGATTCAAGATTCCAAGAGTACATTCCATCTCCCCCCTTTTCAGTCTATTGAAACTAAAAATGATCCCAATATACTAAACTAAAAATGGTCCCAAAAAAGTTTTACTTTTTTTTTTCGGAAGAGCTAAAAGAACAACTGGAAAAATAGAAAAGAAATTAGGAAAATAATCAGCAAAATAAAATTTTTTGTTTAATTCTTTATCGCATGCGAATGAAAGGGAGAGACAAGAATGACACACTTTAAAGGATTTAGGATTTTATATTTCTGGGCTTTCGGTATCTATGGCCATGTTAGCCCGTCACAATTGAGGGATGACGTCCCTCGGCGAGCACACTACTTGGGAAGAAAGGAAGCGGCCTGGGACCTATATGTTAGGTACCACACCGGCATTTGCTTGGTGTGAATGAGGAAAACTCAGGTAAACCTCATATGGCAAATGAAGAAAAAATAATGTTTCAAATTTAGTAGGTATGTATATTCTACCTATATATAATATACAGATATTTATACCTACATATATGCTATTCTATCTGAAAAGTAATCGGAATATGAAAACGTTTTTACGACAATGATAGAACAAAATACTGTATAGGTAAGCAATCCATGGAAGTAATGAGAACGAACATTTTTCCATTAACTTGTATCCTTCGGCTAGTAATATTTTGAAATCCAGAAAATGCATAAGATTTAATAAACTTCGTTAGTTACGTAAGCATTATTGTTTGCTATTATTATAGGATAAACATTGGTTGAACAACTAGAAATTGCCTCACGAAATAATTACGACCACTATATATATACACATATTATGTGCATTGCAGGAAATGAAAAATAATTATCCATAATCTGAGCATGGTTTATGTTGTGGAAGGACCGAGGTCAGTCCCAGACTTTCATTTTAGTCGTTGTTGTCAATAGGTCATATAATGTTATGCACCTCATTTTTTAAAAAAAATAAAAAAGGTCAAGTAGTGCATATCGATTGAGAAACAGATACAATGTCAATCCGGCATTTCTTTCAGAAAGTAATATCGAGAAGTTTTTTTCAACATGCGAAAAGGTTTTGCTTTGAAAAATGGCCGTTATTTCTAAAGTTTTCAGATTTTTAAACTAAAACCCGGGACATCCGATGAAAATTTACTGTATACTCTTAATTTTGCACTAGCTGTTTGCTGAAATATTAGGATTGATGAAAAAATGTTCGAAAATTACCAAAAACGAGTGATGGAGAGTTGATTATTCCTAATAGTTGAGTATCCATGATTATTAAAGTGTTATTTTTTTATTTTTTTTAATATAGCACGAATGATCTGGTGAAACACCGGGACATTTCGAGTTTCGGACAATTTTGAGATAATAGATTGTGTAAATCCGGGACTGTCCCGTATAAACTGAGATGTCTGGGAGCCCTATCATTTTGTAAATTTTCCCACGGATGTGTTTTCATACTCTGGGTATTTCGCCTTCTGTGTGCATTTTGAAAGGAACTCTGCCCATGTGTTTTAGAAGCCACTAGCGTTAATTACCCTTTTCGATGGGTTAAAATAAGAAAACTTAGTAATATGTTCCTTTAGTCAGTCACTTTTTACTATTACTGAAACATTCTCTGATAGACGGCCATTTTCGATCATTTATCTCTCTCTCTCTCTCTCTCTCTCTCTCTCTCTCTCTCTCTATATATATATATATATATATATATATATATATATATATATATATATATCCTCCTCTTCCAAGTAGCGGGGCTGAATTTGGATTTAAATGGCATGGGAAGTGTCACTGTTCATCCTAGCGACCCCCGAAAACTACGGATTCGGCACGAATATAATCTCCCCTAAGTGGCACCGTCAAATTGAAACGATTAAAACCATTCCAGGCCCGAACCTCATCTATGTTGACAATTTGTTCGAGATCGGTTGGGTGGTTCAAGACTTATTAAGTCACAAACATAGTCACTTTCATTTTTATTTAAGGAAGATTTGACTTAGGCCGAATTAATGACATCTTAAGTCTTAGAGCATACTTCAATAATAATAATAATAATAATAATAATAATAATAATAATAATAATAATAATAATAATAATAATAATAATAATAATAATAATAATAATAATAATAATGAATTTGTGGAAATGTCCATTCCGCAACGATTAAAGATGTACTTACTGTTGCCAACGAGACGAGAACAAGTCGCGAGTCTCAAAAACTAATCGAGAGTCGAGATGAAAAATATATATTTTTGTTTTTAATTCGAGACGAGTCGAGAAATTTTTCGAGTGTCGTGGGCAACACCGCAGGTTCATTTGATACAACTTGTCCTTTCTGACAGTGGCTTTCCTCAATTTTTGTCCTTCTTTTCCTTCCTGCACGTGGTTATAACAATCAGACAAGAAGAACTGTTTCTATGGCAACAGCACGTTCAGCCAATTATAGTGGCTCATTTCTCTCGCCCTGAAATTGTGAACATTACACCCTTTCCGCACGTTGCCAATTTGGATATAAATAAATGCGCAGTTTTAGTCGAATGTCAACTTGAGTAATAGACCTACTGGTTATTGAGAGCATCTTTCTAGTTCTCTTTTGTGTCATTTAATTTTATAAAACAGATTTACTTTCAGTGAATAATTTCGTGTTTCAATACCTAACTCAAAAGTTGGCAACACAGTATTGAGCACCACGTGTGCGCAGCGAGCTGTCAGAAAGGACAAGTAGTAGCAATTGCAGTATAGTTCACTCAAATCTTAAAACTTGCACGTTGTTTTAGTTTACATGATTCATAGTATAACCAGTTGAGAATGCTCGAAAAGTATTGTCAGAACGAACTTTAAAAAAAAAATACTTTTTTTCGAAATTTATATGAAATTGTATATTAAATTTATTTGATTAAACTCAATGGATGTTAATACACTTATATATTTAGAACCTGCGTATTAGAGGATCTATTGAATTAGCTATATTGAACCGTCACTTTTTATTACGTATATATAGGCTAGTGAAAAAGCAGATATAACCAGTGGCACCGGTTACTATTTGGTATCAAAATGTTCACCATCCTCTTAGGTATTGATCAACACCAATATCATATCTCTATGACTGAACGGTTCCCGAGATATGGCTCCTTAAATCTCCCGAAATCGGATTTTTTTTTGGCATATATTTCGGGAACGGTAAGAGTGACGCGAAAAATTCCATCACTTCTTTTAGATAGTGTTTAATAATCTATCCAATGGAGGGCTCAAAATTGAAATATTCGCAAATAACAAACAAACAGACAGACACAATCACACACACACACACATACAGAGAGAGAGAGAGAGAGAGAGGAAGAGAGAGAGGAAGAGAGAGAGAGGAAGGGAGACAGAGAGAGAAATAATTCAGCAAGGAACTTTTTAAGTTCGTTGATAACTATAAATTGATAAAGTAATTGTACGAACATAATGAAGAATATTTATCAACGTTTAAATGAAAAATGAAATTTTTTAGTTTAAGATTCCACGATTATGCTCTTTAAGGAGATGGATGATTAAGGCAAGTGAAATATGATTGAATAATCAGTGGAATGAAAGTGTGGGAAGAAATGGGAGTACCCAGATAGAACCCACGGACACGATGTTGTCTACCACAAGCTTGCTTAGCCTTGGGCTCTACGTACCAGAGATAAGAGCTTCGAGTCACTGTGTTCTCTCCATCAAAGTTTAAAGATATGTAAGTCATTACACAATATACTCCAAAGTATGGTTTAAATGTTGTTAGATTACGTATGTCGTGGACTTCATGTAAGATAGAAGAGTTCTGATAACTTCTACATGAAATTCAGAACAAATATCAGAGCATAAATTTTCAACGTAAATTTTCAAAACTACACGAGATGAGGAAAGCTTTTCCAGAATCAAAACGAAACGAGAAATACTTATTTGAGAATCGAGACGAAAGTGTTACGAAATTTATGAGGCGAGACGAGTGGTCAAACATTGTATTAATCACGTAAGATGTAGCTATTTTGTTTCCGTTATCTTGATAACTATCCATACTTACACCATCGTAAAAGGACGTTCAGGTGAGTACCTGGCAAACTATAAGAAGTGATAGCTGTTTTTAAATGGAAGTTCGATTTCTTTGAAATCCACACCCGGTGATAAAATCTCGATGGTTTCTGTTTGTATTTATATGTATGTACTCATTCATTTGTGTGGGTAGTTATTGATGTATTTGTTTGATCTTATCCTATATTTATATTAGTGTTTTCTTAGTACGCATTGGTTTTTATTTGCTTTTTTTGATTCATTTCTCTGATATCGTTGTGTTATCATTTATTTAGCTTTTATTGGTATTAGACAGAAGTGTATGTGTCGCTAAATGTATATACCGATACAGTGTAGAAGATAAATACAAGGTCTTTTACTCTAATTCCCAGATTATTATTATTATTTTTTAAAGTATTAATTGTATTATACATTTTATTTTAAAATTAAATTTCCCTCTAACGGAAGAAAAAGAAATAGGCTTCTTATAATTCAAGTATTCAGTGCAAATGTTCATGCCAGGCAGTGCGAAAGTTCATGTCCCTCTTCACTGGTTTGGCAACACTGCATTATGAAGCTTTCGTTTCACGTTATTCAATTGTTATCCTTCAGTTTGGAGTTTTATTGCTGCGAACAGGAGTTTGTATCTTGTTAACAGCTCGTTTTGGCCATTTTCAAGACTAATCGGTATGGAGTGTCAAGTAGCTAAAAATAAACACTTCCGATACATTTTACCCTTTGAATTGAATCGGGGATCCAGTGCTGCCGAAATCATGTAAATAATTTATGATGTGTGTGTGTACTTACAGAGAGGACGGCACGGACGGAAATAGTTCTCTCGTTTCCAAGAGGGAAAATTTGACTTCTGTGATGAACCACGTTTTGGAGGACCTTCTCATTTTGGTGAAAACCGCTTAAATCAGTAAGTTCACAATAATTCTCGCCAATAAACGCGGGAATTAGCACAAATTATGGAATGCGATTACAACCATTGTGTGCCATTTGCAGTCATTGGATAAGGTACATAATTGGGGCAAGATGCACATCTACATACGGACAGAATGACCAGAGATGTGATTACTGAACTTGGTTGGGAATTATTTCCTCACCCTCTGTATTCACCAGACCTTGCCCGTTCTGATTTCCATCTTTTCTGGTCTCTCCCTAACAACATTCAGGGACCAGAGTTCCATATGAAGCTTCTCTCATCAATTGGCTAACATATTTCTTCAACTAGAAACCACAATAGTTGTACAGGAAAGGCATTGAAATCCTTTCTGAACGCTGGAAGTCGGTTAACAAAGATGGTCATTACATCACTGAGTGTATGAATGACTGAGTGATTATTGATTTACGACGTAGTGTATCAACGTCTTATTTTTATGGGTGTTGTATGATATTGTTTTGTAGTGTACTCTAGTGTATTTACTAAATAATAAATAATATTGTATTATATTATTTTATAGCATACTGTAGTGTATTTACTAAATAATAAATAAACAATTTAATACTATTTAATATTAGCATTGTAAAAACGGTACGAATAGCACCGAATCAGTAGGTCGGAATCTTCATGGAAAATGCGTTATTTCAATTTCTCATGATGACGTAACAGCGTTATCGCTAACTTTTGAGTGCATTCAGTCTTGAGTGAGACATGACTTTACTTTTATTGTTTTCTGTGATCAGTGTCGGAAAATGGATGATGGAAAGGAACAGCAATTCTGAGTTGAGTTAAATTTTATTTTAAACTTGGGAAACTGGTTACAGAGACTTATATAATATCACAAATATCGTTCGGCAACGACCTTTCAATAGTTGAGAACTTCCCGGATCAATAGACTTGTATCATTCGACTGTCAACCGATTGTCCGTGATATGGAGAGTGAATTAAACATACTTATCGGCACATATCACTAAATCTTACACGAAGACCTAGGGATGATGCGAACAGCGAAATTTGTGCCGAAGATTCTTGCACAGGAATATAGTCATATGTCATCTTCAGCATGGAACTGGAGAAAACCTCCCCTGACGATCCGATATTCCTGGCCAATATCATCACAGAGGATGAATTATGAGTTTACGACCTGGATAGAATCGTGGGGTTTCGAAATTTAGATTCTGTGTAATAAAATACATCGAATCCATACCCTGGGTTCCACTTATGTTTTTTTTTTTTTTTTTTTGGTATTGTTATGTTACGTGTACCCTCCCTATCCAAAATCGCTCAAGTTTATGGCCCATAGCAAAAAATTTACACGATCGATCTTTCTGGGGTTTCGAAATTTGGATTCTGTGAGAGAAAATAAATCGAATCCATACTCTGGACTCCGGTGCACAGAACTTTTATTTCATTTATTTTTTGTATATGTATATGTGGCTGTGTAATCAAAAAAGGGGGGGAAGAAACAGGGGCGTCATTTAGGGGGGCAGGAGGGGGCAATTGCCCCCCCAAGAGTTTGAGGAACATATAGTTTAATAAATTGTATACTAATATACTAGTACAAAACATGAAAGTCTTATGTCGGTGGTGTTCTTGCCCCCCCCCAAGCGAAGTCTGAAATGACGCCCCTGGGAAGAAAGTCTGTGAAAACTTTGTACTGGATCAAAGTTGAAGTTCTATGTGTCTGTAAGATGAATGAGCAAGGCTTCATGCAATGTTGGATCTCATGGCTTGATGTTGTAAATTTATCCACTCGGCCACGATATCCAAAAGCGGATCTCAAATTTAAATTGCCGTTCATTGTATTTAAGATTCTTTTATCACAGTGACATAAAGACTATCTTCAACCATATTTGACCCCACGATGTCGCACACACACGATTTTGTTCATGGCAGTGTAAATACGTGAAAATCATTAACGAATATACGCATAATGAATCAATCCTTTATATAATGGAAAGTGTAGTTCATAATTTCCCCGTTCCGAAATTGAGAAATTCATCCGTAAAGTCAAACATAATCAACATCTGTTTCAGAAGCTGAATTCGAACTCGTGATCAATGTGATCAAAGAAGATAACAAGAACATTAACTTGAAAACTTAATTCTATCAGATGTTATTGCTTTTTTTTTTTTTTTTTTAAGAAATAAAAAAGGAGAAGACATTAATAAACATGATGCTTCGAACTGTTACGAGGAAAGAAAAGAATGCAACCCAGCCACGGAAAATAAAGAGAAGTTAGAAAAAAAAGCTAATAAAAACTTATAGAAGTACCCCTTAGACAACCTATGTTCAGAGAAGAAAGGCCATTAAGATGCCACACAAAGTTTTCACTTTGTAATTTATGACTTCATCACGAGAGGACTTTGGCGTGAGAGGCGGTTAGCACGGTTCATAATTATCTTTCAATACCCCACGTTTAAGGTTTCCGAAGAAATAAAATACATTAAAAAAAAAAAATTCTCTCACATACACACAACACGTAAGATCACGCGTGTGCATCGTGCTCCTGTCAGGAGGAAACTTGAGATACAAAGGAATACAAGAACCACAAATTATTATTATTTTTTAAAAAGTACTAAAGGTTTCTCTTGTTACAATTATTAAAAAAGTTTTTTGTATTAGAAATCAAACGTCTTAACATTTTTGGAAGTACATATTAATATAAAAGTTCTTTTGATTCTAAAGTACTCATCTCAAAAGAGAAACGTCTCTTATAATAATTATTACCCAACAGATTAGTTTAATTTAAAGCAGTATAATTAGTGAAACAAAACACTGTTAAGAAAGGACAAGCCACTTATTTGATAATTCCTCACAATACAAGAGAAACATTTCACAATAATTATTATTTTATTAAATAGGCGTTGTACTTTGTATAAGACCAATGCATGCTTCTTCTCTTTCCTATTATTATTATTATGAAAGTTTCTTTCAGATATTATCATTTGATGGGTTTGGCCGCTCAACACTATTGATGGCTCTAGTTTTACCCTGCTCTAGCTTAACAGTAGTTTACATGTGGTGTCTTGTCCTAGTTTAGTACCAAATATGTTATTATTGTTTCTATGGATTTTCAGTTAAAATATTTTTTTTAAAGGTATTTGTCGGTATGGAGTTTTCTCATTTCTGCCAATCTGAACCAAATTTGGGCACCTACCTAAATAGATCATCAATCAGTTTTATTCCAGTTAGCCAAAACGCAACAAACTTTTCAACTTAAATAGTTTGAATAGAGCAGCTACATAAGCGGATCCTTGTTTTCTTAAGATTATTTATGTCTTCCTACTTTATCATTATTCTTTCATTTCAATGTATTTTCCAATATCTTTCAAATATTTTTTTTTCTGCTACGTGATCCGTTACGCCTGGAATTTAAGCAAAATACTTATTTTTAAATTTCCTGAAAGAAAAGTACCAATTACTAATTTAATGTTCTAAAATCATTAAATGTCTTTTTTTTTTTACCTTTTTGTTAATTTCTAAATTTCTAAGCATTTGTGCACTCAGTTATACTTTTCGTCTTATCTTGGCATCAGGAATCAACTCACAAACGTTGTAGATGCTGTTTTGAAACACCCTGTATATTTATTTATTTATTAATTTTTGAATGAGTGCCCACGCCTGGCTACTTATAGGATAAATCACAACGTTTAGTAATCTTCATATATATATATATATATATATATATATATATATATATATATATATATTTTAACAAATCCAATAATCCACTGGCTCCCAAAATGGGGAGGCTACCCTGAGACGCATGAAAGAAAATCAAGGCGGCACAGATTATTGAAATACCATGAATTACAAAATTATTTTTACATTCTTTGGTCACTCAAGGAGTCCATTCTAGTTATAATATTGATGTCACGTTAACATAGATTTTTTAACTGTAGGATAATCAGTGTAATTAGCCATATATGAGAACAATCAGTGATTGTAGTGTGCGGTAACTGATAATACTGTTCGAGTATGCAAATAATGGGTGAGGGATGAAAATTAAGCATCTTAGTTTAAGGACACAGTAGCGTGTGTTACTCCTAAATTGTAGTAATTGGGTTTCGTTTCACATTGTGACTCTTCTGCAGGACGCGAAACTGTGACAGTCATAGTGTTTGTGTGTGTGTGGAAAGAGGGAGAGCTTCAGTAAAAAAACACCTGGAATGTTTCGACATAGAGAATTCATATATTTGAATATCCATAATTATTTCACTATGTGGAATTAAGGATACTACTCATATTTTATAAAGAGAAGTACATAGTACAGAAAAATGTCACGGGGTAATTACATATGAGATACATGTTAAATTACTTATGAACTGCTGTAGTTAATTTGCGAACTTGTAACAATAGTGTCACTTTATTCACCCTTGTAAGTTATTAGAGAGGGGAAATTTTCTTTCCAAAATATAAGTTGGGGGAATTGTTTCAACGCCACCTCCTCCCGTGAGATTTTGCACCCTGATCTACAGTAGACTTCCAAACTATAGACGTCTAATATCCTAACCAGAAGTGACACATTTATCAAATTCTATTTCATTAAGCGGATAGGCCTAAAGAGAGATGGAACTACTCTTCAGTCACTGAATCTCTCTCTCTCTCTCTCTCTATTATGTTTACATTGCCGGTTAAAAGTTTCCGGAACGGCACTTGAACTTACATTTCAACGAACTAGGGTCACTAGGTGTTCTCGGTGCTATGATACAAAGTGCTTGAATTTTTGTAAAGGCAGCTTTGCTACAGGCATATAATTTGAAGTACTCATCAACTACCTCTATAAAAATTGTTGCGGAAGTACCCTAGGATTCTGAAACATGGATATTTGTATAGAACACATACTAGTTCCTAAATAAAGTCTTGATTCGACTACGGTAGGTTCCATAGGTTTGGAGCTATGGATTCTTAAAGTTCATTTTTTCATGTTTTCGGCAGCCTATAACTCCGAAAGGAAGCATTTGTGCATCCAGTTATACTTTTCGTCTTATCTTGGCGTCAGGAATCAACTCTCAAACGTTGTAGATGCTGTTTTGAAACATCCTGTATATTTATTTATTTATTTGTTTTTGAATGGGTGCCCACGCCTGGCTACTTATACGATAAATCACAATAGTAATCTTTATATATATGAAAGAAAATCAAGGCGGCACAGATTATTGAAATACCATGAATTACAAAATTATTTTTACATTCTAAAGGCGTCAGATTTTTTTTCTTTTCAACAACGATTAATTAGTCTTTGTATTGAACAAACTTCCAATTAAGTGTTGAGATTTTGTTTTACTAATTTCAATATGTACTATACAGAGCAGAAAAAAATGGAGATTTTCGAAATGTGGACATAGAGAACAAAGGAGAGAATTAGCTGGGTTGAACGGAAAACGAATGAGAAGATCTTAGAAATGGTAGCAGTAAGGAAGAAAATAATAATTTTAGATGTAATTAAGAGGAGGAAGAGGAACTGGTGGGGACATTGACTGAGGAGGAACTGTATTATGAGGGACGTGCTAGAGGGGTATGGTGGAAGCAAAGAGAGGGGGAGAAGGAGAACGTAGCTGAAGGAAGGTATTAAAACAGAAAATTGCTACGTCAAGATGAAGAGACTAGCTGAGGACCACCGTACATCGAAGCTCCTCAGTTGCAGCAAGTGATCTGTTAATAATGGCAGAATAGCTATGAAGATGATGATGATGAGTATATATATTTAGCAACATTGTCCAAAAAAGAGAAAAAATAAAGTAATAATGATTATAACCAAATGTCTTAATATCTTAGAATAATTTGAGTGAAAACTAAAAACGACTCAACTGTCTATGTCTTTTCTGTAAACTTAATTAATATAAATACTTTTGACCTATATTAGAAATACAAAATGACGACATCAAAATCACTCTCACTTGTAAATATGGATTATTTATTGTTGTATAGTGTTATATCGCTCAATCCTCGATGTACCATATACACTGAGAAAACAAAACGAATGTGTCGTACGTAAAAACGTAGGTTACATGTGGAAATCCTGTAGTTCTTGGACTTGAATTACAGCAAACGTATATCTGAAAATATATATATATATATATATTTTGTACGTACTTTCCGTATAAGTGTTCGATTAAACGTACTTTCTGTACGAACGAAAGAACTATTTATAGGCTTTTAGGATCTTACATACAGATGAATATTGATAACATATAGCTGACATATGTAACATACGCATATGTAAGCGATATACGGAAGACGGTTAGATGTCAGATATCCTGCATGGTGTAACATATAAGCGGGAAAGAGGGTAGTATGTATGTAGCATATGTATAACGTATGCTCCATACTGATTTCTGTAGTAAACATAAGGATCCTGTATATTTGTACAATATACCGCTGTCCGGATAACGGATTTTTCTCAGTGTACCTAAGGAGGCTAAAAGTTATATTGATAAACAATTATTCAACGTATAAGCATCCGAACATGAAATCAAACTTGCGGTTACATACACTAAGTTTTTGTCAATGTTATAAAAATGTTATTTAGATATTTTATGAGCACACGTTAAAAATTACCAACAGATGCATGAGCCTCGGAGCCAAGACCATACCCATGTAGTCAGCACCTATGGTGTATGGAATTGCCGATGTTCAGTACTACATTTCTCTTTAGTTTGGGAAGAAGAACACCATTAATACGTATGTTTTGAAATGAAATGAAATATCTAGTTTAACGTCTCACGATTATGTACCGAGGCTAAGGAGGACGGTGATGATGAGAAATAAATGAAATACTGGAATGAAGAAAGTAGGAGGAAACGGGAAATCCTCGAAAAAACCCACACACGATATTTGTTCACCAAAAAAGCTCACGTGGCACAAGCTGGGATCGAATCAGGGAACCCCCGCACCAGAAGTGAACACTCTGCCACTCAGCCGGTACTTGTGCAAGACTCTTGCGCAAGAGTCTTGGTCTTGCAGGTATAGTCTTGGTCTTGGTCTTGGTCTTGCATGCAAGACTCTTGTAGAAGCTGCAAGACCAAGACTCTTGCTCTTGTCACTATTTGTTATCTTTTTTGGTATCAGAAGACCCAACCAAATGAACCAGTGTCTTATGTTGTAGCTGAAACATAACTTTATCTTATAGCACAATGTTTAAAATATGTAACGTTTCATTGCGCAGTAGTTAAGGGAACGAGCTGAAATATGTACTGACTTCCGGATGGTGATCCACCTTAATGCATTTTCAATAGAAAAAATTACCAATCCGAAATGTTTTCTGCAAGTAAGTCTCTGTAATGTTTAAGGAGGAAATTAAACGTCTCTTGCTGTAGTAACTATATTTACATCGAGTAGAAAACAAAGATTATTGAATTATTATAATGTCGAGGATTTATAAAAAAAGTAAAAATAAAATGATCAAGATCCTAATTGAACTTCCTCTGATAGAAATATCTTTAACGTTAGTAAATAATTCTTTTTTAAAGTAGTTTCTAGAAAATAATTGTGGCAGATAAGCCTTACTAAACATATTAATGCTAAGAGTTTACATTAATAGTGAACAGTATTATAAAATACAGTGCGGTGATGTGTTGAACGTTGTTTGTGTGGATCTTTTACGATTTCTGAATCTTTGTTGCTGTGATAGTTGAGAAACATGGCTAGAAATAAGATCTAAAGTGCAGGGACACGCGCTAGTCATTGCGTTTCGTAATGCGGGCTTTTCTACTCGCCAAATAGCTTAAAAACTGAAATTGGCTCCAACAACCATCAGTGATTCCATCAAAAGTTTTCAGCAAATAGGAAAGAACGCCGGCAGGTATCGAACTTTAAAGCCTTGTATTACGTCGCTCACGGAAGATAGTATTATTTTAATGTCTAGTGAAGGAAATAACAAGCTTACTGCATCGGAACTCCAATTGGAATTTAATCATAGTCACCCTACATAAGTTTCAGTTATAAAATCAGACTGAACTGTGCAATTGCTAAGAATACACTGAGGAAAAAAATTGTAGGTGGCATACTTAAAAAGATAGGTTACATGCGTAATTCCGGTAGTTTTTGGACTTAACGTACAGCAGACGTATAACTGAAAACGCATGTTTTATAATACTTTCTGTATAAGTGTTCCATCTATACGCACTTTCCGTATGAAACAATGTAAGCGGTCAGGATTTCGCATACAAATGAACGTATATAACATATAGCTGATGAAGGGAACATAAGTATATGCATGTGATATACAGAAAACTGTTAGATGTCATACATCCTACAACGGCATGATGTAACATCTAAGGGCAGTGCCTATGTAGCATACGGATAACATATGTTCCGTACAGATTTCTATAGTAAGCAAGAGGATATCGTATACTTGTACAATATACCGCTGTCCGGAGAACGGATATTTTTCTGTGTAGCCAACCTCTGGGGAAGAGTTGCTATACGGAAACCATTACTATGGTGTGTGGTCAAAGTTAACATTGTATTTGTAAACTATCAAGTATACGGTCCAAAATTGCATCATATTACAACTCTAACTTACTTAATATTTCATTATTTTTATTTGCCCGGAAACTTTTGACTATATATATATATATATATATATATATATATATATATATATATATATATATATATATATATATATCTATATATATATATATATATATATATATATATATATATATATATATAGAGAGAGAGAGAGAGAGAGAGAGAGAGAGAGAGTAATAACCTTTTCTCTTCACCTAATTTTACATTATTCTACATTTAACACTGACTTCCTTGTCTCAATTACAATTCCTTTGTAACACTTATTTTCATTCTACAGGGTGTTTCAAAACAACACCGACAACGTTTGAGAGGTGATCCCTGACACCAACATAAGACGAAAAGTATAGACCAGCCTGGGTGCACAAATGCATCCTTTCGCAATTACAAGCTGGCGAAAACATCAAAAAGTTAATTTTAAAGGTCCATAACTCCAATACTATGCGATCTACCGTAGTCTGGTCAATACTTTATTTAGGAACTAGTATGTAACTAACTAATTCTATGGCTTATGGAATCCGGGGTTCAATGCCGAGTTCACAAAAGCTCTCCACTGACTTCTATCCTTAGCCAACTAGATCCAGTTTCTACTTTGTATTCCTATCTCTGCGAGATACATTTTAATATTGTCCTCCCATCTGTGCCTAGGTCTTCCTAAAAATCGTTTTCCGATTGGTCTTCCAGTCAAGACTTTGAAAGCGTTTCTACTTTCTTCCATTCTAGCTACATGACCTGCCCACCCAAGCCTACTAGACTTGACGACCCTAACAATGTTGGGTAAACCGTATAAACTATGTAGTTCCTCGTTATGAAGCTTCCGCCATTCCCCATTCTCGTTCCTCTTGGGTCCGAATATTCTTCTCAGGATCCTGTTCTCAAATACTTTCAGTCTATGTTCTTCCCTCAGAGTAAGCGACCATGTTTCGCAGCCATACAGAACAACAGGCATGATTATCGTTTTATATATTTTAAGCTTCAAATTCTTCGACAGAATTCGCGGCGACAAGAGATTTTGAACCGAATAGTAACACGAATTCCCTCCTTTTAGTCGACATTTAATTTCTTCGTGAATATGATTTTCCTCTGTTAATATTGATCCTAGATATTTGAAAGTATCCACTTTATCAAAAGTATTATTTAGTATTTTAACGCATCCATAATTTCCTGTATTGCGGTCTCGCCGCACTTCCATGTATTCAGTTTACTTTGCATTTACTTCTAAACCATGTCCCTGCAAGCGTTTAATAAGATCTCTGCATTTCTTTCTATTATTCTCCTATCATCCCCTATTAAATTTACATCATCAGTATATGCCATAACCTGGTGAATACCGTTCAACTGTAGGCCCTGGTTGCTATCTTTGATTTTCCTTATAGCGTATTCCATAACAAAGTTGAATAATATTGGCGACAACGAATCTCCTTGTTTCAGGCCATTTTCGACGTGAAAGCTCGTGGACATAAATTTTCCTACCCGGACTTTACTTTGGGATTCATTTAAACATATCTTAGTTAATCTAATTAGCTTTCTTGGTATTCCAAGTTCTGTAAGAACGTTGTATAATGTTTCTCTCCTGACCAAGTCGTACGCCTTTCTAAAATCAATAAATAGTTGATGTACCGGGGTATTTTATTCCCACCTTTTTTTCGAGTATTTGGCGAATGGAAAATATTTGGTCGATAGTTGATCAATTTAGTCTAAATCCGCACTGGTAATCTCCAATAATTTCGTTTTCGTATAGGGTCAATCTTGCTAATAGAATATTGAAAGGATTTTATAGGATGTTGACAGAAGAGAAATGCCCCTATAATTATTACAGTCAGTTTTGTCGCTTTTCTTGTGAATTGGAACAATGATTGATTCTTTCCACTCTTGTGGCAATTCTTCCTTGTTCCAGATAAGGAGAATGAGTTTGTGTACCTTGTTCCACAATTTTTCGCCTCAAGCTAAAATTAACTCAGCCGGAATTTCGTCTACACCCGGAGACTTGTGTTCCTTTAATTTCTTTATAGCGGTTTCTACTTCTATTCGGTTGGTTTCTGGAATATATGGTTCTGTGGTGTGTATCTCCTTTTTTCCACGCACATTAGTTTTTGGTTGCGTGTTCAGCAAATCGTCAAAGAAATCTTTCCACTTGTTTAAGATGCTATCCGTATTAGTGTGAACTGTTCCGTCAGCTTTCTTTAATATATAAGCAAGAGGTTGATAGCCTTTCTTAAATTCGTTGATTCCCTTATACATGTCCAGAGTGTTTTCATTTTTACTAATATCTTCAAGTTCCTTAATTTTAGCTTTCAAACAATCGCGTTTCTTTGTTCTAAAAGTTTTGAAGTTTCCCGTCTGATGTCTACGAAATTTTGTGTAGTTATTTCATTCGGACTTTGTATCCAACGTAATTTTGCCTGTTTTCTCTTCTCTGCTAGTTTAATGCATTCCTGGTCGAACCACAGTTTGTTCCTACGTATTTCCGCGTGTCCTAATTTTTCTTTTGCTGAAATTTTAATGCTATCTCTAATTTCAATCCAAGTATCCTCAACACTAGTGCACACCGAATCTTCACTTCTGGTGTTCCTCTCTTACCTGGCTCTCTTCTAATTCTTTAAATTAAATATCTCCGATTTCAAACATTGATTATTTCCTTTGTTCAACGATAGTCTGTCTCGTATTATCGCTGCTACTAGGTAGTGATCAGTATCACAATCAGCCCCTCTAAACGACCGGACATTAATTATGCTAGATTGCCTTCTTCTATTTACCAAAACTTGATCAATTTGATTATGTGTTTTTCCGTCTGGTGAGGTCCAAGTGTATTTATGAACATGGGTGCCCGAAGGGGAGGGCAGGGTGGAGCCCCAGCCCCCCTGGCTCACGAAAATGTATACGTAATATAGCAAACCTCATATATTAAATACTAGAAATGCTAGACTTAATATAACAACCATGGAGGTGAGCCCCTCCCTGGAAAATTTTCTTCGGGCGCCCCTGTTTATGAACGTCGCGAAGTGGGAATTTTGAACTCTTCACGATTAGGTTTTTGGATCTTGCAAAGTTCATGAGTCTAACACTGTTGTCATTACTTTCCTTATGCAGACTTTCGTTCCCTATAATCGGTTTGAAAATATCCTCTCGTCCTACCTTCGCATTGAAATCCTCTAATAGAATTTTCATATGGTATCGCGGGAGTTGGTCAAATATCCGTTCTACTTCTTCGTAAAAACTGTCTTTTACATCGTCATCTTTATCTTCAGTTGGGTCATGTGCATTTAAAACAATAATATCACCCCACCGCCCCTTAAGAGTAATAAAAGAAAGTCTGTCAGTAACAAATTCAACTCGCTTAATTGCTGGTAATATTCATTTGTGAACGACAAACCCTGTTCTTAATTTGTGATTTTTATTTCCTTCCCCGTAAAAGAACGTAAAATTTCCGGAATTCAGAGATCCATTTGCTTCCCACTTAACTTCCTGAACTCCTACTAGTTCCATCCTGTATGGAACTAGTATGTACCTATCCAAATATCATGTTTCAGAATCCTGCGGTACTCCGCAACAATTTTTGCAGAGGTAGTTGGTGAGTATTTTGAGGTGCAAGTAGCCAGAGCCGAAACTAAGGTTACCAAGAGACACCAACACAAATAAAATTAAATTAAATAAGGTGGAGTGGCTGGGAATATTCAAATTAACAGAGATATTTACATAAAATGCAAATTGTAGACACCTGCATAATTACTTTCCTTCTTGGAGATAAGGGTACTCTCCTGTAAGAGCCGCCACTGCCACAAGTGAGTCGGTAGAGCATGAAAATTTTTAGATAATGAGAACAACAGATCTCAGGGTTATCTGTGTAACAGTCATGGTCAAGATGCTACTATAGTGAGTTGTTTTCAAAATACCAATAAGGTTAAAAAAAAACTATACTTTAACTTAACAGGTAGCAGCCTGTTTTAGAACTCACTATACTCATGACTGTTATTAATGGTTCTCTGGGCATTAATACTCTCTCTGGGCCCCATTCAGAGAGCCGGTCAGACATACACACAACAAGGGAAAATGCTTCCTTGTATCACCCTCCTGAAAACAAACATTTTCATTAGTATTAGGTACTCACCCTGCAGCAAATTGAGTTCAACACATATTCTGGTTAGAGATGTTGGTTTATTTCCAATATAAAGACACATTAAGATGGGAGCTGTTGATGTATATTCACACTCCAATACACTCACACTTTAATTTCCTTCGGTAGTGCACTACTAAAACACATACACGATTATATATATTTATATATATATATATATACAACACTTCTTTACTATATTAGAAAACAACAAAAGAGGGGAGGACGAAAACTTGATTATTTAGGTCTGGTTGACCTTAGAAAAATAAAAAAATATGACATACAGATTTCTTTAACTCCTCATTTTTGATGAGTTCATGGTCTCTGACAGTCTCCGAGAGGAGTAAATAATATCACTCAAAATTTTATATTGTATCAACACGTAAAAAAAACAAAATTTAAATTGATCAAATCTCTTAGTTATCTCGTAGCACAGTTCCTGTAGTTGACCAAGTGTTCACACACACTGTTCTAGTTCCACGTCACCAAGTCCTTCCACATTCCCATTTCACTGCAGTGGGTAAGTGTTCTTCACCATGTTAATAGGCTGGATAATAATGTTTCTCGAAGTGGACATATGGTATGTCCATGAACGCAAGCAAATACGAATGCTTGGAACCTTGTACACAAGTCCAAGGAAGGCACTGTGTTAAAAGACGTTACAGGCCTTTTAAGATATCTCAACTAGAGATATTTCACTTTTCGTGTTTCACTATCATTCTCAAAGAGAAAATGCTTCCCCATATTAACTGGTGGGGTTTTGATAAGATGTCCATTTAGTTCATCTTATATGAGTGACGGTTAGCACTCTGTAAAAAAAACAAAAAAACTAAATGATTTCAAAGGTTAATTTCCATGATCAATTGCAGTTAATTTGTACGGCTTAGTTTCAAACACTGTAAATATGTGCTCTGTTTAACACATTCTTAATGTACACTCGAAAATGACATGTAAAGCAAAGTTCACTACGCACTCGAGTTTCTGGTATTTCACAGGAATCTCCACGGGGACTAATATGTCCACACGTCTTCCTGGGTTAGCAGTAGCTGATAGTTAATAGAAGTCAAGACGACTTCCTTACGACGATATTCAACGTGTTCTCACTTCCGGACACAAGAACGAACTTACTTGTTCACCACTGAAAACAAGTATATCTATCGCACAAAAACCAGGAAAGGAAGAAACTCGCTCCCTTTCGAGTCTGTAACAAAGGTTTTGTGCCTTCCGGCAATCTTCCGGGTGGTCCTCTCTGCAAAAACACCAGTTCAGCCGCATCTAGTTGCAAATTCAACCTACACCCCTTTGACAGGTGCTGCTCTTTGTAAATGACGGTCAACTTGGAACCTTCTGCTTCCAGCAGAAGTCTATGAGAGTTTTTAAAAACAATATGATTGTCTTCACTTATAACACACTGATGAATAGGAAAATACATGTTAAGATACACAGAAATAAAGAAAAATATTCATAAAATACATTGTTATGCTATACATAAACTGTCATCTCTCTCAGAAGCAGAAGTAAGCCCAATTTCCTGCGGCTGTCCTTCAAGCTGTCTGCTACCAATGGCATCCATGTTTGTATGGAGAGGGATAGAGGAAACATCTTTGTTTATTATTACTTTTGACAAATACAAGATCCAAATGTCTTGTACGAAAAGGATACACGCTGATAAAATTAATCAGGAATTTTGTACGGTATTTCCAAGAACGATTTGAGCGTAATACGTTAATATTAATATTATACATAGAAAATGAGTCAAAATAGAGTAAAACATTTCAAACTGGCTTGCATCTTGGGAAAAAAATATAGGTGTGCTCGTAGACCATACCGGTCATGGGTGAAGAGTGGGGCGGAAGAGACGCTTGAGCTAGCTGCACAGAAACTCACACCTATAGAAATCTAAAAACTCACATGTAGAAGCTAAAATTTTTACAACTTTTTAAACAATAGAAGTTGTGTGTCTATACCCACTGTTTCCAAGTCAGTGTTGTTTCACTAAGGAAGTTTGTAGGATCCTTCCTGTGTCTAATGAGTCTTATTTAGTCCCTCTCTAGTGATTTCTTTACATGGTGAGTTGTGAGGACCTCACATATAGAAGTCTAGGCGACGAGAAGTCGGGAAGAGAAAAAAAACTCTGTCAGCGCTCGCTCTGTCTTCCAGCATTCTAAAATCAATGCATGATTCCCATAGAATCTGCCTATTTCTTCAATAATTAATCCATCGTAGAGGCTTTTAATATCATTCTTCCTTCATCCCCATGTATGCTATACATTATACAATGACCCAGTAATTCGATGCAAGTGGTAAATACAATATAACTAGCCTATAAAGGAAATAACACAATGAATAAATACAACCTAATACAATATTGTATTAATATTTCCATACTACGCTCGGTGTTTTACACATCTTTGATCATAATACCTAGATAATATGCAATAAGTATGCTAATATTCAAGCAATTAATTGTATCACAAATAGTCTATTTACATATTGGTATGTAAATGTGCCCCTCATCTGCATTTTGATATGCAGATGATGGAGAAGGACATTGGCCTTCTACAGTATTTTCCCCCCTATGATTCTAAGTGCTGTACTTGCTAGTACAGGACGTAGATCATAAAGAGGGCACATTTTTGTTCCTGCAAATATAATTACACAAAATATCTAAGGTTAAAAAAAACGAAGTAAATCACATAGTAAACATCATAACTGAAATACCAATACACAAAAGCTAAATATAGAGAATTCAGTATTCCCTAACTTTACATAAACTGAATCACATAAGTTCCCATACATACACAAATACACTAATACACTAGTTCACTAAATACCACTATAGCACTAACACTATGTACACTGGTGTCAAGTCCGGGGTTCGATGCATCAATGTGTGACCTATTGCATCTCTATTTCTTCTTCTTCTTCTTCTTCTTCTTCGATAGGTGGAGCAACGGATGAAGAACTTCCGAGTTTTTCATGCTGGAGCATCTATAAGATTGCAGTAGCCAATGAAGGAACGCAGTTCCTTTACGTTTCGGGGTGTTCTAAAATCCAACACCGACTTCACTTTCTCCGGATCTTTACCGATACCGGATTGAGAAAGAGGAAAACCAAGTATGTTCAAACTTTTCCTTGCGAAATTGCACTTTTTCAGCCTGAGAGTTAGGCCGCCCGCAGTGAGTAAACCCAACACTCTGTCGAGGTGTACTATATGATCATTGAAGCTCCTGTCGGCTAAAATCAGGTCGTCAACATAAGCGCCGCAGTACTCTCTAGCTTCAGTTCCAATCAGCATATCTAACGCTCTGACGCAAGAAACAAGGCTTTGTTTTGTACCAAACGGAAGTTTCTGAAAGACATAAGATATGCCTTCATGTAGGAATCCTAAGTATTTTTGGTCGCTTTCCTTAACTTTGATTTGTAAGAACATTTCAGTTGCATCGACACAGCTAAACCAAGAATTGTCCCAAATGTCGTGGAGAACAGATAGGGGTGGCATTGGTCTGTCAGAAAGATCACCAGATATTTTGGCCAGAGCTCGGCCATCGATACAGACCCGAATACGTCCGTCACTCTTCGGTGTCACTACCAGAGGGTTAATATACGCCGTAGGCTGTTTCTTGATCACCCCCCAGGCCAACCATCGCGAAATTTCATTGGATACCAAATTTCTAAATCTCTTTGGGTAAGGATAGAGTTTTGTCTAGATTGGACGTTCGTCCGTTACTCCAATCTCATGCACGTAGTTAGCTATGCAACCTGGCTTGACATCAAAAAGTGCTTGATGCTTGAGAAGCACAGCTTTCAAACTTTCTCTTTGGGAGCCTGAAAGATCTGAGTAGTTCGATACAAACTCCTCTATCTCTGAATGGGAGGCGCGTGTTTTCACTTTCATCCACTCTTCTGGTGGGAATACGTGAACCGCCATTTCTTGGGCACTTGGAAATCTTCCATCGTCCAAGTTTGGGGCACGAGCTGCCTTATCTCTGTAGGTCTTAGGCTCATTCTGTGCACTAACCCGTATGGCCTTCCGTCTTTCATCTGACGGGAAAAAATTACAATCAAAATTATCTACTTCATCCATAATACTAAATGGTTTTTGGCACTCTCCATTCAACTCCAAACAACGAACTACTAGATCCTCGGTCTCGCAATCTACTGATCTAAACACCACTTCTACATCATAAGGATGTTTGAGATGTAGAAGGCCGGTGTCATAGTCTATCACGGCACGAGATTCAGTAAAAAAGTTGGATCCTAATATTAAAGACCTGTTCAGGCCTGAGATTATAATACCTAGAGTATGATATTCCTTCCCTTGTATCTCAATGACTAACAGCGTTTGGCCAATGATCGTCGCTGATTTACTACCAAAAGCAGACGTAACCCGTATATTCTTCGCACTCAAAAATGCGGGTGGGGGGTGGCTATTTGAGACAGTGTCCCAAATTTCTTTCGAAATTGCAGAGCAAGTTGCCCCCGTGTCCAATAAACAATTTACTTCTTTTCCAAACAAACACACTTTTATCTCTGGTAGTGAGATGACGTTATTGGTAGGTAATGCATCATTACAAGAGTCAACCAAGTTCTTAAATATGCCATTTGCTTCTTCATAAATTTCCCTATCTAGATCAATATGTTCTCCGTTCCTACTAAGTAATGTTAATCTATTTTCAAACATGCCTTCACTAAAATGCTTCTTTGATTTTATCTCTAAACATAAATTACAATTTTCTTCTTCTTTTTCATCTTCAGTTACAAAAATTTCTTTCACTGCGGTTTCGCAAGAGTTGTCATAATTTTCAGGTTCTACACTATTTTCTGTATTTCGCACATACTTGGAATTTAATTTCGTCAACTCGGGTGTACAAGTTCTCTCCGTGACCATCCTACCGTTGTTCCAAGCATACGCGGACAATCCTCATTCCCTTGAAGAAGGAGATGAGGATTGGTTACTCCTGGTATTGTTTGTATTCTGAGTGGGAGGAGGGGGCGCACGGTCATAACGTTCGAGTAATTGTATCTCTTCGTCTTCTCGACGGAAGGAATTTCCTCGCTGTCCATCCGTACTGCGCATTCCGCCCCTCCTACCGCGGGCTACACGACCGTTGTTGTGGGTGGAGTGGGAGTTCTCCCCACGTGACCAGACAGACGACCCACTTCCGCTGCTCTGGTTCCGAGGCGGGGAGCGCTGGTGGTTGTTTTGGTTCGTGTTGTGTCTCCGTCTCTGGTAAGGACGTTGGTTCTCTCGTGTTCTGTTTTTCTTACGAGCCACGTGCTTACCGCTAAGGCCAGAGGGGTTATTATCCTCGCCGTCTATGCTCACCTGGAGCATGTTGACCCCTTTCCTCGGGTTCTGTTGATAGAACTGGTCTCGATTCGTCATCGACGACTGCAGTTCTTGGACCAAATTCAACAGTTCAGCTATGGATTTAGGGCGAGACGAGACTATTGCCCTAAATAGCCAATTAGGAAAGTGCCGTGGGAGTACCTTCAATAACGTCGCATCTGACATGCGGGGCTCCAAAATGCTGTTTTTGTGCAGCAAATCCAACAGATATTCTGCAGAGGATTTGTGCACACGACTGTCGAAGTGAGATGTCAGAATGTTAGCCCTTAAGTTAGCCAACCGCTCTTCGCTTAGATAGCAATTCCTAAATTCATACACGAAATCGTCATACGTGTGAATTTTGCTTCTGTTCACCTGGAACCATTGGTAACAGGTGTTTCGGACAGCTCGAGGGATGAAACTTAATCTCATCTCATCCGGTACTCCCGTAACCTCGAAGTACCGGTCGAGATCTTGCAGAAAATTATAGGTCTCGGTTTCCGTCTCGTTTCCCATATACACAGGCAGGGTGACATCTCTGTGTATGAGACCTAATGCTGTTGCGAGATTTTGTCTCGTCTCATGAGTACATGAGCGAGACGTTGACGGAACAGGGTCTGTCTCGTGGGCAGTAGCGAGGTTCCCATGTTGAGAACCGGGCAAGTCGCGACTCGAGGTGTTGTTTGGTGATGGAGGACGTTCTTGGGTAGCGGAGACAGAGATGTTCGCGAGTCTCCCCTCGATCACCTCGCTCGTCTCCTTCTGTATGGAGTTCTTCCACTCCTCCATCTTCTTCTCTAGTTGTGTGCACACATCCTGTACGGTATCTTGCATCTGCTGGATGCTACCGTTGCACTCTGAACGAATTTCCTCGAGTGGCGTTTCCTGCTCGATTTCCCCCCTGAGCCTGGCTAGTTGGGAAGCGAAACTCACTTCCACTCTCCTGACCTGATTATTTAGTTGGATCGTGGTCTGTTCGACACGAGACGAGACCTGTTGTATACTTTCAGTGAGATCAGTATAATTTTCTTCTAGCTGTCTTGCAACACTGCTAGCATTCTCCTGCACTTCGTCTAGCCTACTTGATGTTTCGGCTACACGTTTTGACAGGTCTTCACGGGTATTATTTATCTCCCCCCTTAACTCAGCGGTGGTGAGCTCCAACCGCTCAGTTAGCTGCCGCTCACTCTGCTCAAGTCTCGAACTCATGGACTCCAACTGGAGTTCAAGACGAGCATTGCTAGACTCTATAGCCTGTTCTAGCCTTTCACTATTTTGTCTCGTTTCGGTACGGACTTGTTCTATACTTCTGTCTAATTTCTCTAAACCCTTTGAGCTCTCTTCTAATTTCTTTTCTAACTGGGTCGCATTTTCTACAAGCTTTAATTCTAACTTTTTCTCTAAATTCTTAGCATTCTCATCTTGCTTCCGCGTACTCTCTTCAAGTTTTAAGAAAATCTCACCTAACATGGACGCAATATTCAAATTATTCATATTATCCATAGCGCTACAAATGTTACTGGCTGGGCTAACTTCACTCGGATTTACAATTGTTTCTTCCCTTTCCTCCCGCAACGGCACTTCCGGTTCCCTACCGGTGACTGGCGGAACCGTTTCCACCACGTCAGCGTCTCCCACTACGCTGATCGTGCGCTCGTTAGCTCTCTGCGCTTCTACAACACAACTCTCTTCTGAGAGCTCGCCAGCTCTCTGCGCGAAATCTTCATTTTCAAACTGCTTTTCCATGATTTCTACTTTTCGAGCCTGGGCTCGTGTTACAACCATTTACAATAGAAAAGATGTTACAAAAGTTACTTCCCCCCTAACTTCAAAAGCCTGAATTCTCTAACAAAATGTTTTTCAGCGAAACATACAGAACACAAACATAAAATCAAATACACAAGACACCGCCGTTCTCGGAAATTTCAGGGAATAAACAAAACATATACCGAAATTTTACTTAAGCAGTATTCTGACCAGTGAGTATATGAAGTATACTCTATGCCCTTAACGCTGCTGGCGCCACAGTTTTTGGCGCAAGAGCGTGGAATATCCTGCCCCACGCTGGGCGCCACAAATATTGTGAGGTGCAAGTAGCCAGAGCCGAAACTAAGGTTACCAAGAGACACCAACACAAATAAAATTAAATTAAATAAGGTGGAGTGGCTGGGAATATTCAAATTAACAGAGATATTTACATAAAATGCAAATTGTAGACACCTGCATAATTACTTTCCTTCTTGGAGATAAGGGTACTCTCCTGTAAGAGCCGCCACTGCCACAAGTGAGTCGGTAGAGCATGAAAATTTTTAGATAATGAGAACAACAGATCTCAGGGTTATCTGTGTAACAGTCATGGTCAAGATGCTACTATAGTGAGTTGTTTTCAAAATACCAATAAGGTTAAAAAAAAACTATACTTTAACTTAACAGGTAGCAGCCTGTTTTAGAACTCACTATACTCATGACTGTTATTAATGGTTCTCTGGGCATTAATACTCTCTCTGGGCCCCATTCAGAGAGCCGGTCAGACATACACACAACAAGGGAAAATGCTTCCTTGTATCACCCTCCTGAAAACAAACATTTTCATTAGTATTAGGTACTCACCCTGCAGCAAATTGAGTTCAACACATATTCTGGTTAGAGATGTTGGTTTATTTCCAATATAAAGACACATTAAGATGGGAGCTGTTGATGTATATTCACACTCCAATACACTCACACTTTAATTTCCTTCGGTAGTGCACTACTAAAACACATACACGATTATATATATTTATATATATATATATATATACAACACTTCTTTACTATATTAGAAAACAACAAAAGAGGGGAGGACGAAAACTTGATTATTTAGGTCTGGTTGACCTTAGAAAAATAAAAAAATATGACATACAGATTTCTTTAACTCCTCATTTTTGATGAGTTCATGGTCTCTGACAGTCTCCGAGAGGAGTAAATAATATCACTCAAAATTTTATATTGTATCAACACGTAAAAAAAACAAAATTTAAATTGATCAAATCTCTTAGTTATCTCGTAGCACAGTTCCTGTAGTTGACCAAGTGTTCACACACACTGTTCTAGTTCCACGTCACCAAGTCCTTCCACATTCCCATTTCACTGCAGTGGGTAAGTGTTCTTCACCATGTTAATAGGCTGGATAATAATGTTTCTCGAAGTGGACATATGGTATGTCCATGAACGCAAGCAAATACGAATGCTTGGAACCTTGTACACAAGTCCAAGGAAGGCACTGTGTTAAAAGACGTTACAGGCCTTTTAAGATATCTCAACTAGAGATATTTCACTTTTCGTGTTTCACTATCATTCTCAAAGAGAAAATGCTTCCCCATATTAACTGGTGGGGTTTTGATAAGATGTCCATTTAGTTCATCTTATATGAGTGACGGTTAGCACTCTGTAAAAAAACAAAAAAACTAAATGATTTCAAAGGTTAATTTCCATGATCAATTGCAGTTAATTTGTACGGCTTAGTTTCAAACACTGTAAATATGTGCTCTGTTTAACACATTCTTAATGTACACTCGAAAATGACATGTAAAGCAAAGTTCACTACGCACTCGAGTTTCTGGTATTTCACAGGAATCTCCACGGGGACTAATATGTCCACACGTCTTCCTGGGTTAGCAGTAGCTGATAGTTAATAGAAGTCAAGACGACTTCCTTACGACGATATTCAACGTGTTCTCACTTCCGGACACAAGAACGAACTTACTTGTTCACCACTGAAAACAAGTATATCTATCGCACAAAAACCAGGAAAGGAAGAAACTCGCTCCCTTTCGAGTCTGTAACAAAGGTTTTGTGCCTTCCGGCAATCTTCCGGGTGGTTCTCTCTGCAAAAACACCAGTTCAGCCGCATCTAGTTGCAAATTCAACCTACACCCCTTTGACAGGTGCTGCTCTTTGTAAATGACGGTCAACTTGGAACCTTCTGCTTCCAGCAGAAGTCTATGAGAGTTTTTAAAAACAATATGATTGTCTTCACTTATAACACACTGATGAATAGGAAAATACATGTTAAGATACACAGAAATAAAGAAAAATATTCATAAAATACATTGTTATGCTATACATAAACTGTCATCTCTCTCAGAAGCAGAAGTAAGCCCAATTTCCTGCGGCTGTCCTTCAAGCTGTCTGCTACCAATGGCATCCATGTTTGTATGGAGAGGGATAGAGGAAACATCTTTGTTTATTATTACTTTTGACAAATACAAGATCCAAATGTCTTGTACGAAAAGGATACACGCTGATAAAATTAATCAGGAATTTTGTACGGTATTTCCAAGAACGATTTGAGCGTAATACGTTAATATTAATATTATACATAGAAAATGAGTCAAAATAGAGTAAAACATTTCAAACTGGCTTGCATCTTGGGGAAAAAAATATAGGTGTGCTCGTAGACCATACCGGTCATGGGTGAAGAGGGGGGCGGAAGAGACGCTTGAGCTAGCTGCACAGAAACTCACACCTATAGAAATCTAAAAACTCACATGTAGAAGCTAAAATTTTTACAACTTTTTAAACAATAGAAGTTGTGTGTCTATACCCACTGTTTCCAAGTCAGTGTTGTTTCACTAAGGAAGTTTGTAGGATCCTTCCTGTGTATAATGAGTCTTATTTAGTCCCTCTCTAGTGATTTCTTTACATGGTGAGTTGTGAGGACCTCACATATAGAAGTCTAGGCGACGAGAAGTCGGGAAGAGAAAAAAAACTCTGTCAGCGCTCGCTCTGTCTTCCAGCATTCTAAAATCAATGCATGATTCCCATAGAATCTGCCTATTTCTTCAATAATTAATCCATCGTAGAGGCTTTTAATATCATTCTTCCTTCATCCCCGTGTATGCTATACATTATACAATGACCCAGTAATTCGATGCAAGTGGTAAATACAATATAACTAGCCTATAAAGGAAATAACACAATGAATAAATACAACCTAATACAATATTGTATTAATATTTCCATACTACGCTCGGTGTTTTACACATCTTTAATCATAATACCTAGATAATATGCAATAAGTATGCTAATATTCAAGCAATTAATTGTATCACAAATAGTCTATTTACATATTGATATGTAAATGTGCCCCTCATCTGCATTTTGATATGCAGATGATGGAGAAGGACATTGGCCTTCTACAGTATTTCAAATTATATGCCCGTAGCTGAACAGCCCCTATAAAAACTGTTGCGTGAGTACCTTAGGATTCTGAAACATATATTTTTGTATAATGCATATATTATTTTCTAAGTGAAGTCTTGACCCGCCTACGGTAGGTCTCATAGTTTTGGAGACATGGATCTTTAACTTAATTTTTTGTTTTCGGCAGCCTATAACTCCGAAAGGAGGCATTTTGTGCACTCAGGTTGGTCTATACTTTTCGTTTTATCCTGGTGTCAGGAATAGCCTCTCAAACGTTGTCGGTGCTATTTTGAAACACCCTGTATTTTCTTACCCTTATCCTCAAGTTTTTCAGCATCTTATTCATTTTCTGTTCAAATTCTGCTATAAACGTCATATCACCTGTAAACTATATAGACCTAATCCTTCTGCCTTCTAACAAAGCATCGTCTTTCTTAGAGTACAGTTATACCATTTTTTTTCTATTTTATCTTTTTCTTTGCAATTTTTCTATCTCGAATCACTCTTCATCCTTCATAGATCAGATGTTTATGTTGAGTTTAGCGATAAATGTTCTTCACTTAGAGGCAAATTAGGGTTGATAGCAAAATCATTCAAACAGTTCTGTGTGGCTCTGACAGCAACAACTCATTTGTAGTAAAGATAATACCCGCAATTCTATTTTAAACCACTAAGCAAGCAGAATTGTTGTGTGTGAGTGAAAAGGGAGAGAGTAGTCAATCAGAGCGCTGTCTACTTGATCGTCCACTACAAAAACAAAAGTTTGTTTTTTGAAAAGCGAAATTATATACGAAGCTTGATTCACCATGCTGTTCCATTTAAAACAATGTTTGTTTTCCTTTTTCCGTCCTATTAAAGGGGAAAACGAGAAAGATGCAATAGAAAAAAATTGATATAATCGTATCTTTTTGCATGCAAATATTCTTCACTATATCTTCTAGACAGAGTTGGGTAATGTTGGTGAGAGGCTATATCTATGCCGAACTAGCTTTCCAACAGCATTCTCTTCTATCATTTCTTCTCCTATCTATATATTAAAATGCTAGGTTTATATGTTTGTCAAGAAAAGTTTATATGTTTGCCATCAGTCTTTTTGAGAATGAGATCTCGAAAACCACAAAGTGCTAGAAACGTCCCGTTTCGATGGTTGATTCCAATTTTTTTGTAGATTTGCCAGTTCTCATTCATTTTTTGTAAATACTTGTCTATTTTTCTATTTCACATTTTAGGCGTCGTTTTGACCCTATTACTTTAATATTGCTACTAGGAGGTTGATACCCTTGTAAAAGGCAACCAGTGGAGGAGCTACGTATAGCGGGTTGAGGGATATTTCAGGCGCTTTGCTTTAATATGAATGACGAAAACTATTGCTGGATGACAACTTCGAAGGGTTGTGACCCACAATGATGCGTACTCGGATATGGAATTATAAGAAAGTAATATTTGCATTTGGTATCATCTATCACTTATCCACGTTTGACATAAACTCACCCTAACATTCTATATATTAGAATACTACATTTATATGTTTATCTATAGCAATTCACTCCCTTTGAATGTCTTCCTGTTCTTTACTTGTGTCCACAAAGGGACTTCCATAGATATAGTGAGAAGTAGGAAGAAGATTTACGCTCACATTAGAACTGTGCGTTGTGTAAATAGCGCAGGGTCAGCTGGTTCTAACACATATAATTTTACTTCATATACAGCGAAATCTTTTTAATTCGAAGTCCATGGAGACAAGAAAACAATTCGAATCATCCAATAAATATGCATTTTTAATTACCTAAAATCAAGTGAACAAAATCACTGTACTGATCTGAAAGAAATTAATATGCAGTTAGACTTTGCTTGTGAAACAGTATTATTTCCAAGATATAAAGGAAGTAAACAAACAATACTTACTCGCATGTTAATTAAGCCACATATTCAATGGAAAATACACTTAGAGTACCACATACATGAGTACAATTATTACATGAGTACCAATCTTAATTATCTGTTCTCACTGAAAGAAACTCTTGATCTTCTTTTGCTTTAATTTGATTGTTTTTACAAAGTTAACAAAATCTTCAATTTTATTTATTGCATGAAATACGTCATTAATAACATTTGGTTTACATTCAATATATCTTCTTAAATTTTCAACCATTTTGGAAACTTTTGATCAGTTTGGTACACCCTTTTTCCTTACTTAATCACGTATCTCCTTGTAGCCTTTATTATTATTATTATTATTATTATTATTATTATTATTATTATTATTATTATTATTATTATTATTATTATTATTATTATTATTATTATTATTATACAGTCAGTACGTTGTAAATAATATCTCATACAGAGTACCAACTCACAGAATAAGGAAAGCAAATTTATTATGTAAGAACTCTGTATTAAGTACCTTAGTAACTATGTTTAATAACAGAAGATTGAAGTCTTACAAATTAGGATTGTGTTAGGTTTTTAGTACTTATATAATGTTTTATCCTGTTATAACAATTCAGCCATGCTTCTCTTTTATAAATAGTTTTTTTTAAGGCTTGTAAATAATGAACACTTTATTGAACCTTAACATACCCCCAAGTTATTACATTACTCAGTACAAAGTTTATTATTATTATTATTTCTTTTTACATATAATGCTTCCAGTATATTTGTCAATATTCTAATTTAGAACGTTATATAAATATTAGTTTTATTAATTATCACTTATTATTTGATGAGGATTATAGCTATTTATGTAACAAAATATACTGTCCAAAATTGGAAACTTTCGAAGTGAATGCCACAAGGAACGGTCCTAGGGCCAATTACATTTTAAATATTATAAATATATGAAAATATATGAAAATGGTTGATTCTTCGTCTAGTAGCAATTGCGAGAGTTTGGTGAGAGGAGAGTGATTACAAAAGGAAAATTTCGTCCAAAGCTTTTCCCGGAGGGAGAGTTCCTAGCATCGCTGCTACGTTCCCTCTTTGCACAGCCATACTTATTCGTTGTATAAGATAGGTTGAGGCTCGGGTGTCTCCTGTGTTAATAGTTATACGATGCCCAACTTCATTAATGAAGTTTAGACCTTCCTGACCCCAGGACCCACACGTTTCAATGGCTATGGCGACGAAGTGGTATTTGTCCAAGAGGTTGTTATATTTTCGTCTCTTTTCATATTCTCTGCGACTTGCAACCGTCCCAGCTTTTGTGGAAGATGAAGGAAGATTAGAGGGGGCTAGGGTATCGGTACAAGTGAAATCCCATATTAAAGCCTTCCCTCGTTTCCAAGGCACCAAAGACATTCGGTCAGGTCTCTTGCTTAGTTATATTTATATTTTATTATTAGACAATCTAATCATTAAGATTAGGGTTATTTTAATGGTTTTACTTTGTCATATTGTACTTTATATGACTTAATTTTAAACTATGAAATATTACAATTGTACTCTTATATTGTACTAACATTCAATTCTAAGCCTTTAAATTGTATTATGCACAAAATATTCAATTACCTCGTACAGTGCTATACTTGGCTAAAGCTGTTCTTAGCACTTTAAATATGTTATTAAATTAAGTTAACTTATTATTACTACATGGATTGTGTTTCTGTGTCACTGTTCCCTATGACTGCCTCTGGATACCAGACAACCAGCTGAAAGGAAACTGCATTCTTCTGTTTTCAATCTGTACAACACTTAAAGTTCTTGTACTGTATTACTTCAAATTGTCGAAATAGAAGGTTGAAAAGTCCCATTTATCCCCGAATTTTACCATTGTTTTCTATGTAATTTTTGAAGGGAAATAAAATATTGTACGAATATTCAAGTTCGAATTAACGAGAGTTCTCTGTATAAATTCTTTACGAGTCTTGATCGTTCCATCTCAACCCGATCTTCTTTAGAAGTTTCATCCATAATTTCCAGTTCATCCTAACAAACGCAACATACACGTCTTTCTCTTTTTCTATAAACCTTTGACGATTAGTCTTAATAAGTTAATCCAAATTGTTCCTAACCAAATTCCTGATTTGTTTTTCCATATAGCCTTCTATTCAATATTCAAGAGTAATTGTGGAATATGATTACTGCAACTTTGCGCTGTTGTCATTTTTTTAAAAAAAGAAAGAGGATCTCGAAATGCTGTTGTTTAAAAATATTCTAAATATCTTCCACATGTAGAAAAATCTCCGTTGTATGTATTCCGTTCTTTCTTTTGATGCATGAGTTCCGTCCAACAATTCCTTTATACTGTATAGGCTAAGAGCTATCTAAACAACTTGCTTGAAGCAAGAATCACGACTCGATGGATGTGCAGATCAAGCATTTACTTTGATGCGTGACTCAACAATATTATAACATTAACAGCAAGAATCAATTTCGTACAAAAGGAAGAGAAAAAAAGTCAACACACACACACATACACAAATATGTTTTTCATTTGTATTTCATAACTGATCCTTTTTAGTCCAGCACCAATATCTTTCAATATCGTTACCTTCAGAGAACTACTTTTTTTAATTTTTTTTTTTTAAAGCAAGGCATACTCTTGGATATCAACTTGCCGATAGATCAAAGAACGGAATTGGCACTCCTTGAAAAAAATCTGCGAAGAAAATGCAGCTAATTTACCAAAAGGTGTGTTTAAATCTAAGCATGGGTCTTTGTAAAAGGTGGTTGTCGTGCGTAGGTCCATCTTTGGGATGTTTATTATACATATACCTATTTTTATTTCTCTTCCTTTACCTGTCATCACTTGTCTATTTACGTGGCCATCACTTATATACCTCTATATTTTCTTGTATACACTCTCGTTTTGATTTTTCCTTTTCTTTTCTTCCTTGCAACTACACAAAACGTTACGAGAATGCCTGATCATCGACGGCAGGAGGTGTGTTTACAGCAAATTGGATGAAGGTAGGAAAACTTGTCTATACATGACCTCACGTTTGGTAAATACTATCACGAAGCTCTTGGTGGTGTGCTTGGGTGCTTGGTTAGAAAACTGAGAATCCCCATGGCGTGCGCTGTTCTGTACATGTTCAGTGCAATACGTGTTTATGCGAAACACGTATTGTATGTACTGTACTTACCTACATGTAGTGTAATATTGAAATGTAATGCTAGAAAGCGGAGAAGCACGTAACAACCTCAGAATAACGTTGAATACATTTATCAGACTAATTGAAAGTGAATGTGGGAGTTCTCAATTCATCATAATCCGAGGGGGTGGTACAAATTGTAACATATTTCGTATCATGTGATATCTGAGTTCTGTTTTCAGTGTAGACGCTTCAGATTATTTTCTGATACTTTTTTTTTTTTTTTTTTGACCACTTCTTGCTAGTGCCATCTACTCAGGTGCATCAAAATTACACTTTACAAACTTTCGTTGACTAATGTGAAATGACGTTAGTGTAAGTTCACTTACTATGAAGGAAGAACATTTTCCGTAACCCCGTATCATTAAAATTTTAAGTTAAGCATTGGAGATAATAAATATCAAAGAAATGCAACACATCGCAATAGATTTTAGCGCAAAACTAACTTTAGAATTTGTCTAATTGCACCCATTCAACACCTTCTTCTACTGCTCTTCGCCAATCGTGGTTTTCTCCTGCTACATGATAATACCACAGACAGTGCCGTAATAATGGGCGGTGCGAGCGGCGCAACGCGCTGGGGTCCTCAAACCTAAAGGGCCCCGTCGAGCCCGTGAACTACTCAGTAGGTTACCGAATACTTATATTTTATTATTCATTTTTTATCTGGAAGAGAAAAACAATGTCAATTTTAAAATTACCAGCAATCTTAGTAATATTTTTTTCTGTCGTTGGAGCCTCCAAGCTTAGAGGCCTCGCTGAACCCATTTATTACTCAGTACTGAATACTTATATAGTTATTAGCTTCTTATTTATGGGGAAAATCATTGTCGGTGTTACAAATGCCAGCAATTTTAGTAACATTTTTCTTTCTTTTCGGATCTCCCAAGCCTATATGTCCATTTCTTATGTGTGAGAAATAATCATTGTGGTGAAATTCTAGATTACTAGTAACTTCCGTAACATTTTTCGTTTTTGGGGTCCCCAAGCCCAGGGGGCCCCGCTAAACTCGTTTATTACTCGGTACTGTATACTTACGTTATTTATTTCTTATGTAAAAGAAGTAGTCATTGTGAAATTTTAGATTATGTGTAATTTTGGTAACATTTTTTTTGTTTTTCGGCCCCCAAACCTAGGGACCCCCTGAACCCGTTTATTCCTCAGTATTGAATAAGTACTTATATTCTGTTATTCATTTCTTATGTGTGAGAAATAATCATTGTGAAATGCTAGATTACAAGCAGTTTTGGTAACATTCATTTCTGTTTTTCGGATCAACAAGCCCAGTGGCTCCTGCTAACCCGTTTGTTACTCAATACTTATATTTTGTTATTTATTTCTTCTTGGAAGAAATAATCATTGTGAAATTTTAGGTTACTATTGCAACTTTGGCATAACCGTTTTTTTTTTTGGTTGTTTGGTGATAGAAGTGCAAATCATTTTAATGTATTGACGGTATTGATGATTGGGGTAATCTTTCTTAGAAAATAGCTGTTCGTGAGGGAAGTGTGATTCACATGGATGCTACGAAAGTCAGAGTTAGTTGGATGAAAAATGAGACAATTGATAAGGGTTTTGAGCATCAAATTTCAGACGAAAGCACATTTGGAGAGAAGTTTTGATACATCTCATTAAAATAATACTTTCTTTAACATCTGGACACAGATTTGAGAGGAAATGAAGGAAAAAAAAATGTGAAGACGAGTTTGCAGAAGGAAATTTTCTACGACCAGTGAAGTTAGTCGCATAGCTTGATCCGGTTTTGAACACGCTGCTACAATAGGAAAGTAGAGTTAAATATCTGGATTCCGCAATTTTTGACGTTCGAAAATCTCAGTTTTTTTCAATAATCGTGGATTCAACATTGGGTATAATAAAAACTCATTAGGTTGGTGTCATTCTTCGCTATGTTGTTGTGAACTATGAAGAAGCGACATTAGAAATTAAAGGAAGTTTCGTAGGATTAAATGAATTGGATAAGCATGGTGTCGAGAATTATGAACATCTCGTTGGTGAAATTTTACTCAACAACCAAATCGGCATACAACGGTGCAGAGGGCAGGGATATGATGGAGCATTAGTGAGAATGAGCAAAGTTTATAGTGATTTACAAGCAAGTATTAGTAATACTAATCCAAACGCTCTGTGCGTTTGTTGCTGTGCGCATAATCTAAATCTTCTTATTGCCAATGCTGCAAAAGTCTCCACATACGTTTCCGATTTTTTGAAGTTCTTCAAAATATTTTCCTTTCTTTTCTTTTTAGTCCTAGTGCTCCTAAATGGTCACTTTTCCCTCTTGGTAATGAAATGACTTCAAAATTAAAGAAGAAAAGTAATAAAATAAAATTAAATTTAAAAAAAAAAATGTATAGCTAGATGGAACACAAAACATATTGCTGTTAGCTGAATGAAAAAGAAAATTGCTAATGTTCAGAAGTCGCTTACCACGATTTTCTGACAAGTAAGAGACCAAATGAGTTGAGAGCAACTGAGGCATTAAAGAATATAGAAACATTTGAATTTGTGTTGATGCTAGTCATTTGAGAAAAGATCCTAATGTTCATGTATGTAACTTCCAAACGTTTGCAGTCTTCTGATATTAATCCTCAAGTAGCAAAGGAAAATTTAAAGAAATCACTTCAGGACATGAAAGATCTTCGGGGAAAGTATGAGGAGCTTGTAAAATCCACAAAAGACCTGTGCTCGAAATTGAGTATTTCAGAAACATTTGAAGAGAAACGCAAAAGGTTTGCAAAGAAATATTTTTTTTGAACTGGCTACGGGTAATAGACTAAACGTATCGGAAGATACATTTCGTGTCACTGTATTTCATTCTATTCTGGATTGTATTGTGTCACAACTTAGCACCCGTTTCCACGGAATGACTGAAGTGCTCAACAGCTTTTCTTTTCTCACCCCAACAATATTGTTGTCTGCATCTGAGGAAGGCCTTCAGAAATCTGGATATGACTTTTCTACAAAGCACAGTAATGATGTAAACTCAGATTTTCCACAACAAATACTGGTATTCAGAGATTATAGTAATAGGGCTGAGATAGGTAACCTTCGAACCATTCGGGAAATAGCTTTGTTTTTAGTGGAAAATGCGTATTCTACATCTTTTCCTGATGTGCTTATCAAATTTGCAATTTTTTTTAACGATAACAGTAGTGTGGCTTCTGCAGAACGCTCGTTCTCCAAGTTAAGGCTCATAAGGAACTACTTGAGAAGTAGTATCTCACAACAAAGGTTAACAAATGTTGCTATATTAAATGTAGAATAAAAACAAACTTCAAGATTGTTTCAGATTTTGCTGATGCTAAAGCTAGGAGGTAAAACTGTTTGAAACGACTTTCAATTTTTGTTGTATTGCATGGTACTTTGCATGTTTGAATATTTGAATCCATTACAATAAGTTTATTTTGAAATTGTTTCAGCAGTTGTGCAACATCCCTGATATTTCCTTTTTATTTCTTATTCATGATGTTTTTTTCTGTAAATAGGATGTGTATATCCATGGTACACTATGAATAACATCATTTCTTATATCTTTTGTTTTCTCTTATAACGTATATAATTAATACCTTTTTCATTTTGATTAATATTGAAAAGACATTTCACTTACTGGATATGGTACTGTGCTTTTTAAAATCTCTGTATAATTATCGTAAATTGTGAAATGCTGTAGTATGTAAACATATCCTTTCTATCTTATGTTATTCCATTATTTAAGATTACTTTGGAGAAAAGTATTTCTGTGTAATATTTTGTTTGCTCATTTAATATTATATTGAAAAATACGTTCGCTTGTGGGACCCCCCAAATATTTTCTTGCACCGGGGCCCCGAAGAGTTTTGTTACGGCACTGACCACAGCTCGCTCGGCAAGTCTATTTTCGGCAAAGAACAGATCTCATTATTCTCATACTCTGTACTCTAGGCACCAAATTTGTCTCCTGTACCAAGATTTGACATCAGCGACTAAAATATATAAGCTGTGAGTGAACATCGCGAGTTTTAGCCTAAATGCTATTTTCAATGGTGTTGTTCTAATTTTTTTTAAACAACTGTCTCTCTCTCTCTCTCTCTCTCTCTCTCTATATATATATATATATATATATATATATATATATATATATATATATATATATATATATATATACTGATCCACACCTGAAACTGAGTAGTACCATGATGGTGACCATCTTGAAGTCCTCCTCTTCGGTTCAGCTCCAAAATTTTAAATAGAAATGGGGTCGTGTGACATATCGTTTTTGGGTAGGCTTTTCACCACAAACACACACCCGTCTTTATTTTTAACTTATTTCTATCATGTAATAATTATTATCTTTATAATAACAGTTTAATATCCTTCAATATGATTTTTTCATAGTTTACATAAGTATTTAAAATAGGTACATAAAAGTAAAAAGAAAGCAATTATATATGCTATTATATAAGAGCACATTCCGCCCCAATGCACACCAACCGATGTTGAAATTATTTACATCAAGTACGTAAATATATATAATATAATGAAGGTTTAAAATGAGAATACTAATCAAAGATGAAGGCTGTGAATAACTAGCCAAATTTTACTGCTGGATTAAACAGCATCTGGATACTTTTTCTTGTCTTCACTGACGATCTGCAGTATGTATTGTTTTTCTTTCTCATCCTTGGTTAAAATACTCGCGTAATCTTGTATCACCTTCATTCCTCTCTCTGTCCCATCGTTCACCAACATAATGCCTTACAACAACCTCTAACACACGTTGAAAGTTGACATCTTGTTTCCAAGTAGATGGGAATGTTTTTAGAATATTTGTATGTATAGAAAATCTTGAGAAACATGTCTTCGAATCTGCGGAAACGAAGTCCCAGAATTCTTTTTCTTTGAAACTGTTGACTTCTTTAGTATTTATAGAGTATCGCTATACTTAGTTTTGTACATTATATTCTGTATTCTCCGTTATATTAGAAACCTTTTTTTTTTATTCAAGTGTTGCGGTACTTCATCATCAAAGAATGCGAATGCCGCAGTTTCTGATAACAGTTACCACAAATGGTTAGCGAATTTTTTCACAGCACAATTACTAATTTCTGGATCTACTTCCTTGTATTTGATTAATTTGTGTAAAAACTTGCAATCGTAGTACGGAGCTTTCACAGCCAATTGTGCAAGGAACCAAGCTTATGAATAGATTCGGACAAGAAAAAAAATGCATAGTCTCCTGATTTCATTCTTTTTTCTTGTTAGTTCAAATTGATCTTGGAATAAATATATTTTGAATACATATATAGCATCTGCCATCCACCGAGCATGGCTCACAGCTCCAGGAATGTGAAATGAAACTCCTTGTGGAATGACACCACCAAGGAAGATCATAAAAATCACATAGATCAACAACAGATACATCAGAAACACCATAGAGAAACATCATAGCCATGTTTATGATGTTTCCGGTGTAGCTGTTGTATAAATTTCAGCATACTGACACGGACATCCTCCATAACATCATCTATCCCAGTTCGGTAATTGCTTTTGTCGATGGACGACCAGGATTGCCTAAATCTTTCAAACAAAAGCACATCAGGCAGCAGTACTGGCAGCAGTAACATCATCCATTACTGCGTGAAAACTACTTTCCATAATTGTACTTTGTACTTTGCCTTTAAAAGTTACAATATTGCTAGTCTGTGAACCTTCTGTATGCTACCTGCAGCTGGGGTACCAACACCTTAGAATTTTCAACACTAGCGCATTCTGGCATCGTTACAGAATATAACCCACATGTATATTTATATTCTAAAGATGTTAATTATTACATGATAAGATATAAGTGCGAAATAAAGACTCATGTGTGTTTGTGGTGAAAAGCTACCCCAAAACGATATGTCACATGACCCCGTCTCTATTTAAAATTTTGGTTCTGAGTCCAAGATGGCGGACTTAAAGATGGCCGCCATCATGATACTACTGAGTTTCATATGTGGATCTACCTCCATTACCTCTATTTAAAATATGATCTCTTTCCCTTCAGTTGTTTCAAAGTTACAAGGGTCTATTCCAAACTTTTGCCATATACTGTATATTGTAAATGTAATCAGAAGTTTAGGTCACTTGGAAGTCGGTTAAATATTTTTTAACTGAGACAATTTTTTTCATGGGTTAATTTGGTCCGACATGGAAACAATTTAGCGGTTGGGAGCAAAGAAATTCGGAAATCGAAAATTAAGGACCACCCTAACAAATAAACTTCATTTCTACATTCATTCTTGATATCTGACCATTTGAGATTAAGAAATAAACGCTTATACCTTTTTCTGAGAGATCGTATGTTTAATCCTCTAGCTGTAACAGTTTCTAAAAACAGAGATAGTTAAACTAAAATTTGCTGTTCCTGGATACAATTGGATAAAGTTTACTGTTGTGTGTGGGTATAACAAATGGTACTGCGAGCTCGAAATATTTTAACAACCGGTTCTAGCGAACCGAAGAACCAGCTGAATAGCACCACTGGCTATTTTCATTATTCTATAAAAACGAAAAGGATCTTTTTGTTATCACATCACGGGACAATGGCTGATCCGTTTGATATGAATTTTAGGATATAGTTATCACCTACCACGAACTGTTTTTTTAAACCATGTTACTTTGATTAAAATGCGTATCCTAATCGGATAGCGGAGGTCAGAATTTACACGAAAAATTGAGTTTATTACTATCCTGTTAAGTAAGGGAGATGAAACTCGATATATAAACTCATTAACAATAAATGTAGACGTGTCCCAGGATATTTGAAATTTTCCGTTTTAGGGGGGGAGAAGAGCATTTTATATAATTTCCTTCTTCATACTGAAATTAATTTTGCCGGTTAGTTGTGATCACATCACGGGGAGACGGTTGAACAATTTGAAATGAATTTTGAGGAATAGTACCTACATTTAGGTATATATATATATATATATATATATATATATAATATATATATATATATATATATATATATATCATGATGCTTTGAGGAAAGAACACATCCGAAAGGGGTAAAGGTGTTTAGTGTAAAAATATAGCATTTTACGAGCCAATCATGTTAGTGAGATGAAACTCAGTATACAAAGTCCTCAGTCAAAATAAGGGGAAACGTGTATAACCATTTCTGAAATTTTTCGTTTTAAGAGTCTTCATCCCGACGAAATTAAAATACCGCTAATTTTACAGTAATTATGTGATATCTTCAAATAGATAAAAGATAATTGAAATATGGAACAAGAGCGCCCTAGACAACATTATTTTGCATGAGGTACCGTTATCACAAGTCACCTAGTGGCTTTCCCGTTTTCAGCTGTTTAGAAACGCGAAAACAAATGCCGATTTTCAAAATGGCTCGAAATCGAAAGCAGATAAGTGAGTCGTGATAGCGGTTTCTCATGTAAAATAATATTGTCTATGGCGCTCTTGTTCCCCATTTCGATTATATTTTATCTATTTGAAGATATCACATAATTACTGTAAAATTAGCGGTATTTTAATTTCGCCGGGATGAAGACTCTTAAGGGGAAAAGAGCATTTTCTATAATTTCTTTTTTCGCATTGAAATTGACATTGTTTGTGATCTCAAAACGGTTGACCCATTTGAAATGTATTTTGGAACATAGATAGTTTCTACCTCAGGGTAGGATTTTGTCATTGCTTTGATTAAAGTGTATTTTTTAAGGGAGATAGGGGTTTAAAGTTCCTGAAAAATGTAGAGTATATAATGGAGTTTTATCATGGCACTTTCATAAAGATACGTATTCGAAAGGGGTTCAAATATTTTCCATAAATCTATTTTCCCGTGCTAAGAACGGGCATTTTAGCCAGTTACATATATTTATTTATTGAACAAATTCCCAGAAACACCATAATTTTGCCATTTTACACAGGGAAATAACGAAAGAAAAAACAAGACAACAATAATAACAACAACATAAAACAGTGTAAAAAAAAAAAAGAATGTAAAAGTAATATTATTCCGTTAAAACTCGTTTAATTGCTCTTTCAAACACCGGGTAGCTCGAAAAAAATGTCCTATCAGTTGTTACTTGATTATAACAGTTTGGTATTCTGTAAAATAAAGAGACCTCTGAATTTCCGAATTGGTATAAAGCTCACCAATTCATTTTCTTTAAATAACAAAATTAATGAAGTGGGCCTACATAATAGCTCATATGAATGTAAAGATGGAAATACTGTTAGTCCAGTCAAGATTCGACCTGTGACATGGCAATATTAAGGACAATTCAAGAATAGGGGCACGATCGTTTAGTGGTAGAGTGCCTGGGGTGTGATCCGATTCCAGAGTATGTGGTGGACAACATCGTGTCCGTGAATTTCTATCGAGGTTGACCCATTACCTCCCTTATTCATAATCCACCACTTCTGTCACAATCATTTACTTTCTTCTTTAGCCTAAAAGGAATAACAGTGGATCATTAAATTTAGTGGTCGCCAAAATTATGAAGCTTGTGAGCTATCGTACCAATTTTAAATCCTACTGTGAGCTACCAACCAAAAGAACTATAACTTTTTTTTTTAATCTTACATTTGTTTATTGCCTATCAGGTGGAGGAATCAAGGTTAGCCAACCGGAGCGTTGCCGCGATCTACTGATAAAAATGTTCCCGCAAGCTACTAGTAGCTCGCGATCGATGATTGGCAATGATTAAACTAGTAATTTCAAGGATCAAAAGGGGTAATGAAAAGTCTATATAGCCATTGAGGTCCAAATTTACACAAGACAAAATAGCACTTTATTACGCTTTACAATGAATAAAATGAAGCATGAACGACTTTAGCTTTTCCGTCCCCGATTAAACCGCTGATCCCCCTTTTTACACATACAAAGTACAACGTGTGTGATCTTGTTGATTTAAAATGTTCCTGTCCAATTGTTATTATTATACTATAATTATTACTACTTTATCTGTTATTACGTAACTTTCTTTTTTACCATCTCCCTGTCTTCATACAAGAATGTGAATAAAAATCTTTCTGGTCTACGTCCTTTTAACTATATATATATATATATATATATATATATATATATATATATATATATATATATATATATATATATATATATATATATATATATATATATATGCATAGTTACATGTGCAAAGAAGAAGTTAACAACACTGTACTAGTAACCCTTGACCTGAGGTTAGTTCTTATGTGTGGCCTCAATAACTAATACCATTTGCCCTTGTGTACGAAACCTATTTAAGCAAACATTTCATAAAAATATCCACATATGTCGCTAAGCGGCCTTCGAATCAGTATTAAGAACACTGCACAGCACAAGTATTACTTTCATTCATGAGTAATGTACTTTCGTACTGAGAGCAAGAACTTTCAGAAGCGTGAAGAAAGAGACAAGGAAATAATCTCATGCTGTTTTTCCAGTATTTCAAAATTGTGAAAATTACAAAAAGAAAGTAGATTTCCAGAGTGATAATTAACAATGTTGATACATGACAAGGATTAAAGAGACTATTGGATAATACGAAATGTACTTACATAACGACGTAACTTAGAGGGAGTCATATATTCCGAGTCCTAACATTTTAACTGTAGGTAACCTGCTTTCCCCAAGAGCAATATTTTAATGTATTATATTTTACATTACATTTCGTAGAAGTTGGGCGAATTTCTAATGGCTTGAATAGATTCTCTATTTCTTTCTTTTAACAGTTACAGACTTTAGTAGAACCTTAAAGAATTTCTAATGGTTTGAATAGATTCTCTATTTATTTCTTACAGCAATTACAGAACCTAGTAGAAGCTTAAAGAATTTCTAATAGTTTGAATAGATTCTATATTTATTTCTTACAGCAATTACAAAACCTAGTAGAAGCTTAAAGAATTTCTAATAGTTTGAATAGATTCTATATTTATTTCTTACAGCAATTACAGAACCTAGTAGAAGCTTAAAGAATTTCTAATAGTTTGAATAGATTCTATATTTATTTCTTACAGCAATTACAGAACCTAGTAGAAGCCTAAAGAATTTCTAATGGTTTGAGTAGATTCTATATTTATTTCTTACAGCAATTACAGAACCTAGTAGAACCTTAAAGAATTTCTAATGGTTTGAATAGATTCTATATTTATTTCTTACAGCAATTACAGAACCTAGTAGAAGCTTAAAGAATTTCTAATAGTTTGAATAGATTCTATATTTATTTGTTACAGCAATTACAAAACCTAGTAGAAGCCTAAAGAATTTCTAATAGTTTGAATAGATTCTCTCTTTCTTTCTTTCAACAATTACCGAATTTAGTAGAAGCTGGAAGAATTCCTATTGGTTTGAACAGATTCTCTATTTGTTCTTTTAAACAAGAATGATTAAATAATTGTTTTGTCTACTTAAGCAACACTAGGTTACGAGGAACAAGATCTTCTATTAAAGAGAAATACAAACCAATATTTAGATTTATATCCGAAGCATTGTACTCTCAACAGATTTGAACCCTTGACCCAAATTGAAGAAATGTGTTACTCAATATACATAAAATTAGAAAACAACTCAATTTTTTTCTGGTCTTTTTAAAGTTTAAAAAATTGCTCAAAAGAAATATCGTGATTATATTTATGTGAGTGTGTTATATCAAGTGTAATAGAACAAATGTGTTGTCATTAAAATATTAATTGAATTAGTTTTATTGAATATCTTATTTGATAAAATTCCTTAACATCATTATTAATTTCTAGTCTTAATGCTTGTACTTTATAGAATCCACCATGACATGCTTTGGGCTGCCTGTCTATTCTGCCATTAATTTGTAAAATAAATTTAATTTTATTGAACCGTGGCGTATTCATTCTTCGAGGTTTAGCAAATGCGCCTGGGATTGGAATCAGCCAATACTAATGGGGTTAATTTGGCCTGAACTTCGAAGTTTGCACATATACATACATAACTACATGCTATAAACGAGATAATATATTTGCCCTTTCCGTTGCCTCAAATGGCTTAGAGCGCTACACGGGTTCGGGGTTCAATTCCCAGTGGAAGGGTATTGAGCACATTACGGTGGTTCGGATTCCATCTTAAAATGTAGATCATGCCTCACATAGCCTCGATCTTGAAAAGGAACTTCATCAGGACTTCGATCCTAAAACTTCAACAAACAACATGATACATTTCTACATAGCGATCGTAATAAAATTGATTTTGATATACTGAATTGTACATTTGCTTAGAGACTTGCCAATATTCCCTTGTCAGGATTGAAACTGTTAAAACTAAGAAGGACTATTCATCGTAATTTGGAATTTCCTGCATATTTATAAGTACACATGTGATAGTACAAGCGCCGAAACTTCTTTAATGTTTATAAACACTAGCATCATAGTCTAAGTTTTAAACATAATGATTAAATTTTTTATCATCTATGTAATTGCGGATTTATACTATGATGTGCTGTTAGGGATTTATTCACTCAATACTTCCCCACACAATTAGAATCTGTAGTTTCTCATGGTGTGTTGACAAAAGTAATAGCTGCTATGTTCATAGCTGTAGAATTAAATTTTGGGTAAGGCAACAGGTATGTAAGTGGAGATACTAGTGTTCCACTGCATAAATTTGAAAATAAGTTAACCTAAAAAACAAACATAAAAAAGTACCCAAACATAGTACAAATATAGTCTATACTAGACAATGTTAAACCTTTCACTTATGATGGGAATGGTTTATAAACAGTATTGCAATGAAAGTCTTGGACGAATGCTCGGCTATCCGCTGAGCGAGTACCTTTTAGTGTGACCAAATGTGTGGGCCTTTTTTGTGATAAGGAGAAAGAGTAGTGTAGTATGTAGGAAATTCAAAATTTAAACGGACTTAATTGCATTATAAAGTAACTAAATACTTTCTCTAAATACTTTCTGTATGTAGTAACTAAAGCAACTAAGCAACTAAATATTCCGATGAAGGCATGCTCCGTTATAGATAAGTCTTACTGTGTAAATATGTCATTTTTTTGAATATGTAATACGAAGTTACGATTTTCCTGAATTATGTTTCAATGTATTCTATTCCTTATCTAAGTGCCCTTGTCTTAATATGACCCCGTTTTCGAACTGCAGTTGCGAACACCCTGAAATAAGATAACTAACATCTGCAGTTTTCAGCCACGGCTTGAAAGTAATTTTTAATTCGCGGTTTTAAAAACTAACATAAAGGAAAAGTTAGCGCCCTTACATCGCTAATTCAAGATCAAGACTTCAAATCCTGATAGTCTAGTCCAGTTTCTGCTTAGTATACCATTCAAACTCTGAGATGGTTCCCAGTGGTCGAAGTAAGTCGGTGTGCGGTGGTATGCCATAGCGCCTCTGGTTTATCAATGATGAAGGCATACCATATCTGCTTTTTCAATGATTAAAACATGCCGTCACAATTTCTAAGTTGACAACACCGACATTTTTTATCTTTTTTCTACCTTTTGTTTTTAAAGTAAGATGTCTTTAAAGAAGTTCACCTAGTTTATATTTTGATGTAACATATTGAATTGTTTCTTCGTTATGTATCTGTGTGTGTGTGTGTGTCTTCTTGCCTTAAGGCATATAAATGTCGTGTTTTGAGCATAGGCGGATATAAGTCTACAGGTGTCTGCTGTGGGGCGAACCTTCCGAGGGTTTGGAACTCCTCACAGTCGAGTGTGGGACCGGGAGTTTTCCCACAGGAAATTGTTAATATCCTCATTCAGTTTTTGAACATTTTCGTGTATAATTCTCAATAACACAAGATAAGGGGACATTTTTTAAAATATTTTTTTCAGAAACTTATTGGCGGGGAGCCAAAGTATCTCCATACCCCCTCCACCCGTTACCACAGAGAAGCTCTGTAATGGTTTTCATTCGTGTAAATAGAAATGCAATCTTTTAAGCAACATACCCTCACTGCATCTCAACAATAGCTGGTATGTTGAGTCAAAATCGTAACAAAACATACCACCTCTGCTTTTTTTTTTTTAATCCATTTCGAATACTGATGGTTCCTCTAAATACGTATCTTTTACAGTTTATGGCTTTTAGTGTAAAATGACTTTATGCATATAACTTGATTTTGTACATTTAATTTACTATTGGACTCAAATGACTTGCCGGTACAAAAATAAATAAATAAAACCAACAAACTTGTAGTAATTATTCTAGGTGTATTAGATACTACCAAGTGCTTATAATCCGCGTCACCCGAATTGGCGTGTGGCATCAGCCAATAAACTTGCAGTGCGCTGTTACTAAACCTTCAGGGAGGAATCTAATCATTCATAATTTCCACAAATACGAAGAAAATCAATTATGAATGATTAGATTCCTCCCTAAAGGTTTAGTAACAAGGCACTACGAGCTTATTCGCTGATGCCACATGCCAATTCGAGTGACGCGGACTATAGTAAAATAGTGTGAGCTATATTTCTGAAAATATACCAATCCCCTAGCAACACTGAAATACCACTTCTCAATAAATGAGCGAAGTCAAGCACTCCCGGGTCTGTTCAGATTAAAGATGATTGAGTGTTCGTACTCATCAGAAGACATTGGCATTGCAGCTTCACCCAGCGTCATGAGGAAAAGTGGGGAGTTATTTGAAAGAAAGAAGTATCGAACTCCGGTCTAGAAAGCCAGGATTAACGGCGAGAGGACAGATGCACAATCTAGCTGTGCAAAAGTCCAAAATCAAGTTGCTTGGAATTGCATCCATTGTACCCGAAATGTGTCACAAAGAAAAATACAGATCACGGGAACAACAGTAAAAACTATGACGTTCTGCAGGGAAATGGGCTTGCTATAAAAACGGGTTGTGATATAGCAGCAGGTATTACTAATTGTTGTCAGATTTAGAGGGTCAAAGTGCTCAACGTTTGGTTGACTCTTAGGAATCGAGAACTGCTGCATTTGCTGCGGCAGGGATGTACTATGATTGAAGTACATATTGACTGAAAAATTAAATGCGTTTACAAGTAGCACGCGTACAACATCGAAAGTTGCTGTTCGTACAAAAAAGTACATTGTATTGCATTTGAAGGGAAAACGATAAAGATATCTACTTATATTCACCTCGAAATTTGTTTATGTGCATAAAATAAATGTTCTCGTATGCAATAATAGTGACATTAGCCGCAACAAACTGCAACATGATAATGTGTTTAATAATCTTAGATACTATATCTATGTCCCAGAGAGAGCTGTTTGATATCTGGCGTGAGGAAAGAACCCTAACTGCCAAAAATGCTGCAGTTGCAACATATGTCTGGAGTAGACTGGACTGGAGAAGACAAACAAAGATAAAACGATTACATTCAGCAGCAAGTAAACAATTTTAATAGCTAAATGTATCAAAAATGGCAGAAATGGAATCATGTACTGAAGGAATTTTTATAACGAGATGGTAACTGGATAATAATGTCAGCTTTGTCCCTTTCCAGAACCAGGGGCATCATCCTGCAGAACACTCGGAAGGCCACCGAAGGAATTTGCACAACTGCCCGTATCAACAAAGAAGAGAAAAGTTTCCTCGTTAGTGAAAACATTCAACAGAAGAATTAGCATTTGCCGCCCAAAGTAGTTTACGTTTGTTTGAGAGAAAAGATGCAGGAAGCTTGTGGGAGTTGTTTCACGGACCTCATGCACTAAGCTTTCTGTCGCTTGCCATTAAAATTTTGGACATTGTTATCCAGCCACTTACCATCTTGTGATAAAAAAAGTCTTTAGTACATTACCCGATTTCTGCCATTTTTGAAACATTTTGCTATTAAAATTGTTAACTTGCTGCTAAATGTACTCGTCACCTGTATTTGCCTTCTTCAGTCCCAGTCTGCTCCAGACATATGTTGCAATTGCAGCATTTTTCTTTCTTTCTTTTCTTTTCTTTTCTTTCTTTTTTTTTTTTAGTTAGGGCACTTTTCTCACGCCAGATATCAAACAGCTCTCTCTGGAATATAGATATCGCATCTGAAATTATTAAACACATTATTAGGTTGTAGTTTGTTGCAGCTAATGCAGGAATGCAAATAAGCAACAAATTTTTACTAGCCCACATCCCACAACAGAAAGCATTTACTTACCTTCGGATAATATTAAATACTCGCCCGCACTGATAAACTACTCGCCCGGGGCGAGTGGTTATTTGCATCCCTGAGCTAATGTCAGTATTATTGCATACAACAACATTCATTTTATGCACATAAACAAATTTCGAGGTGGATATAAGTGGATATCTTTATTGTCTTCCCTTAAAATGCAATACAATATACCTTTTTGTACGAACAGCAACTTCCGATGTCCGATGTGCTAATTGTGGTAAACGCATTTAATTTTTCAGTCAATATGTACTTCAATCATAGTACATCCCTGCCGCAGCAAATGCAGCAGTTCTCGATTCCTAAGAGTCGACCAAACGTTGAGCACTTTGACCCTCTAAATCTGACCATCATTAGTAATACCTGCTGCTGTATCAAAACCCGTTCTTAAAGCAAGCCCATTTCCCTGCAGAACGTCATAGTTTTCTACTGTTATTCCCGTGATTTGTCATTTCTTTGTGACACATTACGGGTACAGTACAATGGGTGCAATTTCAAGCAACTTGATTTTGGACTTTTGCACAGCTAGATTGTGCATTTCGTCCAGTGTGAGATGTACTAATCGCAAATCAACCCAAAGACAACGCCACAAGAAGGGTGGTAGGACCGAGCCCTCTAAAAGGCTGTTGCGCCAGACGTTTAGTTTAGTTCATATACCTGAAAAGATGCGAGAAAGTTCACTGTATATTTGCTGTCTTTAATCTGATAATTTTATGAAAAGTTGTGTCTATGCAATGATAAACAACTAATTTGAGCGTCGTTCACACAAATATTCAGTTCATACAAATAATGTTATTTAAAAATAATCGGTATATTCTTATTACTCTATTTTGTATATGGAAAGTGACATAAAACTGTACATTAGAGAAACAAATCATAACTTTTACATCACTATAGCGAAAAATTAAAAAAAAAAAAAAATCTCAACCTGATTGATTTCGTCTCAAATGTGAGCTTGAAAGTGAGAAAATTAAATTGAATTTCGATCCGATATTCTCAAAATATGAAGCACGTCGTGTCAATTTTGAGCTTTTCAAATGCTCATGTTTCAATCAAAATTTAGGGTCCAGGTTCAGAAATTTTTTCTACTTTTTTTTGTCTAAATAAGTCTTTTTGAATAAAGTATAAAAATTATCTTAGCTTGTGTTGCTTGCTTGCGAGTACTGAAAAAGTAAACAATAGCTTTGTTTCAAGACTGCAATTTTAGCTAATATGACTAGTACAACGCGATCTAGCACCAAGGTGCGCTGGGGAGTTAATAATAATAATAATAATAATAATAATAATAATAATAATAATAATAATAATAATAATAATAATAATAATAATAATAATAATATCAGCAATAGATGAAAGCAGATACAGACCTTAATGGTCTACTCCTCTTTAAAATTGGGGGCGCGGTGGCTCAGTGGTAGAGCGTTCACTTCCGGTGCTTGGGGTCCCTGGTTCGATCCCAGCCCGCGCCGTGTGGACTTTGTGGTGGACAAACACCGTGCTCGTAGGTTTTCACGGGATTCTTTCGTTTCTTCCCACTTTCTTCATTCCACCATTTCACTCATCTCTCATCATCACCGTCTCCTTTAGCCTAACCGGCAGAACCGTGGGATGTAAAACTTAAAGATTTTATTTCATTTCATTTTTCCTTTTTAAAATAAGACACAGATTTCTAAGGCTAAAATTTTCGGTATAGAAGTTACAGGTTCCACTACCAGGACACATATTTAGTCTTTCTAACTAAAAGAGATTAGGGTAGGCGTACATTTTTTTCAAACAATAAATAGGAAATGTGATTAGCTAAAAACAAATGGCGAGACTGGAGGTGGGTTAAATCACATATTAAATTTCCATACATAGGCTGGTCACATTATGTGACACCGGTACACCCGCCAATGACCCCATACACTTCCTGTATCCAACTGTTGTATATGATAAAAATGTTGATAAACAAAACCAACCGACTTTGTTGTAAGCTCGCAGTGTAATAACTCAAACACATCATTTGTCATGTTGCAAACTGGCCACACCCGCTTCTTCTAATACCACCTCCCGCACTCCCCTCTGGTGCTGAAAATTGTAATTGCTGTGGCTGTGCTTGGTAGTTGGTACGTGTCTACTAAACAGGTTGAGCAAGCGAATGTTCCTAAAAAAGAAGAAGAAGAAGAAACCTTTTGTATTACTATTTCTTTCCTTTTCTCTTTTTTTAATTTTCTTTTTATTCTGTACGTAAGTGTAAGGGACAACGAAGGGATACAGGTAGAGTGTTTCAGTAATCAAAAGAGTTGAAACGTGTCCTGCGTAACATCTTGTGCGTTGCTTGAATACTTTCAGGGGGACTAATTTGTCATTTCTTGACAAAAAAAAAAAAAAAAAAAAAAGTTATTTACCTTTCAAAGAGGTAGCCTCTAAATTACATACATAAATGGCTAAGCACCTGTGTTTTATGGGTTCTTCAATGTTTTTTTTTTTTCTAAAACTTATGCATCGGTTTTTGAGGCTCTCTTCTATTTGTAATGGTGAAAAAAAAAGTACACGTTTTGCTCAGGAACGGCTTTAGGATTTTAATTTTGCGTAGGCCCGCTCCCTCGCATGGATATATATACACATTTGGTTGATTAATGATATTACTTTTACAATAGTGGTTCATGCTATTTGTTAAATAATAATCTACCATTAATATAAATAGAGGAAAATTATATTATCCAAATTTTTTGGGTAGGCCCGTGCCTACCCGCTAAAGCCGCCACTGGTTTTGCTAAACTGTTAGAATAAATGCCAAATCAGAAGATGTATTATTATTACTTTCCTGAAGAGTAATATAAGTTTTTCCCCTCCAGTTTCAAGTGGTAAAAGTTTAATATTTACAGATGTGAGTTCCCTCAGGAGCTGCTACTGGCTGACCCATAGATGTTACGCAAACAGTAAACCTTAACTAAAATAGGAATACGAATTATCTGTTCTTTGTAAATTATTGTGCGCTTTAGTTAGATTATTCGTACCTGCATCGACCTTGAAAAGTCGACAGCAACCATCAGAAATTTAAAAGAAGAAATAACAAATAACTGTCATGTTAATTTTATTAATTGGTAATTCTATTAATTAGCTAGTTGATTGATTAGAGTCTAACGCTCGTTTTCAAAACCGAGACTATATTGCGTAAAGGCGGAACCTGAACCATTATTTGAGTTTATACCCAAGGCTGTGTGCTTTCACGGGGATCGAACCAAGAACCAAGGGGATAGAAAATACATACTTTAGTCATTTATCCATGATGGAGTGGAATTTTAATTAATCATTTGAAACTGAGAATATAATTAAGATGTAGAACAGATTATTGGCATGGAGGCTATGATAAGTGGCTCCACACATGATGTAGTACTAAATCTGCACACATAAATCACGTAATTCTTATAAATTGCACAAAGGAGGTTGATGAGGTTGATCTGACGTTCAAAGACATCCCAAAGGTTACAATCGGGTGAGTTTGCAGGTCATTAAAGCAATTAAAATTCACCATTGTGCTCCTCGAATCACTGCTGCACAACATTGGCTTTATGACAAGGAACGTTGTGCTGCTAAACGATGCCATTCCCAGCTGAAAACATGGTCTACGCGAACGGATGTACGTCAGAGACGCACCCACAGGGTCTCCACCAGGTCCGAATCTCCAAAAATTCCTAACTCAACATACATTGGTACACTTTCTTAATAAAATTATATGCTTGCTTAACAAAGAAATGATTGGATAGCATTTACATTTGATTTTACACTTCTCTTATAAGAATAATCTATCTCTATTATTTTTTTCTGAAAATATAGGTGAAAGTATTTTACATTTACTTATCGATTACAGAATAATACCCGTTCAATTCGTAGTGGTTTGTAATTTTGCCAAAGCTTGGACACCCCAACAAAAATTTACTAAGCCATTATCGTGATTCATCAACTCATAGAACATAGTGGTATTGCTTTGCGATCCAATGACGTATCCATTCCAATCGTTGTCAATGAAGTAATGCGGCTAACATTGATACATGTGTGGAATGTCTGTTGTGGAAGCCCAAATCTTAACAGTGTACGGTGAAATGTGTCTGATGTTTTAATGAGGTGTGCCCACCCCATGTGATATGATGCTGGTTTTACTATTTTTCTCTCGCCTGTGGAAGATACTAACCACACCCAACAAGTCGCTGTTGGCTGCTCGCGAACACCCAACAAGTCGCTGTTACCGAGATGCTCGTTCCCAGCCCTCAGCCCCTATCAGACTCTGATATATCGCCCGCTTTCCCTATTCTACGCAAAAACACAACACTAACTGGTCAAGTAAAAATCTTGTCATCGTCTGGCGAGTAGATTGGGTGAGCCCTGTGTGCCTCCTACGTCTGCTTAGCATATCTAACCATTATTCTAATTTTGTAACGATCTTGATCTCAAAGATCTTACGTGAAGCTTTGGCACCTATCGGCGGAATTAATGCAAATATCACCATAAGGAATAATAATAATAATAATAATAATAATAATAATAATAATAATAATAATAATAATAATAATAATAATAATAATAATAATAATAATAATAATAATAATAATAATAAAAACTGCCGGGTGACACTTGATCAGAGGTCATGAACCCCTGTCGTGACGTCATCAAAATGGCCTCCATGTCGAGAGACACAGGTCCATTTAAATAATCATATATTCATTATCAATCATGATATCGTGATGTTTCAATACACCATTTCAAAGATCTTGAATTAGGCTACAAAAAAGGTTTAGCAACTTTTTTCCGTAACACGAACGGTCAAGAAATTAAAGAGGCGAAATTTTGCAAGTTGGTGGTAAATATTTCAGGAAAACACTCTCTAACACGATTTTTCTTTCTTTTTATTTATTTATTTGGAATGCTTGGGAACATGTATTTTTAGACATAATACCCTGTTGAATATGAATCTGAATTTTTCGAAGTCAATTTCGCTTCCATATAGTCGAAATTCATGATGGCGTTCAAAATTGTTGCTGTATAAACTTGTTTTCAACAATAGCTTCATATATTGTTGTTTGATATATCATTTCCTAGGTTTCCGGGGTGAAGAAATTCATTTGTGACTTTCGAATTACAATTTGATCACCGAAAGTGCCACAAACCACCATGAAAGCTAAGGTGGTGACCAAAACAACGAAAAATAAAATTGATATATTCGAGTTTCAGGCACGTTTTTTCATGTTTTCAGGGCCAGAGATTTCATAGTTGTTGCTTAAATTGTGACTTTGACACCGGAAGTGCTCAGCAACTCAAGAAGATTCCTAGAAATCCCTCTATTTGAGAAAAAATTACAATTAAAAGCAATAATAGCAAAGCTTCCTTATGGGAATGAGGTGCATACAGCATTGATGCAGTATATCATTCTTCTGTGGTTCATCTCAGCTTATACAGGAGCGGATTCACTCTTAGCCAAAATTCCAAAAAAATTCCCTTAACTTACGGACAGAATATTGTAATGCTTTCATGAACCATTTCAAATTAACTCTTGAATTAAGCTACACAAAGGTAATCTAACTTTTGTTTGCACACAAATGGTTTAAGAGTTAATGCGGCAACAATTTGGAAGGACCTTTTATGGTTGTGTTTTAATCTCGTCATTAAGTTTCACATCCACAAAGTAAAGTGCCTTTAAGTTAGATTGTAAACAATAGCACCTCTCTTTTTGATTTGTATGATGTTATGTCTTCTAGCATGTCCACAGTAAACTCGGCTTTAGCTGATCATAGGGAGTCGTAGTGATACCTGAACTTTTGCTTAAGCACTGTCCAAAAAACATACTGGTGTTCGAAAGTGAGAGCACGTTATATCGGAGGAGTATCAATAAATGTACTCAAGTGACTAATTACCAGCTATAATGAAGCCATAATTGCAAACAGTTCTGTATATATATGGGTCATTCCATGTCAAATCACCTAATTTAAAAACATGACTGTGCTTCAATGTCTCAGATTCTCTTCAAAAATTTTTCATATATTTTGAAAATGAAATTATGCTAAATAATTTTTTTCCGATTTTTTGGATGAGAAATGGGCCGGGGAGAAATGTTTGAAAAATGTGAGTTTTGCTTCAATTTCACTTTTCGACACTCATCATCATTAAACTAAAATTACAATAACTTCCTTAGTTTTGAAGTTATTGGGCTCATCCAGATGTCAAATGAAAGCTTAATTTTCGCTCTTTTAGTAGATACTAAGCAACCTTGCAAAACGTTACACTGTCAAACATGAAGGGGTATAAAAAGCAAATTTTAGGGTTTTTACAAATTGTGCCGTTGCTCAAAAGTTACAACTATGAAACTTTTGAAACTTTTTCTGTACATTCATCTTAACACGTACATGTTATGGTTATAAAATGAAGAGGGTGTTTTTTGTAGTTTTGTAATTATTATTTTTTATGTACAGAAATATACAACTTTAAGTTTTGTTACAAATGGTGTCATTGCTTGTAAGTTACAACTATGAAACTTTTGAAACTTTTCAAATAGAATCATCTTAACACTTACATGATATGGCTAAAAAATAAAAAGGGTGCTTTTGGTATTTTTGTAATTATTATTATTATTTGGTATTTTACATGTATGGAAATATACAGTTTTAAGTTTTGTTACAAATTGTGTCATTGCTCGTAAGTTACAACTATGAAACTTTTGAAACTTTTTAAATAGAATTATCTTAGTACATAAATGATATAGATAAAAATTAAGAGTGCTTTTGGTATATTTGTATTTTTTTATTTTGCGTGTACAGACATATGCAGTTTTTAGTTTTATTATTATTATTATTATTATTATTATTATTATTATTATTATTATTATTATTATTATTATTATTATTATTATTATTATTATTACAAATTGTATAACTGCTCATAAGTTACAACTATGCCACTCTTGAAGCTTCTTTTTATAGAATCATTTTATCACATACGTGATATGGTTAGAAAATAAAAAGGGTGTTTTTGGTATTTTTGCAATTATTATTATTATTTGTGTTTTAAATGTACAGAAATATACAGATTTACTGTTGTTTACAGATTATGCCTTTTGTCTGAAGTAGTGATGGCCAATTCTGGAGTTTTTACTTTCTGGATTCCGGAAAGTAAAATCGGAAAAATTTGGAATTCTAAAAAATTCCGGAAAGTGAAATTTCCGATTTCGGAAAATTTTGGCCATCTCTACTCTGAAGTACAACTGATACACTTTAAAACTTTTTCAAGTAATCATCTTAATAAATATTAGGTATACTTAAAGTAGAACTGGCGTAATGTGTAGTTTTGGTATTACCGTAATATTATATTTTTTGTGCTTTAACTATGACTTTCAACTTTCTTCCCAATTGTACGTACCATCCCTTACAACTATCAAACTTTTATAACTTTTTATTGGATTAGTTTGCATTTACTAGGTATGATTAAATAACAAAAAGGGATACTTTTTTGTAATAATCTTGCGGTTTTGTGAATGGAAAATATAAGCCTAACAATGTAAGGAGTTCAGTGATTATTACAAACCCTATAAACAGAAATAAGAAACAATAGACTAATGTACATAGATAAAAACAATAAACATACATACCAGTAACACTTCTTAGAATTACATAGATTTACATACAAAGTTTTGTGTCCTATATTTCACACCTCATTCTTCTCATTGATGATATGATGTCTTCTTTTAACTTTGCTTTCAGTTGCGTAAGTCCGGGCTGATTGGCTTGTAAGAGATGTAACAGGAACTTCCTAGATGATATTTTCAAAAGGTATCCAACAAAAGTCTTCATTTTCTGGCCAGTAGAATATAGAGCGATTCATGAATTGCACTCTGACGTACAAAAATAATAACTACAAAAATACCAAGAGCACAATTTTTATACTTTAACCATATCATGTTTTTGCTAAAATGATCCTATAAAAAAGGTTTCAAGAGTTTCACAATTTACGCACAATGTCACAATTTGTAACAAAACTTAAAACTGTATATTTCTGTACATGTAAAATACCAAATAATAATAATAATAATAATAATAATAATAATAATAATAATAATAATAATAATAATAATAATAATAATAATAATAATAATTACAAAAATACCAAAGTACCCTTTTTATATTTTAACCATATCATATATGGGATAAGATGATTCTATTAAAAAGTTTCAAAAGTTTCATAGTTGTAACTTACGAGCAATGACACAATTTGTAACAAAACTTAAAACTGTATATTTCCATACATGTGAAATACCAAATAATAATAATAATAATAATAATAATAATAATAATAATAATAATAATAATAATAATAATAATAATAATAATAATAATAATAATAATAACAAAAATACCAAAGTACCCTTTTTATATTTTAACCATATCATATATGGGATAAGATGATTCTATTAAAAAGTTTCGAAAGTTTCATAGTTGTAACTTACGAGCAATGACACAATTTGTAACAAAACTTAAAACTGTATATTTCCATACATGTGAAATACCAAATAATAATAATAATAATAATAATAATAATAATAATAATAATAATAATAATAATAATAATAATAATAATAATAATAATAATAATAATTACAAAAATAATAATAATAATAATTACAAAAATACCAAAAACACCCTTTTTATTTTTTAACCATATCATGTATGGGATAAGATGATTCTATTTAAAAAGTTTCAAAAGTTTCGTAGTTGTAACTTACGAGCAATGACACAATTTGTAAGGAAACTTAAAACTGTATATTTCCGTACATAAAAAATAATAATTACAAAAATACAAAAAAGCACCCTCTTTATTTTTTTAACCATACCATGTACGTGTTAAGATAAATGTACAAAAAAAGTTTCAAAAGTTTCATAGTTGTAACTTTTGAGCAACGGCACAATTTGTAAAAACCCTAAAATTTGCTTTGTATGCCCATTAATGTTTGACAGTGTAACCTTTTGCAAGATTACTTAAGATCTACTGAAAGAGCAAAAATTAAGCTTTCATTGGGCACCTGGATGAGTCCAATAACTTCAAAAATAAGAAAGGTATGGTAATTTAGTACCATGATGCTGAGTGCCAAAAAGTGAAATCGAAACAAAATTCACATTTAAAAAAAAAAAATTCTCCCCGGCCCATTTCTCATCCAAAATATCGGAAAAAAATAATTTAGCATAATTTCATTAGTATTTATGTATGAAAAAAAAAATTGAAGAGAATCTGAGACATGTGCTCTAGGTGATTTGACATGGAATGACCCATATGGTAACTAGAAGCCTCATTCTCAACTTACCCGTCAACACCAATTTAATTTGTCTAACCAAAGAAACAGAAGAAAGAAATTTATTATCCTATCTCTGTTCCACTGGCTTAATGGGATCGGCTAGCTATGTGAGGGTAAGAAGATTGAATTTTGTATTTGTGTACACCTGTAAATAGATCTCCATTTAAAGGTAAACTATTATGGATAGAGCATAGTAGAAATATTACATAAGGTAAGCAGGCAATTTCTGCATGAACATAACTCTCGTAGTTATCTTCTAGGCAAGCACATTTTTGAGTTTTTGTGTATTACGTTCTTAAGTTATGAAGGACAGGATCTAATATTAAAGTATACTTTGGACCTCACGATCAGAGCTAGATTCCGATATATTTGACGGGTACACCGTATATTATCATGCAAGATCATTATTCACAGCATAATCCATTCCCCACTACACAATTTCGCCTTTAAGAGAACTGATTACAAGATCACACTATCAATTCCGGGCGAGACGAGAGAGAAACCAGATGCAACACAAAAAGAAAATCGAAAGTAGAGGAGACCTGGCCTGTTACTAGTTTATATATATATATATATATATATATATATATATATATATATATATATATACAGGAAACGAAAGAAAAAACAAATTACATTACGTTAGATTAAAAAAAAAATATAACATCATTTACTCAGAGAACTTTGCAAACAAGAAACCAGAGAAAATTCTAGAGAATAGGAGGTTGAGAGATAGTAGACATTTAAGATCCTTCGATCTCTTTCAAATCTATAAAACATGTAAGTGCTTGTAGTGTGTCCAGTATTCTCCTTTAATAATACCGGTAATTGATTTTCGTAGCAGCAATGAGCTGTATAATATCTACACATAAACTACATTCCATGATTTGCAATCTCAGTCACCTGATTTGAATGTCAGTGGCCATAAAAGATTTCGTATCTCCTTTTGCTCAGACAGAGCAGGGCTGATTCAATAACATAAGAATAAGAATAATAACGTTCTCATTATCCTTTGTACTATCCAATAATTGTAGTTTATTCTTTCTCTTTTCACTTTTTCCCATTATTTTTTCTATATAATTTAGACTTAAGTTGTCTTCTGATAGGACACCTAAACGTTTTTTTTTAAGATTATCTCTAATATAGTTCCACTTTCCCTTATTTTTTCAAACACGTCTTAGTCGCTTTCCTGCGCAATCATTTTTTTTTAAAAATTCTTTTCCGTATCTAATTTTCAGAGGCTTCTAGATGACTTAAATACAACTAGATATCTTATCGTACTTAATTCAAGTCTGTTGGTTAAATGTTACTTCAGAAGTTATGTAAAGACATGACCAGGGGGTAAAAGTTAGGCGGAACGCGGGAAGACGCCGTCCCTCACTTCCAGAAAATATATGTGGCATCCCCCCATTTTCCAAAAAGTACAATGAGTAAAGATAGGCACGGACGACGGCGTGACGTCATGTGTCCTCCTACTTTTCAGATTCACTTTTACCCCTGGACATAAGTTTTGCATCAACACTCACTTCGTGCTATTTATATTGATTACATAAAAAAAATAATTCTCTTTAATCTAAAATATTTTTTAAGATTTTGTTTTTAAATCTTAATTTACTATTTTTCAATCTTAAACATCAATATTTAAATATCACCACTCACTCCGTCATTATTATGAATTAATTACATATGTATCAGCCTGCGGCATGATCTGATATACGAGCAAAATGAGACATGTGTGTGGTTTTTATGTTAAGCAGGAGCACAAGAGTGAAGTTAAAACTCTATCCACCCTGACCTCTGGCGACAAAAATACAAATCTACTGTAGCATGTGGTTGTTTTATATAAAACGAAAGTGTTGCCATATTAAAAAAAAAAAGTTCTTGAAGATGGACAAGAATCAAGAATCATAAAGCATTTTGTTTATATGTTGTATGAATACATAATTTTTACTCACTGAAGAAAGAAAGTAAAAAAAAAAAAAAAAAGATTGTTATTCTATTTTTGCACCTGTCCAGACAAGTGTTACTCTATGCACTGCAAATTTTCACTTTCCTTTCTCGCAATATATATATTTTTTAATACTGTTTTGTTCTTCCTGCTAGCGTGAAGCATTGATGTGTAATTTTTTTTTTCTTTGTTTATTTCCATATATTACTTTATCAGCAAAGCTATCTACGTGAGCTGACTGACACACGTGGATTCAAACATCTTCTTTCTCAGCAAGTTCTTCACACCATTCTAAGCGGTGTAAAGTTTTTTTTTTTTTTTTTTTTTAAATAGCTTTAAGCAAAATATTCGCCCAGCTTTAAGTTAGTGAAAGCTCCCCCCTGACGTGTTTAAAACTAATATATGATTATCCTTTGCTGCAATCATCTTTTATATATAGTTTAATTTATTGATAAAATATAAATTTTGCACGTACAGTGCATAAGAAAATACACTTTGTGGAGATTTTTCACTTTTTCTTACTTACATACGAAACACGTAGTAAGTGTGGGTATGGTTGATTAGTTGGAAATGTTGACACTTCGTGTTTTTACAACTACATACATACGTAGAGGCCTAAGCTATCTTCAATCCTTTTCATAACCGTACTCACTACTTAATCATTTATCGCCAACAGCTAAAATAGTAACTTACGAAATATTGTTCGTAGAGTAAATAATGTAGTGGTGGTACATTTAAGCTTCTAAGTAAACCAACAATCCTTCCAGGTACACTATAAAAATAAAACACCATTTAAACACTTTTAGTATAGATGTTGAAAGGAAAATTTATGAAATAGTGTTTATAAAGTGTGCTTCGCGTGTTCAAAAGCGTTAATTCTCAAAGTACAGTATCTAGTATGACGTATTTAAAATACTTTTTCTCGACAAACAGTTCAAAAACAAAGTGATGACACATTTTGGAAATACATTTGGGACATAATTGAAAAACACAGTATCTAAAAGAAGACAATGTGTGAAATCTGGAGGTGTTCAAAAAGTGTCGGGAGTGTCGGTAATGTGTAAAGTGTTCTACTGTGTCTAAAAGTAGTTCTTTATTTTTTGCAGTGTAGGCCTAAAGTTTATTCAACGAACCTTCTGGTCCTGATGTAAACATTGCAGAATGGTATTACTCCGCCAGTCATCGGATGATTGGCTATCCGTCAGTACTTCTTTCGAGAAGCACGTGCTTGTACCCTGTTGGTGTTTTACATATTCCTCGCACGCGGCCATATTTTTAACGGTGATTCGCGCGTGTGATCAAAACCACTTTCTACGCATGTGTATTCCCTTTTATTGCATTAATTCAATTTAGTTCTTATATACATTGTTGTTTTTGTTGCTGGTAATGAGCCTTATAAGCAACAAAAATGTTGAAGAACATCTTGCTTAACAATGGACTATTTTCTTCTATCGCATGCATGTTCCAAGGCTCTTCAACCAATAAAATGAAACAATCACCACGTGTATTTGTTTACATGAGGTACTGAACGTTCCTTGAATAAACAATAATCATGTTATACAGTATGCAATGTGTTTGAAAAAGAACTCCCTAGTTTTAATGTGTCCTAGAATCTACGTGACATACAAAGTGGCATACACCATTCTAGTTTGTGGTGTTTGATTCATCAACTCTCCAAGTTTGGCTCCCCTGCAGTTGGCAGGTCTGCTTGACCTTTAGACGGCACCAGTGCTGTTTTCTACCTCTGTTTCCTCAGTTCAGTCCATGCAGGCGTGCAGTGCAGAGCAACTCAGCAACAATGTGTACTCTACAACATAAAGCGCAATATGTTATTTGGCTTGTGAAAACTGAGTCAGTTATAACTAAGGCCCGGATTTTTATGTTTTTACATATTTTTTCCTTTGTATGTACGCTGGTGAAAGTATGAAATGTTCGCAAATTACGAAGTAAGGAGCCATATAAACCAAAATCACGTTACATATTTTTACATATTTTGAAGTCTGTTACATATTTTCCGTCTACTGTACATATTTTTAAATAAATTCAGTTTTCTGGCTCCTTTTCGCTAATTTTCTTTAAATAATACGCAAATAAAAATAGGCCTATATATGTAATAATAACTCAAAAAGTACTTTATTTAAATATCTGTATTTTTTTCTCATTTTGTTCAACCGATTTGCATTGAGGGAAAGCTGGGTTAAACCAAATCGTACACTCTACAATATGAAAAAAAAAAAAAAGTCGTCAGTTACCGCTTCCAATCCTGAAAAAGAAAATCTGTTTTCTTATATATAAATAAAGAAAACAATATAAGGATTTTTGTGCTTATCGCCTTTGCAAGCAGACGCCACTCGGACGTGTGCCGACAAAACAAACTAAAACGCATACAGTTGGCTGGCTTTCTCACCTTTTATCGTATGTGCTACCTCTACGGAAACACAAGAAACTCAACATTGTGCAGGGAGAAACAGGTGCGAAAATTGCCCGAAAGTTCCAGTCAGTTTTGAAGAGGAATCCAAGATACCTAACATTGAGGACTGCATGCAGGATATTGGATGGAGAAGAAACGGAGGCACCTGAGGAAATCAGTCCTGGAAAATGTCATTTGCTGAAGTTCGCGCCTGTCACTTCCTGCGACGTGGAGAGGTCTTTCTCAGCCTATAAAAGGATCCTGACTGACCAACGACTCTCTTTAGCTCCTGAACAATTGGAAAAGTATGTAGTGGTTCATTGAGCACCAGCAAAGTAAGCGCTTTTTTTTTTCTAAGATTTTTTTCATCATATACAATAATGTGGTTTTCATTTTTTCTGAGACAATTTCATTTGTTACTAGTAAAAGCTTGAAGTATCTGTGGCAAGTTAGAGATTTTTTCGAATACCATCATATAAAATACTTAGTGGTTCATGGTGCGCTCCGAAAGTAAGCGCTCGTTATTTTAAATATTTTTTTCTCTTTTGATATTCAATAATGTGATTTTCATTTCTCCACGAAACAATTTTATTTGTTCTTAGTGAAAATTTGAACGTATCAGTGACAAGTTAGTGACAAAGTTTTTCCATTGCGTAAAATTATTTACTGGTTCATTGTTCGTCCCAAAAGTAAGTGCCTTTTGTTTAAATAAATATTTTTTTGTGTGTTTATATGTTCAATAATGTGATTTTTTAATTTCTTTATACATATTTTCATTTGTTTCTTCTGAAAATTTGTACGTATCTGTAGGAAGTTATTTACACTTGTTAAGCTTTTATTACATAAATATGTTACAGTATATTAATTAGCTAAGAAAGTAGCACAGACACAAAATAAACACGAAAAAATATTTTTACATATTTTCTTATTTTTAACATATTTCTTACATATTTCATTGATTTTTGCTACATATTTATGTACATATTTCGGTACTTTGGACTACATAAAAATCCGGGCCTTAGTTATAACAGTGCAACGTAATTTTAGACGTCAGTATGGTGGTGAACCACCTACAGCAAAAACTATCCGTCATTGGCTAAAGTTTTTCAAGGAAACTGGTAGTGTTTTAAAAGCAAAATCACCAGGTAGACCGAGAACTTCTGAAGATGATGTTGAACAGATCCGTGTTTCTTGTGTTCGGAGCCCGAAGAACATTGGCCAGACGTAGTCTACAATTAGGAGTGCCTAAAGGTACTATGTATGATGTTGTGCGTAAAAGACTTAAGTTGCGCGCCTACAAATTGCAACTGTTAATGAAAGTAAATCTACTGATAAAAATCGAAAGGTATGAGTTTGCTGCTGACTTTCTACACAGAATTGATTATGATGTCAATTTTTTAAGAAAAGATTCTCTTTTCTGATGATGCTACATTTCATATCAGTGGAACAGTTAATCGTCATAATTGCAGAATTTGGTCGGTTGGGACAGTTACACCTGAAATGTTGGTGAATACGTGGCGAGAAGTGGAATTTCGTCTCGACGTATGCAGGGCCACAAATGGATCCCACGTTGAAGACTACCAACATTAAACAAAACTTGAAGGAATTCTCTTTCATGATATGTACTCATTGATGTAAGTTTTCATTCATTTCCCAATTAAATTTATACTTAAAACTAGGGAATTCTTTTTCAAACATCCTGTATTTAAAGTTGAATATGTCCTGTATACAAGTCTTCACCTTTGACTTGGCATATTTGTAGGAACTGTAAGGAAGAGATGATAGGTTATTTAGAATTGACCCTCCCTTCGCCAAGTGCTTAATGCACATTAAGAATAATTGTACCAATACAAAATCATTATATATATATATATATATATATATATATATATATATATATATAGAGAGAGAGAGAGAGAGAGAGAGAGAGAGGGTGTTAATGAACTATATCGACAAACTCTAAGAAGTGATTTCTCACATCAAAATAAGAGAAAATGTTCATATGGACCTACGGGGAAAATTGCATAATTTCAGAGCTAGGACTGTCCAAACTCGAGAAAAAGCTAAATTTCAACAGGCCCTATTAAGAAATTTGAGAAGCTGTGGATGGCGGTCCTTATGAGCGTAAGGAAAGCTACGCATAGTATTCACTATAGGCTGCTCTAGAGACAAAGGACACTCAACGCTTCGGAGGGAAGTAGTAAGTTTTAGGAACTGGCAGCTCTATGTCTTTTTGTGTTCGGAATAACGTGTGCTGTGATGTAACTCGTTACGGCATATTTCACGTTTTTTTTTCTTTCTTTCTTTCTTACTTTTTTTTTTTTTTTTTGGTCGAAGCTTATCGTTTGCCTACTTTGGAACAAACATAAAGTTAAAGCACATCGGAAAGTACGGTTGACGGCATGTCTGGTAATTACATCCTGCCGAGAATACTCTGTACACCCATTGAACATTGGTGAAATATGCATTTTTGGATTATGTATGCATGACTCCCTTGACGCTGGTAACTACCACCATCCATAGTTTCTCGAATTCGAAATAGGGCCTGTTGAAATTTAGCATTTTCGCGATTTTGTACAGCCCTTACTCTGAAACTATACACTCTGAAACTCTGAAATACCTCTCTTATTTTGATGTAAGGAATCACCTGTTTCAGTTTGTCGGTATAGTTCATTAACACCCTATATATATATATATATATATAATTCTTATAATTGGATAATATAAGGTATAATTGTATACCTTTTGGGTCCTCGTCTATAGACATGAATTGCACTATGTGGTAACATCACAAGTAAAGAACCATAGTATAGATCTACCAATCCATCAAATAGTTACATCGAATCTTCCCAGATAACAGTTAAAGTCAATACACGTTGACACTAGAACCACTTATTAGCATAATATTCGATGTAACTGTTAGATGGATTCGTATGGTAATGGTTTTAATTTACTATGAGACGTTGCCACATAGTGAAAGTTTTTATTTCCTATAGCGGCTGATGGAGATTCCGGAAGATATACCATTATATAATATTCACGCTTTATTTGAACCTGAAGAATAGCGCTCTGTTGTTCGTGGTCACCATTTTTAAAACATCCGATATATATATATATTAGGGTGGTCCTTAATTTTTGATTTCCTAATTTCTTTGGACTCACCCCCTAAAATAGTTCCATATGGGACTAAATTAAGGAAGGAGAAAAAATAACTTCATTGAATAATACCGGTATTAAATGGTGCAACAAGAGACCTAAAATTTTGAATCCGATTACAGTACATAACATATGGGGAAAATCTGGAATAAAATCTTGTAATTTAGAAACGGCTAAGGGAACGCAAAAATACCCTGGATAATGGAACTAGAGGAAGAAACACATCTAATGTTGTATAGTATTGTCACAGCGGCCATCTTGAAGTCCGCCATCTTGGATTCAGATCAAAATTTTCAAATAGGAAGAGGGCCATGTGACATATCTTTTTGAGGTGGCGTTTTACCAGAAATACAAATCTGGCACTATTTTAAAGATAGCCTTAGTCTTCTAAGAATTATTACCTGTGAAAATATTTCTCTTTTTCACAAGTAATAACTCTTACACAACTAAATGTAAAGACATGAGTTAGGCTCAAAAAGAACAAGAGGGATATGCGCGGCTTCATTAGAAAGAGGAACGCAAAAGAAAAATGCACTTCTGAAAATTATTTGTATGAATTTTACACCAAAATACACGGAGGTAAGCATTTCAAGAAATGAAGAGGAAAACACAGTTGAGTATGTAAGATAAAATGTAAATATGTGCCTGTATGCGCCCGGACCCTGCAAGAGAATTAAAAGGGGAAAAACTAATTTTAAAACTCCAAGACAGGTTGCTGCTCTTGATCGATACAAGTCCACTGATAGAACGAGAATACGTATTCTGACAGCGACGGCAGAAACATTAGGCCATAATGTATAGAAACTAGTAATAAATATGCATCGATGCTGAGAGAAAATCCGTAGCGAAGTTGCATAAGAACACAAAAACAATTTCTGAGTGCATCAAGTGCGTTAGTTGTGCAATGAGACGGAAAACTACTGCCGAATTTGACTGGTAGAGTGACTATCGACGGGTTATCAATATTTATTGCAGGAGATGCTCATGAGAGGCTAATTGTTGTTCTCAGTTTGTCATCATGAAGAGGAGAACGAACATATTATTTCTACTACAGTTCATTAGCTTGAAGAATGGAACTTGGTAAAGTTCGTACAGGCAGTTTGTTGTCACACTATTCCCTGCAATATGTGTCATGTGAACGGTGCTTTCATTCTGCTAGAGCAGATGCTCCAAAATGATCTTCTATACCTTCCTTGTAGACACTACATTTATGAATTGGTTTTAAAATGTGTATTTGACAAGTGTTGTGTTTCGTTTTATTCCAGAATTCATGATGATAATGACGTAAGGAACAACATTTCAGATGTAAGAAATGAAGTATTGAATTTTGCTATCAAACTTGTAGAAGCAGGACACCGCAGAGAAGATTACAGTAAATATTTAGAACTGACATTCTTGGATGGCATACCTCCTCGAAGAGTTTTCTTTCGTTTCCCTGGAGCAATTCACCATGCAAGGTAGATGGGAAAAGCAATATACTGTTTGAAAATATTTCTCTTTCGCCAACATTTTCGTTTAACGAAGCAAATAGAAACGGGTCTTCGGAGAGCATGAATTTTTCTGATACGACTATATGTCCAAGCTTGATTTAAATGTGATCAAGTATCCCATTCATCATTACAAGACCTGCAATTTTTGAAAGCTTTGTACAGTTATAGGCAAATAGATAATGAACTATCTGAAGTTACTCTTTCTAAATTTTCTCGGCATCTCTGGTACTTGAAGGAGGAATACGTAGCATTGGAGTTTTTTGATGATGAAGTTAACATAGTGGAAAAACAAAAATTGGTTGAAAGAATTAAAACTGTAAGGTGAAACCGTGAAGCAGCAAAGAGGCTTGACGCAAGGATAATACCATAAAAATTCTTGCGAAAAGAGAAATCAGTGATTTTGATACAACAAACATTTTTTTTCTCGTGATATTTAAAATACCCAAAGGGTTTCTCTTTATATATACAGTGTATCCGGGTGAAAATATACAAATAAGAAATTTGAATAATTGGTGAACTAATAGTGATAGAATCTTTCGATTTTGTTTTTCGGAAGGAGAAAAGAGTAGAATTTTATATCCAGCACAAAAAGTCATTCAACTCACCTGAATACACTTTTACGTTTGCACCTTTTGTTGATCGGCAACCGTCAAGGCGGTGCTCAATCTCCTTCCAGGTGTTTCATAACATTTGAGTTGTCATGAATCCACAAGCATTGATAATTTTTTGTCTTACAGTAAAAAATAAAGTTATTGAACTTGGGTCTGATACACAAAAATATTCACGTACACCCAAAGTAAAATGTCCAGGAGGTCAAGTCGGGCGATCTAGGGTGCCATTGAATGGGACCTTCCCTTTCAATCCAATTCTGGAAATGGTTATCCAGAAATACTTTCACGCAGCGGGCATAATGGAGATGAGCTCCGTCTTGTTGGAACATGTATCCCTGCGGTATGCGAGGTATAGCATAATTCTCCAACATTGTCAGATACATTGCTCCTGTGATTTTAGCCCCTTCAAGGAAGAATGGACCATTACAGAATTTTCAGTGAACACATATTACACGTTTAATTTTGGGCTGTTGCGTTCATGTTCCATAAACTTATGTATTTCTTTCACCCCATATCCTCCACAAATTTTATCTGTTCATTTTTGAATTCTATACGTTCGACAGTTTCAATGGCTTTTAAGCAACAGAGATGAAATCGAGCTTCTTATCTAAGTCGATTTCCTTAAAATCTTCAAAATTTGGATTTATTTCACAACTTTAAATATTACTTAAAATTTGAACTAAATTTCAGCATCGATTAATTGGAAAATTTAAGTCAAGCTTAAAGTATGAAACGATTTACTCAACATGTAGTGTTTAGATGTGTGTAATTAGTTCTCACAATTAATTTTGTTTCAAAGATAAGATACAAAATTTCTGATCAAATTATATATTCACAGCAAAATGTTAAGTTACAATTTTCTCCAACATTATGCTATTGAACGGATGCAAAACTGCTTCAAACATATAAAGAGATAAGACATAATTTGAAAAGTGTCACAAATGTGTACATATGAGTATGTTTCTGTCTTTCGAACAGACTGGGATATCAATTTTTTTATGTACATGTGGTTCTTTCTACATAATAACATATGATACGAATGTAGGGAATTTTCTGACATTTAGACCGTTATTAATATTCAAATTTTCACAAATTCTAATTTCTTAATTCTTTGAGTCTAATTATTCGTAAATAATTCCTGTGTTATTCAAAATATCCAATATGACGGTTCTGTACATGTATAACTTCCTTCTCTCAAAAGAGTTCTTCCTGTTTTAGAAGTTCTCACAACATACCGGATTTCGAATACAGTATATGTGGTACTGTACTGGTACTGCGGTCGACACTGACTAACAAGCGTGCTTTTGTAATTCGATGAATCTGCTTGGAGAAATGCATCTTTCGTTTTCTTTTTCTTCCCTTTATAAACAATAACAATAGTATCACAGGAGTATTTCCCCTGCTGGCTCTTTTACCTTCCAAACTACCAAAAAAAAAAAAAAAAAACTAATAACAGTCAAACATAGAAAATTAAGCATTAATAACTTCGTGTTTAAAATTGTATCACTGAACAGTAGTCCAGTTGTCTACGGGTTTAATTATGTTGTAAAATTAAATTTCTCTCCAACGGAATAATAATAAAAAGAAAGGCTTCAAATTTGAATGATCATTCAAATAGTCAAGCCAGAATTTTCTGTCTGTCAGTTCAGGGACTAATCCTTATCTCTAGGCAATTAGACTATATAATTAGTATTTAGACATATATAACTTCTGAGAAGTTAGTCTTTCTAGAAATAGTAATAAATAGGGCCCGGATAATTATTTAATTACATATTTTTGTAGGGGTTATATTTTTATACCAAATTAGTGTAATAATGTCATTTGTGACCCATAGTGACTAAAAACACCCATTTGAAAGTACATATATTTACATATTTTACACTTATGTACATATAATTACATATTTTACTCATGAGCACATAATTTTACATATTTCTTGATATTTTCATGTTTTATAGGGATTTTTCATACAAAAGCTGTTCAACAATAGACTTTGAAAAGAAGAAAACACTAATCTCTCTCTGAATTTAAAGTGGTTGCTTTATTTTTAATTTTTATTATTTATTTATTTATTGTTTCACTGCGTTACACCCTTTTAAAATAGTATTGAAGCGTAGTTTGGCGGATTGGTAGGGAGAATTGGACACAACCGTGTTTGATTAGCAATCGTACACTCTCGGTCGCGGTAGTAGCGCTCACATCCTTACGTGAGATTAATAATTCAATCGAATTACTATCGCGACGCGGTTTTACGATTGCCTATCGTGTTGTTGTCGCAAACTCGCCCCACTAATATTTTCCTTCTTCGAAAAATATTAAATCAGATGGGGAAGTTTGCATTCACGCAATTGGTAACACTGAACTCTTGATTGACAAAAGTGAAGCGCCTGCCGTCACAACGCATGCTGTAGGGAAAGTGTGAGCTAGGAGTTCGACAGTGGCTGTTATGGGGCGTTTACACTTAGTCGATTTAGTTGCACGACTAAATCGACTCGCTGCATTTGCCACTAAATCGAAGCAACTAGGCCGAATCAGATTGATGGATGTGTTCAATTATTTCAACCACAGAAAATAGAACGTCTTTTAATTCAGTTGCCAGTCGATTAGTCGCCTTCGATCAACAAGCGATTAAGTTGAAGTCCCGTTTACACGGTCGATTAAGTTGAAAGTGACGTCAATTCAACTGAATCGAGCGCAAATCGACTAAGTGTAAACGCCCCATTACAGTGAGTGCCTCGTGGCTGGTGGTGCTCCGTGAGGAAGGAGGTTAAGTGGGCCCTGTGATACACCTACACTACACTTACACTTTCTGTTCCATTTACACGTACATACATTCCCTTCTTTTTTTACACTCTTTCTATTTTCATTTTATACTTCCCACTTTCCTCTACTTTTTTGCCCTGTTCACCTTGGCTTTTCGCCCTCTTTCCCTGTCTGAACTTCTTTCCCGATTTTGACTTTTTCCTGATTTTGACTTTTTTCACGACTTGTGTCGTTTTCCCAATTGTGTCCTGTATTTTATTCTATTTTGCTTTTGAATCATAAATCCTCTGTTTGAGGTATACATTTGACTATTTTGCATTAGTAGCACATATGACTAGTAAGCCGGTGCACCTACCTATTTGACCGGTAATGGTCTATGACAAGACAAGTGTGAGCTATTTTATCGAATATTTAATCTCCTGTGCTGTCAGCAAATTCTGTTTCCAAGATGCCAAAGGACAAAACCCCGTTGTCAATAAGACTTAAGCATTTCACGGAAGAATTTGAGCATTTTTCCACCGATGGAAAAGTGCTTTATTGCCAGGTTTGTGAGAAGGGTGTCTCATACGCTCAACGTTCCCAAGTTGTGCAACACATATCCACATCATGCCATCAGACCCGAGCTTCAAAACCTAAACCACAAAAGCAGTTGCTAGTAACTGAATCTCGAGCTCAAAGTAGTCTAGGGCCACGAAAGTCTCAGTTTTCAAGTGATCTGTGACGTGCTATGGTATGTGCTGATATCCCTATTTGGAAACTAAACAATACAGTACTTCGTGAATTTCTGCAACAACAATACACACACGAAACAGTTCCAGATGAATCTACAATCAGAAAGCATTACGTGCCTGATTTATATGTGGAAACAATGAACTCTATTCATGGGGAAATCGGTGATGGTTCTATTTGGGTGTCAATTGACGAAACAATGTTGGTAATGTTGTAATAGGTTTGTTGAAAGATAACGAAGTCAGCAAGCCTATCCTGTTAACTAGTGATTTGTTGCCGCTATGCAACCATCAAGCCATTAAAACTCGTTAAGGATGCTATGGGACTTATGTGGCCTGATGGTATCAAGGATAACAATGTCTTCCTTCTAGTGACTGATGCAGCACTGTACATGTGCAAAGCCGCAGAAGCTTTGCAAGTATTGTATCCGAAGCTGTTACATCTAACTTGTCTTGCCCACGCATTTCATCGTGTTGCAGAATTTGTTCGTTCTAGATTTTCACATGTGGATGCATTAATTTCAAATACAAAGAAGGTATTTTTGAAGGCTCCCAGTAGAGTTGAGAAATTTAAAGAACTGTTCCCTGAACTACCTCTTCCTCCTCAGCCGGTACTAACGAGGTGGTGAAGCTGGGTTGATGCTGTGTGTTACTATACTGCGAACTTTGATGCAGTGAAACAAGTGTTACAACATTTTGATTCTGAAGATGGATCTTCCATAGAAATAGCGAAACAAATGTTTGATGACTGGAAGTTGAAGCATGATATTGCCTACATTCAGAGCAATTTTTCGTGTCTCAGTAGTACTATTGAATCCTTGGAGAAATCATCATCTAGCCTTTCAGACAATCTTGAAATTGTTCGCTCAACAGTTGTTTCTCTGGTAGGTGTGAAAGGATAGGTTGGGGATGCAGTGAATAAGAAGATGGCTTTCGTTTTGGAGAAAAATTCAGGCTATAAGACAATCTGTGCTATTAGTGGAGTGTTAAGTGAAGCTAAATCCGATGTCGTGGCTATTGAATACACACCTTCTGATTTGTGCAAGTTTAAGTATGCACCAATTACTTCGTGTGATGTTGAACGATCGTTTAGTCAATACAAAGCTCTGTTGCGTGATAACAGGAGAGGTTTTGTGTTTGAAAATTTGAAACACATTTTCGTTCCTTACTGTTACGGAGATCGTCTGTTGAAATAGTGAAAAGACTAATTGAGAATGTTTTGTTCTTCACGATATTTTTTACTAAAATGTTTTGAGTGTGTAAGGTACGGGAAGGTCCTATAACGCTGGACGCCCATTAGAAGTACAATGGCACAAAGTTTTCGTAAAAATTCCTTTCTAAATAAGGTTAATTAAGATTAATTAGAGAGGTTAGGCTATGTTAGGTTAGGTTAGTATCCTTGCACAGGTAGGTGGGCCAGTGTTCTAGAATTCTTCCGTAATGTACAGTTGAACGATCTTTGGATGATTCCTGAAAAGTATAAATATGCAGCAAGACTTTGTGTGGAGTGAAACGACCATTTAGTGCATAGAAACTCTTTTATACGCGATAACAAGATAAGTTTTCTGACTGAAAATTTGAAACTCATTCTGTTTCTTAGTGTTGCGGAGATCATGCTGGAAAAGTAACAGGTAGTAAACATTGTAATTGAATAAATATTGTATTTACTACATTAAATGTAGAAAACGTAAAGAAAATGCTAGTATTTTCATTTTACATAGTTTGCTCTTTTCGAAGGGTTTTATTACATATTTTTGAGATTTTATGTGCATATATATGTACATATTTTCATTGTTTTTAGTACATAATTATCCGGGCCCTAGTAATAAATCATCTAAATGAGAGAGAGAGAAAGAGAGAGAGCAGGTTCTGCGTCTATTTACTCCATCATCCAAACCATCATCCTCTCTCTAAAACATTAAAGACTGCCTCATTAATTATAAATAGTCTGGCCTAAAACCCTGTTTGAGTTTGCCAATTCATTAGGCTCAGCCTAATCTAAGAGCAACTGCTAAGGATTTCTATCTAAATCAATATTTACAACAATAAGGTTTGGTAGGAAGTTAGGAAATACTCCTCGTACTTAAGGAATAAAGCACTTTCAGTCAAGACTCGGTTATTAGATTAAGAAACTAGAGAACAGTACAGTCCTTCTAGTTCGTGCTACGAGGAATCGAGCTGAACATCTTAGCACACAAACAGCTAAGTCCAGAAACCGTTTCCGAAAATAAGAAAGAGGATTGAACCTAATACTACAGGATTCGACGGCTCTCTCTTTACGAGAAAATCCACACAAATAAACCTAATGCCTGCTCCGTTCTTATGGAAACCAAGGCACACTTAGCAGGCTACACAAAGATAGAAAACACTTCGGAAAACAAACATTCCTTAATGAACACTGCACCTCACACAAAATAACATATAAATTCATCACTAAAATATTTTTTAAAAAAATCTGCTTCCTTAGAAAACCTACCCTTATCTATATCTGCTCAGTGCCCAACCCGATTCCTCCAAAAAAAAAAAAAAAAAAAAAAAAAACCTTTCAGACATATCCTTTAGATAAATCCATCCAGAGTGACACTTTGCCTAATGCAAAACTAGCAAAAGTGGTCTACTTTACCAGCCCCCTATATTAACTTTAAAAAAGTTCAGACACGGCAGCTTGAAAACGAGTCTATTCGCTCTGCTACACAGGGATAAGTGTATGTAAGTGAATAACTTAAGAATCAACTATGTAATTAGCTGAGAAGACTACTTAAAGCTGTCTCTTATATATATAAAGGTGGAAGTTCCTTATAGAAAACTTTTTGTTTTCAAAATTAATATTTGTTGGTCTTTATTCTAGATGACTCAAGATTGCTATGTAAGCTTGTCTAATGAATGTCTAACAAGGCACATTCGTGAAGTATCCCCTCGGGATTCATGTAAAATTGAATCAAATGCAAAGTTCTCCGCGGCCCAATGTGTATTATACTAATTTTAGCCAATAATTTGGATATTTATGGGCCTTCATATATCCGGAATTAAATCATACACTATTATACCGCTCGGACACAAAATTGCTTTTAATGTCTTTAGATCTAACTGGACATGAATGTGGGCATATGCAAAACAAAGTGCACTGCTTCTCGGACACATGTTACTCACCCCGGCAACCATCTTGGATTTCCGTTAATACGGAAATGGAAGATCTTTACTGAAATCTGGTCGTATCTAGATTTACATTGGGTATTTTTACCGTAATATAATACTTTCTTGTTATAGTATAACATGGAAGTAATAACAATCAGTCACAGAAATGTAATAAGATTATGACACCAATGTTGTAAAAAGTTTGTTTATACCTACAGTATTTTTCCAGTTAAAAATTGTTTTGATCTGTCTACATCAAAAACTTAAGCGTATATCTATTCGCGGAGTGCCTGGAGGATTTAACATGCAATACTTTCCAAACGGTATAAGCTACAGTAAAATTAACTACACCAGTGAATTTCCAAGAAAATTGTACATGGATTTAATCTATCACTTGCTCCTATTTCCGTTTGAAAAGAAAAAAAAAAAACGCTAGTTAAGCCAATGTGGCAGATCCAAGATTTCTGTCGGGGTGGGTAACATGTATCAGAGAAGCAGTACTTGATCCAATTTGCTTTGCATATGCCCATATTCATGACTAGTTGCATCTAAAGAAACTAAAAACAATTTTCTGTTCTCGCGTTATGGTAGTCTATAATTGAATTCGGGTTATATGAAGGCCCATAAATATGCAAATTACCGGTATGGGCTGCTAAAATTAGTACAATACACTTTGAGTCCCGGACAACTTTGCATTTGAATTAATTTTACACGAATTCCGAGAGGACACTTCGCAAATGTACCTTGTAAGAAAAAGTGGTTTTTTCGTTCTCTACTAAAAAGTAAGAAAAATGTTCTAATTAGAAATATATTCATAGAATACAAAACAAATTTTAACTACAAATAAATAAACTTTTTGCATACCGTATTAATATATGATTTCATAACCATAATCCATAATAACTTTAAAAGCTAAGATCAGATGTGGTTACTTCCCTATCAAAAGAGTAATGATTAAATACAGGGTGATTTTTTTTTTTAAATTCACGGATTTCATTTGGGTCTAGAATTTCTAACTGAAGTCCGATTTTCATACGGCTTGTGGCTGGCAAATAATCAAGGAAGGATGGGAGATTTATGGGACTGTTTACTGGTTTAAATTCATTCGAGGTAATATCGACCACACCTCAAGAAAAACAGCCAATATTCGCCAGTGTACCTTAAATTGAAATGAGGTTTTGAATTTTTGAAGCGAAATTGCAGAATACAAATTAAATGTTAGTGGGAATACAAATTAAGTGTTAGTGGTAACCGATAAATCACATGTGGAATAGCTAGAGCCGGTTTCTTGCAACAAATGACGGAGAGATTTCTTGGGCGACCTAAAGAGTCGATAACTGACATCTTCCACAACAGCCATCTGTGGGGTTCAATGCTTCGCTGTCTCACTCAGAAGCGCTCCTGTTTTTTTTTTTTTTTTTTTAATTTATTTACTAGCGACCATATTATTTTCCTGTCTGTGGGAGAACGAGAGTCAAATTTGTTTCTAAATGCCCTTTGTATAGCAACAACAGATTCCTTTCTCCAAAAACTTTTAACGAAAAACTAATACTACTTCAAAAAATACACTATTCTCACTGTGTCTTGATCATACTCACACAGTAGCACAGAACTATACAGCACAATTCCCAATAAAACGGCCCAGTTCCCTGTTTCTTATTGACCTTAGCGGGGTTACTATCTAACGAAGGAAAGTCAAATCTCCACACCGCACCGCACCTCATTCCAATTGTAAAGTACACTGGCGAATAATTGCTGTTTTTCTTGAGGCATGACCGATATTACCCCGGATGAATTTAAACCAATAAACATAGTTCCATAAATCTCCCATTCTTCTTTGATCATTTGCCACAAACCGCATGAAAATCGGACTTCATTTAGAAATTCTAGAGCTAAATGAAATCCGTGTTTTTTCAAATCACCCTGTATTATATTTATTATATTTGCATATCGAACATACGGCATATATCGAAACTAAACAATACAAAGCAAATGTCACAAAGAATGCCATTTGGGTTGGCAATATTCATCATCTGGTAAATATGAAACTGAAATTTTTAATTTAACGCAGCACGCTTATCCCTTTTTTCACTGAAAGAAATGGAAATTAGTAGAATGAGATTGTGGGATGAAACGGGAAAATCTTGTGAAAATTCGAAAAACACGATATTGTCAACCAGAAAAAAAAAATCACTTGGTCCGGGATCCAATCAGGGATTTCCTGCACCAGAGGTGAGCGCTGTATTACTAGCCTAAGCCATTGTGCTCCCTTTTGATCATAGTGCGTAACACGCTTTACTTCTTCCCAACACTTATTTCGAACAAGTTTTCAATATGCTTTTCATATTGCTTCTAAAAATATAGTAGGACAACAAGGTAAATTGAACACGTTGGTAATAAATTAAAATATGGCTATATAAGAAATTAAAATAGGCCTATACCATGTTGCAATTTATTGCAATCTGTATGTTGCAATTTATTTATTTTTATTTTGTTATTTATTTATTTATTTTTGTTTTACGATTTAGATTGTAAACTTCATTGTTGAACGTGAAGGATATGTTGGACTCCCTCGTGACTAAGCGGTTAGTGTACGCGCTTTTGGGGTGAGAGACCGGGGTTCGATTTCATGGGGGAGCTCATGTGGTTTGGATTCCACGTCAGTCAATTGGTCCACGTCTTATATGGACTCGTTGCTGAAAGGGAAGTTAAACTCAAACTCAACTCAACGTAAAGGATATCTTGGGGCCGCGGTGGCTCAGTGGTAGAGCGTTCACCTCTGGTGCTTGGGGTCCCGGGTTCGATCCCAGCCCCCGCCAAGTGAACTTTGTGGTGGACAAACACCGTGTGCGTGGGTTTTCTCGGGGTTCTCCCGTTTCCTCCCACTTTCTTCATTCCACCATTTCATTCATTACTCATCATCACCGTCTCCTTTAGCCTAACCGGCATAACCGTGGGACGTAAAACTTAAAGATTTCATTTCATTTCATTTCAAGGATATCTTATGTGTTACTTCACCATCAAAGGGAAAGGAAAGAATGACGCATAATACATATTACTTACTATTATTAGCTATTATCTATTTATTCAAATAGGTCATTTATTTAGAGTCTAAGTTGATGGTTACTTTGAAACCATAATGTTCCATTGTTACTGAAGTGTTAAATCACCAAACAATTCTAAAAGATGGTCCGTAGTATCAATATTTATCTTCAACAGTTCAAAATGATGCTTAAACAGAAGTTTTTCTTGAATATCAGCTAATCCTAAACACAACTGGGACAAGTGAGCTGTACAGTTATCAGAATTTTGTGAAGGAAAATTGCTCTAATAACCAATTTCGATCGAATGCCAGAAACTAAGAAAACGTTATAAAACAAGAAAATCGTAATACTGGTAGTTTAGCATTCTTTTTCTGCACCGATACTGTATAAGACATAAATGTACAAAGTGGCATTCGATACAACGTAATGAGTTAAAATGTCAAGGTTCTTCCACGAGAATCGAACCTAGGACTCCATGCATCAAAGACGCACGAGAGGCAAGACTAACGGGCATCGCTGACTCGTATCATTATTTAAACATACAACAATGAGACCTCATGTGTTGATCACATACCAGTCATATATATATATATATATAAGTCCCTATGAGATTTCTAAGTAGTAAGGGCGAACTCCTCAATAAAAGTTACATTCAATCGGAACACTCCGAAATTACAATTGAGGCGTTCAAGTTTGTGGAAGCTATTTCTTTGCATAAGTGTATAGTTTGTGGAAGTCGTTCTTCTTTCCGTTAGAAACTATAGTTTCAATATAATTAATAAACGGACTATTATTTTGACCGTTCAGTATATTTTCTGGAACAATCAAGCCTTCCTTGAGTTCGACCTTACTGTTCGTGTACCAGTACAATTTTTTCCCCTTTGGATTTAACATCAGTTTTCAGCACCGAAACTATGAAACAAAATACATGGATCTACACTTTAAAATATTGATAGAATCTGAACTATATTTTGACAACAACTCTTACTGTGAATAAGAAAGTACAGCATATTCGCGTTTATTTTTTTTTAAATCGGCAAATGTAGGTATATACATACTTCTTATTGTTGACTGTACTAATTTGCATGTCTTCTATCACTCCCAAGAAATTATGTAAAAAGGTGTAGCTTTGCAACCGTTATCTAGTCACGTATAGTTGGATCCTTTTGTTTCTTGGGGGTGGGTGGTCCAACCTCGACTGTATCAAATAAAGACCTGAACAGGCCACGATTCTTTCTTATTAAGCTGTTACAAATTCCTAAAGGCAACGTAATTGGTAGAGTACATCAATGGAGAGCAGAAAGGGGCACTTTTACCGCCTACCACACAACTCGAAGTCCTCATTTTTCAAATACAAGGTTTCTCGGTGGGATGGCAATCCATATGATAAGTTGCATACAATTGCCTCATGGACACAAATTCCACACAACATCTTCTTTTTGTTCTTTATTCCTCCCCCTCTTCACTCACACTATATGGATTCCAGTCTTTTGTATCATCTTCCCATTATGACGTCATTTTTATTACATTAACCTCACCGCTCCATTTCTCCTCAAGCTAAACTCAACTAGAACTCAAATTGTTTTTTGAGCAACGACGAAGAGAAAATTTAATTTGGCAAAGAATGCAATTAGATATCCATGTACTGGTCAGTGCTGGGTATACACGTTATAGCTCACATACAATTGAAACACATACAGGTTAGTAATTCCTTCTCCAATGTGAATACTTTTTTTTTTTTAATTGACTCAGATTGTAAAGATATAGTGGTCTTACATAAGTTAAGAAGTATCGAACTTAGGCCTCTATAAAACCTGAAATGTACTGACCATATATTACTCTAACAGTGACAATCTGATTAGCCATAACCCTTCACGGTTGCAACATCAGTTTCACTTAGAAAGAAGTAATCAATCCATAGCACACACACATATGCCACTTTTATGAGCAGAATCTAAGATGTAATAATACTCAAGAACTTTTGAACTGTAATTTTCATTTGTTCTTACCCACACCGTTACTGTTCTCGATGAATTAAAGGAAGAAGGAGAAGCATGCTTTGTCTAAGAAAAAGAGAAGAAAGGAGGACGTATATTTTAATAGGAATTCGATTCTGACCTAGGATCGCACACGTAAATTAAGTAAAAATTAAACTTTTGATAGGAAACAGAATGTATTCACAAATGATAGATTACGGATATTGCTCTTATTTCCAACATCAAATGTCATGCTTAGTTCTAGCTTCAAGCTACCTGATGCAACTGACCAAGGAGAGACTATCCGTTTACTCTGAAGATAATTTGATTTGGTTAACTATCATGCGGTGATTATATATGTATATCACAGGGTGTTAATGAACTTCATCGACAAAATGTCAGAGGTGATTCCTTACATCAAAATAAGAGAAAAAAATCATATGAACCTGTGGGGAAAACTGCATAGTCTCAGAGCTAGGGCTGTCCAAATGCGCGAAAAAGCCAAATTTGAACAGGCGCTATTTCGAATTCCAGAAACTGTGGATGGTGGTCCTTATCAGCGTACAGGGAGTCACGCATACGCAATCCAAAAATGTATATTTCATTAATTTTCAGTGGGTGTACAGAGTATTCCATACAGGGTGAAATTCCCAGACATGCCATAAACCGAATTTTAAGATATGCCCTGACTTTATGATTGGTCCAAAGTAGGCAAACGATGAGCCTTGATAGCAGTGAACACGGGTTCCTTTGGCGCGATGTCGGAAGTGTTAAGGATCGTCAGCAGCACAGTCTCTTGTACTCGGGAAAACGTATGCTGCGATGTTATCTTTCAGGCTTAAAAGTGAAGAAAACGTGAAATATACCGCGTCGAAACGTGAAATATACATCGCATCCCACACTATTCCGAACACACACACAAACACAGCCACCCCCCACCCACCCACACGCACACACACACACACACACAAAAAAAAAAACATGGAGCTGCGGGTTCCTAACACTTCCGGCTTCCCTCCGAAGCATTGGATGTCCATTGTTGTCAAGGCTTACCTTCTGCCTACTTTGGACCCATCTTGAAATCAGGGTATATCTGAAAACTCTATTGAGAGCATATCTGAGAATTACACCCTGTAGGGAATACCCTATATAGCTATTGAAAATTTACGAAATATGCATTTTTGGATTGTGTATGAATGGCTTCCTTTACGCTGATAAGGACCACCATCCACAGTTTCTGGAATTCGAAATATAGCCTGTTGAAATTAGGCTTTTTAGCGATTTTGAACAGCCCTAGCTCTGGAACTATGGACTTTTCGCCATAGGTCTATATGAACTTTTACTCAATTTTTGATGTGAGGAATTACCTCTGACAGTTTGTCGGTGAAGTTCATTAACACCCTGTATATATATATATATATATATATAGAGAGAGAGAGAGAGAGAGAGATAAGTAAATAGAAAGATAAATAAATGATTTAAATAAAAATATTTGAGAGAAACACCACATTCTGAAAGTAAAACTTGAAAGTAAAACTTTTTTGTGTGTGTGTTTTTTGACACTGTTACAAAATCCTGAGCTGCAAATTTTAAATGTTACTTCCAGTGACGTATTTACCATTTTGTTTCGGGGAGAGCTTTGCTAGCTTTATTGCTGGAAATGTGAAAATTTTGAAGATATTTAATTTAATTTAATTAGAATAAGAAAAATTTCGGGAGGGGGGCTTAAGCCCGGAAGCCCCTTTAATACCCCACTGGTTGCTTCATATAAAATAAATATTTTAATTTATTTTATATATATAAATATTTTAGTTTGCAAAATAGATAAATATTTTGCATACGCACAACCGCATACTACACATACGCAAAGAAGTCACACACGACATGTAACACTGATGAATTGGATATAGTAAAGCGGATTAAATACAACCTTAGAAAACAAGCAAACTTAAGAAACCAAAAAGTAGTCATTATAAATCGAACATTGGGTACCTCAAGAGCAGATATCTACGATTTATAAGATACTTTCGTAAACCTTGTAGCTAGAATATATTACTAAAACAAAGTGGTCAGTCTTTGTGGTACCATTTACCACCTTCTTATTAAAAAGTATTAATAAAATTAATGGTTTATTGTCTTTGAGATATTGCTTATCTCGTCGTTATTTGACCACCTTTGTAACAGAAATGACCAGTGGTCAAATTATGCACTGACAAATCAATGTCTCAGAGACAGATACTATTTTATTTTAATAATGTTTCTATAATATATACGAGGTTATAAGCAATATCTCAAAAACTGATGACTTTGTTTTAATAATATGATTACAAGGTGATAAACAATGTCGGAGAGACACTGACTACTTTGTTTTACTCACATTTTTTTTTTTTTTTAAATTTCCGAAGCGATACACTATATTACAAGGACTGGTCGTTTTGTTCTTACAATGTTTTGTCAATTACTCGGCGATAAAGAATATTTCAAAAGACACTGATCACTTTGTTTTAATAATGTTTTCAATTTTCGAGGAGGTAAGCAATATCTCAAAGACACTGATTACTTTGTGTACGAAATGATAAGTATATTCTCAGAAACACTGAAACTTTGTTTTTATAATACTTTTTACTTACAAAGGTGATTAAAAAAAAAAAAAACACACACACACACCAGAAGATGCTGTCTACTTTGTTTCATACAACTTTCTAAGCACTAGACAACTACGAGATCCAAAAGTTTAATAATCCTTTTTGTTGCGTTTTTCTTTCTTCATTATCCTTAAATCTTGAAAGAAAATAAAACAGCTATTCCACAAAAATCTTGTCTTTAAAAAATTAAGTGCTTCATTGAAGATTCCATGTTTGATTGAAGTTTGCATGTTACTTGAGTTCAGCAACGCAACTACGCTAGATGTCGCCCAGGACAAGAACTCGCATTAGCGCCTCCTGACCAAACAAATCAAAACGCTCCCCCAAATATTTGCCCAATTTTGCGCCCTTCCAATCCGGCGCCCGGAGCACAAGCCCCGTTTCCTTTTCCCCTAGTGACGTCACTCCTTGAGTTGGCATGATTGATATATATATTTTATTTAGAACAGCATACTTAATGAAAGAGTCAAAACATTGTCTTTAAAATAGCAACATAATTGACAGCGAGCCAAATTATGAATGCCAAAAGAAGAAGAAGAAGAGTTGTGAATGACAAATATTATGATAATCGCAATTATATGACAATTTGGTGAACGTTGTTGATGTTAAGAAATCGCAGTTATGACGTAATGGAAATTATTACCTGGAGAATACTAGACTTGGTAAAGCAGAGAGACAAAAAAGAAGATGTGAAACCAAAATTGTAAATGATGATAAAGTGACAGGAGAGAGAGAGAGAGAGAGAGAGAGAGAGAGAGAGAGAGAGAGAGAGAGAGAGAGAGAGAGAGAAAGGCTTCTTTTCGCGTACTACTTACTAACTATACAAACGTGACTCCTTGAAGAATGTATTTGCAATTGAAGCATTGCAGAGGAGTCCCTTCTCTCTTTCTCTTTTGCACTTAGAAGGATTTCTCTCTCTCTCTCTTTTTTTCTTTATTTTTATTATTATTTGCACTGAAACACTTGAAGTAAACGGTTGAATGGTGATCGTAAGCGCGTGGGTGTCAAGATACAGTGACATCTCCTAGCACTTACGCCTGGATTGAAGGGTGCTTCATAAGCAGCTACCAGTAAACGCCCAAAAGCCACAAAGATAGAGAAAAAGGAAAGAAATAATAAGATGTACGACGATCTTATCACTGTTGCTATCTCATAATTTAGTGACTACATATTACTCAACTCTTGAACCACCAGACCAATCTCAATCAAATTTCCAACATGGATGAGGTTCGGTTCGGATCTGGGATAGTTTTTATTATTTCACTTTGATGCTGCAACTTGGGGAAGGGGGAGACATATAAAAATTATCGAAAATGATCGATGCCACAGAGCGCATCAGTAATAGTAAAAAGTGACAGACTAACGAAACATATTACTAATATTTATTATTTTAACCCAGTGAAGCTGGTAATTGACACTAGTTCATACTATATCAATTCCTTTCAATGTTTTGTTTCTAAAAAAAGAAAAAGAAAATACTGTATACACACTACCATTCTTGCTTTCCAACCTCGGTGAGGTTCTTCTATGTTTTCCCTGTCAGTTTCAGCAGAAGAATGTTGCAAAACCGAAATCAAATATTTGCTTATGTCCCATGGTTTGCCCTTTATGTTAAAGGAGACACATATTTAATGGAAGAAAATAGTTGTGAAAGAATTGGTGGAATGAGAATGTGGGAGAAAACGAGAGAATCTCGAGAAAATTCAAGGACACGGTATTGTTTCCCACAAACTCACATGACCTGGGATCAAACTATTGACATCTCACCCCAGAGACAAGCACTCTATTACTGAACTATCGTATCGACAGTGGTTTTGAGTTGTCCTGGTCATCTTTATACAAGTTTTTCCTGGATTTTTCCTCAGTTTCACTAGCAGAATGGCCCTATGATGCCTTTGAAAGTAGGACTAGGTCGAACCTTTCCAATTCATTTCTTATTAATCTTCTTCTTGTAGTAGTTTATTGATTGTTAATGAGCTAGTGTGAAGGTTGTATTTAGAAATTTGTAATATATATATATATTAGTTAAACCAGTTAAAGACTAATACAAAAAAAAAAAAAGATTCATCGTACAGTTCGTATGAAGCCTGCGCACGTAAACATCATGAATAGAGACCGGATGTTAGGCAAAATGCCTATTCTTTAATATTAAAGATATAATCAAAAATAACGTTTTAAAGTTTATATGGGGGGTTATAGTTTCAATTTAAGCCAATTTTATTTTGCCTATTTTGCCTATTTCGACCTTTACTGCCTAAATAATTGCTTTAGTGCCTGATGTTGCCTATTCTGTGCATTTTCTTCAAATTAAGCCTTCATTGGGAAAAATGTAATTTATATAACATAAATAATACACACATATATGTGTATATTAGGTGTTTGTAAACAGAAGCACGTAGTACGTTGCAATATATATACAGAGTGAGCTTCAAAGATGTGCACATACTTCGGGAAGTGATTAGTGATATCAAAAGAAGACAAACAGTCCTCGTGTATTTTGTCTAATTCCGTGTCATGTACAAGTGACAGAGTGCCAACTTAAAATCAAAAATCGAATCCTGACAATTGAAACGAAACCGAAAGATGTGCGCATACTTCGAGAGGTGATTCGTGACATGAAAAGACAAAAAGTCCTGTTGAATGTCACGAATCACCTCCCGAAGTATGTGCACACCTATATGTCTCGTTCCAATTGTCAGGATTTGATTTTGGATTCCAAGTTCGCCCCCCTTTCACTCCTACACGACGTGGAATTCGACAACATGCAAAAGGACTTTTTATCTTCTTTTGATGTCATGAATCACCTCTTGACGTATGTGCACATCTTTCAGGTTCTCCCAGTATATATGGAATGCATAACAAGCTTCGTTTTTATATATATAATAAAAGAATATATTAGCAAAGAAGTATGTTTCTATATTCTTTGAACATTATCTATGACTTGAATCTATTTTTTAATTATATTGAGTATTTATCTTCATTATTTCGAGTTACATTTTATTGCCTATTTTACTGCCTATTTTTAAAATTTTTAGTGCCTATTTGCCTGCCTATTTTCCAGGTTTTTAGTGCCTAAACATCCGGTCTCTAATCATGAAGAAACGTTGAGAAGAACTGGAAGAGATCGAAATGTGCACAAGAATGGAGACAACTACAACATGGAACAAAAATGACTTATAAAGAAGTGCCAGGAGAAAAGTGAGGAAAAGAGAAATATGTTATGGGGATAGTTAATAAGAGAAGAAGAAACTGATTAGGATATTATTTGAATAAAAAAAAATGTTATGTGATAGTAGGGATGACAGGAACTAGAAAAGAGGGAAATAATATTGGAAAAGAAGAAAGGAAAAAAACGAAAATTGTATCTTTCATTTAACATCCATAGATATAAGCTTTAGGCTAAAGGAGAAGGATGAAGAATAAAAGCGAATGATTATTAAAGAAATTGTGGAATGAAAATGTACAAGGAAACAGGAGAACATCGGTAAAACTCACAGACACGATTATGTATGCCACAATCTCATACAGGGTATCTGGGAACTAAGCAGAGACCTTTAGCACCTGAACCATCTTAATATCCTTAAACAAGATTGCAACTGGAAAATGATATAAAAGAGAGTTAAGTCTTAGGTTGAAACAAAGGCATTTCTAAGAATAACAAGAAATAAAAAAAATAAGGCATTAGCGGACGTTGGAGATATGATAGAAAAAAAATAAATGAAATCTTTGTTTTACGTCCTATCATTATGTCCTGTAGGTTAAAACAGACAATGTTGATGGGAATGAAGAAAGTGGAATTTAACAGGAAAATCCCGAGAAAACCAACGCACATAATGTTTGTCCACCACAAAGTCATCTGAGATTGAACTAGGGACTCCATGCACTAGAGGTGAGCAATCCATCACTGAGCCACCATGGCCAAAAGGTAGGGTCTATAGTGGGTGGAAACAGAAGAGAGCTGAAAGAGTCTACAGTTGACGGACAATATTAAAAGGACAAATAGCTAACGTGTAAGTCAGTGTCGAGGAGGTAGCTGGGGAAAGTTGTGCGTGGCAGATTCTCAGTTTGCGACAAGTGATCTACCTATAATTGCAGAATATTTATAATGCTGTTACTTTGAAATAACGCTATTTTTACTGTGAATGAATTTTGTAGGGCTTCCTCCAGTACAGCGTCAAATATTTTTCAAGTGGAAACCACTTTCATTAGTCAGAATTTTCTATGAACCAATCTACTATGTCCCCTTCGAAAGTAAATTTATCATTTTATTAATTTAAATTTCCTTAATTTTACTTTGGTACAAGCAAAGGAAAATACATTAGTTATTGTTTCAAATAACTGAAGACTATCACGAATACTTCACAATAATACATCTATATAGGTGACTTAGAATTTGAATAATCTTTACCTTATGATTTTTTTAAAGCTTAATGTCCATAATTACGGACCAGGCAAACGGTAATAATATCGAAATGACAAAGGTGGGAAGAATCAGAACCCCAAGTAAATTCACGCAATGGTTTCCCCCTTCCCACAAAGATCACTTGGCGGGAGCTGGGATCGAAACAAGGATCCCACGCGCCAGAACTGAGCACTCTACTACTGAACTACCGCGGTCATCTCATGAAATTGTTTGAACTATAGCTTTTCAGAGTCTGAACTATAATTTGTTCACTTGAATTTTAAATAGGTATTATTTCTGTCCTTTTTGGACTACATTCAATCTAGGAGGACTAAAAGAGTATACTTCGAGCGTCACATACAGTATGTGGACCACTGTTTGAGAAACATTGCTCTAGTGCAAGATAAACGCTCTATAGGATTAAGATATCTTATTCATTCATTGTTGCAAATACTTGGTGTCCCCAAGAACAACTCTAAGAATCTTAAATCAGTGCTGAAGTTAGCAACACTTCGTTCCCAAAGAATAAAAAGAATATCCAATGCAAAGAGTAAACAACCCACACCTCTGTAGCCAAACATGCGAAATAAGTTATAAATCTTGTAAAAGCTTTCACTTGGTCCTATTGCAAGGATTGTTTATATTTTGCATAGCTAAGCTACACATATGAATTACCATTCCAGTATTCAACGATTCATTTGTCTTCTACGCGAAAGGATAAAAAAAATTATCCTATGAGAAAAACAAACACAATAAACATGTATCTAATGATAGAAAATGGAAAGAAAGCAATTGTCAACAGAAACAAACAAACGAACAAACAGAAACTAGCTATGATACAATGTGCAATTATTCCTTCCGTATACTTTTCCTCTTTTAACATTAGTGTGGGCTAAAAATTATTACTAACTTATTGTGTCATAGAGTATAATTAGAGGTAGCAACTTTAAAATAAAATATTTTCAGATTTTAGTGTTTACATATTTAATTGTCATATATTAATGAATACTTAATTAATAAAACATTAAACAAAAACGAGAATGTGTGACAAGTCAAACATAGTTACAGCGGAAAATTATAATATACTTTAAATGTCCACTATTCCGGATATTCCGAGATACTCTATCGGTGCACAGTAGTGGTCGGAAACTGGGAAAAAGCGGTCAAAAATCAATTTTGTCAACTTCACCGCCTGTAAAATCGGTATTATTATAAATACTCGGTATTATAAATTTGATTATAAATACCTCTCCTGCTTCCAAACGCGGAGTTTCAGGACATAGAAATATTTTGGCTGTCCATATAATACATGCAAACATGAACATATAAAAGTGTCGAAAAATCAGTAAAAATTGAACCAGAAATATTATATGTTTTAAGCATTTATATCGTTTCTGAGGTCGATGAAAGCTGTTGAATAGTACATTGGACTCAAATAGGCCTACTGTGTGTTTAATGAAAACTTTTGTTATCAATTGTCATATCATTCATATGATAGAATTCTTAATGTTACCGAAAAGTTACATACACGCTGATGTTAGTAGCTGCGCAGTCTAAGCTTATCCTTGCTTATCTGCAAAATAGGCTTTATTGAGTTGACCATTAGTAGTACAAAGGTTGAGCATTGGAAATAGCTGCAGCCAAGTACAGCTGGAGATGTTAGCCCTATTTAAGTTCAAATGCGTGATGAGTAATATTGTTGTCGAGATCCGCTATCTGAGCCTTACAAAGGGAAAGGGCGTATTGTTTTGTACGTAATTTGGATTCACCTTCGTCCCTGAATCAAAGTTGTAGTAGAAGCCTCATGCATGTTGCAGTGATAAGCTATCAGTCATATGAAGCTGCTGTATATTATACGTCAGTGCACTAGTATATAGCAAGATTCTATACTGAATCTTTTAATCTTACCGAAACAGCGTTATCCTAAACGAAATTACATTCCAGTAAGTATTAGTGTTTCTTCGAAGATGGTGTTAGTGTGAGTGCAAAACCACGAACTTGCAGAAGTGTTCATTGCATCCAAAGTTCGCAATGTAAATGTTTTGGCTAACTACGTTTTAAAAAAATTTTAATTGCCCAAAAAGTGGGAATCATCGTCGAGTAAGAGCTTAAGAAAAACAGTACTGCCACAATTTAATAAAAAGTGGAGTTAACGTCATCGAGATTTTTGAAGAACAATGAGAGTTGGCTAAATGATTGGCATTTTGAATGGTCATCTCCAGAAGAAGACATTCCTCCTTTTGTAGATGATCAAACAAGTTCAAGACATGGTCGACCAGAAAAAGAGTTTACACCCCTTTCTGAACGTTCCAAAAGACAAAAAGCTCATTTGCTTATAGGAAAGTGATCTAAAATAAGCTCTAGAATATAATCTGCGTGTGTTATTCAAGAAATCAATTGCAGATGCCATTAACAAACCTTCGACTGCAATAAATAAATTAGTTGATAGTGAAGACATGGAAGTGGTAGCACAGATCTCTACAACGTTGTCTAAGAAGAAAGTGCATCTGACAAAACATAAATGCAAGCTGATTCGGAATAGTCTGTCAAGGGAAGGCTGTTCTTTTATCATATGATAAAGTGTTGGAAGCAAAGAAAGATCGCTACCATCGGATTTTGGTGTCTGAAATCGGATTTACAATGAAGTTACAGGATTTAGTTGATTTTTACCACTGTCAGGTTATTTGAATTTCTGAACTCAAATCACAATTTGCCTTCTGATACAATATTAACGCTTGACTGGAAATGAGGGTGTGACGGGTCTTCAGGACATATCACATACAACCAAAATTTCATGGTGGAAGAGATATCTGATGAAAGTGTGTTTATGGTGTTATTGGTTCCCTTGCGGCTTTCTCCGCACATTGCGTCAACTTCATCTATACCTCTATTATTCCCCTACATTGTTCCTTTGGTTATATTTTGCAGTATTTGACATTTATGCGAGGGATTTCCACACTTTTGGATCACCCTGTATATATAACTGCAGTATAACTGTATATATAACTGCAAGGGTTCGTCGAATCACTTTCACAGTAGTTACAATCGATTTAGAAAGGACAATTACGTATAGAACGATAGACAGACGTCCGTCAATTTCCATTGTTTCGGAATAAACTAATTTTGACTTCTTTTTCACAGTTTCGGACCACTGTGCAGCGATGTGATAAAGCAGTATATTTTCTTAACCTCGCACAGTGGTTCAGGACGAGCAAAAACGTGGCCAAAACCGGTAATTTATTATAACAATGTACGAAATGCTTCTAAAGTCCCAAATATGTAAGAATTGTATATTCATAGTACTAAGAATTAACGAACACGTTCATCGTTCAATTGCACTAGCTTTATCTGCAGGAGAGGTTAGTAGGAAATTTTTGTAAACACTGATAAAGTACTGCGTATTCGTATGCAATACGATAGTACACTTACACAAACAAATCTGCACTACACTCACCATACAAGTCTTCATTACTCTCTCTCACACACAAATGAGAACCGAGGATTGATTTTGTCAACCACATCTGTACGTCAATCATGACTGTCACTATCAATATCGCTAAATGAAGATGGAATGCCTTCATTATTTTGGCAGCTAGCGCCGAATTGAGCCCTTCCCCTCCAAGCTCCGACGTCTTCAGCAGCAGTCGTTTTCGTGTGACAAGCAATGTTTTTTCTTCCCGGTAGCCACGTGCGTAATTCTCGAAAGAAAGGGATCTGAAGTAATCAGAAGCACATTCAGCATATCCTGATTCGTAATAATGTGAGAGAATTTGCGCCAGTGATCTTTCCGAAATGTTCGTAAGGCTTTATTCCATGGCTCCTGTGCCTCTTCAGAAAGCTGACCTAATGGCATTCTATATCACAGCCGATCCATGGACAAGTATTTTATGGACACTAGCAGACATATAGAACCAACTGTAAAGACGAACAAGAGTTTGTCTGTCTTCAGTGCATAACTGTCAAAAGCCTTGGGATCAACGTCAAGTCCAGAGTTGATTACATACAGTATCACCGAAAAACATGTAATCAGTTGTTCAGAAATCTCTGTTATTTGCGTAGATTGACGTGGGCTCGAAAAAAGTCTCCTAGCAGTGTTCCGATCATTGCTTGTTTCACTACCTCCTACTTTCAGTCTATCAACATTAAGACCTATTTTTTCTCTAAACTGCTTCTGAATCTCATGTTTTTGTGATTCCAGTAGTTCCTTGTGCTTGTTTCGAACGTGCCATGTCTTGGAATCGAGTCTATATTCAATATGGATGAGGCATTCAAAAAATCGCACGTACTTATGTAACACTGACAATCCAAAGCAAAATGTGGATGCGTCTACGTCTTTCATAGAAACTCTCTCTAAATCGTTCATTTCTTGCAAATATAACACTTTTGCAAGAAATGCTTTGCAAGAAATGCAATCGAGATGCTTTGTAAACACTTTTTAGGTGTATTGTTCATGAGTGCATTACACACTTTTCCATTGATCATAGTGAGAATGCTCTCGTGATGTACAGTAAATTGGGTTCGATTGACGCTCACAGTTGATCGGTAAAAATCTTGAATCTGCTGTTCGATGCACTGGACTTCATGTATTGTCACATCTTTCGTTTCCTGGCAAAACCGAAATCTTATAGGACAGTAGTGTCTCGTTGATGACGTTCGAGGATTCTGCTACATTACAATTTTCTCGCCTACAACCAGCCGAATTGGCATGAGAGACGTAAACAGCAGGTCTTCCTCAAAACATAATGTCATGTCCTGCTGAAATTTCTGTTTGTATATACTGTGGTCTGTACCTCACAATCTCTTTTAAGATATTAAGATCAAGGAGTTTCCTGACCTTGCAGTCATTAGCCATCAGAAGATGTTCAACTTTTTTGTACAACAAAGCCTGCAATTTAATTTCTGCAGTCATCTGAATCAGTAATACTTTCATCTGACAGGCAGCAAACTTTCTTAGCCTCGAGTAATTGGTAATGACTTGGATAAATGTCTGTGTTTGCGTGTTTTGGCACCAAGACGTAGACAGTTGTATTCGCTTTTGGTTAACTTAGCATCGAGAACCAATGCAAGTGCCTCTTCTTTGGTGTACGGTTTGAGTGAAATGTTCTGGTCCTTTGCGCTCATAAATGCTTGTCTCATCTTAGAGCTCAAGTCGGAGTTGTTTCTGTCACCTCTGGAAGTACTTTTGCTGTATCTTCTTGTCCTGATGAACGAAGCCTTATTTTGGCAGCAAAGGCCAGTTCGGATGTACTTGCAGATATGCGTAGGTGTTCCGTTTTCCTCTGTTTGATTCTGTCAAGAGATTTTCTGAAATCCTTCGATGGACGACCGCTAGGATTTGATCGACGTTCCATCTGTCTCTGGACTTTAAACGTCAGTTACTCTTATTTTCTTATACCTAGGTAGAACTGGATGCGTCTCAGCAGAACTATAGACGTCCTGCACGTAAAAAGTAAAAATTATTGACTTCGGTACCCTGTCACAACACACAAGAAACACGTATTTAACGATCTCGTACATATTCGCACCTAAACTTCCTGAAAAATAATTCATCATGGATTATTCTTTCAGGTCATTTCAATAACTCTGCTGGGGAACGCTGGGCACTATACTAAATCTTTGCAGTTTTGTGGACCTTCTGCTAAAATAAATTAGATTTTGTCACGTTAACATATTTTGTTCGAGGAAACGTACATGTGGAAGATACTGCATAGCCACTTTGGACAGTTGCAGTGCTTGAGAGGTATGTTGGTGCCATATACAACAAATGTTTCATGTAACCACATATTCTTAGATACCAAGCTATAAACTTGAATGACAAATACTCTATTTGACAACTATTTCAGACATGTTCACAATGGTTAACTTCCACCCTTTCTAACTCATACATTACATGCTACTCGTGTTCATTGTTTATATATAGTAAACTATGGGTACTTCGTAACTCATACACTAAAACAGTGACCTTCCAACGCAAATTTCAAAAATTGGGTTTTGGCCAGCTTTTTGCTCGTCCTGAATCACTGTGTCTCGGTACAGACAGAAGGTGATGTAGTTAGCACAACACCACCCCTGAAAATTTTGCTGGTTTCCTATATAGAATTCGGGTGACTTCGCTCTCACGACACGAAACAAAACAGAATTTTCGTGACGAAATACGAGACGAGACAGAGCTCTTCTGATAGAAACAGATACACTTTCCGAGACGAGGCGTTTACTTTCACGATAGCTTTTCGAGACGAGACAGCCTCGACTCTTATCTCGTAGGCACCCTAATAGACATTATGGACATTTCCTTAAAGCTCAATTCTTTTAGTTAGATATTAATGGGGAAAAAATGAAGGCAAAGTTCGTTTTAAAATGCTAGATTTCCGTTAAATGAAACCCAAGGATCTTTGCATTACCTCGGTTAGTTGGTCAGATAGGAGTTCAACGTCCCTTATCAGTACCGAGGAGGGTAGAAGAAATGGACCTAGAGCTTAAACGTGGGATTCAAATCACATGAGAAATACCCAGTCTCCCACGCCAAAGACAGGTAAGCACGCTAACCATATAGCCACGAGGGTGCTTTTGGCTTTAACTGTTAATGCGAAAAAACTACTATTGTTTTTCCTTTTAATATAGCTACTTCATAATACCACAATTTTTCTTTTCTTTAAAAACTGAACTTTGATTAAACATAGTAATGTTAAATTCTACAGTAATGATGAAAACCTAAAAGTTCGTAGATGATAAATATATCAATTGATGGCGGGACAAAATCGTCATGCTTGGTTTTCGAAAAAGCCGATAAAAAGACTTTTTTTTTTCTTTATAGCACACGAAAACCACTTCACATATTAAGCTGAAACTGATAATATAACATTTCTCTATTGTACCCTTCATTGTGACATTATCAAGACGACTGTACATAGTATGCTTAATAGGACATAGTAAACGAAAGAAAATGTAATGGCACGAAAATGGATTCTTGCGACACACCAGAATAAACACAGCGTATAGCTTTAACCTGAGACCATGCAGCCAGAGTACTTGTAAGGATACGGTTTAAATCAATTAGGACTTCTTGGTGCATGTTGCGGAAAACGAAGGTACTGTGATGGATGAGTAGAGCGACACGGAGGGACAGAATTAAGAATGAAGTGATCCAAGGAACAGTAAAAGTGACGTCAGTAGTAGAAAAACTGGAAGAAAGTAGACTTAGATGGTTTGGATATATAAGAAGGAGACACTGAGAATACTATAGAACTTAATACAAAACGAGCTTGAGGCCGACAAAAGAAGAAGTGAAGAGATATGCAGTGTGGTGTCACAGTGGATATGACACAAGATAGAAATAGAAATAGAGCAATAAAAAAAATCGAATTCAGCTAACTGGACAAAAAAGATTTAGAAGAACATGATGAAGTAGTAGTAGTAGTAGCTAATTGATTTGGCTTACCGACTTCGTTGTACGAAACCGAAACAACCGATCAACCAATACCAATTAATTATCAATTCTGCTCATACAACTAAGTACGTTTACCTCTGTTGCATAAAAGAAAATAGTTGCAAATCTTCTTGTAGCCTACTTCTTAGGACTTAACACTAGTTGATTTTTGTCAAATTAAGTACATGCACATCGCCATATGGGTGATAGTACGTATAAACGTATAAATTTAAAATTTTATTTGCACAGTTGTAGTTGCAAGTAATTTTTGCAAAAAAAAAAAAAAAAAAAAATTGCAAACTTGACCTCATCTGAAAGTCTTCTTTTTTGTGCGAAAGACGTGTTAGGTGAAAGGATACACAAGAACCTGTTTGTTTGGGTCTTGTCTCCAACTATTTGTAGTACTAATATTGTTAAATAACAATAAACTACGGCTTGCAAGATAGTGCAATTTAACTTTGTGTTATGTAGTTCACTATATTAGTACCTAATGCCATATTTCTGGGTTTCTTGCCTTAGAGTTCACTACTTCTCAATTAAATAAACTCCTCATTACAAAGTAAAAAATGCTAAGTCATTTAAACACAATGGTTCTGAGTATCTCCAGTTGTATTAAATTTTGCCACAAGCCTGATTCTACTTCAACTCCATCACACTTTGGAGTAAAATGTTAAAATGGTAGTCGTTATATCAACTAGGTGACGTGATGATTAACCGTCATTAGCGTTGTTTTATTTACAGCTACGAAGCAAGTACTTTTACAAAAACATTTTCATTCTTATTAAACGGACCAGACTGTTATGATGAAAAATATCATTACCATCATAGTTATTCTGCCATTATTGGCAGGTCACTTGCTGCAACTGAGAAGTTTCCATCAAACTGCAGCTGAGAATAGCTGTTTTGACGACTCTTCTGTCTAACATATTTCATTGCAAGGTCTAAACATTTCCTTCTTGCTCTTGTCTCCCATATTCTTAATGAATTCGATTGACATCTTATCTATCCCGGTTGCCAAGGGGGGGGGGGTATGCCCTCAAAAAGTCCTATGGGAAATATGTCCCCTCTGTTCCCTTCATATTGGAATAGAAACAGAATTAAAAATTATTTCTGTTCTCAGGACGTTAGACAGATTAAAATTTGTAAGTTATATCCAATTTGGACAATTTTTAGGGTCATGCTTTCTGTCCCCTTTGCATTTGCAAATGGAAAATGTGATTTTTCCCCCGCACTTTAATCGTATGCTGAAGGTCTATGAATCCTTCAAGTTTCGTTCCAATCGCTCAACCATTTCTAGGCTAGACTCAAGAGCTGAATCCTTACCCATTAAACATCAGGGTTGTCATCCTTTACTAGTTAACAAAGTAATGAATTTCCATTTTAGCATATTCCTCAAATTAGAGTGTAATGTCCGAAACGAAGTATGGTGAGTTATCAGCAACTGGGATTCTTAATTAAATTACTCGAAAATGTGTTCATTAGGAGTATGTTTAGCAGAAGGGGTCCAGAAGCATGTAAAAAAAACATAATTTAAAATGGAGAAATGGATGATGCAAGAACTTAGACGTAACAAAACGTAACCAAATCTAACTTAACCTAATCTAAACTAGCTTAAGCTAACCTGAAATAACCTAAACTGACCTAATATTAGTGGAAATAAGCAAAATTATATCAGTTTTTGGAAAATTATAGTGGACTCCTACACTAACATAGTATAACATAAATTAACCTAACCTAACCTAAACTTACCTTACCTAACCTAACCTAAACTAACTGTGAACAGAAATTACCAAAACTGTAACTTTTTTTTTTTTCAGAAAAAGAGCTGAACCCCTTCTGCTAAACATAGGCCGTTCATTGTATTACACATTTCAAACTTACAGAACTTTTCATTATTAATATAAAATTTTTACTGGATACACAATCACAAGTGATTAATTCATGAAAATTGTTCTAAATGCCGATTGTAACTCCTAATCAAATCAACAAACTCACAACTTTTGAAATATTTACTCATCTTCTTCTATAACTATGAAATTATAAAATTTATAAAAAAATATTTTGGAATACTGAAACTTTTAGTGCATTATACATGTTAAAGTACAATAATTAATGGTTTTGTGTTTAAAATGATAAATACAAGAAAGATTCGTTTAAATTAACTTAGATACTTCAAGTTAACAAAATCTAATTAAGTACATTGCCATCTTATGAGCTTTCTGATCATAAATAACCTCTGGCAGCCCCTGACAATAAACATTAAATCTAACATATTTCTTCATTTCTTATTCTCCGGGACGGAGCTACCAAAAGAGACTTCAGAGTTCATTTAATTTCTCTGAAACGGACAAAAACAAAATTGGCCCGTTACATAATTTATTATTTCTTTTCGATAATATGTCTAATATCGACGATAAAAGGTTTCTGTGTGGAATAATCTGCTTTTTTATTTTCTCGTTGACTTCATTCTTATTTTTCTGAGATTACACCTAAGTATTTTATTTATTCAACTTCTCTAAATTATAATTAGTAGCTGTCACCCTACATGAATCCTTCAGTCCGTTGTATACTATAGGCTAAAATCTTGTATAATTGAAAATTTGAATTTTTTTACTTTAACAAATTTCTTTATTTTGAGTTTGGGCACATTCTATCCCAAACTCCATGCCATATTTATGCAGTTATTCAAGGGCTTTGTTATACACAACATTGTATTGATTTAAATCATTGAGTAGCAAGCGATAGAGCACCTAGCGACATCTACTAACGTAGACAGATAACCAATAGTGCAGGTAATGATATATCTTTGTGTCAGGCAGACAACTAATAGGGTCTAATGCTGGTAATGGCATATATTAGCGTCAGGCAGACAAGTGATAGCGCAAGTAATGACATCCATTAGTGTCAGGCAGAAAGTAATGGAGCAGGTAATGACATCTATTAGCGCCAGGCAGAAAAGTGATAGTGCAGGTAATGACATATATTATTGTCAGACAGACAGATGATAGAGCGGGTGATGATATCTATTAGCGTCAGGCATACAAAGGATAGCACAGGTAGCGACATCTATTAGCGTGAAGCCCCAGACTGACACATTCGCCTTTTATCCTTAGTAAAGTCCGGATTTTTAAATATGTAGATAAATATGTAACAAAAATCGCTTAAGGTTGGTTTAAAGGGACAAGTTTTGCCGATAGATGGCACTACAGTCTTTGTATCTCTCCCATGTGTTTTTAACCTTTCACGAAAATTTACAATTTCTCTTACAAATTTCAACCTAGAGACTTCAGATTTTTGGGAAAGGAACTTCATAACCTATTAAAGAGAACAATCCGTGCCGATTTTTTTATTTAAAATTTTCTCCATTGTTGAAATGGCTTGATTGTTGAAATGGATACCCAAACCTTTAACAATGGAACTGTTTCAACAATGAAGAAAATTCTAAATAAAAAAATCGGCACGGATTGTTCTCTTTAATAGGTTATGAACTTCCTTCTCTAAAAATTTGAAGTCTCTAGGTTGAAATTTGTAAGAGAAATTGTAAATTTTCGTGGAAGGTAAAAAATACATGGGAGAGATACGAAGACTGTAGCGACATCTATCGGCAAAACTTGTCCCTTTACACTAACCTTAAAAATGTAAGAAATATGTAATATTATATAAGAATATGTAATATTACATATGTTGCATCTTTATGAAAACGTTATATTAACACGTGTATGAATATGCAATATTTAAACGAATTATGAAAATAAAAAGGATAATCTACTACACTTTATCCTGCTTAATGCAAGTCCCCCAATGAAGTGAAATGCTTGAACAGCTGAAACACCCATATGTCACTGACGTGACTGATTGCAGGATAATAAAAATCAGACGCGAATGAAGGAAGATGTGAATCGGCAAGAGAGAAACAGGAAAGACCCGAGAAAAGCAATGCATACGGCATTTGTACGTCAGAAATCTCATGTGGTGTGGTGTGGTCCTGTTTCAAATCTAGAACCTTTTACACTAAATGCGCATCCGTCGCCACAGCCCAATGTTGAAATGAATTATACGCAATACACAAATTTAAATACTAAAAGCAACTTAAGACGAAATGTATTGTTTTATATATATTTATTTCATGCAGGAAAAAGCAGTCCTATATCTTTTAAACAATACCAGCTGAACTAAGATTGAAGAATATTTCCACTAATGAACGTTTTTAATTTGAAATAAAGTACTTACAAAAGATATGGCTGCAGTTCAACTGTGTGTTGTTGCACAATAGGTTACAAGGTACATTTCCAAATGATCAGAAGTAAAATTTTGTCGGCGATCGAATAAAATATTCTTGTACGCAGAAAAGGATTTCTCCACATCACATGAGGTAACAGAAGCGTATTTCAACAGGGGGATGTTGTTGGGGGAAATATCTTCCAAATATATAGCCAAAATAATAGGATATTCTACGATTGACAGAATATGGTCTCTTAAAGGAAAGTGGGTGGTCAAGATTTTGCGAATAAGACTGTACATCATTGTTGGAAGTATGTGTGTCACTATTATGAGGAAGTGTGTTAAGTTTAGATGTAAGTGTGTCCCTGTGAGAAGAATCCATCCCCACTGTAAATTTGCCGCCATCGATGATAGACCGCCTCCTACTTCAGTGGCCGGACCGATAACACAGGCGGTGTAAGGCAGGATGTGAGTGTTCCCCGCTTATGGCATTTTGCAGCTATTTCCCGCTGGCAGCCCACCAGCGCGATAGTGATGAAGAAATGCAAGACCAAGACCAAGACCGGGATGGTCTTCGTCTAGGTTTTGGTCTTGCACATCCAGTCTTGGTCTTGGTCTTGGTCTTCACTGGAACCCTTGGTCTTGGCCTTGGTCTTGGTCCTGCACACCCAGTCTTGGTCTTGGTCTTCGTCTTGCATGCAAGAGTCTTGCAAGTCTTGCATTTAAGAAATCTCAAGCTTTTCATAGGTAAATTTTACTATGGGTATAAGGGATAATAAACTCTACAATGCGCCAATAGTAACGGAAATATAATGCATGTTTCTAAATGTAATATTGTTTAACTTTGTGTAAGTATCATGATAGTATACAACATTGGTGATGACCTTTTCTTTTTTAATGGGTGCCCACGCTTCACTATTTGTAAGATATGCCTAAATCACAACGTTTCGTAATCTTTTTATATTTTTTAATAGATCTAACACTCCACTGGTTCCCGAACTGAGGAGGCTACCCCCGTGACACATGAAAGAAAATCAAGATGGCACAGATTATTGAAATACCATGAATTGCAAAATTATTTTCACACTCTAAAGGCGTCAGATTTTTCTTTTCTACCACGATTAGCTAATCCTTGTATTAATCAAACTTCCAATTAAATATTGAGGTTTTGTTTTACAGATTCCAATATGTACTCTATGGGGCAGAAACATTGACATTACGCAAAAGTGATGAAAAAATTGCAGGCTTTCGATACATGGGCATGGAGAAAAAAAAGGAGAGAATTAGCTGTGTTGAACGGACAACGAATGAGAAGGTGTTAGAAATATTAGCAGTAGGGGAAAAAAAAGAATTTTAGATATTGTTAAGAGGAGGTAGAGGAACTGATTAGGATATTGGCTGAGGAGGAACTATATTATGAGAGACATGCTGGAGGGTATTGTGGAAGGAAACAGAGGGAAGGAGCGAAGGAAACTAGTTGAAGGAAGGTATTAGAACAGAAAATTGCTACGTCAAGACGAAAAGACTAGCTGAGGAGCACCGAACGTCGAAGCTTCACACTTGCAGCAAGTAACCTGCCAATAATGGCAGAATAACTATTATGAAATGATGATATATTTAGCAATATTGACTAAAAAAAGAGAGAGAAAATTAAAATAATAATTATTATAATCAAACCTCTTCATATTTTAGAATAATTTGAGTGAAAACTGAAAACGATTCAACTGTCTATGTCTTTGTGTAAATTCAATCTATATAAATATTTTTGACGTGTATTGGAAATACAAAATAACGGCATTAAACTCCAAGTTATTTGAAGTCTCACTTGTGAATATGGATTACTAGCATCAATTACCCACTTCGTTGGGTTAAACTTAAAAATAATAATAATAATATATTTCGTTAGTCAGTCACTTTTTACTATTAGTAAATCGCTCTCTGATATCCGTCATTTTCGATTATTTTTATATCTCTCTCTCCTCCTCCTTCCCAAGTTGCGGGGCTGAATTTGAATTTACACGGGATCGAAAGTATCACTGTTCACCTTAGCGACGCCGAAAACTATGGATTCGACACTAATATTTGGTCATTTTTGATCATTATTATGTATCTCCCTCTCCCGAAGTTACGAGGCTGAATTTGGTCGTAAACAGTATCGGAAGTGTCAGTATTCAACTCACCGAACTGGAAAACTATGGATTCGACAATAATATTTGTCATTTTCGATCGTTTTTATATATCTTCTTTTACCTCTGCCAAGCTACGGGGCTGAACTTGGATTTAAATAGCATCGGAAGTGTCACTGTTTATCTCAGAAACTCCTAAAACTATAGACTCCATTTTAATATCGGTCATTTTCGATCATTTCTAAATATCTGTCGTTCCCCCTCCCCTAAACTGCACCGTCAAAGTGATATGACAGAAACCACCTCAGGTCCGATCCTCATCTATGTTGAAAATGAGATCGAGTTCGTTCGGGTGGTTCAAGAGTTATTAAATTTTATTTATTTTTGTACATTTTCATCCCCACCTTCTACCCTAAGTTATACCGTCAAAGTGATTTGATAAAAGCACCCCAAAGTCAGAACCTCATCTATGTTGAAAATTTGATTGAGATCAATTGGCTGGTTCAAGAATGATGAAGTAACAAAGACAGCACCTAGATTTTTAATTTATATATATATACATATATTCCTCCCTTCTTCCTCCCCTAGGTTCTACCATCAAAGTGAAACAAACTGGAAAAATCTTTCCAGGACCGAGTCTCATACATGTTAAAAATTTGATTGAGATCAGTTCAAGAGTAATCAAGTCACAAACTTAGTCATTTTTATTTTTATTTATATTGATTTTTGTACATCTCCCCCCTCTTTCCCTACATTGCTCCGTCAAAGTGAACTGACAGATAACATTCCAGGCTTGAACCTCATCTATGTTAAAAATTTGATCGAGATCGGTCGGCTGGTTCAAGAGATTAGTAGTCACAAATATAGTCACTTTCAATTTTATAATATAAATTTATTGTTGTATTATAATATTATATCGTTCAATCCTCGATGTGCCGTATACCTAAGGAGGCTAAAAGTTATATTAATAAACAATTCTTCAATGTATAAGCATCCGCCCATGAAATCAAACTTGCGGTCACATGCACTAAGTTTTTGTCAAATGTCATGAAATAGTTTTAAGATAATAATTTCGATATTAGTTTTAAGAGTACACATTGAAAATTTCCAACGGAAGCTTGAGTCTCGGAATCGAGGCCATACCCATGTAGTCGACACCTATGGTGTACGGTATTACCGATGTTCAATACTACATTTCTCTTTAGTTTTGGAAGAACACCACTAATATGCTTTGAAATGAAATGAAGTATCTAGTTTAACGTCCAACGATTGTGTACCAAGGCTAAAGGAGACAGTGATGATGAGAAATGACTGAAATGGTGAAATGAATAAAGTAGGAGGAAACGAAAAATACCGAGAAAACCCACGCACACGGTGTTTGTCCAGCAAAAAAGCTCACATGGTGCGAGATGACACCTGTGTGGCTTGAAAACGAGTAATATCTACATAAAACGCGAACAACCAATTCAGAAAACGACATACTGTTGCTATAAGCTACAGGGGTAGATTGACTGACACGAGTTGCATAAACTACTGGGAACACATTCACTCGAGCAGCATTTTTACTGAAGCCAAGAAATCCATCTCCTTCTATATATTAAAAAAATCAAGTAGTGTCGGTACTTGTGCAAGACTCTTGCGCAAGAGTCTTGGTCTTGGTCTTGGTCTTGGTCTTGGTCTTGCAGGAAAACACGTTAGTCATCATTTCGAAAGTAGAATGATTGAAAGTAAAAATATTTGTCCCAGGGTCCCCACAGGGTCCCAGACGGGGACTCCCAACTGAAAATTTTGAAATTTCAAGGGGGTCAAATAACATATTGTTTGAAAACTGTTGTTAAATGAATGTAGATGGAAGAAGTCTGGACGTTCTACGATAACTGTGTGCAAACATCTTGGGTTTTAGTTATTTTTTCTGCAGTCGGGTGTTCGTTTGTTTTCACTTTAATTCGTGTACGCAACGTAAAGAAAGGAAATGAGCCTACTATGAGATTCTGCTCTTCAGGGCCCATTAATGTGTAAAGAAAGAAAGAACGAAAGAAAGAAAAAGAAAAGAAACGACAAAAACAAAAAAAAAAAAAAAAGAAAAGGGACGGAGATTATTATATTGAAGTGGAAGATGGCTTATACACTAATCGAAAGCACTAACTATGCTCATTAAGAAACTGTAATATTATTATTGGTCCGAATGCATGTACGGTGCTATTGTGCTGCCAAAATGTCTTGAGCCGTGGCAAAAATGCGAACTAAAACTCACACAACGACACACCCACGCGTTGAGCCAATAAGGGTTCAGCAGCTGCTAAGCGAGAGAGCCGTAGCGAAAGAGAGTGGAATTCCTTCAGCCGATAGCAGCACCTAAAACGGAAGACTGGGTGTCAAGTCAATGTGGTATATTTATAGTCATATGCATGTTTAATTGTAAGTTTTCCCATTTTCACCGAATATTGTATCAGATAGCATCGGAAATGGTTTGAATAAAGTCTGAAACTGATTTTCTAGACATTTGTGTTTGACAAAAGTGCTAAATCGTAGTTCATTTTACATGCACAGTGAATAACTACTTCCATACACATGTAGTTGTTTCATTTAACAACAGCTTTCAAACAATATTCTATTTAACCCCCCTTGAAATTTGAAAATTTTGAGTAGGACCCTGTCTCGGACCCTGGGACAAATATTTTTACTTTCAATCATACTATTTTCGAAATGATGACTCACGTGTTTTCCTGTTTTGACATCTGTCGCACCATTTCAGATTCATGAGGGTGGCCATAGACTTTACAATGGTGGCTTTATTGACATTTTGACCAGCCACCATTTTGCACATGGTAATTTTAGAGAGTAGAGACTTGCTTCGTCTTTGTTCATTTCCCAACAGTATCACCATTTGCAAATTTTGAGTTGGACCCCGCCTGGGACCCTGCGGGTGGCCCTAGGACAAAAATTTTTGCTTTGATACGTTGTACTTTTAAAATGATCAAACACGTGTTTTCTTGTTTTGGCATCTGTCGTACTGTTTGCGATTTCTAGGGAATTGCAACGGATTTTCTAAACACCCTGTATATTAATATAACTCGCACAGTATATGCATCCGGAAAATTTTTATTACAGTTTCGTAATAGGTGTAATTAGTGCTTTCGATTGGTGTATAAATCATCTTCCACTTCGATATATAATCTCCCTTTCTTCCCTTGTTAGGGGAAGACAGAACAATATGTACAAACTGTTACTTAAGAGTGTGTTCATTACATATTCTATACACCATATACACAAATAAATATCTTTTTACAACAGAATGAAACTATCACTTAGTAAGTTGGCAACAAAAGGAATACTTTGCAGTAAAATGAAAATTTATTTTTCTCAAAAACTACGCATGGGAATTCACTTTGAAATATGTAATTTTGTTAATATCATTATCATCTATTGACTGTATGTGTATTGGCTTTGGGCAGTACTATTGTTAAACAAATATTAAAGTCCAAGGGTTAATAACGATTCTGGAATCTACCTCCTTAACCATACTGTATACCTGGCAGGTGAAAGTTGGAACACGTGAGCCAATCACAGAAGACTTTTACAGGCGTCGAGGGCCGTACGACACAATGTATAAAATTTTCACAAGAACTGAATAGCTATACTCAATGAAGAATCTCATTCTCTGTTTTGCCGGTTACCAAAACTATTCACTTACTAAAGAAGAATATAAAAATTTTACTTATGATGAGTTTCGAAGCACAAAGTTGAGTGGGAAAGGGGTGGTGCTAAAGAGAAATACTAGCTTCTGGATTGTTTTCTTGTGTTGTAAATCTCACTGCTTGTTCAAGGGTTGTAGTTTCAATTCGGTAGGTAAGACATACAGTTTAAATAGGGTCGGTCTAATGCAGGATTTCTCAACCTGGGATTTCATGGGCTCGCGAAGATAAGGGGAAGAGAAAAATATAATTAGAATCCAATACTGGAAAATATTTTTAAATATTATTTTGAATTTTGTTCTCTATTTCAAAGTGACCAATAAAACAAAACAGTATTATGTTCATATAAGAAAAAATAAATAAAACAAGCAATAAATCAATCATATCCGAAAATGAAAATGAAATGAAATTTTTGAGTTTTACGTCCCACGGTTATGCTAAAGGAGACGGTGATGATGAGTAATGAATGAAATAGTGGAATGAAGAAAGTGGGAGGAAACGGGAGAACCCCGAGAAAACCCACGCACACGGTGTTTGTCCACCACAAGGTTAACTTGGCGGGAGCAGGGTTTGAACCCGAGACCCCTAGCACTAAAGGTGAACGCTCTTCCACTGAGCCACCGGTACCAACGGGCCGATGAATGATAAAAAGAGCTGAATTTGGTACAATTGTACCAAGTGTGGCAACAGTGTCCCAAACAATCCCACTTGGGGAAACCAAGATATGACGTCATCAAGATGACCGACAACATAATTTATCCCTTAAATTTAAAACGTATCTTCTCGGCATTTCAAGGTAGAAACTTCGTTCTTGCTTCGTTTCGGTCAGAATAGATTCAAAATTATTATTTATAACGACTTTTTGTCATACACTATTGTTGTCTTTAAATATAGCATCTTAAAGTGAAAGGAATGTGTATTTTGAATTTGTATTTTAATCTTTAACTGTGAATAACTTTGAAATGAAATTATATACGGGAAAATGTTCTCCAGTAATCATTATTTGCTGTTTCAAGATCTTTCCAACGAGCCCAAAACCATTGTTCTATCTCTAAAATTAAGGCATCTAATTAGTCTTATGTTGAGCTAGCAGTGATCGCATACCACAATTTACTATTACGCTATATTAGTTGATCAGTAGATGGCGCTACAGCTCAAATTATTATGAACATTTGGTGACATAAAATCTAATTAATAGAGGTTCTATTATTTACGAATAGAAAAAGAAAAAAAAGTAGATTCCAAATTATTCTGCAGATTCCAAATTGGAATCGTTAGGCTTTTGTAAGGTAATGACTTACCAGCGACCTTTAAAGGCAGGAACGTGCTTTCTTCAGGTGGAAAATATCAGCGCAGCTCTCCCAGAATCAGAAAATATAAAAAATGCTCGACTAGTTGATCTAGGTTAGATGTTGGAGTACATGATGGAAGAAACGTCAAGCCCTAGTTGGAATGGATATATGGACGCTATGACCAAAGGAAGGCCGAAGATACAAAACATCAGCCGTTTTACCTCTACCTTTTATGAATCTTGCCCCAGAAAACCCAAGTACAATTTACATTTGTCTCCTGAACGCAGTGGAGCAATGCATAAATAAAAAAATTCTGTATAGTGACATTTTATCAGCCACTATATGCTAAAGCCGTAGATATGGTTCTAGCATCAGAAAAAGACAGCCCTCTCTTGTGCGTGATTGTGCACCTTGGTGGTTTTCACCTATTTATATCATTTCTCGGTGCTGTTGGAAACATTTTGGCTGGTACTGGTTTGGAAAAGCTCTGGGAGACTATCTACACAAAGAACACAGTAGCCCACATGATGACTGGGCATGCATATGCTCGAGCTATTCGTGCGCATTTTATGACTCAGGGTTTCTCTTGCAAAGCTGTTACTAAGTGAAATGAACGTAAATGAATATTTTACTCACAGATTGAAAATCTTGCACTTAGATGTACTTCGAGGTACACTGTCACAGAAAAATATAAGCACGTCTCAATGTCTACTCGACATTCAAAATATGTTACACGAAACATTACACAATGTATCTGTCCCAAATCAAACCGAATACTATGGGCGCAATACTTCGAAACGGTTAACATTATCCGTTCTTCATTAGAACAGAACGTTCAGGTGATTGGAACCTTCACCTTTATAGCGTCCAATATATGATCTCTTTCTTGCATGCTGCAGGCCACTTCAATTACGCAAAGTCTGCCCACACTTACTTCCAACAAATGCTGAAACTAGAAACAATCATGAGTCCTGAAGAATTTGATAAATTCGTAAAATATAGTTATTTCACAAATAGAACAACAGAAATATTTTGATCAAGAATATGGACGGATATAACAATCGAACAAGTGTTAATGCGTACGATGAAGTCTGCAGATGGATTAACACATGGTTGAGGAATGACCGAAAATGTGGTTGCAAGCAGGGTCTGTGCAATGCCTGTATCAGCACATGTTATACTGATCTTCGTCGAAATCTTCACTGATGTTTTCATTACAACGTCCGAACTACACGTGGAACTGAGAGAATCTCGGAAATCCAGGGACAATAAGGATCTTTAGGAGATGATGACCTGGCTGTACTTGCACAATCCTTTTAAAAACTCGTCAAATCTTTTGGTTTCCATATCTACCTAGAAACTGGCTTGGTGGGCGATGAAAGTGTGAATTGTGATGGAGCCCAAGATCAAGGTGTAGCTACGATTAAATCAATTGTGAGTCAAGCTTTAGTGACATCCATCTGAAGCGAAGAGACAAGGTTCAATCGCTTGCAAGTGTAGCCAAAACTATAAAATTTAAAGAAAGAGATGTTGAAGTTAATCCTAACCAACTTTTTTATTGTATTCTATGTGTCGTTCAAAGCGATGAGAAGTTGGCCGAATACTTGAGCTACGAGTTGGCCGCAAGACCACCTGCTCTTTTTGATGGTGTTTCAATGCGAAAGGCAAGAAATCAGCAATGATCGCTGTTTTGGAGGAACTTACTCCTTCCGAGAACATATTGCCATCAGATCCCGCATATACAATCGACGGAGGTTTTCTATTGCATCGTGCAACGTGGATGCGCGCGGCTAATTTCCGTCAGATATGTCTCCAGTATGTTAAATATATTCAGCAACACTACGGACACCGAGTTAATGTCGTTTTTGATGGATACTCAGGTCCAAGCACGAAAGATGAAGAGCACGAGAGGCGAAGGTGTAAAGAATCACCAAGGGCAACAATAATCAATGATTTCAAACCATCGATTGTATCCCCCGAACTGTTTTTGGCAAACTTCTCCAACAAAAGAAGATTTATAGAACTTTTAACAGAGCATCTTTAATCAGCGGGTATTAAGGTACTTCAAGCTTCCGCCGACTCAGACTTTTTGGTGGTTTCAACATTCGTTACCGTAGCAAGAACAGGATTATCTTCAGTTCTTGTAGGAGAAGACACTGATTTGTTAGTTCTTTTGGCTGCACATGCTGATGTAGATTTCGAGGTTTGGATGCTAATACCAAGAAAAAGAGAGAATCCTCACAAAGTTTACAGCAGTAGGAAACTTCAAGCTGACCTCGGAGAAGTTCTTTTCTAATATTCTTTTTTCTCCATGCCGCAGCTGGGTGTGATATAATTTCCACGCCGTTTAGGAGAGGAAAAAGATACGTAGCTTTTAGGAAAATTCGAGAGAACCCTCTTTTAAGAAGACATTTAAATATATTTAAGAGATCAGACGCAACTCACGAAGAAATTGCGAATGCTGGGGAATCCTTTCTTTTAGATTTATATGGCGTCCATATAAATGGTAACAAGGTACTGTCAATACATGAGAACTGTGGTAATACAGTCTGTTAAGTCAGCATTTGACTTATGTTCACTTCCACCAACATCAGCTACAGCAAAGCAATATTCCTACCTTGCTTATCACCAACGTGGAACGTGGTTCAACGTGGTCCAACGTGGTTCAGCAGTGGAACGGCATGAATTATCACCAACGGATTGGAGATGGATGTTAATATGTAGATGGTTATTATAAACCTATTCCAAATGAAAATGCCCCTGCACCTGAATATATCTTGTAATTGTAAATCTGGTTGCGAATGAAATTGCGAATGCGGAAGAAGTGGCTTAAATTGTTCGACAACATGTGGTTATTGTGTTAGTCATGGTGGTGAAAACCATTCACACATTCTAGATGAGGACGATGACACGAAGAGCTTGAACTATAAGCAGTGACATGAGCAGTTCCATATTCCATTGACATGAGCAGTTCCACGCTATTATTCTTCTGTCTAACAACTATTGTTTGTTATGTGATAATTTTCATGGCTGAAGGTTAACTGGTTTCACTTTATAATCATAAACATCTTGTTTCACAAGACTATCATATATAGTTTGTTTATATAAGATATAAGCTATACATCAGAAAACATCATAGCAGGTCTGCTAGTATTTTGCATAAAACACCTCCAGAAAGAATTGAACCGAAAATATAATTTATTCTTTGAATATTTATTTTAAAAAAGGAATTGTTTCAAAAGAAAACAATATGGATCAGTTGAATTATTAAATAGAGAAATATTTTTCAGTATTGAAAAATTAAATTTTAGGAAAATTATAACGTACATCTGTCTCTTACGAACATTCCGTAAGCTGTATATTTCACACTTATTTATGGTAGAAATATAACAAAAGTCATCCCGAATATTGCAACTATTATTTGCAATACAAATTTTGTTTTACTTTCGTTAACAACGTCATAAATGATTTTGATGCGCTTATTTTTAAAGATAGACGGTTACTGTGAGTTCTACATTAAATTGGCTAGATCTATTATTTTCAGAGGGAGAACAATGGTTTTGGGCTCGTTGCAAAGATCTTAAAACAGCGAATAACGATTACTTCAAAACATTTTCCCGTATATAATTCCGTTTCAAAGTTATTCACAAGTAAGGGACCATATGGTTGTCGCGCAAATCAGATGCAGACATACGCCATCTGATTGAGCATGAAAAGATATGGAGAACACAGAAATTTAAGGTGCTAAGGGCCATAGGGAGCGGAGCGAGGAAACAGGAATAGTTGAGGTGCTACATCGCAGAAATCAACGAAAAACTGCAAATTGTGATAAGAACATTCCCGTTGGTATAAATAATGTTTAAGGTTATACAATGAAATTAAGTCGGAGAGGCATCGTCAAAAATCAAAGAAATCCAAGATGGTGGCAATATTTCAAAATAGCTTACGCGGTTACAGTTTTTTCTGTTACATGTCGCAGGAATTTGAGTGTTTGGTAACGATTTATAGGTTTTTGATGTCAAGGATTCCAATTTTTATGTCAAAAACAAATTAGGAATTACTATAGGTGTTTTTCTGTTCCATATACTTTTTAAAATGAAACCTAGGCTAAATCATTATACACTTTTTTTATCGAAAAATATATGATATAATGCTATGCTTGGTCTATGCTGATTGCTGAAAAGATTTTGTTTGATTTTCTTATCACAAACTGTCCAGAAGAAAATGAGCGATGTATGTCTGGTAGCTGAGACTCTGTATCATAAAGGTCTTTCAGATTGACCGGTAGCTAACTGGCATAGTTATTATGATCCAGGACAAAAAACCAAGGAATCATGTCACTTAAGCAGCCACGATACAAAAAGTAGTTGTCTTCTCTAATTGAGCGAACAAAGAGAAGCAATAGGATTTCCATATCAAGACAAGTCAGCCAATATTTGAACATGATACTGTCTGCAGCTCGCTCTTCACACCAAATGTCAAATTCAAGCTCGGAACCAGACTAGTGGTAAGCATCTTCCAACAAATGGTATAGTGCTGCTGCACTCACTTGGTGAATTCCTCTGGCTTCCTTTACGTGGGGTACTTTGAGATAGCTTTCTGCAGCAAACATCACCATGAACTTTTTCTCACCATACATGTCTGGATAGTTCCACTGAATCACTTTCGATAACGCAAACAGTGGTTGATCCACTACCATGACAGGAATTTGATTTCCCTTAAGAAATTGTGTAACTCGTTTTATTACGTTCATCGCATGCTTGATCATAGCTATTGATGATGAATGTTTATAGAATAATGGTAAAAGTGATTATATTCCTGGAACAAAATCAGTTGAAGCAAGTTTGTCTATAAGCATGGTTGGCTGCCCACGATTCCCTGGATGATTACATGTTTTAGCCATGCAATTTCTTCTTTCTTCTGATTCGTAGCAATGGGTGTCAGCATGAGTTTCATTGTAACATCAGAACAATTTCGAATAGTGGGTTGTTTTGACTTAAAGATTGCTGTTTCCACCAAAGCAAACTCGTCCGTAAGACTAGGTACACTTCGCTTTTTGAAGTTACTTATGTCATACTGTATACCTTGTGTAGGCTTTACTGTTCCTAAACATTCAAGTGTCGGATTTTGAAATATTGATATACTTGTCCCATGAAAGGAACAGTCCGAAGTTGAACTACTAGGATTGTGGTCTATGTTATCGTACGCCCCAATTGTGAATATATTTTTACGTAGTTTTAATGGACACAATACCTTTTCTTCTTGGTACCTGACATTTATAAGTTCACACATCGCTGTTGAGAGTTCCAGCACACGGGTGTAGGAGATTGAAAGTCCAAGTGAATGTAACTTTTCCACTATCTCTTTTTTTTGTGTGTGTTTTAAATATTGAAAGACCCATGTAAACTGGCAGTGGAGGTTCTCTATCAGTTTAATGCCTCAATATGTTTCCAGTTGGTTTTTGGGAGTGTATATTAAAACAAAGCATTGCGATATTGTTAAAGATGGCTGTGTAACAACTTCATTGTCTTCAATGTTGGATCCATACAAGAGCATATTCACATTGGCAAGTAGGGAACGAGGAACAGATTTACGCTGGATTTCAGCATGTAAATCACTATTGAATGCGTTCTTTTGTTATAGCATTTCTTCCCTTACTATTTTAGCAACACGAAACAAAGCAAGGGCGTCTTCATCTTGGTCGTTTTTACAAGATTCCAACATGGTATCACCAACAGTTTTATCATATGCTAATATATACTCTCTGCCAGACATTTGTGCCGTCATATACGGGAAATATGCAAGAATCCTCTGTCGTAAACTTGAGGTGTGGCATTTTCTCATCCGTTTCTAGTAGTTGCATTAGTCTCATCTTGTACATTTTTGTCAGGACACTCATCTTGAAAACTGGTTGCATTTCATCTGAAACTTTCATACTTTCCTCCATGAAATTAACTAATTCTGCAAAACCTACCCCTTTACATACATTAACATTGCAAGTTGATGTCAATTGACTACTCCGAGACTTGTTATACAATCCTGCTAAGCACTTTGCATGATATTTTGCATCTAGAGCAATCATAGCACCCCCACTAAGTTTTGCTAGTATATCATTATTTCCTTGTTCAATGGCACACTTCCTCACCTATTGATCTACTTGTAACGCGGTTACATTAAACAATTGATCCTTGCTGGTCGCAGAACCATCATAAAAGAAGCACATCTCTTTAGAAGTAGATGATCGGTGTTTACGATCATGTGATAATGATGTAGACTCTTTGTCACCTTCATTAAGCTTCCGTTTCTTTGCTCTTTCGAACATTGTAGAGTTATAATTTAATGCACATTTTTGTGCCATTTAGCTTGTCATTTTAAAAATGCTTTTTCTACTCCACAGTTTTCTTCATCAAAGAGTTTTATATCCATATCACTGGGTAAGGCACAAATAGATTGAAAGTTTTCTAAATTCTTCGCAAGCGTTGCGTATCCAGTGTTACGAAAAGATGCATTTGGGTTATTTGCAGAACATACCAAATGTTCATCAGATATCTTTTGACACAGTTTACACTTTGTCCAATCAACACTTTTAGTTTTTTTTATGTCCCAGGTCACATGCAGGAACTAATCGGAGACGCTTTGCTATTTTCGATTGCCACCTTTACGTACTCAAATCTGAAAAAAAAATAAAAACAAGGATTAGTTGGGTGTTGCACTTCTTACAACGAGTTTACTGTTTTATAAAGGAACCAGAAATATAAAATCCTGTACTTGTGATCAGAACATTTCCTTAGCGCAAATATATATATATATATATATATATATATATATATATATATATATATATATATATATATATATATATATATATATATATATATATATATATATATATATATATATATATAATTCCTAACGCGTTTTTAACACTAAAATAGCAATCCTTGACTTCAAAAACCTATAAATCGATACCAAACACTGAATTCCTGTGACGTATAACAGAGAAACTGTAACCGCGTAGCTATTTTGAAATATGGCCGCCATCTTGAATTTCTTTGCGTTTAGACGATGCCTCCCCAACTTAATTTCATTGTATAACCTTAAGCATTATTTATACCAAAGGGGATGTTCTTATCACAATTTGCAGTTTTTATACACGTAGCACCTCAACTAGAAACATTGAATGTCGGCAAAATTGAAGAAAGTCAGGAATGACGGGAAAAGTTAATTTCTTGCAAACAGGGAAAGAAAGTCAAGCAAAAGAAAGAAACTAAACATAACAAGGGCATCAAGGACGAAGAAAGATCATAGTCAGGGTTGCCATCCGGACCGCAGTGTTGCCTGCGCTGCATAACATTGATATGGAAGGTATAGCACAGTATAGCAATTCATGCACAAGGAAAAATATTAGTAACAGAAAAGACAATTGAAAAGACTCTGTACACGTGCGTAAAAAGATTTAATGATAGTCGTGAGTGAATAATGTACATGAGGGAGGACAAATATAGACATGAAAGTGAAAGGGGTACGCATGATAACACAGAAACGAAAGTATTTGGGAGCATCGTTCCATGATGATGATGATGGTCGGTGTTCTGCCCGAAGGCAGGTTTCGACCTGAAGGTCCCTGGGCTGGATGAACCCATGGTGGTTTGCTATTGCCTTCCATGGGATGATAATGACGTATAAAGGACGGGAGCTACAGTTTAACGAGGGATCCGAACCTTTTGTGTTCGATCCGGGATTTGCAAATCTTCCTGGAAGAAGTTTTGTGGCTCGATCCTTCAGGGTAAGTATCGTGTTTTGCTTTTGGTTGACTCCTGGACTCCAAACAAGGATGACTCACTTTACAACATGACAGTTCCTAACGGTGTTCAATTTTACAAAAAGCTGATTCCTCCGAAATGTACAGGCCTTATACAACCTGCTGATGTGTTCTTCTTTCGTCCATTCAAAAACATGGTGAAGTTCATCACAGATACTTTAGTATTCTCCAATATTAATGTGTGGCCACGTGAGAACTTTCTCCGCCTTCAGTCATTTGTTCATTACCAGTTTTCCTCTAGGCGATTCCAAAAGATGATACGCTTCGCGTTTTTCAAATGTGGCTACTCCAATGAACATCCTGGACAGTTTGAAACACCTTCCGCGTATTGCTTTGAAAAAGGACTCACAGAGGAATGCTGCAGAGACGCGTGTGACCAGCTTGCTTTCATCCGCCGTGCTCACTGCGAGAAATGTTTGTGTGTTGACCACGCATTCATTCGTGATCTTCACGTCAACTGCAATTAAACTACAAATGGCGCGTACTGTTCTCTATTTACCTCCATTTGTATATTCACGCGGGTGTAATATTCACTCACGACTACGTTAAACCTTTTTACGCACGTGTACAGAGTGTTTTCAATTTCCTTTTCTGTTACTAATATTTTTCCTTGTGCATGAATTGCTATGTAGCGCTGGCAACACTGCGGTCCGGATGGCAACCCTGACTATAATCTTTTTTCATCCTTGATGCCCTTGTTATGTTTAGTTTCTTTCTTTTGCTTGACTTTCTTTCCTTGTTTGCAAGAAATTAACTTTTCCCGTCATTCCTGACTTTCTTCAATTTTGCCGACATTCAATGTTTCCTGTTTCCTCGCTCCGCTCCCTATGGTCCTTAGCACCTTAAATTTCTGTGTTCTCCATATCTTTTCATGCTCAATCAGATGGCGTATGTCTGCATCTGATATGCACGACAACCATATGGTCCCTTACTTGTCAGAGTTAAAGATTAAAATATAAATTGAAAAGACACATTCCTTTCACTTTAAGGTGCTATATTTAAAGACGACAATAGTGTATGACAAAAGTCGTTATAAATAATAATTTTGAATCTATTCTGAGTGAAATGAAGCAAGAACGAAGTTTCTATCTTGAAATGTCGAGAAGATACGACGTTTTAAAATTTAAGGGATAAATTCTTTCGTCGGCCATCTTGATGACGTAATATCTTGGTTTCCCCAAGTGGGATTTTTGGGACTTTGAGTGTGTTGTTCAGAACAACAATGTAAACATCTCTACCAATTTTCAGCTTGTTATTAAAAAATTCCGGGTTTGGACTATTTTTTGTCTAGTTGCACTGGACTGTTAATATTGGTAATGTTTTCTTTTCGTGCTAGTGAACTTGTAATACGACAGTCTGTAGTAGTCTATTCCACACCAAAACATTTGTCGTAAGTACATATATTTTGTTTCGGTGAGCACATCATACGTCTGTACACACGTTTCATGTGTCCACAATGCACATGAAACACAGTGAATGCATTGGATAACATCCGTGACAGTTTTTTCACAGTAATTCTTTCTGCAACACACGCAGCAATCAGCATTATCATCTGAAAACTTTAAGTTCTTTCTGGCAGGAAGTGACCAGTGATATGAGCGATACAACTGGAAATAACAAAATAAGTTTGTAGAATTGTTTATTGAACGATATTGCACGCTGTAATAAGAGAAACATCTATTTGAGATTACTGCAATTTACTGAAACTGGAATTAGGATTATTATTGTTTAATAACATAGCATGTGTTTTCATTTATTTTCAAGATTGAACTACCTATCGAAACTAATGCTTGAAACAAATCGGGGTATTCGTGAATGTTATCTGAAAACATTCACATGGAAAGATCGCCCCATGATGTTACCCTGACCAAACCGTTCCCTGTGACCATCATAGGGAAACGAGAATACACTCATTTGGCGCCACAGGCTGTGCACGTGTGACTTCACGTGCATGACTCTAAACAGCCATTCTACCTCTGGTAACAGCAAGGATGACGAAATAGGAGAATAATGTTGGACACAAATTATGCCTGGATCCATGTAATGTTGTTACATCTTATTTTACAAAGTATCCTAGAAATTTACGTATTTGCACTTTATAACTCAACTACTCTAACACTACCTGCAAGAACTTCTGACTACTGGGAGGGTGGTGGACACGACCGCTCCCCCGAAGGCTACTTTTATAAGCCTAGATATTTAACATTACACTACTTTTTCTGATTTGATGTAAAACTCATTATTTCAAGCCTATAGCAACCATCCAGGAGCGATCCACCGAACCAAATGACCTGTTGGATCCACTAGTGCTTCTAGCGAAGGGACAACTTTTTCCATACTCACCAATGAACTCGCATACACCAGTACAACTGCTACCTGTTGTGTCTGTGCAAAACTGTCAAAGGGTGACAATCGTTGATCAAATTAGTCAATGTCTCATCTTTGGACATTTTTATGTCATACTGCAACGACATATTGTATTTTCAGTGTAATTTAAAAATCGGGCAATGTATGATTTTAAAATATGCACTAACCATTAGAACAAGAAGAAGAAATATACGAAAAAGGAAAGAAAATTGATTGATTATAATATGATGATTTTTGATGAGTTTTTGTTTTTGCGTTGTCATAACAACGTTTTGTAAATAATCGATATAATTCCGAAACCATCTCATAAAATAGTGTGTGCATAATTATAAAGGTGTATTTATTTCAGTAATAGTAATAGTGTGCCACAATAAAAAGAGGGGAAGTAAAATGTAATATAAACTGTTTTATGTGATTTTTGTAGTACAATCTGGACTGAGGACCTGTGTATAACGAGTTACGTTATATATAATAAGTTTGGTGGTCCTCGCCGCAGGATTAACGACGTTATAATACTCTAAGAGAATATAGTTTGTTAACCAATTCGTAGATTTTCTCAAAGTTTACGCATAGTTGGTGAACAGTACCACCATATTCTTAGTTCTTCTTTAGAATACTTGTCTGATGTAGACAATTTGTGGTAGATTGGTCTGATGTAGATTGCGTTTATTATTGGTCTGATACGTCCCGCAGCTTCATGGGATGTGTCGTGAAATTCTTGAATTTAAAACTAAATTTGTGTCTTTTAGATGGGCTAGAAGTATAGATTTTATGCAATACATTTCATCTTTAGCCTGAAGCCTATAATCATAAGTTAAAATCAATTTTAACACAGGCTTTACCAGTCAATCAATGCCCGATTGTACTTGTCTATTCTTAGATAATACCGTATACAAAATTATATTATACCAAATAATTTATATTCTCTTATAATATAATTTATATTATAATGAAAAAATCTAAATAAGTTTTTCGCAATGCAAGATTAGGAACCTGTGTCCTAAAATATTTCACACAGTGATTTTTTCAGAACGATGAATTTTATTAGGTCATAAAATATGTAAAAATTGTCGAATCCAATGCTGTTCGTTGTAAATGCCGCAGAAGGATGAAAATTTCATATACCATTAGTTGTGGTATTATTCGGTGTATGCAAGCAATGTTGTAACCGGAAAATTATCTGATTTTTTTCGATTTTTTTTTAGAGTGAGTGGATTTCATTCAGTCATAAGATCTATAAAAATTGTTCAGTTTTAATGTGGTTTGTTGAAAATGACGCAAGAAGGATGAAACTTTTATGCACGAAGAATGGTAATCACTTACCTTTAAAGCAGATATTGGAAATGACCTCCATCTTTCCTTAGACACAGTTGAATCCGTCGCTTCATGTTCACTGCAGTTGCCCGCAATGCATCCTGGGTGAAGTATGCAATTTCTCTTGTGATATTAGCGCGCAAATGTTCCAGTGTTCGTGGGTCATAGCGGCAGGGCCGGCGAGAGGGGAGGGCAGGAGGGGCCAGAGCCCTGGGGCTCCAAAGGGGGCCCGGCGGCCGAGGATAAAGAATTACTAAATATTGTATATTCTTGCTCAGTTCGCTTCCAATCAGTGCGCTCTTTGTGTAACAGTTTTTGTGTACTGTGGTCTTGCAAAGAAATGACAGGTGACCAGATCCAAGAACAAGCAGCTGCACTAGTCCAGCGATACCCAAAAGATTTAGGAGATGATCTTTCTGATGAACTGCATAGCCTGAAATTGATATATTCAGCCAATTTTGGTGAGAAAACGCTTTCACCATGGGATCTCCTAAATAACATCAAAACTTTGAATCTAGAAACTTTATTTCCAAATCTGACAGTGGCCCTTCGTATATTCCTCACAATCCCTGCTACCGTTGCTAGTGCAGAGCGCTCTTTCTCTCTGTTAAATAGAGTAAAAAATGTTTTACGCTCTACAGTATGTCAAGATAGATTATCAAGCTTAGGCTTGTTGGCAGTGGAGACAAAACGTGTCAAGTGTACCAACCTGGATGCTAACATTGATGAATTAGCCCTGAAAAAGGCCAGAAAGGAAATTTTGTTGTAACTATACGTAGAAAAGGATACATTGTAACTGTAACAGTTGTCTAGTATTAACACACATAATTCATTTCTCCTACAGACAATCACTGTTAATATCACATTATTAATCACACTATAGTTAATTTGAGCAATATTTCATTGAAATAACTAAATTAGGCCTAATGCATCATGTCTCTAATTAAGGAAGACTAACTGCATAGCTTACTTCTATCTAATTATTTCTAGCAACAATTTATGCAAAGATATTCATAGTACAGGGTAGGTTGGATGGTTGAGAACATTTACTTTCTCAGCTTTTATTAACTATTTAATACGTGCTTTTTCTATTTCCTTCACAAATTAGTTTGTTTTCAGCATTTGATTGGGCATTGGGGAAGAGCTTTTGCTATTACAAATAGATAAGTTACTTTTTTCTGTATTTTGATATCGTTGTATTAAATATATTATTTTTTTTATTCATTTTAGTTTTGAAGCCTTTAAAAATCTTAGAACCAACAACTATAGGGTCTAAACAAAATCATAAATAGTAAATTAATGAGTTTTTTGTTGTTGTTTTGTTTTGTTTTCAGCGAACAGTGAACATAGGCTAGGTTCAGAGTTCTTATTATTCACTTATTTGGAGATATAGCAATACTGTTTACCATGTAAATTAAACGCATTAATGGTCTAATAAAGAGTTCAAACTAAGCCTTGTTATAATAACTAAGCCTTGTAAATAAAGAGTTCATTTTAGTTTACCTCCGTCCAAAGTGGTAAGTACGTAAAAGGTTATAAGGGAACGTGTAAGGGGCCCGGGATTGCTCAGCCCCGGGGCCCGCGACCGCTCTCGCCGGCCCTGCATAGCGGTACACATAACCCTTCAGGAAACCCATACTAGTAATCTGGGGACATAATATCAAGAGACCTCGGAGGCCACAGGTTTCTATAAATGACTTAATCACCAAAATAACTGCTAATCAGAGTCACACTTTGATGAGACGTATGTATGCAGCCCCATTTTGCTGATAATAACCTTCTGTTAGTTCAATGCCGTCCAGTTGTTGGAAAAATTCATTATAATATCAACATAATGAACTATATTTACCTTCTCGAAAAAACGGGTCCCACTATTTGTGTTGTGGGCACAACACACCACACTCCAATTTTGAGGATATGGAGCGGTGGATTAGCTGTTGTGGATTTTCTGATGCCCACATGCGCATGTTCTGAGAGTTTACGTAGGTAGGCAAGTAAAATCATTCTTAATCTGTAAACCGTGTGTTTTGCAAAATGTCTGGGATACGCGAAATGAATTAAAGGAACCATTGACAGTAAGTAACCTGTTTATCCCCATGTGCCCATGTGGTTAAAGTAATTCCTGAAGAACAATTACTTTGTAAGGTCGTAATCGTGCTGCCTTGGTAGACTTCTCGCACGTAGAGTAGCTGTATCCTGTCTCCTGGGATAATCGCTGCAGAGACTTTTTGGTGACCTCTTAAGATGAGTCAACAGCATCTTTACGTCGCGATGGATGCTTACTTCTTTCACTAAGAAGCAACCCAGTCGTTTCCATCTTCTTTACCAGAACCAATATTGGGTCCCGTTTAGATGCATTTCCGCTGATATACTCGTTGTGTTGCAATGATGGAATAAATTTTCCGGTACATTTTCACTAAAAATACGCGTTATTCTAAAATGTAACATGGTCAGCTCAAAATACACAATACGAACGTTTGATTTAATTGAGAAACAGGTCTAAACTGTTTATTGGCTTAGTCAACGTTGTCTTTGTGCGCTGGATTCCTGGTTCAATCTTCGGCCAAATAAATTTGTGGTGGACAACATCGAGGTAGTTTTTTTCGGGGCACTTCCGTTTCTTCCCACATTCTCATTCTATCGATTTTTTCATCATTCACTTGCTTTAATCACCCGTCTCCTTTAGCCAAAAGGAAATAACTGTGGGACATTAAACTGAAAGGTTTCATATCACTTGTTCGTACTCGACTAAAGGTTATACCGCTCAACGTATCTCAACCAAATTCTAAACTTAAGGTTTTTATGAGATTCTCGAAGTTTTTTTTCTTCGAATTTTCTTCCTATTCCTAAAAATAAGGATAGTTTGCTTGAGAGTGAAATTTTAAAAAATGTCATTTTTCTCTAACAATTTTGTTTAAATTTCATAAATTCATTTCTCAATAACAATCCCATATTGTGGTATAAGTCATTTCTCTGGGAAAAATCGATAAGGCGTAGTTTACTCTTGCTTTTTCCGGACAATTTTTTATCAAAACCAACTCAGGCGATTTTGATCATATTTCATAAATAAATATTTCATTAATAACCTGACCTAATGCGATTTTGTCGAAAATAGCTGTATTTTATTTATATTTCATAAAATATCCTCAATAACAACTCTATACTGTAGTATAAGTCATTTCTCTGGGAAAAATCGAGGAGTAGTTTACTCTTAAGAGTGAATTTTTTTCGGACGAATTTCTCAGAAAACGACTCAAGCGATTTTGATGATGTTTCACAAATAAATATTTAATTAATACAGCATTACTCGCTTGTTCTGAAAAAAATATACGAGGAGTAATTTATTCTTGGGTGAGAGTTTTTTTCAGACGATTTTCTCAGATACTACTCAGGTAATTTTGTCCATATTTCATAAATAAATAATTCATTATTATACTGACAATATGGCATAACACATTTGCCCTGAGAAAATCTACGATTTATTGTTGAGGGTGAGTTTTTGGGACATTTTTTTTTCAAAACCGATTTGGCAATTATGCCCATATTTCTTAGATGCATATTTCATTAATAACTTCATTATATTGTTTGTTAATCATTATGAAAATTCATAAGAGGTACTTTTCCTCTTGCGGTTGAGTTTCAGTTCAGACTACTTACTCGAAAACGACTCAGACGATTCTGTTTATATTTCATAAATAAATATTTCATTATTATTCCTATAATATTACATAAATAACTTCAATGAAAATATCCACCAGAGGTAGTTTACTCTTTTTTTTTTTTTTTTTTTTTTTTTTTTTTTACAATTTTGTAAAATACCATTGATACGATTTTGTTGTTGAAAATGAAACGAAATGAAATCTTTCAGTTTAACATCCCTTGATTATGCTCGTTAAGCTAAGGGAGACAGATGATTAAGGCAAATGAATGAATGATGGAAGAAATTGTGTGAGGAAACGGGAGTAACCCGAGAAAACTCAAGGCCTATACGGCATAAGTCATTTCTTATGGCAAAATCTACAAGGGGTTATTTATTCTTGGAGATGAGTTTTCTTTGGGCAAACGCCTTATAATTTTGTTTGTATTTAACAAGAAAGTGTTTCATTAATAACTCCAAAAAGTCATTTAGTTCATGGAATTGGAGCGAGCAAGTTTAGTGCCGTGGCCTGTACCTTATTTCAGCAGCGATGCTATATGAGACGTGCACCTACTGATTAATGTGGAATCCGAACCACATGAACACCCGCCGGAAATCGAACCCGGGCCTCTCACGCGAAAGGCGCGTACGCCAACCGCTTAGCTACGAGGGAGCTCATGTGTGTGTCCGTATAAGCTTAATTGCTTGAATATGGCATTTTATATAGAAGCAACTTGCCTGCCTCTTTTGAATTAACCGTATCTACTAGACGTAAGTTTGACGTGGAATTCATACCACGTACGATCCAGTAATCACTGTTGATACAAAACGAACAACAAGAAGAAATAAACAAAAGTTATAAAAATGGTAGCGAATATAAACAACAAAGAAAAAAAGCAACAAATAAATTAGACATTGAAAGTGTCAAACACAAGTAGAGGTGTCACAATTTTGTACTTTAATGGACCAATAAATCACATCTTAAGTAGACGTTTGTTCTACCACCTACTGTTGTGATTCATCACTAAACAGAACTTATAACTGTTTTAGTACCTGAAGCACTACTACAAGAGAAAACGCCCTCACCAGCCATATGACTTTGACCACCTGTTTGGCTAATTGGAACTGTGTCAATCAGATATCCATTAGTGTTACACAAGTCGTCTTCCTTCACTGTCAATGGAATCAACTCAATCACATACCGTGTACCTGCTCTGTCTGCTCAACGTCAACTCATGAATAATCAGCCAAACAGACGTTCCAAAGCAGTTAACGCCTTTGAAGTGAGTAGTTCGGTACTTCAAAGGATACACAATCAACAGATTCGGCTCTTTTAGTGATTGCATTTTTTCTCCAACTTTTAGATTCATTATTATAGTACCGTAGTTTTGAGTTGCTTCTTTCAATCAAATCGAGAAACAGAACTTGAGAAAAGCGAAGAACAAGTTGCGCCTGTCAACCGATTAGCTTCATCAGACAGGTGAAGTAGTGAGTTTACTTTAGGTTAATTGCTATTTCAATTATCAGTCATAAATATAGTTTCTTTCCTTGACTTTATTTCTTCTATTTATTTTCATTCGAAATTCACTTCTTTAATCCAGGTTGCTAGCCACTCAAGAAGGAAAAAAAAAAAATACTATTGCGTTTACTCATAATAAATTTATCTTCTCAAAGAAAACTTTATCTTTGTTATGGTTGTCATTACTATACTCTAATAGTAATTTAATTATTGTAAGAAACTTACATTTATCTTCTACCGACAAAAAGACATTCATTATTTTACGTTTTTGGACATCTTTTTAATAAATAAAGTTAGTCTACACTTATTAGAGCTCACTTGCAGAGCCATTAATAAGGTAATTCTGATAGTCGATTTTCTGGCTTCATTTGCCAAATAGAATAGCCAATGTGACGAATTACTCTTTTTAGGCATGTACGCTTTTAAATTTTGGACCAAATGTATTCTGTCTCCTTATATAAAGAATGTTCTGTCCAACGTTACGACTTCAAATATTTTCGAAACGATACAAAATGTAGATGCTCAACTTATACAGAAAAGTACCTACGTCAGGAACTCATAAAAAGACAGAGTATGGACAATAAAAAATAATCATTCCTGTATACAGATAAAAGAAAGCCGGCTTTTTTGGGACGAAGATTTCTTCCCATGAAAAAAAAAAACAGGTATTTTCACTCTTTTTTTTTTTTTTTGACTTTCTTGTTTAAGTACCACTTTTGTTTCCCTGTAGTGGATTCTACAATGAAGAAACTGCGTTACAACACCCAGTATTTCTGAGTCCTATGTTCAGTTAAGGCTGGTTGTCTTGATTGGTTCTCAAACTGGCATTGCAGTTTTTATCTGCAAGTGTAAGTTATGCAACCCACATACCCCAAATGTCGCTTTGGTTGCCTCATCTTCTTATCAAGTACCTGGAAGTTATACATCTTGATATTTTACTGGTTGCCTAAATGCAATTTGGCAGGCGAAGAAAACGTACCAAAAACCAAGAAACAAGAACAACGCATTTTTGTTTTGGTTTAAAATCTTGTTTACATCTTGCCCTCTATTCGGGAAACACTTTATCCAGAGCTTCAGAGATTTAGTTTACAAAATTAAGGTCAACAGCTGGGCATAGTAGCTCAGTGGTAGAGCACTTAACTCTGGTATGTTGAATCTTTGGTTTGATTCCCAGCCAAGTAAGTTGTTTGTAGTCGATAACATTGTGTCACTTGGCTTTCTCTGTGCACTCCCATCTCCTCTTATTTTCCAATTTCACCAATTGTTCCACTATCATTCACTTGCTTTAATTATCGTCTCTCTTAACGTAAAGGGTATAATCGTGGGATATTAAAGTGAAACATTTCATTTAATTTTAATTTTTTTCTTTTAGTGTTATGTTGTGTCAAAATTTTTGAAATAAGGAATTTGTGGATAGCATTTTACGCGTTCTCCCCTCGACTTTAGCAGACTCAAAAAATGTTATAAACCCATAGTTACAATGAAGTTTTAGTTTATTTTTCTACTTTAAAGGACAAATTTGTTCCATGAAATCTACTACAATTTCCGAACAGTTATTACTAACACACTTCAACTTTTTCAAAAACATTTTTCTCCATGAATGTTAATCTATAAACTCTATAAATAATTCGTTGGAACCAGAAAACTCATGCACTTTTAATTTCCTATGAATCAACTATTTTGTTTGATTCATGAACTTTTTTTTTAGAACTTCATGAACTTCAGAATCCAGTAATTAAATGTTTTTCGTGTTATAAAGAGAAAACAAAGATGAGACGTACTTTTATCGCTCCACTAAAATTCAAATATTTAAGAAGCTCAAAATTTTGCAGCAAAAAAAAAAAAAAAAGGAAAGAACTTCATTAAAAGCAGTTCTTTTTCCGAGTCTCTGCAGCTCTATTCCTGTGTAATTAAGTTTTCCATATTTTATTTCATTTCGAAAATATTTGAAGTTTGCAACGTTACATGGAACACCCTGTATAGCATTTCACACTAGAAAAACATGCTTTAAAAAATAGGCTCTAAAAACCATCTAATTTCTAGTTAAATTCTTTTTAATTCTTACGTTTTTCTATTTTGGCAATGCTCTTATATATTATCGTAATATATTCCCTATTAAAAATGAATCAAAGTTTACCTTTTCCTACAGTCAAGGTTAAAGAGTAGCTGCTTAAGAAAATAGGAATGACGTCAAAGCAGTACTTTGTCCAATCCTAAAAATTTCTGAAGTACTCCCGTAGTTCGATTTCGGAAACAACTTTCCTGCTTGAGTATCTTGTGAAATTTGCACCCCTCAAATTTCTTTTATTTTCTAATTACACAATTTTGGATAAAATACTGTGCTGAGGGCTCTCAAACTTTTCTTATGGAATTAAAAGGGATATACTATGCTAAATTTTCACTGGATTCAATTCATTCCCACATTCTGTGAACCACCTCCAAATGACGAAACTACTACCTGGCAGCTGCGGACTTCACAAATCATAGTGAACTAGTTATTATTAAAGACGAATTTTAGCTCGATATGATAGAAATTCTCAGTTTCGAATTTGATTTAATCACGGTAACCTAATCAGGGACACTGATGTATGTGTCCCTACTAACTACTCATAAAGCATGAAGTCAGGAATGGAGAAAAGTTTCGCAAGAGATGACATTCCTTTTTTCCCCCTCTTCCAAGTAAGCTTTTAACCTTTAAAAGAACTAGAATATGATAATTTTCTGAAACCAAAATTGTGTCCTAAGGTGTTAAACTTCTCTGTATTTGTATATTTATGAATTATTTATTTATTGAACAAAATTTCCAGATACAGCATATTTTGCCATTATACACAGGGAAATGTTAACAAGCAGGAAAAAAATAAAAGAAAGAGAACAAAAACAATAAAAATACATAACAAAGTAACATTAATAATATCAACAAAGAGTGCACAAGTAATATAATTTGGTCAGCATGCTTTTTATTCCTCTTTCAAACACCAGGAAGCTCTAAAAAAAGGCCCACCTCACTAGTTAGATTATTATAATAATTCGGTACTCTGTGAAAAAGAGACCTCTGTATAATTGTCAACCCAAAGGTGCAAGATGGAATAAGTGGGTATTCCGTGTTTTGTTGGAAGGGAGATTAAAGATAGTTGTTGAAGTAGGGTTTCTGATCTTAGGTCCCCATTAACTAGGGATGGTATCGAGACGAGACTTTGTACAGTCTCGATCTCGTATCGGTTTAAAAATAGCTGTCTCGGTCTCGGTCTCGTCTCGAGTCAAAATCGCCGTCTCGGTCTCGGTCTCGTCTCGGTCAACAAATGCTTGTCTCGATCTCGGTCTCTGTCTCGAGCGCCAAATCTCGGTCTCGTCTCGAAAGTCTCGAAATAAATACACGTGTAGGTGAAATTAAAATTGTAAAAGTATTATTATTGTAAAATCTGTCGTTTCTGCTTCTTATTTTTGGCCTTATTCTTGACTTAGAATTATAGTATGTTGTACTTCTTTAGAGCTAATTTGCTAGAAAGATAGTTGTTGAAGTAGGGTTTCTGATCTTAGGTCCCCATTAACTAGGGATGGTATCGAGACGAGACGAGACGAGACTTTGTACAGTCTCGATCTCGTCTCAGTTTAAAAATAGCTGTCTCGGTCTCGTCTCGAGTCAAAAATCGCCGTCTCGGTCTCGGTCTCGTCTCGGTCAACAAATGCTTGTCTCGATCTCGGTCTCTGTCTCGAGCGCCAAATCTCGGTCTCGTCTCGAAAGTCTCGAAATAAATACACGTGTAGGTGAAATTAAAATTGTAAAAGTATTATTATTGTAAAATCTGTCGTTTCTGCTTCTTATTTTTGGCCTTATTCTTGACTTAGAATTATAGTATGTTGTACTTCTTTAGAGCTAATTTGCTAGTGCTGATGCCTTCCATGCGTGTGTTCCAGTTTCAATCATCAGTGGGTATATCATATCTGGGATAAAATTCTAATAGTAACCCATATTTCACTTTCAGCAAAAGACTTTCTTATATGGCCTCAGTACTGCTTATACAATTAAACTCTATTAAATTAACTTCAGTACTCTACAGTAGTTTATTTCCTTCCTTAGAATAAGAATTGTTCAATACATTCTAACGGATAACGCAACACATAGCAGCATGAATGTATTTAATCGTACTGAAATTGAAATTTTACAATTTCTCATTTATTATCCAATACATTCTGTTTTGACTGTCATTTTAAAAACATAATATAACGTTCATTATCTGAACAAATAGGGTAAATTATTACTACAATATATTTTGTTTAAAATTGATCAAATGCTTTATTACCATTTCACATCTATGTGTTTAATTGACACCTTATAACACGAAATTCCTGAACTTTGTGGTGGGAGCTACGGCACTCATCTTTGCTATGTGTGGCCTCGGGTTGCATCACGAAACAAGTTAGATTCAAAGTCAGATGTTTCGCATAGTTCGCGTCTAAATTTAAGTACATTCTGTTTCTTATACAAGTTCCTAAAGTTGTAATGCATTACATACGCATACGTATATCCACTGCCGTAACATAGATTAAGCTTATTCCTGAGCTCTTAGCGGTGCATGTGATCTTTATTCGAGAAAACCAATTGTGCGTTCATTACATTTAAATTTTATATTGATTGAAAATTACTTGCGAAACATGAACATACATATTATATAAGTATATAGGTAATTCGAGCTAGCTGTATCTATTTTCTCTCTCTCCCCAAAACAAGTGATTCTTAATATTCTAGTTTTCTTTTGTATTCATTTTCGTAGTTTTGCAGCAACATGAAGTATTAAATAGTCAAAAATATTTTTTTTTCGCTGTATGACTTTCGTTAAATTTTGCATCCAATTTTACCCTATATATATGAACATTAGTGGTAGACTATGTTAAGTCACTTTTTGGTCAAATTGAGTTAGAATACGTTTTTTAATTGACTATGTTCTTTCTAGTGGTGTAATAATGTAAGTCTAAAGCCATCTTACTACTTTGTAACTCCTTACAGTTAGTATAGTTTGAAAAACAGTATTATAGATCTTAGTTAAGGAACCGGTTTTTCGCTTCTGTAAAATTACGAAATTATGACTTGGTTTAGTTTACCTCTGAGATCTCGATATAAAATCATCACCATCATCATAATCAAGCATTATCAATCCCCTGCTGGATGAAGTCTTCCCAAGTTTTCTCTACAACTATCTATCTTGGGTAATTCTTTTCCAGGTTACTCCCCAGTGGTTCCTGATTTTGTTACGTGGTATCCAATCTAAAATTGTTTTCGTCTATCGACCATAATTTCGTCTTGCAATATGTCCATCACATTTTTCGGTCTATTTTAAACATTATTTCATTAGTACCAGTCATTAGTTGTCAAATAATTCATTTCTACATATTTGGGTTACAAATAGTTCATATCCTCTACTTTTGGAGCACAGACACGCTACTTTTTGATCTTCGGATCTGGCAACACTGACTCAATTATTTAAATCAACACAATGTAAGAACCCCCATTTGCTGTAATGGCTAGTACGCTTGATTTTGGTTCGCATGGTCCCGAGTTCGATTCCCGGTGGCGGTAATCTTCAACGACCGAAGTTTGTCGGATTCCACTATGATTAGTAACTCCACGTCTCCTTTAGCCGCCTTAACATAATCGTGAGACGTTAAACTAAAACAAAACAAACCAAAAATCAACACAATGTGTATTACTAACTGTAAGTCTTTGAATAATTGCATATAGCTATATGGTATGGATCGAGTTTGAGGTAGTCAGTGGTCAAACTATAACAAATGAAATGCAGTTAGGGTGTAATTAAAATTTAAATAAAGCAGTGTTTTAATCTGAAAAGATACACCAGTCTTAAGGCTTAGGGAGAACAACTAGTGCTACTGAAAAGTTATCAATTGCATTTAATTTCAAATACAATTTGCTTTTACATGTATTGCTGGAACGAAAACTTTGACATTAACATTATAAGTAGCCCAAAGACTATGAAAAACATCGTGTTTTGAAAACATTCTTGCACAATAAAACAAATTTCGAGTAATTTTAAAACATTTTGCACTTTAGCTACGCTATTTGCACTATATTTATAATAATATTTAGCAATTTATTTAAGTTCGCAACACTGCTTAAAATAATGTAACTGAGACTTGTTGTAATTAAAACTACTGAACGTAATGTTATAATGTTCCTGCCGTTTGAGTTATTAGAGATCTCCAAAATGTTGATGTTAGTGATATGTATTGTCCTTTGTTACACTGAATAGTGTATGTGGTATTATGGTTTTATTTAATATCTAAATTAGAAATATGTAGAGCTCTTTCGTGGCTAAGCAGTTAGCCTATGGCGTTAGATTCCCAGCGGGAGCTCATGTGGTTTAGATTCAACGTTAATCAGTAGGTTCAGTCTCATATAACCTCGCTGCTGAAAGAGGCGTTAAACTCAATTAAAAAATGAAATGAAATTTTTGAGTTTTACGACCCACGGTTATGCCGGTTAGGCTAAAGGAAACTGTGATGATGAGAGATGAATGAAATGGTGGAATGAAGAAAGTGGGAGGAAATGGGAGAACCCCGAGAAAACCCATGCACTAAACTAAATTAACTGAACAGAAATATGTAGTATCAAACGTAGTGCAATTTGAGAATTTACAACTTTATGTTGCGTTGGCAACATTGCTTGTTTATCTAGTGGTATTGCAGAATATCTAGAAGAATTTCCCCTTCCATATTTCACACAGCATGTTAAAAAAATTCAGCATTTTTAATATATATGACTATTATATATAACTTCATGAAATACCCATTTTTCGCATGGGACCAGTATTTGGAAGTCAAGGCCTGTGGGAGTATCACTATCTCAGCAACCGTGAAAACTATGTATTTGACACTAATATTGGTCATTTTGTATTATTTTTACATGAATCGGTACCCCCTCCCCAGCAGGTGAACCCCAGCCCACATGCACTGTTAACTGAATTTGAAAGTCATCGCTAATGGAAGTGACACCATTGATCTCAGCGACCGCAAAAACTATACATTTGACACTAATATCGGCCATTTTGGATTACTTTTACATGTCTCGGTATCCCTCCTGTTAACTCCGGCCCGCAGCTGAATGGGGGTGAATTTGGAGGTTAATGCGATCGGAGTTTCACCATTGATCTCAGAAAACGCGAAAACTATTTGACACTAATATCGGTCATTTTCTATTATTTTTACGTCTCGGTACTCCCCTCCTCCGCAAGTGAACCACGGCCCGCATGCACTGGTAGCTAGCTGGCTATGAAAGTCATCGCTAATGGAAGTATCATCATTGATCTCAGTGACTGCGATAACTATGTATTCGACACTAATATCGGTCATTTTCTACTACTTTTACATGTCCCGGTAAACACCCCTCCTGATTCAAAATAATAAAAAAAACGCTTCTTCTTGGTCTGAGGCCTGGGACATGATACTTGTCACCCAAATTTCGTAACTCTTGGACTCTCGTCTGGTCCCCAGGCCGCACACAGGCAATCAGAAAGACAGGCACGCAGACACACAGACAAACAAACTCTTTCTTTTACTTATATTAGATATGATAAACGGCGAGGATCCAAGGGGAGTGTTAAAGGGGTTATACCTCCCCTTGATGCTCAGCTATACACTGTATAAAATGGGCTTCAAACCTACTTCTTTCTTTACACTGGATAAAATGTCAACTATGGTTTAGCCCCTTCCTCGATCATATCCTGGATCCGCTGGTATATATATATATATATATATATATATATATATATATATATATATATATATATATATATATATATGTGTGTGTGTGTGTGTATGTATGTATTGAGAAAGAGACAGAGATGACTATACACATCAGCAGTGGATTTTGTTTCGGGAGAGGCTTGAGAACGAGTAAGAAATATTTGTGTTGTACGTGCAATGCGAAAAAATGATCACAAATCTATTTCGGGAGGGGCTTCAGTCTGATAGCCATCCCCTAAATACGCCACTGAACATTAGTCAACTGTTCCCATATTACCTAATACAGCAACGAAAGAAATTTTGAGTAAAGGTCAATCTTAATAGTTGTCTATATCAATATTCGAGACGAGACCGAGACTTTCGAGACTGACCAAAGTCTCGTCTCGGTCTCGTCTCGATTTATAGAGCTCCGTCTCGGTCTCGGTCTCGTCTCGGTAAATAAAAGGCCGTCTCGGTCTCGGTCTCGTCTCGGTATATAAAAGGCCGTCTCGGTCTCGGTACCATCCCTACCATTAACTATCTTATGAAGAAACTTCAGATTTATTTTTGCGTACTCCCGGCGTTTGGATATTAAGATACCGCAAAATTTCCTCCTTAGGTAATATTCGAATTGCGGGAACACGAAAACGTATTATCTATATATTAAAATGCTAGGTTTATATGTTTGTCTTCAAAGAAAAGTTTATATGTTTGTCTCCAATCCTTTCGATAATGAGATCTCGAAAACCACAAGTGCTAGAAACGTGCCGTTTTCACTGGTTGATTTCAAATTTTCTGTAGATTGTCCAGTTCTAATTGCATATTAAAAAAAAACATGGCCGTTATTTCTTTATTACATTTTTAGGGGTACACTGGAAGTGTTGATTTAAAAAAAAAACGATCATATCCTACGAGTTATACATTTCAACACCACATATTTGTATACAGGGGTTGTATATATATCAGGCGTTTGGTTTTATTGCCAAATGATAATGAAAAACAAAGGATAACTTTTTCTCCAGTCTAAGATGAATCTTTATTTTTTGAGTGTTTTGCCCAATGAACACCATATATCACTGACATCATAATTAATTGTGTATGTATGTATTTGCTTATTATATACTGCATGCAAGAAGAAAGAAAACACTGATCATACGTGAATTAGAAACTTTCAACTGGAAGTAGACTCAAATCTTGCAAACGGTGCGAGATATTGAAGAAATAATGAAAAAAATCTTCCCTTTATGGTACCCCTTGCCAATTTTTACCAAGATGTCTTTCACTTGTGTCTGTAAAGTGGCATGTACCGATGTTGTGGTGACAAGGAGATTCATGCTCATATGTGAATAATACGGTGTGTAGAGAGCGCAGGTTCAGCTAGTTGCAATAAAAAAAATGAGAACAGACTCAAGTCTAGAGAGGTGTGTAGGTGCGGCCATGGCCCATATGCAAGGGCTCCCATCAGGGGGCAAGGTGGGGCGCTTCCCCCCTCCTTTAGAGGAAATTGTGCTTCGGAAGATCGAAAACCCAATAGGTTTTTAAGAATAGTTACAGTAAAATTTGAGACTACATTTGAAATGTCGCTTACACTTGCCACCTCTTGGAAACCACAACATGGGCGCCCTTGCCCATATGGGAGAGCAATATTTGATCTTGAATGCTGTTGGAGTTTTATAGAATGTTGCTAATGTTGCCACAGTGCGTAGTTCAGTGAATCGGTAAAGAAGCTCCAACGTACGCATTGATTTCTTAACTATTGAGGAGATGTGATCAGAGAACGAGAGTTTCGAATCAAAGACGACACCAAGATCATTATGACTAGCAGAATGTGTTATAGGGGAATCGTTAATATGGTATTTGGAGGGAACAGGAAACTTTTTTAGAGTAATTGTATTAATGTCATATTTCTTACTGTTAAGTTTCAATTGCCATATTTCACACTAGTCTACAATATAATTTATGTCTTCCTTATGGAAATATGATATTTCTCTATATAATTTGCAAACGTCAGCAAAAAGTAAAAGGCTACTAGGATTAGCTGATAAGTGAGAGTAGAGGTCGTGCATATACAGGACAAGTAGCAGGGGCCCTAGTAAGCTTCCCTGAGGCACCCTCGAGATCATAGGTTAGAAGTCGCCTCTGAAAGTACGCTTTCTGTAATCGACCCTTCAGGTAGCTGGTGATTAAAGAGAGATACGATATACTGCTAATCGCAGGCGCTGTTGTCACTCAAAAGTTAGGAAGAAAAATTGGAAATGACGGGGGTTCACATCTTGTGTCCATAAAATCCGTTGCCACCCCGTGTATATGCGAAATGACTCCAAATATGAGAAAACGCAAAAACAAGTCCGTCATTATTTTGTGATTGAAATTATGTGCTATAAAAGTACTACCTCAGACCCCTCAAATAGGGGTACAGGGGTAATCCTGAACATTTAAAATGGCAAAAGGAGGTCGAGTAGTTTGAACGGACTCGACGAAAGGTCTTTTTCTTTTAGTTCTGAATTTGCTAGTTTGCCGAAATCTAAAATGGCGCTGAAATCAAACTTCGGATTGAAGGCATTTGATGACTTTTAGATATCTATGACTTGTAAATGTGGTAATTCTATGTTTTTTTAAAATTTATTTTTAGGCAGGGTGTAAGTATCGTAAATGATTAGTTATTCGGTTGAGACTTTGTTTTGAACATGTTGTCCCTAGTTTTGTAAACGGAGGCCCATTTTGCTGTTATACTGTATTGCCATGAGAGTAAGGTTTTAAGAAATGGTTATTTGAAAAGTAGGAGTAAAGAGCTGCAAAAATATGGACATCAGAAAGAGGGATCAGTACTACTAGAGTGTAGAGAAGTGGTAATCAGAACAGGTTTTAGACATGTAGGACTACGTAGTTTCGCTGATTGAAAATTAAATAACCCGCATACACAGTCCCAAATTACATTAAAATTAGTTACATTGGCGTGAATCAACCTTTCCATAAACATCTTAATGGATCACTTGTTCGTTCTGAGATTCGCCTCTAGGCTAGGGTGACCAACCGTCCCGTAAAAACGGGATTGTCCCGTATTTTCACTACTATTCCCGGTGTCCCGAAAAATTCTCCCGGGACGCTAAAATGTCCCGTATTTACGTACATTCGGTGCAAAAAAACCTTTTGAATCGCTAAAATTTCCTAATTTATATTATTTTTTCTAAGCTATGTGATTATATTGGAATATGTCTAATTACTCAGCAACGTCATTACGACGTTTGCAATATTGGATGTGGTGGCTGCACTGTTTTCCCTCCTAGGCCTCCCCACTCCGAAGGCAACAGTGCAAGGGGCTGAAAGTCTTATGGAGAACAAATGTAACCTGTTTTTACTCTCAGTTTGGGTGCATTGAGGCGCTGTCATCAGTACAGTACAGTGTTTCCGTGATTTGACTAATACCCCTGTAAGATGTAACACTACGAAAGGAGAACAGAGGTATAGAACTATAAAAGTAAAAGTAAATAAATAAATAAATAAAATCAGTTGTAAGTGAAATAATGTTTAAAAGTAAGAAAATGCAAATAAAAGGAGTTGGAATCTGATGCTGAGAGTAATTATAAATCCTGTCGGTGACATATTTGAGCGCTCATATATTTTTAGTAATGTTTTCAAATATTTCATTTTTTGTTAGCTGCTGATAGTTACTTATCTAATTAATTCCACGACCTTTTCAATAGGTTTTAAAACGAAAAAGTGTAAATTTGCCCTTTTTGTGAGAGATACAAAGAGAGAGAGAGAGAGAGAGAGAGAGAGAGAGAACGGAGAGGCTAAAAAATATATTTAGGGGAGCAATCTATCCAGAAATAAAAGATGTCCCGTTTTTTCTAGTTTACGATTTGGTCACCCTACTCTAGGCGCACCAGTGGAAGGAGAGTTGACTATAGTCTGCCTATTTTTTCCTCCGGTTGAGTGATCGGCCAGGCAAGTTATCTGTTTGACACAGATAGGCTTAAGACCAAGAGAAATTAGGCTAACGCACGGAATTAAAAGTACAATTGCCTATCCTATTTGGACATTTGGATGTTATTTTGCTTAGCAACTTCTCCGCTTCTCACACACAATGGTGAGTCATGCGTTACAGTGCTCATAAATTGTAATATAGTTGTAGTTCGGCCTCACTTCGCGTCGAATCTAATCTTCATACAAACTTATGTAATTGGGTACAGTCTTCCAATCAGTACTGAAATGAAGTAGTGAACGTTGTGTTGTTCTAAGACATTTTATCTAGGATAGTTTGATTGAGCTTGTGTATGAGTGTTCGAGTTTTGCTGAAGATTTTCTTACGACATTCATAATGAATCGTATCAAAGGAGCACGTTTTGCATAACATATAGCTCAACTTATTTTCCTTTTCGAAGAATGTGGGCGAAAAGTGTGCTAGAAGATTTAATGAATTGTATCCCGAACGTACTAGTATAAATCGTCAGTATGTGTGCCAACTTGTGACCAAGTTTCGTGAAATACAAAGCGTTAAGAGCCTGCCTTACTAAAAATAATACAAAATTTACCATTTTTCTTTTGTTTGTTTATTCATAAGTGAAAGGAGATAATAAGATGCAACTTACCACAATCATAGATAACGTTATTCTACAACAGAAAATATGAACCTGAAGAATATTCAGTGTTGCCATCTATAGAAATTACAGTGTTGAAAGAATAACAATTCCCCTAAAATCTAAGTTAAGGCAGCGACTAGAGGAACGACGACCTCAATTGCATATGATTACGTGTCAGGTTGTTTTGGTATGCTGTGAACTACTTTTTAAATAATAGTTGTATTTAGTTTGTAATAAACAAAATAGTTTTAACATACAGTCATTAAAATTAAATAATAATGTTATTTAAAAAGTAGTTGACAGCAAACCAAAACAACATGATACGCAATGAAATGCAGTTGAATTCGTTCTTCTAGCCGCTACCTTAACTTAGATTGTAGGGGAATTGTTATTCTGGCAACACTGTAATTTCTATGGATGGCAACACTAAACATCCTTCAGGTTCATATTTTCTGTTGTAGAATAACATAATCTATGATTGTGGTAAGTTGCATTTTATTATCTTCTTTCACTTATGATGGTAAATTTTCTATTATTTTTAGTAAGGTAGGCTGACCGACCTCGTCAAATTGGCCTTCAATCCGAAATTTGATTTCACAGCCATTTTAGATTTCGATCGAAGAATGGTTATAAGAAGACCAGTTTGGATTCAGGAGGAAAAGAGGAACAAGGAAAGCAATACTGAATCTACGGTTGATCATGGAACAGGACATCAGAATAAACAAACCAATTGTGATAGCATTTGTAGATATACGTAGAGAAAGTTTTTGACAACGTAGATTGGAATATCATGGTCAGAGCGTTGAAGAAGCTGAGAGTAGATTACAGAGACAGAAGAATAATATACCAACTTTATAGGAACCAGACAGCTGTTATAGGAAGAGATCAGAAGGAAGCAAGAATAAGTAAAGGAGTGAGGCAAGGATATGGATTTCACCTCTCCTGTTCAACGTCTATATAGAAGAGGTTATAAAAGAATTCTTGGATAAAAACTAGAAAGGCGTGAAAGTAAATGGTTAGGTTTTCAGCACAATAAGTTTTGTTGATGACAAAGCATTGATAGCGGAGAACGATGAGGACATACAGTAAGCACTTTCAAACTTGAACGACCAACTGGAAAAAAATATGCAAAATGAAGATAATAAGAAAAAAAAAGACGAAAGTGATAAAGTGCACAAGAGCAGGACAGGAAGGGGCAAACATATGGCTAGATGGAGAGAAAATCGAAGACGTTAAGACGTTCTCCTATTTAGGAAGTCTAATATCATCGGAGGGAAGAAGTGAAAAAGATGTAATTTCCAGAATAGCACGAGCTAAACAAGCATTCAAGAGGAAAAGAGGACTACTAACATCAAGAAATGTGTTGCTGGACGTTCGTAAATGATTTATTAAGACACTGGTATGGAGCGTGGCGCTGTACGGATCAGAGACGTAGGCATTAAGAAAAGCTTAAATATCCAGCTGGAAGCATTTGAAATGCGGTGTTGGCGAAGAATGCTGCGCATATCATTGACCGAAAGGAAAAGGAATGAAGACGTACTAAAGGAAGCTAATGAAGGACGACAGATCATGAAGATAGTAGGAAAAAGAAGAAACAGCATGTTTGGCCATCTTATTCGATACTCCGATTGGATCACTGTGCTGCTAGAGGAAAAGGCAGAAGGAAAACCAGGAAGAGGAAGACCAAGGATAGAATATCTAGATGCAGTTCCGAAGAAGAGGCCTTATCAAAGTATAAAACAGCTCTCCCAAGCGAGAAAATAATTTTTAAAATTTCCATGTTGCCCACCAACCTATTGTTGAGGTGAACAAGAATAGAAAACAGCAAAAGATCTTTTGTCAAACCCGTTCAAACTACTCGACCCCCTTTGCCATTTTAAATGTTCAAGTTTACCCCTGTGCCCCTATTTGGGGGTCTGGAGTGGAACTTTTATAGCACACAATTCCAACCTCTTAAAATAATGATGGACGTGTTTTAGCATTTTCTCATATTCGCAGTCGTTTCGAAGATGCACGGGGAGGTAATGGACTTTATGAACATGAAATGTGAACTCCCGCCATTTTGGATGGGGTTAACATAGAAACTTGAGACTTTCGGCAATATATTTCTCTTGTCGAGATCTTTCAAACGATATATTATTCGCCCTCCTTTTCCATTTAAAATTTTCAAGTTGACCCAAGGTACCCCTATATGGGGGTGTTTGGGGTGGTCCTTTTATAGCTCAAAATTGAAGCCCCTTAAAATAATGATGGACGTGTTTTTAAGTTTTCTCATATTCATAGTCGTTTCGAAGATAGACTGGGTGGCAGCGGACTGTATGGACACCCTATACAGTATATATATATATATATATATATATATATATATATATATATATATATATATATATATATATATATATATATATATACAAGGTGTTTCAAAACAACACGTACAACGTTTGGGACGTGATTCCTGAAACCAAGATAAGACAAAATGTGTAGACCAATCTCGGTGCACAAATGCTTCCTTTCGGAGTTAGGAGAAATTGCCTTGTGCGGAAAGAACGACTGAGATTTTTTTAAAGTTTCCTCATAATCATTTATCTCTCACGAATAAAAAGCGGGTAGGGAAAGAGAAAAAATGCTCTAAATAAAATTATCATTATTAAGTGTTGTGTCTGTCGACAAGTCCAGGGACTAAACAGGTTTTCTCTTTTCTTTGTTTCCCCTTTTCTTACATTCTTATCTGGAAATACTTCTTTCGCATTTCTCGATCTTTAGCTTCCTCTTTTAATTCTATTTTTCAAATCATCGATCAGTTCTGTTCTTCTTCTTACTTGTCATTTTCCTTCCATCTTTGGCTCTAAGACGGTACTAAGAAGACAATTTCTTCGAAAGATCCATTTGGTCTTCTAGAAACGTCATCTTCTCTCCTACTCGTTTTAAAATATCTTCGTTTGTTACTGTCTCTGTCCATTTGGTCTTCTTCATCTTGCTTTAATATTCGAAGTCTCTAAATATTTCTTCTCTAATTTTCGTACGCCCAAGTCTCCGAACCACACAGTCCAATACTTCATGTATAGCATTGACCAGCTTCTTACTTAATCCAATGTTAATCCTGCCAGTTAGTTTTCTTGTTGAATACCTCTTTAGCTACGATAATACTTGATCTGATCTGTTTGGTGCAGTAAATGTCTATCGTCGAAAGATATTTGAACTAATCGATCTTTTTTCGCTCTTTTGAGATACTCTAATCCTCAAGGGCGTGTTTCCACGGGATATTCTAATAACTTTCAATTTTTGATGTTTCAATTGAAATATATTGTGAAATTAGTTTTCCTGTTTCATGAACTATTGAACATTTGATTGTATTAAAAATCTTACACATCTTTTTGATAACTAACCATAAAACAGTAAACAATACTATTCAAAGCTACTTTTGTCAATTTTTTTTTTTTTTTTGTTCTGTCCTGTTGGTGTGTCAAAGTTCGAATTATTTTTGTCCTTAATTGGATCAAGTAGTGCCCCTGAGCACAGACACCGATCCTAGGACCGAGGTGGCTTACTGCGATCACAAAGTTTGCTGCTTCCCCGTATTTGTATAAACATTCTCCTTGTAGACAATATCTGACAACGCAATACACATGCCAGAATCTCCCCCCCCCCCAAGTTATACAGAAATCTGCACCACGGTCTACGAGGCATTCAACGAGTTGAACATAGGCCTCCGTATATTCTTTCGATTTGAAGCAAAGTAATTGTAAATAGTAACAGTGAATTTTCGTTTACAAAGAGCACTAAACTTAACGTAAATAAATGACATACAATTACAGTATTTCATCTCTTGTTAGTATGTTGTAATCAAGGATGAATAAAAGTCGGTTGGGAGTCGCTTCAAATTATACTTAAGCAGATTTTTTTTTTTTAAATTGAAACGAAATTATTTAAATAAAAATATAATAGTCGAATAGAATACAAAGAAGTGCGAGTACAAGTTAAAACGAGTAGAAAATTAACAAGAAAAATTATGGAATATTTGAAGAATTTGGTTGAAAATAATAGCAAACTTGTGAAGCAAATTTTACATTTCTTAGTATTCTTTCCTTGGCTGCAGATTTTTAAATCGCTACGTAGAATAACCAACGATCTATATAAAATCAACTAGCGACCTATATAGAATAATAAATAGTATAGATTGCTAGCTGAATATCTAAAAAAAAAAAATGGCCACTTTGCTGATCGTGACTATACGCCATTTGTCAGTACAATCTCACAGGACTCAAAATTACAAACAACTTATGTTGCTCTGCAGAGTAAATCCTACTTGCATGCTAACTGTGATGACCCGAAACTTCTTGTATGTAATTCGAACACTTTCTACACAACTACTATGAAAGCAGCATGACCGGGCCAACAATTTAGTTTCACATTTCATGTAGAGTATACAAAAGGCTTACCGATTAAGGATTAAGAAATCATCCTTCCGTTAGTATAGAATCAACCAATCATTGAGTGCTGTCATGATTTAAGATGGTTTCTTCTTTCAAATTCTGCAACTCAATTATAGGGGGCAGTGCCTAATTCTTTTTTTGTTCTCATGGTTTTAAACATAGCCACAGTGATTATTACTATACACATTATCCATCATTTATCGCCCTGTCCATATTGTTTATCCCTCTTCAACAAGTCTTTTCACTTGCTATTAGGAGATCAAAGGCGACTCTTCAATAGTGTGCTATTGGCACGAACAAACTAAATAACTACGTTGTAAAAGGAAGTAAAGGTAAGCTATTTGGTTGATATTAAAATCTGGGTGTTAATAAACACATGTTTTAGTGTTGCTATATCCCATACGGAGGCTATTAATAAAGAGGAATGGCGTATGAGACTTTTCTGTTGCTGAGGTTTTTTCACGAATGTTTGAGGCCTACAGTATGGATTAATATAAAAGTAGCATGTTATTATTATTAGACTTAAATACTATGTTATATATAACTGTGGGAAGTCATAGAACGCCTATGAAGTCCGTCTGACTGTCGTGGAGTATTATTTGTCACTAGGGTTGCCAAGCGTCCGGTATTTTACCGGAGAGTTCGATTTTGACCTCCTTGTCCGGTGTCCAGTACGACCTCAAAACCGGACGTTAATTGTCCGGTAATTTTTCGTCTTATTAGTTCTATTTTCTGTTCTGTTCAGATTATTTTGGGGTGTCGGAAGGAATCGTTTGTCGATGAACATGGTTAAAGCAGAGTCACTTTGATATCAACGTGTCATGCGCGGAATTTGCTGAAGAATTGAAGGCAGGAAAATTTGCTGGACTTATCAAAACTCTTAAAGGTCAACAAAAGTATATTGTAAGAGCGCAGCTAGCACTGCTTCATCCTCAGTTACATCGTCCAATTAAATAATGCATCCAAATCGAGTAAAAGTATGTAGGCTTTATGAGACATTACCAGCCACAGCGAAGCTGGTAAGACTTATTTTTCAAGTATATTTCTGCATGCCATAATAATATTACTAATTATATTTGCTTTTCTGTTTTAAATAAGATGTATTATTGAATATTTACTACAGAAATTACATGTGCCGACTCAACCAATACTGGAATAAGTAAGTTTAATAAAACTTCAAAAGTAACTAAAGCTATTAAATTAGAACTCCAAATCGCTCAATTTTATGTGAAGTAACCGCTTTCAGGTTGCTTACCTTTTTGACGAGCGAGGTGGTCACGATCTTAAGAGTATACGTACTCGAAGAAGGCGTCCGGTATTTCTATTTTCAAAAGTTATGAACCTATTTGTCACAATAAAAAATTTGGGGTTATGGTTCTCACGCGACAATAGCAATGGAAGATATGAGAAACTCAGTTCACCTATTCATTTAGATGACCTTATTAAAACTGTGGATCTTGGTAAAATAATAAAATATATCGTGTTTTCAAATTCAGTTTAGGCAACACGTAACACAAATAGATTTGATTTTGAGTTTAAAGTACAATTCAGCAGCAATACTATATGAGACATTGACGTATAGTTTAATGTGAGACCCGAACTGAGCTCCGTTGGGAATAAAAACTGGGTCTAATTGCTTAACCACGAGAAAGCTCGTAACACAAATAGAATAACAAGCAGGAAAACGTACAAAAAACACAGTGGTGCCCCCCCCCTCATGTCCATGACGCACCCCTTCCTCATGTCCATGACGCACCCCCCCTCATGTCCATGACGCACCCCCCTCAATTGTCTATCCGTAGGTGTTCTTCCATGAAAAAAAATCTTTTCGATTAATTTTTACACACCCTCAAACATATTTATATAGATTTTTACCCCTCCCCAAATATTTCAATGACGCAGTTTGCGTCATAGCCCCCCCTTGTGGGCACCCCTGAAAAACATGTTATATTCTTAGTTTCACGCAATAGAAATATAAAAATCACTTAAAACACATTGTATTATCGTAGAAATGGAGCACGCAAATATGTGGCATAATGGATATCGTTCTTTTCGAATCTTCTTTAAGCAGACTTCGTTTTCTTGTTTTCGAAAGAATAGCTACAAAATGTAGTATTACAGTTTTACCTGTAGATCTCATTTCCAGTAGCGTCATTTCAGATTTTGCTTGAGGGGGACAAGACCCGTTGATTAAATTTCTAGTTTTTCTCTTATTTACTTCTATTCTTTTGATAAAATGTATATACATCTCAAACTAGGGGGGCAATTGCCCCTCCCTGCCCCCTAAATGATGCTCCTGCTCGTTTCATCTCTTTATAACTTTTTTTTTTTTTTTTTTTGCTAAGACAATAATATAATGCAATTAGTCTAGACCAAAATTAAGGATATTCTAGATTTTTCTTCAATTACTAAAATACAGATATAAGCTTACATCTAAAGCTAAATATACATGCAACTGAAACGAACGTACTGCATTTCTACTATCTGACTCAACCAGCATTTGTATCTCTGTCTGTTTTCCTATAACTCGAGTAAAACTTATTCAATTTTAATGAAACTTGGTATATGCCTTCTTTCCAATCTTTCGAAATAACTTTATTGTTTGATGTTGATAAAATCCATCAAGTATAAGAGAGTAAATTACATCCCACGTTCCAAGTTATTACATATAGAAAACCATTTTTGGAGTAACTACCTAAAATTTATTTGAATTCGATAAAATAGAGTGCTTTCTTTATGGTATCCCAGTCATCACTATTGGTTGCAGTTGAAACCAGTAAAGGATAAGTTTGTAAACATTGGTAAGTTCTCCCAAATTTCGAAGTCATGTTATTGAAATAATATATATTAAGAAAATAATTTTCTGCGATAACCTTCACAAATATTATTCAATTTTGATGGAATATGATGTAGAGTCAATTCTCAATTAAAAAAATAAACATCTTCCATGATACTTTTCCGAATCATCTCCCCAAACTTGGATGCTCTACAAGCATTTGCTGGACTTTTTAATTATTATGTCTATACAGATGAATAATAAGCCTAAAGGATTAACTTTTTACTTTTACTTTAGACTGAAACATGTTCGCTCTTCTAGATGCATATCCTTATAACTGCGGAAATAATTGTGCTTCAACAGAAAGTTCTGTGATTCAGATTAAAGCCTATTATACATAGTTATCTTCCATAAATCACAGAAATTAACACTCAAGTCGTTATATATATAGAAATTATATTACATACTTCCTGTACATTCGATATTGAGGAGCTAGATTTTTGCTGGAGATTTTTAAAGCATAATTTAATTTTCGTACATCTTTAGATCAAATCAAAATAATTTCGCCTTTTAACACCGAAAATTGTCTGTTCTGTTGCGAATCGAACCTAGTATCGACTATTTGCACTAAAGTTGGTTTTGAGTACCCGACAATATATAACATATTTTGTTTCTCAATGTTACAGACTCTTTTCATATTTCTCTTTAGAACATATAAAATTATTGAATAAGAATGAGTAAGGATCTACTAAACAATTGAATATGTAGTTATGTAGTTGTCGGTTAGCCTATTCTATAGTAAAACTATTCATGGCTTTGGATTAATTGTTTTAACAAAAGAGACACTGACCAAAGCTTAAAACTTTACTTTATTTTAAATTATAATTTGTAACTGTTTCGGATATCTAGCATATCCTTCTTCAGACACTATCGAAATTAATGAAAATACAGACATATATATAAATGTTGTTGTAACAAAGTTTAAATTCTTTAACCGTCATATATATATAATCATTGTTATAAAAAGTTTAAATTCTTTTAACAGACATATATATAGTCATTGTTGTACTTTTTTTTATTTGTTTTTCTTATTTACTGAGGCCTTCTACAGTAGCCTATTCTACAGTAAGTTATGGCATACAATTCCCAGTTTGAATAAAATTTTACGTGGACTTTTTTTTTTTTTTTTTTTGAGATCTGTAAAATAAGTCTATTGGTTAGAAGTGTAAATTGGCCAAGTATAAGGTTATAAATTCAGTCGAAACTTGTGTGTTTTCACAAATACATTATTTTAAAACTAAACAATTTTTCATGACTAGTGGAAAAAGGCGATTTTGAAGTAACTTGTCATCTACTGAGATCAAGCAGGGGAAGAGAGTGGGCAAATTATACAGATATGAATATTTAACAATATCTTAAATATTCATATTCGGTTTCTAGAAATTGTCGGAGTTTCATGAATCATGGCATCTGTTTTATTGCTGTTGACTCTGAGGAACGTTTTCCACGTGTATTTTAAATAAGCCAAGTGATCTAACTTTAGAAATGGAAACATGGACTAATGCCTTCAATCACTTCCATAGATTGATACCTTTCTTAAAAGATGTTTGTAAACAGTAAACTGTAAAATCATAAGTTACATAGCTATGATTTTGGTTGGCAACACAGCTGAAAAATGAATGTTCATGATATTTTGAACTTTAAAATTCACTGCTGGAAAATTTCAATTTTGGTTCACTTGGTATGCAAACGGTCCAATATTTGTCCAACGAAAATGTTGTCGACAACTATAAATATTAAATTCGAATGGCAATAACAAACTAACGAAACCTAAAAACATTAAAGTAGTAATCACACAATTTCTTGAGTAAACTACTGTTTCATTATATATCATAATAAACACATTCTTTGTTTAGTTTCCTGTTTCAGAGAGAATATGCTCTAGTAGTGATAAGAAATACTCGACTCATACCAGTCGTACTGTTTCGTTACTGTCATCCTCAAGTCTGATAAAACAAATTGTTTGCTCATAGTTGTGCATTTTTCAATTTGCTCGAAATCACAATCAGATTTAACTGATTAGACTTGTATTTGCATATCATCTGCATACTTTTGTTTATTCACAAATCTACTTAAGCGAAAGTGAGTCTCACCACTAAAAATGATTTATTTTGCGAAAAACTCATTTGCAGCCAACCTGTTCATAACCCAGCCAGGAAAATCGTTTTCGCTTACCATGATCAGCAGGTTTTAGATGTTGCTTAAGTTGAGTTGTGTACCAAGATACCAAGATCTTTATCCCGAATCCTAAAATGAAACCGGTAAAGTTTCAAAATAAAAGTCTCAGGGATTTTTTAAATATCGGGAATAAAAGCAGAAATACTATCAGTATAAACAGGGATATCGTCCAAATCCCAAGATTCTTTGTTATTTCTAAACATTCTCTGAGGTTTGAGTATTCTGGACATTTTACTAGAGTATATCAAGTATATAGTCTCCACAATACGGACGGTTGACGGAACGCACTAACGTGATAACTTGAGAAAAGAAGAATAGAAAGCGGTATAAAACAAAAATTCATATCAGTCTGTGAGTAACGCTAACATGGAAACTTCAAAACATTTATGAGTTACAGGTTGCATAAAAACCTAGGCCTAAAGGTTTCTGTAAATATTCTTAATCCAGACCTATACAGGCAAAACGCCTTACTGTGTCAATCACGCTAGATTCTAATACTTCAATCACGCTAATGATTGTACCTAGCTGCACGATTTTGTATCTTACTCCAAGAGATGTAGCTAGCATGCAGATAATTTGCAGATAAGCCGAGGAATTGAAGGAACAACTAGTGTAAAGTAGTCCTTTGTTTATTGTAGGATTCTTTGATTTCTAATTAAATGCCGAAACATGAATACTTTATTATTATTATTATTATTATTATTATTATTATTATTATTATTATTATTATTATTATTATTATTATTATTATTATTATTATTGAGCTGAGCGAGCGAAGCGAGCGAAGCTCTAATACTCGGGTTAGCCGTTTGGTTGTCCGCGAACTCCTCCTAGACCGTTTGGCCGATCTCAACCAAACTTAGCACGCTGATAGAGTATGTCGTGCTGAGTGACAACATAGGTCGAAATCAAAAATCCGATGTACCATCGAGGAATAATCACCGAAAAACGCTTCCATAGACTTAACATGGGGAAAAAGTTTTCACGTGATTTTTTTGTCAACAATTAAAATCTGCGCGTGATTTTCAAAAATTCCGGCGAAGCCCTTTTATTTTTTTAGCGTAAAAATTTACAATTTTAATCACAATTTAAAAACAAATTAACGATTTTTTAAACTTTTTTTTAGCCGGAACAAAAGGTCAAGACGAAGAATTGTGCGATTGTTATGAAAAATACTGATTGTTTTAAAAAGTCACAATAAACTGATTACGTTGCTTAAGCTCGCTCAGCTCATTTCATTGCAATCGAGTATATCCATTGCATTCCTAGTTATTATTATTATTATTATTATTATTATTATTATTATTATTATTATTATTATTATTATTATTATTATTATTATTATTATTATTATTATTATACTATAGTTTTAACACTAACCTTGAGTTGAAGATTTCGATAGCTGAAAGAAAAGTTCTATCTGAGAATAATTTAAATTTATCAAGCTGAAAGTTAGTCATAATATGCAGCACATTTAAAAGAGGTTAGTAAAAAATAATCGTAATATTCAGAAATTCAATTAACATTACATTCGAAGTGTAATTAGATTAAACGACATTAACAGCGTATGACAATATCCTTAACACGATATTGCATTTGAAATGTGAATGTATAGTAATGATCAACTCAACTCAATTCTTTCATAATCCTAATTGAAGTTTTAAATTTCAGGTGCAGACCTTACCGTAATCTCCACTCACCTATGATATGCATTCTGTTAATAATAACTGTTTTTGTAATATAGTCATTTTAATATGAACATTGATGAAAATGATGGATTACGATGTGGGATGACGACGGACCAAAGAAGCAAAAAATAAGACTAGTTATTCAATGTAAGTAATTTGTTCTTATTTTTTAAAAAAGTACTTAACTTTAGACTGTATACGAATATTAACTACTATGATGCAATAATATTTATTTTAATACAATCAAGGAAAAATGCTTTAAATCTACTCTGTTATATACTGCTACAGCTTTTATACAAAAGTTGGACAGCAAGGAAACGAAACGTATCTGGGCTTCATTCATTATACATGAACAAGGTCGGGTCATCAAGAAATAGAACTTCGATTACATCATATTGTATACATATACACACAGGTACAATATAGTAGTAATATAAGAAAGTGGGCGGACGACATAACTAAGGTAGTCACGGTTAAGAATATACTCATATAGGTGACGTAAAGTGTATATACTAAATATATATACAGTTGGTAAAGTCGCATCAGTGTGCAAATGAGGACCAGGTGGTCTTTCGGCAAGAAGGATAACATATATCACATTACAACATACCCACTTACACATATGCTGGAGATCACAAATTATAAAACACCCAAAAGCTATTTTGAGTGTTAAAAAAGGCTAATGTAGAATTACGTGTAGTTATACAGGAAGATTTTCCCGAACAAAAGCGTACAATAGTACACACTCGAAGGAACTAATGTACTAACGTTATGTTAGAAATTATGTTTCGAAACAGGAAGTACAGTTGTCGACATTGATACGCTTACTTTGTTAATTATTAAAATTTCGAAGATTCATTAAATGGTATTTCCTTACCGCATAATATATGCCGTTTACCAAATACTATTAGGGCCATCAAGTCAAGGATGCTCTGGTAGGCAGGTCATGTAGCCAGAATGGAAGAAAGTAGGAACGCTTTCAAAGTCTAAACTGGAACTCCAATCAGAAAACGACCATTAGGAAGACCTAGGCGCAGTTGGTAGAATAATATTGAGATAGATCTCACAGAAATATGAATACAAAGTGGAAAGTTAGCTAAGGACAGAAGTCAGTGGAGAGATTTTGTGAACTCGGCATTGAACCCCCGGGTTCCATAGGTCATAGAGCTAGTTAATTAGTTAATAACATTTCCTTTACAGAGTACTGTACATGTGTTTGCTTGCTGAATTGAAGTGATTTTATGCATGAATACTGTAGGTGTACCGCATTTCCATTAGCCTAAAATGCCCACCCCGAAGGTTGGCAGTAGGTGGCAAATACTAAGGCCACCTTGAGTATTACCTATTTGATTGTTTTATTTGACAAATTATGTTTCTATGTTTTATTAACGGTTAATCCTTCTTGAAATCTATTGAAATGTCCCCTTACTTCGCGACAGTTACATTTTGCTACATATAATTTAATTTAATTATCAAATTTAATTTAAGTAATATTAAGTTAAATTTAACACAAAATCATTTGTAAAAATCTAGGGATATATTGAAGAAAAGATCAGTAAGATTAATTCAATAAAATTCAAATCATTTCACAGAAAAGTGAAAAAATAATTTCCCCATGTAAATCAATGGAGTATAAAATAAAGAATGCACATATATTCAACACCATTAAACCTACCAATTAAATTATGTCAGAGCTTGCTTGGTATTTGTGAGATGAAGACGAGATTTAATATGCAAGAATATATTTCAAGTTGCATATTTCATTTATAATGCCTACAGAACAATATATAAACCATGACAATAACACAGCCACACATACAAGAAATAAGAAGTTCCGTCTGTGCACCGGACTCTAGAATATGGATTCGATTTATTTTGTCACACAGAATCCAAATTTTGAAACCCCAGGAAGATCGATCGTGTAAATTTTTTTGCTATGGGCGAAAAACTTGAGTGATTTTGGATAGGGAGGATACACGTAACACAGACATACAAAAAAACATAAGTTTTGTTCAGTGGACCCCAGGGTATGAATTCGATGTATTTTATTACACAGAATCCAAATTTTAAATCCCTAGAACAACTGACCGTGTCAATTATGTTTTATGGGAAAAAACATAGGTCCTCCCTATCCAAACTCGCTCAAGTGTTTCGCACATAATAAAAAGTCGTAGATTTTTTTTTAAATTGGATTCTGTGTAACAGAATACATGGAATCCATACCCTGGGTCCGGTACACAGAACTTTAATTTTGTATGTGTGACTGTGTAATTAATAACAACTTTGTGTGTTGAAATTTGTTAAGCATTACAAATCCGAAGAGAATCAAATCCCGCATAAGAGAATAACGTGATAAGTGTCATGGATCATGTTCTTTGGTGTAAAATTAGAGAAACGGCTCTTAGCATTTTCTCTTCCTGGATTCCTCGATCACACTTTACTCTGTTCTTGTATACTTTTCATGAACTATCCGGCTTCTTGACAGAAATAATATATGATAAGATTGGGGTAAGATAGTACTATGGCACATTTGGATGGTTTCGAGATAAATGAAAATTAATTGTTCAAAAAATCAATAAAAAAAAATAGTTTCATTTTCTTCTTGAAAAGAAAATATTATAAAGAAAGGTCCCACATTTCTTTTTCCAATGTAAGTAATCGATTAACGTTGAAAATTATAGCATACCACTAACATTGTTCGTAAGTTTCATTATTCATAAAAGATGGTCTCTGAATAAGATGGTGATATGCCACGTTAGGATGATTTCAAAAAGAATGTGAAGGAAAATTCTAGAATATTCAATAATTAGCAATTTAATGCCTTTTCATTATATATTCTTAACAGATGTTTAAATTTGAATGTTTAAAGTGAAACGAATATGAAGAAAAATATATGAACACCAAAATTTTTTATAAGTTGAATAAAACCAGTTTTTGTTCTACGGAAGTCCAGCAACATATTAAAAATACAACAATGTTTTCTCTGAACACTTTAGAGTTATTTTTTCATATATTCTTAACATAAACTTAACTTCCATGTTTAACTATAAAATATATTATTAGCCTATTCAAACAAACATTTTACTGTAAGTTTAATGTAATATCAAATTTGTTGTACGTAGTTGAAATAATTTGTTATAGAACAAATACTAATGTTTTCGAGGAATATTAAAAGTCATATTCTTCAATTACTTGTAACACAGTTTAAGAGAAACACAGTTAACTCTGAAATATGTTATTTTATTGCCTTGAACTGAGTATTCCTTATACTGTTAGTTATTTGTAAACGAACTAGTTTCGATGAAATGACCTTAAAAGGGTTCTCCGCAAATTTTGGACATCTTTTAGATTTCCATAGTGGAACAAATTGAGTCCAGTGCAATGGTAAGCAAAGGAAAACATCCTGTGTACAACCAATGTTTTTCCCATGAAATTGAGACAAAAGAACATGTCGAAGTATTGTACCTGGTGATGAAAATGTTATCTGATACCATGTTTGTCTAAATACTACTTTCTTCGCTTCTGGTGTATAATAAGGAATATAAACACCAATGCAGTGTGAAACTAACCTTGTACATTTATTGCTTTGAGCAACATAGTTCTAAACCCATCTATTATATTGCGCTTACTGGTAACATATGTTATAATTAACTTGTCATTGTTAAGTGGTGCAAATAACCTTCATAACCTTGGAAGAAATCGTCCAATGAGGTATCTACTTTATCATTTCATAGCGCCACTTCAAGAAGATGTATAATTATATTGAATTTGAGAAATGCTTAATTTGCCTCAAATTCATTTTCTTTCAACAAATTTTCTCTACTGGTGTAAGAAACATATTCCTCTTCACCACTCCTAAGTAAATCTTCAATATGACTACCTTTGTCTATATAACACAATCTTTTTCTCGAAAACTTTCTGACATGGCTTCTACTAGCTTCTATTATGTGTTCTGATACATAGCACAAGTTGTTCATGCTGAAATGTTCACAAAGATTTACAGCTATTATCTCTTAACATTTCTTGAAACTTCTCACCAACAGTAAAAAGTAATACAAATGAAGACCCACAACCAACACTTAATTCATTTTTGACCAAAGTGTGGCATAACACTATCTTGCTAAGACCTTTTCAACTCACGGATCTATGTAACGAAGCCATAATTATGAAGTTCTTATATATGTGATATACTTAATCTCAACTTTCAGCCTTTCTTTCCGCTTCAGCTTTTTATTTTTCAGTCGTTCAATTACATTTCTAATTTACATGTTTTTATATTGGTCACCAATACCCTGGAGTAATGACTCAATAGCATCATCTAACTACGTTAGTGTAAGTATGCTAAAACTAGCTCTCCGATGAAGAATAACTTGCAAACTGCTTTTTCACAATCCTTGACGTTCAAAAGAGTTCTGACTTTGTATCATCCTCAACATTTTCGCGTACATATTTGAAACGGTTGTACCATCAATACACCTTGGTTCTTGGTAATGCTGCATCATCATACAGTGCTCAGTAACTCCAAAGTTTTTGTAAAAGTTTTATCCGATTTGTAATAAACTCTATTTTCGAATGTTGTTCTGTTTCGATTCGGTACGCGTGTTTCGTACGACGACTTCATACTAAATGCGTTTATTGCATGTTTACCCAGGTAGAAATTGCATCAAACCGGATTAAATAGATACTAACAGGAAGCTTAGACAATGGTCTTTTTACTGTTGTCATACTACGATAACATTTTTATGGGAGTTGGCTGTTTATGCAAAATTTCGATTACTTTATGAGCATACCTTGTATTATTTGACGAACGACGTTTTCTACACAAGAGCAACGAACCTCTGAACATGGACATCCGCAGGGTCTTTAGGAGGAAGGCTCAAACTTTTAGTTCTTGTTTATTTATTTTTAAACACTGTTTTCCCTGCATATATTCCTCAGCATGGGAAAGAGGAAGGGCAAGGACGTGCAAATGAGTCACCTGGAGAAGTCATCCGGTAATAGGCCGAAGTTTTCAGTAAAATGACAAATGTCAAAACTACAAATATATTTGTACATTGTATTTTGCTAGCTTAATGCCATACACTGATCTGCCATTGAATTAGGCATTAGTGATGCGCACGAGACGATTTTCTTGACAAAAGTCGAGTCGAGACACGGCTCTTCCAATAGAGAAATATACATTTTTCGAGTCGAGGCATCACTTTTACAGCACATTTTCGAGACGAGACGGACACAAATCTTATCTCGTGCACATCCCTATTAGGCATACCTAACAAATACTCTGTCGGTTCCCTATAACCTTAAGAATTGTAGCAAAAGTCGAGGTAATAACTTACCATCTTCTGGGAGTCATCTGAAGGTATTGAAAGCCATGAATTTTCCACAGCAGCGGCCTATAGCTGGTCTATGTTCACTGTAGGATCTGTCTGCCCAGTGCAGTCCTTTCCACGACGTTCCACAATTATTCCACTGGATTCAAATCTGTACTGTGATGGGCCACTGCATTAGTTGGAAGTCGGTAGTATGTTGCTCGACCCACTCAGCTCTTTTCCGGGACCTATTGATTGGACAGTTGTCTTGTTGAAAAAATTCCATCCTGTTGATATGAACCATGGTCATGAATGGGTGGTACATGGTCGCCCAGGATGTCCATACATCGGTTGGCATTCAAGGATCCTCTTATGCTGACTAATGATCCCAATGATGCCCAACTGAAGACATCCCAGGCCATAATAGATCCCCACCACCTACCACTGAATCAAAAATGGTACGTGGGATCCATGGTTTTATATTGTTGTCCCAAGATTTGAATTTTCTTATTAGCTAGATGCGATCAGAATCGGGACTCATCACTCCAGGCAACTTGTTTTCACTGTTCCATGGTCCAATCTTTGTGCCTTTGACCTCATGGAAGGTGTTCAATCCGATGGCGGCCTGAGAGCAGCGACATTCGGGTTGGTATGTGGCTCCTTAAGCCAAGACAAGGCAGGGAAGGTTGAACTGTAAGCGCACTAACACTCCAGATCGAACTCTTATTTAGCCGGGATGTTGTTTGAGATAGGTACTGGACTCTATTAGTTCGTATGATATAGCTCAGCAGTCACAATCCATGTTTATTGAGGAGCACTGACTTTTATATTGTGGCTAGTTTTCAGATGTCTTCCATGCATTTGCATAATCTCGACACATACTTGCAACTATGCATGCGAGAACTCCAGTTTATTTACATTCTCTAAAATGGAGTGCCTCACTCGTCGAGGGTCAGCAATCTGCCCTAGGTCGAATTCATATAAACCCCGTGCTTTTCATATTTCGCTTCTCACGACTACTGCACCTTGGAGCCATAGGTCCTGCCAATTTGTACTCCTAATCCGAGTAATTGGGGCAACATATATGCATGCGTTCCAATGTGAGAACTTAAAACGATCAGGTGTCCCTAATTTGGTGGCGAAATTCTTAAAAGTGGTCTCGCGTAAAGTAGTCGATGACAGTCTCGCCTTTGGTGCAAGCGGTTCCGGGTTCGATTCTCACTGAGAACAATTGGTTGAAAAAGTTTGAAAGCTTTTCAGGACAACCATCCTAAGAGATAGTCTAGTCATCAACCTGACAAAAGTGCTCTCCTTTTCGAGTTTAAGAGCAAATCGTGTAACAATTTGGCATCCGATATTTTTTGAATATATACCCATCACTGGTCACAAAAATGCCGGATGCCAGAAAAAAAAAAAACACCTCACAGGAGGGAGGGGGAGGCGGAGAAAGCCGAAATTTTAGCCGTTTCTATTATTCACTATATCTCCGTAAACGTTGGAGCTAGAGCATCCAAACTTTCTTCATTTTGTTTACCTAATTGTCTTCTACGACTTAATTCTAGTGCATTTTTGAGCTAAATGTAATGGTTTTCTTGTTACTTTCATTTTTATTCAAAATTGGTTGCGCGTGACGTCAGCTTTTTAGCCACAGATTCTTTACAAAATCGAATTCGGAAAAATGTTTCCCCAAAAAGTTTTTCGTCATTTTATGCACTTTCAAAAAATGTATACTTATATTAGTGTGGGACTAATAGTTCCTGAGTTTTAAGCGACTTTATTTTGTAGTGTGCGAAACTGATCATGGCGCAGCCCAAGAGAAATCTTCCCGCAAACGGTAGATATTAGCAGCTGATGATGATTAATATATCTGTAATCCTATCCGCCTGTAAGTATATGATATAATTCTGGTTATTAAGTCTTGTCTATAATCTAATTAAAAATATCCATTTTTAATATCAATTGAGGGGTTATTCGGAAAATAGCCCTTGTCAAAACACACAATTTCTTTGAAGAATGAAAAGAGAGCTTTCTCTAATACACAGTATAAGAAACTCTGCAAATCTGTTTCTTTATACGTGACTCTGATACCTTTCACTCTTAATACTTACTGTAACTGTAAGAAAAAAGAAAAAAAGATATGCCTAACACATATTATAAATGATCAGTTTTTAAACAGTTAAATTTTATTTACAGAAGAAGCACTTGCCTATTATTAAGATTGTGTACAGTTACTATAGTACAGTAAATCTATAATAAGAAACGTAATAGAAGGAAACCATTTGCTTAATAAATCTCTTCACAAGAGAACAAATTATTTGATTTCTAGAATTAGTTCTCAATAATGTTGTGCCACTCTTATATCCTAAAACGATTAAAAAAAATAAATTATTATGTCATTCAGTCTTCATCACTCTGTTCATTAACTGATATTGAATTTTTATACTCGTTAGGACAACTACACATTGGAGTGCATAAGAAGCCGCGATTCTTACATTTGCATTTCAAATTTAGATACTCAAGTCTCTGACAGCTACACAATGGTAATCTCTAAACGAGCCTTGGGAATATCTTCGAGTGTTTTCAAAACTGGTCTCAGAAATTGGTCCTGTTTCCTGGTCTATGAGGTTTTCCTAATTCAGAATAGGCAAATGCCTAGTTGGTATCTAACAAACATAATGGTGCCAGACCACTTCTTTTCTTCCCAATTCCTTTCTTCTTCCCTAATTCTTTGGGTACTGTGATCGCTAAAGTACGTCATTTCTAATACATGACAGGCTAACATGGCCACTAGGGTGGTCCTTAATTTTTGATTTCTTAATTTCTTTAGACTCACCCCCTAAAATGGTTCCATATGGGACTAAATTAAGGAAGGAGAAGAATTAACTTCATTGAATAATATTAAATGGTGCCCCAAGCGACCTAAAATTTTGAATCCGATTACATTATATAATATATGGGAAAAATCTGGAATAAAATCTTCGATTCCAGTCCCCGCCAAGTGAACCTTGTAGTGGACAAACACCGTGTGCGTGGGTTTCCTCGGAGTTCTCCCGTTTCCTCCCACTTTCTTCATTCCACCATTTCATTCATTACTCATCATCACTGTCTCCTTTAGCCTAACCAGCATAACCGTGGGACGAAAAACTTAAAGATTTCATTTTCCATTTTATCCAGTGTATACCTGAGCGTCAAGGGGGGCTATAGCCCCTATAGCTCCCCTTGGATCCACCTCTTTCTCTCTCTCTCTACATATATATATATATATATATATATATATATTAGAACTTTTGAACCTGAAGCGATACATAAATAATGGTTATACCAAAATGAAGCATTGTTCATGCATATATTTTTAAAATAAGAAGCAACGGTTGAAGTACACTAGGAACCACACTGTGTTGAAAGATGTAACCGAAGGTATACATTATTATTATTATTATTATTATTATTATTATTATTATTATTATTATTATTATTATTATTATTATTATTATTATTATTATTATTTTGGTTTACAAATCACCTAATTGATTCATAACTCATATGTATGGATGTTCTGTCGTTAATTTTCAGTTTGTTTAGTTCAAAGTTTCTTTTTCATTGTTTTGAGGAATTGCATAATGTAGACAGATCCTTAACACACCTTTTGATGCACTGAAACATCAGCAGAGCTGCCAATTCCGAGTGTCAATTTATGAAAACTACGATTTCTATACTTGTCCGTTACACAGGCCTCATTCGTTTAGTTGTCGGTGGAACTGAAAATTTCTTTTTTTGCTCCATAGTTTCTAAGCTACTCCAACTAATCAAACTGAAAATTAACGACAGAACATCCATACGTATGAGTTATGAGTCAATTTACGTGTTTTGTAAAAAAAAAAAAAAAAAAAAAAAAAATGATTTACACCTTTGGTTACATCTGGCAACACTGTGTTGTTCCTAGTGTGCTTCAATCGTTGCTTCTTATTTTAAAAATATGTGCATGAACAAGGCTTCATTTTGATATAATCATTATTTGTGTATCGCTTCAGATTCAAAAGTTCTACTATCCCAAACTCTGGGTGTTAATGAACTAGACCGACAAACTGAAACTTACATCAAAATAAGGAAAGAAGTTCATATGGACCTGTGGTCAAGAGTGGATAATTTCAGAGCAAAGCCTGTCCAAAACCGTGGGAAAATGAACTTCGGGGGCAAATATCTCCAAAATTATTAGCCATTGGGCTGAGGCGGCATGGTATTATCTTAGACTTCTAATCTACTCTATCCAAAAATTGTGCTTGAGGTCCCGGGTTCGATCCCAGTCCCCGCCAAGTGAACTTTGTGGTGGACAAACACCGTGTGCGTGGGTTTTCTCGGGGTTCTCCCGTTTCTTCCCACTTTCTTCATTCCACCATTTCATTCATTACTCATCATCACCGTCTCCTTTAGCCTAACCGGCATAGCCGTGGGACGTAAAACTCAATGATTTTCTATCCAAAATTTCATGATTCTGAATCGTTCAATTGGCGGCGCAAGGGAATCTCCCATAGGAAGTGGGTAGTCCCGGATATTCCTTTAGGGAAGACGGGTTCGATTCATGACAGATGAAACGACGTCCTAGCAGGTAACAAGAAGTCATTGACAGGCCATCGATATTTTGAACAGAATCAAAATGGTGTAGGATTTCTTTTTTTGGTTGTGCGTGGATGCATAACTACAACGGGGACTGAATGTCGTGGATAAAATGAAGTTAAAATGAAATTAGAATCAAATCAATGATCTGCAGGTTCATGACCTGCAATCATGAACTGTGTGCTAGAGGAGAGAGATATTAAAATACTTAATGATTTTGGAAGAATTGATGCAATGAGTATTTTGGAGAGAATAGGAGTATCCCGCACAAAAAAATACGAAGAAAGGAACAATTGATACAATGTTCTTCATCACAAACTTAGTTGATCGTAGATGGTCGTAGATATAAAGTGGGACTCCTTGCCATATAGGTGCACACACTGCCAGCGAATAACCGTGTACCCTTTTCCACCTTTCATGTAGTGAACAATAGATTGTTAACAACGTATGAGAAGTGATTAGACATAAAAGCAACAATAATGATAACAAAATGAGGAAAACGGTGTATTAAAAACGTACCTTGTTAACTTATCCTTCCAGATTTGTTTTAAACAAATTAACATTCCACAGTGTTGCCTCTTAGGCTAAGGAGGCGGATGCATAAAGAAATACGAAAATAGCTGAGGGAATGAGAATATGCTAGACAATAGGAGAACGCGAGGAACCAATAGATACTCCTGGGAAGACATCTGCGTATTTCGGTGACCAACATGAAAAGTTCCTTGGCCATGTGGGTCACGCTAGTAATATTAAAGAGTGAAGGAATTTTCTTCGGAAAGTATACAGTGGCGGAATTCTCGCTCCCCTTTAGATTTTGCACCCTGATATATATGTAGTATAAAAATAAAGTTATGTACTAAGATATAACTAAGAAAACTTTGAAACTTGTTGAATTGACAACCTGGCAAGTTACGTAACTACCATTGCAATGTTGAAGAATTTTTGGTGCATTCTATTGCACTGCGTTTCTTGTCACTTGACTGCATGTTACAAAGAAGGAGAGAAATCTGAGTATAGCTCTAAGGTGCATTTTATGTTTGAACAAGGCTTATAGCAGATTCGCGAAAAAATTGGCAAATTGCCCTCTGCACACAGGATAGTGTCTGGATAACAACTGACAATCAAGTGGAAGAGTTTATGAACAATTTAGAAAGTTTTATTACATCTCTCTTTTTTTTATTAACTGCAAAAGTTTGTGTTGTAAATACACTACTCATGTGCATACGTATTTGAACATAACCTAGAGAGACATCATTTTAATAGAGAATGTAACATATAAAAGGAAAGGTAGCCAAACAAAAGAGGGATAGTTAATTTTATTTATCTATAATTAGACAATAGACATTTATTCATACATAATTAAAGTCACATTCCAAACTATATTTCTAAGTTGTGTTGAAATATTTAAAATTCACGTAGCCTATCTTCATTTTTAACATAATTTTGTTATGGTGCCTCCAAAGACGTAGGTGTTACAGGTTTGACGGGGCTGTCAGCAGTTAAGACTACATCACTATATAATAATAAAACTATACGTAGGTATAATAATCCATATTAGTCGATGTATAAGTATAAAAAAATGTAATACTTAAAAAAAAAACTTTCATTATCCAATTTATCACAAAAGTATTAAACATCAATCACAGTGAGGACGCTAAATTTGCTTTTTATATTTTAAGAGGCGAAGTTTTTATGTAGGCTTAGGATGGCTCTATAGTATCTCTATACAATTCTAAAATTTTAATAAGTTAACAAATGGAACAAGAAGAATGGAAAGGGACTTCTGGCCATTCTGAACCTCCTGAAGTCTGCATTAAGAAAACATACACACAAAACAGTTTCCTTTCTTTACTTTAATTTAATGTTAACACTTGTAACATATGGTAACAAAAAAGACAAATCAGGCCTTACAAACATTAAATAAAATATGTAAAAGTACAATTTAAACAATCAAATGATGCATTTTACTGTTTCTATGAACGTATTTTTTATGGATATAGTGCAAGTTTTTTACTTGAACAATTAATATTCAACAAACTTGAAAAGTTACTGAATCCTCTATGTCTATGTGTCTGTCTGTCTGTTATTTGCGAATTTTTTGAAGCTTTTAGACGAACAACGGGACAATCGCCAAATTGATCAAAGGTGAGATTGTCAGTAGAACGTCGAGATGTTGGAGAAAAAAGAAATTTTCTTATTCGTAACCCTTTTATTTGTGCAGAGTTTAGTGGAAAAATGGCGCACATGAACAGACCGTACTCTAGGTATGTGCAAAATGAATTGAAGCATTTTGATGGGAGTTCTCTGTCGTCCTAGTGAATGCAAAATGAGCTGAAACATTTCACAGTCTCTTCTTTCATCGTACATGGCAATAAAATGAGTTGAAACCTTTTACATGGCTTCTCCTGTCATCCTAGGTGAGTATAAAATGAGCTAAAACTTTTTTTTAAAATGGCTTCTCCTGTCATCCTAGGTATAAAATAAGCTGAAACCTTTTAAATAATTTCTCTTTTCGTATTAAGTGATTACAAAATGAAGTGACAACTTTTAAATGTTATCTTTTGCACAAGTCGCTCGGTGGCGTTAACTCCTTTGCTCATCAGCTGGCTTCATTTCTTGATTTTATTAACAATTTTGCAGATAAAAAGACAAAGACAGCAAATTACATACCATTTAACAATACTAAGGGAAGCATTGATACATATTTATGACTCTAATATATTTGTTGAGAGTGTTTTCATCTCTTCGGGTGTAGCGAATAGTGAAAGGGAGTCATCTCCTGGAATAATAATACAAATCCACTGATAGAAAACTAATAATAGATATTTAGTAATCATGCACTTATGTGAATAAAATTTTATATAGACTGTATATAAAATTTATATACTGTGCATTATCGTAGGAATAGTGTTCTACATTTTCGTTTCAATACGTTGTGTACCTTCCACCAGCATGCTGCAATATCAGGCCGTAAAATCGTGAGAAATGTCAATTAGAGCTTCTTGCAACTGATGACATAGCTAGTCTTTCACATAGCGAACTGGAGCAGACGTCGTCCAGTTGAGCGTCATACAAGCTCAAACGGGGGTAGATCAAGTGATCGTGAAGGCGTGATATATGCCTTGAAGAGCGCGTTCAACAATATAAATGGTAAGTGACAGGCTTTATATTGTTAGAGGCAGGAACAGAAAAAATGCAATGCATCCAGGAAAAATTGTGTTCAGAGAGATCCAGTGGTGACAGGGTATCAAGAACATTGGTAGCGTTGTCGACGGTTCTGTAGGCATTCTCAAGGATCAATGAATACGCGTACACTTCCAACATTTATTTATTTCATTCTCCTATCTCATTCCCTCCTCTCCATTGCCCAATGTGGTTCTCTCTGTCATTTCTCTAATTGTACAAACGTGCTGCTACGTCATACTTTGACCAGTTGAAAATGACTGGTCTATAGCAAAGTTCCAACTTCTCCATTTTTTTTTTTTTTTTTTTTACTAAGCACTTCCTTTGCAAATCCGGCAAACTACATTTCACCACGATCGCCCAATGCTATATTTGTCTCTCCTGCAAGGAATTCTACAGATAGACATGCATTTAAATGTGTTATTATTCTCCTTTTGACTCCAGTACACAGTACAATGTTTCAACAGACTGCACCCATACTTGTTGGTTTTGCATACCAACCAAGTTTCTGTCACAGTCTTAAAAGTTGGTTGTATTCTCTTTTCTAAATAAGTATGTTATAGTAACTACGAATATTTAGGTACAGACAGCCAACAAACATTAGTTATATATATATATATATATATATATATATATATATATATATATATATATATATATATATCCTATACCCTCACTTTATTCCTTTATTCTTGTGATCATTTCCTGATGATAACTTTAACTACATATTACATCGACATAATGGCATTATAATATTAACCCTTCCAAGTTTCTTGACGCATCCATCTCAACAATAAATAGTTCTTAGATCTCAATTGTTTATAGAATAGTTTTTTTTTTCTTCTACTTCTGGAACCACTACATACGATCATTGCCTTCTATGCCAATCAGATTCTCTCCACAGTTTGGAACACTAATGTATATCTTTGTCTAATACAAATATTATTGTTCTGAATTTTTCTCGCATCATTCAGTAGTGCATTTGTGATTGTGCATCTTCCGCAATTCTTGTGATTTACATAGTACGCGTTTGAGTCAGACATTGTATATGCGTAAAGTCATACTGAATAAATTTGTCAGTTTCGTTTGCAAGAAAAAGTGACATAAGGTACTGATATAAGTGAAACAATAGAACATTTACGAAATAAAATGGATTTATTTTTTTTTTTTTTACCTCGTAGCTTTTTTCAATTATTCTTTGCCACATATCACACTGAGAAGAACTATCACTCCATTACAAATCTTTCAATGTAAAGAATCGATAGTTCTCTTCTTCGATATGGTGAGAGTTAAAGTTACAGTGATGTAAGCAATTTTCGTCAGCAGTGAAAATTGTAACCATTGTACAAATTCAATCCAATTCAAATCTCTATGTTAAATTAGGTCCAGGTGACATTCACAAAATTATAACACAAAAACATGTTTGTTCCCAAATTTATTACAGTACCTTCTGCGTTACGTTTATTTCTGGAAAATAATGAAAATATGACTTATACCACTGTAATTTTAACCAGTTCATGTTCTAATATTTTTCTTTAGATCCTCATTCTTCAGAGCTCTTCTCATGAATTTTATCTAGCCATAGTGGCTAGAGCGTGCGCCTTTGTGATTCATGTGGTCCCAGGTTCGATTTCCAGTGGGAGGAGATTGAAATTTAAACTATTACCAAAATAAAGACTAAAGTTTAATAAACAAACAATTCTGTCATCCTTGATGTGTGATGAGAGAATATGATAGCTCAGTGGTACAGTGCTAACTTTGGGTGTGAAAGGTCTTGGTTGGATCGCAGTCTATATGAATTCGTGGTGGATAATAGCATGGTTGGAAACATTCGTAGTGTTATCATATTTCTTCTCATTATCAACAGTTCACTATTTTTTCTTCATGCTTTGGTATATAGCCGAAACTTTGGCTTGAGAAAATAAATGTGAAGTATTAAACTAAAGTTTTTAACCTACGGAAAACAACTCCGAATGTATAAGTTGTCTACATATTGCTGTACGTGAATGCATTAGTTTGGACAACCTACAAGAAGCGAACATATGGTCTTCACGAAGAAGAGAACTCTATGTAACTTCTGTACCACCCACATTGTTCATAATAAGACCAATAAATCGTACATGGAGCATAAATAAAAAAACTTAGAGGTGGGCCACCTTGTGTTTCTGGCACTGTATTAAAAGCCCATAACTCTTTCAGCATGGCAGTGGGTTGCCACACCCTTGTTTATAGTAAATCAATTACTGGAATTAACTTTCTGGTGGCACCGGTGCTTACAATCTGGCGCTACGACGTGTGTCTGCAGACGGGATCTTATTGAATAATGTGATGACCAATTCTCTCTCTCTTTCTCTCTATTCGAAGTAAAGAGATATTGAAACAAGAAAATACTAGCTTCAGGGACACAATAATTATAGAGTCTCTGTTGTCACTGATCATACAACTTGCTTTATAAATCACTTCACTAAACGGTCAACCATTAACTTTGGAAAGATAGAAGTAGTTAAATATTGTCATACACATTAAAAATAAAATCACGAAGATTGTTTTACGGTCTGTAACCAATTGGTGAAATCACTACAAGTGCGTAGTTAGGTTATTAAATTATCTCATTATTTCTTACATTTGCTCGTTTACGCTGAAAGATTAGGTTGAATGAAGTTTCTGTAAATTGATTGTTGTTTAGTGGAAATACTGCTCTTCGGCAAACAATTCCTTTCCGACATTTTATCCCTGTTGCTGACTTTAAGAAAGAAATCCCGTGGTTTATTACTTACTTGGTTTATAGTCAAAGTGTACTATTATGATTTGAATAAGTTCATAATATTATAACTACATTCCATTAGCAACCCATTAGATGAAAAAGTAAGTGACAGAAAACTATTCGTCTAAGCATATAGGAAAAGATTCCACCAAAGATGCATGAATGTTTTGCAAAACGTACATTATTCTTAACCTATTCGTTATAGATTAAATTGTTTGAGGTATGCAAAATAGAATGTTTGTGTTTTTTTTATCATACCGAAGACTATTCTTTATGAAAGGAATATGGAAATCAAGTGAAGAATATGTAATCTCTTCAAAGGCATATTAAAGATCATTTTCATATATATAAAGTATTTTCATATAAAAATTATTCATATCACTGATTTTCCTAAGACTTTCTCAATTCTCCTCATAAATAAGAAACCTCTTTCTGCTGTAGAGCCAGTCAAAGGAATTGCTAGAATTAGACATAAATGCTTATAATATATTTCTTCAAATACAGCCGAATGAAGATCATCTTTACAATGAAGTTTGACCAACTTCGCAAATCACAGGTTGTAAAATTTATAGTAGTCTACTCTTCAAACTTTGACTAAATGTCAACCTACATGATGTGAATGATTCTAACATATGTCACCCGCTCGTTTTATTCATAATTCTAATCAGAAGTCTTCTTCAATTAATCGCTTTGAATATTCGTTTTCTTGTATGTTTGATTTCTAATGATATTACCCATACCACCAATACATTGTTTGATATTGTCCACAAGAAGTCTCTAGACATTTTTTTTGTTTCAAAAGTAGGATCTGCTGTGGAGACTGCAAAAAATCGAAACAAATCGTACTTTAATGATCCTTTTGTTTGTATAACTGATCGTTTCAAAGAAAAATCAGCATACAATAAAGAGTACAAGGATCAAATCAAACCTGATTATAAGGTATTGTTTTTTAAGGTACTTGATAACATTTTCATGTAGATGGCCACATGGGTTTTAGCTTTCAGGATATGTGTAAGTTTTTGCATATATTTGTGTAAGAAAATTTCTAAATTTGAACTGCATTCAAAGAATTTTCCATTGTGCCTCTTCGATTTTTTTTATCAAAATTTGTTCCGAAAACAGTAAAATTTGAAAGCTAAGCAAGCGCTGTTCTATCAGTAGACCCTAATAGTTTCTGATTTTTCTGAACAAATGGCAAGAGAGGCCTATTTTTCTAGGTGTTTACAAAATTCTTGTCACTTGTGAAAGTTTTAGCACAATGGCATTCACAAGTAGAGTCAATGTTTCTACAAGCACCTATCATTGAACTGGAGCAGTGATTATTACGAATCAATTGGTGACTCCACGTCTTCGGTCGGGCATCATTTGGCTTCAATACGAGTGTGGAATTATATTAGCACGTGTGTATGTCGATTTTGTCGTAAGAATATAGATTTACTTAGTGGGGCTGCGTAATGCCAATTCCCCTTTCTTGAGGACGTTGCAGATACAATACTTAATAAAAACTTCCATGTGGACCTATTCAAAACCAAATACATCTTACTGTCTGGCAATCTGCAGAACGACAAAGTTAATTCTTAAAAAAATAATATATATATATATATATATATATATATATATATATATATATATATATATATATATATATATATATATATATATATATATATCGGGTGTTGCAAAATAAGTGTTACAACTCTTGGGAGGTGACTCCTGCCACTGAGACAAGAAAAAAAGTTCTCTTCAACTTTCTGCTATCGGACATAGTTTCAGATCTACAAGGTGCCGAAAGCGTGGGAAAATGACTTTTGGACGCCAATAGTTCAGAAACTATCCAACATAAAGAGGGCGGGTAAAAAATTTACTGAAGAAGTCATACCTACTCTATTGAATTTTGCATGTTTCACAATCCTACCGTGCACGCGCAAGGGATTCCCCAAAGGAACATAGGGAGTCCCGGATAATCTGCCAAATGAAACTTGGTCTAAATGGATATGAATTGATAGGCTTTCTACCAGATAACAATAATTCGTTTGTATTAAGTCGATATCTGGAACAAATACAAAATGGCGGACATCTTTATGCCCGTTGTGTGTGGTTGCATAATCACCAGGTACGGATGCTGGCCAACAGTGACGTTCTGAGTATTAATTTTAGTGAATTTCTACTCAAATGCTCTAGAAAGACATCTGGACTGTCGGTAGAGCATAACATATGAAGCAGGGTGATTCACATGTGTGGAAACACGTAACGAAAAATGCCCAGAAATGCACTCATACTCAGTAAACGTGAGTTCAAATCGTCCGAAACGTAAGGATTAGCGTCAAGAACATGAAAGCCATTGCCAATTCACCAATAATATTCCTTCAAACCGATGCAATATGATGTGCACGGTTGCATTCCAATAAGGATGCAACAACTGAGGCCAAATTCAAATTTTACAATTGGACTCACTAAGAAACTGGGTAAACTAAATGAGTTGAGTTGATTTTGAGTTTTACGTCCCGTTCAGCAGCGAGGCTATATGAGACGTGGACCTACTGATTAACGTGGAATCGGAACCACATGAGCTCCCGCCGGGAATGGGTAAACTAAATGAATGTCACTAGTGGGATCGCATGATCGATATTGAAATGTGGCCAATGTGTGTGTTGATATCATCATGTAGCTAATGAACAAATGTCCACATGTCCCACTACTGCTGGGACATCGTCCCATGTGCGAAAAATACGAAAATAACTACTCGGGTCTTGAATCTGAGGCCGTGGGCTCCCGGTAGGATTGGAAACTGCGACCACGCGAGCAAAAGCGAGCGCTCTAGCCCTGATGTTCGAAGGAGCCTCACTTTCTCTGTATTCATTTCTTTGAGGAGTACCCACTTTGTTTGGCAAGCCCTCTTGTACAGCTCCCGACATACTTGTGTGTTCCATTTTGTTACTCCTACTGCACAGTTGTAAACAATCAGAGCTTTAAGACGTGTCTTCCTATTTCTCATGTCGTTTTATTTTCCATATGTATGGCGTTCCAGCTGTAGTGTTAAATGTGCCAAATCGGTTCATTTTCGTCTTTGTCTTGGCATGTACACTGTGTGTAAGATACGTATTTCTGGAGGTATTTTCCTATATTTCGAGTACGTCATATGTCTCAGAAGACGTGGGACATGATACAAGTTTGTTATTTTCACGCTCTATCAGAATTTGAACCACGCATTAAGATATTTCTTTTCGTATGTGTCAACTGTGGGACAATGTCCCAAACAAAGAGGGACATTGATACAATCGTGTTCTAGTTACGTTCTACCAAAAGGTGCACCAGATGTAATAGCAGAAGGTACAACGTTATTTTCCTAGTTTTCGCATGTGAGAAGGTGTCCCAGCAGTAGTGGGGCATGTTGACATTTATCCATTAGCTACATGTTGATATCAACGCACACATTGGCCACATTTCAATATCGATCATGCGATCCCACTACTGACATTCCTTTAGTTTACCCAGTTTCTTTGTGAGTCTAATTGCACAATTTGAACTTGGCCTCAGTTGTTCCATCCTTATTGGTATGCAACCGTGCACATCATATTGCGGTTTGAGGGAATATTACTGGTGAATTGGCAATGGCTTTCATGTTCTTGACGCTAATCCTTATGCTTCGGACGCTTTGAACTCACGTTTACTGAGTATGAGTGCATTTCTGGCCATTTTTCGTTAAGTGTTTCCACACATGTGAATCACCCTGCTTCATATGTTATGCTCTACCGACAGTCCAGATGTCTTTCTAGAGCATTTGAGTACAAATTCGCTAAAATTAATACTCAGAACTTCACTGTTGGCCAGCATCCGTACCTGGCGATTATGCAACCACACACAACGGGCATGAAGATGTCCGCCATTTTGTATTTGTTCCAGATATCGACTTAATACAAACGAATTATTGTTATCTGGTAGAAAGCCTATCAATTCATATTCATTTAGACCAAGTTTCATTTGGCAGATTATCTGACACTCCCTATGTTCCTTTGGGGAATCCCTTGCGCGCGCACGGTAGGATTGTGAAACATGCAAAATTCAATAGAGCAGGTATGACTTCTTCAGTGAATTTTTTTACCCGCCCTCTTTATGTTGGATAGTTTCTGAACTATTGGCGTCCGAAAGTCATTTTCCCACGCTTTCGGCACCTTGTAGATCTGAAACTATGTCCGATAGCAGAAAGTTGAAGAGAACTTTTTTTCTTGTCTCAGTGGCAGGAGTCACCTCCCAAGAGTTGTAACACTTATTTTGCAACACCCGATATATATATATATATATATATATATATATATATATATATATATATATATATATATATATATATATATATATATATATATATATATATATAAATTACTTTCTCTTTGCTTTTTTCATTGTCATATGCGTTTGTTTGTATACAGAAAGTGCTAACTTTATTACGTTATTTCTATGTAAAACAATGAAATAATTTCCATTTCGATTGCTGTCGTAAATACTATACAAAATTTATAAACTGCAATGTAAATTAAAATTTATTTCGCAAATTGCTACGCAAAACCCAAAATTTCAAAAGATACTGGTGATTAGTTATTTACTAAAAGCTGTTGGATTATTGTATATAATAGATTTTGCTTCAAAATACATTTATTTTTTGTAAGTGGGGAATCTGTCTATATTGACCTCTTTTCAATGAAAGCGATGGTGACCAACATGGACAGGTTTAACTATACTGTAAGTGTTTTACTTAGGATGCAGTACTTTTCTACTTGTCCACGTAACCTCAGATACCGTCCAGGTAGGCTAAACGTTTTCAGAAAAGAAGCAATGGAATTATTGTACTTTAAGAACACCAAAACCTGAAAAAAGTAAAAAAAAAACTATGTTTTTATTCACGTGAAAAAAAAAAACTTCTACTTTTCTGTTTAATAGATTGCGAATTGGAATTTTCATTAACTACATAAAACCGATTTCAAATCTTACTTGAACAAATGAAATGAAGTCTTTTATTCTGTCCCATGATTATACGCTTTATGCTAAGGGAGACGTATGATTAATCATGATGGAAGAATGGATGGAATGATAATGTAAGAGGAAACGGGAGTATCTCGAAAAAACCCACGGACACGATGTTGTCCACCACAAACTTACTTGGCCGGGATCGACCCAGGGACCCACACTCCAGAGGTAAGCGCTCTACTACGAGCCACCGTGCCCTCTATTTGAAGAATAGCGTATATATATATATATATATATAATGATGTTATGTATGAGTACGCTTTCCTTTCGAACATAAAACTGTAAAGTTTTAGACGTTTAATGTGAACTCAAAAGCAAAGAACTCGCTTATCAGTAAAATTCATCAGAAACACTTTGCAAAAGTTCTGTTCATTCAAGATAATCTATAGAAGCAATCCATAACAAAATAGGCAGCAGTATTTTCCCATTTCAGTATTTGATAATAATAGTAAAACATGATAGCTTTGCAACATACATCACAATTACTGTTTCTCTTAGCACCGCAGTTAAAAGTAAAATTACAAATAATGGTCAAAAGATTTATAGCCCATATTGACTAAAAATGCCAGGTGACTAGCAATAGATTGACAAACAATGTAAGAACCGTTTTCTACCTTACGTTTTGCTTAACGGCATTGCGTTTTCGGTTGATTTGCCATGATGATAGAATGAGAAACATTTCTCGTATGTTTGCTACTTTTAGCACGTGGATCAAATGCATACTATTGCATCTAAGCAATACCTACTAATATGGTACAAACTGGAAATAAATTGATTTGGTGAAAGTGTATGGAAGATATTTTATTTTTTAAATGAGTAGTTCCAAAGAGAAGAGATCTTTCTGCATTTTCTATTAAAGAATTTTCCGTGTGCACACACGCGGACAATTTAAGAGCGCAATAAATCCACCAACACTGTGTGAATTTGGTACTTAAGAAACTCTACAACGACGTGTTAATATGGAATTTGGACAAAAGACTAATAGAGTAATTTAACTGTTAAGAATTCGTAAGTAGAACTGGTATTGAGGGAAGAAAGTTACCTGCAGCTACTTCAATGAATCAAGCCGCTAAACGCTAATTTACTGTACGAGATAACTTTGTGTCATCACCATAGCAACATTCGGTACTTGACGTCATAACCATGATAATCTCTTAGTATGTTTTCTTCTACCTTCCATCTATGCAGTCTCTTTAATATATGATGTTCTGTAACAAGCAACAAAATGAACCAGTAGTTACCGACGTTTCTGAGATCTCAATGGGGACGATTTTAGCAACTCACATTACAACAGAAATTACTTGCATTGTTTCTCAATCAATGATAGAACCAGTATTATCAGGTGATTCGGACAGACCAGGTGTGGCCCGAAGACAAGGGAAAGTCGTCGCACATATGGGAAATACGTATGAGATTGCTAATGTAATGGTAACAAACACGATCTCTCATCTCTCACTTTTCACTAAATCTGTAATTTTCTTTCTTTTTCGTTGTATGCGTCTGTATGTTCAAAATATTGCGCTGAAAGATAACTACAAGGTTTATCAGAGCACAAACACGTGGTAATCATACAAAATAAAAGCTATGTTTTCCTAGTGAGGCTTCGTCAAAATTTAATCTACCGACCACATAAAGAGATACCACTAAAACCAGCTGTGTTTTGTTAAAAAAAAATATAATATGTGTTCAAAACCACTGAATTATTTTCTCAGTACGGGAAGATGAATAAACATGAAATTACATTGGACATATCCAAGTCATAGTTCCTTGAATGATTAAGAAAGTTCACGCCGGATATCAAAGTCGAAAATATTCGAGCTCGACAAGTGAACATCCACTCCAAAAATTCTTCCACAATAAAACTGTATAGCTGATTTTTGGGCTCATCAGATCTGTCCGGGTCTCATCAATGTGTCTGAGCTAGACTAAGTTTGAGAAGCGAACACGGGCGATGCAGGCAGATTCGTGACTCAAGTGACCATTGTTCTCAACCATGACGTATCTATAACAGTAAATACTTCTGAGTTTCCTGGCAACTTGTTAGCATAGTAGTAGTTTCCTTAATGTTGTAATTGAAGTGTAATTAAATGTGTATTGTTATACAAGTTTTTCCTCATATCTATTCCATCTACCAACGCAAAACTTGGTATACACATTTCTTATCCCCTATACTATTTTTTTATTCAAATAAGATACATTTGAATTGTGTCCTTTTACCCGGGGCCACTCCAGAGGGGTCCAAAGTTGGTGGGAGAGATTTCTGGAGGGAATTTTCCCAACATTCTCCCATTTTTCCCTGTTCAAGCAAGTTATGGAAGCTAATACCTAGAACCTCTGAAAAGCTTGTTTTATGCTGAAGAGAATGAACTATAAACCATGACTTTCCAATGAACAGTGTTGCTGCAATAGCTATTTCACTGCAAGTCTACGATTTTCTTTATGTTAACAGGATTAATGGACCATAGGGACTTATTCCGTTGTCCACGACACCTAATTTTTTGTGCATGAACACACTTTTGGACTAGGTTTGATTCGGATGTCCAGATGACAAGTCCATGTCCATTCCTTGTAAGAATGAATGAAAAATGGAATGAAGAAAGTGAAAGGAAACGGGAGAACCACGAGAAAAACCATGCACACAATGTTTGTCAATCCAAATGGCACTTGCCGCGAGCTGGGATCGAACCAGAGTTCACACGTACACCAGAGTTTAATGTCCAGCAATTTTCCTTTCAAAATTTCCTGATTCTTATTTTACTTTTTTCAACTGTTCAGTACTTCCAGACACAACAGAGACACAAACACAGAAAAATCGAGAATAGTTAAAATTCCAAAGACTCTCCCATCAGGAATCCAACCCAGGGCCATGTACATTAAAGGCACAAGCGCTAACCAGTAGACAAATAGAGAAGAGCTCAATGAGCTACCGCGTATATCTATCAAATCACTTTTAATATGTGATACGTTGCTCTTTACTGATTCCCGTCATTGACTGTGTGTGTACCGACAAATTAGCGTAATAACTATTCCGGCTATTTGTGAAGTCACTTTAAGCACTGCACTTTTTTCTTCAGTTTTCATGTAACTCTCAAAAGTATTATTGTGATGTATATAAGAAACATTGATTTGCTTTATAATATCCATTTATTTCCTTTATTACAACTACAGAGTAGTTATTTATGTTTAAAAAATATTAATGATTTTTGGATAGAATGTAAATGTTTGGCGATGAACCTCATTAATCTTGTAAGAAAAAAAATCAATAGTTCTGTAAAATAAAATAGCTGACTATTTAAGAATAAACAGGGACATTTTCGCTTCCCGATTTCAGTTTAAAGAAAGTCGAGATAGGGTCAAAAGAAAGGACTGTCCTATCTAATTTGAGATGTCAGGTAGCCTTATTCCACAAGTAAAACAGTATTCATTTGAAAAAAAAAAAAAAAACTTAGTGGAAAATAAATCAAAATAAAGAAAAGGTGGAATAATTTAGTTTCCTGGGGTGGAGTTTAACATTTACAATCTAGATATCAATCGATTCAGCTTGACAAAACCGGAAATAGTTGAAATCAATAGTGATCGATTTGTTTTGTCAAGCTGAATCGATTGATAGCAGATAGGTTGAATATGCTTTGTGTCTGATTATACTCCATCCCTGGCAACTAAATTGGGTTCCATAAACCGGAGTAGTTGAAATCGGCATCGATCGATTTCTTTTGTCAAGCTGAACCGATTGATATATAAGATAGATTGAGTATGTTTTTATATGATTATACTCTATCTACGGTAACTAAATTAGGGTCCATAAACCGGAAATAGTTAAAATCGGTATTGATTTTTTTTTGGTCGATTGATATAAGCTTAGGCCCTGTAGATTGTCTATGTTGTGTTGCTGATTATACTCCATTCCAGGTAACTAAATTAAGCTCTGTAAACTGTAAGTAAGTAAAATCGGCATTTATCAATTTGTTTTGTCAATCTGAATCGATTGATGTACAGCTTGTATATGTTTCGTTGTTCATTATACCTCATCCCTGGCAACTAAATTATTTCCGTAAAAGGAAATTTTATTGCATTAGCTTGCGAAGTTCGGTGTCCTTTATTAAAATACTGTAATATGACTAAAGCATTTTGATAAAGGGTAAATAATATTTTATTAATTTTGACATTAATATTTTGTAAACCTTCATATATTAAATGCAAATAAAACTCAATTCCCAGTCTGGTGCTGTTAGGTCGTTCACACGTGTAAAAAATTAAGGAAGTCTCATAACAATTTAAAACTATGTCTAGATAAAACATTCTTTTAATAGGAAATAACTAATGTTACGTGGCAATGTGTCAAGGTAATAATAAACACTTCCTACTTCATGTTATTAGGTAATTCTAAAAATGTAATTGTAAGCGGAAGAAATGACGCTACCAAAAACTAGGAAGAAAAGGTAGGTGGACAAAAAGAGGAGTAAACTCGAGAGAGTTTTGAAGTGACATTCAGAGAAGAAGGATCAACCTCTCAAAATCTTCACTCGTCAAAATCTGGGTGAGTACATGCTGGTTACAATTTGATAACACACTTTTATTATTCGACTTTGTCACCAAATTCGTTTAATTCATAACCTAACTTCAAAATTCAATATGCCAGTTATTATAGGTTTTGACGTAAGGCCACGGCACTAGTTTTGGGTAATTATCTGATCTGACATCTCTACTTTTATTTCTGCAATCAAAACTATCCATCTTAACAAATTAATCGCTCTACCTAGAATTAAATGGTTAAGTTTGTTATGAGAAAACTCTTTAAATTGCCCCCATGCTAATATGGTTATTAATACATTGAGCTATGTGTGGATAAAATTGCGTATATCAACGCCCGGATTTCGGTCCAATAAGTTGGCATATGTTAATACTATCAACAACTAACGAAAATTTCCTGATTGCATCTCTGTTAAGCAACACATTAATGCTGTCAGGTAGTGATAATTTGAAGTACAATGAAGTCTTCCACAATGACCTAACTCATTGATTATTTATGTATTGTTAAAATATTGTTGTTAATTGGCTGTAAACTGCATTCATCAATACTCAATAATAACCCATGTGTTAGTCCATGTGTTTACTTTTCTCTCTCAAAGGAGAAAGCGCCAAAAGAGAGATGGTGTTGTTTAATCACATATCATTGTTAGTAACACTCTTACGTCCTGTTTCAGTTTCATTGTTAGAGCTTATCTAAAGTAGGTTAGGTAACTAAACTAACTCTTTGAAAGTTCTGACCCCTTTGATCCTTATTACTTGAAAACTGTCTGTAAAAATCGTAACTACCTTTTGTTTTTATTAAAATTATCGCTTTAAACAGCGCAACAACTAAGAAATACAGCGAAATTATGAACATCATATTTCAAAAAAGGGATTTCTTTTCTGTTTAAAATATATGCTGCATTTCACAAAGTAAGTACTTTTTCGTCCATTAGACACACAAAATGCGTACTTCGATTGAAGGTAACTCAGCAAAGAGAGGATATTTGCTAGATCATTAAGTGTTTTGTGTTGTAATTTTTAAAAATAACTATTCTTTCCTTACATTGCATTGGCAGCAGAACACTAAAAGATGTACGCCATAAAATCTATTGCTTTGTTATGGTTAACAAAGTTATATAAACACTAAACACACGACAGTACTTTAATTTACGATGTCAGTTACAATCCCTACATAGTGATGAAGTTAAGAACTAATGTGCATTGGTTTGTAGTAGTGTACTTACAAATTCACTATATGAAATGGGAATAGAAAAGTAGCTACGAAAAATATTACAAAATTTGCTGTATATTAAAGGGTTTAATTTACGCTGATATTTTTTTCATACTACTAGCAAAATGAGAAAATTTTCATCATTTGCAATTTTTTTTATTACGGGTGTTTGATAAGTTCGTGGCTGAAACGTAAGAATGAGTTCGCAAGTAGTAGTATGTACTGGGAATCAATTTACAAGTTGTTTGTAGAAAAAGAGATCCTCGCGGGAGGCCCACCGGGTCCGGAATCTCTCAAAAATTCGTAACTTGACATATTTGTACACTTCTTTTGTAAAACTACTTATTTAGTAGAGAAATGATTGGTGCAGCATAAAGATCTGATTTTACAAGTCATCTGTACTCTTTCATTTCTTATAAAACAATCTAGTTTTATCATTTTCTTCTGATAATAGCTATAGATAGCAGCACTTAACAATGAGTTATTATCTTTTCAGATGCAAAATAACACATTTCAACACTATATATACATAGTGCCCTGTAGTCACTGATGAAAATTTTCCGGAAAATTTTGAAATATCTACTCCACTTATTCCTATATCGTTGTTTAGCCGTAAAATTTATTTGTAATAAATTTTGTCTGTAAAAAAGTTTCATGAAGTGAAAATCTAACGATTCTTGATTTCTGCCGAAATGTTTCAAAACTTTTAACGTATTCTTCCCTCAGAATTCACCTTTGATCTCACAAAATCATATTTCGTTAGTTTAGTACGCGTAAGACGAAGTTTTCTCATATCATTACTACTTTTGTGGATTTACATACTTGCAAAATATTAAGAAAGTACAGATAATATAAAGTGAATACTGTAAACTTTTGACTACCCAAAATTCCAGTTTAAGTAACTCATGAAAACAAATACTGAACATTTTCTGGAAATAAACTTTTATTTATTCATATATTGAGAAGAGATATTCATATATTCAGATAGACGTGGGAGACCCGTGTTCTACTCCCGGCGGGAGCTCATGTGGTTTGGATTCCACGTTAATCAGTAGGTCCACGTCTCATATAGCCTCGCTGCTGAAAGGGACGTTAAACTGAAAATCAACTCAATTCAACTCATATATTCAGATAGAAGGGAAAATAAAATATAACTAATAATTTACGAATTAACACAATAAAATCAAAGCATTTCTTCTTATTTTCTGTTACAAAAATAACCTTCATAAGGAACTTTTATGTAGTTATTTCATTACATAGGCAGACCTATATGTGAAGAAATAGTGGAAATTCCTGTTAAACAACATGATGAGATATTTGTATTCTACGATCTGAATTTATGTTCCCTGCACTTTACGCAGACATACTGACACATATGTAATATTCAAAATTATCCGTCTTATGAAAAGTTTTCCTACTTGTTTCTAATCTTAATGAAAATTTTCCGATCGATGAAACTTCCTTTCCTTTGTTTGTACAGAGCAATAAATAAATCTTTCCGATTCACAAAGAGTTGTTTGCTTCAAAATGGTGAAAATTTTCCGACTCATAAAAAGATTTTCAATTTTTCCATACACGACGTGAAAAAAAAAAAGTTTCACTTGTTCCTACATAGTACTAGAAATTTTCTGAGCCATAAGAATGTTCAGATTCTTTAAACGATATTTCACTTTTTAACATTTCTATACATGAATTCAATCAATTTCATGGTTAATGAGAAATTGTTACTTGATCACTGATATTTGTTCAGAACGGAAAGTTTCTGTTTCATTTCAGGAAAGGACAAGGTTTACGTATAGCATCAATTTTTACATTTACAAAGAAATTCGTTTTGCTCTATTTTCTCGAAAGCTAGGCATCAACTTTTATACTCATGAATATCATTTGCATAACTAAATAGGTTCTGTCGACATACAACAGTAGTGAAATTTCAGATTTTTACAGGAAGATGCGCTACTGACGTAAGAGGTTTATTTTTATTATCTAATATATTAGTATACCGATTAAAAAATATGTACTTCTCAAACTGAGGGGGTAAAATGTCCCCTACCCTTCCCAAATGACGCCTCTGATATACATGGTGTATGAAAGTCAGGGGCCATAGGCCAATTCCGTTATGAGTAAAGATACGAAAAGTGGAAAGAAAGCAAAGTTGTTGCAAATAAGTGGTTTTCGATTTACAATAGTTGAATTTTTCAATCATACGAACCGCTTGGGCAACACATTTTTAAGGTGCTCTATGTTAAATGAAAAGTCAATGTTGCAAATTCAGCAGGCTATTTTCTTAGGCCCTTACCATATCAACAATAAAGCCTTGCTGAAAAACGAATTCTAGTTATTCAAAGTTACCTCACGCAAGAATCTGAACGTTTCCCGTGTTATTTCTGTGTACCGTTATGTTCCGTTCTAACAAAAAAAAAAAAAAAAAAAGAAAAAAAAAGAAAAAAAGAAAATGAAAATGACATCTTTAAGCTTTACCTCCCACGATATTCCGGCTAGGCTAAAGGAGACGATAATGATGAGAAATGAATGAAATGGTGGAATGAAGAAAGTGGGAGGAAACGGGATAACCCCGAGAAAACCCAAGTACACGGTGTCTGTTCACCACAAAGTTCACTTGGTGCGAGCTGGGATCGAACCAGGGATCCTGTGCACCAGAGTTGAACGCTCTACCATTGAGTTACCGCAATTCCCTCCGTTCGAACAGTCCTCTGAACTGGCAACATGATTTTTCATTTAACATAGTATCCCCTAACAATATGAAACCCAAACGGTTGGTGTAATTGAAACATTCCACCATTTTAGATCAAAAACCACTTATTTCCAACACTTTTGCTCTCGTTTCATTTTTTCTTATCTTTTTTTTTTATCACGGAGTTAGCATATGACTACGTACTTTTGATACACCCTGTGTATTTTTATTTTTCGCTAAACATTAATAACACTGCAGAATTGTTCACTAGTCTCCTTCTTTTATCCCGATACAATTTGTCCAACACTTCTTTATACCTTCAAAAACGTAAGATTTACCAAATGCTGCAGAACAGGCGTTTGTGTTAAGCGGCACTTACCACTACTTTCCTCATACCTAAATATTCATGAAGAAAATTAAAAATATATTTTATTAACCTTGCGTATCTTCTTCATTTGAAGATCTTTCAATATAATATCATGAATTTTATTCACTATTTCCTGTGATATGGACGCCAGGAACGTTAAGCATCACTCGTTCACGATCATCAAAACGAAATTCCGTAAACCACGTTTGCACCATTGCACAAGACGGAGGAACGTCTTCATAATAGTTCTCAAGCTTTCCTTTCGTTCCATTAGTGGTTTCATTCTCGTAAAAATTGATGCTTAATCAGCACTTCAAATATACATTTAAAAAAAATCAAATACTAAAGACTTATTTGTTCGGTATAGAATGCTTTTAACATCAGTATAACAAATAAAAGACCAAAACTCATTTATACCAAGAAGGATAAGATGGACATCTACCCATGGACTATTTTGTCCTATGATTGTTTTATAACATGTTCAAGGGAATCTTAAGAGAAAACTAACTCTTGCTGCAATGAGCAGAGAGGAAATCAGAAGAATAGAGTAACGATATAACCGTATACAACGATACAACTACGATGGATGAAGGTACATTGGCCACTGTGTAAGTATAAGTCTGGATGTATCCATGCCTGTTCAGAAGGAAAACGCTCCAGGATTAAGAGAGTAGGGCTGAATATTGCGTGATAAATGTGTTATTTTTATGATATTACATGCTATGTGTTAATTTAGATTTGAAGATCTTTTTTTGTTTGTTTACAGGATTATGATTAAGCATGCTTAAGGGAGGAAATCGGGGTTTCTCGTAGAGTAATAAGTTTGGAGAGTGTGGGAACTTATCTGGACTTTCGAAGTTTTCCAGCAAGAAATCATGCTGAAGTAGCCTAATGATGTAATTTCCGCTTTTGGATTTACGTATTCTTGTATACATTGTAGAATGCTCTTATGAAAAAGTTGATCTATCGGAAGCGAAAAGTTGTTGAATGTCTTACGTTCCGTTGACGATAGTGTTTTAATATTGAGGATGGAGAAGAATGCGTGGCATTAGGTGAGTAGAGGTCTTATCACTGGTCTACATAGATGCACCCGTGTTCAGAACTGCAGATCGAAAAGTTCAAAATTGTAGATTTTGTTAACTTGCAGGATTGTTCTAATACCTTTATGTTTAGTAAGTTGTATATGTATCATTAGTGAAGTTCGTCTATCAAGGGTTATACCATCGTCTATCAAGGGTTATATCGTCTATCGAGGGCTGTATTGTGATATATATACGTATAGGTTGTATTTCATGCGCTTACCTCTATGTGGAGGGTTGAATAGAATTATTTGGATCTTTTTAGGATCAAACTCAAGCTCCCATATTTGACACAGTTGGAGAAAGCAGCATTTTTTGGTTCGTACTGGAAAAAGGTAGCTAGTACTTTTACCTGCTGTTTAGTATCCATTGTCATCTGCATAGAGTCATAATTCCATGTTATAGTTTCTAATGTAGGAGTATCATTTATGTCGAGCAGGTAGGGAAAAGGCGCAATGATTGAATCTAGCGGAACTTCACGTTTTAGGAGACTTGTTCCGAGATGTGATTTCCCAATTTGACTTGGGTGATTCTATTACAGATGAAATCGTGCAACTATCTGACTATAGTTTTAGATAGTCATAAGTTGTAAAGTTTGAACGAAATCCCATAATTTCAAACGGAGCCAAAAGCTCCGGTCAGATACATAAAGACTGCAACACCATTATAACCCTTTAAAAAAAGGATCTTCGATATCATTATTAATGCGTAGAAGTTAGTCCTGCGTATAATGGTAAGGTCCAAATTCTCCTGCATGAAATCTGCTTACAAGAATCTTATCCAAAACGATGGAGAGATTTTTGATAAGACAGATGGATCTGATATTCGCAAAAGAGGTATTGAGTTTGCCAGGTTTAGGTAGGGGTATAGTTGTACTGATCTTCCAAGATATAGGAATATAGTCGATATAGAGACTGATATTGTAGATATCGGCGTTAATTTTTAAAGAGGATGAGCGATGAGACCTTTAAGTGTTGGGAGTTGATTTTGTCCAGTCCAGGCGAAGAGTTCCTGCGATGTCCTGCAAGAGTAGTATCTTCCACTTCAGACGGTGAGATTGGATCCAGAAGGAGGCGAATCGGTCCAGGATGAATATCTCTGCTGTCAGCATCGGAGAGATTTAGACAATGCGTAATGAAAGGTTTTACGTTATTGCCTTGGAGTTGAATTTCAGTATGTTCGGTATTTGTAACCTAGATGGTGATTCCTGATATTTGTGTGCTAAAGCGTTATCCAGTTGTGTGAGTTTATCCCGTTCAGAAGATAAAAAATTCTATCTACAGTATTTGATCCGAATAGTTATAGAATTTGATTTTTTTAAAATAATAACGTATGGTTGTCCAAAATATACTGATGTTGGAATGATAACGAGTAATAGGCTGAGAACAAAAAAATGTAGAATTTATAAAGTACAAAGGAAATTCTCAGAATGCATTTATATTTATAGATGATGGCCAATCTCAGCTCCAAAGTGAAACTTGCGATCAGAGTGTATTTCGTGAAAATTATGTGTCTGTCAAATGCTCTTCGTAGTCTAGGGTGTGTAATATGTCATTTATAGTCAAGGTTTTGAATTTTCTAAAATAATAATTGTAAATTGTAATTATCCTCGATTTTTCTGTTATTAAAACGAGATAACAAGTTTTGCACCGAATTGTAATAATAATAGTATCCTAATTTGAGATTTAAATCATTTCAAGAAAAGCTATGGTTCTCAATGACCTCTGGTGGTAATTTTTGGAGTGATAAGTTTGTTCATGTGCAGCGCTACCTGGGATCGTCAGATCACAGGCAGCTATCAAATTGGAAGGAAAACGTTTACCTTTGGTGTCAAAATTCAATATGTTTCAACCTAATTGGCTTCTAAATTAAATTAAGTGTTGGTAGTGTATTTGATAAATTGTGAATATGTGAGTTTATTGCTGAAAAAGCTTTGGTTTATAACTGGAATACCTACTGTAAGTAAATTATTTTCTAGAATTTCTCTTGGCAAGTTAGTACGCCATTTAACATTGTGGTTGTTTCTATGCTGCTATCGCTGGTCGATATTTGAATGATAATGAGTTTTATAGTTGAGTTCTCAATTTTGTGATCTAAATTAAATTCATTTTGTGTTATTTTTTGTATTCTCAAAAATTTGGCAATTAATTATATTGTTCGAGTTTACAGATATAAAGTTGATAATATCTGATTTAACTCATTATTTGACTAATGTAGAGCTTAGTTTACCTGGCGTGCTATGATAGTATTTTTACTAGTAGCTATTGAATTTAATAAGTTCCCACTTTTGTTCAGTTACTTGAACTATACCAACATAACCATAATTTATTTTTTAGTGGGGGAATTAAATTTTCCTTCCTTCCAGCGTGCACGTTTAAGTTGTCTTTGCGGAGGCAGGTGCGCGTGTAACGTGTTAATATCCTTCCAAAATAATTGTAGTACTAATATAAATATATATTTAGAAACGGGATATACGTTACAAATCTAAATAGCTGCCTGTGATCTCTGTTGGTGAGTGGGAATGTAAAATATGTTATTATTTCTTGTTATGTGATAGATAGAGCCGGATTATTTTGTAAAAGGGTTGCATTATAGTTAAATAGTAAGTAATTAAAATTGTATTGAGCGTCACCGAGTGGTTCGTAAGATGGCGACCGGACCTGTTAATCATGACCTACGTCTTGAACTTGATCATTTCGAAAATGGTGATACTGGAGTTTTAGTAATTAACCCAACTCAATTGACAAATCCTAGTGTGGAAAATCACACTAGTGATCCTGGTGTTTTGAGTGACGCTGGAAAGAATAATACGGTAGAAAATGATTCATTTGTTATTGCAAGTGGCAATAAAAATCAGAGCGATAACGTTTGTATTAAGGCTTCGCCTAGTCGCCCGGGGGTGTCAGGTGGCCACGAGCAAACAGCAGTCAAGGCCGTTCACCTCCAACAGCTGGTGGTAGCTTATCAGCACAAATACTAGCAATTCGTTCGCACTTGGCTGGAACTCAGATATTTCCTTCAGAATCGGTTGTAAACAATTTCACATGCAATACTAATGCTTCTGTTTTGAGAACAGATTTAAGTAAACTTGTTACTCATTCAGCACAAAAATCTTTAAACGATTTTGCTCGTAATATACCCTTTTGTGATGGAAGCAAAGATATAGAACTCTTTCAGTTTTTGCTTTCTGTTTATAAAATTAATAAACTGAGGTTGTTTCCCTTAGAATGTATTATGATGTTGGCTATTGGAAAAACTACTGGGATATTAAATACAGAATTATTTAAGTTGTTGGGCAATGTTAATGACTGGTTGGAGGTATGTCGTGCCTTACGAACTTCTCTGTTGACACCATTAGGCTTACGAGAAATAAATAGATTGTTTGTTGAACGTATTCAGAGCAAGAATGAAAATATATTAGAATATATCAGCAATATTTATGATGCTTATGTGGTGTTTCAAGGCACTCTAAATGAAGAGAGTATTAAAGTGAATGTTTTACAGGGTATGAAACCAGATATTAGATACGCAATCTTTAAATATAATATTCCATCAACTTATCAAGAACTATATGAGGAAGTTGTTAAATATGTGAATTATGAAAGATCAAAATTAGTCTATGATGAAATGTGCGGGTCAAATTTTTCTATTGAGTGTAAAAAGAGAATAAAATGTTATTTTTGTGGCGGGGATCATAAAGTCATAAATTGTATGTATAAAAAGCAACAACAAAAACAGGCGGCCTTGATGAATAGAACGTCAACCGAAGATAATAGGAAACCTATAGCTACATTTATCGATGCGTATTTTTTGGGACGAAAGTTAGAAGGAGCCTTAGATACTTGCAGTACAGTGAATCTTTGTGATATAGACTCTTTTAAAGAATGGGATCAAAACACTAACTGGAGAGTGCAATATATTAAAGATACTTTTCGTGGAGTGGGGATTGGAAAGGAAGTGCTTTATTTAGATCAATGTGTTGTTCTACCGATAAAAATTGGTGGTTTAACTTACAAACTTAAATTCTTTTTGCATAAAAACTTGTCACCTAAGTTTATTATAGGAATAGACGGAATTAGTTTTCTTAAAGGAGCAATAGACATTAACAAGAAACAATTTATAATAGATGGTGGAAAAGTTAAAGTTCCAATAAGGTTAAATAATACCCCTACTCTTTTGAAAAATGATTCTGCCGCAGAAACTAATCATTCCAGGTCCCATAAGTTTCCGACTTCTAAATGGTTTGTGGAACATCAGGCGTCTCGCGATGGTGTGCAAGCAGAAACATTTTCAAACAGCAGAGCTACATCCAGGGCGGTGGTACATAATTTTCAACAGTCTGGTACACAGGGGGATGGATCCAATGTACGAGAGGATACGAGAACTCCTAATAGGCAGGCTACCAAGGTTTTGGTCGATCCCAAGTTGGTGAATGAAGATCCTGATTTACCAAGGTATGTAAATGAATTGGTTGCTAATTATTCTGACGTTTTCAGTGATCGTATAGGAACAGTTAAAAACTTTGAGTATGAATTAAAAGTGACTGATGAAACCCCTATTCGAAATAAAGCATATCCGATTTCACGTAGTGAACAGAAGGAGATGGATAAAATTATTGATGATTGGTTAGAACAGAACATTATTGAAAAAAGTAATAGTTGTTGGGCTTTTCCTGCATTTTTAGTTAAAAATAAGAGTGGGGGAAGAAGATTAGTAGTCAATTACAAAGGTTTGAATGACAGACTGTTGGTTAATTCTCAATATACTCCGCTTATTGAGGATGTTATTGCACAATTATCTCAAGGGCGTATCTTTAGTGTGATCGATCTACGTAAAGCTTATCTACAACTGAAGATATCTGAGAATTCGCGCCAGTATACTGCGTTTTTGACGCACAGAGGCCTTTTTCAATTTCGTTATTTACCTTTCGGATTATCTGTGGGGTCTTACTTGTTGTCAAAACTTATGACAGACTTGTTATATCCCTTAAAAGAGGAAGGATTGGAGTGGTTTTTTGATGATGTCGTGCTGGTTTCTAAAGATATTGTTTCGCATAAGAAATTGTTGACAAAAGTGTTGAATATTTTTCGTGAAAATGGTATTACGCTGTCACTTGATAAAAGTGTTATGTTTCAAACCAGAATTTCTTATTTAGGTCATATTATTGAATATAATAAATTTGAAATGGATCCTGCTCGCCTAGATATTATACGTAACTTACCAGCACCAAAAAATCGTCGGGGGGTGTTGCGTTTATGTTCATTCTTGCAATATTACTCAAGGTTCGTGCCTGGTTTTCATGAAATAATGCATCCGATAAATGAATTGAGATCTCCTAAGGTGGCATTTCATTGGGGACCCGCCCAGAAAAAAGCCTTAGATGATATCAAGGCAATGTTCGAATCCCACATTGTGCTTAAATTACCCGATTTAAACCAAAAGTTTATAGTGTGTTGCGATTCATCATTAAAAAGTCTTGGAGGGGTGATCCAACAGTACGATTCAGAAGGCTACTTGAGACCTGTAGCGTATTTCAGTCGAAAATTACGTCCTTATGATTATAGTAAGCCCATTTATTTGCTTGAATTGATGTCAGTAGTGGAGACTCTAGAACGATTTAAAATCTATTTACATAATAAATTTGAATTATTAGTAGATAATCAAAGTTTGTCTTATGCCCTCAAGAATATTAAACGTGTAAAAAAATATGGTAGCTTATTGCATAGGTTGTTTGCCTTTCATTTTGATGTTAAGCACATATCGTCAAATTTAAATGTAACATCTGATTTTATTTCTAGAGTATATAACACCCATGATTTCGAATTGATTGAGAATGTACAATCTAGTGATGAGGAAATGCAAAACCTATGTATGGTAAATATGTGGGATATGCCCTATGCATCTTTATCTATTAAGGAGCATCAGTATAAAGATCCTTTTTTGTCAGAAATAATTAAAAAATTGGAAAGCAAACAACAGGTAGAAGGTTATAAATTGGTAAACGGAATACTTTGTAAGAAAACAAAAGCATATAAGAATCCCTATAAGGTTTGTGTTCCCAAAAATTTATGGAGAGTATTGTTGGAATTCTATCATGGACAAATTTTGCCCGGTGGTCACGGAGGGGTGAGCCGTACGATTGGGAAATTAGCCTCGCGCTATACATGGCCTGGTATCTTGAAAGATATTAAGGAATACGTAACCACTTGTAAAGATTGTCAATTAGCCAAAGCCGAAAATAAGAAAAAGATGGGTTGTTAGTATCAGAATATGAAAAGACTGTAAACGGTCTTTGGTATGGAGATGTAATTGGGCCAATAACAAGATCAAAATCAGGACGTTATTGTTTAATTATAGTAGATGGTTGTTCACGTTTTGTTTATCTGGAACCTATTAAAGTTTTGTCCAGCCAAAGTATTATAAATAAGATGTATAAGTTAATGTGTAGGCATGGGTTTATACATGCTTTCGCCCATGATTGTCACTCTATTTTTGTATCTAAATTGTTCACGGACTTTTTATATAGTCAAGGAATCAAAGATATCAGGATTTCCCCTTACGCAGCGTTTTCGAATTTGAGTGAAAGATACATACGTTCTGTGAAAAATGGGTTAAAGATATTTTTCCATGATAAACAACAACAGTGGGATAAGGGCATACACGAAATTGAATTTTCACTCAATAATTCGATCCACACAGAACTAAAGTGTAGTCCAGTGGATATAGTATACGGGTATAATGTCTGTGACCCTCTTGACACTAAGTGGAATGTGGATAAAATATTTGTGGATAAGAATAAAGGTGAAATTTGGGCATCGGCGATGCGTAATATGGAGTTAGCGTGGAAGAGAAGGAAGGCGTTATATGATAAAAAGAGAATTCCTGTTGATTAGAAAGTGGGAGGAAACGGGAGAACCCCGAGAAAACCCACGAGCACGGTGTTTGTCCACCACAAAGTTCACTTGGCGGGGGCTGGGATCGAACGCGGGACTCCAGGCACCAGAGGTGAACGCTCTACCACTGAGCCACCGCGCCCCCTGTTGATTATAAGGTGGGGGATAAATTATTAATAAAATCGCAAGTTAAGTCGTCATTGGTGGACAAGTTTAATAAGAGCTTGGCTTATCGTTGGGAGGGCCCGTACACATTGGTCAAATTCCTGGGTCAGAACAGTGTTCAAATTAGATCTGATGCTAACCCTAATGATGTTCGTAGGTCACATGTAGCCCTTACAAAAAAGTATCGAGAGAGAAGAGATGTAACTGCAACATAAAAAAAAAATCCGGCTAATTTAGAGTATCTGAGTCAGAGAGTGTTACCACTTACCAGTTGTATTTGTTTGTGTATTATTTGTTTTGATCAAATAGTAATTGTTATTTCTATTGCAGGCCTGCAATGCCGTGTTTTGTGTATTGTCGCGACTACCATTGATGTATGTATGTGTCCATGAATAAGTTTGGTTTCGGATATTGTCAATTATTGCAGAATTTGTCAGCTGTATGTAAGTAGTATGTTTTTATTGTTTATTGCCTAAATGGACGTTTTGGAGAGCCAATATCTGTAAAAAAAAAAAAAAAAAAAAAAAATCAATTCTGCATTTCCGAGTCAGCTAAATTTTGTTAATTTGAGTATTGATAAATAGTTCGATAATGCTTATGAGGAATAAGATTTGAAATTAATCTATTACTTATTAGACAAGAATAAAAAAAATTTAGGCTGTATTATTATAATTTATTAATGAGTTAATTGCCATAATTATTAACGGGTGATGGATTAGAAGTAGAGATCCATGAGTGAATGAATTTTGTATGGCGATGGATGATTCTGATTATTATTAGTATTTTATTTTGTTTAGTCCGTTTCTTTTTCTTTTTTTCTTTTTCTTTTTGGGGGTTAGGTATGAATGATGGAGTGGATGATTTAAATTAACTAACGGAGATATTATTAGTAGTTACCTTATGGCAGTTGCTTATTAAATGGATTATAATTTAGGAACATTTATATTAAAAAGGTTAACTTTTTAATTCGGGAGGGCAGGATGTGTGTAGTATGTCATTTATAGTCAAGGTTTTGAATTTTCTAAAATAATAATTGTAAATTGTAATTATCCTCGATTTTTCTGTTATTAAAACGAGATAACAAGTTTTGCACCGAATTGTAATAATAATAGTATCCTAATTTGAGATTTAAATCATTTCAAGAAAAGCTATGGTTCTCAATGACCTCTGGTGGTAATTTTTGGAATGATAAGTTTGTTCATGTGCAGCGCTACCTGGGATCGTCAGATCACAGGCAGCTATCAAATTGGAAGGAAAACGTTTACCTTTGGTGTCAAAATTCAATATGTTTCAACCTAATTGGCTTCTAAATTAAATTAAGTGTTGGTAGTGTATTTGATAAATTGTGAATATGTGAGTTTATTGCTGAAAAAGCTTTGGTTTATAACTGGAATACCTACTGTAAGTAAATTATTTTCTAGAATTTCTCTTGGCAAGTTAGTACGCCATTTAACATTGTGGTTGTTTCTATGCTGCTATCGCTGGTCGATATTTGAATGATAATGAGTTTTATAGTTGAGTTCTCAATTTTGTGATCTAAATTAAATTCATTTTGTGTTATTTTTTGTATTCTCAAAAATTTGGCAATTAATTATATTGTTCGAGTTTACAGATATAAAGTTGATAATATCTGATTTAACTCTATTATTTGACTAATGTAGAGCTTAGTTTACCTGGCGTGCTATGATAGTATTTTTACTAGTAGCTATTGAATTTAATAAGTTCCCACTTTTGTTCAGTTACTTGAACTATACCAACATAACCATAATTTATTTTTTAGTGGGGGAATTAAATTTTCCTTCCTTCCAGCGTGCACGTTTAAGTTGTCTTTGCGGAGGCAGGTGCGCGTGTAACGTGTTAATATCCTTCCAAATAATTGTAGTACTAATATAAATATATATTTAGAAACGGGATATACGTTACAGGTTTAAGCTGAGGGTTTCCTGTTTTAGTACTATCAAAATCAGATCTTTCGTTATTTGTAAAACTGTGTTTCTACTTTGGTACAAGTATTAAATACTAGGTAAAAGAAAACATCGTTCTGCTAAAACCAAAAAAAGTAAATAAAAAATAAAAATAACAAAAAAAAATGCAGGAAAAATTCTTGAATTTTGCAGAATTGTGAAAGTTATCAAAACTTCAGCTGAATCCCTATCATGGTCATAGCTTGAGAAAAGGGGGACCACTGTCCTCTCATTTAAGCTCCCCACAGTTTGAGGAGGGCTTACGTCAGGATAAAACTTTCTTACTCCACATGATACGATAAGAACTTGAATATATAAATGACGCATGGAATAGCTTCACCACATCTCAAAAACAACACACACACACACACACACACACACACACACGAAAAAACTCTTAAATAAAACAAAAAATTGATTTGGGCCTATTTCAATAAAATATCTACTATTAATCTTCCCAAATAACATATATATGTTAAGGCTTTGTCTTAAACATTTTCCTCTTAGTTTAACTTGTGAAGTATGGAATGGGCCTACTGTACCATTTCCAAAATAACTGAAAATAATTTAACATGTTGCTGCTGTCTCATCATCTAAAAAAAAAACATTTCACTAAGATGAAGCCTAAATGTAATTCGGACTCTACTTCAGTAAAACAACTGGGGCCTCTAGAGATAATAAGATTTTAAGTTCTAGGGAAACGAATATTGTATAATTTATACTTTAATAGTGGCCCAAATATTAATGCTTGCTCCTCCAGGAAAGTTCCAAGTTATGACCTCATTTCTATAAATAACTCCTTATTCTCTGTCGATAATGAAGGGTTTACACGCAAATTGCGTACTTCGAAATGTAGAAAGTGAGGTTGGTTACATCATTAAACGATCAAATTTGTATAGATTTATTTTAATTAGACACAAAAGTAATGTTTCTCATTAGACACAAAGTTAAAGATAATGTAATGTTTCATCAAACATAGTGTTTCTAGCATTGCTTTTGTTACATTAAATTATTAAATTACCTTTGTAAGAGGACTGAGTATAGTAATTGAGATTAGAATAATAGAGTAGAGTAGATTGGAACACAGTATATTTATTTCTGTCCTTATCTCCCCTTAGAAAAATTGAACAGTATATAGTTTCTAATTTTGTTTCGACCTGAAGTATATGTGCATCATTAAATGAATTCAAATATTCCAAAATAATTAATGTATATTTTGAAAAATTTAAGTTCAAGTGCATTGCATATTGTTAGCAGAAGTGCATATATCCTTTCTATGTTGTGAATTAATACTGTAAAAATACTCTGTTAAGGCAGGAGGTAGAAAAATTAGTATAGTAAACTTACTCTCACAAGCTTTTTATTACCAAAATCCTGTTATATACAAATATGATACAAACCACAATTACTGAGGGCAGTAGACCAAAATAAATTTCTCTATGGGCTTTGATGGTAAATGGAGAGTCTCCAGGCTCAGGCAAGCTAAAGGAAATGCAAGTTCAAAGCTCCAGGCAATCTAAGGAATTGCGTTTAAGAACTCTCAGTGCTCTAGGCAAGCAAAGAGAGCGTGGTTAAGTAAGTGTTGGAGCTCCAGGCAAGCCAAGTGAGGGAGAGATCTCAGAGCTTCAGGCAATCTAAGAGATTTGGATTAAGTCCTTCAAAGCTCCAGACAAGCTAAGAGAGAGAGGAATAGGTATGACCAGTCGAAACTAATGTCTTCGAAGGTGTTGCGACTTTTTATATACCCTATCTTCCTGAGTCCTTGTAGAACCTCGCGGCGATGATGATGTTCATCCTTTTCCGGATCACATGTTGATTATAATGATACCTATCGCCTGCATGCTCGTAGTAATAGTAGAGAAGATCGTGGGTTATTGATAAATATGAGGCACGTATGGGATATAACAATACTGAACCATATATGCATTTTAATCTAGTTTTCTTTGTCATAGAAAGAGCGTTAACAAAGCTACAATGTCCTTGATTTTTTCGCACCTTTGTAAAGAAGACAATTGTTGATTTTTGTTATGTTCATTGAAATATAGTAGTACATGCAATCAGAATGTGAACATAAAATTATATCACTACATGCTCTGCTTGCCAGCTACCACGATGATGTAGTCCATGTTTTCATCATTTCAAAACTCAAAACAAGTTTAATTGCTGTACAGAGTATAACTCTTTAGTTCATAACTTCGTTAAGTACTTCTGATAATATAATATGATAGATGTTTCCACATTTATCAATTGAAAGAGTATTGGAAATGGTAGAGCGAAAGGAGTATACAAAAAAGATTATTTCAAAGAGAAGACATAGCATGATTGGACACATTATGAGGCATGAAGGAACATTTTATTGGTTATGGAAGGAGTGATAGAAGGTAAGGTATTCAGAAGAAGGGCGCGATAACAATATCCGAATCAAATATTACTAGATATAGGGGAAGAAACTTCAAAAAAATAAACATCTATCTCTGAAAGGGGAGACTGGAAAGCTACGTCAAGTTAGTAGTTTACTAATCCAAGAAGAAGAAGAAGAAGAAGAAAAGAGAAAAGAATAAGGAAAAAGAATAAGCTTCAAGAGATCAGAGGATAAAGCTTCAAGTTCTCGCGGAAAAGGAGGATGGAATTTCGTAATTTATCAGAGTAAGTTATGATTGTTTACACCAGAAGTTTAAAGGAATTTAGTGAAAGAAAATTGTCAAAGAGAATTAAAGCTTTCTCAGAATTGATAAAGAGTATAGACTGAAATAGTGTGACGTCACATCCTTTTCGTTGCCATGGTGATCGCCATTTTGTTTTCTAAACAACAAGTAGCCAAAATACTTAAGGACCTACATAAATGCAAGGTGGAAACAGTGATGAAATATTTCGGAATTACAAACATTGGAGTGAATGAAATATTTATGTTTCTTTTTAAACATTTCTAGTCAATGAAACTAAAAAAAAACAGATATAGAAAAAGAGAAAAAAACAAATGTACTCATCTTTTTCATAATTTCATACTAACCTTAAATAATTCTGAAAAAGGTTTGATTCATTAATTTAGTTATCATAACATTGCATACGTGTACGTAACCAGGATTAATGCCTAACAGTTGTTTAGAATATATGTTGAACCATTCATAATTGGATGTTTTCTCATTGTACTATTTCTAATTTTTTTCTTTTTAAAAAAAAAGTTGATAGGGAATAAGAAAAGATCTGACCTACGTGTATCCACTGTTGGTCCTGATTGAACATTTCCAAAAGCTTACTTTTTCCCCTTTCTTTTGTAATATTGTATTGTATTAATATTGTGCACTTCCATTATCAAGAGTGGACATAAGAAAAGTAAATGTCCTAATAGAATTTACATTGTTCTAAAAGATTTTGTTCTTTTCAAAAATCATGTATTTTTACAGTTTTCCTTGTGCCGACAGTTTATCTGTCTGTACCTTACGGAGTTTATATTATATCTAATTGCTTCTTAAGGGGAATTACATGATAATGACTTTTACATTAATTATTTGATTTCTACCTTATCACTCAGAGATGCGGCGCTTTTAGAAATAAGTTCCTTAGATATTTGTATTTCTTTTGGAATTTTCTTGATTTTACTCGTAGTTTCCTAAACTCATTTCAATATTCTAAATCTGTATCCTTTCCCACCAACTATATTAGTCTTTAAAACATTTTATAATTGTACGTAAATTTACAGCTGCTGTCCTTATTTGTACTAGACTTTAAAATACACCACTCGGTTCAAGCGTTTGTATAGAAAAAAAAAGCATGACGATCACTATGGTAACGGAAAGGAAATGACGACATCACTATTTCAGTCTATAAGGTGCTGTGATCACATCGCCTATTTGACATGACGGTAATACACATGCTACGATAAATGCTATAGCGCTTAGCTTTGGAAACATCAAGAGGGTTGACGTTGGAGGTTCAAGGGTGGACATTCACATCAAGACTCAAAACACTGTCTAGCTTTTATTCTCTTGTTTTACTTATGTTATTATAAACATGATTGTTAAAGTATTCGACCGCACATACCTATGTACAGTCTTACCTTCACCATTTGTCTTCCTTATGTGTTGAAAAAGCAATTATGGAACATCAAATGAAAAATGGTCCGAATTGACTTGTTTGCTGTCATTTAGGAATAAATTACTCACCTACAGAAATGAACATTTATAAAAAGTGCATGTTGTGAAAATTTCATACCTTCATATAAGAACATATTACACATTTAAACTAGTGCACAAGATTAATCAATATAAATTATAATTTGGCAAGTAAATTTTTAAAACACCAACGATTATGTGATTAATACTGCACTAGCTACTCCGTGTATAAATTTTGTCAACTATTTTTTTTTTAAAGGCTTAAAGAAGAAAACTGAATTATATGTGCAATTTGTTATTGAGATATTTCTTACACATAAATGCATTTCACTTACTGAGGTCAATGTCTGGTTTTGTATGCATGTAACACTGGAATAAAGATAAAATATTTGTAAAGTGTTTTCTATGCCAAATTGATGTATGGTTGTGTGATGTGAGCCATACCAGGATAACTAGTCTTCACAACAAACCATACCTACTTAGCCACACTGCAGGAAAAAGCACATATGGTCTCTGATTTTTTTAAAAGATGTTTCATATAATATATTACAATATATCAAGATTAGAATCAGATGATAGAGTCATAAATGTTAAAAGATAGATGCAACTGGCTGGTTCAAGCAACTGATAAAGCCGGAAGTTTGTTTGTACTTAGCAAGCAATGTGAATGTATCTTGCAAGTATGTTTGCATATATTAACGCACTGTGAATACATTAACTGGTTAGAAGCGATCAGTGGTAGGCGACAAACTTGTTTCTATATTGCACTTTTCTCTTTTTTCCTTTTTTTTTAAAAAAAAAAACTTGAAATTTCTTGCGTGAAATTTAAAATTAGCACATTCAGTAATGCAATATTTATTTGCGAGGACGTATCAAAAAGTTTTACTCTGACTCCTGACTATGAAGGATTCGAGCTAGATGTTTGAAACTTTGCATTATGGTATTGTACAGTATGCGACAAAACAAAATGACATCCTTGACATTTATTTATGTTTTGTTGTGCCACATACTGAAAAATAAGAAATGTTTTCAAATAGATGTCAACCAAATGTTACTCAATACATGTTATAAATTTAAGAGGAATCACGCTTGTACATCATGCGTTTAAAATGTTGACCATTACGTCGCACACATTCATCATAGCGGCCCTGTAGATCGATGAACATGTTCGTGAACTGTGTTGCTGGAACGCTAAAACAAATGACCGAATCGTCTCTCTTAACTCCGGTATAGTGATAGGGGTACAGTAGTTATCTGTTCTGCTTCCTTCAGCATATCCCATATGTAGGCATCTGAAGCCGACAGGTCAAGGGAGTGGGGATGATATGGAAAATCCGTTTCACCGGAAATCAAGCGATGTCCAAACTTTCATGGGCAGAAGGACAAGTGACTCACTTGCAGTAATAAACACCTTCTCTGTAGTGAGTAACATTATCTTAACGTCAACTGCACATTACACTAGTCCACACGCAACTAAGTACACATGCGACGATCACAACTCATACCAATTGCACTTGCGTGTCATACATACTGTTTCAATACTGTTTGTTTTGCCGCATACTGTATATGTACAGTATGTAGAACTTATGTATTTGCGTATGTATGCAGTGGTGTTAGTCAAATAATTTAATAACCGGTTTTATGATTAGGATAGTAAGTTTATTTATTATTAATATTATTACTATGTATTTGTATATTATTGTTATTATTATTAGTAGTAGTAACAGTGACTCGGATTAAATCATACTGCTTGCTAACAGTATATTAACATTTCCTTGCTAGCATAATTGATACACGTTTGAGATAGAACTAGAATTAAAGAAGAAACCACAAGGCTAACTGATGTTCAGAATACTTGCAGACTGCTTTCTTCTCATCCCACAATCGGGTGAACATTGTCATATTTCTTATCATTATATTTCTTCTAGTCAATGAAACACAGTAGCGACTTCGGTGTAAGTGCTAAAACACAAAAACAACAGGGGCCTCATTTCATATCCGTTTGAAGTCAAGACAATGTGTTAGGAAACTGAACACATGGTACAGAGATCTTTTTGCGACCGGGGTGAAGTAGAATTCGGCGCCCCCTACACTCATTTTTCCACACTTTTGCCTCCTTCCCACCTTTTTTTCTTGTTTTGTTTGCATACGTAACACAAGCAGCTTTTCATATTATGCTATGCTGAATTTTTATCGAGCTACTTGGACAGACCATTGCAATAGCCAAAAAAGATCATTATGTAGTCTTTTACAAATAAGAGCTGTTTTCATGTGACTTTTTGAACTTTTTGTTAAACTTGACAAAACTACCTTTGGTTGTATACAAATCCACTTGGAGAACAGTTGTGAAAATTTACAGCTATTTACATTACATACTGCCGATAAGAAATGAAATTTCAATACATTAGAAACTATTTCTCGTATATTACTCTTTTATTACTTTCTTTTATTACTCTTTTAGAATCGGTGGTGTGATATTATTGTTTTAACTGTACATTCCCCAACAGAATATAAGGATGACGATATAAAAGATAGTTTTTACAATGAAGTAGTAGGACGGGTATTTGACCAACTTCCGCGATACCATATGAAAATTCTATTAGGGAATTTCAATGCAAAAGTAGGACGAGAGGATATTTTCAAACTGATTGTAGGGAATGAAGGTCTGCATAACGAAAGTAATGATAACAGAGTTAGACTCGTGAACTTTACAACATCCAAAAACCTTACCGTGAAGAGTACAAAATTCCCACATCACAATGTTAAAAAATACACGTGGACCTCGCATAATGGAAGAACACACAATCAAATTGATCACGTTTTAGTAGATAGAAAAAGACAGTCTACTATAGTTGATGTTCGGTCGTTCAGAGGATCTGATTCTGACACTAATCACTATCTGGCAGCAGCGGAAGAGAAAGATTATCGTTGAATAAAGGGAATATTCAACATCTAGAAAAGAAGAGGTTTAGTTTAAAGAAATTAGAGAGAACCAAGATACAGGGGAATACCAGATTGAAGTGTCGCATAGCTTCTCGGTTTAGAAGGTTTTGAGAGCATTAGTGTTGAGGATACTTGGATTCAAATTAGGGATATCATTAAAATTTCAACAAGAGAAAAAAATGGAGCACACAGAAATAGGAATAAAACATAGTTCGACCAGAAATGCACTAAACTAAAGATATACCACATTGACTTGACAACTAGTCTTCCGTTCCAAACGCTGCTATCGGCTGAAGGAATTCCACTCCCTTTGGTCATCCGCTTTCTTGCTTAGCAACAGCTGAACCCTCATTGGCTAAACGCGTGGGCATGTCGGGTATGAGTTTTAGTTCACATTTTTGCCACGGCTCAAGACATTTTGGCAGCACTATAGCGGAGAAGGGAAAACGGGCGAAAATAAGTTAGCTACAAAGTCCGAACGATATAACTAAACAGAATTTGGTTGGCATCAGATGGGAAACTTCCAAAATGTATAGAACAAAGATACGCGAATTTTTAAAGCTAAAATTAATGAACTTGAAGACAATAGTAAAAAAAAATCGAAACATGTACAAGGGCATTTAAAGAGAGATGACGAAACAATTCTCACTGATACAGATGGCATCTTACATAGATGAGAAGATTTCTTTGACGATTTGCTTAACACCCAGCCATAACTAATGTTCGTGGGGAAGGGGAAATGCACACAGCAGAACCATATATTCCAGAGCCTAACCGAACAAAACAGAAATTGCTATAAAGAAATTAAAGAAACACAAATCTCCTCGTATAGACGAAATTCCGGCTGCATTACGTTTAGCTGGAGGGGAAAAGATTGAAACAAGATACACGAACTCATTCTACTTATCTGGAACTAGAAGGAATTACCACAAAAACTGAAAGAATGAATCATTGTTCCAATTCATAAAAAAGCGACAAAGCAGATTGCAATAATTATCGAGACATTTTTCTTCTGTCAACATCCTATAAAATCTTCTCAAACATTCTACTAGCAAGGTTGACCCTATATGCAGATGAAATTATTGGACAGTATCAATGTGGATTTAAACGAAATCAATCAACTATCAACAAGACATCTACCATTTGACTCGAAAACAAAGGGAATACAATATCATTGTACATCAATATTGATTTTAAAAAGGCTTACCACTCATGGAGAGAAACATGTACAACATTCTTACAGAATTAGGAATAGCAAAAAACCTAATTAGACTAATTAAGATATGTTTACATGAATTCCAAAATAAAGTCGAAGTAGAAAAATTCTTGTCCACGAGTTTCCACGTCGAGAATGGCCTGAAACATGGAGATGCGTTGTCGACATTATTATTCAACTTTATTCTGGAGTATGCTATATGGAAAATGAAAGATACCAACCAAGACCTAGAGCTAAATGGTATTCACGGGTTATGGCGTATTGAGAAGGAGTCTTCTTTGTGAATTTCTAAATATTGATTGATGGAAGTGAAGAATATGTTAATGTTTGTATTTAAAATCCAAAATATAGTTTGGCTACTACATATGTTTGAAATTATAGTAATTACTTTATTCCTTAGTAAATGAAAATTCTGAATTTAAGATTACTTATTATTAATTAACATATTAAAAGTACACTAACACACATTCACGCACACACACACACACACACACACACACACACACACACACATATATATATATATATATATATATATATATATATATATATATATATATATATATATATATATATATATATATATATATATATATATGGCCAGTTGGCCAGTGGCCACCAATTATTATTGGCACGAAAATGTTCACCATACTCTTAGGTATTGATTAACACCAATATAATCTCCCTATGATTACCGTTCCCGTGATATCGGTAAAAAAAAAATTGCCAGCTCGGGAACCATAGGTTGTAGAGAGATGATGTTGCTGTTGATCAATATCTAAGAGGATGGAAAATATTTTGGTACCAAATAGTAACCGGTAGCCACTGATTAACTGTCTATTGGCCAACTGGTCACCGTTCCCCAGATATTGGCCAAATTTTTCGAATTTCTAGATATTTAAGCAACAATATCTCTAGAACTGAAAGTCTTAGATAATATTTTATTAATTTTAGCGAGAAAGAGAAGGTGCGGATAAAAATTTACTTCTACATCTAGGAACAATGACAGTTGTCCTTCCAGCTTCATCTCTCCATTCTTTTTAAGTTCGTTCTGACAATGCTCTTGGAGCACTCTCAACTGGTTTATATTCCCACGTAAACAGCAGCTTGCGTGTGTCTTTTCACTTCTTTCATTTTCGTACCTTCATTCTCACAGTCGTGATTAGTCCGATTGGGTAGAACTAAGCAAACTCATCACCATCACAACGCCGGACACGTCTTCCAGACTATGACTGTTTCCGATTTTGAAACCGCTCCTGTGTATACTATAAGTCATTACTCGGCACTTTATATCACATTGCCATTAACAAATAAAATAATAAGTAAACACTTGTTGTGGCTGTTATTGAACCGTGTGAATTGCGAGCGGAGCAAGCAAGAAAATTTTTAACAAATTTATTTCTTTGCAAATAGACGACAATATTGATTTAATAGGGCGTCAATACTTATACGGGGCGCTGCGTCGTTTGCTATCTCGGAACACTTTTTCTTTCTTCTTGCTCGTTTTGTGCGCTCTTCCTATTAGCGCCTGGTGCGACCTCCCCACTCGCCTTCCCCTAGCTACGGCTCTGGGAATTACAATTTCATTAATAAGATATTCTAGAAAATTTAAGTCTGATATTTCAACTGTAGCATGTATTAATTGCGTCCTTAAAAGCTTGAAAGAAAAAATATATACTATATTCTCAAGAATAGTTCTAGAAAATTAATTTGTTTCTCGTAAGTACTGCACTGAGAAAAATCCGTTCTCCGGACAGCGGTATATTGTACAAATATACGGAATCCTCTTGCTTACTACAGAAATCAGTATAGAGCATACGTTATCCGTATGCTACATGGGCACTGCCATTAGATGTTACATCATGCCGTTGCAGGATGTCTGACATCTAACAGTTTTCCGTATATCACATACATATACTTATGTTACCTTCGTCAGCTATATGTTATATACGTCCATTTGTATGTGAGATCCTCACCGCCTATATTGTTTCATACGGAAAGTACGTATAGATGGAACATTTATACGGAAAGTATTATAAAACATGCGTTTTCAGTTATACGTCTGTTGTACGTTAAGTCCAAAAACTACAGGAATTATGCATGTAACCTACCTTTTTAAGTACACCACCTACAATTTTTTTTCTTAGTGTGGATTTAAGGATGGGAAGAAAATTTTAATAACCAATTACAGAAATAAGAGAATTTTTTTAACAGCAAAATTCCATCTTATTGACAGCCAGAGTCCAAGGAGAATATTTATCCAAAATTTTCAGGTTTTAGACCTAATAGTTTCGAGGATATGGAGAACAGAAAAAAAAAATCATTCTACCTTCCTCCCTCCCTATCCCTTCTTAGGGGCTATAGCCTAGAGTGTAAAGAGAACATTTATTCAAAATTTCAAGCTTCCATGCTTAATAGCTTCAGAGGTCTGTTGATGAGTGAGTCAGTAGATTTACTTTTTTTATATACATAGAATAGGAAAAAAAGTCATTTTTGAATATACGTATGTACATTGAATTAATTACCTTCCTCCTTACCTATCTACATATAATATGCATCTGGTTTATTACATTATATTAAAGTACACTACAGGATCTCTATATCATTTTTAATTAGTACATTGGGCAACTATGTTAAACATGTATACACATTTTTCTAATTTATATCTATGAGATTTTTTCTTTTTCTTTTTTTTTTCTTTTTTTTGCAAATAATTTTATTCTTCTGCATGGAATTTATGTGTTAACATTTTGTTATTATTATAGAAAAATTATTATGAAATTTAGCTTTAGTTTTACCATAGGTCCACATGTTTTTCAGGTAGTTTATCGATATATTGGTTTTGTATGTAACAAATAGAGAATAATTAAATGTTCATTCCATTGATTGTATAATTTAGTTAAATTTTCTTCCGATACGTTTTTTTTTTAAAAAAGTGAATGTCTTAATTTGTACAGGTATATATATATATATATATATATATATATATATATATATATATAAACTTATTTGGTTTGTAGACAGTTTTTTATTGTTTCCATTGCGTAATATGTAATTTTTTCTTGTTTGTTTATTCCATGATAGGTTCAGAGGGCAATGACTTCCAATTAAAACAACCTAGGACAAGAGAAAATCCAGTGGCATTTCATGCAGAAAAACATGTCGTCTCTTTTGCCATATTTTCCGGTTGATTTTTTCAGTCTTTCTATATTTTTTTATTTATTTTTTTAATATTATAAGTTGAAATAAAATGTCATACCCTATAAGAAATCTAAGTCGCTGACAGGTTAGCAAGGAAGTTGTCCCTAAGTAGCATCCAATTAAAAAAAAAAAAGTGATAAATATGAGCATGTGTTAGAAGGTGATGAGGCCTTACATACACACATGCTCACGCAAGGCATTTTCTTTAAGCATTTTAATACTGGTTTGTTATATATATGTAGAAACGTTTCCGGATGTCAAAGGTGACCTTTTGATGTCTTAATTAAGTATAGATAAGCATTATTGAAAGTACTCGTTACCATATTCAATATTAACTTTAAATAACTTTAAATAAATCCAACTTTAAAAAAAAACTTCTTGGGATCCTCCAATAACTTCAAAATGTAAGTGCTAAGAGATTTATTCTTACACTTTACAGAAGACCGTAATTGAATTTTTCGCCAGCTTAAGTATTCACCTAGACACTATAATTTGAAATTATGAACTTGAGATCAATAGTAATTGTCAAAAGATATGGCATCAACGTATAAAGCAACGTTTCGCAACATTTTGAAGATGTAGTGCAGTATTTCTCAAAAGACAATAAAAATTGGATAAGTTAGATTTTGATTTTTTTTTCAAGTGTCTAATGGCTCTTGTTAGAAGAGAGCTTTAACTGTATGCACCGGGAGATGAAGACGCGCATACCAGCATTGAAATCTCCAACAAATTTTAGTTTAGTGGTCACTTGCATTGATAAGTTGGGATTTAATGAGAGCATTAAAACACCTAATATATTTGCTTGTGTCACGATGTAGGCCAGAAGTGAAAACAACTGCACAAAAATAAATTGTCACGATAAAATAAAAAAAAATAAATTAAATTAAAAATTAAGTAACAAGACAAGTAAAGAAAAATCCAATAAAATAAGAAAAAAGTAGTGTGTTAAAAAAAAAAGAGGATAGGGCGGTTGATTCCGCGGCCAATCCTAATCTTCGTTGTCAATATGTCCACAAGACTAGCCGGAAAGACTTGATAATCAGATCTACGAATTCTCTTCATACCCTCCACCAGTGGAACTCTTCAAACCGCCATTTACGAATGGAAATGAGTAGGGATGCGCACGAGACAGAATTTTCCTGACAAAATTCGAGTCGAGACACAGCTCTTTCAATAGAGAAATATACAATTTTCGAGTCGAGACATCAATTTCACAGCATATTTTTGAGACGAGACAGTCTCAAATCTTGTCGTGTGAGCATCCCTAGAAATGAGATTTTCCGGACGATTTTCACCAAAACAGCTTTGTTGTCGATTTTGTTCATATTTTCCGAATTTTACAATATTGTTAACATTTAGTGAAAAAAAAATCTTCAAAGATGATACATACTATATTGATCGATAAATCTTATTGGGTTGAATTAAAATGATCTGAGTGAGTTTTACGTAATGGGTTCATGTAGTTTGATCGAGAAAGTGGAGGAAAAAAATAATTAATTTATAAACTTGATGCTATAGGAGAATTATGCCATTTATTGAGACGAAAACTGATTCTGAAATATGCCCTATTAAGCTCTTCATAACATCATACGCCAAACGACAGTACAAGGTATCAACGTTTAAATTTAAATTATTACATAACGGATGAAATAAATGAGCAGAGCGGCTACAATCAATAACATAATAGAAAATATAAACTTAAGTAAAACTTGTGAATACTTAGGTCCGTTTACAAAACAAGGTGACAAAAATTGGACATAGGTAATATTCTATACGTATAATTGGGAAATGAAATACTATTTATGAAAACCCAGAAATATTCTAAGCACAGAACGCAAGTTCATAAATTGGTGATATATGCGTCAATATGTGTCAACTGAGATTATTTTACTGCACCTTTTAATATTTTTCAGAAGTTAATGTTATCACTAGAGTTGCCAAATACTATGTCCCAACAGTGATTCAATCATCCACCCTAGAGTAAGGTAGTTTTCAAACCTTTCGTTAGCTACGATCTGTTATCAATTTACATAGAAAAATCTCCTTCTTAGAAAAAATGTGCATTTATTGAGTGGTCGTCCTTCGGGCTTCGAAAAAACATCAAAAAAATCTTTACATAGAAACAAAATCAATAAAATTGACCATTTCTGACGATAGATGATCAAGTTATCATTACTCATCTGTTTGGAGGTCTGAGTAGAGAATGAGGGTTATTTCGGAGTGAAAGAATTGGAGTTCAAGGGGGAGAGTTAGAGCGAGGGCCAGTAGAGAATTGCAGAGTGAGACTGAGTGGAGGACCAGGGCCAATCAGACTTGAAAGAAGAGAAAGTGGAGGACGAGAACCAGATAAGGGTTTGAGAGTAACGGTTAGGATGGTCAGATCAAAGTATGTATACCAATGGTGCTGACGTTAATTTTCTCTGTTTGTTATATTATAGAAATTAGGGACATTCACGCAAGCGAAATAATCTGGAAAGCTTGCTTTCTTTGTCCCAGGGAAAAAAAATTTACACTGCTATTGACTTGTTAAAAATAATAAATTTTTAGGTAGATTTTTAAAATGTACATTGAAAACCAACTGTTCTTTCAGTCTCCTCAAGGGATTTTTTTAATTAAAATATATAGCAATTTTGAAAATTTAGAATAACATTAAGAGGCTTCATCACGAGGAAATTAAAATACCGCTAATTTTACAGTAATTATGTGATATCTCCAATGGACAAAATATAATCGAAAAGTGAAACAAGAGCTTGCTAGACAATATTATTTTACACGTGACACCGTTATCACGACTCACTTATCTACTTTCGATTTCCAGCCATGTAGAAGACGGGTATTTATTTTCGCGTGTTTAAATGGCTGCAAATGGAAAGTTACTAGGTGACTCGTGATAAAGATATCTCATGCAGGATAATATTGTCTAGCGCGCTCTTGTTCCACATTTCAATTATCTTTTATCTATTTGAAGATATCACATAATTACTATAAAATTAGCGGTATTTTAATTTCCTCGTGAGTATGAAGCCCCTTAATGTTATTCTAAGTTTTCAAAATTGCTATATATTTTAATAAAAAAAATCCCTTGAGGAGACTGAAAGAACAGTTGGTTTTCAATGTGCATTTTAAAAATCTACCTAAAATTTAATTATTTCTAACAAGTCAATAGAGGTGTAATAGCGGTATTTTAATTTCGCACTGATTACAGGGCTCTTAAGTAAACAAAGGTATTCTAGTTCTGATTATGGTGCTTTAGTTTTGAAATTAACTTAATTGGAATGAGCAACGAATGTCAAAAAAATAAATATAAGAGAGTTCGTATTCTTTATTTAGTGTGAAAGCTGTGCTTGTGTCGCTAAACCCAGCGTCTTAATTTATGGTTTCAATTCACGTAACTACAGTCTTAAGTCAACATTTAACTTATTTCTGTACTTGCTTTTCATCTACAAAGGATGTAGAAGAGAGTGGGGGTTGATAAAGCAATCTCAAGACAATGTAAGGTTTTGAATTTACCTATTAGAAGAGGATTTCAGGAAGGTTTCTAGGCTGCGTTTTAGACTCAGAAACACTTCACATTTTTTTTTTTTTTTATCTCGTGAAAGATAATTTTTTCGTCCAACTTTATAGTAGACGTGCGTACCACCGAGTAGTGGTTCGCATACCATAGGTTGAGAAAACCATATTCTAGGATCATTAGATGCACAAAAATGTCCCAGGTTCTCTCGAAATCATTTGTACTCGAGCCAAATACTTCAAACGGGGTTGAACCAGAGGTCATACATACAGAAAGCCACACGTTAGTCACTTGGTCACAAAGAGGTGTATTAAAGAATTCAGAAAAGAGCAGATGATTTAGTAAAAGTATTTTAAAAAGGGACTCAATTTGCAATTTTCTTCTTTTTTCTTATAAGGAGATGAAATATTATTGAAAGTCCTGCTTGGCATACAAACAATAAGGTTAATTACGCTTTACGATTACATTACACTGCAGTCCATGCATGTATAAACACACACACACACATTGTGTTACGTAACTCCTTTCACATTTTCGGGCTTCCTTCCAAACAACAAGCGTTACAAAAGGGCGTAATCTAGCCGTCAGCTATGGAACAGCGAACACAACACCACACACATACAGTATTTGCATCCACACACCTATGTTGTTCCCCTTGTTCCTTAGTAGCCAGGGAGCTAAACAACAGCGCAGGTGAAATTACTAACTTGTGGGTGGCATGGTAGACGGATACACTTCAAGAGCTTAAACAACGTTAAATAGAAAGAGCTTTATTAAATAATACACACAAGGCGCCGTTGAGATTCCAAAAACTGAAACTGGAAATTGATAACAAAGAACCTTTTTTAACGTTCTGTAGAACAATAAATGCAATGCTTTGTTTGTAAAAAATCAATTCACGTGTTATTAAATATCAACACGGAAGTAAAGAAAATGAAACCTCAATTTTCTAAAGATAGGTGTAAATAAACTGAAGTATCATGACTATATTCTTGAGGTTGTCCGCCTTACGAGACAATGATGTCTTGTTTTCCATATGCATTATTATAATTTACAATGTAATATTTGCGTGTCACTTTAAAATGGTTCGTTTTCTATTCATACACCGTGACAGCGGAAAGTTGTTAGCAAAATTTGGTTGCGAAAGAAGTCAGTATTTCACTGCAGTGAGATTTTTCTTTATAGTGCAGTCGCTTGGCACAAAAATATTTCTATTCTGGATACCAGTATGAAACTTGGCACATTTATTAATTATAACATGTTGAATGAAAATCCGCCGGGACACAAAACCGATGATTACCCCGTCGGACAGAATTCAAGATGGCGTTCAAAATGGCGGCACAAACTGAAAATACTCCAATTTTGCCGTTCTTCGGGCCAGTTTATATGTTCATTGGCATGCTAAATTCAAATAACGCGTTTTTACAAATATTAAGGTAATAGATTTACAAATATAAAGAATTATGGCATATTTACATCCATTTTAATGGAAAATTAAACATGCTATTTACTGTAATAACAACGAAAAAATCGTTTTTATAATTTTGAATGACGTGTTCAGACCTTATAAGTAAATCCAAAGGTATTATTGTAGTTAAGTGTTAACTATGTGTTTTTAAATAATTTCATGTTGTAGAACACTTATATTATTTTGCAGTTCTTGCAGATTAAACTGAAATACCAAGATGTCTAAAAAGAGAAAACTGGAATTAATTGAGTTTGATTCAGCAGTTCCACCCAATCCGGAGGTTAAATGGGAACAATGTATAATCTGTCAAGAAGAAAATGAATTCCCTCTCGTAAATGCAACGGATAGTGGACTGAAATCACTTGGTGAAGACTTAATAGAATTCTCTAACCTTGGAGCGTTGCCAAAATCTGTTCAAATTGTTCAATTACGAGATAGTGGTGGTATTGTTCAAAACCTAGTGTCAAATTCAGCAAAGTTTGATAAGTCATGTCGTACAAAATTTGACAAACAGAAACTTGAGCGTCTGAGGAAAAAGAGGCAGCAAACAATAGTTGAGTTACCTCCTGGGACATCTCAGAAAGTTAAAACAAGATTAAGTACACCAACTGTGGACATTAAAAATACGTGTTTATTTTGTGATGGAGCGGAAGAAAAGACAAGTTAGTATCTGCGCAAACACTAGAAATTGGTTCAACAATCATGTTTTTAGCAAAGGAGGTTCAAGACGACAAAATACTAATGAAATTATCTTCAATTGATTTAGTGGCACAGGAAGCGAAATATCATAAGCTGTGCTACGTGCGATTTAGGAACAAAGTTAAAAGTGAACTACGAAAAACGGGACCTAAAAGTGAAAGTGATATTAACAGATTTGTTTATGGTTCTGCGTTAGCTCAAATGGTAGAATATATTGAAGACATTTATTTGCCCAGTGATACTTCACCTGTATTTAAGTTAGCAACACATACGAGTCAGATGGAATGGAAAATGCGCAATCTAGGAATTCCAAATGCACAAGTGAATCGGTCAAAACTAAAAGAGCAGCTAATATATTTAATTTCAGGTTTGACTGCCACTAAGTCTGGAAGAGAAGTACTGTTGTACTTTGAGGATATAACTGGAGAGGCTGTTCGTGATGCCATTGCATATAATGCCATGAGTGATGGAATGTGTTTAGCGCATGCTGCTCAAATAGTTCGTAGAGATTTGTTCAATGAATATCCAAAATTTGAGGGTTTGTTTGCAAAAGATTATTGCCAAAGAGTCAGTGAATGAAGCTCTATTATTGTTGTTACAAATGATCCTAGAAGGACCTGCACAAGATAAACAAGGAGATGCTAATAGAAAACCCCTACTATCTATTGCACAGTTAATACGTTTTAATGCTACCAAATCGAAACGAAGGCACGAAACTTGTAATACTAAACATCTTATAGAACGAGAAACATCACTACCCCTCTATATTGGTCTCAAATTGTATTCAAGTATAAGAACCAGAAATTTTATTGATCAACTCCATGCTCTTGGCTTATGTGTTTCTTATGACAGAGTTCAGTTTTGTCAACAACAACAAATGTTACATGTGAAAAGTGTAACAATTTAGGAGAAGTAATTCCTGAATGCTTACTTGAAAAATTTTTTACAACAGCAGTAATTTATAACACCGATCATAATCCTTCTTCTGTGACAGTTAGGGACTCATTTCATGGCATTAGCATTACCTTGATACAGCATCCAGATCGCACGGTAGCACAGAAAAGATATTTGCATATTGCAACTTCACAATGGACCAGCGAGGTAAAGAATGCGTTACCTTCTTCCTACACAACCGTATCCCCAATACGTTTTAATACAAAGTATTGTGAATTGCCCCTCTCAAGTGTTATTACACCACAAGAAATAGAAGGTTCTAATTCCACAGATATAATAACTTGGTTAGAATCAGTCAAAGGAAGCATCGAGAGCGATTTTACTTGTGACAATGACTCTTCAGATGTACGTATTTCTTGGTCAGCGTTTGTATCAGAACATAGACAATCACCTACACTTCCAAAATTTAATAATGTTTTACTTCCATTGTTAAGTGAAAAGGTGCAATCCCCACCTGTGGTAGCACACTGCATGGAAGTACTTTTCAATATTTTTGATAAACTCTGTTTGAATGATGGAGTTCCGATCCTCACTGGAGACTAACCAATATATGCCCTGGCAAAACAGATTCAATGGAAATGTCCTAGTAAATATGGTGAAGACAAATTTGTAGTAATGATGGGACGTTTGCACATTGAAATGGCTGTAATGAATATGATAGGAAGTTGGCTTACAGGATCTGCGTGGACTTATTGATGATAGAGTAACATCAACTGGACGAACTGAATCGCTTCTATCGTGCTCTCACATCAAGCGCGCTCGCTATGCTCACCAAGTAACAATGGCTGCACTATATATTTTGAAAACAAAAGCATACGAAACATATAAATATATCAATGTCTCTGAAGGAATGTCATATTTAGATTTTAACGAATGGTGTAAGCAATGAAGAATCTCTGCAATTTATTTTCTGGTCAATAACTATGAAACTACAGCTTCTATTGCTCTCTTTCTTACAAAGTGTGCGTGAAGGAAATTTTGTACAATTCAAAACCATTTTGGAAGATATATATCGCTGGATATTTGTTTTAGATCACACAAACTATGCCCGCTGGTTGCCAGTTTTCATCAAAACACTGAAAGAACTGGAGTCCGCCATCCGTTTATATATAAAGAATTCATGAAAGGCAAATTCGTAAGTCAGAAGAGCAATCGACCATTTTCAGCAATGGCGGATGACCATTTGCATGAGCAAAATAACAAACAAGTTAAAGGAATTGGTGGAGCAATAGGACTTTTTGACAAACCTGCTGCACTTTTGAAATGGATGGTTGCAGGACAGATGTTGTAAAAATGATATCTGTCTTTGAAGAACAGTTTTCAGTTTTCGATGGTGAAGAAGATGCAGGTGATGAAAATGACGTAAAGCATAAGGAAAGCAGCAAAGCTTTTGAAAAGAGATATAAGGAACAGGTTTTAGATGTTGTAGCTTCTTCTAGAAACTATGGTAACCCATTTGAAGAAGATATATTAACAACAGCAGTTAGCAAAATATGTGCAACAAAAGATGCAGTGAAGTCGGTCATGCAGGAATTTATTTTTAATATTCTACTTGATGATGATGATGATGATGAGTGTTCTGTCCGAGGGCAGGTAGTTGGCCCGAAGGTCCCTGGGCAAGGTGAACCCATGGTGGTCTTGCCATTGCCTTCCATGGGATGATGATAACGTTCTAAGGACGGCTCCTACAGTTTAACGAAGGATCCGAATTACTTGTATCCCCACCGGGAATCGCACTCGGAACCCCTTGAATGCAAGGCGACGAGTGAAGCCACTCATCCACCAGGGACACTATATTCTATCTTAACACGCAATAATTCAACGCAATAATTTAGTAAATGCTCCCATATTATTTAATTTTACTCCCTTTACTTTCTATTTATCACCCTACTGCCAAAGAACTTAATTGCAATAATTATCCCCCTCCCCTCCTTTTATAGAAGCTCATATGACTTGTGTCCCGGTGGTTTTTTATTGTGTATTACCATCTAAATAACTATGCCAAATTTTATTCTGGTATCCAGAAAAGAAATATTCTTATTGAAATTTGTACCAAGCGACTGCACTATTAGAAATAATACTTAAACCAGTGGCGGATCTAAAAATTAAAAACTTGGGAGGGGGGCAGCCAGAACCCAGACTATGGTAAGTATATCATGAATTTACAATTTTTCATAGATCCGGCAAAAGTTTTCAACTTAACTCTCTCCCGATGGATATTAATGACTCGGTTGGACGTTGACATTGTGAACCTCAAGTATTGTTTCACACATTGCATAACAGAAAAATTGCAACTGAAACTATATTTAATGTTTCAAAAAAAAAAAAAATCCAATAAAGAATAAAAGGCAACGCTTTATAAACTTTCTAAAATATACAAATAATATTTTCATTATATTTGTCACAAAAAACTGAGGAAGCAAGACCCGCCAGCCTCGGGCTAGATCCGCCACTGACTTAAACCTTGATTTTTCAAGGCACCGAATACTAATACGTGCATGAAGATTAATATTCTATCTAACGTAAATAACAAGAATTAGGGTTAGGATTTTTAAAAGTATATATATTTTTTCTTTTAGAGCAAATTCGTCTCTCCGAAAGTACCCGAGGTGTCAATTGATGTTGCCAGTTGCAAACATTTTAGAGTACTTTTTTTTTTTTTAAAAAAAATATATTTTATATCTTTGTTCCCTTAATCCGTATCCAATCCCTTTTATTCTTATTTCCTCTTCTTTCATTGTTACTTCTCAAAAATGTATTCCAAATTTCCCACTCATTGTGGATTGAGTGTTCTGAATCCAAACGACCAGTTTCCATGAGGTAACAATTGAACTATTTTGTCAAAGAAAGGTTTGAAGTTAGTCTTCAGAAGGAGAATCCGAATGTTGTCAAATTTGAATATCTACAGAGCCCCCGATGGCATCGTCCGCAACCCGATTACACCGCTCAGACTTGTTGTAATGTCTGTTAAATAATATAAAACTATGATTTCGATATACAAAATATACTGTATATGCCCCCTCAAAATATCTCTGCCCCAACCGTTGCGCTCTTTCCAACAAATTAAAACAGGTGTCGCCGCTGTTACAGAGTTGCCATTCTGAGTGAATATATCTGTAGAGTTGTCTCACTTATCCCTGTGTATGTGGAAAGAATCTTTAGCGTCTACATAGACGTTTTATCACCAAATTGAAACACACTTACATGTAACTTAGATGCTTAAAACGCACTATTGTTTACGGCGCCGACTGCTTCGCAGTGAAATGTGATATCAGATATGAAGATTCAGGCGAGGAGGATCAACGCTGATCGATCATTTGAAAGAAGAAAACGCCTACACAAAAGTCAGTCACAGTGTATTTATTGGTTATTAATATCAAATCAATTAATAATATGATGTCAATCGGATCTAAAATTGTTTGCTACCGTTTCGACAATAGTTATCAATCAATATTTAATATCAGCTTCGTTGAGCAGAAAAAGATGGATAGGTAGTTCAATTGAGTCAGATCAGAGATTATATAACCTTCAAGATAACGTAGCATTCACCAGCAACATACCTTTAAGTTCAATAATCTTCAACATCTTATTTTCTTTTTTTGGTAATTAACATTTTACTACGTTAATACAGTAGAGCGTCGATTATCCGAACGTCGGTCAAACGAACTGTGTACTCGCTCGAACCTTACTCTCCCACCCTACCGTCCATCACCCCCCTCACTCCCAAACCAAGTTTCTCACAGTAGTCGCCGCACTGAGACATCGCTGGCGGAACATTGCTTCTAATGGGGCCTTCATAAGGCGCTGCTGACCGGCCAAGCCGCCAGTCGCTGTGTTTCAACAATCAGCACACTTCTGTCGGTTTGGCACTGGCTGTAGAAGTACAGTCCAGTACAGTACAGTACAGTACAGTTCGATTATCCGAACAAACCAGTTTTCCGAACACCCATGTCCCCCAATTACTTCGGATAATCCTCGCTCTACTGTATAATTATTATTGTCTATTGTCACAATATGTAACATTATTAATTCGTTTAGAAACGTCGTCGTAGTATCCAAATTACTTATTTAATGTTGTTTATTAGCATTTAGCTAACACTATTAAGAGTATGGCTGGACATATACGGGCTTTGACTTACATCTGACTAAATTATAAGTTCGCTGACAATCTTGAAAGTATGAACAACTATATGTGAAGTTGATCTAAACAATACTAAGCTATGCATAATCATCATCCCTTTAAAACAGCACGATCAAAATTGCTAGTAGAGATATTTCAGATCAGTTTATACAATATTATTTACTTCTTTGATACCTATTTGAAATGAATAATAAAATGATATTTCACGGATAAGCAACGATTATTTACTTCTTTTTATAACTTGAATCTATATTGGTTGTGTATTTTAGAAAAATAATTTCTAATAAAGAAAAAGAAAATGATAGTAAATTTGAAGTCTTTAACACTACTACGAATATATAATATGGTTGTATTGACATAACATTGTAAAACATCAAACCATTAACATATACATAGGCCTAACATATACATAATGAGAACAAACGATCAAACAACTAACAGAATTAAAGAAGACTGTAGCGGAAGAGTTTCGTTACATGCTTAAATTTTATGCGTTCATTAGCATCATATTTTCTCTTCCTAATAAAAATATGTAGTTTAGTCAATATAGTTGGATAGTTGTCGAAATAGTTGAAGGAACTACGTTTTTTTTTGTCTTTTTCCTATTCATTTTAGCACCTTATTTTATTCCTTTTTAAACTATGCATTCCTTTTATTACTTTTTAAGCTATGCATAAGTGTCGGAAGTCTTACAGACCAGCTTTATCCAACTGGCGGGTGTCTGTTGATAGGTATCAGGAGCAAAACGGTGAAAGAGATATCGAAGTGGTGTTTTTTGCAATCGATTCAGTGTTCCAAGAATTGGCTTCTATCTCCCCCGTTAACGCTATATTTAAGCAGGAAATGGTTCAAAATAGTTATTTCCGGTTTCAGCGTTCATCACCATACAACGAAACCGGTAACAGCTAAAAGTGTTTTTTTTTAGATGATTCAGCGTCTCAATATAATGCACCGTGACTATCCCGAACACTCTAATAAAACCGGAAATGGTTCAAATATAATATTACTACCGATTGCAATACTGATTTCCACATAGCAAAAGCAGTAAGAGATACGTTTCCTTAGAATCGATTCATTGCCCAAAGAATAAGAAACAATCTTTTTCATTAATTCTGTATTCAATTCGGAAGTGGTTCAAATTAGCCATTTCCGGTTTCAACGCTTATCGCCATAAAACGAAAAAAGATCGTAATAGATACCAGCAAACAGATTACTGCAATCGATTCAGACTCTCAAGGGAGCATATCATCACAATTCAAAAAACTCTACCAAAACCGGAAGTGGTTGAAATTTACTCCTACTTCTGGTTTCAATACTGGTATCCGGAAGAAGTATGAAATGCAGTTTTTTTTTTTTTTTTTTTTTTACTATCGATTCACCTTTCCAAGAGTACCTTTTATCTCTCCCCTTTATTCAATCCGAAATTGATTCTAATTAACGATTTCCGATTTCAACCTTCGTCGTCATAGAACAAAACAGAAAAGCACAGCGAGTAATGACTTTTCTTAAAATATGAATTCAGTGTCCGAAGAACATTCTATCTTTGGTCTTAATTAGACTTTATCTATTGTAACCAGTATTTATAGATTCACTATCTCAAGTTTGAGTACTGCATTTTCATAGTTTTGAGGAAGATATGTAATTTTACGCTGTAAAACGAAACTAGCTTGTTTTTTCTATGAATACTGCTCCTGAAATTCCCATTCCAGCTAATTAATGTAAAAGTACGCTTCTAAAAGAAACTTGTTCTACTCTTCCTTAGATTGAGCATTGATGCAGTGGTTTGAAATATGTCTTTTCTAGATTTTTCCTATATTTGATACATCCTCTGTCAATAAGCTCCAATGTTAATCTTGTTTTAGTTGAACTAATTGCCATATCACATGCAGTGATTTGGAAGCGGTACCTTGTATAATACTTCTCTTTAACTCCTGTCAAAAGGAAATATCTACACATATACATTTCAAGCCGGAAAATCAATTACAGTAGAGACGTCATGGAGAGAGAACATAGCTAACATGTAGAGCACTCATAAATTTATTTTTGAGTTGTGAAAGAAGAAAGAGAAATGAAAATACGATGTCTTCATTTAGAGAAATGGGTTGAAGTGCAAGCAATGTGTGGCTTACTACAAATTCAAATGGGTTAAGTTTTTCATTTGATACTAATTTGTTTATGTTGACAATTGCTAATTCCTTTTAAAAGTAGCTGACAGACACTTGTGGACATCTTAAGACAATAATTAGAATAAGTGAAATCTATGTCTGTAATTTAGGACATATATTTATGAGGCTTGCTGTCAACATTCTTTTTTTTGCCTTTCGATAAGAAAGTTATCGTTACGCCTTTGTCAAGGTTTAGCTTGTCTTGACAATCAGCAATTGTTTTTTTTTTTTCCGTCTGAAGTAAATAAAGTCAAACAGAAATATAAGCGTATTTCGAGTTCCTTCTGTATAGTATTTTAAATATAATATATGCGATGATATTAAGCCTTCTTATATTTTTGTTGTATAACTTTGCAATAAACTTCAAAATTTTCCAATGATATATAGCTTGACACCTCACATAGTGCTCTTACATAGTATTGATTATGTTTGTATAGTGTTGCTCAAACAGTGGCCACCTACCTCTCTCTTTTAAAAAGGGAACCGCAGTAGCTCAGTGATAGTGCTCTCACCTCTCTCTGATGGGTAAGTTCCCTTGTCGAATCCCAGTTCGTGTCAAGTAAACTTTGTGGTTGACAAACACTGAGTGCGTGGGTTCTCTTGGGATTTTCCCGTTTTCTCCTACTCCCAACATCTCCATTATTATCATCGTTTCCCTTAGCCTCGTTGCATAGGCGTTTGACGTTATGGTATGAATTCTTCTCTCATGTCTCTTTTTTTAAGACATTTTCTGGGAACTACATGTATGAAAGTTTAGTACCTTGACATGAATATCTTAATTGACAGCAGAAAATACATATTTATTTGATTTAATTCCATCTGTGAATAAAATCACAAGAATTCTGAAAGAGAGAAGTAGGTAGCCAGTTTTATTGAACAAGACTGTACATACATAATATCCACTGGTGCAAAGTCCACGGAAACTGTGGAAGCACCCTGAGTAAACAAACTCATGTATTAAAATAAATAATGCAAAAATGATTTAAGAATAGCGTAGAACACCAAGATTTTTGGAGTAAAAAAATAATTTTGCTAAAGTACGAAATCAAGCTACATACAATCAGTCAGTTCTTATTTTTTTTTCTTCATGGGAAGGAAGTGATTTTATTCTTAAAATGGTTCTATTTCGTAGCAAATTCAAACCACAGATTACAGACAGCAGGAAGCGGGATTTTCTTCTGAATAATATTTTTCCTTGTCTTGGGATAAATTTCTTACGCTATTTTTCATCTTGTCTTCTTTGATCTTATATTTCTTCTGGTCTGGCAATGACTTTTTCCCCTCTCCTTCAAATTCTTCTTAGGCGGTTCTGTTAACTGTTGTTCATGTCATATATGCTTTCCGCTCGTTTCGCCGAAAGTTCAGTCATGATTTGAAGGAGAATATTGCACAGATCCGCGACGAAAATATTGTGTTGTGGTAAAATCTTAATGTTATTTTGTATCGATCTGAATAATGTTGTTCTAACATGATTTATTTTTACTAGAAGTAATTGGGTATAACTTTTCTTTACATTAAAATTAAAATTTTGTTGACTTGGTTATTATGGCGTTTATATGCAATTATCGAACAGTCGAACAGGTAGGAATAAAGCCAAATGATTCTGACCATCATTCTTTGTCGAGTCAATCAAGCCTTTGATAATGACAGTGTGATATTAATGCTGAACTTACATGACGGCAAAATGAACAAAAATGAAAATATTTATGATTTGTCATTTAAAGAAAATAAAACACGTGTAGCAGTAAGAGTGTAACTGACCATCATATTACGAATATACCAGAATCGATATTTCACAGTACTTGTAATTGTGCAAATATTTTATTGGATCAAAAGATCCAATGTATTTCAATCAAAAATTTTCTTGTAGTACGCCTTATATCCGGAGAACTACATACAGTGTAGCCAAACCCAAAATATCACTTAACTCAGTATGATGTGCTTATTCCGTAAAAAATACGAAAACTCGATTTAGAGGTCGTTCAAAAATTTTGTTGTGTTGATTTTAGTTTAGCGTCCCTTTCAGCAGCGAGGCTATATGAGACGTGGACCTACTGATTAACGTGGAACCCCAACCACATGAGCTCCCGCCGGGAATCGAACCCGGGTCTCCCACGCCAAAGTTAAAAAATTTTGTGGCTCCTGATCCAAAATATAATTATTGGCTAAGATCTCAATCTTTTGATGCATTTCTTTTTATCATTCCTAAAATTTTTTTAACCTCTTGTTTACTAAGCCTATTCTATAAGCTAGTGCCGTTGGCATCAGATTGATTTTTAGAAAATGGCAGATTCTGTAGAGTTATTTCCGAATATTCATAGGTCTGACCCTAATTAACCTATATACAGAGTGTTTCAAAACAACACCGACAACGTTTGGGAGGGGATTCCTGACACTAAAATAAGACCAAAAGTATAGACCAACCTGGGTGCACAAATACTTCCTTTCGGAGTTATGGGCTGCCGAAAACATGAAAAATTGAACTTTAAAGGTCCATAGCTCCAAACCTATGGGACCTACCGTAGTCGGGTCAAGACTTCACTTAGGAACTAATATGTGCCCTATCCAAAAATACATGTTTCAGAATCCTAAGGTACTCATGCAACAATTTTTATGGATGGAGTTTGGCTACTGGGATATAATTTGAAGTACTCGCCAACTACCTCCATAAAAATTGTTCCGGAAGTACCGCAGAATTCTGAAACATGGATATTTGGATAGGGCACATATTAGTTCCTATGTGAAGTCTTGACCCGACTATGATACTATGATAGGTTTGGAGCTATGGGCCTTTAAAGTTCATTTTTTCATGTTTTTGGCAGCCTATAACTCCGAAAAGAAGCATTTGCGCACCCAAGTTGGTCTATACTTTTTGTCTTATCTTGGTCTCAGGAATCACCTCCCAAACGTTGTCGGTGTTGTTTTAAAACACCCTGTATACATGAAACAGAAAAAAAATATAGAATAGAACAAGGATTCGGAGAAAAAAGTATTACTTATTCACATTAAGCGAACTGTCGACTCATCAAGGAGACAGGAAAAATGGAAAAGGACCCCAAGCATTTTTCTTATTTTGTACCGGCCAAGAGTGTATTATAAATTAGCCTTTACTGTTATACTACAAACCCATATTCAATACGTACATTTGTATCTTGTTGTCCATTCGTGAATCTTACAGTATTTTTCTAGAAAAAACTTTGACTAATTGGGAAGGAAATTGGCACAAAGACCTACCTATTACTGTATCTGGTCAGCCTTACCTCTAAACGGAGACAAAACTCTTCGTATCCTTCCTCTGTTCAAAAACATGATTCGCTAGTAACGCATTACTCACACTCTTACACGTGAAGAAGTAATGCGTGTACAGATGGATTTTAGCTATTCTTGTCGTGCGGAGTACTTGCATCAGAAAAAATAGAACACATCTACAAAATTGAATTGGTGCCATAGTCACTGCGTATGCTTAAATGAAATTTTATTATTTTTGAAACATTATTACTTTGTATAATAACGTCCAGTTTTGTATGGCTGTTACATAGTAAAAGTAATAGTTAACAGCGGTAAACTATTTTGCGGAGGAGTACAGGAATAATTAGAGTAATTCGGCAAGCCAGCGTGCTTTAGTTACATGTGACTTTGTTTACCGCTGTTTAGAAGTACGGCGGAACAGATAATAGGTGACATGTCAAATTTGAATAATATTGGTCAAAGAACAAGCATCAGAATCAACAACTGAATCAAAAATGGCCTAAAAGGTAACTATTAGAGTTTTGCCACTAAATTATTATTAATAGATTAAATTGACAATGGGAAATATATGGTGCTCTCAGTCTCATATGATCCTTAAATAGGATAAGAGAGGGGAGAGTTGGGAGTCACGTCAGAAACAGTGAACGACCTTGGTTGACCATCACGTTACACCTCCAAAGGAAATTTAAAAACAAATGGGGATTGATCCTATTCAACGTGGACTGACATGAAGACAGTATGCAGTTATGATTTCTGCATTTTCCCACAAACATAGAAACGATTATAAACAAGTAAGAGATTTAAATATACAATAAAGTGTTCTAAGATTTAAAAAACAATAACGAATAAAAATTTTTTATGTAAAAAACATTTTGGTTAAGGCTTCTTAAAACGGCGCTTAAGTAAAATAGCTGAATATTTGTCCGCAATATAAATCCACACTGTTTTTTCAGCACACTTTTATAAATAGGTAATTGTAGGGAAGACACCATAGGCTATTTGTTTGCGTCACTTTTTTATTCTAAGGCAACGCGTGGTATTTTAGCTAGTATGGGAAATAAAAGAAAACAATTAACATGTAGTATATATTATGTTTTATCTTTAAAAAAACACAACATAAAACATTTCGTTATGTCACAACAAAAATTTTGATTGTAAATCAATCTTGGGAAGAAGAAATTCAAACTATGGTGTGTTTCAAAAATCTTCTTACGAGATTATATATTTTTCCTTTATTTTAAATTTTTGTTATGTAAATCCTGTTATAAATTAATTAATTTTGTTTGTAATAATAATGTATTATTTGCTATATAAGGTATTATTTGCTACCTTGGCTTAAAGCTGCCGAATTAATTCGTATTTATAAAAAATGCCATTCCTCCCATGAAAAGTTATCAATACTGTTTCTCTCCTATCATTTTCATTTTTTATGCGATTAGGTATATTCTCGGACTCGTATAACTTGCTACCATAAGCTCAATATGACTTTCAAATAAGAAAAATATTGAAACATATCTTTTAAATCTCCTTTCTAATATTTCAACAAAAGTAACGTATAAATCTAGTTCATTTGTTGATTTGTCAAAAGTACTTGATATATTACAGTGGTATGTCTTTGCACAAACTCTTGCTATTCATATAATGTTTGAGGTAGAACGTTCAAATGGTTATCTTTTTAATTGTCCAAGAAGCACTAAGCTGTATATGTTTGAAAAGTTGAAAGTGGTAGATTTCATACTGATTTGTTGGATCTTATTTTTACAGTTGAATGTGTTCTTTATGCGGACAGTACAAATGGCTCATTATCCTCTGGTATAAGCTTGAGGTATTCAAGTTCTTTGTTTTATTTTCCAAAAAACTTGCAAGTACCTATTTCATTTGTGGGGACTATATTTATAAATAAATTAGCCGAAATGTCCGTTCTTCATACGGGGAGAGTAGGTTCACCATCACCCCCCCCCCAGGAAACGGATTTCAATGAAAGTGTAATAATAAAACCTGCAAGATAATCTATTTTGGCATATAGTTTTGAACTCCCCCTATCCACTTAACCAAAGTGACACGATAAAAAAAAAAGTCAGGTTAATGTAATTGCGATTGTAAACAACAGATAACACAAGTTTGAATGTGGTAAATAAATAAATAAATAAATATATATATATATATATATATATATATATATATATATATATATATATATATATATATATATATATATATATATATAGGAAATGTTTTCATATCTTTCTTAAAAACGGGAAAATTGTTCGTTTATTGTAATGAGGACTGTGTGTACGAGTTTCATCTTTCTACGTGACAAGTTAGTAAGATGCTCAATTTTTCTTATAAATTATCTCCCCTTTGCTTCCCCATTAGGATAAAAATTGAATCAAATTGACATGATAAAAAAATCCATCTCGAAGTAGGTGATAACTTTACCTCAAAAATTAGTTTCAAACTGCTCAGCCCTTTTCCCCTGATTCGATCATCCATAAGATCAAGCTCATTTCTATAGTTAGTATTGGTAGGTCAGTTGCTGCAACTGAGAAGCTTCCATACCCATGGTCTTCTGCTAATCTCTTCGTCTTCATGTACGATATTTGTGCTTTGATGTCGTCTATTACTTCTAGTTTTCTTCGCCCCCTCCCTCTCTTTCCTGCCACCATACATCTAACATATCCTGCATGATACAGTTTCTTCTTAGCCAGTGTCCCAACCAGTTTCTCTTTCTCTTCTTAATAATATCTAAAACTGTTCTTTTTTTCCACCATTTCTAACACCCTCTCATTCGTTTTCAGCTCGACCCAGTTAATTCTCTCCATTCTTCTCGACTCCCACATTTGGAAAACTTCCAGTCGTTTTTCATCACTTTTGTGCAATTTTCACCCCATACAATACAATACTCCACACGACGTTCTATATATTAGATTGTCATATTTCTTGAAATCCTTCTCTCGAAATTCAAATCTGAGTTAAAATCTATGAAACACAGTGCTTATTATGAAAAACAAACGAATCACATTTGCACAAGTTCCGTGAGCTGGAAAGAAAAAAAATAATTTGGAAATAATAATAATAATGTTAGCTCTGTGGATTGGCAAAAGAAAAAAAGAACATGGTTAAAGAAATCGTGCTTCCACTTTTAGTATACCCGAATTAACTCTTTATCTTTTTGGTCATAATCATAGCATGCACTTGAAGTTGTTAAGGAAAATAAGTCCCTATACTTCTTGAAACAATATATTTGATAAAACAACATTACGTTATTAATGCAAAGATAAATTAGTATGCTTATGGAACTAGAATATTATTAGACAGACTATTCCAAGAAGAAAGAAAATCGCGTAAATTGCAGAAAACATGAAATTAGGCATTCTATGTTTTTTTTTACGTTATGTTGATTTAATTGATTTTAATAGCGTCTTCAATTACTGAGAAAATGCTTAAGTATCTTATAATTCTAAACGGATTAGAAGAAAACAATGATTCGGTTATTAGTTTCCAAACACTATCATAATGGAGACAAACAAAAATAAGAGGAAAAAGCTTACAAAACCTTCTAATTGTTCATAAATACAAAGCTTCTTTTAAAAAAAGCAAACACGAGCAAGTAATTAAATTAAAGAAAACATGTTATTCTTCCTAACAAGATTATAAATGGTGGTACAATGATTATTTGAAAGATACCGTATACATAAAAACTTGAAAATGTAGGATTATATATCATACTTTAGATGACATGTCAGTATTTATTCATTAATTGTTGTTATAACTAATCTTCTTAGTTCATAATCTTTTTCTGAACATAATCTATTTCTTATAGTTTTACTACGTTAGTAAAAATAAAAGCAAATTAAGTTTACGCATTATTCAAAACATTTTTGAACGTGTTAAAGACGAAAGATAATAAAACACGAATAGTGTGGGCAAGTCATAAATCCTCATGTCACCAAAAATAATTAAGAACTACTTCGATGTATAAACTTATTAAAGAAGGATATACAAAGGATATTTATAAAGAAATTACGAACTTAAGTTTTTTTAAATGTTTATATTACTTGACTTTTTTGAAAAGAGTTAAGCTTTGTATATACTTTAGCCCTATAATTGAAATAGGCCTAACAATAAACTAATTAAAACTAACTTTTCCTTGGGTTTACTTTCTTCTATTTTCACCAACATGGAAGTACAGTAAAACTCGTTAATTAAGAAATGTATTGGATTTTAATTATGACTAAATATTTATAGAAAAGAAAAAAGTTAGAGAATTATCATAAACTAACTAAAATTTATTTTTTGCACTTGGCGAATAGATTTATAGGAAATAGACGAACGGTATTGATCCGTCTATATGTGTCCGATTTTAACTCTTCGCTCGTGCTCACAGAATCAACCAATCCGAACGATTCAAACAGCAGGAGAAAGTTAAAGGCCTCTAGTATTGCGCCAAGTTCAAACGTGTAAGGTGTATGCATCGTGCTTCCCAAAGTGAATCGGTTTTGGGAAGATTACGTCTTAGCACCTTACGGTTTTCATGAGCCAAGTTTTTCATGACCCAGGTTCAAAAACAGTGCGGGGAAAATGGATGTACATTGGAGACAACGACCATCAAGAACATAATTAATTGACATAAACACCACGACGTTCCAGCACTTCATTCACGCAATAAGGGAAGTACAAAGCGACCATGTACTGCGATGACTCGACATGTAGCTGGGAAGTTGCAACGAATAGCCCTGCAGGAAAATCCTCCTACACAATATGCGATGACAAGACGATTGCACATAGCACAATCAACTGTGAACCGGAACCTACGAGGCAAATTAAATCCCCGGACGAGGTTTAAAACTCGTGAACATGTCATGTCCTTTCTGCGGCCCATAGGAAGTAGAGAAAGGCCCACTGCAGGTGCCTCTACGAACGCCACCTATCTGGGGGTGGAAGTTTGTTACCACACTCAATGATGCATGGATTTATCTATCAGATTGTGGCAAAGTTCGAGCCGTAATGTACACTCTACGAGACGCAAAATCCTGTCTTGACTTCATCCGTCAGTGCAAGCAAGTTTCTCGAAGGGATTTCTGGTTGTTGCGGGATACTGCTATAAAGGCAAGTTAACGATTCAGCAGGAGCCTAAAATCTGCAAAGTCAATTCTGCATTTTATCTGCAGCACATCATCAATTTATACAGAATATCTGCTCCGTTTGTATGGAAATTCAATAAATGAGATCCGTGTGCATATGGATAATGTCCTCATTATATACAACCCTCTCTACACAGAAATTTCTGCAGCAGATAGCGGCAAACACCGGGATCCATGATAATCCCTTCCAGCACATATAAGTGAAGTCACCTGATGTCAGTCGCATGAATTTTGTGGGGTTTGACCTATTGAATATTAGCTTTTCCCACCCCGCTCTATCCCCTTCGCAACCCTATACCGACAAGCACTGAAGTTGAAATTAAACGTCATCGTGAGTACCAGTATTCATCTTAGCGATCGCGAAAACTATGTATTAGCAACCAATTTGTTCGCTTTCGATTATTTTTACATCACTTCCTTTCTACCCCTCATCCACCACCCTCATGTCGATAAGAGATGAATTTGGACTTAAACGGCATCGGGATGTCATTATTCACTTCAGTGACCCGAAGACTCCAAACATGACTACATAAGTACTTTTATCTCAACAGTTACTGGTCTTGTGTACAGACTCGATTATAATGGTTCAGATTCACTCAAAACAATAGATTACTTCTCAAATAGCATTGGTGCTGTAAAGAGACTTTAAAATGGAATTAATAATAACAATTTAAAAAAACTTCTCTTAAGTTCACATCTATAATATTTTTATTTATTAGTATTGATTGCTTCACAATGTTGGGTTAATACTAACAATTTTGCGCAAATAGGAAAACGAATCCTGAACTTCTCAATCAAGACTGATATGAATTCTGGAAAAAGTTGTGCTTAATCAAATAGTGTTAATTTGTCACTATTTCACGTACGTTTGTCATAACTCAGAGAATCCCGATGTATTTAGTGCCGTTCATTGTTCTAATACAAGTATTTTCCCTTGTCTCAATATATTTAATGTGGGGACGGTGCTTCAACAAAATCTACCTGCCACCCTTATCGATTTGTAAATATTCACATGGACATGAGTTCTTGTTTCAACAAGGCGGTCAAGTTCAAATAAATTTGAAATCATTATTAATAGAAATAAATTATGTTGGATGTTTATCGTCCTTGCTTCTCTGGGAAAATTCACACATTAAACATGCGAGATTGTTACGTATGTAACGTGTATGTACTCAATATGGTCTCAAGAAGGTCATTAATTCACACCACGCATAACATATAAATTCCACTAACACAAAGCAAAATAAAAATAGAAAATAAAAAAAGATTGTTTCTTAGGAGAATGAATCTTGTTTTCGAATGAGAATAGTTGTCATGTCTTCAGGTTTGTATGTAGTTATTTTAGGTCCTATTTTTTCTCTCTCTCTCGTTTCTGTTGTTCTTTTTTTCTTTTTCTGTTCTATGTATATATTGGACGGATGTCTTTAACTTCATTTAGCCTGCGCTGTTTGAAGTTATAGAACGTCGTTATGCAATGAACAAACTGAGTGGTTATGGTCAGGTCAGCGAAAGTTGTTGGGATGTCCAGCCAGGATATTTGGTGTGAGGAGCTACGTTAAGAAGAAGAGAAAAGAAAAAAAGAGGATATATTATGTATATGGAAATGAAAGATGTTGCAATGATGTTGCAAAGCTAAGCGATTATCAACAATAACCAAAAAAGAGGCAGGAAGAAAGGGAGGAAGAGGAAGAAGAAGACCCTCACGAATCATTATTTATGGGAACAATTAGCCATGCGAACTATTGTGCTGCCTCACCACAAAAATATCCATTCTATCGGAGGTCGACCGACAGACTTGTGAGAGATAATATTTATAATAAGTGGATGCGACGGAGTTTTACGACTCATGATTATCCTATTTTACTTACAAAACTCCGTATCGCTTGGTATCTTTAACATTTTTTTGGTCTGTTTTGCGAATTGCATTAGAAGATTAATTAATGTTGCAAATTCTTAAAACTTTCTAGGACTACAAAAGTGGGTCAAGCTCAACAAGATGTGAAATCCAATTATTGGTTAACGCTTGTTATTATTGCGTTTTACGTATTCTGAATTGTTATCACGCTAGTAATTGGTACATGAGGATGATGGTTTTGTTCCCGGAGACTCAGTATTTTTTTTTTAAAAAAAAGTCATAAAAACTAGTGTAATCAGTACGAATATATGAGGTGCGCCACAACGCTGTTATTGCTGATTTATCTTATCTCATTATTATAAAGATTGACACACAATTGACCCAGCAATTAAGAGTTGCTACATGACTAAACTACTATAGTTATGTCTTGCTAGAGCTGCTAGGTATATCAACTAAATTTGATGCGATGTTATAGTCATTGCTTTTTTATATGCTTCTGTGTGCACAAATTCTACCTCTTCAGATAGGCTGCTGCGGGATATTAGGAACGTAATGCAATTAGCAATACGTCTATATCAGATCAGCTTTGAGTATGTAAGTTAACATGTGTACAATTGTTACAATTTATTAACAATTTGTAACTTTTTTCCTATTCTTGTGACAGCCCAAACAACTACTGTCCATATATTTCTAAACTATTAACTGTACTGGCGCTCTCTACAGAGAGCATCATTCACATACGAGCATGAATCTCTTTGTCATTACTTACAACATCTGTACATGTGTCATTACAGACACAAGTTAAAGACGTCTTGATAAAAATCGGCATGGGATACCATAAAGGGGAGATCTTTTCGATTATTTTGTCAATACCTCGCACCGTTTGCAAGATTGAGCCTACTTCCAGTTGGAGTTTCTAATTCATGTATGATCAATGTTTTCTTTCTTCTTGCATGCAGTATGTAATAAAAAAATACATTACAATTAATTATGTCAGTGATATATGCATGGTGTTCATTGGGCAAAATACTACAAACTAAAAAGATTAATCTTAGCCTGAAGAAATGGTTATCCTTTGTTTTTCATTATCATTTGGTCATGAAACAAACACCTGAGAGATATACAATTCATGTACACATTTTTGCGGTGTTGCAATGTATAACTCGTAGTATATGATGCTTCATTTCTTAAAAAAAAATATCACTTACAGTGTACCCTTAAAAACTGTAATAAAGAAATAACATCCAAGCTTTTTAAAACATTCAATTAGAATTGGACAATCTACACAAAATTTTCAATCGACCAGTGAAAACGACATGTTTCTAGGACTTGTGTTTTTCGAGATCTCATTGTCCAAAGGATTGGAGGCAAACGTATAAACCTAACATTTTAATATATAGACTAGCTGAACCTGCACTCTCTACACAGTGCATCATTCGCATATGATCATAAATATCCTTCTCATTCCTCACAATATCTATACATGTCCCTTTACAGACACAAGTGAAAGACGTCTTGATTTTTTTAAAAAATCGGTAAGGCATATCATAAAAGGGAGATTTTATCGATTATTTTTTTCTCAATATCTCGCACCGTTTGCAAGATTTGAGCCTACTTCCGATTGGAGTTTCTAAGTCATTCAGACCAGTGTTTTCTCTCTTTTTTGCATGCAGTATGTAATAAGCAAATACATTACATACACAATTAATTATAATGGTAGTTATATATGGTGTTCATTGGGCACAACACTACAGAAATAAAGTTTCTTCTTACACTGGAGAAATGATTATCCTTCCATTTTCATTGTTATTTGGCCATGAAACAAACGCCTGAGACATATGTACCCTCTATATACAACAATGTGGTGTTGGAATGTATAATGCATAGGATATTATGCTTTAGATTTTTTTAAAATTTCAACGCTTCCAGTTGTAATGTTCCGGTCATTTCATGACCTCATTACAGACCATTTTGTTCTCGCTGTTACTTATGTAATTCAATTTTACTGTGTTATTATTCATATATCTTCTCGGCAAAAGCATGAAGCGAAATAGAATACATTTGCACCTCAAAAAGTAGAGGAAGTTTTAATATAAAATAAACAAACAAATGAATAGAGATATCGTAAATAACATAAATAAAAAGTTACCATCGCTTCCATGCTTTGTCTGGAAGTATAAGGTTAATACGACACAAATAGCAGTGATGAAACCTACTTATATCTCCATATCAAATGAAGATCTAAAAGAAAAAAATTATCAACATATATGGAAAGAATTTAAACAGAAATTTGATGAAGATGCTACATTCATCTATACAGATGCATCTAAATTTAATAATATCAATGTAGGAGCAGCAATATATATTCCATCTAGAACAAAACAGTTAAGTATAAGTTACCCATCAATACCACAATATTTGAAGGAGAAGCATTTGCCATCCGACAAGCATTATTATATATAAAAAATATAAAATAAAAAAAAAAATCTGTTATTTGTTCAGATTCGTTAAGTGTGCTAACAGCATTGAACTCTATTCACTGGAACATCTCTACAACCTGGAGCATTCTAAATATTAAATATTTATATCTTAACATGCCTGAAAATAATTATAAAATTTATTTCACTTTTATTAAGGCTCATGTTAATATTGAAACAAATAGTAATATTATAGATAATGCGGCGAAAACAGCATGTCTAGAAGGAAAACCAACGCATATAAAATTATCATCCAGAAATTATTTTAATCTTATTAAAGAATATCATAAGGAAGAGCTAAGCAAATGGTATCTTAAACAACAACCACTGCCTGGTGAATTTTATTGGTTAATTTCTACTCCACTTCAAAATTCAATGAAACAAAATATTAAAACATGGACTCGTCGAGAAATTATAATTTACTATCGCCTTATTTTTGGAACAGCGTTATCACCTCAAAAATTATTTCAAATAAGGAAAAAACCTACATATCATTGTTGGTGTGATAAAGGAATAGGAACTATTAACCATATCATTTTTGAGTGTGAATTATTTCAATTTCTACGTCCCCAGCTATTAAAACAATTATATTCTTATCTTGGATATGCACCTTTTTCCTATAAATGCATATTGGCAACTAACAACTGGCTACCAATCAAAGCACTAGTACATTTTTTCGTAAAATCTTGTATAAATATATAAAAAAAATCTACTACATAATATTTACTAATGGACTATATGAAATATAGTGAAGTAATGTGCAACAACAAGAATACTAGAAAACCTTTTGATTCATCTTTTTACTAATTCAGATATCAATTATGACACTGGAAATCCTGATAAATATTGCATCCATAGAGAAAACAGATCAACAGAAACAATACTTCAAAATGGGAAAAAATTTACTTTATTGAAAATTTATGCAATTTCCTGTTTATAAATACTTTTTGGAAAATGAATAACGAATTTATTTCACATTTATAGCACATACTGGTGAAAAACCTGGTGCGCCCATAGAACACAGATAATAGTGTACAAGACAAGACAAGACAAGACAAGTTACTCATACAACCATTCATTCTGCTGATCGCAACAAAGTATTTTAAACTACCTATGTGACAATCAGAAGAGATAATACGATCCCAGGAATAATTCAATTATATAATTCAAAAGTCGAAGCAACTTCAGATATTGTAAGTTTTCCAAATATATGTTTTAATTTAGATTTTGGGAAGATGATGGGACTTAAGATGAAGGTTCACTAGAAGAGCAGGTTCGGAGGGTGGAAACCTTTCCCCTTCATAATTCATTAGCCACTCAAAATGAAGATTAATAGTTAAACCACTTATTTATTGTCAAAATTCGCAGTATAAGTCTCAATTTGGCATTACTTGTTGCAATCAACGTCACGGCAATATGTTCATGCTGAGAACTGGCATACTTTAATAATGTACGTGTTGTGATATACGTGGTATCATGCATGCAAAGATGTTTATGTGGTTAGCAGCAATCGTAGTACGCACTACTTATAGTTTCATCTGTTTTGTCATCTCATGATCACTGGCTAATTCTTTCTGATCATCTGTAAAATATGAATTAAGTATAATCAGTAATCTCGTGCTGCAATGATGTATGTAAGCATGCGTAAACGTTATGTATAATAGAGTTTAAAAAATATATAAATATGACGAAAGTTATAAAGTATAAAATTAAGTAGTCATGATGAATATGATAAATGAATTATTAATTGAAAGAATAAGGAAAAGAAACTACTAAATATTAATAATAATAAAATAATAATATAATAGTAATAGCAATGCTTATGTACAAATAATTGCACGATTGATCTAGTCTATCGCCAGGAACTAAATGAAGAAACGAGTTAATAAAGTGCGTTTGTAGAGTAAACAAAAATGACAAATAGCAATATGTACCAACCCATAAACATCTCCATTTTCTTATCAGGCTATTAATGTGATTGTTCACTATTGTGTATGCCACTGTGACGTTATCATCTAATTTAGCAAGTACTACAAACATTGATGAATGTTGTGATGCTATTGTCAAATGCTATTTACTTACCAAAATTAATTAAAAGACGTTATGTTATTTATCTTTTAACCTACTGATTTCCTTTGTTCCATATTAAATGTACAGTAAATTACAATTGAATATGTAAACGCGGTGGCTCAGTGGTAGAGCGTTCACCTCCGGTGCTTGGGGTCCCTGGTTCGATCCCACCTCGCGCCGTGTAAACTTTGTGGTGGACAAACACCGTGCTCGTGGGTTTTCTCGGGATTCTCCCGTTTTCTTCATTCCACCATTTCACTCATCTCTCATCATCACCGTCTCCTTTAGCCTAACCGGCATAGCCGTGGGACGTAAAATTTAAAGATTTCATTTCATTTCTGATACACTCTCAGGCATTGTCTTCGTGGATTTTCTCGGGGTCTTCCCATTTCCTCTCACAACCTCATTCCACCTATTCTTTCATAATAATACACTTCCATTAATCGTCCGTCTTCTTTAGCTTAAAAGGTATAAACGTGGGATGTTAAATTAAATGTCACTTTTATTGTGCATTTTTTCTTTATAAATAAATCATTTTAATTTCAGTATTAAAATAGACACTAATTCTATTTGTAAATAGATTAGAAAATCTCAGGCAAGAACAGTTCTTCTTTTATCCATTTTTCATTTGGATATGTTCAAATCGTAACATACTTCAGGCCAAATCCGTATTAATATTATTTCACTTACCAACAATTTTTGTACTCCTATTGAACAATATACAATTTTAAACTTATCAAACATCTGTTTATCTTGAATGACTCTGCCATAACCATCCAACTTTTTCTGTTGCTACCAACTCTATGCAAATCTATGTTCGCACACTAATGTGTGTATTAAACTTGTTCAGGTTAAGTGGGTGTGGCCCACCAGTAATTGAAAACCTAACTGTGCAGCAAATATTATATTCCAGTTTGAATTCTTGCTTCATTGTATGAAGTTTAACGTTTCTTGTTCAGTATTAAATTAGAACGTGGACTAAAGTTTAATATTTGATCTGAATTACATATACTCCTAACTGGGAAGATAGATATCTGTGATCTTTGTGGTAGATGAAAACTATATCCATGGTTTCTCGGGTTATGTTCATTCCACCAATTATACTTTTTAACACATTGTTTTTTAACGGAGATATAAGCAGTTATTTTTACTTTTGAACTACGATAGGAGAGAAGTATGGTGACACTTGAGAAGAATCAACTTCGAGATTTCAATGGATTTACAAATTTCAAGATCTCTACATACTAAACGATCAGTATCAATGAGTACAGCCCGTGAAGGATTTTTGTTTGTCACTGTATACAACGTGAAAATTGAAGTTTGGATTTTTTTTTAACAGCTCAACATTGAAATACCTGTGGCGCCGTTCGTTCACCGACAATTTTTGTGCATTTCTTCCTTTCCATCACTCCCTACGAAAAACTAATGTCTGATGTAAAGTATGGCACAAAAGTAAATTACCATGATTGTCATAACTTTAGTGATGTTTCTGATCGTTTATTTTTATCCCGCACTTTATATGACAGGCTACTGGAGGCGCCAGTACAAATTTAAATTCCATACTGCCCTCGAATCTCCTCTCAACAATGTATTCCCCCTCTCACCCTCCATTCCCAACCCAAAAACTTTAGTGTTGCTATAGCAACCGATTTTCATTATAATTAAGATTTACTAATGGCGTGATATTTTTTCAATTAATATTGAAACCGGAAGTGCAAATATGTTTCTACGGTTTTAGAAGAGAGATTAGAGCAAAAATTTACTACGTCTTAATTGATTACAGAAAACCGTTTCTTACTATGTATTATTGTTCTTACTCCATAGCAATTAACGTTAAAACCGGAAGTGATAAAAATAAACCATCAAACAAAAGCGGTAATAGATAGCGAAAAGTGGTTTACTGGAATCGTTTTACCGTTCTAAGAATAGGCACCACCTTCTCTCTTAACTTTCTATTCAGACTGGAAATGGTAGAAATCGACTACATCTGATTTAAATACAAAGTTAAGAGAAATCTTACGGACGAACTTAGCGACATTAGAGAGGTTTATATGTTTATATGCCATTCCCGTCTCGAAAGGGTTAATGAATGCTTAATACAATCAGGTTTCTCCTTTGGAATTTTATTTCGAAACTACACTATCGTGCGTGCCATGAAAAAGTAGATATTCTAATTTCAGTTTTACCAAATTATATAAACTATTTAATTACACGACGGGGACCATAGTGGCTCAGTGGTAGAGCGTTTACCTTTGGTATGTGTGGTCCCTGGTTCGATCTCCTGGCAAGTAAGCTTTTGGTGGACATCATCATGTCGTTGTGTTTTCTCGGGGTACCCCCGTTTCCTCCCAAATTCTCATTCCACCATTTCTTCCATCATCATTCCTTTGCCTAATCGTCATCTCCCTTAATGTAAAGGGCATAAACGTGGGACGTTAAACGTAAAAGATTTTATTCAATTTCACTTAATTACACAATCTTAAGCAAAACTGAAATACAATTGGAAGTATCTTCCCAAAGTTACAGACACATCAAAGTGTTGGCTGATTTTACCATTGTTGCTGGATATTAATATAAATCATAAAAAGTATGGGTCATCACACTAAACTTTCTTTCTCCCATATCTTAAATGGAATCAAATCATGGTGTAGTTATTCTGTGAACATTTATTTACGAAATATGATCAAAATTGTTAAAAGACGTTTACGAAAATTTTGTTCGAACTAAACTTACTACCAAGATTAAACTACCTCTTGTGAACTCTTTATTAGAAATAACTCATAATAGCTATACTAAAGGATATTAATAACATATTAAATTTAGAAAGAATAAACAATATTCTTAGAGCCATTTTCGAGAAAATTATATCCTTTTTTTATTTTCGCTCTCCAGCAAATTAACTTTATTTTAAGACTCGGGAAAAATTCAAACAAACATTTAAGATATCTTATAAAAAACCTTAACTTTAAATTTTGGTCCGGATTTGTTGAAATGTATATCTTCTAGACGAGAGTACATGTATCGAGATGAACGGATATAAAAAATAGGAGTAAATTCGTTAAAATCTTTAATACTGTTTTTTTTTTCAAGATTACCATACATCTTTCTTTCCTATGTTTACTTGCAAGTTAAAAAATAGCAATACTCACTATGTTTTGTCAAATTATGAAATATCGAATACTATTTCTTTAAAGTTCAACTCTCTGCGGAATAAGAAAGTGAAAAAAAAGAGTGAATCCAAAGTAAACCCACACACATCTTGTATTTGTCCACCACAAACCACATTTGGTGGAAGCTGGGATCGAACCAGGGATCCTACAGATCAGAGCAACTACGGCAGCCCCATCGAATATCATGAAGATATTGCAATATTGTATACAGAAAATCTGAAACTGGAATCATAACATCGTGATTGCAAAGATACAGCAAAAACTCTCAGTAATAAAGAGAAATACTGAAGTTACAAATGATTTTGGAAGACTTGAGAACACAATGCAAAAGTAAGAATTTAGGTTAAGATCCATAACTGATATATGTTCGCTCATGATAAAAATGAAAGTGATAAATAGATGAAAGTAAATGAAGAGAAACACCCGCGACAATTGAAAAGAGAAGCAGAGGAAGAATATCGAGGTGGATAAACATCAATTGTCAAAGACGTGAAAGAACAAAGAAAATCCACAAGATTACAGCAATTTGTAGTCCGAAACAAACATAGATATCTGCGATGATATACGAAAAGTCATTTGCATCTTCATATGTAAGGAAAGGGAATACATAACAAAGACTTACGGATATATATATAAAAGGAAATAATAATTAGAGGTCTCTACAAAGACATATGGACTAAGATAGTATTTGCAACCAAAGTCCAAAGTAATACAAAATGAAAACGGAAACATTCTAGCCAATCCTGGAAGTATTTCAGATATGTGAAACCAATCGATGAACGTAGGAACGGCAATAAAGTTCAAGCATCAGAACCTTTAGTTGAGAAACCATCCCTTATAGACATTGGAAGGCTTATTAGGAATTTGAAACTTGTCCGGAAGCTGATCATACTTCAATCGAGTTGTTTAAGGTGAGTAGAACGCCTTTAGTCAAAAAATACACATTTTATGAAGAAGAAAAGGAAAGTTTGTAGGATTCAACCGATCAATAATGCTGTCTGGTGCCAATACTTAAGTTACGAAATAAAATTGTCTGTAATAATAATAATCCAATTTTCTAACGTAGTTAAACCTGTATGTACTACAAAGCCCATAATGCATGTAATAGAGATTAGTAAGATAACCTTTTGAGTTCACAGATGAAGCAAGTTAACAGTGATTTAAGACTAATGTTAGGGAAAACATTGCAGCATGAAGACACAGTATAACGATGAACAGTGTTCATAAAAGATCTGATTCGGTTAAAATAGAGAACTTACACATATCTTAGAAGACTTAGGAATTTAAAAAAAAACAAAGAAAAAGAAAGAAATTTACTGATGGTGTGCCTTAATAAAACTAATATTAAGGCATGAATTGGAAGAACTCTGTCAGGAATTCATAATGATCTAAAAACAGGATAGCGTATATTATCTTCTTCACTTCTTATTTTGACTTAAAATAAGTGCTTAGGTAAAAGATAGTCATAGAGCACTTACACGGATACATCTTTACTAGCTAATGATGTAGTCTAGTTAGGATATGGATACACACAAGGGACATAAAGTACTTTTTGGTCTGAGGAATGACCTTTGGATAAACAGAAAAGAGGATGAAACAATAATAATAGGGGATTTAATTATATCTGAGTGAGGTAGGTAATAAATTTCCTTATTAGATTAATTGAATACAATAACATAGCCCCACTGATGAGAGTTAGTTTCTATAGTGATTAGGGTTGCATGAGACACAAGAGTGGAAGCTGTCTCGTCTCGAAAATATTATCTGTTTCTATTGAAAGAGATTTGTCTTATGTCGTATTCTGTTAACAAAAATCTGTCTCGTCTTGTTTTGCAGTCAATCTTGAACTTTCGGGCCAATTAATTAGTTGTAATAGCGTGAAGACATCTAATGTAATATTGGCAGCATGAGAAATGCATGTGAGGTGAATTGAGTTCTAATTGGGAAAACACGAGACGAAGATGAAAAGTTGGGATTATAATATCACATAGGAATTTTTGAAAGATTGTTAATGGTAATCGTAGATGAATTTTCTTGGCACACAATAGGATTGATCCCATGTTAAGCTGTTGTTTCTGCCATAATAAATCTGAAGGCTACTTAAATCGTAATGAGTAAATCAAGTTAAGTGCTAATAAATTAAGAGTTGTTTCTTACTGAGTATACTTACTTCCATATAGCGTTTGCTGTATTAATTTATACATAATTCGATACCAAACAGTTTGTAGAGGGTATAAGATGGAAAGTGAAATACTTGAAGCGAATGCAACGTAAAACGTTTTGTAAAATCAAGATAGGATTCCGTTACTAGTTTATCTCCATCCAGAGGAAATGATTCGGAAACCTCAAAGAGAATATATACCATATCGAATCAAAATCAAGGATTATTGCGGAAAATATTTTGTTTTATTGGGAGGAATGACAAATTCATTCTTGTTATATTTTAATTCCAAGCTATAGAAATAATCGAAATCCCATGAAGAAATTAAACAGTATCTTTTGCCAAAATCGAATAACTTTTTGCTTTGCTGCAAAATTTTTAAGTATGAGTATGTTCAAATTTAGAAACATGGATAATTTTGGTTCCGCTTTCACTCTCTTATTCTCCATGGATTTAAACTTTAAACAATCGACTTATTTCAAAAGGTGAGAAGAAGGTATCATTATATACCAAGTTCATTAAAAATCGTATACGTTTAGCGAGAGTTGTTTTGCGAATCTCGATGGTTTTGGAAGTATGCTATACTCATGGATCCATAACTATTCACATTCTGCCAACACTGCTCTACATCATTCTCCCATCTTGCCCGTTTCACTTCTGGGTTGTTTCTATTCCTCTGTGTCACTGCTTCAAGTGTAAAGAGTGCTCCAATTGGCAGACAATACAAGCCCAATTAGAAATGACTAAAATTGACAGAATACACAAGTAAATTGAAGCTCAATGTGTATTAAGTAATGGCGCTGTGTAAAAATACAATCTTCTTAGTCTAAAGAAATAATGGGGCACGCTTGTTCAGTGATAGAGGGAATCCTGGTTCAATTCCCAGCCAAGTAAGTTTGTGATGGACAACCTCGTTTCCGTGGGTTTTCTCGGGTACTCCCTTTTCTTCCCACATGCTCATTCCACCAATTCTTCCATTACCATTCACTTGCTTTAATCACCGTCTCCTTTAGCCTAAAGAGCATAGACTTGGGACGTTAAACTAAAATATTTCATTTCACTTTTTCCTAGGAATAAGGCATGGAAATGTATAGATATAAGTGAAATATTTAAAATTTTGAATCAATCAGATAAACCATTTACTATTCCTATAAAATGGTAGTTGTAACATTAAAAAAAATGCTGTCAAGAGCATCCGTTGACTTTTCACGAGCAATGAATTGTCATATGTCTTAGGAATTATTTTCAATACATAAATTCTCAATTTTATTTAATAGACAAGTAACATTTTCTCTATGCAATGAACTCCAGAAAAGATCAAGTGGATGGTGCATCATCATTACATGCTGAAAGGACGAATAAAGAAGTAAATGAACCCAGCATAAGCAAGTATTCTCACAGGTAAAAGTTCAGCCTTGTGTTTATACTATACACGTGCCGATACTGAGAGAATGTGCAAATTGCAATTTATTTGTATAAGCAACTTGTAGTTTTGCAATATAACTGCATCATTATCACTTTGAAGGTAGAAATTTCGCGGACAACAGATGACATGGAAAATCAACTAGTATATGGATGAATAAGAAGGGCCAATGACTTTTGTTAAAGACGACTTGATCTGATAACTATTCATGTGGTATATAAATACCTTAAAGGGCCAGAAACTATAGAGAGGCGGTGAAAAGTACAAATTGAAATTCCTAATTTAAATACAATTCACTACAATACCTTGCACACATTGGCAGAGCTGTTAACATCATGCATCCAACTGTTTTCACTAAGAAGTCTCACTACGATCCCAAATCTCTCGCTCTTTTTGGAATTCTCAGATCTTTCCCTTCTTGCAGTTAGGAGTTTCTATTTATCCTTAGCTTAACTGGGAACTAAATTACGTTGATTTGGTTGTTCCTCATTAGTCTGTATAGGGCAGTAAGGAAGTGGGATAGTGAAGTATATAAAATATAAAGGTAACCAAGAAAGTTCTGTCGCTTTTTGTGGACGTTTATGTTCAATTGGCACTCACACCGTGAGTTGAATGCGAATGGAAATAATAAGGAAAAGGTCAGCTGTTGTTGTGGCTATATCCAACATACTACCTGGTTGTGGAAGTTCAGTTACACCGTGAACTTGCGTAAGGACAGAGTGAACATGGGAACTCCACAGAGCGTCATAAGGGCGTGTATGCTGTACGAGTTCAAACTGAGGTCAAACGCCGCTGCAGCACGGCGGAAGATATGCCAGTTCTAGGGTGAGGGTGTAGTGACTACGTGGACGGTGCAGAGTCGTTTAATAAGTTTAAGGACGGTGACGAAACACTCAAAGACGCACCACATGCCGTAAGACCAACACATGTACAAAATGAAGACCTTCAGACAGCAATTGAAGCGAACAGTTGCCAGACATCTGAGGAACTGGGACTACAATTCAGCGCGAGTGGAGAAACCATTCGGCAGCATCTCCATCAACTTGGGAAGCACTACAATTTGGGTCGATGGGTCCCACATGATTTGACTCCGGACCAGAAGGCAACGCGAGCAGACACCTGTGTTTTTTCTGTTTCGTCTGAGGAAGGAGTCATTCCTGGACAGGGTGTTGATATGTGATGAGAAGTGGATCCTGTACGAAGCTCCACGGTGCCGTCATTATTTGTTAGCATCCCATGAACCGGTTCCAAAACAACCGAAACCAGCACTGCACCAGAAGAAGGTCCTCCTGTGTGTTTAGTGGACTACTCGCGGCATCGTGCATCGGGAGCTGCTACCAGCTGGTCAGAGCATCAATGCAACCGTGTACTGTTCAAGAAAAACTCATAACTCTGGAGCCAGCAGTCCTGTTACAGGACAACGCTAAATCCCACTTGGCTAGGACGATCCGGGACACCATTCTACACCTTGGATGGGAAACACTGTTGCATCCGGCATACTCCCCGGACATTGCACAGTCCAATTATCACCTGTTCCATTTCTTTGACAATCACCTTAGAGGACGCCAGTTCAAATCCCTAGTAGAGGTGCAAACTGCAGTTGATATCTTCTTCGCTTTACGGCCCACCAAGTTCCATCACGATGGAATTCATGGCCTTCCTGAACGTTGGCAGAAGGTCGTCGATGCTGATGGGGATTATTTTTGATTTTCCAGGTACGTCTTAGGTGACATATCGATGTTCGAAGGTGATGGATGAAAAAGCGACATAACGTCCTCTTGAAATTTGTTTTTTTCGTTATTTTGGACAGTCCTAGCTCTGAAACTATGCACTTTTCCTCACAGGTCCATTGGAACTTTTTGACTTATTTTGATGTGAGAAATCAGCTCTTACAGTTTGTCGGTACAGTTCATTAATACCATATATATATCTATATCTATATCTATATATCTCTCTCTATATATACATACCGGTATATATATATATATATATATATATATATATATATATATATATATATATATATATATATATATATATATATGCGTGTGTGTGTGTGAGTGGTGTATGCGCAGAGATGGACAGAAGTGAAGTGAATAGCAATTTATAAAATTTTGTAAAATAATAGTGTTGCAGTTTCGGTAACGCATCATTACCTTCATCAGACATATTCCCTTCAAACATTTTCTTAATTTTCTACTAGTCTAGAGGTATTTTGAGCAGCATTTTAAAAAGTCACTTATGATAAATGTTGGTCTCATTAATTTTCTCATTAGATAATTAAAGAAAGCGAGACCTACGTTTTGTATCACAATGATCAATTAAAATTCTGTAATAACCAAGTTTCATGTTATAAGAAGTTTGGGGTTTCTTACATTCTTTCCATAACGTAATAAAATATGTCCTAATTCCCTTAGAAACCAAAGTATTAGATATTGCCACATCAAAGAAGTCTTACCAACCTCATTTTGAAATCACTTCGAAGAGTCTACCCTGTGGAGAAATGAAGGCTATAAAGATCTCGACGGGAATCGAGCATGTATGCTAATCATTCTTCTACTGTGGAGCTCCAAGCTACTACAAATTCATTAATAAAATTGATATAATTCCTTTCCATACTGAATCTTTACATAATTACTATTGCACATAAGGAATGCATGTTTAAACGGTTTCCATAGGCTGTGACTGCGGTTCCGTTAATTATTCTAACAATAAATACATGAGACATGGTGCATGGGCGTGCGTCAATATGTGTGTACACTTTTTTTCGTTTTGTAATAGCCTGCGTCTTTAACAACTACTAAATAAAGTACATTAGGAAACAGAGCAAAGACCTTCAGAGGACAGAAGATAAAAGATAATAGAACAAATGCAACAGACTAGGTCACTTAGTTTTTCGCTACAACCTTATTAGTGTGTAAATGATTTAGAACAAAGTTAAAATTGATAGTGATTTATATGTAATATATTGGAACGCTGACAACAAGTTTTTAATATGCAATGCTTGTATCATTAATCACAAATTACTAGAGGTGGACAAACTGGTTCATCAGCCAAACGCTTTTTGATTAGCAGAAGAACGTTTCAAACGTTTCGTTTTTGTTTTCGTTATTTTTTTGGTCTAGCCTGTTCTAGTTTCATTAAGCCTTATCATAGGATCACTGTTTACAACACTAATATCAAGGTTTAATGAATCTTAATGTGTGAACCAAACCAAAGATTTGTCACTTCTTAAAACGCTAATAAATTTTCTATCAACATTATAACCATATGCATTATGCAAAAGGCAAAGTATATCTACCTACGCTTCTATTTATACGTATTTAGTGGTATACACTTCACTCTTTATTTGTAATCAAAGAAGTAATAAAGATATTTCTTTAATTACTTTTGAGTATTGATTGTTACGCCCTCTTTTCGGAGGTGTGTTGAAGATGATTTATATTTCCTCCCTTTGCTTTACTAGGGTACCCAGGTATTAGCCTTCGTAGCACTTAAGAAATACGGTATATTGTGTTCGAATATTAAACAAGATACACCAAAATGCGAAGATATATTTTATAACTTATTTATGAATATATTAAGATTAATCGGCAATCATGTGTATTTTTTAAACTTGTTAAACAAATGAAGCAAAAAATAAATAAAAATATTTGACATTCGTACGTATCATGCTGTAGTTATAATTGACAAGGACTCTGCTATATATTAATTTAATCTGTGATGCGGATATAAATCAACAAGTATAATAATAATAATAATAATAATAATAATAATAATAATAATAATAATAATAATTATTATTATTATTATTATTATTATTATTATTATTATTATTATTATTATTATTATTATTATTATTATACTTGTTGATTTATAATAATAATAAATCTGACGGAACAGTTCTCACTGACACGGATAGCCTCTTAAATAGATGGAAAGATTTCTTTGACGATTTGCTGAACACGCAGCCAAAAACTAATGTGCGTGGAGAAAAGGAGATACACACCGCAGAACCGTATATTCCAGAACCCAATCGAATAGAAGTGGAAGCCGCTATAAAGAAATTAAAGAAACACAAATCTCCGGGTGTAGATGAAATTCCGGCTGAGTTAATTTTAGCTGGAGGCGAAAAATTGTGGAACAAGATACACAAACTCATTCTCCTTATCTGGAACAAGGAAGAATTGCCACAAGAGTGGAAAGAGTCAATCATTGTTCCAATTCACAAGAAAGGCGACAAAACTGACTGTAATAATTATCGAGGCATTTCTCTTCTGTCAACATCCTATAAAATCTTTTCAAATATTCTGTTAGCAAGACTGACCCCATACGCAGATGAAATTATTGGAGATTATCAGTGCGGATTTAGACGAAATCGATCAACTATCGACCAAATATTTACCATTCGCCAAATACTCGAAAAAAAGTGGGAATACAATACCCCGGTACATCAACTATTTATTGATTTTAGAAAGGCTTACGACTCGGTCAGGAGAGAAACATTATACAACGTTCTTACAGAGCTTGGAATACCGAGAAAGCTAATTAGATTAATTAAGATATGTTTAAGTGAATCCCAAAGTAAAGTCCGGGTAGGAAAATTTTTGTCCACGAGCTTCCACGTCGAAAATGGCCTGAAACAAGGAGATGCGTTGTCGCCATTATTATTTAACTTTGTGCTGGAATACGCCATAAGGAAAATCAAAGATAGCAACCAGGGCCTAGAGTTGAACGGCATTCACCAGGTTATGGCATATGCTGATGATGTAAATTTAATAGGGGATGATAGGAGAACAGTAGAAATAAATGCAGAGATATTATTAAACGCTTGCAGGGACATGGGTTTAGAAGTAAATGCAGAGAAAACTAAATACATGGAAGTGCGTCGGGACCGTAATACGGCAAATTGTGGAGGCGTTAAAATATTAAATAATACTTTTGATAAAGTGGATACTTTCAAATATTTAGGATCAATATTAACAGACGAAAATCATATTCACGAAGAAATTAAATGTCGACTAAAAGCAGGGAATTCGTGTTACTATTCGGTTCAAAATCTCTTGTCGTCGCGAATTCTGTCGAGGAATTTGAAGCTTAAAATATATAAAACGATAATCATGCCTGTTGTTCTGTATGGTTGCGAAACATGGTCGCTTACTCTGAGGGAAGAACATAGACTGAAAGTATTTGAGAACAGGATCCTGAGAAGATTATTCGGACCCAAGAGGAACGAGAATGGGGAATGGCGGAAGCTTCATAACGAGGAACTACATAGTTTATACGGTTTACCCAACATTGTTAGAATCGTCAAGTCTAGGAGGCTTAGGTGGGCAGGTCATGTAGCTAGAATGGAAGAAAGTAGAAACGCTTTCAAAGTCTTGACTGGTAGACCCATAGGAAAACGACCATTAGGAAGACCTAGGCGCAGATGGGAGGATAATATTAAGATGGATCTCGCAGAGATAGGAATACAAAGTAGAAACTGGATGCAATTAGCTAAGGATAGAAGTCAGTGGAGAGCTTTTGTGAACGCGGCACTGAACCTCCGGGTTCCATAGGCCATAGAGTTAGTTAGTTAGTTAGTTTAATAATAATAATAATAATAATAATAATAATAATAGTAATAATTCTAAAAGACTCTGGAAAATGCCCTTACCTCCAGCCTAGCAGCTAGAGAGTTCTCGTTTGAAATTTGTGATTCGAGGTTCAACCTCCAGTTGAGAGCGCATTTAATACATTACTTTAGTTCTGATTTCATCTGAAACTCTAGATGCATGCTTCATATAGTCTCGGTGCTAAAACAGGCTTTGAGAGTACAATGCATCACAAATATAATAATATTGTATAAAACTTTGAACATTGCTACTGTATTTCTGTGCATTTGTGAATACGAAGAAAATGCATTTTTCTTAGGCTTCAAATGTGTGTTCGATTATTCTGTTTAGTGATGCATTTATTTCATGTATAAACTATTTTCAATGAACTTAAAAGTTTCGTTACTGAATTTCCTCTCTCTCTCTCTCTCTCTCTATATATATATATATATATATATATATATATATATATATATATATATATATATATATATTAGAGCATCCAGAATTATCTGCAAGAAGTGATGGAATTTTTCGCGTCACTCTTACAATTCCCGAGATATTGGCCAAAAAGTTCCGATTTCGGGAGATATAAAAAGCTATATCTCGGGAAATGTAATTCATAAAGAGATCATATTGGTGTTGATCAATACCTAAGAGGTTGGTGAACATTTTGATACCCAATAGTAACCGGTGGCCCCAGGCCAACTCACCACCGTTCCCAAGATATTGGTCAAAAAAGTTCGGATTTCGGGAGATTCCGTAAGTTCGTACGTACGGGAACCGTAAATCATAGAGAGATAATATTTGCGAATTTTTCAATTTTGAGCCCTCCATTTTGAACATGTCTTCGTAGAACGTTTTAACAAACAACAAATGGTAGAATGTTTTAACAGAACGCTTAAACAAAACATGTGGGAAAAAATTGTACTCAAGGAAATTCTAAATGGATAGATGTATTACAAAAATTATTAAATGAGCATAATAATAAATTACAATTGGTATAAAGCCTGTAGAAGTTAATAAGAAAAAAATATTATTTTTAAGTTTGTTCTGATAATACTCTTGGAGTATTCTCAACTGGTTATTTCTTATTTTGTACATGGGAAACTAACCAAGCAACCCGTTCAGTACATACGTACGAGCATTGAATCCTACTACAGTATATCTGCTTTTATTCAAAAGTTTTGTTATTCGATTTCCTTTAGCTTAAACGTACTTGGTCAAAAAATCTACAAGGTCGCATTCGAAGAAATTGAGCTCGTGCTTGTGGCATGTGTGTCTCGAAATATGCTTTTGCATCCGGTGCTGCAGACAATTATGGACTATTCCATTTCGACCCGACATCCACTTTTTGTAATTCCATATATGTCGATGGACAAACATAACATAACATAGACTCTCTTCGTTTATTGTTAACTATCACATGTCATGAATTTGGATTTCCAGAGAGAATTTGCTGCCAAAGATTATCTAAATTCTTTTGTTACATCTTCAACAGAAGAAAAGTATTTAATAACGAAATAATAATACACGTACATTGTATTCTGTTTTGTCAATTTCGGTTAATTTATGGTAGTTGTTTCAACCGAGTCTTCGGCCTGTTTACTATTAAACCGTCACAGTAATTTTAAATCGGCAAGTTGTCTACACAATTTATTATATGATTGAAATTAACAGCACACAACTATTTTTAAAAGCAAAAAACTTATCTTTTAACACCTTCACGCCAAAGACACATATTTGTCCCATTTTCTCACTTGTTTTAGATGCAATTCAAAAGGTTCTGTCATTAAAAATGGTTTTAAAGATAGCAACTTCATTTTTTTATACATGTTAATGCTTTATTGTATTTATCTTAAACTTCAAAAGTATTAAAAATGTACTTTTTATACTGAAAAACCTTACAAGGCTATATTAATACTAATATGCTATATATTACTACCACCTATAGTTTATAAATACTATAGCTAGACTACTAATGTTATTACTTACTAATAATATAACAGATAATTTGATTACTCAGGAAACATAGGCCAACATTTATATAATTAAAACTGTTTAGTATTTGAAGCAGATCTACTCAAGCAACTCTTCTGTAAAAGCAACTAAATTTTTATGATTTTGATTGTAAACAACTTTTAAAAATTCCATTTTGGTCTAAACTTTGAGATTACGTTAATGCAACTACGTTGTGACATGTATGATGTATGTAAATGAGGATTTAACGATATAAGTACTATTCTGCTCTGTCAACTGTGTGTAAGAAAATATATACTAATAAATATTGTTCCAGTAGAAATAAATAGCGCTTTCTTTCTTTTCAATACAGTTGTACAGTCCGCAGCATAAAACCTGCAACATGAGCATGTAAGTTTATTGTGAAACGACGGAGTCTTTTGCTCCAAAATAAGTGTGCAGGGGAGAACACCGATGTTTCTCCTGGCGTGATTCGTGCCACTTAGACGTTATGTTGATTTCCTACGCTATTAGGCGTAGTTTCACAATAAACTTACATGCTCATGTTGCAGGTTTTTTGTTGTGGACTGTACATAACGTAAGTAGTATAATTATTATGAACTAAATTATTTTTATATTAAAATTGTATTGTGTAAGTACTGACAGAAAATCATAATTTAAGACATCCAATGCTTTACTGAAGTCTCTGTAAATTATGTCTACTTGATTTTTTAAAAATCAATTTCTGTTCCTAGCGAGTGAATGAACTTAGACAGATTAATTACTGGTTTCCTGGATAGAAAACCATATTAAATTTGTGGAATAATTTGATAAAAGTGTGAATATTTATTTTTTCTGAATAATAATTTCAAAAATCTTGGCGGAGACTACTGGTCTGTAAATTTTTATAATGCCGATAGCCTTGGAAAGTGGGAATTTGCTAATGACTTATTACACATCACTTTAATTGAAATGTTAGTGATTGGGAGCTACTTTGATTATATATGGTTGGAATTTTACAGGTTGTGGAGAGCTTTGAGGTCTAAGTCTTTTAATATCATCCATATATTGCACTTCAACATAACTAATTAATCACATTAGAGTTAACATGATGTGATAAAGGTTCAAGATTACACTCAAATTTGTTATACGAAACCTGTAAGTGTTGCATAAATGCATTAGCAACATCTATTTTGGTATTTAATTGACGTTCTTTATAAGTTAGAGTAACAGTATCGGCACTACTTTTTAAAACGTAAGTCCAAATGAATTTTGGATTTACAAGATTACTAGATCCTTAATCATTTATGTATACTATCATAAAAGCTTAAGATTTTCTGTTTGGTTACATGTCTATTTCTTTCTTTTATGATAGGAGTGTCCCCAACCCATTGCCTCTATTTTCTTCGATGATGCTCTTTGCTCTTTATTAATTTGATTTTAAGATATTTCTAATTAATATTCAAACATAATATTTGTAATTAATTTTCTAAAGTGGTACACATTTGTCAAAAATACCATTCATTATTTTATAGAAAATATCAACAATTTCGTCAACCGTAGAACTGCAAGCCACCGTTTTCCAACTGACGGACGTTATTTTCCTGTATAACTATTTGTAATTACCTTTATGAAAGTGATAATCTGATTTAATATGTTCACTTTCAGAATGAATTATCTTACTGAAGCGAAAGCTAATAAATAAAGCAGAGTGACGAACATCTTCAAACATCAATGTGTGGGGTTAATGTTCTATTTCAATGTCATTGATATTTGCGAGAAATAAATCTAACGTTTTCATTTTTAATACTGTCTAGCGTTTTTAAATTATATAGGTCCATAAAGTTATATAACTCATGGTAAGTGTTCGTTGAACTAAGAAAATCAAAATCGACTACGGTTATGTGCGATTGATTCCAATCGTCTATTGGGGGCACGGTGGCTTAGTGGTAGAGCAGTTATGAATGGTGCTGGGGTCCATGGTTTGATCACCGGCGAGTAAGTTTGTGGTGAAGAACATCGTGTCCGTGGGTTTTCTCGGGGTACTCCCGTCTATTTCCACTTTCTCATTTCCATCAATTCTTTCATCATCGTTCACTTGTTTTAATTATCGTCTCCCTTATCCTAAAGAGCATAATCGTGAGACGTTAAACTAAAGATTTCATTTTACTTCGTTTTCTCTAATCGGCTTACTTTCAGATCGGAAAATGCTATACAAATATAATTTTGATACACAAACTTGTTAAATCTAGATGGAAAATTATACAAGATTCAGAAACAAGAATTATTTCAAAGAGATTTTTTATACATGTAAAACAACAAAGTACTGAAAGTTTCATGGAGGGATGAAGATTGTCGTAGGAGGTTGTTCAACCCACCTGCTCACTCCTATTTACGAGCCGGTGTTAATACTTGTCCCGAAACACCTACTCGAGCCATAGTTTCCGGCGAAAAGATTGAACAATATTGGATTGATCATGCTGTTTACTATCAATATTAATGGAGTACTTCTAAAAAGTAGCAGTGTCGTAGTGTATATATACACCACGCGAAAAAGTTTGGTTTATGTTTTGGTAAAACCCATTTTTTCAAAAAGCTAAATTTTACCAATCCTAGGTTTAAATATAACATTTCACGTGAAATTAAATAAAGTACAATAGATATTTGAAAATTTTTATATATATATATATATATATATATATATATATATATATATATATATATATATATATATAAAAGTTTCTAGATTTGACCAGGAGAAAGTTATTTAATTTAATTTTAGTGTTGTATTGAACGGGTAGACTAATATTTTGCATCCTGAGCCTTATACTAACCCGTTAAAGTCAACAGCACCGAGGGTAATCTATTAGCAAGAAGAATATCCATAATTACTCTCGTAAGAAAACATGGGAACCGATTTTTGATTCTCCATATCTTGGAATCAACTAGATGGATCACCTCGATCATCGAACTTGATTCTTAACTTTTGATTTTCTATGTCTTATCCAAAATTGATGGTGAAATTGTGTTTCTCCCGGACGGACATACGGATAGATAGAATAAATATACACTGGTAAATAAATTGGTAATATAAATTGGTAAATAAAACACATTAATTAATACTGGGTTAAGATCAGGGTTGGCAAAAACCATGGTTTTTATTGAAAACAAAAAAAAACAGGTTTTTTGGTTTAAACCAGGATTTTGTTTGGTTTAAACCAAGTTTTTTTTTTGGTTTAAATAATTTGCTCTATATATATTTACATTACATATGGACAGAAATAAGTTCGTTTCCCCTTGGTGTTATTATGCAACAACCAGGTTATGCTGGAAGGGGTTACATAAGCTTAAAGCGGAATCCAAACCGCTTCCCGGCTTACATCCGAGAGAAATTGTTCTCCATTTGGACTTGAAACCGGGACTAATTGGCCACAAATGCTATGAGTCTGCAGACTCACTCACTCCTGATAAAAAATACGTTGTACTGATCTTTACACACTTGTTAATATAAATGTCAAGTCTCATTTCAGGACAAAAAGATAAACAGTCGCACAAGTGAAACCATTATACAGAATTAGATATAAATCGGGAAACTCCCGCCTCAGCCATTGGGAAAATCCTGTTATTACCTTAAATGCAAATCAAATCCTGTTATTAATTTGCATAAAAATATTAAGGTCAACGTATCATAATCGGTACGCTAAAACTGAGGTAATAAATTACAAATTTAATATGTAGATATCAATTCAATAAAATTAAAGCAAAGACCAATCTAAGCTAATGTTGGAAGCTGCGTAGGCACTTGATAAATTTTGCCAATGTCTTCCAATATATTTAAACAACTTTTCCTTCTTTATAAAACAACAGGCATTCAGGCAAACAGAAATATGCAATTTGGTTTCGTTTCGTAGGTTTAGACTTAACATCCTTACATAATACTGAGGTTATCAAGAAAAATACTTTCGCCTAAAGTGACATCCGAACTGCTACTTTGTTTACACTTGAAAGAAGGGTTGTGCTTCGACCGAGAATTGAACATGGGACGTCTTGATTAAAAGGTGAAAAGGAGATAAAACTAATGCAGATTGTTTGATATGTGTAAACGTCCGATTTAAAGTTTTTTTTTTGGTTTAAACAAGTTTTTAAAAAAAACAGCTGGTTTAACTCTAACAGAAGTGAAGGTATATATTGGGCGAGAATAGTACGTTGTTCTGAGTGATTGAGTCACATTATTTCATATCCACTTTTATAACAACGAAAACTAAAAAGTGACATTTGTATGTACTAAAAGACACGGTATTACATATATTTTGATCAATTGTTCTGTCATTACTGAACTCTGCGTTTACTTTAAATATATATTTACTTCATTATACGCATGGAACCCACACAATAGAAACTCTTTATATCGCAGCGAATGTTGGGAGACCCGCGTTATAATTTTACCACAAGGTAGTAATACTTAATATTATATGTTAGTTAAGAGAAACTTCCATAATTTTATTAACATAACTTTCCTACTATGCTCAAATAAATTGCTATTCAGTATATTGCACTTTCATTTCAAGACTTAAAAAAAAAGAAAAAAAGAAAAAAGAAAAAAGAAAAGAAAGAAAGAAAAAAGAAAAGTCGGATTAACTAAATCAGAAGTTTCTCTAAGGCAATGTTTATCAACTTGCTGGTCTCGAGAGTAATGTATGGGGTCGCAAAATAAGATGAAAATGATAAATTAATTAGAATTTGGTAGCAGAAAAATATTTTTAAATATTTTTTTATATACGTATATTCATTTAATACTTCTTATTAAATACAACAACGAATATTAAACAAATTAAAAACCCTTTGAAAGACAATTATAAAAAAGAGGAAAGAGATAACAAACAAAAATCAAAAACCTTATTACAAACCAGAAATTGCTTATGGGGCATCGGTGGCATATGGGTGTGATAAAAGGGGGGTCATAGTATGAAATAAGTTGAGAAAACCTGCTCTAAAACATAGGGCCTAACGCTTTTTGACAGAAAGATGCAAGAAATGAACCTGCTCCCAGTGTGATTGTCTTTCCTTCCATTTCATCATTTCACTTATTTTCTGCACAACTTCGATGACTTTTACCCCTGGCACGGTTCATTAGTGTCACATTATTATTTTTCCGCAGAATCGGCGGCTTCTTTATCGTCTAGGCGATTGGAATACCTTGGTCTGCGTTTATCTACTCTTCCAAATCATCTTTCGAAGCTTGCTTATGGCTATATGATTAGCGTATGGGAATTTAATGCGGGGGCCTGGGTTTAATTCCTGGTGGGAGCTCATATGGTTCGTATCCCACCTACGGCTGTAGGTTCACGTCCCATAATTATAGCTTCGGTGCTGAACGGGTCGCTAAACTCCAAATTATCCATCCATCCAAATCATAATTTATCTAAACTTATTTTCAAGATGGTATAGGCAATCTCCTTGACAAAATTGAAATGTCAACTTTCTTTGTTTCAATTTCAGTTGCACCTATCACATTTTTCTAAGACATTTTCCTTCAAACTTTTAACTCCCTCAATTGTTTCTAACTTTTCTTCTATTGTATATTTTTTCACATAATCCTTTAAGCCATTGTTATCTCACCTGATATCCAGGCGAGCACAATCACAACTAGAAAATTTAGAAATTGCTCAGAGACTGGTTTCCAGGGTTAACATAATAATATGTATGTACAGTCATGTCCAAAATGATTGTCGCATGTTTATAAATATGTTGTTGTAGGAATATAATTTGATAACGATTTTGCCCGGTATTTCTTATAATGTTAGTATGTGTATAATTGGCAAAGACATGTATGTGGTAAATTTCATGTCAAAAGAGCAGTAAATAAGATCAATATATCGAAAAAATATTTTATTGTCCATTTAGTGAAATTTTGTTTTACTCATTCTAATTTTACTCATTCTAATGATTCTTTTCCTATGAAATTTACCACAAATATACATTTCCCGATTATATGTATAGTAACAGTATTGAAAGTACCCTGCAACATCATTATCAAATTATATTCCCACAACAAGACAGTTATAGATATGCGACAATCATTTTGAACATGACTGCATGTACAACGATTCTTAGTTCCAAAGATATTGCAAATTCGAACTAGACTAGGCCCATGAAAGAAGATTTACATGTATCTATCCGCAATATTGCTGATTCCGTGGCGCTATATAACGTTTCCATACTGTATTGAATTACAGTGACATGTAATTATGCGCAACACCGTCTCCAGACGAAATAATTAATCTACATAATAATAAGGATAATTAGGAGAACTTACAAATTACTTTAAAATGCAATTTGATAATTTTGCAAAAAATGAAAATGAAATCTTTGAGTTTTACGTCCCACGGTTATGCCGGTGAGGCTAAAGGAGACAGTGATGATGAGTAATGAATGAAATGGTGGAATGAAGAAAGTGGGAGGAAACGGGAGAACCCCGAGGAAACCCACGCACACGGTGTTTGTCCACCACAAAGGTGATAATTTTGCAGGAGTCAATATTAACCATAATTATTTTCCGCCTCCGTACGAACTGGATGATAAAATCAAGAAATTATATACAATTCCTTAGTCCTAAAACTTTATTTTTTGAGTTAAAACTTTCTTACTCCTTTTAGCCTGTTAAAACCAATTTTGGCCTTTTAAAGTTTTTTTTTTCTGGCAACTAGATAAAATTTTAGGGGAATACCTTCGGGTCTATGAGGAAAAATTTCACTTACAAATAAAGTTGGAAAAGTTTCTAAAACTTGTTGCGTAATGTACAAGTGTATTTTGAAACAAGTAATATTGAAAAATAGCAAATTAACGATCAGTATCTAAGTAGAAATGTACATATTTTTAATATTTCTGGAGTATAGGGATATTGATTCTACTGTGTCATACTTATAACAAAAATTTAAATTAGAACATATTGTATTTCTTACAAAACCATACATTCATTTTGTGTGGAATTCATAAAAGCCATTTCGTTCGGATGTGGAACAAAGAAATACAGTACAGCACATTACATGTTCTACAATAAACAAATGGTTCAAACTAAGACTTTGGCACTTGGATCTACTGCCTTGTTTTTTGTCCATCATTCCAGAAAAATGATAAATCCGAGTTTCCTAACATGACAATGTCGTTGGAGGTCATATTTTGTTCTCCTGAAGTTCTTTATCTTCATCACTGACTCCAACATTAGACCCTTTTCTTCTGTCCTCATAGAAGATTAAGTTTTTTTTTTTTGCGACATCTAGCTTGAATAAATAGCACTACAATATGTCATTTTTTCTTCATTTTTTGAGAAGAGCGACTTGGCGATATTCAATCCTGGATGAAGCTAAAAAGCGAAATCAAAGAAATGATTGATCAAACGCACAGTCCATTTGTAAGTTCATCCTCTTATTCCATATTTATCTGCTATTCGTTTTAGCAAATCAACACCTTCCATCTTTTCATTGTATTGCTTCACAATCTTTGTCGAGGAATTTAAATGAAGACCCGATATTTTTGGACTATCTTCGTCACTCATCTAATGGCTGAGCTCCATGTTCAATTGGCGTCAGGTTAATCGATCTGTTGTCAAAGCATTTCACGACTACCAACTACTCATCATCTCTTACAACTTGATTAAAGGAACCTCTTTGTAGTTCCCTCATGTGTTTGTCTTTTTTTAAGTTTTAATGCACGTAGCAAGCGGTTAGTTATAATAGTTCCTATTGCGAGTATACTTCTGTGACAATACAACCTGTTAAGAAGCTTCAAAAACATAAAGTGCCTGTCTGTGTAAATGGATGGATGAGAACGCAAAGTATCTGACAGTTTGAACACAATTCGTTCTCCTTTTTCAAGCTTCTCTCGCACTAGAACTTTTTCTGAAACAATTGATTTCCCTTTTCCTTCAAACAAATAGAAATCCAGAGGAATTTCTGATATACCTAACATAACAAAGTTCTTGAAACCTACGGGATTCGGCTTGTCTTTCACATATTGTCGCATTTTTACTTGACTGTAGAATGGGATCATTTATTCATCCACATCCACATCTTTTGGCTGTGGATTTTCAAGGCATGCTTCTCACACCTTCTGTAACAATTGCCTTATTTTCCAATAGTAATCGTCTTGTTTCCTTTCTTCAGAGATACTGTTATCGTTACTTTTAAGTTGTTCCTCAGTGCAAAATCTGTCCCGAGACATTGTATCTACAACCAACTGGTAGCGAGTACGTTTTTCCTAGCACATTCTAAGTCTTGGAAAACTGAACGGGTGCTGTAGTTATTCTCACACCACAAAATGTCCTAGTTTTAGCTCCAGTATAGTTCAGAAACTTTTCTGTAATCAGCACGTGTCTGACATTCATGCTGTCACTCACCTCATCAAACACAGATGGATTTATATAACAATTATGTACTGAAAACGTGTACTCACTTTGGGTATGTCTTCTACAGAAACACTATTAATATTGACTGGTTCAAACCTGAAAGAATACTATAGTACACATATTCGATAAAATTTTCAATTTAAAAGTTTTATTTTCAAACTGTAATTTTGAATTCATTATGTTTCGATTCTTAATAAGAATATTGAATAATCGTCCTATTCGATAAAATTAGTACTAGATTTAGCTAATTTCAGTGGTTTAACTAGCATGCAAGTCTAGGGGGCCTAGGATCGTACTGTTACACTCATCATTTCCATATGGTAAAATTACTGTTCGTTCACAAAACATAGACACTACGATTGTCAGACGATCTCTTGGTCCCTACCAAAGGTACTCGAACTCATGAGATCGGCGCTTACGACTTCGAAACTCACGCTTACTCAACCTCAACCTCACGAAGTGAGCGTGAGATTGAGTGAGCATGATGTCGAAGTGATGTGAGCATGAGGCTCGATTGACATCGTAAGCATGAAGTTGAATAATATTAAGTCAAAGTGAGTACCTTTGAGTCAGACGCATGAATTATGTTAATTATTTAGTGACTAAGTGTTTTACCACTCAAAATCACTCGAGCGTGTATTTTCAGTGTGAGTAGTATTTCATTCGATTCGCAGTGTGGGTATAAAATGTTCAGTCTTCGTCCAATATTGTGAGGAAAATTGTTAAGTTATTTGAATTTAAAAAATCAAGGACTCAGGTTATAAAATTTTATTTAAAAAAACGAAAGTGCAACTTGTAATGTACTGACCACTCACCCTCGACTTAAAAATTGTTCGCTGGTCGACTAAATAACTTTCGAAGTTTTATATTCTGGAGTTAAGTTTCGAGTTAACGTTCACAAAACAGAGGTGGATCTAGAAGGTAAAAACTGGGGAGGTTAGCCATAAGTTTACTATAAACTTTCAAAAATATATAAATAATACCTTCAATTATTTTTGTTTCTCAAAAAACTGGGGGAGGGAGCCTAGGGCCCCGGCCCTAGGCAAAATCCGCCACTGTCGCAAACAAAAATCTAAAACACAAAAGAGGTTTTTATGCCAATATATTTACTCTTATATCTGTTGAATACAAATTCTCTTTTGTTCAGGCACTGATAGGTGATACCTCATCAGCTTAAGAAGAACAGTATAGACTCATTAAGTACCAACGAAACTTCAAAAAGAAAGAAAATTGAAACAAAGAGAGGTTTAGCTAAAGAAAAGGAAAAAAAAAGGAAGAATGCTTCCTGCATTACCCGACTGTGCCTTCTCATAATACCTCACACACTCACATACAAACATATCCGCACGCATGCCCGGTAGCTATGGTCCATTAGGGAGAGAGAAAAAAAACGGCAAAATCCTTGTCCATAATTACCAATGCACATTCGTCCGGTTGTTAGACAGGTGCGTACGTGAGAGGAATATATGACGAAATAATCGAACACTGATCAACATGTGTACTGTCTAAATAGCCCCCTTTCCATTCCTCTTTCCCAAGTGTCTTGTTCTTACGATCCTTTCGCGGATGACATCATGTTCTTCTGTGTCTTCCCCCCTTCTCTCTCTCCAGCCCTTCCATTTACAATTCACAGTAATCATTGACAGAAAATAAGTAACTAAGTACAGGATGTTTCCTCTTCTGTTACCTGTAAAGAGTGTGTCTAGCAGAAGATGATTCAGTGTTATTACTCAATTATAACTATTTGGTAGCAAAAAAGCGAACAATTTTTATCGAATAGAATAGCTAAATTACCAAATGAATGAGATGTATATATCCCTTAGAGAAATCACATATGGTTACATTACGTACGCCAACTCCAAAGGAGTCTACCTATTTACGAATTTATTATATTTCTCTTTAGATCAGTTCTCCATCATAAATAAGATGCCGGAGAAAAGCACTTGTATTCATCTTTAGTAATAACATCTAACAACTAGTCGTTTGCAAAATGTATCATTTCACCACATAGACACTTGTAAACCGTACTAACGTTACTTCTTTTTCCCTTTTGCAAGAACGATCATTACTGATTCCCACTTATCTAAATTTTACAGAAGAAATTGAAGTATTTCAAGTAATAAGACTGGTAATTTATCGGACATACATCTCCATTATTTATGATTCTTTCTATATTATAATATGCCGCAACTGGTGTTGAATTCGTTCTAATGGTATAGGATAACTTTGCAGAACGTAGCAATAAATGGGCGTGGTCTTTTGGGATCGGTAGGTTTAATAAACTGGCCCACACTCGAATAACTACCGACGAGAAAGTTACAATAAGGAGAAAAGAAACGCATTTGTCTTTAGGCGATATAGGCTTTAATGATCAATGATAAGCTTTGTGAATTGCAGCTCAACAACACTGAAGCTTCATGCATGGAGATTTCTCTGTTAATAATCGTCCTATTGGTAACATTACCAAGCTTTAAGCTAAATAAGGTATCACTTGATCATTAGAAAAGAATTTTAAGTTACACTTGTGTAAAAATTGTGTGTAATTGTGGACGTTATTCCGGAGATTTAGTAAAAGTACTGCCCTCTTCTTCTTTGTTCCTTTATTTTCTTATAGAAGGTCTTGCAACAAAATATTAGTTAAATACGCCAAATGCATATTAAAAAAATAAAATTGCTGAAATGTAACTTCCCACGAAGGACTATGGACGTCCAGAAAGCCAGACAGCCTTTAACTAGGTGGTGTGTATTCACATCATGTCCTTCCATAGCCGTTATTTTTTCGACTTTACAACGGTAAACGTCTATAATGAGGTATAGAGGGGAATAGATAATGAACCATATGATCCTAGAGGATGCCGGTTATGAAAGGAACAAAGTTTTTGCCCCCTTATTATTACAATGATTTTATTAGATGACTTTTCTGTTTGTTATGAGTCAAATCTTGCAACTTAAATAGCAGACACTTCCACACTAAGAGCTCTGAAAGTTTGTATAGACACTTAAACCTGATAACAATACAATATTTTTCAATAATTTTCGCCGCATCTTATTTTTTTAAACGTAAAATCACAGGTAGTCTGTGCGTAACCTTAGAAGTATTTGTGTCATTATTAGGAGTATGAGTGTCAGCCTGAGAATACAAAGAATAATAGATTCAACCTCATAAGTAACTGTGTGTTTTTTCTACATATGTATATAGTACATACAGGGACACCGTAGTCTAGTTGGAATATTGGACTCACGCGTGTGGTCCCGAGTTCGATTCCCGGCTGGTGATTTCCAATTTTCGGTGTCCACGCAGACTCGAGAGACAAACCAGTGAGTCACGTGAATAGAAGACGTGACGAACACTAATCTAGAAAGCTTTTGACACGTCTGTTAGAGATAGGACAACACAGTTGTTCATGTGTTCGTCGCTTGATTTGACGTAGTTCAGCTGGTTGCTAAGAGATGGCGTTGGAATGGTTCTGGCCCATAAAAAGGGCTGTTGTATCAAGTGTTCTTTTTAAATACAGTACATAGATAAATTATATTCTGGAGAATAAAAAATAATGGAGAAATATAATATATAATGGAGAATAAAAAAATCCAATTAATTTTGACAACAAGTGATTTATGTTTCACTTTAATAAGTAGCGTGATTCTCTTAGAGGATCAATGTTTAGCGTTTCAAACATGAGCGCCCGTAGTGTTGAGCAAGGGGGTGGAATTACCATCCTGTGGAATATTCAAACAGGTTCAATTCTTCGAAATAAATGTCAAAACACACTAGGATTTTACTTACCCACTACAATACTTAATATATTTGCTGAAGTCAATATAGTTATACCATGTGCATCAATGTGTATACATTCGCGATGTTGCTTGTGTATCGGATCTTTCGCTTCCCCACCCCCCTCCCTTGGAAAAATATCCTGCAGGCTTTTCTCTTTAGAAACTAATCTTTTTTTTTTTTAATTTTCTCGGAAACTACACAATGAGTTTCCACTTTCACCCACATCATATTAATCAGGATGTCAAGTAGTATCGATTTGTATGTTGCTCATGTTTAAATAAAGTTATTATTATTTATTATTATTATTATTATTATTTACGTTAAATGCTACGAATATCGGAGAAATTATTCAAAAGTAATTATTGAGCGCCTGTTGCTTATACAACCCCAGCTGTCACAGCGGTTTGGTTGGTTGCAGATCAATGGAAGTGAAGAATTAATTGCAACATGTGCAGCAAATATAAAATGTAAATAATAATCGTAAGAAAGAAGTTTCAAAAAACAATATTCTTTTACATTGCACTAAAAATGAGAAAATAAAACTGACACTACTTTTTGTGGTGTGAAATGAGGAAACTAGTACTAAAAGCGTCGGACACAACCTTTCAACCTTTAGAAAAACGTCAATTTTTTTCTAGTATTAGTTCCTTCATTTTGCCCCGCAAGATTATTTTCTAAATGTATTTTATCATCTCTCTTTCTTAGTATATTTAATAAAAACATTACTGTTAAAACTTTTTTATGATTAAATAACAAGTGTGTTTCGTCCGCACCACAGAGAGATATTTGAGACCTTCAGAGCACGAGGTTCAACTCCAATTATCAAAGTTATTAAAAAAAAATAAAGAACATAAAGCTTTTACAATACGCTCACGTACATCGAAAAGTTAATACTGTGTTATGTACAATATTGTGAACATGAATATTTTAGCTCTGAAAGAAGGTTTAAGCAGAGATCTTAAAGATGAAATGAGTTCAAAATTACCAAAAGTAAAACTTGGTTTCCTTGTGCACTGAATGCGCCATTTGGAACTTTTTTCATCGAGGTAACCCTTTTTATCGAGGAAAAAGAAACAATTTTAAAACATATTACTCGAGAATACCTTCCCCTACAATGAAATCATTTTACTTACTCCGATTATACCTTTAAAACTTCGCTAGGATATTGTAATTATTCAAATGCATATACGATGACATTGGGACGTTCAGTTTCAAGACAACTGACCAGCCTATATATGTCCCTGACAACCGCGGAGTGATTCAAAGAACATTCTACCGACCTCCAGCAAATGCAGTGGCTTCCTGAAGTTTAGATTTAAATCCAAAGAAGCATTAATGGGGTACCGTGGAAAGAATTGTACGGAGCAGACAGCCCCAATCAGCGAACATGGACCAGCGTTTTGCAATAACTTCAGACGATGTCCAAAAGCTGATGGAGTCATTACCGCAACGTGTCGTTGCAGTTCTTAAACCCAGAGGGATGTTGACACTGTACTAGGTAGGTGTGCTTAATTCAGTGGCAAGTCAGTGCATTTATTTTTTAATGTTATAAAATTTGGAATGAAACCAATGAGGCTTAACACTCAATTCCACATTTTTTTTGTAGCGCCGTTGTTCGTTGATCTTTCAATGTAGAGTTTTCTAGTACAGGCAAATTCTTCGTTAAGAATTCCTCACAGCCTTCGTGATTACCTACTAACTAACCGTTTCATTAGACCAGTAGGACAATAATATTAAAACAAAACGAATAAGATTTATCTACACCAAACTGATCTATTGTGAGCTTGAAAGAATGAAAGAAAAAATGTTTGATTGATTAATGATATTTCAATAAATTATGTTGAAGAACATGTACGAACAACACTTCCTTGTGATGCAGGAACAGGTTCTTGTAGAAGACAACGACGCCTTAAAAAAATTGTAAACAAAGGCTCTCTAATACGAACTGTGTTGTAAAAAGAAAGAAAGAAAATGAAGACTCGTTTGCTACAATAGTTATTCAATGATAGGTGCTCAATTATATTGTTGAAAACCAAGTAAGGATTCAAGATAGAATAAACTTTCACTTAAATATTCAGCATGAAGACGGTACAGACGATGGTTCTTCTATTAGTATTCTACAATGTATAAAAAAAGCTACCCATTACATGCGATAGTATAAAATCGTAGGAAATCCTTTCCTTTAGTTTTCATTCTCAGATCATATACCTTCTTCTTCGAACCTTCTGGATCACAAACGAATAGGTTTTTTTAAAAAATCTGCAAAACAAAGAAAGAGAAATCTCAGCAGGCGGTTCGAGACAAATGACTCACGTCACATATAATAATGCTAAGTGCTATGGAACTTCGTGAGGCTGTTTATTATCTACCTTTTGCACATGTTCTCTTCCCCCTCTAGTCATGGCAAAAATAAAAGATTCCATATCTTGTACCAGACAATATTTTCCTGGAACATTTGATAACAATGAAGGAAGATGATTACTAACAATGCTAACTGTAAACCATTCTACTCTTCTTTACCACAGCAGCAATACCAAATGCACAACAACTTTGGCTACGTACGAAGTACAAGCAAGTTTGTTTGCATAACTCTTGCACAATTTAATAAATAGAAGTATTACATACAAATTATATAAAGCTCGTCCCAAAGAAATATTAGATAGTGTGCTGAACCTTGCAATCTTTGAGAGCCAGATGCAAGTGAATGAGTGTGTTCCCGCCAGTTTCAATTCTCGCCCGCTTCAAGTTGTCTGGTGTTACCTGTCAAACGATTGAAGTTGCAGATCTGAAGTTTAATCTGGTAAGAACCAGTAAAAATCAAGGGATATGGTATAAGGGAAGCAGGACGGCCACTCGATAGAATTTCGATTCCCGATTCAATGGTTCGAAAACTCGTTTACAGGACGTATCTACTATCTAATGGTGCCCGCATTGCCCTACCAAAAGTGTGTTTGGGAATCCTCTTCTGCATTCAACATCGGCGATATAACGATTACTTGTCTAGGCACAGTTCCACCTTCAAGCTTCTGTTAATGAAGACAAGACAAATGAATGGAGTCAAGTGACTGGATCATTTCTGGTTACAAGAGTATAAAATTCTCAAAGCTACATTTTCCGTTCCAAAACTGGTCGACTGTCAAGTGAAAAAATCATAGGCTAGCATATGATTCGCATTTATATTCATGTAACTATCTCTACCTTGAGACCGCGATAGCTCAATGGTATTACACTTACCTCTGGTGCATGGAATCTCTGGTTCGATCCCACATCTTATCAAGCAGCTTTATGGTGGTTAAAAACTGCGAGTTTGGGCTTTTTAGGGCTCTCCTTCTTCATTCCACCATTTCATCTATTCTCATCATCACCATCTCCAGCCTAGGTGCAAATCGTGATACGTGAAACTATATTAGAAATTTCATTTTACTTTTATTTTCATTCTTTCGTTCTTTTTTTCCTTTATGCGATAAATGCTGTTTTTGCTAACATCGGATCCAATGACAGGCATCTCATCCTTTCTTACCTCCGTTAAAGGAAAGAGGGCCCTCACATAAGTACTTCAAGTTATAACCACTTGGTGTTTGACCACAGTGACACATATTACACTCGCCTTCTAGTTACATTTACAAACACATTAGGTACAAGAAAGTTCTTTGTATTTTAAAGACATGAATTATAGTATCTTGGCCCTTTCTGTTGTAAGATGAATGAAAAAAAATTAAGGTATGTTTTTCAATATTTTCTTTCTTGCTACTCCTTCTTCCCCTGGAAAGAAACAAGAAAAAATTTAAATAATATATTCTCTTAACAATTCTTTTTTCGTATATAGTCAATAAAATTTGTTAGAAAGTTTCTAATGTTTGTATAAAATAAAGAATGTTGTGTTTTCGTTTCTACTTTCTACGTTTCCTGAGTTTCTTCGCAGTAATTATCAAAATTAGACCCATCATAACACATTCACCTGAGAAATATGCGCTTATACTAAGCCCTTAATACTGCTAGTTAGAGATGTGGTTTCTGAAAGAACTTTTTTTTTTCAATTCAGAACAATGAACATTATCATTAGAAATATTTTACTATTATTCGCAAGTCACTTGCCGTAAAGTAAGAAGTTTACTTGCAACATGGCTTTCAGTTAACCTCTTTATCTAGATGTCCCAGGCTTTAATCTCTCAGTCGGAAATCTTATAGAACGACTGTCCGTCTGTCTATCTGTCAACACGAATCAGAGTAAATACGCTAAGAGATATCGATAAGTGGTTTTCTGTAATCAGTTCAGCGTCTAAAGAATATATTCTATCTCCAACTTTGTATTCAAAAAAAAAAAAAAAAAAAGGTAGAAATTAACCATTTCCAGTTTCAACACTGATTGCCATAGAACAGAAACTGTAACAGATAGCAATAAGCGGTAACGTGGGATCCAAATCACATGAAAGAGAGGCACGGCAGCTCAGTGGTTGAGCGCTTAGCTCTGGTGCGTGGAATCCTTGGTTCGATTTCGGCCAAATAAGTTGGTGGTGGGCAACATCGTGTCTATGAGTTTCCTCGGGGTACTCTCGTTCCCTCCCACTTTCTCATTCCACCCACCAATTCTTCCATCATCATTCACTTGCCTTAATCATCGTCTCCCTTAGCCTAAAGAGCATAATCGTGAGTGGGACATTAAACTGAAAGATTTCATTTCCGAAACAACATCGCAGCTCCCCGAGAATTGAACTTGGATCTACTGCATCAAAGATGCGCATGCTAACCACATAGCTACGAGGAAGCTATATTTGGAATCTATTCAGCGTCTGAAGAAAAGAAAACACCTTAATTCACATCTTTCTACTAAAACAAGAAGTGGTAGAAATTTCGTACTACTTCTGCTTTCAATATTGATCTGCATAGAACAAAATCAGGTTGTCTGATTCTGTCTTTGTTTTTATCGCCCTATTGCAACCAGAAGTTTAAGATGTACTACTTTCATTTTCAGTATTGAACTTGGACAGTTTGGAAACTCATTTATTTTTAAACCGTCCTACAAATGGTTTGTTTCTATTTCTCGGTCTTTTACTTTCAACCACATCTATCACGTTCCTCAGAATAAATTCTCAAACAATGTCCGGAAAACTTTATTTTCCTTTTTCTAATTCTTCCGATGTTTGTCTTTCCTCTATTAGTTTCATTAATTTCTTGTTGAGTTTCCGTTCGACCCAGTTTTATTTTTCATTGTTCTTGACCCCTCACATTTTTAAAGCTTCTAACAGTTTCTCCTCTGCGTAGTGTTATGTTTGGGCACTGTAGACTGACTACACATAAAGTGTTTGATGAATCTTCTGTTTAATTATTTAATAGAATACCCGCAAAATATGTTTTTCTTTTTCGTACGGCTTATCTAGTCGCTTCTCTCCTTGATTCTATTTTTTGTACACCTTTAATATCTTTACTAGTATCGTAAATTCATAACATACTCTACATTTCTTTCCTACCTTTTTACTTGCTGAAGAATATTTCAAAGCAACCTTCTTCTTCTTCTTCTTTTTTTTTTTTTAATCTTCAGTTACTTTCAGCTAGTGTTGCTCATGAGACGAGACGAGACAAGACGGAAATTAAAATTTTCTTGTCTCGTCTCATAAATTTTTCAATAGATCTGGTCTCAATTGTTAAAAAAAATTCTGGTCTCGTAATGATTCTCAGAAAGCTTTCTCTATCTCATTTTATAAAAGTTGAGTTGAGTTGATTTTAGTTTAGCGTCCCTTTCAGCAGCGAGGCTATATGAGACGTGGACCTACTGATTAACGTGGAATCCGAACCACATGAGCTCCCGCCGGGAATCGAACCCGGGTCTCCCACGCCAAAGGCGCGTACGCTAACCGCTTAGCCACGGAGGAGCTCCATTTTATAAAAGTATGTGCAAAATGTGTGTCCTGATGTTTTCCTTAATTTCATCAAAAGATAATCAGTATTAGGAGAGGATCATGAAGGGTTTGGTATGACAACATTTAAACCTTATTTAATATTAGAGTATATTAAGTAAGAACTTGCATTATCTGATGCATGTAACACTAAAACGATGTTTGAGATTAAGACTTGAATGATCTAGTGTTACCCACGAGACTCGACAAATTTCTCTCCTTGTCTCGAAAATGTGACACGAATTGTCATTTCTCTAGTCTCGTGTCGAATTTCAAGACACATTTCTCATATCGACACTCCTTTCTATTTTCAGCTCACAATCTTCACAGCTTTCTCCCAAGTTTTCTGACACCATACTGAACAAAAGTACAATTACGTCAAGCAGGAAATAAATTGTGCAGTATATTTCTCGGTAAGCGATGTCCAGATAATTAAATTTGTGTTATTCATTGTAGTTAAAGTGGCATTAAACAAGAAAAGGTCTCTCTCTTAACTAGCAGGCTTAATATTGGAAAAAAGTTGGCCAGGTGCTATATGGAGTATTAGACTGTATGGTTCAGAAACTTGGACATTACGGATAGTAGGGAAGAAATATTTAGAGGGATTGAAATGTGGAGTTGGAGGAAGATGCAGATAATAAAATGGATGGAGAGAATAACAAGCGAGTAGGAGAGAAGAGGACGTTTTGAGCCAGCATCCTCCGAAGGAATGTCAATTTGATTGGACACATATTGCGAAGAAATTGTCTTTTTTCATACAGTTATATAGAGGGAAAGATGGAAAGAAAGAGAGGAAGAGGAAGAAGAAGAATTCACACCTGATGGATGATTTAAAAAGTAGAAATAAATTTGGAACTTAAAAGCGGAAACTGAAAATCGAGAATCGTTGAAGAAACATTTTCTGAACTTAAAAAAAAAAAAAACTCATTAGACAGAGTACGGTACCTACCCCCTTAATCCGCCACTGCTTATAACCTTCGGCCTATTTCTTCAAGATCGCTCGGCTACATCCACCAGCTGAGCTACTGTGTTCCAAATATATATAATAACGGAGTAGAACATTATTATTTCGGTCCTGCGTTATTGAATCAAATTTTTTTTTTATTAAAACCGAGTTTCTTCTTAAGAAATCAACAGTCAATTTTCCAAAGTAATATGTGCATGAATGGGTGTCACTGTTAGGGCAATTTAATCAACAACTGATACAATATCCTATTTTCTAGTTTTCGTATACTGTATGTGAACGAATAAATGATTTATTCTGGTAGTAAAATAAAAAGAAACTATAAACTCTATCAGATTGCTAACGAATGTCATTCTTTTTGGTGACAAAAAATTTTTCGTTTCTCCCCCCCCCCCCCCAAAAAAAAATTATGATAATAAATATGACACTGAAGCATGTCATTTTTAACAGTTTGTTATGATCTATCAATTGATACTTCTATATATCTAATCTTTGGAGAATATTGTAACTAGGCAAAAATTAAAAATTTAGGACTTAATCATAATTTTTAACTGTGTCTCATTACCCACACTGTCATAATGCTATAGTATCGTAATGAAGAACTTTATTAGAGAGTATTAGTGAACTTACGCTCTCTACATAGCGCATCATTCACATACGAGCATGAATCTCCTTGTCATTCCTCCAACATCTTTATATATCCCTTTACAGACACAAGTGAAAGACATCTCGATTAAAATTCGGCAAGTGCTACCATAAAGGGGAGATTTTTTTCAATATTTCGCACCGTTTGCAAGATTTGAACCTACTTCCGGTTGGAGTTTCTAATTCATGTATGATTAATGTTTTCTTTCTTCTTGCATGCATTATGTTATAAGCAAATACATTACATACAAAATTAATTATAATGCCAGTGATATACAGTGTTCATTGGACAAAACATTCCAAATAATATTAATATTAGCCTGGAGAAATGGTTTCCTCTTAGCCTTCGTTTTTCATTATTATTTGACCATAAATCAAACGCCTGAGGAATATACAATCCCTATTTACAAATATGTTGCGTTGGAATGTATAACTCACAAGATATAATACTTTTAAAAAATGAACACTTCCAGTGTACCCTCAAAAATATGTAATAAAGAAATATGGGTCATGTTCTTTAAATATTCAATTAGAACTGGACAATCTACACAAAATTTGGAATCAACCAATGAAAACAGCACGTTTCTAGCACATGTAGTTTTCGAGATCTCATTGTTGAAAGAATTGGAGACAAACATATAAACCTAACATTTGAATATATAGATATTTCAGTTATCAGTTTCATCTTAACAACATGGTGTAATTACCTTACAATATCAATTTTTAGGTTTACAAAAAATGTTTCTGTTTTAGATTTCTCGAAAATTACGCATGAGAATTTACCGTCATCCATATAATTAACTTAGTGAAGTCTATTCAGTCCCGGGTTCAATTCTTCCCAGTGAGGACACTCAGTTGAGAAGCTTTATCAGGTCAGTTATTCTGAGTGAGGTTTTCCTCATTTACACCAGGCAAACGCCGGGAAGGTATCTAACATACAGATCCCAGACCACTTCCTTCCTTCCCCATTCCTCTCTTCCTTCCCTTTCCTCGGATAGTGTGATCGCCGAGGGACATCTTCCCTCATACGTGACAGGCTAACATGGCCATAGATACCGAAAGCCCAGAAATCTAATTCCTAATTCTAATCCTTAGTGAAGTATATTGATTGAAATATGTCTCATGTTTTGGTATTTTTCGATTTCATTAAACGCAAATGATATTATAAAAGGAGCTTAATATTTTAACGTAAGTTCCTGAATAATTTTTCTTTATTTAAGAATAACATAGTTGTCTGTAATATTTTGAATTCAATACATTTCGTGGAAGATTTCGCAAGTTGTGTTTCCTATTCGATCGTAGGAAGAAAATGAAGCAAGAACGCCTTTTCCTTATCATACTGTTTTATGTGTCAGGTATTTGCCCAATATCAAAGTAAGGAAAAAAAAATCAACAATGAATATTTGACAGATGTGGCCTTCACATACTTCATACAGGTAAGTACTTAACTTTCGTTCATGTTCCTTGGATAAAAATGTTTTGTACGAGAAAGAAGCTTTGGTGAATGTCTATTTCCCGCATGATTTCAACGCCCACCTGACACTGAACCTTAGGATGTGCCAAGTCGTGAGTTCGATCGAAGGGATAGTTAAGAGAAGCAACCAAGTCTCCTCTCTTAACCTTTGCAATTCATTGCACAGCTGAGGGTAGGAGGGGTCAATCGTCAACGATCTGTAAAAAGGAAAATACACTGATTTTTCTTTTTCTTCTTTTAATGCAACAAAAAAAAAAATGTGTTCAAAGAGGTACAAAAGTTAACTGTTTTCCACGACCCTTTATAACAACCCAGACGTGCCTAGTCATCCATGCAAAATATGACGATTGAAATGCATTGGCCTTGACTCACTTTTCTGTTCAGAATTAGATTACATGATTATTTTGTTTTCTTTCTTTATAATTGATAAGTTTGAAGAAGAAGGCATCACGGTGTACTATTGACAGTGCTTCCTTCTTGATGATCTTTTAACAACACTAATTTTTGTTCTTATATCTCCAGAATAAAAGAAGAAGAAACAACTAACAATTTACTAACATGTTAATTTCGCAAGGAAAACAACTTTCATTGTACGCAATATAGACTAGTTGGTTTTATTTTGTTAAAAAAAAAGTCATATGGTAACATCTCTTTAATATTGTAGCTGGATCGTACATCCTGATTAATTTCAAATTCAATGCTTATTATGAATTCAAGGAGCCTAAATTACTTTAAAGATTTCCCACGATTTGCAAGTAGTAAATCTTTATTTAACTGCTGAAAAGAAGAATGTAGGTTAAATAAAACACGACACGAATATCCTACTATTGCTATCTCTGTACTTCTTTGTATATCTATTTACGTATTTACGAATTTAGAAAGGACCTCGAGGTGGTTAGAAATTTTCGTAACTTCATTGTATTCGATACTAGCAGCGTTCACCCCGCTTCGCTGCGGTCACCCCGGAACGCAATAAACTTTGTTACTTAGATAATTTTTACTTTTTCGCTTTCAAGTGATATGATAAAAACCATAGAAGATTGCAGTAAATGTTAACATTATATCGCCTGTCATTTATGTTAACCCGCCCCGCTTCGCTGCGGTCACCCCCGAACGCAATAAACTTTGTTACTTAGATAATTTTTACTTTTTCGCTTTCAAGTGATATGATAAAAACCATTATAACGCCTGTCATGTATGTTAACCCGCCGAGTGACACGGTCATGCGGGTTGCATATAAATACGTTTATTTTTATACCTATGATGAACTAACAAAGGACTTGTACGTAATGGACACCTGAATGGTCAATTATCTCAAGACACTGGTAATTGAAAATTAAAGTGATATGATAAAAACCATCTAGGGTCCAAATCCTAATAACCCCCCAAAAATAAAAGAAATTGGTTCAGCCGTATTAGCGTGATGAGCGGACAAAGGATTTGTACGTTCTCTTTTATATATATAGATAGATTTTCGATGCTTGTAATTAAAGAAAAACAAAAACATCCGAAAGCAATGAAGCTTTTTCACCATAAGAGTTCATTTCCCCTATAGCCTCAGACTAAAATGACTGCTTTAGATAAGGTTTTATTCACATAGAATTATTTTGGTTAATTAAAACTTATAAACTTGTATTAATACTGGTTATACTTGTTAAATATATAGATTAAATGAAGACAAAGAAAGTCTTTATTAATACAGAATCAAATTGAAAAAAAAAAAAAAACAAGGAATCGAATACTACCTATAACAGTCGGTAGTATTGAAAAACAAATGAATTCAGATGCATCTTTTAATAAGCTAATTCAAGTAAGAAATACAATTTACACCATTCAGGTTAATGAAATTTTAAATAACGAATTGAGAGCATGATGCTTATAGAATTTTGAAGTTTGAAAATGCGAATAATCCTGTCTACGGAAGACCTCCGTATTCAATCAACTTCTCGTTTTATATCTTTCAACATAACAATAAGAAATAGAGGTTATGCAGGAAGCTGATTCTAGATTAATCATTGCCATTATGCTCGTACCAAGCCACAAAGATGTTTGCTCGATGTGTGAAGACGCGAGACCAAGGGATCAAAGTGAGCCGCTTGTTTACGTTGAAGTCCGTTTTTATATTCATCGGCTCTGGTTTTTACCTGTGTGATTTCCTAGTTTCTTACTTGTTTTCATAATTTCACTTATGTTTGTTACCTTTTGTTTCTGGCTTTTCAGGAAACGAACTTCGGCTATTTTGTGTTTAGATACTAAATATTATATTTACAAAAATGATGAAAGTTAATATACATAGATTTTCTCTCAGCTTAACATCACAGAAAGAATATTATCTGAGAATGTAATCTGTGTATCGGATATATACACGAGAAACGCATTCAAATTCTGAAGTTATTAGTAAATTAAAATCTAGCACATGCAAAAACTGTTTTAATATAAAATGATTGATTTCAAGGATTGTGACTCTAGTAACAGTTCTTACAACACTCTTTCCGGAAAATGCTCAGTAAGCAACATGAAAGAAATATGCATATATATAATTAATTGAGGAACAAGAATTTTAGGAGTGATAAAAAATGTATCAAGGGATTGCGATCTTGGCTAATAATTAGTTTTTGAATTAGGATCTACAAAATTTTTGAATTCGAGTTTTCGTTTTTTTCTTTTATTGCGGAATAAGCACATCATATAGCTTTTGGCTACACTATGTGTAGTTCTCCAGATATAAGGCCAACAAGAAAATTTTTGTCTAAAATATGTTGGATCTTCTGATCCAGTAAATACTTTACCGCTTGTATTAATATCATTCAATAAAGTAGGTCTTGCACTAAATTGAAATTTGTTTAAGTTTTAATTAGTCATTCATGAAATAGACAGAAACAGATATTCAAACAGCTGTAACACGGGCTTTGCCAGGCAATACCAAAAAATGACTTCCAGAGATGCTACCGACAATAGAAACGCCGATGAAGTAAGTGTGTAGGCACAAGTGGAGTATTTTGAAGGTGATCACATTGTTGTTGATTAAAAATATAAGTAAAGTTGCTTTTTTTCAACAATTCTCATTAGTCATTACTCTATTGTCAGCCCTCGTATATATAGTGGGCTGACAATATACGTTGTTGTTGTCTTCCGAAGATGTTATCCCATTATTAACAATAATAATAATATTGAAGGTAAAAATATCATGTTGCTCATATTTAAAAATGAGGAAGATGTTTAGGTACGCTCTTGTTTAAAAAAAAAAAAACAAAAAAACATGAAGATATTTGCAAAATTTTAATTAAAAGTGTTGTGTATATTGCACAAATTTGTCAACATTTCAATAGGAATAGTGTGTTAATAGAAATATTGTGACATTTTTTCTTCTTCTTCTTCTTCTTCTTCTTCTTCTTCTTCTTATTATTATTATTATTATTATTATTATTATTATTATTATTATTATTATTATTATTATTAATTTTGTCAGTTATGTTCAAGGAAATTTGAACATCTGTCTCTCTTTAAGAAGTATTAATCCGTTATTTCGTAGTAGGATTGCAAGTAGTAAATGCATGAAGTTCCTTCTTGAAATACTTCTTGCACGCCTGTGCGTCAAAACTTAGTAGTCACGGTACTAGCATTAGGGATTTTCATTCAGAGATGAGTATTCAGTTTTTGTACACTACTTGGGTACTCATCGTCATCATAGGTATTCTACAATTATTGGTAGATCGTTTGCAGCAATTAAGTAGCTTCTATACCCCACGGTCTTCAGCTAACATTTTCATATTCACATACGAATTATCTGTATTGTTAGCGTCCATCAAAATTGTATTTTTCGCTCTTCTCTCTCCTTCCTGCTACCACAGTTTCTAGCACACCCCTCATGCTACAGTTCTTTCTCAGCCAATGTTCTAACTAGTTTCACTTTATCTTTTGAATTACCGGTACGCCTAAAATTGTTCTTTTCTGTTCCTGTATTCCAATACCTCTCAGTCATTTTCCGTTCGACCCAGCTAATTCTTTATATTCTTCTCCACATCCACATTTCGAAGTTCTCAACCATCTTTCATCACTTTTAGGTAATGTTCATGTTTCTGCCCCATAGATACTACAATACTTCGCACGAAACAGTTTGTGAGTCTTTTTCTTAGCTCTCTATTCACGGACCTACCAAATAGATTTTTCTTCCTTCTAAATGCTTTTTTTTACCATTCTTATTCTTGTTTTTTATTTCTCATTCGTACTTCATATCATCACTAATACTATCCCGGTATCGAAAACTGTTCACATGTTATATTTTCTTCTCTCCTATATTTGACATCTACTGCTTCGTTTCAATGATCATGGCTTTTGTTTTTCTAACATTTATTTTCATCCCATATTCTTCACACCATTTCCTCGAATTTCCTAACATTGATTTCCTTTTCAGATCCTGCAACAAGTGCCATATAATCTGCAAATTGCATACACCTCCTACCGAAATGTCGTTTTCATTATGTATGCTTTCTTCACTATCTCTTCTAGCTAGATCTTACCTAGGTAAAAAGGTCGGTAAGAAACATTATCTCTGTCGAACACCCCTTTCAATTGCACTCTCCTCTATCACTATTCTGACACTCATATGTGTTTCTTATGTCTTCGATTTTTCAATCCCAAACTATAACAATGATGATCCTGCGGCGAGGACCACCAAATTATATAACAGCATAATTTGTTACCAGTATATACTGGCAGGCCCGTATCCATGGGGGGCAAGGGTGGGCCGGGCCCCCCTAAATGTCTCTTGCACCCCCTAATATTTTCATGGAAGGCTTGCAAAAAATCTAGATTAATTCTATGTGTAAACAATAAAAATAAAATGCAATATAAAACAGATTATTCCAAGAATTTTTCCATTTTAACTAATTGACGAACACTTCTAAACATCTTTTAAAGGAGTTAAAGTAAAGTTTATCAGTCTTCTCGAATCTCGATATGAAATGACACAATACATATTGAAGCAAGTTTTTACGAAAAGAAGGAATATGTTCATAATACTTCATGCCATGGTTGTAATAGCGATCTGGGAAGTAGGAGACGAAGTGTGAAGTGCTTGCTGCAAGTCAAATCATAAAAACAGGAGCAGGAATAAAGCGTTTATCTTTTGTCGATTGCAGGAACGGCAGTAGGTTATTGTTATTCTATTGTGTAGTTGTAGTACATACATACATTGAAAAATCCTCGTCAACAGCAAACCTTAGATTAAGTGTGGAACAATTAGTTGTGAATTGAGTTAAGAGCTCCGAGTTCAGTTAAAGGCGAATCAATCGTAGTAGGGTCCAAATTCTGCCGTGTCGCGACAAAACGCTGTAACTTGAGTTACATTGTTTTGTCGCTATAAGCATTTTTGAATTTCCCCCACCGATACTTATGTTCCCAGACCCAGCATTGAGCTGAGTCAAATACTTTTGAAAATATACCAAAGAGAATTTCGGTGTAAGTAGGAAATTAGCCGGTCTGTAGCGGCTCTTTTTCTCAAAACTGCTCCGCCAAAGTTACAGCGTTTTGTCGCGACAGGGCAGAATTATTGTGGTGTGATATGTAAATCAAGAACTGTGGTGGAACATTTACCGAAAAAGTAATGGTTGCAAAGACTTTCATATGTTTGTTCTCGTAGAAGAATAAAGTTAAGCTAAATTACCTTAATTAGATGAGTAACTAAGCAAGTGAACATATTTAACGTTTAAGTTTAAGGATTAAATTCCGGGTTGTGGAGCCAGGACTAGTAAAAATTTGCAAGATTTACAGGAGAAGTTAAGTAGAAAAATGTTTTGTATTGTACTTGGGGTGGGGGATCCTGTGGAAGTAGCTAGTTTTCATATAAAAACGTTGTAAATTGGGACTATTTCTTAGTCGCGTACGCGTAATAATGTTGTAATTCAACATGAAAGAAGCAGTGATGCTTTTACTCGATACTAGATGGGTGTAGCGTTTTACTTACATTGAGAAAAATCCGTTCTCCGGACAGTGGTATATTGTACAAATATAGGGAATCCTCTTGCTTACTACAAAAATCAGAACGGAGCATACGTTATCCGTAAGCTGCATAAGCACTGCCCTTTGGTGTTATATCATGCCGTTGCTGGATGTTTGATGTCTAACAGTCTTCCTTATATTACATACATATATGTATGTTACCTTCGTCAGCTATATGTTATATACGTCCATTTGTATGTGAGATCCTGACAGCCTATATTGCTTCATACGGAAAGTATGTATAGATGGAACACTTATACAGAAAGTATTATGAAGCATACGTTTTCAGTTATACGCTTGCTGTAGGTTAAGTCCAAAAACTACAGGATTTACAAATGTAACATACGATATTACGTATGCCGCATACTTTTTTTCTCAGTGTAGCTTTGAATAACATTATAGTATTTTTATTAGCTGTTTTGGTATGTGTCTTCTTGGTATAGTGTGCAGGTGGTTCATTTATATAAAACGACATTTATTTAAGATTTTAAACAAGAACTTAGTAAATATTTTAAAAAAAAGTACAACTGTAATTGTAAACAAGGGAATTACTTCAAAGTTAGCCGTCCACCTAATTTTCAACAAAAAACATAATAAAATCTGCAATCATCAATTTCTACTTAAACTTTATTCATTTTATGTTCTATTACGTTACCTCGAGGGTGTAGGTACGGAGGAGGAACCAGAATTACATATGGAAATCCATTATTAACCTAAAGGGGAGACTGGCGGGCACGCGGAGCACGGTTGTGGGTAGTTAATGGGGAGTGCGGAGTTGAGAGGCCGAAGTAAGGTGGAATAACGCACTACTAGGTTACTTAGATTAGGTTATGCCTACTTCCCACTTACCTTAGTGCTTAGGTCTCTCCTATCTCAAGCAGAAAATCGTGAACGATTGTTGGTGGTCTTTGTTCTTTCATTCATTAACCCATGAATATTCAAAAGATTAACCTCATTATCAACATCATGTTTTACAAATGTTAGTACTGTCAATTCACACCCAGCGCAAAGACCCTGTACATTTGCAGGCATGTTTACTCGAAAATTATCCACAATCCAACCGTCCTGAACCTAGAGACAAGTAGTTCCCTCTACTTGCGAATTAGTCCCGTCTTTATAACCGCTTATCGAAAGGTATTACACATAAATTACGCTTCACTTACATGTTATCAAGCACACAAGCAATCAAAATATCAATTTCTTCTAGGTAAATTTTCAAAATTTTGATAAAAACGGAAGGGCAACTTCGCAAGTTAACCCTAAACAAAAGCCTAAGTGAAGTTGAATTTTCTTATTTCACAGTAGATCATCTCTCGTTCTTGATCTTAATGTTAGTATTACATGTGGGACTATTAAAACATTTATATTCTAATTCTAATTCGTGTAGTTAGTAATACCCATTTAATAAAATTCACGTTTTCTTCATGTAGATTACAGAATGTTAGCTTAATGTGTATGTGTAGAGGGGGATAATTGAATTAAGTAGAAGCAAAATACTTAAAACATTCAAGAGCAGATAAGATGAATTGCTGATGTTACTATTTGATGAATTATAATATGGTTGGCTCGGACCACCTCTAACTTCTACCGGGCCCCCCTCTACATTTTTGGGCTGGCTACGGGCCTGTATACAGGTCCTCAGTCATATTTTCTCTATTTTATATCACTAAATTCACTCAAAACAGTTTATACTGTGTTTAGATTTCCTAGCTTTTATAGTGGCACAAAATTATTGAAATAAAATACATCTTTTAATTATGCATACATACCGGTACTTTATATGATGATTCATGAACTATTATATCGTCTATTTATAACACGTTGTTATGACAACTCATCAAATTAACATTTCAGAATCAATTTTGATTCTATTTCTGTTTTTTCGTATCTTCTTCTTCTTCTAACTAGTTAGTGCATAATTTAAAATCACACATTGCCCAGAAGTATAGTAAAAGATATTTAGAATTACGCTGAAAATACAAGGACATCGTTACAAAACAACCTTCTTTAGAACTCCCACCTACAATTCCCAGTTCACCCGGTCAAAAATCTTTTTTAGATCAATGAACACAAGTGTTGGCAGTTGGCTTGGCTAAAAGTGACATCCGCCTATACTTAGAAAATGGAGACAGAGAAAATTGTTTCAGTACATAAGCAGGTCCGACATATAGCTTAATAATCCCCTTTGTTTCACTGATTATACATGATTAAATGACCCTTCATCACAGGACATGATTATTGCCGTTAGATGCGGTGAGTGTCTCAGAGTCTGTCCGGGTGGACTCGTACCTAGAACACTAAGACAGAGGTAACTTTCGTGGTGCTAACTTCAGCTCACCTTACATTCATACTTACATACCCTCCCCCCAAAAAATTCAGAGATGGTTGAATTCTTGGCTACGGGAGTGTTTCCACGTTACCAGGTCTGGTGAATCTGAATGATTCCAGGTCAAAAAGTTCGTTACCCCTTTGATTACCTCTTCGTAACCTACATACTCTAATTTCACGAAAAGTGGGAGATCAGAGAAGTGTAGAACTGTAGAATGTAACGTTAATATATTTCTTCTGCTACGTTACATTCCCTGATTACAGAATGTATGTATTGAATATTTATACACTAGATTATAATGAATTACACAACACAGTTATGCACTTTTGAATATATATATATATTCCTTTCCAATATATCGTATTTGTCACATTAAAATATTATACAATCAGTCTTTACAAGATGGTTCTTCGTTCTATCTATATTTCTTAGCTGTCGTAGCAACGATAGCAATCCAATAAACAAGTTGTCATAGCAACGAAATTAAGAAATATCTCGATATGATTGATACAAATATTTAAATCATTTCTTTATATTCTTCTTCTTCTTAATTGCTTGTGCCCTTTAAAATAGCACTTTTGCCTGTAAATGTTAACAATATTTAAAAAGTACATACAAAAATAGACACTGTTGTAAGAAAACAATATTTCGCCTGTTTATTTCAAGAGTGACATAACTAAAAGTCCTAACTTTTCAGAAGCGTTTGAAAGTTTCGACACAAGTGCTCTCTAGAATCCAGTTTTGGAAGCACATCTTTGAAATTTTTGCCCGAGATAGACATCAAGATTAGGGGTCGTTCACATATTACGTAACGCGACAAAGGAGAACAGGGGGTTAGGACCTCAGTTACGAAGTGTGACAAGGGAGAGGAGAGGGTTTACGTCTTCGTTACGTAACGCATATTTTTGTTGTTGTATTTTTTTATTCTCAGGCTTATATGCAATCTTTTAAACAAATAATTCTATTCACTTTTTTTCTTTTTTATAAATAAATAAATACATATTTGTACTGTTTTGGGAAATTGCGAACATATCCTATATAAATAGAATTATGCTGAAGAGATCCGAAGACGCTACTAGACACCAAAATGACTGATTACGAATCCTGCAATCATTACAATACTATTAAACTCGTTTTTTCGCTGTCGTAGCATTGCATTTACCACACATGCTTTTCTGGACTTATTGTTAATGACCGAAACCACCGCTTAAAATGCCCTCACGTTCTCACTGTTTCTGAGAATATTGTTCAAAACCTTTGATTTGAATCACTATCATTCTATTATTCTAAGGAGTTTCGTATGTCCAACAGAAGAAACTCTTTTTCGTAAAATAACATTTTCCTCAACGATTTGCAGAGCAAAATAAGATATTTAAAACGTAATTAGTCGGAAATTCATCTCGTACTGATTTTTTTTAATGTTTGGATTTGAATATTTCTGAAGAAATCGAGTTTATTTGCATTCTGGCACTGATTTAGGACAAGAATAATTTGAAAAGGGGGTAAACGAAGACCAAAGAAGATGCTCGAAAGATTGTTCATAAACGAGATGCCCCTGCTCCTTCACATGTGCAGCCACTTCGAATCTGCTGTCGACAAAAAAAAAAAAAAAAAAAAAAAAAAAAAAAAAAAACTGCATCGTCGACAGTGGCGAACTTCAAATACACGAAGCATCCTGGATCCCGGAAAAAGAGGTCGATATCAATTTTTAGATGCTATTTCATCTGCAGCTTTCGGCAATATTTCCTCCTTGCCAATCATCGATGATCTAAAAGGATGGAATCCAATAATTAACTGGTTCACATTAACTTCGCTATCTTCAATAACTTAAGCTAGAAATAGAAATCACTGGACAAAGCAATGTTTATTTTAAAATAATAAATGTGTGCAATTTCGCCAACTGACTGAACATATTGGCTTCATCAGACACTATGAAGGCAATATGTTCAACTAATTGGCGAAATTTTTATCAGTTATTATTTTAAGATAAAAACAAACATTGCTTTCTTCAGTGATTAGTATTTCTAGTTTAAGTTAAAAGATGGCTTCTTAGGAAAACGACAGTATGCAATTTCTAAGAATTAAGACTGGTTAATCAAACAATCTTATGGGGTTGAAATATTATTACGATATTCCCATACTTTAATACTTTGATTTATTGGCGAAAAACATCAGAAATGTATTCAGAATATACACACTTTGTATTAAAAAGTTCTACTGTTAAAAATAGTTTTTTTTTTTTTATTTATTGAAATATCCCCCAAAATAAGCAAAATTGGTGAAAAAAACAAAAATCAAAAAATGTTACATAACAAAGGGGGAGGGATTCAGCCTTGAGTTACGATGTGTGACAAGGGTGGTCAAAAATAGCATTACATAATATGTGGACAGCCCCTTATCTTTAATTTTCTACCCCTAATTCAATAAGGGCGATTTCTGAGTTATGTCACTTGAAATAAATAGACGATTTATATCGGAATGCGGTTTTTACTCTTATGGTACATCAAAATAATGTACTTGTAACTATGCGCGAATCAGGTTTGTTGCAAATAATTTAGAAATTTATATTATTAGCTATTTCTTATCTCCGACTAATCTAAATCCTATACTAAAATACTCTTCATTTACTGCGTCAAAATAGGCCAATTATTACAACACATGTAACCATTTGCCCAATTACGCTAAGAGAATTCATTAATCATCACATTGAAAGGGAACAGCTCAATTTATAACGACAATTTGTTACATAAATTTTGCATATCAGAGTGTTAAATGGCTTACCGGTAGTTATTTTGCAAATTTGCAATCATGAAAAGAAGAGGAAGAAGAAAATCGCATATAGTATGTGAATTCATGCATTTTGTATTGCTGCCAACTTTCTCATTGCTTATTTGTTCAACGTCAAAGGAAGATGGAGACACACAAAGACTTCCGACAACCACACAACAATGGATCAAACGTGACGAGTTGAGATCCACCTTTCTCTCGAAGAATGAGTTTCTACATTTCTTCATATCTTTCTTCTTCTTCTGTTTCTATCAAACATAAGCAGAAATAAGAAATAAATAAATAAAACAAAATAAAATAAAAGCTTTAACATTTCTTTCTATCACTAAGATGACTTCTGTTACCACTCTAATGGGAGATTGGGTGCTTAGGTTTGCAGTAAGTTAACCACTCCGTGTTGATGCGAAAATTACTTCTCGGAAAGATGACAACTCAAATCTTTCTTTCCTTTTTCATATATATATATATTTTAAATTTATAGAAGCAGGAAGAAATTTCATCTTATCTTTTTCTGTGTGCTTTCCGGGAAATGTTTTCTGTTTCTTAAGTTTTGTTTTCACTTTTTAGTACACTAAAAAGCAATGCTTGTAGCTCAAAATCACTGTTGCCAGATCAATTAGTTGGAAAAGCAGGAGATTCGAAGATAAAAAACAGGAGAAAGCAGTAGACACATACAGTGGTGGCGTTTGAATGTAAATCCGGGGGAAGGCAATAAAATTTGCTATTATTAAGGGGGCAGTAGTCAAAACAAGCAGTCCAGAATTCATTTCCGATGAACTACGTTGAGCAAATAAAAGGGAAAGTCCCGATTTATATTAATATTATTTGATACACACGTATGTGAAGTAAAACGTAGTGAAAGAGCAAAGTGGAGTGGGAAAATGTATATATGGTACAGTCACACGTGAGCGTGGCGTAAGACAAGTTCTTGCTGACGATCGTGAAGAAATGATCTAAGCCACTCTTCCAACCCAAGTCACAATCTAAACAACGCTTACTTGTAAACCTTACATAGGGTGACCAGATTTTTTTTAATCCAAAAGAGTATATCCAAAAAGAAATGACAGTAAGTATGAAAACAAGATGAATTACAGTATTTTATCCAATGCGCATGCAAATGAGTTAAATACTTAAAACAGTTTTATTCACCATCATTCATACTTCTGCGACGATCTTGCTTTCTTGAGTAAGTTAATGTCATCCTTTATTACCAGTCTGAACTCTTCAGAGGTCATGCTTACATTGAACTTCACTTTCATCACTTGTTCCAGTGTCGACACTGTGAGTTGACTTTTTCCTCGCTCCAGTAAGTGTTGATAGCACTGAAGAGTCTCTCACAATCAAGATTAGTGCCCGGTAAAGTAAACAAGAATTGCACAAGTAGCACAATCACTTTTAAATTTGACCCAGCCCGCACTAAATCTTTGTACACTATTTTCCATTTGCCCATCATTCCCCATTGTTCAAGGTATTCTTTGACACATCTGGATATTGCACAGTACGTGTCAAAAATATCATTATCACTGAATTCCAACGAACTGTCGGCATGTTTTACCTGCTCATAGAAATATGCAAACGACTCCTGAAATTCTTCATAGGTAACTGATGTGTCAAGTAGTAAATGTTTCATCTTGTTTATTTTTCCGAAAAAACGTTGTGACCACATCTCTAAGTATGTTATCACTTCAAAGTAAAATCTTCTTGACACTGAGTAGGCATATTCTTCTTTTATATTCCCTTCTTTTGCAAGTTTCGTAAGTAAATTTCTAGCAGAAAACAAAAAAAAAAGTTTTGTTCAATTCTATCTTTGTATATCCTCAAAAGTTCAAAATATTCAACAGAAACTTCAGTCGCTGTTATATCCTCCCTCTCAATTTTTGTAATTGTTTCAGTAAACAAGATTAGCTGAGCATGCAGAAAATACAGCACAACTTACAGAAAGTCAGAATATAGACGAATCTTATAGAAGATGTACAGTTGTATTCTTTGCATTCATATTATATATAGTAAAGCTCTATAACTATACGCTCTACAGAACTTTATGTATTATAACAGAGAAATTTCATCTTTTTATGTGAGGAAACATTGAACATTCAATATTAATAATCTTCAACTTCTCGAAGTAAGAAAAAAGCAGGAAATTGTTCACTTTTCGTTTTCTTTCGCAGTAGATCAGTAGAACGTAGAAAAAGCAGGAGATCTCCTACAAAATCAGTAGATCTGGCAATACTGCTCAAAATGCCTCTTCTTTTTGAAATGTTTCTATATGTGGTTAGAGTATCTTATAAGCTGTTGAGCTAATGATGATCATTTTACATTTTGCAATACAAGTTGGATGTTTTGGAGAAATGTTGACGTTCCAAAACTCATACATTGTCAAAGTCTTTTTTTTTTTTAATGTATTACTAACGCATAGACTTAACTACAGGCTGTACTGAGTGTGCATCTGCTCACCCTAATAAAATGTTTTTTCATGCATTCTAAAACTTCCTTATCTATAACTCATTAAGAAAGCATTTTTCTGATTTTTAATACTCTTAGAAACCAACAAAATGAACACACGAGGATGCTGTGATTAAGAGGGTAAGTGGACGTTAATTACCTTTGTGTACACTCCGCTTGACTTATCTTCGTGTACATCAACATAAAAAGTTCTTCTTTAATTACCTCTAAGCACGTTCATATGAAAAGATCTGCTTTAATTAACTTTGTGCACATCCATATGAAAAGTTCTGTACTTCTGTACTTACCTTTGCGCACACTCATATGAAAAGTTTTTCACTTTGCATTGTACACAGTTATATAAAAATTTTATTTTTAATTGTTCTTTGCACACTCATATGAAAAGTGCTGCTTTTTAAATTTTGTGCACACTCATATGAAAAGTTCTTCTTTTATTACCTCTATGAACTCCCATATGAGAAGTTCTGCTTTATTAACATTGTGCACATCCATGTGAAAAGTTATCTTTTAATTTTCTCTATCTACATTTATGTGAAAAGTTCTGCTTTGATTAATTTTGTATACATCCATATGAAAAGTTATTCTTTATTACTTCTATGCACACACATATGAGAAGTCCTGCTGTAATTAACTTTGTGCACGTCCATATGAAAAGTTATGTTTTAATTACCTTTGTGCACATTCATATGAAAAGTTCTCTAATTGCTATTGTGCACATCTGTATAAAAATTTCTTCTTTAATTAACTCTATGCACACTCATATGAAAAGTCTTGTTTTAATTACCTTTGTGCATACCAATATAAAAAGTTCTAGCTACGCCAATGAACTAGCGCAATAGCGCTACTTCCTATGAAACATATGATCCTAGCAGGATACTTATTATAGCCTACGTGGGTTAATGGTTGGCACAGTTAGGATTTGTTAACTGCAAAACCGAAGTTAAACAGTAAGTTGGCCCACCTGAGTTTAAGCGTTGCCCACCCCAACCCACAGTTTGTCTTCATTACTCGTGATCATCATTCTACTTCCTTCCTAGGGATTCCAGATCAGAATTCATTTGTTAAACAAATGTTCGGCAAACCAGTCAATTACAACGTTGCCAGTAGTTGGCTATTAAACCGTTTCACAATGTTGAGACTCTTGTCAGTGCTCCTATGAGCAGGGTACATGGTGCACGTTCACCAAAATGATCCGTGGTAAGTACATTTACTTCTAATGTCATTACTTCAATCTTTGTTGGAATAAGTTTTACTTTTCTTAAGGCAAGTAGACGAAGAATTGTCTCCAAAAAATTGTGTCAAACGTAGAGTAAAGACCAAGAATTAAGTCACTGAACCCAAAGTGCGTAATGGTTTCTGTAAAACCAAGAGAAACTGTTTTTATGTGACTGCACTATATTTGACTCCGGTATGAGCGATGTAATTTTTCGAGATTGAACGGATTATCTTCTGAATCTTTTTGGACTTGAAAGACAATCTGCATTTTAAAGCATCTACGCCTTCTCTATCCTAATTATAAAAGGCAAAAATGTCGATCTAAACGCTTAGCTATCCTGGAATGTTAAACAACTTTGTTTAATAGAGGTATAATGTTGGTTGGAGAAAGACAAGGGGTACAATGAGAATTTCTTATAATAAACGGTAAACATCTCACGTTAGTGCATAGAAACATCTAATTCCTAAAAATAAACAGTCACGCAAACATATGTCACTACGAGCGCGATCACTTAAAATCACTCTTGACGCTAATGGAAGTCACCATATATGAGGGACGAACTCTAAAATAAATAAATATATTTGTTTAAGTAAACAACAGTGCTTAGCTTGCTTTTATTAATCCGATTTTCGACCTACAGCGTACAGGCAAATGAAAGATGACCAAGGATTGGAGCTTACCAATGAAGATAGGATCAAAGATAAACAGACCGATTATTTCGAAAATCTGTTAACTATAATACTAGGAACATTTTTAGCGATAAAACTCCATCTCTTGAAGCAACATCAAGAATAATCTGGGAAGAAGAAGATAAAGCGTTAAAGAAAATGAAGTCTGAAAAAGATAGATTGCATACCTGCCTGTATCTTGACGAACATAACCGAATAAACAGTGTTGCTAACCAAAGAGAAGTTATGATTTTGTAAATTGTATGACCTAAATTGGATATCATCATTGGAAGGAACAATGAAAATGAAGACAAAAGAGATGATTAACTCAGATAAGTGTTGCAAACTTTTCGAACAATAACGTGAAACATGTGTTAACCCTTTCACTACCACTGGGACATATGTGTCCCACGATACATTCTGAAAGGATCCGTGGTAATTTATCGCATGTTATTGCTATGAATCAATGTTCCACTGGTAAAGAGAAGTCTGCTAATGGTTTACAGAATTCTTATGAACATTATCAAATAGACAGTAGTGGAAGTAAACGTGGTGATAATGGAACAGATGAAAGTGAAGAACAAGGTGCTAGTTATAAAACAGTGGTTGCATGTACTGTCATTTGGAAAAGGATGCTGAAATATAAAATATTTGTAATCATACATACGACCCAACTGTTATTCTGACAATCGTACGTATCATAATTGAAAATACAAGATGATCATTCATGTCACTACCACTGAGACATATAGGTCCACGTAAAAATATCAGTGGGATACATATGTCCCACCCTTCCCACGTCGAAAATCGAAATGGCGGAAAATGTTTATATATATATATATATATATATATATATATACACGTTTGAAAACAAAGTAACCATATATTAATGTTTCTCACTTCGAAAAAACTGGTAGTGAAAGGGTTAAGCGCAAACCCCATTGACGCACATAAGGAGTGAGTACTAATGTTTTGTATATTTTAAATTAAATATTGACAAGAACTGTTTAGGCCAACTCCAAGTCTAGAAGGGGCCGTTAAACAGTGTTACCATCAACAGACGAGAAAAGTTGAATTTGGAGAAGGTACAATAACTCGGAAAAGGCCTCTAATGCAGTATAGTTTAAAGACATTGACGCCATAAATTCCCGAGCCAACTGGCATGCCCGTTCTTGCATAAGCTTGGGCTTAGATGTCATCGAGATTACACCCAACAGCTAAGCGGCCTCGAAAACACAGTAATCGACATTGGGCTGCAATGAGTTCGACAGTCATCTTATATATTTTGTTTTTCACTCTCTCTCAGCTCCCACACCGATGAGGACTCAATTTTTACTTCAACGGTACTTAAAGTGTGACTATTGATCTCAGTGAATCGGAAAATTATAAATTTGACACTACCATAGGTCGTTTTTTATTATTTTTATGTGTCACTTCCTTGCTACTCCCAAGGGATGTTAATGGGAACTTTCGTAAACTTGAACGGCATCAGAAGTGTCATTATTCATCTCAGCGATCCCAGAAACTGAGGACTAAACACTAATATCTATCATTTGAAAATTATGTTTACACGTCGCTATTTTCCACACCTTCTAGGAACGCTAGAGGATCTTATCCACACTGGGAGTTGAGCTTGGATTTAAACGACACAGGGACTGTCACCATTTAACTCATCAATACCGAAAATGATTGATTCGAGACTAATATCAGTATTTTCGATTATTCTACATGCCACCCTTCTCTCTTCTACAGGCGTGTTGATGGGGGGTGGACTTGGACATAAACGACATCGCGTGTGTCACCAGCACCTCAATGACCTAAAACACTGTGGATTCGACAATCATTTTTAATTATTGTTATAAGTCACTCTTCCTACTCTCGCCAGTAGTGTTAGGGAGATTTATATACACCCACAGATACTTCAAGGGCTCTAAAACTGTCACTATTCAACTTAAGGACCCCGAAAACTATGGATTCGACACTATGTCGGTTGTTTTCCGATTATTTTTACCTGTCAACCTTTCACTCCTAAAGTGCTAATGTGGGCTAAACTTGGACTTACATGGCATCTGGAGTGTCACTATTTATCTAAACGACTCCAAAAACTATGGATTCGGCACTAATTTCGGCCGTTTTCGATAATTTTTATGTCTCGCTATTCCAGTTCACCCTAGGAGTGATAAAGGGGTCTTATTCCTGCAGTAATGTTTTCCAGACTGTAAATAATAATGTACCAAGTATATATATATATATATATATATATATATATATATGTGTGTGTGTGTGTGTGTGTGTGTGTGTGTGTGTGTGTGGTGTGTTATAAAGATAGAAATTTCATAATTATCGTTATTTTAAATTCAAAAAGTGATGTATGCTTTTGGATATAATAAAAAACAGCTTTAAATATTAATTTGTTTAACATATCCATCCCAAAGTTAATGGTTACCAGTGTTTTGTTTGGAGGGCGACCGCTTGAATTCGAGAGTGCTTTCATCTCCTACACTAGTGTGAGTTTGTCGGGAACAATGAGTTTTCTGACACAGAATAGGAAGAAAATACCGCAAAGTTGACTCTGTTCTTCAACAACAAAACGTTTAGTTAATGCATAGAGCTAATCAATTTTCCACACGACGTAAGTCACTGATAAATGTGTTTGATGCTTTCTAAATTAATCGCCCTGTCTCTTTCGGAGAGACAGGTCTATTTGTTAGAATCAACAGCTGGGAGATATACAAATTATCTAATTGGTTACAACACCATTTATAAGAGAATACATACGAACAAAAGTACACACTAACTACTTAGTACCAAATTATTGACGTTGCTTAAGAAATTTACTATTTATAACATGAAACAATATTACCGAAAAAGAAGAAGAAGGAAAAGCTTTGCGTGTAAACAGAATGCTCTCAGCCATCGAACATCAACAGCCTGTGGGGAGATGTCAACACATAACACGAAATTGAGCGTCATGCAGCGAAGATATCATAATTGAAAGAAACTGCTTGCATTATATACATGTTATATTACGCAGGTGTCATGTTACAAGTCAATGGGTGATTGCGGCAAGTCACGTTCAATTCTGGCCTTTTTTTCCTATCGAGTACTCCCATATTCTTCGTATGGTTCTCGGATTCTTCAATTTTTCCTTGTTCTCTCCGAAAAGAGGCTGACTGAAAACAAGAAAGAAACATTTTCCTTACGTAATTACAGTCGTAAGCAGGGGGCAACAAGCCTTTTCATAGTTTCAAGCTGTTATTGGAAAGTTCGACCCCATAACAGCATCAGCGTAAAAATGAAAGTATCTTTGGAAAGCTTCTTTTTATTATTATTTATTATTATTATTTTTGTTATCTCCTCTGAAATAACTTCTCCATAAATTGTCTGTCGTACCGAAAGAGTTGTAACGTCATTCTAGTAGTTACAGATAGAATAGTTGTAATGAAGCTTCAATCCTTGAGAGCCAGAATTGCTTAAGCAATTAATGTTGTTCCTTTATTATTACAACTGCATACAATTTATTCAAGCGCTACTTGTACTACAACATGGACCACTTTTCGATCGATGATAACCTTCTAATCTTGTAGACTAATTAGTGATGCTGCATATTATTGAAACCAGCGATTCTCTTTTTCAGCAATTTCAATCTCAAGCTATAGAAATATACAGTTCCTCGTTATGAAGTTTTCGCCATTTCTCAAATCTCTATCTCCGACAAAACACACACAAACACACACACATAATGTTCTATATAATAAAAAAATATCTGAGTGTGTTTAATAAATATTCAGAAAAATGTATTATAAAATAGTGGAGAACGCACTCCCTTATTATTGGTCCATTTCACCTGTAAGCAATTGGGATGATTGGAAATTCTCAGAAAAAAATATAGACTATAATCGATGCATGTATTTTCTACCGAAATTATCATTAATTTTTTGTTTAAATCTTCTCGGGAGGGGAGGAGTAAGTAAGTCCTGATATCTGATTCACTTCAACTGCAAGAGTGGGAATCAGTGATGACGTCAGTTTTAACTTCTTGGGGAGTATCTTTTTTTTATCTTTTGTATACCGAAAATAATAGTTTTATATTCCTTAACGTATATTGCAATGCAACCTGCCTGGGTAGACTTTTAGTTACCAAGAAGTACATGGGAGACTTCACCCCTCCCCGAAATTTAGCCGCGGTTTCCAAGTGAGAGATCAACACAAATGGCTTGATATGTTTTACATCAGTTTTATTAGTATAGAAATATCGTTCATCAATCGGTGCAAGTTTTCCTAATTTCGGAGCTCAAGTAGGGTAACGGGGATACAAAAGGGCCTGGTTGAAGTAACTGTGTAAAACTAAAGAAAGGACTTTTAACTTAATCTCAACATTATTCACTGATATTTACACTATTCGTGGTTTGACTGCCAAAAGTTTTTAGAATATATTCTTGGATGTATAACATCAGAACAGTATATATATTCTGAATTAAATCATTATTTATTTTGTTCGGCTGTCCTTCCGAATTTCATCAAGTTACCTAAACATGTAAAATATGTTTTTGGTAAAGTTTAGACTGTTGACTTTTGCTTCTTTCATTTTTAAATCGATACTTCACATTTGTTCCTGCATAAAGTAATGTGATTAACATCATATTAATAGTTCCTGTTATTGAAGAAGCTTAGATGGCGCAAATAATCTAAACTTTAGATTCAAATGTACGGGTATTATAAAACTTAAAATATAGTCCATCCCCCGCCCCTTCGGGAGGATAAATTGACTTTCTAAATAGATAGATATTTTAATCAAGAAATATTACTGAAAATAGGCTACTGAATCGACGTAGAAAGATCTTAATTTGGAACAAACTAACGTTATCTAAAGAAGCCAAGGTATATTATTTTATGTGGTGTTTCTATTACTCGTGTAAAGTGTATGTGTGATTACGAGAAAAGAAAATATTGAGAGTTCAAAGTGGCGGTGTTTCTTGTAGACATCTTTTTAAGATAGTATGGATAAATTAGTTGTTCGCAGGCCGAGAAAACCAAATGTTCAAACCAATGATCCACAAGTAACCAACATGAACAGTCACTGTGAAGATTCAATAGCTAATATTCAGAGCTATAATATAATGATTATTCAAAATACTTTTTACTTCATTGATTGTTCCCCTTGGCTTCTCATTTGTCTAATGTAAATTATAGAGTAGGAGGACACAAGGACAGAATCTCGCGGCAGAAACGTTAGCACCCAAAATTTACCGGGTCAAATTCCCGCTTGGCTAAAATCTCGCATGATCAAAACCCCACAGGACAAAATCTCGCCGGACCAAAACGACACAACCGAAATCTCGCCAGGACAAAATCTCACCATAGCAATTTACTTGTTTTCAGTGCAGAATGTTTAACATAGAACATTTTTAAAAAATGGACTGAGAAATCCACTCTTTCGTTCTCGAAACATTTTAATGTATTGGAATTGATTCTCGGGCATCAAAGAAAATAAGCAGCATATTTAATTAAAATCGAATATTTATTAAAAATAAAAATTATCATAGAAGTTGTTCCTTTTTAAAAAAGTGATTGGGTCTAGAGTTACTTCACTCTTTCATTTGTCACTAATTTCAGCCCTTTAAGAAGGGATTGAAGAAAACGTTACTTATATTAATTATACCTTTTTATACGTATACTTATAAGTTGCTTAGTAGTTTCAAAATTTTCTATTTAACTCCCCTTATTTTGAGTCATAATCCCATCGCTATGAACGTGTCTGCTAGTTAAATTATTTAATGACATAAACTGCGATTATTTTGTTTTTTCGAAAGTAGTGTTATATTAGACTATGCAGGGAAGTAACTGCCTACTTATCTTCCTTTTTTCTTCCTGTAAAACTAATAAAAATAATGTAAAATATTTTACATTATATGTTATTTGTAAAGCAGTTCCATGTCAGACCAAAGTAACCCATTAGAAACATTAGCTCAATTGAATAATATTAAATAGTTACCAAAGTGACCTCAAGTTTTGAACCCATTTATAGTGCGCAATATGAGGCAGAGATACTTTATATATTTGGAACGGCTAAAGAGAGTCATATCATACCTTGCATATGGGTAATGGAAGTAGAGCCGCATCTATTACTGTATAGTACCATATTAAAATCTGCCATCTTAGATTCAAGTCCATTTTTTTTCTTTTTAATAGGAAGAGGTTCATGTGATATATCGTTTTGAGGTTAGCTTTTCAGAACAAACACAAAATTGACGTTATTTCCAACTTCTTACTAATCATCTAATATGTTTATTAACTTGCAATTGACTTTCCAATTTAATTAAGCTAATTTTCCTCATGGGTTATTTTGGTCTGATATGGAACCATTTTAAGGAGTGAGATTCAAAAAAAAAAAAAAAACTCGGAAATCGAAATGGATCACCCTAATATAATAGGGGAAAATATTTCTTTTATAGTGGCATGTTCAACTTTCTTTACTGAAGAAATCGTTATGGAGGGATTTTGTTCTGACAAAGCTTTGTCCTAGGCAAAATTTCGTCCCTCTGGCCAGACCAAATTTCATGCTGTGAGATTTTGGACGGCGAGATTTTCACCTGCATAATTTGTGGTCAGGCGAGATTTTGGCTTGCAAAGTTCACCCAAACCGAGTAGGAGTACGAAGGTCAGTTCATTTCCTGTGTGGTATCAAAGGGTATGTAGAAAGCTGGAAGTTATGTAGCAGGATTGGCTGAAACGGATAGGAAATAAGTATTGCCGATATGAAGCACACCTTCATTATAAAGTTATTCACTTCCACACGCAAGTCTTGTAATATTTCTCTGGTATGAAGTAATTTGACTTGCTATAAGGTCAATAAATCACATAGGACGCTGGGAAAAATTCTGGGAGAGTACATGTAAACTCCCCTAGACATAGTGTTAGTCTTAAAATTAAATCTTACTTTCCTAAGCACTCGTTTCTTGTGTAGTTCTTATTGATGTTATTCTTTCTACGAAAAGTAAATTAATGAAATGCACATTAGACCAAAAATTCAACTAACCTTTCTTAAGGGCTGCGGTGACTCAGAGGAAGAGTGTTCACTTCTGGTGCATGGGATCCCTGGTTCGATCCCAGATTCGTACGAAGTGAACTTTGATGGATGAACACCGTATGCGAAAGTGTATACAACAAAAAAACCCACTTAACTTTTCATAAGTCGGTGGACACTGTTTTCGATTGACCTTTTGGACTTTCCAAATATAGTATGCGTAAGTATGGTAAATCTGTGCGAACGGCTATGTGCGTTCACTCGAATCTGTGAAGGTATCAAATCAAAAGTGGAAAGATATAACCAGAAGCAGTTTTCTAATATGGATTCAACTTCCTCAGTATAGGGTACCTCTCCGTCGTTATCTCTCTATTCTAACCGGAATTGGTAGAAACCTACCATTTCCGGTTTCAATGTCAATATCGCCAAAATGCAGAAATGGTGAAACACTTCCTTGACACGGATTCAGATTCTCAGGAATAGATATCTTCTTCGCTTATATCAGTCTGTTGACACCAGAAGTCGTTGAAATCTCTTACAACTTTCGGCTTTAATATTAATCTTCATAGAACAGAAACGGTAATAAGTAGCAATAAACAGTTTTTAAATTGAAATGAATTTAGTGACCCAAGCGTATGTATATTTAGCGTCGGTTTTAATTCATCTGTTGTATCTGGGAGGTGCAGAAAACCTCCATTCCGGTTTTAATATTGATTGCCCTAGAGCTAGAACGATAAGAGATGGAGAGATTCGGTTTTTATGTCGATTCAGCGTTCGAAGAGGGATTTCCATTTATGCTTTTACCTTTCAGCTTAAACCGGCTATGGTAGAATTTACAAAAGATTCTGTTTCACTTTTGAGTCTCAAAAAACTAAAAATGAAATAGATAGCTAGAAACATTACGGTACTACGTGTGTGCAACAATACTAGAATAGATTCAATCTCAGTTCTAGTATCCTTATTTGAAACGGAAGTAGTTTTAAAATCCTAAAGAAGAAGATGAGAAATGTACGATAATCATGGAATGAATTGTGCCACTCATTCCAAGAGCAGGATTCGAACCTGTAACAGACAGATCTACAAAAGCGAATCTGATCTCTTTAGGTGACTTGAATCGAATTTGCCACAAAATTTAGAAGTTTCTGTAATCGAATTTGCCACAAAATTTAGAAGTTTCTGTAGGTTAAGAAGTACTGTAGGTCCGACATCAGTAGTTAAGCCTGTTCTATCCACTCGGTTGCTCGACCGCCGCGTTTTCTAACTGCAATGAATCAAATAAGTCTTCTGTATGATCCGAACTGCTGTGAGTAAAAGCTTCCATATGATACAATGTAAATAGAAAACCACCCGCAGATCATAACTACCAGCGAAAGTATTTTCAGACCACGACGGTTGGAGATCCACACTGCTGCGGATAAAAGGACTCATTCGACTCAATGCAGTCAGAAAACGCCGGGGTTGAGCAAGCGCTACCGCAACCGCATGGATGAAACAGCCTTTAGGGAGCACATTTTTTAAAAATACTTTATGTTCCTGCAAATTATGGCAAACAGTAGTTCAAAAGACACGCTTTCCCTAAACTTCATGATGACTCCTCCTTAGCGAGTTTCTAACCAGTGGTGACTTCAGAAGATTTCACCCGTGGGTTATTTTCAATACACGGGGAATGAAAATATTAGTTCTGCAAAAATATTAGCAATCCGATCAGATTGATCATGATTAGAAATATGGCCACGGGGAAGAGTGTGAGAAAGGGATTTCATAGCTTCGGGGAGAATTTCTTGGCTGACCACTCCCCCTCCTGAAATCATCAATGTTTCTAGTTATGAACCTCCTATCATGTAAAGTGTAACCTATTTTGTAATTTTCAGAGATAAAATTCAATTTCTTCACACAGAAAATCAATAATTTAACGTCTATATCTTGCATCATTCATAGAAACCATACAACATAAAGATTAAAATCGCGATGAGAAGGCGGAACCAATATTTTTTTTTCAGTATTACTTACAAGCTCTTTGATGCGTAAAACCTCAGTAAATACACCACAAAAGCTGAACATGTTTAGTAAAAAATAAAGTTTATTATCAATATAAACATGTTGCAGCAGTGAGTACTTATTCATCGCAATTATGTCCCAAGCGTAACTAAATTTGTTGTATGTATGAAATTATTTTCTGTTGTTGCTATTTCTTTCTTTATTTTTCCTTAGTAATTGTTCAGATATTATGTTGTGTGTGTGTGTGTGTTGAGAATATGTAACTTGCTAATATAGCTCGTTTATCATGTCATGGAAGAAATAATAATACTAAAAAAGGCATGACATCTAAAATAAAGAGAGAAAGAAAGCTTGATTGTTTACATTGGAAACTGGTGGTTCATTTTTGAATTATGTAAAAGCATGAGAAAGGATGAGGCTTTTTTAAAGTATGTTAGCTGGTTAAAGGAACTACATCTCTGTCTGAAAAGAGTTCTTCCTCTATTTCTTGTAATGGTTAAGCTTTTTTTTTTTTTTTTTTTAATCTTTCTTTCTAATTTCCAATTGATTCGCAACAGCAATCTTTTGTAGTTATCTGAGCATGCTATCATAATTCTAAGCCTTCTTTTCCGTCTCTTACCCACCACCTTCGTGAAATAAATAAATAATAATACGAAGAAAAAAAAAGAAATTTTTATAGCTGTTTTTCCTTGTAGGGAAAATGAAAAAAAGTCCCCTTTCACTACACCATGTTAGATATTGCCTCTTCCTACACGCTGTGTCATTCGGTTTAACATGCATCATTCATTCACTTACCAATTTTCTTCGACATATTTCTTTTCTTTCTTTTTTTTTTTTTTTTTTAATTTTTCTGAATCGGGAAGTGAACGAACATCTTTTGCTTCTGAATTGCTACTGCCACTTTGCTCGCTCGCTCGCTCAACTGGCATCATCATCATCATCATCAATTCATTATAATTAGACAGACAAGATAAGTTGAGCGACCGTCTGCAGTAACTATGCCATGATGTGGTAGTAGTACTGGAATTGATGGGTGGGTGGCTTGCAGAAAACAATAGGTTTGTAGCGACAGACACTCTCTGGAGGAGGAAATATGAATCAAAAAGCTTATCGTCTGCCACATTAGTCTTGCTTTCTTCCTTGCTTTCTCGATAGAATATATATATATATAACAGTAGCTATGTATGAAGAATTCTATAGCGATTTTCCATTTCCTCAATCAATCAATCAGGGCGATTTTTTCCTACTATACAATACTTATTGCTGAAAATGAAACGATGACTTTATTTAAGATTGGTCTTATTATAATTTACTTCCATACATTATTACTTGCAAGTACGAGTGAATACAGACAGGAAGTAGTGGATCATGTTATAGCTTAAATAATTTCTGAAACTTATTAGGTTGGAAAAAAAAGACGTAATAAGCTTTGTAGTTTTACAGGTCTCTAGGCTGAAGGTGACAGACAGTAAATGAAAGTAAAATGATGATTATGAAATTGTTGGTGAAATTATAATGTAGAAGGAAACGGGAGAATCTCAAGAAAATCCACAGACCCGATGTTGTCCACCATAAACTTAAGTGGCCAGGGATCGCACCTTAAACCCCTGGGACAGAGATGAAAGCTCTACCACTGAGCCTTCCACCTTCTCAAGGGAAAAGAGAAAGAACATAGGCATACTAATGAAAATTAAAGAAAAAGGGTTTACAAGATATTTACTTTTAGTCAGTCCGTATAGTCATTTAGAGAGAGAGAACATCCGCAGCCATATAGTCAATTTAAGGAACGTAACTGAAACTTGAAAATCATTTTACAAAAACATACATAATATTAATACAAGGACGCATGATAATTATTTCATTTTTAATTTACAAAGTTATTCTATCTTTCATCATATTTTATTTGAAACTTCACACGTTATAGGGAAATGGTCTCCTTTTCAGATTAGTCTTCAGAAGTTACCCTCATTAGAAAAGCTCCATCGTCACAGCACAGAGACAATTCCAGCAACATAAAATACCTATCCCGGAAGATGATTCTGAATTATCTTAATAACTTTCGTCATGAAATATGCAATGCCAACAAGATACTATTCTTCGAACAAACTGAAACAAGACGTTATAGAAATAATAATTCAAAAATAGTTTCTCGGATACCTCACTTCCAAATTCGGTGGTATTAGAATTGGCCAATAGCTATCCACATCTAGGGATGCGCACGAGACGAGTCGAGACAGGATTTTCCTGACAAAATTCGAGTCAAGACACGACTCTTTCAATAGTAAAATATACATCTTTCGAGTCGAGACATCACTTTTACAGCACATTTTCGAGACGAGACAGCCACAAATCTTGTCTCGTGCGCATCCCTATCTACATCACTTGATTTAATCTTGCCTCATTATGCTGTAGGGTAAGTACTTTTTGTATTACTGTATATTTTTGCCTTTATTTTTCCAATTGCTTTGTTATGTGTTGTTAAATACGTGTATACTACTACTACTACTACTACTACTACTACTACTACTACTACTACTACTACTACTACTAATAATAATAATAATAATAATAATAATAATAATAATAATAATAATAATAATAATAAAACAAATACAAAAGATAATAATTAAATTAAGAAAAATTGATTAAATTGGTAACCTAAATTAAAATACAGGGAGAATGAAAGAAAAAGAAAGGCAGGAGCGATAAAGACAAGTGATTGAAACGTGTCTGTGACATTGAAATGTGTGAGCCGTTAAATACAATAAAAAGACAAAAAGGACAAAAAGACTTATAATATTAATAAGCATCCGGCATGGCTCTGAAACACAAATGGAACATTCGAAAGGAGATAAGGACATTCCAGGAAATACCCTGTACTACACTATGCTGAGGATAAGAGGGTTTATTCTACAAAGATGTGACATCGATTATTCTACAACATAGGAAACAGTTGCCTAATTTGGATTAGTTCCACATACTTCTAGCGTACATTAGAAACGGAACATTTACGTGAGAAAAGAATGACTAAAATAAGTTCATTATATTAGCATTTATGGCAAATATTTATCTTAATCAAAAATTCACGCAGTAACTTTACGGAAAAATAAAAGTAATGTCATCAGTTCATTTAAGGAAAGTAGTTTCGTAAGTTACAATCATTTTCAAACTCAAATGAGCGTAATTTATTTAGACTTGATAATCTTTAAAAGAATATTTAGTAATGGGAAACAATACTTTGAGAATAAAAATAAATGTTGCGAAGATCTCTTATATAATGAGAAATTGAAACGAGGAGATGAAAATATCAGCCATAATATAAAATTGAAATCATCTGAAAACTAACCGGGTACTAGGTCGTTGCTGTGTGTATGGAGTCTTCATCAAGCAAAAGAATGATTTTATTACTTTTGTTGCAGTTTGTATTATTCTTAAACTATTCAAGATTCAGAATTGAAAATACACTGTTTCAATAACGACTTAATTCCATTAATATTACTATTTTTTTTTCTGAAATGCATATCGCTTGATTGTTGGTTTTCGAACCTCGTACCAACTAGACCTACGTTCATTCAGACACTCATCCCTATTTTGACAAAATAAAATGGTAATTTACAATTTTCTTGAGTTTATTTTGAGTACGGCCCTTTGAGTTATCCTGAAGCTGAAAATAATAGCAAAACATGTCTTTTGTTTTTTGGCCAGTGACGATACTATAGTTCAAAAACTCATTATGAAACGGTTGCCTACAATGTACTGGCCCAATGCGAAAAACAAAGGTCCAAATTAAATAAATGGTAGGTTCAGATTGCAAGAAGTATTTCTACCTGTAAATTTAACCGTACACCGCAATCTTCAAGCATACGCACTATATTGTAGTTAAACCAATACACTTGAGGTTAACATACAAAAATTTAAATTTTGGTGCTTACCTGTTACTGATGCAACAACCCCCAAATTCGTGTTCTCAGTAATTCGTACATTGCGTGCACGAAACGAGAGACTGTTCTCGAAGGATTCCTTTTAACTTCTATGGGTAATATATACTCAACTCTTATACTTTTAGTAACTTTATTCTTCAAAATATTAAGTAGTGAGCCAGTACAGGAGGTGGTTCAAATTTAATCTACTCTTCCCTATTTCACATTACTCTGAAGTATATATAATTATTCTTGTGTTTAAAATGTGATCCATCACCTGAACACTCGGTATATACGTTACACATGGTTCTGCATGGCTAGATAGTTACAGTTTTTGTCTTTGATTCTGAATACCCAGAATCGATTTTCGATGGGAGTACGTATGGTTTCGATCCCAGGATAAATTGTAGACTTACTCGTATGTCTCATACAGTCTCGCCGCTGAGATGGGATGTTAAACTCCAAACAAACAAACAAATAATCAAAATGATAAATAAATCATACGTTCATAAAATTGTTCTTTTGACAAGTGACTTGCAGTTCTGGCAGCTAGGTAAGAAAGAAAAAGAAAAAATGCTTTTGTTTGTGTTCGTTTCTTCTGTCCGTCATGTTGTCTGTTAAACATCTCAAGAACAAAGAAGAATTATCGACAGATGATCTTTAGATTTGTACTCAGCACCATCCATATACACGGCTGTTTCCAATGTGAACTGTATGTCAACGTCCTCGCAAGGAATCTGTCTTTCTAGTTTTTACATTATGTAGAAAACTAAATAAGGTGTTAAAAATGGACTCCAAACTTGTAACCACCAAACTCCTATTTATTTGACAGATTTTACAATGATAACGGAGTTGCAGTTGGGTTCGAATGTTATATTTCCTAACGCCAGTAAAATATTGTATGTTTTTGTTTAGTTTATATTACCTTGATATTAGGTAATAAAAAAAAATGGTTGATTGTATCGAATAAAAGTTTTAGCAAAAACTTCTAGCAACGTTGGTGTGCATTGTACAGTGTGTATGTGGTAATTTTTCAAAATCTCACAAGTTTTTCCTATAATTTATATTCGATTGAATCAATGATGATGACAGCTCCAATTTATTGGAAAGGGGACAAGCAGTAAGGCAGAAATATTTTTGGTGGACCAGCAATTTTTTGTGCTCAGAAAAAATAGTTTCTTGTCACTTGCCCTGCACTACACTACAACCTGTCTAGGGGGTGGTCGAGGCCAGCAGTGGACATCCGCCCCCTTGCTACACGGAAAAAATCCGGACAGCGGTCCTACAATAATATGGTATCCTTATGTTTATTACAGAAATCAGCACGGAGCACAGGATGACTAGGCCGCTAGTGGTCACCTAGGACAATAATTTTTTTAAGTGCAGAAGCGTATTAGCCAATGAGCTTTAATTTTTCATTTTTACTGTAATGCCTACTACCCTCTCTGTATACTGCATCCCTATTGGATAGCTTTTTCAGTTGGAGTACAAGTCTAGAAGAAGTTGTGTATGTGCATCTGGAGAATTTTTCCCATTTCTAAATTTTCAAGATAAGCAAACTGTCCGAATTATTCCACTATATCTAGTTTATTTTATAACTATCGTGAATGTTTTAATATGTAGGCCTACGACTTTAATAATGATCAGTTATTTCAAAAATATGTTTGTTACTACGCCTACATTGTTGCAAACATGAGTTGTAGGGATGACCACTACTAAAATATTAACATGACTATTCTTAGTAACCCTCACATTAGGTGACTATAATTGAAAGCACAATTTCAGTAGTGAGCATAAAAAAAAAGCCGCACTTGAGACAGAAATGTGTCTCCTATATGCAGCAGCAGATATTTTAAAACGTCTACCGTGACTGAATCCGTTGATCTGTTTGCTCTCAAAATTGTTTAGATTATCTGGAATCGAAAATTGATTATGAAATATTAACAAATTTCAAAGACGCAGGTTACACCTGGGATACGGATGAAAATCTCATGATTTATTTTATGTGTGGAAGAAATTCCCTTCTGAGCAGATAACAGAGGATGTAGAAGCGATGTCTACAGAGTCTGTGGAATTGCTCAGCGATGCTACTCACGATACACAAACTACCCAGTTCTCATCTCGTAGACCTGATGAAGGATGTGAATCAAAAATAAATGCGTCTCCTTCAACAGCCACAGACTCTTAGCCTGTTGATGTCAGTTCGACATGTCATAGCCAATGCATGTCCATAGCAAATTCATAATTGGAATGCTGTGTATGAATTTCATTCAAAAGAAATTTGTTGTGTCCAAAACCTACAGAGAAAATACAAAATTCCAAAAGGAGGAAACTCCGATTGCCTGCTGTAGTGAGTTCAAAGCAGTACAGGGACTTCTTATGTGAAAAAGAATATGAAGCAAAATCGAAGTCTAACAGTAAGAATGGAACAGTTTACGTAACGGAAAAGCAACTTGTAAAATTAATACTGAAATAAATATCGAAGAACGTGAATGTCAAAAGTGTAATGTAAGATCTTCTCAGCATATCCACATTGGAAATATGTGGAGAGAGTACAGTGTACTAAATGTAAAAGGTGTTTTCATATTAGTTGTGTGTCCAAGAAACATGTTAGGATTTAGGATTTTCTTTTATCTTCGTAAAATGGCTGTATCCGACACTGGAGACGAAAGAAACTCTTTGTATGAGTTTTGTGCTCAAATTGGGTGTGATCTAGATGAAAACTGGAGTGATCTCAATTCAGTCTATGTAGAATAAGTTTGTTTCTTATTGTATCTTTGGCATAAGAGTCTTCTTTACAGTGAAAATAAACTAGGTTCTATCGCAAATTTTACAGTTTTCCCGTAATAAATTAAAAATGATGGGAAAACAAAAATACAGTGCAGTAGACATTACTATTTTGCATGTGACACCATTATCATGACTTACTTATCCGCTATCACTCTACATACATTTATACACCCGCAAATAAAAGCCAAATCTATAAAGAGCTCCAAAACGATAGCAAATAGATGAGACACGACAACGGTATCACTTGCAAAATACTATTCTATACCGAGCCGCGTTTTCATTTTACGATTTTTTTAAGGATAAAGCAGAAAAACTGTAAAATTAATGGTAGCTGATTTCGTTGTATGGACAAGCTTTAGAATATGATGTGCTGTCAGATTGAACCATTATGTATGAATGTATAGGTACAAAATCATATCTTCACGATAGGTTTACATATTTTTTTCTTCAAAAATGTAAGGCTTTACTTAAGATATAACCATAGTGTATTTTACTATTATATGTTTATGCAATTCTTTAGTTTCATTAAATATTGTAGATAATTAGATAAGTGTTTTTTTATTACTTTGATAACACTAAAGCAGTGATCATTTCAATGTAAATTTAATTTTACCAAGAAAATGTAATATGAATAAACACAGTAACGTGTTAAGTAAAATGTGTGAGCACTACTGAATATAAGTGTCCAGCACTAGAAAAAAAGTGACCACTACTAGCAAAATTGGTCTTACCAATGAAAAATTGGCATATTTTCTTACTGCTTCCCTTAATGAATGAAAGCTGTGCTTACATTTAAAGAGAACAAAATTTTACTTTAGCTGAATAAACAACCACTTCTGCAACATTAAATCACAAGTGACAAAAAATAACAAAATCAAAATTTCCTTAAGGATGTCCACTACCGGCCTAGTAACCCAATGTTATTCTTATCCTACATACGTACTACCCTTCGATGTTACATCATGCCATTGCAGGATATATGTCATCCAACAGTCTTCCAGATATTACATACGTATACGTATGTTACATTTGTCAGCTATGTGTTACGTACGTCCACCTGTATGTGAGATCTGATCGCCTTTCGTTCGTATACAGTTTTTTCGTCTGTACGGAAAGTACAATTATTCAAAAAACTTATACGGAATGTACGTATAAAATATATTTTTTTCAATTATACATTTGCTGTACGTTAAGTCCAAAAACTACAGGATTTACACATGTAACCTACGTTTTTACGTACGATTTTTTTTCTCAGTGTACCCCTCTATCGGTGTCACTGGATGTAAGCGACCTTTGTTACTACTTATTATCAACTTTAATATAACTATTTTTATACTTAGCAACTTATATCTACAAACTATCAAAACAAATATAATTTAATATGAAGTAAGATGAATTTACGAAACACAGCTGTATACAAGAAGATGATAACGTTAAAAAAAGAGAATATTTTCTGACCAAATAAATAACGTTAGAATCATTAATCATTATATCAAGAACTCAGTTGCAGGTTTTGAGGGAACATCGATACAAATCTAAAGTTTATTGCTACATGCTAACGGAAGAAGAGGTAAATATTTGATGCTATGTCATGTGAATTTATGGTAGACAACATCATGTTAGTGGTTCTCTCGTTTGTTTCGAATATAATCACCTTAACAATACCTACCAAATTTTACCAGAAATGATCTAAAAGTACGGTGGATGTAATTGCACAGTGTCATCTATTGGTGTTCTATCCATTTCAGCTAGTAAGCCCGGTAGCTGTGACAGAAGGCAAAACACAATGCACTCTGGATGTCCAAGGGTTCACTGTTTCCTAAATCTTTCCATAAATTCATTTCCGACGGTAAGTGGAAGAGAGCGAAAGAGTGGTATAATGGTTTCGTTCAAGATGTTAAAATACCAGTAAAACTAAATATTATAAGAACAAACAGAAAATAATAATAATAATAATAATAATAATAATAATAATAATAATAATAATAATAATAATAATAATAATAATAATAATAATAATAATAATAATAATTAAAAACACGGTCAGAGAAGAAAACTCAAAATATATAAAGGAAAAAAATAAAAATGTATCAAGGACAAAAAATTGATCCTATATATTGTAGTTCTCTCCCTCAACCCGATTTTTACCCCACCTTCCTGTCGTAAAAATGAGGTCTGTACGAAATCACCCTGCACCTTGTATTACATGACATGACATTGCATGACAGTGAGAACTGGTGGACAGTAATCAAAATCGAAGTAAATGTGGACGTAGAATCATCTTTTGTGTGTATATGTACTTGCGATTTCTCTCTAAAAACTCCATTGCACATGGTAGCCATATCTACTCAACAGTACTTCGTAGAGGTGTTTCAGAACAGAGAATATGAAGTGATTGTGGAATCCAATTGCTATCTTAAACAAGTTTTGTAAAGGAATCGATTCTGAAAAGGAACCGAAATTTCCATCGTTAGTAGTACATTAATCCCGAAACTAACTTTTGAATAAATTGATGAGTTTCCGTATAGTTGTCTTTGACAAACAGAGAACATATCTCTTAGAATCTTACCTGAAAATCCACTCAAATTAGTTTCAACTGAAGTTATTCACAAAAGAAAGTGTAGCTTAGGGAACATACACGATTTTATTAGCTAGTGCACAGATGTGTAGGAAGCCATAGTTGGGATTGGATGGCAAAAGTAGCAAGTTATGTACTGTGTGATCATTTTAGTAGATTTTACAGGTATAACTAATGACAAGTTGCAAATGGATGTCTTTCGTTGTTATTAATTGCTACTTGTCAGATAAAATAGTTTTTCCTAACATCTGTGTTGGAAATCTTAACACGTTAAGATACTGCTAACTTGTAGAAGTCAACTATATATATGTATATTTGTACATATTAACAACCCGACTAGCAAAGCAAAGTGACAAATCAGCTTTTGCTATCCGTGATCTAGTTAGAAGCATCAAATCAGAGTGTAATAATTGCAGATGGTCACTTTCTATTCAAATACCTTCTTTGGATCGGCTTTCCATAATCAGAAATCAGACTTTATAAGAGATATATTTAGCACAAACCGACAGATGAAGTCTGTCTTCTGGTTCCGTTACAGCGTGAATTACCCTGTTAGAAGGATCCCGTAAGAGTATTCTTTTTATTTAATATTTCTTGTGCAAGCTGTAAGAACGAACGGCCTTGCGCTAGCGAGGTCAGTGATTAATCTCTCGTCCCACCCGAACGACTGGTTCCAGTGATGACCCTTCACCCAAAGCTGAAGACCATAGCACAAGCATCATGGCTCCGATGCAGATCCTCTGACTCGAAGAAACGTAAACAGCACGTTAAGCGTGATTGGCGATTTGTGGTCATAGTAGGCAAGCTCTCTCCTCCAGAAAAGATTTTGCCAATCCATATCCATCGTCTTTCTTCCTTTCGGAATTACCTTGGCAAGCAAAACCGCATTCCGCCGTAACAACATCTACAACAAGAATAACAACAACGGAACTTTGTGATCGTATCGTTTATTTAGGAGGCTTCTTGCACGGCCGGTAGATGAAAGACACACCAGCGCCTTCTTCTTGCTGTCTTCATTGTTGGAGCTGCTACGGAAGAACAACAATGCGGCGTCTCTTTTTGCATGTCATTGTGTACATCAACCAAATACATTTACGTCATGTCCTAGAGCTAGATCAAAGAGAAACATTCTTTCATGGATTCCTCAGACACGCCTACAGTCAATGGAAACAATGTATATAATACACGACAACATATGTTGTCTCCGTAGCGTAATAAAGGATTATGTTGAAATCTAAATAGCATCATAGTTTAGAATTTACTAGAAAAATAATTTAAATTTTATCAGGACATATGTTTTATAATCAATTATTTGATTTCGTTTTGTACTGTTTAGTGGCTGTATATACTACTGGAGCCGTGATGACTCAGAGATAAAGCTCACCTCTGTGCATGAAGTCCCTGGTTCGATTCCAGCCCGCAATAAGTGAACTTTGTGGTGGACAAACACCATATGCAGGGTTCTCCTAGGATTCTCCCACTTTGATCATTCCACCATTATTACCCACCTCATCATCAGCGTCTCGCTAAGCCTCGGTGCATAATTGTGGGACGTTAAACTTAAAAAAAAAGAAGATATTTCTGATAACCATTGTTTTTTACTTAGTTTCATTAACAGAGTTTAGTACTTATACCATCTTTGTTATTTAGTCCAATGATTTGTGCTGGAAAATATTTTTACTTGTTTTTCATTAATTTACAACGACTCAACCATGTCCTGAAACCTTGCAACCTTAATTTAACTCATTTACGAAGTCATACAATAAAATTATGAAATTTTCCCAGTAATATAAGTTACTTGACAGTATAATATTCCATTATTACTTTTTATGTCCATTTATATATTTTTAAAGTTAAAATCGCTTGTTTGATTTCGAAAACCGACATGAGCTTTTTTATATGCAACCATCATTACTCTTAAGCAGTGCTACCACATTGAAGATTAAAAAGTAGTGAGGTTGTGTTCTAAAAGTAGAGCATTTCGAACTATTTGTAGCCCAATCATTAAAAAAAAAAAAAGTCAGATGCCTGGGTTGACAATGGTCAGGCGGTGATCGCAGTTTCTGACTGTTGGCAGTGGTATGGCAAATTCCGCACTACGACAGCTTCAGTAGAACTGCAGTGTGCAATGAACTGGGCAAGCTGTGATAGTATAATATGAACGACCTTTCTGATTTCCAAGGAGACATGTTTGCTTAAATCAGTTTTGAGGGCTCTGAAATACACTTTACAACATTTACAGTATGTTTATTCACTGTTATTCCTCAATTCTTTAATTTTTTTTTATGTGGAAGCCATGAATTTTCAATTACATTTTGTTGTATAATTTACTTACGCATTATGTTAGTATGGACAACACAGTAATACAATTAAATTTGCATTGTTAATGTTTAGTCAGTTCTGCATAACTATTAAGGCTTGACATTAACTGAAACAGCAACATGGTCAGTGATATTGCAACAGTGCATACTTAACAATTCTGGTTGTCCGATCTGGAGATTAAAAAGCACTATAATAAGAACTGAACTAGTATTGAACGTGTGTTAGTTTTAGTAAAACAATTGTTCATTATTAATAGAATACTCAAAAAAACAAATCTTTATATTGCACCATTTAAAACTAATAATTCGTGATTTTTATATATAAAAAAGAAAAAAAGTAGGGCATTCTTAAGAATAATAATTCTGCCTGGGCTTGCAGATAATTAAAAATAGCCCAAAAAGTAGCGTGTCGCGCAATATGAAATTTTGGTAGCGAAGGTACTTTAAAAATCGTCCAATCGGCTACTTGTAGCCCGATCTGGCAACACTACTCTTGAATAAAGTGAGATTATCTAGTGCATGTTGATTAACATTCACAAGTTCGAAAAAAATCAGTTTTTCACAATTTTTCATAACATATTTGAAAAATAACAAAACTTTTTAAAAGAACTCGTACCAAAAAGAAAAATATTTTGTAAAATATGCTTTCTATAAAAAATAAAACAAAACAAATGGCACTATTTTTTAATATATATATATATATATATATATATATATATATATATATATATATATATATATATATATATATATATATATATATATATATATATATATATATAATTCTGTTTTTTAATAAAAATTACTTTTTGAAAGAATTCTGATTATGCATGGCTAAAAAGAAAACTATGGTAAGCGCTATCACTACATTTACATGAATTCATTAATTGATTGTATGTAAGAACTCTCATCATTATTTTGTTTTTAGTCATTCATAAATAGATTACTTTTTAAAAAATAATTTTCTTGAAGATAGAATCTTTTTCCTTTGTTTTATTGATTTTTTTACTTTGTATGGTTTGTTTTATTGTGTTCGTTACTTATTTTTAAGAAATCATGATTTTATTTTATCTTATTTTCTACTTTTTAATGCATTTTATTTCGTTTATTTTATTTTTGAAAAGTAAGTTTTTAAGCAATATTTATTTTATTCTCTTTTCAACCAAAATGAATTCGAATTTTAACTGTTTGATTTTACTAATATCTTCTTCAAACCTATTAAATGTTCTTTATTTCGTGAAAATTAAACTTTAAAATGTGAAATTTTGATTATTTCCGTCTCAAATTTAATTTAAATAATGTGAAGATCACATACGAATATAATGCAAATTCATTTTGAAAAAACAAATGTCAGTTAACTAAATTGAGGCAACAGATAAGTAAAATTAATCAATTAAAATTCCACTCTATTTTAGGGAAAGCAGATAAATCGATAGACTTAGAAAAAGAAGAATGGCGCAGGTTTTCGACATCGTTAAGCTTAATATGTATTACGGGCTCTAACTATGTTTGCCTCGCCATTTTTGTTTTCCTAAATAATGTTGCTTAATATTTCAGCTCCTGTATTGAAATCTAAGACCTCAATTTTTGTTTGAGGTATTTTGAGCCTCTCTGTTGCATTTGCTAACTATACAATCTATTCTGCTACTCTGTGCAAGCCTGCAATATTATCATCATCATCATAGGTATTCTGCCGATATTGTCAGTTCACTTGCCACAGTTGAGAAGCTTCCATGCTCCACGGTCTTCCGCTAACCTCTTCGTCTTCACGTAGAATTTTCTCTTTTGATATCGTGCATTAGTTGTAGTCTCTTTCGTCCCCTCCCTGTCTTTCCTGCCACCATACTCTCTAGCACGTCCCGCATGATACAGTTCCTTCTCATCCAATATCCCAACCAGTTTATCTTCCTCTTCTTAATAATATCTAAAATTATTATTTTGTCTAGCATCATTTCTAAGACCCTCTCATTCGTTTTAACCTTTACCCAGCTAATTTTCTCTATTCTTCTCCACACCCACATTTCAAAAGCTTCCAGTCGTTTTTCATTAATTTTGCTTAATGTCCGTGTTTCAAATCTATACAATACAATACTCTGAAGTATTTTATGAGCCTGAAATAAACTTTAAAAGAAAAAATAATAATATAGGTGCAAAACTGTGCATGCGCTTTACTGTGCTAAAAAAGTTTGTAAGTTCAGAAGCGAATAATTACTTATTAAAAACAAATAGCCCTTTAATTCTAATTGTGACATTGTCCAATACGGTGGTTCTCAACCTTTTTTGACTGAAGTCACACTTCACTGAACATCCAGGACATCGCGACAAGCTCGTTTGATAATTTTACTATTAAATATTATTATTATTATTATTATTATTATTATTATTATTATTATTATTATTATTATTATTATTAATAATAATAATAATTTATTATATGATAGTGAAACCAATTAGTTTTTATAATTACTCTAAATAGCACTGAGCATTATTGCTACTGCTGAAAGTGTTGACTGATGCAGTCTGTGTCGATTTTAGCTAATTACTACTAAATTATTCATGACTTTTAAGTTGTAAAATTTACCAATCAATCTTAAATTCTAAAATTTTAAAATTCTAAAATTGTACCAATCACTATGATTTCCGCCAACTTGACTACTGGAAGAGCTGCAGTCTACTTCCAAAATACTCTTTGCCTGGCTACTCCATTTAGACCAATTTGATAGGGGTAGCCTTCCTGGTAATGAATTATCACCGATATAGCTCTAAATTTTAGAGTAGCACACAATCCTTCCCACCTTAGATATAAGTGCCTTTGTAAAGATTGTGTTTATCGAAGAGGGACCAAACATTTTGAATACAAAATATGATCAAAGTAGAATAATAGGGACCAAATTTTCTAGGAGGAGTATATAAGCCAAGGCCAGTAACGCCCACATGTTACATGTGGAATTATGCATAACGAGAATGCATACACAGCTGAAACATTACCAAAGTTTATTACTTTAAGGGTTCTCGGTCGCCTTCGGGAAGCTGCACCGAGCTCCCTTGAACAGCGAAGCTTTGGCAGCTATCACAACAAAGATTTTCTTGGTAAAATGTTACGTTCCTGCTGTTTGACATAACTTCTGATTTATGATTGTTTCCCAAGCTGAAAATGTTGCTGAAGAAACAACACAACTTTAGACAGGAGAAACTGCGCGAGAGGCCAGATGAACCTTATCCCCAAAAGAGGTTTGTCATAATGGAGTGCTGCTAGCATTGTGTGCACTGTTCTAAGGAGACCGTTTTCAAAGGAATTTGAGTTTCAGACTACGAGATTAGCAACTGTTAGAGCGAAGGTCAATTGATCCCGCGATCTCATGGATATTAGTTATTTAGGCACCAAAATTGCACCATTTAACTAAACCTGACAATTTTTTCAAATGGTGAAATTTATCACTTCTTCAAAGGATGCAGGATGGTCATATTCGGAATCACAGCACCATCAAGAAATAATGACAGAGAAGCCATTTTCTCTTATAGAGTTCAGATCTTTCTATCAATTTTGAACAAATTTTGTATTGCTATAGAGTGTACAAATGGGAGGGATATAGGGTGGTGTGATTTCGAACCGTACGTTGCCAAATAGTTATTGGAAAACCTGTTCACCACATACAGTTTAAGGGAAAGTGAAAAACACTCCAAATATGAAAACTGCTGTCAACAAGGGGATAGAATTTTAGAAATATATTAAATAGGGAGAAACTCTTTCCGATTTCTTCCATACACAAACACATATTTTTTTTAGAGTGACCATGGCAACAGTGCTGTCACCTGAACATGCTTCATACGGCTGCAGTCTGCTACACACAGTATTTCACAATTCTAACTAATATAGATTTATATTTTCTTTCCTCCATCTTTTCTCCAGTTATTTTCTCTAATGCAATGTATAGTTTCTAATTAAGTCTATACAAGGAAATTACTGTTCCGCTCCAACTTTGGATTTTGGAATCCTACCCACTATTGTTCACGGCTAAGGATCGGATATTTATCGAATAGACCACATATATACAGGGTGTTTTAAAATAACATCGATAACGTTTGGGGGTGATTCCAGACACCAAGATAAGGCAAAAAGTATAGACCAACCTAGGTGCAGAAATCGCTATTTCGGAGTTATAGGCTGCCGAAAACACAGAAAAATCCGTTCTCCGGACAGCGCTATATTGTACAAATATACGCAATCCTCTGCTTACTACAGAAATCATTACTGAGGATAATTTAACCGTATGCTACATAGGCACTGCCCTTAGATGTTACATCATGCCGTTGCAGAATGTCTGATATCTAACAGTCTTCCTTACATTACATATATATGCATATGTATGTTACCTTCGTCAGCTATATGTTATATAAGTCCATTTGTATGTGAGAATCTGACCGCCTATATTGTTTCATACGGAAAGTACGTATAGATGGAACACTTATACAGCAAGTAGCTATTATAAAACGTGCGTTTTCAGTTATACGTTTGCTGTACGTTAAGTCCAAAAACTACAGGATTTACAAATGTAACATACGATCTTACGTACGACACATACGTTTTTTTTCTCAGCGCATGAAAACATGAACTTTAAAAGTCCATGGCTCCAATACTATAGGACCTAAAGTATTCGGGTCAAGACTTCACTTAAGAACTAATATGTACGCTATCCAAAAATACATTGTTTCAGAACCCTGAGGTACTACCGCAACAATTTTTATAGAGGTAGTTGGTGAGTACTTCAAATTATATGCCCATAGCCAAACTCTACTAGTTCCTAAGTAAAGTCTTGACCCGACTGCGGTAGGTCCCATAGTTGTGGAGCTATGGACCTTTCAAATGTATTTTTCATGTTTTCGGCAGCCTATAACTCCGAAAGGAAGCATTTGTGCACCCAGGTTGATCTATCCTTTTTGTCTTATCTTGGTGTCAGGAATCACCTTCCAAACGTTGTCGGTGTTGTTTTGAAACAGCGTATATAATTTTACTGCAACTAAATTTAAGTTTTACTCTCATCTAAATCTTCTTTCTCCACATCTACAGCCGGATTTAGGTTTGATGAGTTACTAAGCTATTGAAGGTAATGGTCCCTGTTATATGTCCACTTGCTCTTTGTCAACAACAAATTGTCGTTGTATTTTCACTTGAATATATGCTATACAGTATGATAATACTGAACCGAATATGTGCTAAAGCCATTCACACATGACAAAGTACTGTATCTATCTTATTAAAGCTCAAATTTTACCATGCAATCAATCCATGTAGAACGTAAGCACCCTTATATACAGAAATCAGCAAATTACTGCTATTTTGGGATAGGCTAACAGAAGGGACCCCATTATTTAAATTATAGTAGCCCACATAACACAAGACACTGTTACTGTATGTAGGTTTTATTTAATTAGCCTATTATCTTATACTTTGGAAATGTGCATTAATTTTCTTTCTTGTATTTTTTTTTGGGGGGGAGAGCGCTCTAAGACAGCTGGACCCTATGTAAATCCGACACTGCTCAGATCTCAAAAGGATAAAAAAGCAAACCTTTATTTCGCTTGTTCCTTTATTATTATTAATAATAATAACAATGGACAAAAATGTAAAAAAAAAAAAAAAAAAAAAAAAAAATTGGAGTACGTCAGAAACAATTGAATACACCACAGGCTGATGCTATAAAAACAGAATAAAGAGATATCTGAAAAACACAACAATATTGCAAAGAACATTCTCCAGTTTCTGCACATAACAGAGAATTAAACACCGACAACAAACCTTACTGCAAACAAATAAAAGCCAAACACAGTACTTGAAACCAATAAATACAAACCACATTTGGAATCGAGAAATCAGAACAGATATAAAGATGCCTACAAACAGATCCAATATTTCTATTGTTATTTAAATAGACCAAGAAGTAGCTACAATAGTAGTAGCAGTGCCACTGGCTCACAACGTACGTACATTTAGCTAAAAAAAAAAAAAAAAAAAAAAAAAGCATCAGGATTTGCCAGACAAAATTTAAAAAGAAATGGAAATGTCGGAAAGTTACACTAAGAAAAATCATTATTTCATCTACAACTATTTTCCATAAAATCAGTTTGACACAATTAGAATAAGTAAACGCGAAACTGCCTTTAACAAACCTATAATAAATCGGATCGAACAGAGAATCTTCTTTTTTGAAGTCGATTACAAATCAGGAACTCTGGATACCTCTCTTGAGGTCAGAAATTTATTTGAAGACGGACTCTTCCAATACACTTACAACAGACAACAGAAGCAAAGCGAGTGAACAAAATTGAATGGATCTCTATTACGATTCATTCCAACAATAACTTTGGAAACAGATAATGATTCAAAATCCATAGCAATTCAACAAAGACACCATTTATATTTTAAACTTAAAATGTCCTGACTAATATTTTAAACTTAAAATTTTGTTTAACTCTTTATTTATTTATTTTTTAAACCATCAGAACCATGACTGGTTTCCAAATTGTGTCGTGCTATCAGAATGCCCCATCATTGGAGTCTATTTTGGCCAAGGATTATCTGAAATTTCTTACAAATTTTGTTAAATATAAGCAGAAGTTAAATTCACATGAAATAAAACAATTGAGGGAATACTTTCAAACAGTACCAATTACTGTTAAGAAGAATCTTTTGGAACTGGTGCTAAGTTCATGTCCAGGATGTTGTTGGGGCCATGTAAGTACAATGGAATTGTGTCCCGTTTCCTTGTTCTTCCTTCAGACTCTACTTTCACCAGGCATGGACCGAATAAAAATTCCTGTCTTCCCTGCTAAATATTACGAAGACTTACTGTATTGTCTTGTAAAGAGAACCAAGTGCCTCAAACACCTAAATCTTCCTTCGTTTCATAATGGTTCAACACGAACCCCTGGCTGTGACGAGTTGTTGCATGAACTTATTGTTCAACATTCCAATTCGTTAGTGAGCTTTGGCATTGGATCAGCTTGCACAGATGACATCCTTCGAATAATAGGAGAAAACTGTAAACAAATTCAAGTACTTAATCTGTGTAGTTCCAAAATAACCGACAAAGGGATCAAATTTCTAACACAAGTCTGGGAATGTCAATCATCCAACTGCTTAACAGATTGCGTAGACTCTCCCTATTTTAACTGTAGAGCCACAAGAAGTTTTACCAGAGAATGCAGTGAAGTTACCAACCAAAATCACTATTGTTGCTTCTTATGCTATAGAACACGTGTCTGTTCCACACTAAGAGTTATCGAATTGTGCCGTACTGAGGTAACGGCTAACGCCTTAAATATGTTGTTAGAGCTTGTTACTACTCTACAGGACTTGGGAAAAGATTTGGGTTGCCTATTGGATTATTTGTATGAGAAATACAGGAAGAACGACCAAAAATATGAACTTCCTAACTGGAAACTCCGATATGTACGCTTACTTAATGTAACAGAAAACCGTCTGAAGATGTTAAAAGTAATACATGAAAGAAACAATTTCACTACTCACGTGGAATTTGACTACCATGTAAACCAACCATCTCTGACTAATGAAATAATGAGTTATTTCTCCCTTTTTGGCACAAATTTAGTAGATATATCACTGACCTCATGCGGAGTGGGTGTACAATTTCAACTACCTTTCTTCTTATTTCATTGCCCACGATTGACCAATTTAAAATTGTATTGTGACAAAATTATTTGGGGCGGATGGAACTTACCTATATGGCCACGAAATCTAACAACTGCAAAGATAGGATGGCACATATCTCCTGATGCTGCTGCGAAATTCCTGGAGTGCACCGCTTCATTGGTAGACGTGAAATTTGAAGATATAAGTCCAAACGAAGGCTTTTTGATGTCGCTTTGCAACAGAAATATATCCAAGCATCTAAAACGGTTCCAGATTATGTCAGGGAGTGTACTGGAGAACCCAGAGCACGTATCTATGTTCTTAACTTGCAATCGAAATATAGAATTCATAAGTAGTCTCAAGTTTCCTGGCACATATCTGAATTTAGGTCCACACGTAAAAGTAAACGCAGCTACGGCAGAAACTGTGTAATCGGTAAGAAAATAGCATTATTTCTTTCCGAGCATACTTGATTTATTTAAACCAAAAAATATATATATTAGATTTAAAATAAAAGTCAGGATACATAAAAAAGTGTCATATATTTGTTTTGGTATGTATAAGAGTCAGGCAATAAAGTTTCCGGACTGAGTAAAGTGAAAAATATTATCTGTAGGAAAGTGATGACCTTTTCGGTAATCACTTCCTCCTTTCTCGATGTACAGTTTTCATTATTCGTAACTACTGACAGCTGTTGAGAAGTCATCTTGGATGCTCTTCACGTCATAATCGTCTTAATGGTATCCTGAAACATGTTACCCTTGAGCAGGGGCGGATCCAGGGGGGGGCGATCGGGGCGATCGCCCCCCCCCCAGAAGAGGAAATTTTCTTATTTTATATATATAAATAAAACCTATTCTAAAGTTTGGAGCCCTTAAAAGTAGCAGTATGACAACCCACCGCCCCCCCCCAGAAGTCGGTCCTGGATCCGCCCCTGCCCTTGAGATGCAGAACCAACTTCGGGAACAGGAAGCAGTCCGCTGGAACAAAATCTGAAAATGCCGTGGATGGTTGATGACAAGGGCATGTTTTGGGCCCAAAATCACATGACTATGTTAAAATTATGTGAGGAGCCATTGTTGTATAAATGCTTCCAATTGTAGGAGCTGAGTAATTGTGGCCTAACACGGGTCATTTCATGATCTCTAGATAGATGCTGCCACGAACGAGCCTCTTAGCTAAACAAATCAACGAAGATTTGATTCCTGACTTCTTCATGCGAATTTTGGTTGTTCTTGGAATGTTTGGAGTCACCTATATTTGTGGTATTAAAATGCGCTTATTCTAGCTAGCTAATGCTTCCTGCTCCTAAGCATTCTGTAGCAAACCATAGAATTCCATAGATGATTTACCAATTTTACACACTTAGCATTCTGTTGCATGCTAAAAACACGAACAAGGTATTGCGCAATATGTAATATTGTTAAACTCCACTGTTCGACTGCTAGCCAGAACGGGTTAAAATATAATCCGATCATTTTACAGATATATATATATATATACATATATATGCGGTCATGGTGCTGGTGTCCCTATAAGGGGCTATGAGCTCGGATTACAAAGTTTCAATCCGGAAAATTTATTGCTGAGCTGTGTATGTAGGATTTGTAGCAAGATGTTCCCATCATATATATACAGGGTGTTTCAAAACAACACCGACAACGATTGGGAGGTGATTCCTGACACCAAGATAAGGCAAAAAAGTATAGACCAACCTAGGTGCACAAATGATTCCTTTCGGAGTTAGAGGCTGTCAAAAACATGAAAAATGAAATTTAAAGGTTCATAGCTCCAAAACTATGGGACCTACCGTAATCAGATCAAGATTAGACATGGCAACACAGTTCCGGTTCCGGCGGAACGTGTTCCGCAAGGAACCGGTTCTTGAAGATCCAATTTTCAGAACCAGTTCCGGAACCGGTTCCAGAGCTGGATCCGAAAACCCGATTCCAGAACCGGATCTTAGAAACCGGTTCCAGAAATGGGTCCCAAAGCCCTCCAAAGACCCATAAAGGAGGAACAAAGTTCACCTTCAGAACACTACAAAGAATCCACGCGCTTGTGCCCTCCCTTCTCAGACCCGCTTGTGCCCCCAGAAAAAAAATTTGGTCCACCAGTGGGTGTTTGGTCAAATGAATTTACCAGTTTGCCTGTTTAGCCAATGAGTTTGCAAGTTTCCCACTTTGTTTAGCCAAATGAGGCAAGCAGCCGCCGCCTGGGCGCCTGCCTATCACTTCCACCATTTCATCTAGCACACTGTTCAAGCCTGCCAGCAGCTCGGGTTTATTGTAGGGATGGCCACAAAGTTCCGGTTCGTGGAGATCCGGTTCTCAGAACCGGTTGCAGACCTGGATCCGAAAACCTTGTTCTGGAACCGGATCTTCTAGAACCGGATCCGTACAGAGCTGAAAACCGGTTCCACCAGGAACCGGTTCTGGCCATCCCTAGTCAAGACTTCACTTAGGTACTAGTATGTGCTCTATCCAAATATCCATGTTTCAGAATCGTATGGTACTTTTGTAACAATTTTTATAGAGGGAGTTTGGCTACGGGCATATCATTTGAAGTACTCACCAACTACCTCTATAAAAATTGTTGCGGAAGTACCACAGGATGCTGAAACATGGATATTTGGACAGGTTACATACTAGTTCCTAAGTGATGTCTTGATCCGAATACGGTAGATCCGATAGTTTTGGAACTATGGACCTTTAAAGTTCTTTTTTTCTTTTTTTTTGTTTTCGGGAGCCTATAACTCGGAAAGGAAGCATTTGTGCACCCAGCTTGGTCTATACTTTCTGTCTTATTTTGGTGTCAAGAATTACCTCCCAAACATCGGTGTTGTTTTAAAATACTCTATATATATATATATATATATATATATATATATATATATATATATATATATATATATATATATATATATAACGTTTTATTTTGTCTTTCTGAAAGATTACAGTAATCAAGAAGAAATTATTTCTGAGAGGTACCAATGTTACCCTAAAAGTAATATATAGCGCACTACCTTAATGCAAAATTGCATCCACTTGTCTATTGCCTTTCTTATCATATTTCATCAAAGATTTCAGTTTGCTTCTATGTGTTATCTTTAGTATAGAGGATCCAGAGCAACCATTATAGTGGTCGTCAACTTCCGAAGGTTATCACGATTGAGAACTTTCACAGCATAAACCTCAAAATTCCCCACATGAAAAAGTTTATGGGATTGAGGTTAAGTAACATTGGTGTCCTGTCAAAGATCTTTTTTTTTTTTTTTTTTAATCTATCACTTTGAAAATTAAAGCTAAAAATTAACTCTAGATTTAACAACAACTTTGTATGTTTATATCCAAAAGGTTATTTTTTTTTTTAAACACAGACTGGAGCCCAAAACTTAAGGGTGAGGTAAATAGAGTAACAAAATATTGTTTAGTCGATGGAAAATAAAGTCCATCACGTATCCATCACGTATTGCCAAAGGTCTCCCAGACGTTGCATAGCGTGACATCAGTTTGATCGCAGCGCTTAATGGTTCTTCTCCAACGCGAATCAGATTAATGAAAGAAACTCACAGTGTGTGTGCTAATCAGAGAGCTGTTAAGGTGCATTGTGGTAATGTTAATCACAACAACACGGAGCAGAGACAACGTTTAGATGGCTCCACATGGGGATGAATCGTCAGGAAACGAAGAAGGACAAAGTGTGGCCCAGGAGTTTAGTATTGCCCACAGCACTGTTTCATGTGCATGAAGAGTATTCCAAACCACAGACAATACTATACGAAGAAGAAGTGGTGGTTAACTACAACAGAGGACAACCGTTACTTTGTCGAACAGGCAAGAAGGGTCCCATGTCAAACTGCGGGAGCAATTCGCTCAATCTCTAGTGCTATGTCGACTGCATGGGAGTGTTATCTCTTTGCCCTACTTCCATTACGTTGTGTTCTTTTTGACAGCCAGATATCGACAGGCACCATTTAAGGTGGTGCCAAGAACATTAGGACTGGATCGAGGATGAGTGAGGTCGCACTCTCCTCTCCGATAAGAGCAGGCTCAGTCTAAGTGGTGATTCTGGACGTACACTCATCTGGCAAGAACTGAGAATAAGCAATGAACGCAGGAACGTTTTGAATGAATGCCGGAACGCATAATGTTGCATAGGTATAGCAATCTTCCAATTTTTGAACGTGATACAATCACCAGTCAACGTATTATGATATAGTATTCCTTCTCCACATGCGTCTTTTCAGAGATGCAGTGGATGATAATGCACAAGTGATGGAGGTTTTGGAAACAGAGGATATTCGGCGAATGAAATCGTCTGCCAGTTCCCCCAACTAGAATCCCATCGAGTACGTTTGGGATACTATGGGGAGACGTACCCTTAACTCTCTACTGAAGTAACAGAGCTCGACGACTTTCTGTTTTAACGTTGATCGTTACAAAGCGAAAACGCTACCGGATAACAAGGAGTGATTTTCTGCAATCAATTGATCATTCCATCAATTCCTCTCTAACCTCTCTATTAAAATAAGAAGTGGTAGAATATCGCTTTTTCGGTTTTAACGTTAAGCGCCGTAGAACAGAAAGTGTATTACGAGGTGTGTTAGAAAAGTAATGAGACTGGTTTTGTACTAACTAAAGCTTTTATGTTTTTCAAACAACAATGTTATCCCCTTCAAAGTAGTTCCCTTGGGCAGCTATACACCGGCGGAGTCGTTGTTCCCACTCTTGGTAGCAGCGCTCGAAGTCTTCAACTGGTATGGTTTTTAACTGGTCGGCCACAGACTTTTGAATGTTCTCCAGAGTTCCAAAATGACGTCCTGTTAGGACATGTTTCAATTTCGGGAAAAGGAAAAATCACAAGGACTCAAATCAGATGAATAGGGGGTTGAGGAACGGCAGTAATGCGTTTTGAGGTCAAAAATTCACTGAAGGAAATGGTCGTGTGACACGGGGCATTGTCATTATGAAGCATCCACTTGTCTGCAATGTGTGGTCTCACACGAATCACTCTCTTCCTGAGGGTTTCAAGGACACTTTTATAAAACACTTGGTTGACAGTTTATCCTGACGGAATAAATTCTTTTTGCACGATACCCTTACTGTCAAAAGAAAAACAAATAAGTATCGTCTTGATCTTTGATTTGCTTATTCGGCTTTTCTTCGGACGAGTAGATGACGGAGTGTGCCACTCTTCGCTTTGCCGCTTTGTTTCAGGATTGTACTCAAACATCCAGCATTCATCACCTGTGATCACATAATTGAAGAATTCTTGGTCATTGGCGATCCTCTCAAGAAGATCAACGTACACGTTTTTTACGATTGTCCTGTTCAGTTGTGAAGTTTTTCGGCACCATTTTGGCACAAATCTTTCGCATGTTAAAATCGTCTCTCAAAATTTGATGTACCCTGAAAGTGTTTAAATTTAACTGTTCACTCATCATCCTTATTGTTAAACGACGGTCTGATCTCACAAGAGTCCTCACACGTTGAACGTTTTCGTCAGTTTATGAAATTGAAGGTCTCCCTAAGTGAGATTCATCTTCAACATGTTCTCGACCTTCCAAAAATGATTTGTGCCAGCGGAAAACTTGTGCTCTTGATAAGCAATGTTCCACATAGGCCTCTTTGACCTTTTTAAAAGTAACACTCGAGGATTCAACAAGTTTAACACAAAACTTTATTGCACAACGTTGCTCTAAATTCCGATGCTCCATTTCTGTAACACAACTTCACTTGTGGCACTGTCAAAAATAATGTGTTAGCTATACGGAGTTGTAACTAGGACTGAGGAAGTGGAAGGGATAAACAAACGTATGGCAAGATAGCCCCCCCCCACTTTAGAAAATTGAAACAATGACTAGGTCATTCGTTTGTACTACGTTTGTACCGAAAATATTTTCGTTTGTACCATTTTCCTTATAGGGTTACTTGAGAGGTCGACTGGGGACCCCGTATCACAGCACAAAAAATTGGAATACACCATTCGAAAGCAAATCGTTTGTACCGTTTGTACCGAAAAAAGTTTTGTTTGTACCCTGATAGTTTTCGAAAAACAGGGGATGACATTTGGGAGGGGCTATCTTGGTGCCAAGATAGCCACCCGTATCACAGCACAAAAAATTGGAATACACAATTCGAAAGCAAATCGTTTGTACCGTTTGTACCGAAAAAAGTTTTGTTTGTACCCTGACAGTTTTCGAGAAACAGGGGATGAGATTTGGGGAGGGGGGCTATCTTGTACGCAAGATAGGCCCTCTAATATGTACTTTTTCCATGTCCATTAATAAGTATTATATGTTTATCCATGTGAATTGATGTGTATTTAGAATTCTGGTTGTGCATATCAAAATAAAAAAATGAATCTTTCAGTAATATCTCAACGTTAGAATTGAATCGGCGAGTGGGAAAACAGTGTGAGTCCAAAATAAACCATTTTGAAATAAAGGCAAAAATAGCACTAAAGATGTAGAACTACAAGTTGTAATGAAGAGCAGTACAATTTGCAAGACCTTGCACCTTATAACAGAATGTTATAATGTCGACTGTACATTTGTGGCATTAACAAAGGAAAGTTATTTTTTCAAATATCTCAAAATGCTTTTTGTGGACTAGTAGTAGTTTTCCACTCACCGATTCAATTAATTTTTCTCTATTTCTGCCCTTTTCCTTAAGTAAATACGTATTATTCAGCAATGGCCTATTTGCTTTCGTCTCTTGTCTATGAAAGCGGCAAACTTCTCGAGCCGTTAATGTGACAGATATAAACAGCTAATTTTTTCAGTTGGTGTAAAGCTGAAACGTGGAAGGACGCAGTTAGGTGAGCAAGTATTTCATCTTTTAGTTTTCTTTGTTTAGGATTATTTCTGTAAATCCAGTTTCTCTCTGAATTTGTACACACTTCGTTATTCTTTTTACGGTATTTATTTACGGAAAAGGGCACAAATAGATAAAATTTAATTGAATCGTTAAGCGGAAAAACACTACTAGTGCACAAAACGCATTTTGAGATATTTGAAGAAAGAACTTTCGTTTGTTAATGCCACAAATGTACAGTCGACATTATAGCATTCTGTTATAACGTCCGAGGTCTTCCAAATTCTACTGCTCTTCATTACAACTCGTAGTTCTACATCTTTAGTGTTATTTTCGCCTTTAACTCAAAATGGCTTATTTTGAACTCACACTGTTTTCCCACTCGCCGATTCAATTTTAACGTTGCGTTATTCCCAACAAGTCCTTTTTTTTCATTATTTGGATATGTACAACAAGAGTTCTAAATACACATAAATTCACATGAATAGGCACATAATATTTATTAATGGGCATGGAAAAAGTACATATTAGGGGGCCTATCTTGCGTACAAGATAGCCTTCCAAATGCCATCCACTCTTTCTTGAATATTATCAGGGTACAAACAAAACTTTTTCGGTACAAACGGTACAAACGATTTGCTTTCGAAAGGCGTATTTCAAATTTTTGTGCTGTGATACGGGGGGGGGCTATGTTGGCGCCAAGATAGCCCCCCTCCCCAAATATCATCCCCTGTTTTTCGAAAACTATCAGACTACAAACAAAACTTTTTTCGGTACAAACGGTACAAACGATTTGCTTTCGAATGGTGTATTTAAATTTTTTGTGCTGTGATACGGGAGGGGCTATGTTGGCGCCAAGATAGCCCCCGCCCAAAATATCATCCCCTGTGTTTCGAAAACTGACGGTACAAACAAAACTTTTTTCGGTACAAACGATACAAACGATTTGCTTTCGAATGGTGTATTTCAAATTTTTGTGCTGTGATACGGAGGGGGCTATCTTGGCGCCAAGATAGCCCCCCCAAATGTCATCCCCTGTTTCTCGAAAACTATCAGGGTACAAACAAAACTTTTTTCGGTACAAACGGTACAAACGATTTGCTTTCGAATGGTGTATTTCAAATTTTTGTGCTGTGATACGGGGGGGCTATCTTGGCGCCAAGATAGCCCCCCAAATGTCATTCCCTGTTTCTCGAAAACTATCAGGGTACAAACAAAACTTTTTTCGGTACAAACGGTACAAACGATTTGCTTTCGAATTGTGTATTCCAATTTTTTGTGCTGTGATACGGGGGGGCTATCTTGGCGCAAAGATAGCCCCCCAGTTGACCTCTCAAGTAACCCTATAAGGAAAATGGTACAAACGAAAATATTTTCGGTACAAACGGTACAAACGTAGTACAAACGAATGACCTAGTCATTGTTTCAATTTTCTAAAGTGGGGGGGGGGCTATCTTGCCATACGTGATAAACAAACCGGTCTAGCACAGGCCGGTAGACACAACGTTGCCAGATCTCCCGCAGTGTTGCCAGTCTCATTACTTTTCCCACACACCTCGTAGATAGTGAAAAGCGATTTGCGTCCTAAGAATATATTCCGTTTGCACTTCAATCTCTCTACTTAAACCGGAATGGCAGATACCAGCTACTTATGGTTTTAAGGTTGTTTGTTACAGAGTAAAAACGGTAGTAGATAAAGAGAAGACTGTGCTTTCTGCAATCAATTAAGCATTTTAGAAGTGTATCTCTCTCTACTCTAATCTTTCTGCTGTAACCGTAACAAATAGTAGTAGAAATCCACTACCACTTCTGGTTTCAATATTAATTTTAAAAAAATATCACGGAATACAAACTCTTCCACTGTTACACACGTGACAATGCTACTTGTTTTGTAATGTGAATGATTCTTCATCAGTAGAAGATTCAGAATCACTACTACATTAAGTAACTTTGAATACCGTTTCTGATTTTTCTTTCTTTCTTTGTGAGAAAATAAATAAACCACCATAGAAATAAGTGGGCTGGTAAGTACAGGGTTAAGTAACCTAATAAAGAACGTTGCTTTCAACTTATTTTAGTAACTGTTTAATCTTCAATTCGCCGCAGTATTTAGAAAAAACCTCATTTAAGATGGCTGCATGTGCAGTGTTACTATATGAGACATCATAAAATTTGGTGTGGTACTTCGGAAACAAAACAACCCCATAGCATATGAAGGAGGCGCGGTGGCTCAGTGGTAGAGCGTTCACCTCCGGTGCTTGGGGTCTTTGGTTCGATCCCAGCTCGCCCCGTGTGGACTTTGTGGCGTACAAACACTTTGCTCATGTGTTTTCTCGGAGTTCTCCCGTTTCCTCCCACTTTCTTCATTCCACCATTTCACTAATCTCTCATCATCACCGTCTCCTTTAGCCTAACCGGCATAATAGTGGGACGTAAAACTTAAAGATTTCATTTCTTTTCCATAGCATATGACCGTCCGGTTAAAAAGAGTATGTACACCAGTCGACAAAATACAGGTGGAATTGTTTGTCAATATGGCTATTTTACGTGATAAAAAGAAAACTCAATTTCCAAAAACCAATGTTGAGATGTAGGTGCTCTGTCACTCACGTAGATAAAGAAATTGTGAGAAGTTTGTGTAAAGTTATCGCGTCGAAGACAGTGCCGTAACAAATCTTTTTGAGGCTCCAGTACAGGGGGTATATTTGTTGGGTCCACAATCAGTGAGTTGGCTCCAGTGCAAGAGGATATTTGTGCTCCTCTCTTCCGAATCGGTGGTTGAAGCTTGATCCCTTGGAAGAAGCCATAACAATGACCTTCCATGAATTGGTTTATATGCAGTTGGCCCTTTATTTATTTATTTATTTGTTAACATAAAATACAGATACCCGATTAGTATGTTGAAATATTATAATACATATTTAAAACAGTTTTTAGTGCCTTATAGGACACTGTACATATATAAATTTTACCATGTTTTCGACATACTTTGTTATAGACACAATATGCTCTGCAGATTGGTAACCTCAGTGTTGTGTTGGTCGTAGCCATCTTGCAATGGAAGAGACCTGTAATACTACTTCTAGTTCTAACTGAAGGAAAGTTGATGAATGTTGATATGACGTTTGAGCAGTCGAATTCATTCTAAACTATTTTTAGAGGAATACCAGATCGGCAATATTACCCTTTTGTTTTAATGAATAAACATTAAAATCCTATACTAGTGCGCAATAGTTTTCAAGTGAGGGATAAATTTCAGTTACTTTGTATATCAAATACCCAAGAAGTTTTGATTCATTTTTTTTAAATTTGTTGGCGATACTTTCATTGTGAGGTATTTCAAATTACAACAGCATATTCCAACTTGCAGCGTACATCTGAGTAATTCATTTTCAAGAGTTTTGTAATATTGCTGAAGTCTTTACCACTTATAACTATGAATCATAATAATTTAAAAACATCATGAGTAACATTTTCGATGTGATTATTGAAGGTTAATTTCGGGTCAAATGTAACACCTAGCAAGCACGTAGCCAAGGGGGGGTCCAGGGGGTCCGGACCCCCCCTTTGAGACCACAAATGAAAAAAAATAAGGAAGGACGAAACAAAATGAAATGAGAAAAAGAAGGATCAGCGTTAAAAAAAAACTATAGGAAGCTTTTGGTTACTTTTTCTTATGAGGAGATTTGTATTACTTGCAATACGTGGTGGCGTGGTGAGCATAATATCCTGGTAGAGCCAGGGAATTTGAAATTTCTAGAAATGTTACTTAATTCTCAGAATTTCTACTACTAGGCAGGAAGATTTCAAGCTTCCGAAAACATAGTGCCACTGTGTAACAGCGTGGACATTTTTTATCATAATTTTTCGTCATCGTATCCTTGCAGTGTCAAACATGATATTTCAAAAACAATTTTCTACTGCTCCTTTACCTGTCATTTGGAACAGACACTAGTTGACGGAATAATAAAAACAAAAATTTATATAGAAAGAAAGTTTTGTTAACATTTGATTAAACAGAGAAAGGAACGCAGATATTGCAAAATATTTGTACTAAAAGTAAAATGTATGTACTTTTTATAATAATGAATATGTACTTTCCATAATAGTTGAGGTCATAATGAAAGGAAAATTGTTATATTTGAATAAACAGAGGAAGAACGTAAATACATTATAAAATCTTTTTCAATAAGTTTTTTATTATTGTTATTTTACTCGAGATTTCTTCATAGTTTGTTCTTAAAATACTTACCAACATATCCAATAGATGTTGATAGTAAAGTAGTTTAGAGTGATCGAGCTCCTGGGCCTTCAGAATTTCTTGTCACTTCCTCCCCCCCCCCCGGTACGAAATCCTGGCTAAACGAACCAATATATGTTCCAGTAAAATAGTTTTCAATGGTCGAGTCCCTGGTGTGATGACCACAGTATTTCATGATTCGGACCCCCCCCCCCTTCACGAAATCCTGGCTACGTGCCTGCACCTAGATCTTTAACTTTATCAGGTCTGCTTATATTATTAGTAAACTTATAATTATATTTAAGAGCATTTTTGTTTGTGCTGAACGATTTGTTTATATTTACTCCAAGTTTATTGACTAAACATCAGTTCGCAATATTCTCTAAGTTGTGTTGTAAATAAAGACAATTATGCACAGATTTTTATCTTGGCGTATATTTTGAGATTATCAGCGAACAATAATGTTTCATTATTGGGTATGCAATCTCGAAAGAACTCTTGATAACACAGAATACTGGTCTGATTTAAATTCTCGTCCGGACTCCTTGCTGCAGCAATGACTGGTCCCTTTCTTCTGGAGGCCATAAGTGAATCTATAAAATCCCTTAAAATAAAGCAAGTCATCCTACTAGATCTTTCGACTTCAATGGAGGCATATGGGTATTCAGAGCAGAAGGGAATAAAATCCATTTACCAAAGTCGTGAGAAAAAGATACCTTTTTTTCACATTATAAAAGTTATTTACAATATCTGGAAATGAATGTATTATGCTCTGAAAGGAACTTAAGACAAAGATCTTGAAGATAAAAAAATGTCCAAAGCGACCAAATTACTTCTTCAATGTACACTTATTTGAACATCTTAAACATTTCCTGGCCACTTTTGCGTAACTTCACGCAAAATTAAATAGTGATCTTTTGTCTAGGTAATTTGCGGTATGTCATTCTCATCCATCATTGTAATAACATATTGCAGTTCGACGACTTTTATAGCGAGGAATCGAACAAAACGCGTTGGCTTTACTTACATTAATCCATATAAGCCTCCCGGGTCGAACACAACCCACCCCGAAGAAAGGATGCAACCCTTTAACCGGGTAGACGACAAAAAAATGACCCACATACGTATTTTGTAATTGCTAAAGCTTATATTTGCCCCCCGGGTCGTATCTATTTTCTAAAATAAATACAAAAAACAAAACAAAAAAGATAAGGGTATACATGTGTTAACAAAACACACTACAGGCTATCTTCACGTGTGGCACAGACTCACTTGCACGTAATCGGTGCAGTGTTCCCAGTCCACGACTTTGAGAACAGTCTTCGTACTTTCGGCATACACCTTTTTTTTTTCAATTCCTGTCTATAAGACACCACACTGTGAGACGTAGTCAATCAATAAACAAAAAATCACAGCATAAGGATGTTTCTCTCGATAACTTCTAACACCATGCCAAGTGTCATTCATGAAGATTGGTCAAATATAACCTAGGAGGAGTTCGGGGACGAAAATCTCAAAAGTGGACCGTTATGAACTTCGCTTGCTTCAGTAACTCAGTTCAATACTTGAGTTAATACTGTAAATTTTATTTTTACTTGTTTAGAATTTCAAGTTCCTACAGCCACTCGTATTGTTTCAAGTTGTTACATCATTGTGTGATGAATTGAGTCTATATAATATAAGATCCAGGGAGGAAAAAGGCCACGCTCAATAACACGTTAGTTCGCAGCCGAGGTTTAATAAATAACTGTTTCAGACGTTAAGTAAAATATACAACTTTCTCCGTATTTAAAGTAAAACAATGCCATAATAAGGAAACTCTTTTTTATTCAGTACATTGAATTTACCTCCATTGTTCTTAATTATTTATATACCCGATCCAAATCGTATATTTAGTTTTTTTTCGCTTTATGTTCAATGAGACGAGCACCTTCTACAGTCATACATACTGTACATACAATGAAAACAACCAATAACTTCAAGATTTATGTATATTTTTGACCTTAAGACCTCTGTAAAGTAGACAATGTGCTTGTTATTTAAACAGTAACATCAGAATTGGTACTTTCTTTACGTAAAATTGCTTCCAGCAACATAATTTGTTTAGAACTTGACGTTTCATTGCAGTACCAATATCATATGGTATGTGGTCATACGTCAATGTATGGAATAGGAACTACATTCACTAGTAATCCAATTCTTGACTATTTGTTCAGAACAGCGATTGTGTGGGTCAATGAAAATGTGAAAATTAACTCCTAACTTACTGCTGAGTTGAGTTGATTTTAACTTCCCTGTCAGCAGCGAGGCTATATGAGACGTGGACCTACTGATTAAAGCGGAATCCGAACCACATGAACTTCCGCTGGGAATCGAACCTGGGGTCTCCCACGCCAAAGGCGCGTACGCTAACTGTAGTGCAAGTCACACTGTAATCCACTATCCATTATGACTCACCCTCTTCTCTCTGGTACGCGTGTCTTTGGTACACAAGGTTTGATTCCCAGTAGAACAGTATCGAACGTATTTATACTACAGTATTTTTAATACCAACTTGTTCTCTAAAGTCTCGTTGTTGACTGTGTTCTATGAATCTGGATTATTGTTAATCACATTAGGCATACAAACATTTAACCGCTTCTTCTATAATAATACATTCATTCTAAATCTCCTTTTAATGCTTCACACTTCGCTTGTAATCAACAATCTGCATTCCATTAACTAAATTGTCAACACATAAACCGCGTTTCCACACAACATAATCTTTTTCGGTTTTGTATACTATCAAAATTAAGACAACTCTTAAGAGTTTGGCATGTTTCGAAAATCTGTAACATTTTCTGTCCTCCGTACCTCTTCAGAGCTACCTCTAAGCTAAACTGTTAGCGTACGTGCGTTTGGCGTGGGACAACTGGGTTCGATTCCTGGCGGGAGTTCATGTGGTTTGGACCCCACGGTAAGCTGCAGGTCCACGTCTCATGTAGCCTCTCTGTTGAAGGTAGGCCTACCTAAACTAAGATCAAATCAAATCAAACCTCCATAACTCTAACATTCTATCCTTCTTACTTAGGAAAGCACAACTAAATACAACGTTAAAATCGAACATGTAAACAATTCATATCTTCTAATTGTTCTTCTTTTTCTTCCGTGCCTTTTGTATCAGCCAAACACATCGTCTTCTGACTTCTTCCAACTCTGAAATCACTGTGGCCGTGATTAAATCCTTGTCAACCTTATTGTCATCCACTTGGTCCGGGTCTATCCTGGTAATTACTATTACTCTAACAAGAGAAATCTCGCCCGTCGTCTTCTTAGATTTCTTCCTGAACTACCAACTTGTTCCCTGGCGACCTACCATACGAAGTTCAGGTACTTCTAGTTCCAGTTTGTCGAGTTGCGCTATCTTGTCCTGCCTCTATCTAGACTAGGGATGGCCATTTCCTGAAAAATAGTTTTCTGGTTTTCTGAAATTAGGGATGGCCATTTTCCGTTTTCTGCTTCTCCGGGAAATGTTCAGTCTTCATGTTTTTCAGGAAATTTTCTGTTTTCTGATTTTCGGAAAACTTCCCGTGTTATGAATTTCCGGAAATCTTCCATTTTCCACTTTCCAGAAAATGTTCCGTTTTCCGCTTTTCCGGAAAATTTTCCGGTTTCTATAAATACTTTTCTGGAAAATTTTAGTTTTACGTTTTCCTGAAATTTTCGGTTTTATCAATTTGCAGATAATTTTCGCTTTTCAGGAAAACATAACTCAAGAGAAATCCTTTTCTATCTTAGGATGGAGACTAAGATTTCGGTCTGTGTATAACGATAATTATCGACTTGATCTTTCAGAACATTTATTAGCATATTTTATTACTGAGTTGTTTTCTATATATTGCTACAGTCTTTGTACGACAGATAGAAGTGAGCGTTTCTATAATTCGGAAGTACGAAGCTATTATAGTGGCGATGTGAGAAGTATGCTAATAAGCCAAACTTTTATTAATGCATTGTACCCGACTACGATCCCCGACCTCTCAATTTTTGACTTTACATGCTAAGAAACATTTTTGACAATCTTATTGAATAAGTATAGAGAGAAACAAACCCAACTTTTATTTCCATTCTCCTTAATCAAATAAAGTAATTCAATGAATTTGAAAATAAAGTATTATGCTAATTTTAAGAACTGCAACAAACTGACACGAATTATACAATTAGATATTTCCAATGGACTGATGTCTTGACGACCATCTACCACCTTCCGGCAAGGATATGACACTTTAAAAAATATACAATTAGATAACAATAATAAATTGATGCATCCTTGTGGCTGTTGCCCGTTTTGAACAAGATGACAGCCGTTTTGTCTTTGATTATTTAATTTCTAATATTTGTAACAATTTGGAAGATTAAAAAGGTTGAAAATTTCTAATATTACTGTTCCCAATTCTCTGTTCGTTCGATATGAAACGTGTTGACGGCTAAATAACTAATTTTATAAATATTAATCTTTAATGTATGAAATAATGATCAAGGTCAAAGTAAAGTGGGTAATACATTATTTTCAACAAAATTAAGAAATTTAAGGTTGACAATTATTCTTTGATTTTTTGTGTAGTTTATAATGAGAACTATTAAACTCTAAAATATTTTGTTCAATTCTATATCAACATTATTTCAATTCTTTAACAATATCATATGGGAAATTTATCCTTCTTTTGATTTCCGTGTTTTTAATTCTTGGTTTGAAAGAGAGAGAGTATAGAGGATACCTGACTTAGGTTAGCAGTAAAACATACTGACTTAGGTTAGTATATTTGGCAAATTATTTCAAAACGTGAATTCGAGAATTCTTTAATTTACATTCCTCATGTTTACAAACATTAAATAACTAACTCTATGGCCTATGGAGCCCGAAGGTTCAATGCCGCGTTCACAAAAGCTTTCCACTGACTTCTATCCTTAGCCAATTGTATGCAGTTTCTACTTTGTATCCCTATCTCTGCGAGATTCACCTTAATATTGTCCTCCGATCTGCGCCTAGGTCTTCCTAATGGTCGTTTTCCGATTGGTCCTCCAGTCAAGACTTTGAAAACATTTCTGCTTTCTTTCATTCTAGCTACATGACCTGCCCACCTAAGCCTCCTAGACTTGATGACCCTTACAAACATTAAATAGCATATATATTTCCAATGTGTGTATTCTAGTATTTTCAGCGAAATGACACTTGATTGAAAATCTACATTGTTTAAGAATAGTGAGATCTCGACGATATGTTAATGTCGTGAAAGGAAGAACATCGAAGAGACACTATTGAAATGAGTTATTTTTATCTAACTCCACTATATGTGCAAGCGTGAGGTCTACATTCTCAAATAGGTCGCCACAGAAAAATTCTGAAGCTAAGGACCGTGAAAGAAAGAAACAACTTTGGGAACTACTACTATATACTATATACTGCAACATATTCTAATGTAATTTGTAGGCGCAGCTTCGTAGAAAGTCTTCGTTTATGACTTTGATAGAACGTCTTTTATTGGGTCTTAGTACATTATTTAATGACACCTTTATAACAATAATTGCAACTACAAATAAGGTGAATGCTAAAGTAAGTTCAACAGTCCTTTATTCCTTTACGTAAAATGTTTATTACCAAGTAGTTTTACACTTTTAAACAACTACAAATTAATTTCAAAATGCAGTGAATATTAAACGTTCGTCATATGGTTCCAATTTCTATATATACACTGTACGTTGAATTATAAGGCTTTATCAAACACTTAATGTCAATATTGGAGTGCGCATAAAAATAGTTAATACATTAGGATCTTTGTGCTCATTATTTAAACAAACCTTTATAATTTTGTAATTTCAAACGTAGAAATATTCATAAGGTAATTTAACCTTTTCTTTCTTTAAGTGCACTGTTCGTAAAAAGGAATTTCACACTGCTCAAGCACTACTATTAGTTTACTAAAATGTAATAATGTAATATAAGTGGGAAAAGAGGAGAGAAAGAAGAATCAGTTAAAATAAAGTTCTTAACTTTGCTAGTCGTGTACAATAAAAGAACATTTTGGCAAACTTTTTTTTATTTCATTATTCACATCTTATTTCAAAAATGCGAATTGCGAATCTGTATTAATTAAAAAAAAAGATATCTTAAATTTAATATTGTAAATCGACTTTGAAGTTTTACAATGTTCAAAGAAAAATAAAATAAAGCATTTATCTGTTCCGTTCAGTGAAGCCATATCTAGCATCTTGGTGCTAGATCTAGCATAATTCACATGCATTTAGCATCTAGCATCTTGACTTTAGCATCTTGGCCAAATCTAGCATAATTCATTCATCCCTTTGGTGAACAGAAAAAGAACGAAAATTTAGATGGTTCAAGGACCGTCTGGAATTATTCTTGTTAGTTGAAGCGATGGTTGGAGCAATGAAACCAGTCTATTTCCGCGGTTATAATTTATTGTTGAATTCAGAGAAATGTCCAAAAATAACAAAACGTGACTCTACAAAACATATTTACTTACCCATAGTTTTATTACTGTCAACTCAAACCTGAATGTGTGGTTATCTGAAATGTTTCTGTCCCTTTCAATTTACAACTTGAGAGGGGACGAATATGAGCGTCAGGGGATAGCTAGTAATATACTAAAAGAAATGCTTCAGGGCTGTGTCGGAAGCGGCATGTTGTGTATATGTTTCTTAAAATGTTATGCATTCATAAAATATGTGCCATTTACCAATTTATTTCATTATCAGTCCTGACAGCGTCATATTACTTTTGTAGATGAGTACAGTTGAAACACTTCATTAGAATAATGAAGATAAGTAGGGGCGGGTCTTTAAAATTAGTTAGGAAAGATAATTTGAAAATCTGGCATAATTTACAAAAATCTAGCATAATTCAGATCCGTGTTTGGCATCATCGCGAGTCTCGAGTGTGGCAACCCTGGTTCCGTTTATCTTACGTCTAAAAATATCCTGTGAAGTTGCGTACACACCATACTTCATTTCTATATTTTTAACTCTAACAACAACAATTGCAAATAACATGTTTCACACAAAAATTCTTGTAAGAAGAAATACACTGTATTACTTTTAAAGAAAAGTAACTATCCATACTTATAGTGTGAAAACACCTTCTTGTTCCACAATATACGATAATATCTGACATACGTACATAGAAAATGAAAGCTAACGAAAGCGTTGCACACACACACACACACACATATATATATATATATATATATATATATATATATATATATATATATATATATATATATATATATATACTCGTTAGCTTTCATTTTCTATGTACGTATGTCATAGATATTATCTTACAAGACACTCTCTTCCAAAACGACCCTTGGAAGACACTTACTTTAAGAATGTATTAGTTTCACATATTACATCAGATTAACAAATTAGATGCACAAACTATAAACAATAAAGAGCAAAAGTATCTAACCATAATCAATTTAGTATTTCTTATAACGATTGAAGGGAACAAAGCTTCCGAAACATACTCTATATTGCTAGTAACATTAATGTATGGTCTCATCAATTGTAAGTTTATGGTTTTATACACATGAAATTCAATACACTAAAATATTATAAGAAATAGATTTCTTCAGTATAGCGATACAAAACACATCTTATTTTGCAAAATTATTATGTTTTATAACTAAGGTATTAATTTTCAACCATTATAACAATAACCACAACATATTAGTCGCTACAATCAGAATAAACAGTGAACTAAAATTTACCTAAGATCTCGGAATAGACAACATTCTTAAATATTGATTTTCAAGCTATTTTATCAATACTCTACATCTCTGGAATCTCGGCATAACATTGCGACTATTTCCCTCTGAAAGATTTGGTGAACTCCTTTCTTTGTCCCATAGGTTGGGAAATTGTACGCAAGCACAGGTTTGCATTGGTGGTTGCATTATTCATGTTCACATAGCTTTATTTCAATTTTATTTCTTTCGTTCAATAGGAGAAAGAATGAATGGGTATTTCTTAGATGTGCACAATTCCCTTACTCTCCTCTATGTGAATTAAGGTATTACTCATTAATTAAGGAGGTCGCAATGTACTTGAGGAGAGAACTAGCACCCATGCAGTTTATTTTGCATCTCATATAGGCTTAAACACATCCTATACTGATTGTTTCGTTTCTTTACGAAGCTGCAGGATACCATCCTCTTCCACCAGTAATTGGAACGTTGAGTACAGTAGTTCGATATTAGTCTCTATTTATACTTATAATTAATATAGTTCTGTATAGTGAATACAATTACCACATTATCTGTGAATAATCTAAATTTATATTAACTTTTGGTAAGGGACACCTCTCACATACGTAATCATATCTCATACATTTATCTACATGAGTGGCGCATTAATTGAACAATTTCCAACACTTGGCTTACAGACAGAGGGGACGATAACAAGAGGCGAAAAAACTATGTAACAAAATGAAGATGTTTTATTATCTTTTATTCTTGCGTAACAATGTACATTTGTTTGCCGGTACAACCCATAATTACAGGATATTTTCCTGTTTACTAAGTGTCTGTTGGTTTGCTTTGTAAATGCAAATAGACTCCTATTGAGGAGCAAAAATTTTACTGCCTGTACACTACATAACTAGCGAAAGTATAAATGGAAATTGCAAATCATGATAAAAATGTATATTTATTAAGCTAGAATGGTGAAGGAAAGAGCATGAAATATTTATTACACGTGATCTGCTCAGAAGAATTGTTGTTAACTAGGTTCGAGTGGTTCTCGTAGAAAATTCGTTTCTACAAAACAAGGTGAAGAAGAAGAAATGAAAGGATTCAACTTAGGCAGCTGCCTTTTTATGTTTTGGATAAGGATTATCCTTGTTGTATAACCCGTGTGATTTACGGTTAAGTGGGTACTTTCGTCTGCATTCAGTATTCTTTAATAGCTGCATTCCTTCTATAACAAGAACAAAGGACTATAGCACTCTTTTCTTCCTGCATCGTAGAAGGCAGCTCCAAAGACGATAAGCGTGTTCTGGGTTATTGATTACCAAGTGCATAGCCTATTATTCTCTTCAAAATGCATTCATTCTCGCCTTATAATAATCCTGCTTTTTTAACACACAAATCAACACTTTGCACTCAAGAGGATTCACAGTACTACAACTTGTATTTCCCCAACTTCTAATACATTTCTTATATGTAGTCCTTACTATTCTCTCATTTTCACTATAATTCTTCTTATAGCAACAACTTCACTCCATATTTTGCTATTCAAAACTAATTCGATTTCCTCTCTACAATTCTAGTCCCTAACGACAGCACTATCTTGCCTTTGAAAACTAGTTTGTTTTCCTCTCTACAACTCTTGTTCCTAATGGTAGTAATGTATTGCCTTCAAAAACTAGTTTGCTTTTCTCCCTACAACTCTTGTTTCTAATGGTACCACTATCTTGCCTTTGTAAACTAGTTTGCTTTTCTCCCTACAACTCTTGTTCCTAATGGTACCACTATCTTGCCTTTGAAAACTAGTTGTTTTCCTCTCTACAACTCTTGTTCCTAATGGTAGTACTGTATTGCCTTCAAAAACTAGTTTGCTTTTCTCCGTACAACTCTTGTTCCTAATGGTAACACTATCTTGCCTTTGAAAACTAGTTTGCTTTTCCCCCTACAACTCTTGTTCCTAATGGTACCACTATCTTGCCTTTGAAAACTAGTTTGCTTTTCTCCGTACAACTCTTGTTCCTAATGGTAACACTATCTTGCCTTTGAGAACTAGTTTGTTTTCCTCTCTACAACTCTTGTTCCTAATGGTAGTACTATCTTGCCTTCGAAAACTAGTTTGCTTTTCTCCCTACAACTCTTAAACCTGGTGGTAGCACCATCATGCCTTTGAAAACTAGTTTGCTTTTCTCCCTACAACTCTTAAATCTAGTGGTAGCACCATATTGCCTTTGAACCCTAGTTAGCTTTCCTCCGTACAACTCGTGTCCCTAATGGTAACATTATTTTGCCTTTGGAAAATAGTTTGCTTTCCTTTCTTCAATCTTATCTTCAACGATAGCATTATCTCATCTTTGAAAGCTAGTTTGTTTTCCTTTCTACAACTCTTGTCCCCAAGAATAACATTATTTCGCATTTGAAAACTCGTTGTTTGCTCTCGTCTCTATAGTTCTTATCCCCAATGGTAACACTATCTTGCCTTTGAAAACTAGTTTACTTTCTTCTCTACAACTTTTGCCCCTAACAGTAAGAATATCTTGTCTTTGCAAACTTGTTTACTTTTCTCTGTATAACTTTTGTTCCTAACGATGGTATTATTATGTCATTTCCAATACAACAAAATCTTATCGTAAAGTTCGTTTTCTCTAATCCTTTACCTTCACTTCAACTCTTGTCTTTCACAAATATGCTTCCCTACTGTTTTCACCAAAACTCTTATTCCTCAATAAATAGATTCTTTTATATTTCGCGATACAACCTTCTCCTCATACGAACACTTTCTTCCTGTTTCGAAGTCCTGAACGTTGCAAGAACGCATTTATCCCATTCTCACTATGGACCCTTGCTTTGAGTAGACTAGGAAAGGTTTTGTTAGTAACTTCTCTGCTACTCTCATTCTCACTACAACTCTTTTTTTCCCCTCAACTCTTTCTGATAATATAATAAGAATTTTCTCCTTTCCACACTTGCCCTTCACGATTTTCTCTCTGAACTTCAGTTTAACTCTTATTCTTCTAATTACTACACTGTATACTATTTGTCTTTCACTCTTAAAATTTTTGATTGCCAGTATTTTTTTATTTCCATATATATATATATATCTGGATGCTAGATCACAACACTTCTTCTTCAACATTAAACACTTAGAATGCAGTTGTAAAATCAAAGAATTAGGTGATAGGTAAGAGAGAGTAAGTAGTACTTTTCCAATTAGAAAGAATATACATATATGTTAACGTTCCCTGCAGAGAAATTATTGTTGTGACACAATTTTGCTTTATTTACAAAGGTTCACAATCTATTGGGACTTTTAAATAACGATATAGAAAAGACAATAATTAACAAAATAATATTGTTTCAGAAGCGACTGAAGAATAGATATGATATCAGTACCTTTACTTCTTAATAATCTCCTTAATAATGTATGTTAAGTGCTTAATGGAAGCGATTATTTCCCGTATGCTTCTTTTTGGATCAAAAGATCCAAAATATTTCAATCAAAAATTTTCTTGTAGGCCTTATATCTTGAGAACTACATATAGTGTAGCCAAACCAAAACTATTACTTAACTCAGTATGTTGTGCTTATTCCGCAAAAAAGACGAAATCTCGATTTAGGGGCAGTTCAAAAATGTTGTGGCCCCTGATTCAAAAAATTCAATATATCTATTTCATTCAATTAAACATTTTCTTGTACGCCCCATATTTTGAGAACTTCATACAGTGTAGCCAAACTAAAACTAACAATTTACTCAGTATGATGTGCTTATTCCGTAAAAGATATGAAAACTCGATTTATTGGCCGTTTAAAAATTTTGTAGCCCCTGATCCAAAAACTAATTATGGGCCAAGATCGCAATTTTTTGATACAACTTTTGGATCATTCTTAAAATTATTGGCCAAGATCGCAATCTTTTGATCTATTTTTTGTATCATTCCTAAAATTCTTATAAGTTATATCTATACCTGAGATTCCAATTTATTTACAGCCATAAATACTATGTCCTCAAAAAATTCTTGATAGTACAGCATGGTATGAAACAGGTATTAAAGTCATGTGTAATAAGGGACAATTATTCAATTCTTGTAGCTTATAGTTGTGGTTTATAATCATATTTCTTAATGTATCACCGTTTTACGTGTGTTTCTGAACTATAGTGGAAAAGAAGTACCCAACTGATCTTGAGTTAGCAGTACTGCCTAGCTGCTCTCGGTAAATGGGGAGAACACATTTTAAGTAGAACACTCAATTAAAATTGAAACAACAATATTAAAATACTATATAAAGATTTGAAGGAAGGATTGCATATTTATTACCTTCTAACTGAACATTCAATTATAGTATAAAAAAGATAACCCGAAAAGATATAACATAAAGGCGAATTATTGTCGGCTGTAAGGTGAAAACGACAAACAAAAGTCAGGAAAAGATATATCTTGAAGTCGGGAGAATTAAAACTAAAATATCTGTAGAAACAAAGATCAGATTGCTCGCATAAGAAATACGCCTTGGGTTCTAACAGGAAAGCACTGTGAAAAAGGCTATTTCATTACAGAAGAAGAGAAATAGGTGCACTCAGGTTAATAGAAGTAGAGTTCTGTTCTAAGAATATGTCAGCTTAATTAACAGCAAATATTAACGCTCAATTACGGTCACAGTAACTATTTTACATCAATAGATTGTCAGCCGAACCAAGCTACATATAGTGACATACGTTGTGAAAGACGTTTATACACTCTACAGTACATCAAAAATTCGAAAAATAATAATAATACTGAAACTATTATGGAAAATTTGCTTATAGCATTACGTATATTCTCACTAATAGAATAATGCTTTCTAATAAAAACATACCCTAAGATTTTACAGAAATTAATTTTGACTTAACTATACTGATATGGTGTCATCGATGCTATATGCACCTCATTTAACTAGCGACGCCTTTAGTTCGATCATGATGTTACACAGTTAACTGCAAAACTAGAATATCCACCCAAGTATTATCCACAACTTCTTTTGTTGGTTACTCCAAGTTAAAAATAGAGGCCGCGATGGCTCAGTGGTAAAGCGTTCAACTCTGGTGCATGATGTCCTTGGTTCTATCCCAGGTCGCGCCAAGTGAGCTTTCTGGTGGATAAGCACAGTGTGTGGGGGTTTTCTCGGGGTTCTCTCTTTCCTCTAACTCTTTAGCCTATCTCACATAGACATGGGACGTAAAGCTTAAAGATTTCATTTCCAAAATAAAACCAGAATGAACTTAAAAAAGATTTTTTTCGAAATTGATATGAAATTGTAAATTAAGTTTATTTGATTAAGTTCTATAGATAATAATATACTTACGTATTTGGAACCTACATATTAGGTGATCCATTGAATTAGCGATATTGAACTATTACTTTTTATCACCGTATATATACGGAAAATATATATATAACCAGTAGCCAGCGGTTACTATTTGGTACCAAAATGTTCGTCATCCTCTTTGGTATTGATCAAAAACAATATCATCTCTCTGTGACTTACGGTTCCCAAGATATAGCTCCTTAAATCCCCCGAAATCGGAACTTTTTATACCAATATCTCGGGAACGGTAAGAGTGACGTGAAAAATTCGATAACTTCTTTAGATGGTTTTTGATGCTTTATCAAATGGAGGGCTAAAAAATTTAAAATATCGCAAATAACATGCACGCACGCACTTTCTCTCTCTCACTCCCTTTCTCTCTCTCTCTCTCTCTCTCTCTCTCACACACACACATAGAGAGAGAGAATTCAGTAACGAACTTACTAAATTCGTTGGAAGCAACCCCAACAGTCAATTTAAAGAAGATAAAATATTTTGTTTAAGCTATAAGAAAGTAAACCAAAATCCATTCACATACTCCGAATTTTTTAAGAAAAGAAATTATATAGACGTAAATCTACTTTCGTGACTATATATCTCTATGAACATTCTAATCGGCTACCTTCAAAATGAATTGAAAAGCTTGGAATTAAATGTTTTGTTGCATTACTTTAAATATATTGAAGTTAAATGATATTATGAATGGAGAAACTAGTATTTGCTTGTAGATGATATTTTATACTAACACCGCAAATCCTATATAGTAAGCTATCCTAACAGAATGACAAGTTTATTCTTTTGACTTGACCGCTTAGAATGCTAATGCAATACTTCCACAGCATTGTTATCTGGATACAATATCTTGCAACCTAACCGGAATACCTACCTACTTGATAATTCACACGCGCCAACCCTCGAGAGGAACAGGATAATAAATTTATCAACAAGCAGGATATATATGGAACAATTACATTGCATGACAAGTATTCAGAGATATGCAAAAATAGTATGGGTCAACGAATACCTTGTTGAACCTTGCAAAAAAATGCACTACACGTGTAAGTTTACTTGTATAGAGACAGTAGATTTTAGTAAGGCCCTTTCATTTAGATGCAAATTTCCATCTTTCTTTGGCACATTTGTAGCGCTGCTCTTTAAATAGAAGTTTGGGAAGGGTGTGAGTACTTCCGAGATCTTTTCCTGATGGATGTACAGAGTGTTTTTTTTTTTTTTTAATTTAGCCTTTCAGGATTATGCTCCAACACTAAGGAAGACGCTGATGATGATAATGATGATGAATGAAATGATAGAATAAAGAAAGGGAGGGAAAGCCTAACAAATGGTATTTGTCTACCACAAAGCTCACTTGGTACTAGCTGAGATTGAAACAGAGACCCCATGTACGTTAACTAAGCTTTATGTTCACCCTGTGCGTATGTAGCTGTGGGACAATTGGAAGCTACTCGAATTAAGTGGTAGCGAAATCCAATCTGGAAAGACAACAATTCCCGGAGATGAGCTGATATACTGATTATATTGTACATTGTCTAACTATAAATTCCTTTGACTTCCCTTCATGAAGTATTTTGCTGGGGAGTTATCTAGCTCGGTTAAGCTTATAAGGGGGGAAAAATAGTGTAGGAACAAGGTTTAATTATGCGAACCTTTTCACCTATGACAGCATCAAGTGAGACCAGAAACTTTGTCCTGAAATATTTATTGCTTCTTAAATGGATGAACGATTCCATTCTTGCACGGAAACAGCATTAGATGCCAAGATTAACCTTTAGTAGGCTATTTCCGGAAAGCCACTGTACTTTTGTTCCATACTTTGCTTTTGGTGACTGTAAATTTTATGTCAGATTAGATATACAGTGCACATAAAAGTAATTCACGCAAGAAGAGGTTAGTTTAGGATAATCCTTTAAATTTATCACTTAAACATATAAACGAGTATCAAAATAATGGAAACACCAAACCTTAACATTATTGATCACCTGTAGTCAGTTCTGGAGCTTAGACTCCATAGCAGATATACTCCTCCTCCATCCTCGTTAAAGGAAGTTCACATGTCAGTGTTGTACTGAACGGTAGAACATTCCTCCGGATACGATTCATGACCTATATATCTTTATTCCACTACTAATAGAGTTTTTCTGCAGGCTAACGGTTGTCTCATGACGTAGTAACTAGGTAAGTTGAATTTTCTTCAGATGTTTCCATTATATAGAGGTGAATATTCTTGTTCTAACCCCCACTAAATTTACATATGGGATAATCTGCTTATAACCATCCGTCTTGCTAATGATATATATATATATATATATATATATATATATATATATATATATATATATATATATATATATATATATATATATATATATATATATATATATATATATATATATACTGGGTGTTAATGAACTATACCGACAAACTGTAAAGGTGATTCCTCACATCAAAATAAGAGAAAAAGTTAATATGGACCTATGTCGAAAAGTACATAGTTTCAGAGCTAGGGCTGTTCAAAATAGCGATAAAGCTAAATTTTAATAGGCTCTATTTCTAATTCCAGAAACTGTGGATGGTGGTTCTTATCAGTGTAAAGGAAGCCACGCATACACAATCCAAAAGTGCATATTTCATCAATTGTCAATAGGTGTAGAGGGTATTTCCTACAGGGTATAATGGACATCCAATGCTTCGGAGGGAAGTCGGAACTGTAAGTAACAGGCAGCTCTATCTTTCTTTGTGTTCGGAATAACGTGTGATGATACGTATTTGGTTACGGTATATTTCACATTTTCTTCACCTATAAGCGTGAAAGAAAACATCGCACCGTTCGTTTTCCCAAGTACGAGAGACCGTGCTGCTGACGATCCTTAACACTTCCGACATCGCGCCAAATGATTCCATGTTCACTGTTATCAAGGCTTATCGTTTGCCTGCTTTGGACCAACCATAAAGTCAGAGCATATCTCAAAATTTGGTTGATGGCATGTCTGGGAATTTCACCCTGCAGGGAATAATCTGTACACCCATTGAACATTAAAGAAATATACATTTTTGGATTGCGCATGCGTGACTTCCCTTAAGAACCACCATCCACAGTCTTTCGAATTTGAAATAGGGCCTCTTGAAATTGGGCTTTTTCGCTATTTTGGACAACACTAGCTCTGAAACTACGCACTTTACGCCATAGGTCCATATGAACTTTTTCTCTTATTTTGATGTGAGGAATCAATCACCTCTTAAAGTTTGTCGGTATAGTTCATTAACACCCTATATATATATATATATATATATATATATATATATATATATATATATATATATATATATATATATATATATATATACAGTATATGGATTAATAGATAGATGTAGATTTAGATTTAGATATATAAACTCACGTCAGAGAGATCAATAACCTTAATGATATTCTTGTAATATTATTCCTTATCATTTCTTCTGCTAGCCAGTACTTGACAACCACTATCGTCGTCATTGTTTAGTACCACTGACCGAAAAATCTCTCATACACCACAGGACTTTTTATTTATTTATTTTTTAATCCGCTGTTGAATCTCAAATAACATGACATGAAGGGAACATGCTTCAATCAAAGCATATGCGCTGTACTAATATGTGTTCATCAAACTCCGTGGGATGCCGATTCTTCTCAAGTACGTGCTTCGAAAGAAAAGAAAAGAAAGAAAAATACTGCATTACGTCATCATATGAGAGAGAATACATGTGTGTGTATTATATATATATATATATATATATATATATATATATATCACGTAAGAGCCTAATCATTCCCGTTGATTATTGATTTTAATCACCTTTTTGTGCAGGGGTGGGGAAAGGATACGACGTGGATTAATAAGCGGCTTTCAAAGTCATAAACCTTTACGTTACATCCTTCATTTGACACGTTAAGAAACACTTTCCTTTTTGCACAAAGGGTTAAAGGCGAAGATACAAAATTTAAAGAAAGGGAGAAAAAAATAAGGAGAAGATGAAGAAGTAACGACAACAAAAATCTTTAAAACAAAAAACAATCGGAAGATTCATCATTTAGTAGGTTGGAACAGCCCCTCCGGGACGTATATGAACGTTGAGGTTGTCCTAACTGAAGGCAATAGCACAGAAGCAAATTAAGATAAGATTTCCCCCATAGGGTTAGGGTTAATTAATGATAGTTGTCGTGTGGTTACCAAATGGTGATGTAATTATGTTTTTAAAAAGAAAGAAAGAAAAGAAACAAATATTTTCTCTCATTTTCGAAATTACATGTGAGAAGGCACTTATTTCACACTTTAATTCTGCTTTCAATTCTGTTTTCGGCTTCTACACTACGTAGGTTGCAAGGGTCAAACAGCAGATGGTTGAGGTGATTGCAAAGAGCCAACTTAGTTAATTTCTTAAGATTCTTACGTGTCTTTGGCATCAAAATGAGATTCTAAAAAATGATACGCATAACTGTGGTACAAGGACCCAATGATGTGATCTGACTTTAATTTAAACTTGTGAACTAAAGTTAACACGATCAGAAAGTGCTGTTGTATAATGAATAGGACAGAAGCATGTAGTAAATGTCACTATAGGCCATTGGCGTATTTAGGATTTTGTTTCTGTGAGGCCATGAATTAAGCACTTACATATTTCCTTTTGGGTGCCTACAAATTTTAATGAATTTCATTTTCCTTCCTTTAATGTTTGTATAATGACACTTCCAGGTATGAGGAAAGAAAACATTGAGTGAAAGGGGGGAGGGGGGCAGAAATAATTGAAAGGTAAGATAATACCTAAATTATCAAGAAGGAAATGGTCTGGAACACCAGTTTCGCTCATCAGCTCCTCTGTGTTACTGACGACGGCCGACTTGAATCACAACTAACAACGGTCGAAAGTAGGATAGAAGAAACGAAAGAAAATAACAACTAAAAAAAAGAAATAGAAGGGGCAGAATAGACGAAAGAAAGAAAAAAGAACGCAATGCTCACATGCAATGAAATTTGACAAATATAGTATTGTTTCTGAACAAAGAGCATAAGAAAATTTAAAGTCAATAAAATTCTTAGAAATGGTAAGAAGGATTATTGTTGTACGTGGTATGCGAAAAACTAACAAATTTATTTCGGGTGCGAAGTTGTTTAAGCTCGATAACCCCCGTAAATATGCCACTGCTATAGGTAGTCTCGTTATATATATATATATATATATATATATATATATATATATATATATATATATATATATAATCTACAATTGGAATGGCAATTCATCGTTACGTTTTTACGTAAATTACACGTAATTTTACTAGTAACTTTCGTCACGCAGAAAACATTTTTTTACACTGGTGTGAAAAAAACTTATTTTCTTTTTAAAAACTGTTTTTCTTTGAATTGTTTTCATTGTAATGCAGAACAGAGTCAAAAACAGAACACAGAGTACAACTTCTTCAAATCTGCTTGTGGAATCAACTAAAACGAAGTCTAAACTTTCATAGTTTCGTACATTAATAACAGAGACTGTGGAAAAGAATATGTGTAGTTGTAGCCAGGAATGTAATGGGGGTATACAGGATATACATGGTTCATACCCACCTAATATTTTTACAGTCCAGAATATGCTCACCTTAAATTTACAAGAGAATAAGCATATATGGAAGTATGTATAAGCTTATTTTTGAAAACGGTTAAGTCAAGTGTATACCTACCAAAAACTGTAGCATTACATCACTACGTGTAGCTAATATTTCTTATTGTTATACCCTCGTTGCAGATTGAGGAGGGGACAAAGCATTGGAAAGTATAGCCAACAAAACAGTCCACAGCAAGTGTAAAGTGCGATGGATTTTTGTAAGTACAGAAAGCCGTCAGACGCAGCGACCACGAAGGCGCATGGATTTCGAAAGCAAACCTTGATGTTGTAGTATGCAAAGGTCCCTTATTTCACCATGCCTTTCCTGCCTTGAAACTTTTGTCTAACACAGAGAATTTAAAACATTATGAATGTTTTTCTTCACCATAATCATGGGGGCAAATAGTAGTAAATGTTTGTTAATTATTCAGGCAAGGCTCTTTACGAAATCAGTATGTCAGTTTAGAAAATTGCTGAATCAAGCAAGACCCGTACAAATTTGAAAGGAACCTTTTAATTTTTTTTCTTTGTGCCAAACCAAACAGTAAACAACTTGAAAGACGTTTATTTTTTTAAAGTTGTGGACTTATTTCTAGTTTTTTTACGTACTTTATATATTACACGTATTTTTACACGTATTTTACCTTTTCTTACGTGTAATTACTAAACTCTGTCTGCAATATTATTAGGGTTTAACTAAAAAGGATGTCCAAAAATTAGACTAAGACTAAATGAATAGATCTTATTGAGCGGAACAAGATGATATGGGTGAGAGTGTAGTCAACTTGATATCCTCACTACAATTAATGTTTGTGCTGTATTGCCATTGCGAGTGAAAAATCAAATGCCTGTGCTGAAATTTGCTTAAATCTAAACAGACAGGGAAACAAGAATTTACTAGTTTTTTGTGCAAAGTAGTAATTTTCCGTTTATTTGTATGTGGTTACTAGATGTAAGTTGAGCCACATAACTCAGCCCACTAAAACAAACAAAAGCCTCCATTCTGTCATTTCACTATACAGACCTACATATTCTGTTTAGGTAGTATTAACACTTCCCTATTTGTTTGGATTTGCTTAAGTATTAGAATATACATTATTAGGTGCACTGTTATTAGGAATGACTTAGAATCTTTGTAAGTTGATTTCATAAGCAGAACTGAATAATGGTATAAGACGTAAGGTTTAGCAGATATGAGTTTGCACAAAACCAATAACAAGAAATCTCTTAAGTTCATGTGGGAGATGTCACGTCTTTGCGTAAAGCTCTTTAATACAAAAAGATTATCAATTTAATAATAACATGAAAGAAACCTTGATTGATCGCGTGCTATTTTAATTGAATATTAAAATAGAGTCCAAGTGTTAAATTTGTAAAGCCAACGGATTAACTTAGAAGAACATAAACACACACATCACACATACAGAGAAAAATTAACAATAACTGTCTTGTTTAGAAATATGCCTATTAGCACTGAGTATTCAACTAGAAATGTATGATGCATTGAAGTTCATGACACTGCTATTTAGGAACGAGCTCTTTTGTTCATGGAAAGAAAATCAGTTGTTTCGCATGTTCTGCACTAACTGTAAGTGAAGTATGAGCATCAGTTATGATATTGCATCCACAACTAAATACTCTTTCCGATAGAACGCTGGTACCTCACAAATACTTACGAGCCAGAAGAGCTATGGAAATTCACTGTCATGAGATTTCCTCCAGTGAAGGAGGTTTTCTTCCATATCTGTAGGCAGTGGTGCTATTCTAATTTTTGGTGACTGGTTATATATATATATATATGAGAGAGAGAGATAGTAGATGGATACATAGAAAGATATCTCTCTCCAGTGGCGTAACTAAGGGCCTGGGGGCCACCCTGCAGACAACGTGGAATGGGGCCCTTTTCTACGTCCTACATCACAATTTGGGAGCCTCGTGATGGCCTGGGCCCCCGCAATGCGGGGTCTGCGAGGCCCTTATTTACGCCCCTGTCTCTCTCCCTCTCTCTTAGAAAGCAAATCATACAAGATAGACAAAGGCAAATTTTTCACTGGATGCCACAAGTAACAAGTAGAGACCTACACAGCAACCCAATATAAGGTGTTCTGACAAAATTAGGTAGCTGCGAATATCTTGGAAACGAATCATCCAAAATAGATGTTTGTCAAGAAGTATTGGAAACACCTCAACCCAGCAATGGATCAACAATTATTGATAATGGTATGTATGCGTTTCAAATGTAAATAACCCTCACCACTGCACTCATGTGATCCCAGTTTTCATTCTTGATATCTAACCAGCCCATTTGAAATTAAGAAAAAATCGCTTATACCTTATTCTCCGAGATCATATATCTAACCCTGTAGCTGTAACAATTTCTAAGAACAAAGCTAAACAAACTGAAACTTGCTCGTTCTTGGGTATAACTGAATAAAATTTACTGTCATGCCTGGGTATAACAAACGGTTTAGCAAACTCGAAATATATTAACAACCGGTTCTAGCGAACCGGCTGAATAGCACCACTGTTTATAGATGGCATTGAAAGATATGCATCGATTTCCTGTTGCAGTGAGGCATCAAATGATTAGCACAAAAGAGAAACGTGGATTCCCCGATTTTGCTTTTGTTGATCGGGTACGTCATTCGTCAGTCTCTGAAATTAAATGAAATTTTTGAGTTTTACGTTCAACGATTATGCCGGTTAGGCTAAAGGAAACAGTGATAATGAGAAATGAATGAAAATGGTGAAATGAAGAAAGTGGGAGGAAACGGGAGAACCCCGAGGAAACCCACGCAACGGTGTTTGTCCACCACAAAGTTCACTTGGCAAGAGCAGGGTTTGAACCCGGGACCTGACCTGATGCACCAGAGGTGAACGCTCTACCACTGAGCCACCACGGCCTCTATCGTCCATATCTGGATCAAGTATTGTTTGTGCGTGAGCTTAAAATACAACACACGCACGTGTTATGATACAAAAAGAACTCTCTCTCTCTCTCAAACGCATACCGCCACACGTGCACATTCACAACTGCATATACATGAAATAAACACCTACACACAAATAAAACACGCATATTCTATGTCACCGTGTTTCACTCTCATTATTTCCGCAATGATAAATAATATGATAACTGAGAAAGACAATTCAATGAATACTTTTATTAACTTTTTCGGAGAAAAGAGTGGTGGATTAGAAGGAACACAAGTCTGTTTTCTGTGACTAACTAGTATTCTGAGATATTCCCCATTGAAACGTTTTGAGACCAGATTGTTTATATCAACATGAATGAAATGAAATGAAATCTTTAAATTTTACGTCCCACAGTTATGCCAGTTAGGCTAAAGGAGACGGTGATTATGAGAAATGAATGAAATGGTGGAATGAAGAAAGTGGGAGGAAACGGGAGAACCCCGAGAAAACCCACGCACACGGTGTTTGTCCACCACAAAGTTCTATTGGCGGGGGCTGGGATCGAACCCGGAACCCCAAGCACCAGAGGTAAACACTCTACCACCGATCCACCGCGGTCCCCATCAACATGAATATTCAAGACCAATCAATATGTTGAATATCCATATTTGATGTTGTCGATATCGATATTGGATGTTGTCGATATCGATATTCGATATTATCGATATCGATATTGTCGATATCGATATTCGGTATTGTCGATATCGATATTCGATATTGTCGATATCCGATATCGATATTGTCGATATTCGATATCGATATCCGATATTGTCGATATCGATATCGATATATCTATTCGATATCGATATCAGAAAAATATCGAATGTCGATATCGAAATTTCGATATCGCACAGCCCTATGCTTTATCCAATCGTCCCTCATTTCACCATGCCTTCCGTGCCTTGAAACTGTTGTCTAACACGGAGGATTTAAAACGTAAAACATTATGAAATGTTTTTCTTCACCATAATCATGGAGGCAAATAGTAGTAAATGTTTGTTAATTATACAGGCAAGGCTCTTTACGAAGTCAGTATGTCAGTTTAGAAAATTGCTGAATCAAGCAAGACCCGTACAAATTTGAAAGGAACTTTTTAAATCCTTTTTCTTTGTGCCAAACGAAACAGTAAACAACTTGAAAGGCGTTTATTTTTTTAAAGTTGTGGACTTATTTCTAGTTTTTTTTTACGTACTTTATATATTACACGCATTTTTACACGTATTTTACCTTTTCTTACGTGTAATTACTAAACTCTGTCTGCAATATTATTAGGGTTTAACTAAAAAGGATGTCCAAAAATTAGACTAAGACTAAATGAATAGATCTTATTGAGCGGGACAAAATGATATGGGTGTGAGTGTAAATCCTGATCTTAATTTTCGAAATCGAAAAAAAAAAAGGAATTTTCGTAAATCTAAAAAACTTCTCCATCATCTATTAAGATAAAATTGACACGAAAAATACAAGCAGTTTTTCACTTTTGTTAGATATTAAATTGGGAAATTATAAACTGTAACTGTGCTACAATTATTCTGAACTTATATTCACAACTGATCACCTCAATATTCATAAGAGTACGTTCCTCCGCTCTGAGTTAGGTTTAAGTATCTGTACAAAACCAAACATAAACACTCTATTTACTCAAGAGATATTTATTACTCTCTACTTCCATATTCCACAATAGAGTTTCAGTTACTGATTTTGATCCACCTAATTCTTATAACACCAAATTAACATAATGAGGGAAACAGATTTCACTACCTGAGATTTCATGAGTTGTATTCTATTTTGATCTGATTGCAATACAGATGATTTATTTGCATAGTATCTATCGTAATAACCAATATTCAATGTAAAGGCATGTGCCAGTATTCCTTAGCATTGCATGTCCATAACTATGTAGCCTCATTTCCGACATTCTTTTTTCATTTTTTTTTTAAAAAAAAAGAAATTTTCATAAACCTAAAAGATTTCAACATCGTCTATTAAGATAAAATTGACACTAAGAATAGTAGCAGTTTATAATTAAATAAAAAAGTATTTTTTGTAAACCTAAAAGATTTCTACTTCGTCTATTGAGATGAAACTGACACGAAGAATACCAGCAGTTTTTCATTACTTTTTATTTTTATTTTTTTTTAAAAAAAGGGAAATTTCTTTCTCGCACCTGAAAACGGTAAGTTCACCCTACTCCATGGAAACTGTTATTTAAAATTGCTATTCTTTAAGAAATTAATTTCTTCCTAAAATACGTTGCTTTTCTTAAAGTTAAGACAAAGATATTTAAGTTTTATTGCACTCAAAAATAGAAGATTTATCTCATTTAAAAGAAAATACTTCTTTGTTCCCAGAGCTAATTTTTTTTCAAAGTAGTCATTTTATGATATTTTACAAGAAAACAATAATAAAATAGTTAGTTCTTCCTAGTCGAAAAGAGTTTCTCCAAATTCCCTCTGAAACAAATACTTTCTTCTTTTAAGTATAGATCCAGGTAACGAGCTATCTCGCAGCTGAAAAGAGTAGATATACCCAATGTTGTAAAAATTAGTATTGTCAAAATCAACTCATACCCACAACTTTTAAATTCAGTCACTTACCTCTTACATCACCCATATTGAATTCATGCAGGTGTACGCGTAAAATACATTCCTACTTTCTGAAACAAAATCCCAAAGCGGACCCTTTGTTTGTTTACAACCATGAGGATATTTGTTTCACATTATAAAAAATTATATATATATTAAAGTGAATATGGTTGTCACAATATATATATATATATATATATTGTGACAACCATATTCACTTTATACTATGTTTCTTGTTTCATGTATTTCCAGAGATAGCAGAATGGGAAATGTAGAATATATCCTACTCACGTTAGTGACAGCAAACAAATCCAGAATTAACGGGAATGAAGTAAGCAATCCTATCTGCAATAAATTTACACACTCTACTCAAGCACAGCAAGTGTATACATATATATTTTCAGCAATTGCAATGTAACACTAGAATCCAAAATCCAACTGACAACGACATATCTTCAAAAGTGGACGGAAAAAAAGTTATTGAAGCCTTGTTGCAAAGTATTTTCATGAGACAGTTTATGTTCATTGTTTTTATTAAGTGTACTTGAAATGATGGAAATCTAACATTGCAAACTTCCGGTTTCCTGGAAACAGCTATAACAACGTCTGCTGGACTTACTTGCTCGTACATGTGTTCTACACCAGTGTTGGGAAGTAACGTAACGCAAGTAACGCGTTACTTGTAACGCGTTACTTTTTAAGTAACGTTTCCTAGTAACGCGTTACATTTTTTCCAAAGTAACTGTAACGGTAACGCGTTACAAATTTTTAAGTAACGTACCTAGTTTGCGTTACTTTTTTCGCGTTACATTTCGGATGAGTAACTACAATATATGTATATTTTTTTCGGAAACAAATGTTTCTTTCCTGTAAGTGAATTTCTCAGAATGAAACAATCGAGCATGAACTACGTATGTCAGTGACCGACAGTCACAGACACACAGAGAAACAGATACATTTGTAGTGCCACTTGCTGTTGTTTGAAGATGAGGACAGCCTTTGGGAAATCACGTGTACTGATTGCAAGCACCTGGAAGATTTTGTCGTAGATTTTGACAGCTCCATATCAAAACATTCAGTGAGTGAACTAGGAGAGCAATGATACCGGTAGTATATTTTACTTTAATTGGTGTTGTTTTTATAAAGATGGAGAACGAAAATATTTTACTGTTCGAACATTTGAAAGAATACTTTTTCTTAAGAGCTGAGAATGATGGTGGACAGAATTTAAAAGTAAAGTGTCTGAAGTGCCCCGGCGGAAAATATTTATCAACAACTAGGTTGCCATAATTAACGATTTACAGTAAGGGGTTAATATGAATAAACTGTTTTGATGAGCAGACCTACTTTATTACTAGACAATAATAGTTTGCTGATGATATTTAATATTGGAGTTCTTTCAGATCAGTTTGCTTATCCTAGAGTCCCGTTGATTATAGAGTAGTGTAATGTTTCTCTATATTCTTTATTTTTAATTTTACATAACAACATTGTTATTGTATAATTAGTTTAGCAGAATAATTATAAGCAACCATTTTTTCTAACGAGTCAAGCTAAAAATTCGACTCGACTCGAATTAAAGTCGAGTTTCGAGTCAAGTCAAGGGTAATATCCTCGAGTCGAATTCCGAGTCGATTCAGTTTCTATGCGTCGAGTTTCGAGTCCAGTCGAGTTTGATAAATGGCTCGTTTCTTTTAAGTCGTCTTGAAATCATGGCCTGATTACACTGGAAAACGAAAGCCATGAGAAATGTAAGTCAAACAGTAATATGGAATACTTTGTGTTGCTCACGAGATGGGACACTACTTGCATCTCGTCTCGTCTCGATAACGAGACCACAAGAGATTTTCTAATAACACGCTCAGCTCGGCTCGGCTCAACTGAAAAGATGGCTCGAGCTGGCTCGGCTTGGTAGGGATGATCCATTTGCTCAGTTCGGCTCAATGAGCCGAGGGATCTAGCCGAGTCGGTTGGGTGAGCTGTTGGCTAGGCTTACTTCTCGGTTCTGATCGATAGTGAATGAACTGTGAGCCGAGCTGCTCGAGTCGTTGACAATTCTAAATCCGGGCCGAGCAGTTTTGAAGATATTTGGCCAGTGCCCTATAACTTTTAACAGTGTTCGGCTCGAGCCCGAATACTCAACCTAGACCCTCAATCCAAATTCAGAAGCTCGTGAACAATGTCCTTGACTCCTAGACTTCACGACTACCGAGGTTGGCAATCAACTATCTTTCTAGTATTCAAATACAAACTTCCTACCTTGCTTTTTATATACAGTGTTAATAATAATAATAATAATAATAATAATAATAATAATAATAATAATAATAATAATAATAATAATAATAATAATAATAATAATAATAATAATAATAATAATGATAGCGGTAGCAATAGTAGTACGGAAAATTGAAGTCATAATTTTTTTCACATTTTTAAAGTTTCGGACCTAAAAGTAACGCGTTACTTTCGAAGTAAAGTAACAGTTACTTTTTGGGGGCAAGTAACGCGTTACTAACGCGTTACATTTTAAGAGAAAGTAAAGTAACTTGTAACGCGTTACATTTTTACAAGTAACTTACCCAACACTGTTCTACACTACCTGCCGAATCGACAAATATTACATAAAGGACATCGTACGAATTTGCTGTCATTAATGAAGAGGGAATACAATGAGCAGACAAGTTTTGTTGAAAATAAAACATGGTATCCTTTACATGTTTGCCTTTCTGTGAGGCACAAATAGCTGTGTACTTTAGCATAAATTGGTGTGTCATTTCATGGAATATCGTAATATCATTCAACATTGAACCAAGTGTAAATGCATTTAAATGTTTCAAGGAAGAACAATAAGAGAAAATGTAAAGGGATTTTATCTGACAGATCTACTGTTTGCAGTAAATTAGGGATTTATATTGATGCTAGCAGCTCCCTCGGAAAAATTCTAAATCACCTACGGTCTCTCTAATTTTGCCCAGAAACAGTCTTAATGTTCATTACTATATGTATTTTGAGCTATAATAATTATATTATCTTAAAGTAAAGCTTGTCGAAGAGTCGATTTTATCGAAAACGCAGGACGCTTGTAGTTATTTTGTATTAGTTTGTATCAAGTTCCCATAATTAGAGAAAAAATTATAAAAAGCCTATGGTTAGTTACCTAAAAGTATGGCACACCTTGAAATACCTATACGCCAAGTTAACGAAGTGGATTTGTATACGCTACAAATAAGGAAATAATCAGTTTTATATATGAAGCTAGACTTTGGTTAGACGGATGCTTTGTCCCCAGACCCCCACATTTGCACGATCTACGGCCTCGCAGCTCATATTTCAGCCTTTATTAGTTAATACTGTGCTTGTTCATTCGCATTTTATTTTTAGAGCAGACTTTGTTTTGTCATTCACAAGGTGTACTCTTCTTCTCCCCTTAAACTCCTACAAACTAATAATATTCACTTTTGAAAATTTTTCTGTGCGTTAGTTTTAGGAGGCTACAAACATACCAAATTTCATTATTGTAGTCCTACCGAGAATAATGGTGGACTGCTGATGTTACATTTAAATAACATGCAAAAAATCTCTCCGTTCCTCATAAAACACTACTAAAGTTGGAAATTTTATTTTTTGGTAATTTACTTAGATAGCACTAACAAAAAAGTATTAGCGTACCAAATTTCAATATTCTATTGCAATTACAATTACCTAAAACATAAGATTAAATGCCCAAAAACGCCCATTTAAATAACATAAGGATTTGAATATTATCCCCGTTTTTAATCTCCTGAAAATGTAATATATAGTTGGGAACTTTCAACTATTTTTCTGTTGATTTCTCTTTTATGGAGATTTCAACTATCCATGTCAATGAGCCAGTTTATACAACGCTGTACGGTATATTAGAGATTTTAAATAAATTCTGAATTGGAAATTTGACACGGTGTTCTTGAGTTCTCTGACTGTCATCGTATCGTCAAGGCAAAGGACTACAAATCCTCAGCCATCAATGTAAGTCAATGATACTGCTTACTTTCAGCAACGTCATTTGGGAAGGGTATGGGGGAGCAATTGTCTCCCTGAGTTTGAGAAACACATTATTTTTAATAAATTTTATACTAATTAAAAAACGTGAAACTTTTATGTCGGTGGACAATGTTGCCCCCTGTCCCCTGGCAAACGCCCTTGCACTGAGATTACTGAGCAGACTAATCTCATTAATCCCTGGTTCGATCCCCGAACAAGTAAGTTTGTGATGGATAACATCGTATCGTGGGCTTTCTCGGGCTATTCCCGTTTTTTTCCCACTTTCTTATTCCACCAATTCTTCCATCATCATTAGAGATCGGATGTTTAGGCACTAAAAACCTAGAAAATTGGCAGGCAAATAGGCACTAAAAATTTAAAAAAAAAATAGGCAGTGAAATAAGCACTAAAATGTAGCTCGAAATAATGAAGATAAATACTCAATACCATTAAAAAATAGATTCAAGTCATAAATAATGCTCAAAGAATATAGAAACATACTTCTTTGTCAATCTTCTTTTATTGTATATATAAAAACGAAGCTTGTTATGCATTCCATATATACTGGGTGAACCTGGAAGATGTGCACGTACTTCGGAAGGTGATTCGTTACATCAAAAGAATACAAAAAGTCCTCTTACATGTTGTGGAATTCCGCGTCGTATACCAGTGACAGGGGGGCCAACTTGGAATCGAAAATCGAATCCTGACAATTGGAGCGAGACATAAAAGTGTGCACATACTTTGGGAGGTGATTCGTGACATTCAAGAGGACTTTTTGTCTTGTTTTCATGTCACGAATCACCTCCCAACGTATGTGCACATCTATCTGTTCCGTTCCAATTGCCAGGATTCGATTTTCGATTCAAAGTTGGCACCCCTGTCACTCGTACACGACACGAATTTCGACAAACTACAAAAGAACTTTTTGTCTTCTTTTGATATCATTAATCACCTCGGAAGTATGTGCACATCTTTGAAGTTCACCCTGTGTATATATTGTAACGTCCACGTGCTTGTGTTTACAAACACCTAACATATGTATATATGTATGTGTTATTTATGTTATATAAATTATATATTTTCCCAATGAAGGCTTATTTTGAAGAAAATGCATAGAATAGGCAACATTAGGCACTAAAGCAATTATTTAGGCAGTAAAGGTCGAAATAGGCAAAATAGGCAAAATAAAATTGGCTTAAATCGAAACTATAACCCCCTACATAAACTTTAAACGTTATTTTTAATCATATCTTTAATAGGCATTTTGCCTAACATCCGGTCACTAATCATCATTCACTTGTTATGATCATCGTCTCCCTTAGCCTAAAGAGGATAATCATGGGACATTAAACTGATAAATTTCATTTTGTTTTCATTTTCAAAGTACTGGACCAACCAAACTCTGCACCGCTTGACTACATTGGTTTCACGAGAACAGTAGACCAGCGTCTCTGGAGGCGTTACTACATGATGTGAACACTGTTGTAAAATAATAATTAAACTTGGATCACCGACAAATTAATTAGGAGAAATTTCATTACGAGACGATAAATACGATCAAGTAGGAAGTACTTAATTAAGTCTTATGTATATTTGACACTTCCTGCTAAAAGAGATTGATTGCGTTACAATCTTCGTTTTTTGAAACGCTTATTATGCCAATTACTGATTCTGAATTAATTTACTTTGAGACCAAATAACAATAGCACATTTTAATTGTATAGACTTACTTAGAACCTCTCTATACAAATGCTTCCCGCCTTCTTTGTCATCTTGTAATAGTGCTTATGTTATTACATCAAGCTGTCGATGAGCCATACAGGATTGATAACGTTAAATCATGAGTATCATACTTTAATCAAACAACTTTCTAATACCGTTTATAATCAACGAACATTACCTTCCATTTAAGTCTACATAGCCATATACTACTCAAGCTTGACCCTTGCACTGTATTCATTGTACTGTTTTCCGGAAGATGAGAGTGTGTATACAGAGATCAAGTTTTTCGTGAGGCAGTCATCAAGGATATGATAATGAGATTGACACTTGATACGTGAGAAATCCATCATTTGATGGGTCAGAATCATCTTTAAAGAAAACACCACTGCTCATTCATTACTTCTTAATTTCAATTCTGATTTACAAATGCGTTGTCCTAAGATCCGGTTCCGTGTCGTTTTGCACACTCAATAATTTGTCTTTCGGTCATTAGGAAACTACTTTTACTAATCGTTTGGATCATGAGAATGTAATGAATTAGTTCCTATCACGAATGCATAATAGACTATATTGATTCTCATGCCATCACCTTCCAACGAGTTCATAACATTTTTCTACAACTGGGCAGGGAATTGTTAACAAGAATAATTTTGATGGGCATTTCTAAACTGTATCTTTGATTCAGTACTCTCGAATTTGATACATAAAACATTACGTTAATGTGTTATCATATAAGTTAAATTGACAAAAGTAACAGCTTGTTTTTCTTTTTAAAAAATCTCATATTTCTAAATCATAATAGTACTTGTTGGGATTCAAGAATAATGAATACCTGTTGTCTTTTTGTAAAGTTAATATTTGTTTAAGTTCCTAGTGGTGCGCTTACAGTGTTCATTATTCTATGTAAAATTTAAAAATGTGCGTATTCAGCGAAGCGTGCTAATCTGCTGAAATTTGTGTATATATTCAAGTTCTAAGACAGACTTCAAACCGATTTTATTCTAAAAACAATTAACGCAAGGAATTATGGAAGATAGTCGATCAGTGGTCATGTATATATTCCATTATCAATTCAAGATTGGCCTAGTGGGACTGAGAAAAGTTAATACTGGTACGGATGTACTGTCACGATGAAATATACGCTGTTGCAATGTATTTCCACATGACTCTTCGGTTCATAAAGAAACGAAAACAATTCATAGGGTTCTCCGTACGATTGCGTAACCTTTTGAGTACGTTGTAGAAATTTTAATTTGGTAATTCATGATTGTTTTACTTTTTTTTTTTTTTTTTTTTTTGTAGAAGAAAATCCACAATAATTCGACAATTGATTGTGAATGCTTATCTACGAGGCGCGTTCGAAAGTAATCTCCGATTGGTCACTGTGTATGAAGTAGTGGGGGCAGCTCTCCATCTTATCACAGACGTGCGCGGTAGATCAATTTGCATCCAGCCGTGGTAGAGTGAATGTTATCTGATTACTAGTTCCACTTTTGTACCTTCTCAAAATGTGTGCTGCAAGAGAAAACCCCGCCAAATGTGAGGTGCTAGCTATTATACGTTTTCTTACGGCAAAACAGTGTTCGGCAGCAGCTATTCATCTAGAGCTTTGTGTCATGTATGGACCAAGTGTGATGAGAGGAGCAGTTGCTCTTGAATTGATTCGTTCATTTAAAAGTGGATGAACATTCATGACGAAGATTGGAGTGGCAGTCCGTCCATTAGTCGTCACTGATGAACTCGTTCAGAAAATTAATTGAAAAGATCTTCAAAATTAACGTTTCACAATCTTGGAACTTTCCGATTAATTTCCACAAATTTCCAGGACTGTGTTATATGACGTAATGACAGACTGGCTCAAGGCTTGAAAAATAGAGTAAAGAAGTAATTTTCAAATGTATATAATAAATCCTTCTTATTTACTTTGATATTTCTTTTTAACCAATGGGAGGTTACTTTCCGAACGGCTCTCGTAACTTTATACTTAAGAAGTCCATAATCTCACTGCCACAGAAAAAAAAAGGATGTCAGAAGCTCATTTATTATCAGTGCCAAAACAATCAAAGCTGTTGTTGCTTTATTCATCTCTAAGATCATTTTTTTTAAGATCTTCCTACAAGTACTTCATTCTTTACCTAGCTATTTATTTCTGATCCAGAGACTTCCCAACTAAACCTAACTCAACCCTTTGCATTTTGCATGAAAGCGATGTGTCTCGCATACCTTAGATATCAGTCAATGTAATTACCCTTATCACAGCCAACGATGCGTATGCACTATGGAGTGCGTAAGATTCTATTCCTCACTTCCAGTATCAAATATTCTCATCAAAGATTCGTTCTTAGAAACTTGATGCTCCTGCTTGTAAGTTAGGGCCCAATTTTGGCATCCATGTAATACAGCAGGAAGAATCACCCACACGTACGTGTATGCAGAATATACTAAGTTCCAGAATATACTACGACTCCAACTTCCGGTCTGGAGCTTGTTAATAATATGCACTGGACCCACGTGTTACGAACATAACCCATTCCATAGTGCTGTTCATAAATCGAAATCATTTTTCCCATTGAAATTATTATAAGCACAATTCATCCGTTCTAGCTACAAAAGCATCGTTCTGTATGCATTTTTACATTATTAAACGCTTTTCTGTGATGAAGAATATAGAATGAAAATAACATTATCTCTAAAATCAAATTATGTAAGTAACACTAAATTAAATAAAATAGTATGAGAGCTAAAGAACACACACACACATACACACACATAAAAAGAAGAAAAAGTTTTTGAACACAGAACTCAAACAGATTATGTTTACGGGAAACGTGTACTGTACAAGCACTACTAGGCGTGTGCAATTGTAGGTACACACATGTCTGTGGATTCGTATCCTGCAATATTGTTCGTAAGCCGACGGAAAAAAAAAATCAACCCATTTGATCGCAAAACCGAATTGTTTGCGATTCAAGGACTTCATAATCCGTGGGTTCATAGTATCAACATGTTTTTCTTTTAGTTTGTTTCTACTTTTTTTTTTAAAAAAAACAAAAGCTTACCTTAACATAAATGTCTCCTAAAACGAAAACTTCCGTGTTACTTTTTAGTTTACATATAAACAGATTTAAGGATCTAACCGAAACGTTAACGTTGAATAAATTCAGAAAAGAATTATTCCAAAAATGTATAGAATTTAAAATAAGCCCGATTGACAAAGTAACCCAAAAACCTTTTCAACATTTGGCTTGTCTTTTTTGGTGCATACGTATATATAAAGCAGTAATAATAGTTTTTACTTCTTTGGAACTAGATGCAACAATAAAAGGCTTTTTACTTTGTAGGAGCTAATATTTCAAAGTATTGATTAGTTCTTCATTTCTTTGTTTCGTTCTTATTTGTACTTCCGGAAGTGTCCGGCTTTTCGGATTGACTGAATGGTATGCAACCTGGAACATAGTAAGCCGTATGATTTGTCTAACTTCAGGAGTTACTGAGATTAATGTATTTTGATCTTCCTTAGTACATGCATATTAAAATTTCTAAATAATTCACAGTCTCTTCTCTACAGCTACCTACGAGCATGCCAAGCTAGAAATACGTCAAGGCAATATTGTGAATAAAGGCCCAAAAAAATATCAGGCAGTACTATAAATTATGTTATTATTATTATTGTGACTGTTTCAACTTATTATATTGTACTTCAGAAAAAGATTGTCTTAAATCAGCTTATAAATTATTATCATTTTTTTAATGTGTAGTAATTGTACTTTGTATGTATTTAAGAAAGATTTTTCCCTCTACAATAATTAAAACTATACATAATGAAATAGTGTTATCTTTCTCCAAAACCGAAAATGTAGTAGTTTTTTTTTTAATACGAATTTTTTTTCTTACCTGTAAAGTTGATATTTTAGATTATGTCAGTCTTGTTCTTGAGAGTGAGAAAGGTTGAGACTTTTATTCAGTAATTATTATTCTCTAACTTTACACTTTATCTTATCAACATACACTTTCAAACTGATTTCTTTACAACAGCTTATTAGCTGTTTCTGGTGCTAAATTGACAAATATATACATATGAAGTCAAAAAAATCGATTATGTCCTTTAGGCGAAGGAAGACGCTGATTAAGGCATATGAATGACGATGGAAGAATTGGTAGAGTGAGAAAGTGGGAGGAAACGAGAGTACCCCGAAAAAACCCATGGACATGATGATGTCCACCACAAACTTACTTGGTCGAGGATCGAACCAGGGACTTCCAGCTACGAAAGGTAAGCACTCTACCACTGAGCCATCTTGGCTCCCTTGGAAAATTCCAATAGAAAATGTAATTCCTAAAAATTAATCTTGCCTGTCTTAATAAGTGTTACTTCTTTAAAAAAAAAAAAAAAAAAAAGCGATGGGGAGATGAATAAAGGACATTCTTAGGATTCCTCAAGTGTGATATGATTTTTTAATTCATTTTTTTACAATGCAATAGAGGGCGTTCTGAGATACCTTATGAGTATACATCATTGTGTGTGTGTGTGCGTATATATACTCGCTGAAAAAGAGGAGGACCCGAGATATAAAAGAATGATGCGGAGCATTTTATTGCTCGCGTCGAGAGGCTGGGTGCACACGACATATCGCAGCAGGAAAGAGTTTATCACTGGACAACTCCCTGTGCCTGCAGTCGCTCTCCGGCGATTGTCGCCTCGCCCAGCCAACCGCGCGCATTCCTTCCAGCTCTGGTGAAAGGAACATTATTGCGAATGTCATCAACAGGTGTGAGGTACATTCGGTGGAGGAAGAACATTGCTCGCTTTTGTTTCATTACACTGTTGGAAAACAGGTTCCCTCTTCTACCAAGTGCGATCATTTTTAAAAGGAATAAAAACAATGGGAAGTGTAGCCTACGACCTCTGAATGAGTAAAAGGTATCATCAACTCTCTTAAATTTCGATTACCTAATTGATTTTGTCACTTTGCGCCTACAAAAATAACTGTAATTTAATGAAATAGCTGCTGTCAATGGCTTCTGAGTTACAATAAAGACTTCAAAGACAACTTTTCTGAGTTATAGAAACGTTTTTCTGTTTCACCACTACCAATAAATGTATACACAACGGTTTCTCAATTTGCTTATATCCTTATAGACTCAAGTGCTATCTCAGTGTTTGAGGATTCATATTATCCAAAATTGCTTCAACACGTTTCTTCTGAGTGTTTATATGTATAATACGATATTTTCGATCAGATTCAAAAGGTGACAGTGACGTAGTCACACAAAACAATGACTTCCCTTCAGATCCTCGTAACAGTACAAAAGTTTCACGTAACAATGGATCTAGCCTTTGAACGAATTTTAATAGGTATTAGCGTTCAACGGGAGAATTGAAATGTGTCTACAAATGTTATGTCAAGTTTGCAACAAAATTTCACAGACGCATGTTGTTCTTCAAGCTCTTTCGTTGTCACTATGTCATTAAGAGTCTTCATCCCGGCGAAATTAAAATACCGCTAATTTTACAGTAATTATGTGATATCTTCAAATAGATAAAAGATAATCGAAATGTGGAACAAGAGCGCAATAGACAATATTATTTTACATGAGAAACCGTTATCACGACTCACTTATCTGCTTTCGATTTCGAGCCATTTTGAAAATCGGCATTTATTTTCGCGTTTCTCAACAGCTGAAAACAGAAAGCCACTAGGTGACTTGTGATTACGGTACCTCACACAAAATAATATTGTCTAGGGCGCTCTTGTTCCACATTTCGATTATCTTTTATTTATTTGAAGACATCACATAATTACTGTAAAATTAGCGGTATTTTAATTTCGCCGGGATGAAGAGACTTAATCCGACGAACACCTTGTGCACGGGCTCACTTCACCGTCTGTAGCTTGACTAACGGTCATAGACTAGTGCTATCTTGTGAAAAGTTGCATGTAGGAGACATTTGTGGTGAAAAACAGGTAAAGTGTTTTTTTTTTTTTATATTTATTTTGGTGTGTTCAACTGGAATATGTTGTCTACCATGTTGGTGTCTGCCGTTTTCATGCTGTGGTGAGAAAAACAAAATGGCGGCTAAAATGTGAGAAATTGTATTCTGTGCGCAAATATGAAGAACTTAATTACTTATGATTTATCCAAAACGACGTTGTTACGTTAATTAAGTAGTTATTCTTTACATTGTAACTAGTATAGAAATGAGGTTTTCCAATATCCAAAATTTTCAGAGTAAATATACGTATTCTGCAGGTACATTTTAGATTATGAAGATGAGAACTGTTACAGCCATTGACTGTTATTAAGTTATTTAATGCACAAACATTCCGTTAGGTCTTCTTAAAACTTTCAATCCATAACTACCATTACCAAATTTAGTGCTCGAAGATTTACATTAATCATTCATATGATCACTTTCAGTAACTCTACATTTACATATTGAAATACATTTCAAGGGCTTGGGGCAACAAGTGGACAAGCCACAATATACAAATTTTACAGTACAGCGATTTTTAAGTTTTAAAAAATTCCATAATTCTTGTTATTGATTATATATGTGCCACTATTTGTTACTTTATGCATCAATATATCATGAATACGTTACTGCAAGTTAAAGTCTGATTTACTAATAAATTTTTGTAAAAATCGCTATTTTGGGGCAGAAAATGTTAACATTTGTGGCTTGTCACTTTCTTGCTTGGAGATAACACATGAAATGAAAGTTTTGGGGCAAGACTTTGACATGCTTCATGAAATAAATTTTCAAAACCATTTTTTTTTTCTGGACGAAAAATGTTTATTTGGGCAGTTTTGTAACACTAAAACCAAACATTGAAGTAACTATATGCAGTCAAAACAAAGTATTAGACAATGTTTTTTCTTGTTACACTTATAGTTAAATTTACTTTTTTTCATATTTGTATGTCATTAGAGACAAACTCAATTTTGCCTGCCCTATAGATATTAAATAAGTTCCACATTGCTCTCATCATCATCATCATTTGGCATAAGCGTTTGGAAGTAGGTGTTGTAGATGGGAGGAATGAATGGTAAGAGACTTTTTACATCTTCAAGTTTCTTCTTATTTATCCTTAGTGGCGCATTTTATTTTGGTTTCAGTTTATCCAATGAAATTGAAAGTAGTCGACCAACTCTGAGGAATTGCACCTCTTTGTACTCTTCGTTAACAGCATGCTTGATGAAAAAGCTGCAAGGATAATCAGCATTAAATTTGAATGCAACTGCTGCTGAGAAATCTACTGGGCGTCCACACTTCGTTTTCTTTGTCTTCGTCACATTTTGTAATAATGCTTCAACATTTAATATGTCCTGTTGAGTCATTCGTGTTACGTGAAAAGGATTCTTACTATTAACTTTGGAAATGATTGTCCATCCACATACTAGGATTATAAATTTGCTGGTGTTTCCGCAGAAAGTTCTCAATAAGAGCAAAATCTCTATCAGATGGTAGAATGGTGTGTCCTGATATTAGAAAGTAATTAGTTATTTGCTTGAATTGTCTCTCCCTAATAAGATGGAACCAAAGAGCTGTCATAGTCCAGTTCTTATTCTGGCCTGGACAATTATCACTGAAAAGAACAAGCTTCTCCACTTCGGGCTTCGTGGCTATAAATTTTATGAGAGCACTGCACATTTCTTCGCTCCACACGAACATGTAACCTTTTCCGTTCGTACAATCATAAATATTGAAATTGAATAGCCAAAGTTTCCGATAGTAAAAGGCAATACTGGCAGTGAGTTTTGGGACTGGTAAGGCCTGTTGCAAGTCCATGCTAATCACGAGTTTCTTATTATCTTTGCTCAGAGTTTCCCTTTCTAGAATGTCCTGCATGGCTTCAGCTCGCCTCTGGTGCAACTTCAGATCATTTTTGATAGTTTTTACTTCATCTTCTTTGCCTTCTGATCTTAAAGCAGCAATTTTGACCTCGACATATCACATACTTTGCAAGTATCTGACTTAGGCAATTTAAAACTAATATTATATTCGGTGCAAAAAAAATTCTACGATATGCATCTTGACTGACTGGATTCTGAATGCCCTTTTCCGCGCACCATGGTAAGTAAAAATCTTCGTACAACCGGGAAACTGATAAATCACAGTCAAAAAATAATTTTTCCTGATTATTCGATCTGCTGTAATGGCTCTGGTACTTTGGTATGCTGTTTATGTGATCCCTAACAGACTGAAGTCGATTTTCGTCTATTCTGTTTGGCCTGTTCTTATGCTTGCCTCTGCTATCCGCTTTGGGTGTTTTAACTCCACTTGGAACTTGAGAAACAATAGAATTTATTCTTCCTTTTGAATTATGCAATCCATGAACACTCAAAACCTCACTTTTGCAAATTTTGATTTCCTCACCACTTACTTTAACTGTGTATTCGGCTGTAAATTTTCGTGAAGAATTTTTTTTTTTAAGGATATGATCTCTTCTTAGGGTTTACTTTAATGTAACCAAATAAATAAGCATTTTGTATGTCATAGGAACCAAGATCCCAAAATCCATTAAAAATGTCTACCTCTTTACCTGACAGTTTAGATCTGCATAATTTTTTGCAAGAACATGGGGGACCAAGAACTCGGCTAGAGACCAAGAACTCTTATTTTTGGATCAAGGCTGCTAAGTACACACTCCTTATCTTTGTATAATATACTAATTAGGCATATACACATTTTATGTTATGGCTTCTTTCCCCTACTTCTGATGCGAAAAAAATGGAATTTACTCTGTTGCATTTACAAAAATCACTTAACAAGAATCATAGTGACACGATAAACATGTTCCGACCTGTGACAATTCTGTTTCCAAGTAAATGGCAAAGTGGGGGCTGTATTGAAGGCTTTAAATAATGTTTCATTCGTATCATGCAGCAGGCGAACGTCATCTTGAGTAATTAGGAATCAGAACACTAGTACCACTTCCTGATTAAAGAGGAGTGCCTAGAGTAAGGAAAAACTTTGCCACGTGATTTGCATTTTTTAATTGTTTAATGCGAGTATTTAGAAGTACAAGGAGTTTTGAGTAGAAGAAATTTTTTCTTTACTTCAGACATTCCACTTTTCTTAACCAAATCATTCACTAGCCCAGTAAACTTAAAAGAAAATGAACACGTCGTTGATCTCTGTAGCTATCATAGCAACATTATAATATAAGCCACAAGCAAAATAAAACTCAAAAAGTTTCGATATAATACTATGACATGCCACAATTTATAATATGATTTAATTACCTGGCTCGATGTTGACGCATTGTCTGCTGACGGTTTGTAATCTGAGTCTTGATCTGTTATGTCATCAAACACGCTCAAATCTCCACTACTTTTGCTCTCCAAATCATCATAATTGAACAATTTTCTTCTGCTTGCAGCATTATCCCAGCTGCAGGACGCCATCTTTCTCTGTGGCATGTCATTGTTTTTATCAAAAAAGAAATAAAAACCTTTCGGGCAACAACGTGACTGTCGCGATAATGCTGCCATCGTGTCGGAATCTGACGAAATATATTTTTAAAAATGTAGATATACTTACAATACACCATTTAAACAAATAAAAGGATTTTCACAAAAGTGTGGCTTGTCCACTTGTTGCCCCGAGCCCTTGATTTCAATTTTCTTTTCTTTCAACTGCAATTATTAGATTTACATCCAATAGAAGAGCCACATGCAATTATTTCTACACAGGAACTTGGTACTTAAGGCAAGGACAGTAATCTTGGCTCAAGTTTGCCATCTTCCTTGGTCCAACCCATTTCCTCAGGTGAAGGCAATTGAGAATGTTGGATGTCGCCTGTCTCCAAACCATAGTTTGGTAATGTTCTCTTTGTGTAATGTTATAACATCAATTGTTAGAAGTAGGGCTTCAGGGACTTGGTACTTATGAAACGAAGTTACTCTTGCCTCATCACAAGTCTCTTCTTTTTGAAGGTTATAAATTCTACTTACAAACTCTTCAGCCAATTTGATTGTTTCTGCCTGAAATGCAGCTTTATCAAGATTTTGCAGAAGCTAGTAATTTTGACAGAATGTTATCCACGTTTTTTCTTACCATGATCAGCTATGTGGGAAACAGTATCACAGCCGGTAATGTTATGAAATGGAATTATAGAGTCATATATTTTATCAGAATGGTTAACTTCTCACAAAGTGTCTGAATAGTTAGGTATTTTGGTTTTGCTGCTGTGCCCATTTTTAGCCATAATTCTGTGCAATTTAGACGACTGTAATGTGCTATTAAAGGTACCAAAACATCGGCATCTCATGCTAAAAAACATTATCAGCTTGAGTATTAGACAACGTAAAACAATTCTCGTATCTGCTGCTTCTGTTCGGCAACTGACGAACTTAGTTCTAAATATGAGTCTGACGATTTTTCCATGCCTTCTTTTTCGAATCCTGCAGAAAGAATAATGGTTTTGTTTCCAGGAGCTTGTATAATTATTTCCTCTGAAAGCAAGTGGACAAGGTCAGCCTTATTTTCTGGAAGTCCCAAAAACCTTTGCTAATTATTTGGTAAAGGAATGTCTTCGTTTTCAACCGATCTTCAACAGATCTTTCAACCATGTAAGTTCTTTGAAGTGTTTCTGTCTTGTTCCTTCTTTTATGGATTGTGATCCATAACGATCAAATGCAATGTCAGTTCTGCCGAAACTGTCACCAAGATTAAGCATCCGTCATATCACCAAAACTTTTGGCAGTACTCGGTTTCCTTATACTCATCAAAGAAGCTAGACCATTTATTATAAGACACAAATTAACTTCTAAAGTCACATTTGGAAAGCAAGTTGTATAACTTTTTAACATATTTGCAAGAGCTGCCTTATTTCCAGTTCTGAGATCTCCATTTGATTCTGCGATGGAAATGGGCACTTGCAATAATTCATGTTGTAATATTTTATTCAGATTCGCTATCCTTCCTGCCTGATACGTCATAATTAAGCGATGCAAAATATCTATATCTGTTTTTAAGATTACGATCTTAACTTTGGATTGTCTAACAGTATAAAGAGAAGCAAATGTTAATGCTTTGGTCTTCTTTAGTGGAGAGTAAAAGCCTTCATGAGAGGGATTTCCTTTCGGTAGTATTAGTCCTCTTTTTTTCTTTTCTTTTTTTTTTTAAACATATTCTAACATTTGATCTTGACCTAATTTCTCGGCATTGAGTAATGAATCTTCAATTTCAGACGTTTTCATGTCCATTGTTGCAAGTGCATGAAAATTGGATTTAGATAAGTCTTCCGGGAAAACATGGGACCTTTCCATCATTTGAACAATTTTGTTTACATCGGAGTGATCTCTCAGTTGCCTTGCTTTAGTCAATTCGTTTCTAGTCATTTGATCACCTAGTACAAGAGAAAGCATTTTCCTCGTCTGAGATGAAATTTGTGCACGTAATTATACGATAGAGATCACCTACACACTGGTGAATATGATTTCGTAATTCCAATAACGCCTCCTCCTCTCTTCCCTGTTGCATTAAGCCATTTTTGGCTGTGATTTTTATCAACTTCACTGAAGGTTTCATTTACATCTTTAACGACCCAATTTTCAAGTTTAAATTCTTGCAATACATCTAGAGGAAGATTAATCATCGCTGCAATATATATGGCTCCCCATCTTGCATAGTTAATGTGGTCGTATCTGAAGAAATATAGTAATATTTTCGTAAATGCATGTATGTGCAAATACTATATTCCATCCCTTTCAGCACTTACGAAAAGTAAAAGATTACAAATCTTATTCATATATTTTCACCGGAAACGAAAGTTCGGTTTCTCACCTGTGAAGTCATCGAAGAATTTAGACAGTAAACTTTAGAAATTCATTGTTACTAATGAATCTATAAGACTATTACAATCATGATCCGTTGTCTTTTACTTCTCACCCCCGCTCTTCTCACCACCCTAGCCGATGAGGGTTGAATTTAGACTTCAAAGGCATAGGGGATTTGACTATTCATCTTAGCGACTCCGAAAATTATTGGTTTGACACTAAATATCAATCGTTTTCGCTTATTTTTACTTGAAACTCCCTTTCCGTGCTAAGGGTGTCTTACAGCATATGTTTTCAGATTGTAAGTCATTTGTGTATCAAGTATTTCTGTAATTGCTCCAGGTGTTCCATACAAGCTGAAACATACAAACTCTTCCTGCCGTTTTAATACAATTAAAATAGCATTGTTTTCTCCTTTCACCCACTCCTCTGAAGGAAAGGGGTTAGGTAGGGATGACTAACCCCAACAGTATTCATTGTCAGTTAGTAAGGAATTTTCATGGGAATTTTAATCAAAATTAGTCTTGTAGTTTAGAAGGTTATGTAGAACGTACACATATACATATGTATTAACATTGATTTCATGTTTGCTACCCATTTATCTGGCAATTTTAACTATAGTTTAGAAGGTGTCAGAGTGAAATTTCAGCTTGGTAAACAAAATATTTGAACTCAGCATGGTCTAATTATGTTTTAAAAAATCTATTTACTTGCTTTTCACCAAAAATACCTCCTGGTCGATTAATATGCATCTTTTTGAAAATTGGCACCAGTCTATCATAGCGAAACGAGGGAAATGGCAATTTGTTGTCTAAATGTGCCGCTAGGTGCGCTCAGTAGCTCCAGACGCTTTCCCTCTGACGATTATTGCACTATTTCAAAAGTTCGGTTTGCTTTTGAACACGTCTCGTATACCAATCGATAGATCTTATGAGATACGTAAGTGTAAATTCTAGTGCGCAATTATCAAAAATTTGATTAAAAATGTTTTTGTTAACCTAAAAGAAATTATGTTGTACGATATTCACGTCACCTATTAAGATGAAATTGACGCTGAAGTGTACGATCGTTAAACTTTTCATTATGCCATTAGTAAGACACAGTGTGGTTAATAAGATATAGCCCAAGTTTATGATTAACTTTTAAACTTCAATTTTTTTGTTTACAACTATAATATTCTAGAAAGATGGTGCATACGAAATGTGTTCAAAATGAAACCGAACTTTTGCTTTATTGCTCAATGGACAACAGTTTAAACATTGCCACCTCAAAATAGTTTCCTTTACTGACAATACTACGTTCCCAACATTTCTTTCATTTTCGGAAATCCTCATGAAATGCGCTTTCGGAGATGGTGCACAAGTATCTTATCGCATTGTCCTGAATCTCCTCTATGGTTTGGATACGACATTTTTTCATAGTTTGGGAAACAGGAAAATGTCTGCTGGTCTGGAGAATAGGGTGGCTAGGGTACAACGGGAGTCTAATGTTTTGCGAAATAACTTCGGATAAGGAGGAAAGTGTGAGCAGGCGCATTGGCACAGTGCGCCATCCAAGTCGGGTTTTCCCACAATTCAGACCTCTTCTTACGCACATTCTCAACCGCACTAAAATATCCTGGTACAACTGTTTGTTTACCCACTGACCACATGATACAATTTCAGGATGGACAATGCATTTCCAATGAAAAAACACAATCAACATCACCTTGATCTTTGACCGAGTCATGCATGCTTTTCTTGGACAAGGAGACTCTGAATAAAATTAAAAGCAATTGAAATGACTATGTAAATGGTTTGCCAAGCTTGTGGCAACATTCACACACACACACACACACACACACACGTTGTTCCCCAAGCTCTTTCCTGGTCACCGTAACATTAATCCGACAAACAGCTTCTGCAAGTGTTTATTTCAATGACTGTAGCTCGGCCACTAACGGTCACAACGAAACGAGGCCAATGGCAGTTTGCTTTCTAAGCCTCCGCTAGGCGCGCTCAGTAGCCACAGCGCGCTGTTTCAAAAGTTCGGTTTCTATTTGAACATATCTCGTATATGACACCAAGCTAAAAAGAATAGTATACACAGAAATAAATTCTCATGCGTAAATTTCTCGAAAATAGAAGAAAAAGAATTTTTGTGCCGCTAAAATGTATGCCAATTTTATTCTACTTTAACAGATAAACATATCATTGATTCATTTATGTATTGCATATCTAAAAAAAAGAAAAAGAAAAAAGAAAAAAAAAGAACTACGCTGCTAAGTAGCAAATTGTTTGTTGTCTATCGGTGGCACACACAATCCTAACAGGGACCCAATACTTCTAAGAGATGTACATACTCTGAACAGTGACACACATACTGCTAACTTTAACGCCCATACTATTTGTCAGAATTGTAAAATTCCTTTTGTATTGTACTTGCTCGCTCAGGTAACAATGTACTATACACTAATATACTCTTATTGTTGTTTTACTGTTTATTGTTAAAAAATAAAATCTAAAACAACATAGCCAGCACCGTAGAAGCAAGTGGGGTGTGCCCTCATTTACTAACCTATTAAAGGGAAATAAAATTACCTTAATGATGTCGGTGTACAATGCGAATCATACTACAGTTTCAACACCAAAGTGGTAAACACTGACTTCATAAATGAATCAAATTTCATTATTTTATATAAGCAATTTATATTAATAGGATAATTTTAATATTTTCTCACTTTTTATTAAAGTTAAAAAAAATCCTATCAAATCATAATAGCTAAAGCTTAACCCTTTGCACAGTGTTTCTTCCAAATATATTCTTTTGGGGGGCACTGGCCCCCGGAGCTCTGAGTGTAAACCTCTGGAGAAGAAGACCAAAATAATACGTCTATTATATAATAATAAATAGTATAGCACCGTGTGAAAATAATATGCGCCCCTCCGAATACTAAGTGGCCCCCGGAATATTTCTTTCTGAAAGATGGGCATGGCATTGAAACGCAGTCGATTGTTCCGTTAGGGGAGGATATGGTATATATACAGTACACACCTGGACGAAAGGAACCGATGTGGTTTATAAACCTCGTTTGCATTTGTCAAATAAGTTATTCAATAGCCAATTATAGGTTTGAACCATTTTTAGGGCGTCCATTTTTTTTCTTCTAAAAAAACTGATAGCCCTCCCTTGAGGAAAAACCAAATACATTATCAGAAAGATTGTAGTAGCTAAACACTACTGACACTTGTGTATGTGGTATTAAGAGATCGTCTATGTTTTTGATCATGAAGTTATTATCTATGTTATCAGGGTTATTGCAATAAGGGCTCTACTTCCCCTGTATTTGAAGTATTAATAGAACGTATTTCGCAAAGAAAGTAATTAGATAAGTTGTTAGACGCATTGTAACAAGGAATCTTTCTTTCTTTTGCAGGTGGTGTTAGACGAAAACAATATTTGTTTATGAAACAGATATACCCTATGGCTTATTGGTAACATTACAATAAATAAGCTTTCTGTTCGTTCTTCTAATTGACTGTATTATGGTATTGACTCATAAAACAGATAAGTTATCAGTAGCATTCTAGTAAATGATTTTTGTTCTGTTTGTGATGCTAGTTCATTAAATTATGCACTTGTCTATAAAACAGATAAGTTCTCTCAAATACAGTAATAAACCAGTTTTCCTTGTTGCGTTGTGGTACTAAGTTGACAGCAATATGTATTTTCAATACAGTAGTTAAATAAATAACCGTTGCAGCAAACGACATTTTTCTTATATTTGTAACCCAGTCTTCATTTGTAGCATTTTGGGCTTGTTCATAAAACATATAAGCTACGGGGAACATTGCAGTAAGCCATCTTCCCTTTCCTGTTTTTAGTGTTAATTGACAATATTGTGTATTTATTCATAACGCATTCCAAAACGTTATGAAAAATATTGCAGCTACTGGGTGTTTTAAATGTTTTGTTGGTGTTCTGACCGTTTGGGGGGAGGGGAATCTGCCCGTTGGATATTCTAAAAACTTTGGTAAAGGGTTATTGAAAAAGCGCGCCAGTTTTGGATCGCCTGGCAAATTTTTGTTTCTCTATTGCCGACATTGCTTTGTGTTGTTGCTCTACCCACAAATATTCCGATTGTCGCCTTAGTCTGAATTTCTCGCATTTCTTCAGTCTGTGTCTAGCCATGGAGCAGTTTACTATAGCGTAACGTGTACTAATTGTGAAAACTTTTTATCAGAACGGATCGCCTATTTTTGCGTAATGCTAACCAGCAATGACCCCCGAAGTCATATGACTTAACTTCCTGTGACTTTTTTCTTTGGGGTACTCTTAAATCATTGGTGTATGTCAATAAAGCCCGTTCCATCCGTGAATTAAATAAGGAAATTCAACGAGTCGTCGGCGAAATTCAAGTGGAAATTTGTCAGGCAGTCATAGTGAGTAGTGATGTGAGGTAGAAAATTTTCCTCGGAAAATTTTCCGTTATAAACAAATATCAGTGATTAAGTGACAATTTTTCATTAACCATAAAATTGATCGAATTCGTGTATAGAAATGTTAAAAAGTGGAAGATCGTTTCAAGAATCTGAAAATTTTCATGGCTCAGGTACTATGTAGGAACAAATGAAAGAATTTTTCATGAATCGAAAAATTTTCTGTCGTGTATGGAAAAATTGAAAAACTTTTTATAAGAAGGAAAATTTTCATTACTTTGAAGCAAAAAGTAAAACAACATTTTATGAATCGGAAATTTTTATTTCTCTGTAGAAACAAATGAAAGGAATTTTCATGGATCGGAAAATTTTCATTTTGATGTAGAAACAAGTGGATAAACTTTTCATAACCCGGACAATTTTGAATATTATGTATAGTGATGTTAGGTGGAAAATTTTCTACTACATTTAACTGTACATTGAGCTTTAAATTTGAATTCCTGTAAAGGAAAGTTAGAGAGCAATAAATTATAATTTTTCAATTAACTTCGGGAACCGGAAAATTTTCTAATATTTTGAGTTGGCAAGTAAAAACTTACACAGTGTTTCTCTCTCTCTCTCTCTCTCTCTCTCTCTCTCTCTCTCTGTGCGTGTGTGTGTGTGTGTATGTCTGTATGTACGTATGTGTAAAGTGCAGGAAACATAAATCGAGTTCGTAGAGTACAAATATCCCATCCCATTGTTTAAAATTAACAAGAAAGCAAAAAGAAATCTTTGTGAGTTTATCAATTATTTCAAAAACAGAAAATTCCACTATTTCTTTTCACATATATGTCTGCCTATGTAATAAAATAATTAACTACACGTAAGTTCCAGTTTCTCATTAAGATTATTCTTGTTAAACAAAATAAGAAGAAATGCTTTAATTTTATTGTATTTTAAAGCTATGAGAAAACATCGTCTTACGCGTATTAAATTAACGAAATATGATTTTGTGAGATTAAAGGTAAATTTTGAGGAAAGAATACATTAAAGTTTCTGAAACGTTTTTACAGAAATGCAGAATCGTTAAATGTACACTTCATAAAACTTCTTTCAGACAATATTTATTACAAATAAATTTTATGGCTAAACAACGATGTAGGAATAAGTGGAGTATGTTTCTATGAATCGGAAAATTTTCCGTTTCAAAACTTTCCGGAAAATTTACATCACTGATAGTGAGTTTCACGAACAGAGTTATTGCATGCCGCGCAGTAGATGAGATCATACCTGAAATCGGAATGTGTGATGAACATGTTTATGAATTTTGTTAGCGTGTTTTGAAAAAATAACTTTCATGTAATTTGGGCGTTTGGCGTTTCGACCGATTTGTCCGTTTTGAGGTTTGGGCCGTTTAACCGTTGGGCAATTCGACCCGATTTTTCCTAAAGAATTTATTACTATTTAATCTAAAGAATGATAATGTTTCATTTCGCGAAATAGTAGCATATAGATTAAAAAGGGGAATACGATACATAAAAGCAGTGGCGCCTCCAACTTAGAATCAATTTATGGTGTCAAAATCAATAATCCCGAGTAGAGCACAAAGTATAATTCACTTCCATTTATCATCGCCCAATAGCAAGATTTCATTACCTATTTCATTATCAAAAGTGTTCCTTGTTCCTTGTCAACGTGAATTATCTTCTACAAGATACAATAAACATAAACATATCTCGTATAGTTGTTGCATAACATCAATTAACCAGATTTTTTATGTATATTTAAACAAAATAAACACATGAAATGCCATTGTTTTACGTATACCTGCACATAAAAGCAATAATAAACAGGTTTCTCCCCCAAATCTGTTGCAGAATCTCTGTTTAACAGAGGTTAATAGAGTCCGTTAAATGTTACAACTTGTTGCTTACAAGAAAGGGAGAATACATATATTTTTATTGCTTGGTTCTTTACCGTCGTCTCTCCCAAATCCTTAACTTACATATCAAGATGTTTAAGGAAGTACTACGAACAAAGACATATCTTCTTCACAAACGAACAAGCTTTATATACCTTACAGTATACGCGTGACGATTGATTTACCAATAAATCTTCAGTTGCAGTGATTTTGTAAGCTTGGGAAATAACATAGATTTTCGTCCAGGTAGTTTGTTTTACCTTTTTCGAGATTAGGAGGACAGAGGGAGAAAGAGAGAGTTTTTTTTTTTTTTTTTTTAAAGGATACGAAAACGACCAGCTACAACGAAATCGTTCAAGCGTAATCGTGTGATTTTCCTGGTATAATCATACCATAAGAAACTGTAGAGTTCACCTCCAATATACATCACGTTTGGAAATTCGTGAGATCGCCTGTTGGTGAAGATGTTGCAGTTGAATATAAGTATATATAAAAATGGGTTCTTCTCTTCCTTCTGGAAGTTGTGTTAGTTGATTGGATTGGATGAAGGGAAGGTAATATCTTCACATACACGTATATGCTTAAGTGATATATGGCTTCAAGTATTCTCAGACATGTTATGTAAACAAAACATTTGTTATGGAGGATGAATTGCCAACCGCGCGAAATTTTCACCAAATGTGCCCGTACTTCTTCTTCTTCTTCTTCTTCTTTTTTAACTTAAAGGTATTTATCATCATCTGCTATTTTTCCGGAAACATTGAATCAGTGGTAAGGGTAAGAAATAATTTTACTCCTTCAAATTGGTACTACAATGCTAATCGGGACGCTAGCAGTGGAAACAAATTTGAAGTTTCACGTAATAAAACTATAAACCTTGCAAGTTGACAAAGTAGTAATTAGAGAACAAGTTAATAATAAACGCTCTTCAGTAAACTGATTGCAGATCTAGTTGATGAGGTTTCGAAAAGTCACTCGGCACAACTACATAGTACATTCCCCTGAAAAATGGAAGAAAACTGAATTAAAATTGATTAACTCTTCTCGAAGTGATTTGCTTTCTTTAAAAATAAACAAATGAGGTATAACATTTTTTTTAATGATGAACAATAAGGACACCTACATGAGGACACGTTATTCCTTAAAAAAAAAAAAAAAAACTGCTACGTCAACTAAGTACATACTGTTACTAAACGAGGGACCTTGGTAGCTCAGTGGTAGAGCGTTCACCTCTGGTGCATGGGGTCCTTGGTTCGATCCCATCTCGCATCAAGTGAATTTTCTGGTGAACAAACACCGTGTGTGTGGATTTTCTCGGGGTTCTCCCGTTTCCTTACATTTTCTTCATTCCACCATTTCACTCATTTCTCATTATCACCGTCTCCTTTAGCCTAGTTGTGGGATGCAAAACTTAAAGATAATGTTATTAAACCATTCAGGTCAAGGACCGAAACCTCATTTAGTAAAGGAAAATTAAAGAAGATTGAGTTGTTCCACTACATCTTCCACTTTATCACACATTCTTACATCTTTTACGATATCAAGAGAGAAAGAAAATATTTGATATCTGGTTTTTGAAGAACTGAGAAACGGATAAGACCTTACTTAACATCATACAACGTTTTTGATCATGCTCATTACATTATTATTACACATGTAGCATTATTTTATCATTATTTACTTTTTATAGTTTAATTCATCCAAAATTTATTTCGAAATTTAAAAACCAATAAAAAATATAATGCCTATCTCAGAAAACTTACGTCCAATTATAAACGTCTTAGCTGTTTAGTATAAAAAATCAGGCGAAAAGAATCGTCCATAGAGAAATTTCTGGAATGAATATATTCGTATATAAACATTTTTGAAAGTTAGATGTTCTGTACAGAAATAACATATACAGAGTATTTCAAAACAACATTGATAACGTTTGGAAGGTGATTCCTGACTCCAAGATAAAAAAAGCCCATATACCTATCAGGAAAAGTGCTTAGTTTCAGAGCTACAGTTGTCCAAAAGCATGAAAAAACTACATTTTAGCACGCGTTATTTTGAACACGAGGAACCTTGGTGTGTCGGTCCATATGAGCATAAGGGAAGTCAAACATAAATTTTCCAAAAATGCATATTTTAGTGTGTCCACAAGGGGTTCCTACAGGGCATAATTCCAAGACATGCTCCCAACAGAAAACTCGGATATACTGTAACTTACAAGGGACGTATGCGAACCGTGACAGCTAGATATTTATTAAAACTAGAACCCTGACTAATTGTGGATCACTAATCATCGTGGTGATAGTCACTTGCTGTAGAAATATCTTGTTTACCTCCTATCTATAATACATATACCAAACAGTATCCGGGTGAGGCTGTGCCGAGAACGCTGGAAAAAGGCAGAAAGTGACAAATATATGCAAGTAACCTGATACCTACAAGAGGAAGGCAGATGACTAAGAACACGCCAGTACTGTCACACAAGCAGTGTTGCTATCCCAACACAAACTTACAGCTTTTCAAATACCACATGCACCATTTTATGGCATTAGAACAATTGGCATAAAATGTGAAAGAAAATAAGCAAAAGATGGGTTATCAGTGTTACAAAATAAGGAAGATATGAGGCTGTAAAGTAAAGAAATTATGGGGTGCGTACAGAGAAACGAATAAATGTAAAACAACCTCATAACTCACTTATTTGGCAACACTGATAACTCACCTTTTGCTTATTTTCTTTTATGTTTTATGTCAATTGTTTTAATACCATAAAATGGTAAGCGTTGGTTTGAAAAAAAAACTATAAGTTTGTGTTGAGATGGCAACTGTGACAGTACTGTCATGTTCTTCACGTGTCCGCCTCCCGTAGGTACCAGGTTACCTGTACAAACTTTTCATTTTCTGTCTTTTACCGGCGTTTTTGGGGTATAACTAGGCACAGCTTCACCCAGTCACTGTTTGGTATATGTACTGTAAGCGGCGGGTAAAAAAGGCATTTCCGCACTATCACCACGATGATTAGCGATCCACAATTAGTCAGGAAATCAACTTTCATGAATGTCTAGATGTCACAGTTCGCAAAAGTCCCTTGTTAAAGGGGCTTCAAGATAGGCAAAAATAAGCTTTAACTACAGTGCATTACTTCATGCTTACATGTGAAAAATAAAGTGAAACAATACATCTCTGTGCTTTCAGGGGCCCCAAAGCTCTCCCATCTCTCACACAGAGCTCTCTTGTGGCTAAGCGGTTAGCGTACGCACATTTGACATGGGAGACCCAGGTTCGATTTCCAGCGGGAACTCATGTGGTTCGGATCCCACATTTAACCTGCAAGTCAATTTCTCATTTAGCTGAAAGGAATGCTGAACTCAATCAAATCAAAAAAATCCTCCGCACCGCGAGGTCTGCAGGGTCGTTATTACCTAAACTGACAGTAAGGAATTACGCGACATTTAGATATTGTTAATTGTCATTCGGTACAGTTCAAAATTAGTCCTTGGGCGTTAAAATGAAAGAGGACATTTGGGGTGGTTTGGCCTCCACTAAAGTTGTCCTTTTTATCTTCTCGTTTCCTGTTTTCACTAAAATTCTGCATTTCTATATTCGGTTTGAATCAAGGTACACAATTTCGAAAAGTACACAAAAACACCGCACTTTATCAATTATAAGAAGCGAAATTAAAATTAGCACAAAATCAGTTTGTATCACGATTTACTATCATGTTTTACAGTAGAGTTTAATCAGTACATTAGAGACAATATTCAATGACGTCATCATAAAATATACAAAATATAAAATTATGACAGCTATTATTGGTTACAGTACAGTTAATATTGATTAAGAATCAGTATTGACCTGTAAGCAGAATAATCTTAAGCAAATAATGCAATCGAAAGACGTTTACCAACTTGTCAGTCTAATTTACAAGTACGTTAATTAAAAACAATAGATAACACATTAGTTCCTCTAGAATAAAGGTTCTCATCCTTTTTACCTGGCGCTCGCCTCCGTAAACGCTTCATACTTCACGCCACCCTCTTTCACGCTCTTTCGTCACACTGGCTTTTTGTCTGATCCCTTCTACGATTTCAAATGCAGCATTCAATTCACAAATGCTCAGTGATAATAACTGGCTGATATGCTTCGTTTTCACATGGGAAGAATAGGTTTATGGAAAGAACTAGAATCCTCTATTAGGACACGCATTTCTATGATAGTATAATGACAAAAATCCGTATTGTCACCCTCTTCCTCACTCATACTTCATGCAATAAGGGCTGAATTTGCACTTAAACTACAGCGGGAGGGCCACTATTTATCTCAGTAACCACTAAAACTGTGGATTGAACACTAATATTTTACATATCACCTTTTCCCACTATTCCCCCACACCCCCTATGCCGATGGGAGTTGAATTTGCACTTAAACTGCATCTGGGGTTCCACTATTCATCTCAGTGACCCCGACAATTATGAGTTGGCCAGCAATTTTGGTTGTTTTCGATTATTTTTACGATACCCTTTTCATTCCCTCCCCTCACTTCCCATGCCGATGGAAGAATGAATTCTTACTTAAACCACATCGAGGATCATTATGGTCTAATCTGAATACTCTAGATTAGACACTAACATTGTCATTTTCGATTATTTTTGTGACGGACCCTTTCCATCTCACTCCTCAACTCTTTGGCTAAAGTAGTCAATATAATATCTTAAGATCCTTGGAAGGTCTAAGGTTGATAATCATGCACAGCATTGCCAGTATCACTTTATTTGCTTCACTAGCTATTGCGTGATGAGGAAATAAGCGAATTCACGTTCCATTTATATATATAAGGTGGACTACTTTTTATGGTGATACGCTCTTCTAACTTTTGAACTAATAGATACTACTCGTTTGCATTTCCTTTCATGCAAATATCGACGAATGGACATTGTTTGACACACTATGTGATATAACTAGGCTAAGCTTATTTCACGTTTGAAATATACGTGTCAAACAAAAGCTTACAATACTGCACTTGTTATGCAGCGTTGCAAACTAAGAACATTTCAGTATCAGAAACTTCCAAATTTTGGTGATTCCAGAGCAGTAATAACGCAAAAAAAGGGGGAGCAGGCCAATGCACATCTAAAGTACTTTAGAGTCTAATACTATGACCATTGTATGATGGATTTAGAATGAATAGGAACAAAGTTACAAGTGATTGGAAATTTGATTTTTTCAAAAGCATTTATTTTGAAAAGCTACTTACAAGGAAAGCTATCCAACTCCTCGGCGAGTATCGCATTGAAACTTGCACAAGTGAAATAACATATTGAAAGATGGAAATATGCTTACTCTTACGATTCGCAACGTCGTCGAACCGGAAGTAGAATGATCGTTCCACCATAGCCCCTGAAAGTTATGTGCTTTGGTCATACACGCCAGAATGTGATACATTGGAACCTATTTTCTCACGAAGACAAATATTGCAAACTCAAGATGATAACAGTCGGTGGTGATTGGGATCTCTAGTACGTCATTGATGTGAATCGATGCCAAATGGAACACGATACACGATAGTAAGTTCCAAACGAAGACGTTTACCCGGTGAAGAAAAGTGACACACTGAAACCACAACTCAAAAATGGCTTTGTATGATTATTATTATTATTATTATTATTATTATTATTATTATTATTACTAGAAGTAGTAGTAGCGCAGTATGATTAGTAAAAATAATAATAATGAGAAGAAGAAGACAACAAATGCATTGTTGGGCCCGTTAAGTAACCAAGGTGTTCGGCCCGTCTCGAGTATCCTATAGCACTGCTATGAAGGTTTTAGAATCCACAATCAACCATACCCCAGTCGGGATTCGAATTCGAAACCCTTGAGTCGCTGGCTTAACGTTTCAACCCACAGGAACACGAGGTCTGCAAGAAGAAGAAATAGTGTAGGACAGAGTTTATCAACCTGGGGATCGCGAAGATAAGTGAAAGAGAGAAATATAATTAGTATCTAATACCGGAAATATTTTTAAATGATTATTATTTTGAATTTTGTTCTGATAGACAATTTTTACATAATTGCATACATACTGCCAAGAAGAAAATGGTCTACTAAACATTTTCAACAGGTGCACAGTTGATAAAAAATCAATTTAAATTAAAGAGGTACGATATGAAACTAATGAGAACTGCAGAAGAATACCAGAAGAATGCAAATGCACTTTATTTTTTATTTTTTTATCATATGACCCAAAATTAACGGAGTTATGAAGTTTTTAAAATTTTCAAACGGCCTTCATTTGGAAACAGTATGACGGATCGGATTCGATATTTGTAATATGAATGAACGGACCAAATTTTGTTTTATTCCATTCGCTTTTAGGGAAATTACTGTATCCACTATATACAAGAAATGAATTCTACTATGATAGAAATAATAGTGAGATCTCCGCAATAGGTATATTAAAAATCAGACACAAGCTTATTACAAGCCACAAATTATAAGGGGGTCGCTGGTGAGAGGATGTGATAATATGGGGTTCGCGATCGGAATTAGGTTGTTAACCACTGGTATAATATTATTATTATTATTATTATTATTATTATTATTATTATTATTATTATTATTATTATTATTATTATTATTATTATTATTTCTTTGTCGTCTTCGTCTTATTGCCAACTTTATGTTCGTGTTGGTGGAGGCGTCAAGCCAGCGACTCAAGGATCCCGACTTCGAATTCCAGCTGGGATATGGTTGTTTGTGGATTTTAAAACCATTATAGCAGTTCTAGAGGACACTCAAGATGGGCCGAAGTCCTTCGTTACTTAACGAGCCCAACAATATACCCTATTCTTGTCTTCTTCTCATTATTATTTTTACTCTTCATACTGCTCATATTAATAATGCTAATCATATTATTACTACTACTACTACTACTACTACTACTACTACTACTACTACTACTACTAATAATAATAATAATAATAATAATAATAATAATAATAATAATAATAATAATAATAATAATAATCGTCAACTAATAACAATAATAATAATAATAATACAAAGCCATTTTTGAGTTGTGGTTTCAGCGTGTCCCTTTTCTCCACCGGGTAAACGTCTTCGTTTGGAACTTACGATCGTGTATCGTGTTCCACTTGACATGACATAGTAGAGATCCCAATCGCCACCGACTGTTATTATCTTGAGTTAACAATATTTGTCTCCGTGAGAAAACAGGTTCCAATGTTTCACATTCTGGCGTGTATGACCAGAGCACATAACTTTCAGGGGCTATGGTGGAACGATCATTCTACTTCCGGTTCGACGACGTTGCGAATCGTAAGAGTAAGCATATTTCCATCTTTCAATGTGTTCTTCCACTTGTGCAAGTTTCAATGCGATACTCGCCGAGGAGCTGGATAGCTTTCCTTGTCAGATAAGTACTCCATCTAATCACAGAGATGTCAAGTGCAACAAACATCCCGATTCTGTTGTAAGGTACTTCTATGATTGCACAGTAACTTACATATATAATATATGTGACTTTCTCTTATACTATAAATACATTCATTTTGTTAACCATGTGTAGACTAAGAATCATTAGTGTCATCTCACATACAGCAAAAATTATGCTTCAAATACTGAACAGAAGGTTGTATGGAAGAATTAATGAAGAAGTTGAGGAGCAACAGTTCGAGTTTAGGATAGGTAAGGGAACAACCCTTATTCAATTGGCTCATTAAAAATAATCAGTGAAAGGCTTAAGGAAAATGGGGAGGAGATGTATGTTATGGTTATTAATCCACAAAAAGCTTTTGAATTGGTGAACTTGGAATTGTTGAGTTCTAAAGAAAGTTGGGTTGGAATGGAAAGATCGAAGACTATAAGAATCTTGTATATGAACTAATAAGTGTTATAATAAGTAAAGAAATAACCGAGGAGAATGCAACTGGAAGAAGAGTTCGACAGATTTTCTTGTCTCTCGCTGACGTTATTTAACATATATCTGGAAAAGTATTAAAGAAGAGTAATGCTATTTCGGGGTAGGAGGTAAAATTGTTAGGTATACGCGATTTCCAAATGATATGGCTCTTGTTGCGGAAATGAAAAGAAAATCAATAAGATGTTAGAGAACATGAGGAAGGGCTGGAAAGAACTGTGGATGAAAATAAATGTTGGAAAAATAAGGTATGGTGATTGGAACGAAATGGTCTGTGTCAAATACAGAGAGGAGAAAGTAGAGCCGGTGACTAGTTTCCAATATCTTGTTAGTGTTATTAGTGAGAATATGAAGTGCATATGTGAAATAACAGCAGGGATAGGAATGACAAAAGAAGCATTCAGAAGTGGAAAAATCTATTGATTATGTTCTTGAATAAACAATTAAGAAAAGAGATTCATAAAATGTTCGTGTGGAGTATTGCACTCTATGTGGAAGAAACATAAACTTTACTCTAAAACGATGGAAATGACTGAGACTTTCGAAATGTAAAAGTCTAGAAGAATAGAGAGACGTAGTTGAGTGGAGTGACAAACGAAATGAGGAAGTATTAGAAAAGTTGTGGTAGAAAAGAACAGTTTTAGATGCAATTAGAAAAAAATAGAAACTTCTTAAGACATTGGCTGAGGATAAGTGTAAGCTACGGACATGATAGAAGATACGGTGGAAGTGAGGAGACGAACGATACTATTACAGTTAACAGATGGGATTAAAACAAATAGTTATTACATTCAGACGAAAAGGTTAATTGAAGACTGAGGTGCATGAGAGCTTCTCGGTTTGAAAAAAAAAGTCAATATTGATAAAGTACGAATGATGATTATTGTTATTATATCTAAACATTAGCTTATTATGTACCTATTTTGGATTACATGGCTAAGCATTTGCGTTACCAGCGGCCTCTAATGATGGAGACATGCTAGTTACAATGTTGACAGATCTTCAAGTTCAAAGTCTCGTAGTATAAAATAATGTCGCATTCGTGAATGTTAATAACAATGTAATTAACTATTATAATACAAGTACATATACAAATTAAATTAACGAGTTACTTCTTCATTCTGCATATACAGCACAACGCTGGATTCAATTTATGTATAACAATCTCATTTTATTGAACTATGCGCATAAAGAGTTTACTTTTTTCTATACTGCAATACGTAATTCGTATCAAAAATGGAATGCAAAGATGATGTACAGAAAGCTCACTTGAACTATTAAATGATTTGATTCTCTCTGACGTAACATGTATACCAAATAGCTTACCATTTAATACTTAACTTTCAACGACACGCTTGATAAAAAACTATTTAGATAACCAAATGTTAGGTTATCATAATTTGGTCCTGTAAAAAACATAACGCCAAACCCTAGCCGCACTAGTATATCGCTTATCGCGAGATCAACGAAGTTATACAGCTCCGGGTCTGATCAGAAGAAAATTTTGTGGCCTTTTGTACTAAGCGGCGTCTGCCCAGCGTCGTGAGGACAATTGGGGAGCTATTTGAAAGAAAGAAATAGTGAACACTGGTTTCGAAAGCCAGCATTAATGACGAAGGGAATCGATGTGTTTACCACACTGACCCCAAAGGCGAGAGTGCCACAAACTAGCTGATAGGCCCTGGATAGTATATTCAGGTAATATAAATTCTCGAGAATGCTGGAGATATCTTGTTACGAGGTGGGAGACGGGTTCACATTGCCAAAGCGACTAACAGGCGCCCATGTAGTATTGATGTTGAAATTTGCTATGTGGTTTAATTTTCTTGTACTCTGCTGTCTACATTACTAATTCTATGTCTAATGGAAGACCGTACCAGGTAGACAAAAGCTATGATACTCAGAATTGTATGTGGAGTACCACACAGCTAGTTCAGCACTACGAAGACATTAAAGTGACCCGAAATTTTTCTCTATGAAACACGCCATCAGATGCTGTTGTCCACCAAAATTTAACAAAAGATTAAGTGACAAGCGACATTTGTTAAACATACAGATTCTGCTCTCAGGAAATCATTTGGGGTAATCATACAAGTAGAAGTGATATTCATATGCCACAGACTCAGTGTTGTAGTGTGCATACAAGTGACTGAACTTCACTTGATTCTTTTCCACTGTGATTCCTTCTAAAAGCATTGACTATATTCAACATTGTTCAATCCAAAAAAAGAATCACGACAGACTAATGTACGAGTTACGACCTCAACAGGTCAATTCTAAAAATCTCTTAAAATTTTTTAAGTGGTTGGTTGACACCAACCGTAATACTTCACGTCCAACACCTGTTCAGCAACCAATTTTTAACACTTCTAGGAAGAAAAGAAGAAGAAGAAGACAGATGCCATTCACTGTATATGCTTTATAATACAATATACTGAAAAAATGAAAGTCAAAAAGTCGTGAAATAAAAACAAAGGTTGCTGCTGTGATATGTGAGTTATCGTAACCAATATCTTATCCGCTTTTCACTTGACTAATTCACGCCTTCGTTCTTCCTTTCGCCATTTGTAGAGTTGGCTTCAGGTAGAGGCGCAACTAAAGTGGTTAAACAAGGCACATTTTACGAGTGCTTGTCATGCAATTCGTGGGGTCATAACAGTAAAGAGAAGATGTTAGAATATTCACACGCAAACATGCGCTTAATAACTTTGAGCGTCTGTGCTAAATTAGCGATTTAATCTGTTACACCTCCTCGGTATAGCAAAAAAGGAACGAAATAAAGACCAACGAAAGCAAGAAAATGGTAATTCTGTTTTATTGGATATTTTCCCCAGTGCTTTACACTAAATATACACGTTACCATTTTCAAGTGTCTTATTCTTTGAAATTCGTTACAGAATCTGGTCTATTACCGTGCAGACATCTTTTTTTTTTTTTTTTTTTTTGTGATCGCTCATCTTTTAAATTTAATCCTGAAGACTAGAATTTATTCCTAGAAAATGATCAGATGACTCTCGAGTAAACGTAGATAGAGCGTTAAACTCTGCTGCATGGGGAACTTGGTTCGATCCCAGCTAGCGCCACGTGATCTTTGTGGTGGACAAACACCGTGTGCGTGGGATTTCTTATGATTCTCCTCTTTCCTCTCATTTTCTTTATTCCACCATTCCATTCATTTATCATCAACACCGTCTCCTTTAACATAGCCGACATAACTATGGGACATAAAACTTGAGAATTTCATTCATTCTAAAACAGAGATATCAATTAATACATATAAAAAAGAAATTTTTATGTGTACCAAAGCTTTGTACACTATGTTACATTATCACTTAGAACTACTTTATAGGTCACAACCTTGTTCTGCATGGTAGAGTAAAACTTGCGTATTTGGCGTGGGAGACCCGGGTTCGATTCTCGGCGGGAGCTCATGTGGTTCGGATTCCACGTTAATCAGTAGGTCCACGTCTCATATAGCCTCGCTGCTGAACGGGACGTTAAACTCAAAATCAACTCAACTAAAACTTATGTAGGGATAATTTTATTTAAAAATATTTTTTATCATAGCCATTCTTGAAAAATTCCAAAGGAAAAAGAGAATTATACTTTAGCAAATTTTTTTTTTTTTTAATCGATGACCGTTACAGAAAAACTGTCCTATATATGGGATATTTAATACACATAATAGTACGAATGATATTCATTTGGGCAAATTCAATATAGTTGATAAAAGAAAAGGGATTTCCATTCCTCCTTTTTATTGTATTATCTTGTAAAACCTACCTTTGTGGTTCGCGATGATTTCTCTTGCGATGATGGTTCATTTAGTTAGAATATGTACGAGGTAATTTCTAAGCAGAAATGCAACTCTCGGTTCCAAGTAGGGTTGCGCGCCAGATGAGACAAGACGAGACAAAAGTTTACATGACAAGGTGCAGCTGTTCCAATAGAAATTAACATTTTTCGAGACGAGACATCACTTTCATGACACAGTTTGAAGACAAAACTACTTCAACTCTTGTCTCTTGCCCAACTCTAGTTTCAACTATCATAAAAGACAATCTATGATGTTCATTGAATGAGGTATTATGCACGGAAAGTAGAACTTCATTTCCAATTGTAATAAGAAAAGTATTCATTCATTGTCATAGTAAACACGTCCTATTTTGCTTTAGTATAAGGAACAACCTTTCCGAATTGAGAATCGTGAGATATATTTCCTTTACTTAAGTGGTCCTGTATAGTCTAAAGTGGGAAAGGAAGCACAATAAGCGACGGTGATAAAAGGTTTAAGACAATTCAAGACAAGTTTGAGAAGGTACTTTTTGAAATGAGAAAAGGAAGACTAGCAACAATAGATCTTCCGATTGAGTTTATGAAGAATATCGGGAAGAAAAGCAAGTTCCGATTCCGATTCCGATTCCGATGTATTGTTCCGATTCCGTATTAAAATGTATAATGAACAGTGGGCGAACAAAAGTTCATTTTCAAAAAAAAAAAAGAAAAAAGAAAGAAAAAGAAAAAAGAAAGAAAGAAATTAAAAAGAAAAAAGAAAGAAAAAGAAATTAGTGTTGACAGAAGTAGAACCTAGAAAGATATGAGGACTATACACCATTAGTCTCATATCTCATGCATAAAAATGTTTATGGTATATTAAACAGAAAACTATATGCATAAACAAATGAGGAAGTTAAAATTGGTAATTTCACAAGAGTCGCTATTGATTTATAAGTAATACAGAGAGGCAGAAGTTTATACAGAGAGGCAAGAAGATATAAGTAATATTCATTGATCTAGTAAAGGCTTTTGATCTAATATATTCGGAATTTTTGACATCAGTTCTAAATAAGGTTGGATTGAAATAGAAGGGTCGAAGGGTCATTAAAAAAACAAAGAAAGGAATGTATGTACCAAGAAGTGAGTGTTAGAAGAGGGGAAAGAAATAACCGAGAAAGTAATTGAAAGGAGAGTTCGATGGAGGTATAATCTAACATCAACATTTTTTTATTATCTATCTAGAAGAAATAGTGAAGAGGGGTTCTACACAAGCAAGATTTTAGGTAATATAGTTATATTACCTAAAATCTTACTTGTGTAGTACCCCTCCTCACTATTTCTTCTAGATAGATAATTATATTACCTAGTAAGATTTTAGGTAATATAACTATAATTGTGGAGTCAGAACCGGAAAATCAAAATGATATGCTTGAAAACTTCAGGGAAAAAGTAGGGAAAATGTGGAATGAAAATTAATGTAAGAAAGACAAAAACAATGATGAATGAAACGAAGCAGTCTGTATTAAACATAGTAAGAGTGGAAAAATTTAGAAAATATGACAAGTTTTAAGTATCAGGGCAGTATTATTAGCAAAGACATAAATTACATTTAAACTACTAGCTAAGCAAAACAATACTTTTATTAAAAACTTAATACTGTGGAACAGTTTCGCTAACAATCTACTTTGGTATCATCAGACATTATCTAGATTGCTCAGTGATTAGTTTAGATTTAATTTAACCCTACAATGCATAGTGGGACAGATATGGATCATATTGGTAAATAATCTGTGTTTTCGTACATAACGGTATGTAGTTGCTAATGCATGTTGAATCAGATTGGGAACATTCGAATCTAGTTGTAATTCCACAGTTTCCACATAGATGGCACTATTAAGCGTGCCGGTATATCCGTTACTCATCTTTGGTTTCTCTTGCAAAACTTTTTTTTTTCACAGAAAATAGAAAATCATGCATTGTAGGGTTAAATCACTAATTGGTTCATACTAGCTATGCAATCTTTAATAACTTAAACTTATTTTTTAAAATGCATTCCGAATTCCGGAATCTTTATGAATTTCGGATTTTTCTAAATGCCTGAAGTTTTCGGAAGTTCGATTTTTCTAATTTTAGGAATATTTCCCAATTCCGGATTTTTTTCCGAAATCCGAAACTCTCTTGTTTTGCTTTCTAGATTGAAGAAATTTAAAAATATTGGATTTGGCTAGCCGTATATGATATTACCAAAACATTAAAATAAAATCTGGGAAAATGGAAATTTAGATTAAGCAAATGCCTCTCACCCGTATGGTGTACTCATACGGAAGAACGTGTTAAATTAAGTTTGATTAGAGCACAATGGCATCTAGTACAAGATATGGCTGTTACATTAAAAGCATTTATATATGCATCTCCCACTATTTGACACATTCAAAAAATATGTTACTCTAATTTTGTATCTATTACTACTGACTACATGCAGAAACATTCGTTTAATTTGAATATTTTTTGTACCTATTACTGCTTCGCAATATGAGAAAATATGTTTTAGCATCACATTAATTCTTGTACGCTTTTGTATGCCAGATATCCGAAGAGAAAATCACGGTTCATGCAGTGCTTTTTAAGAAAAATGCTCGTAGGCTATCTATAATCCAATAGCCTAAGTTTTTACAAAAAAATAAAATACATAGCATTGTTTTTCACATTGAACAATATTGAAGAATATAAAGTTTATTTATTTATTATTATTATTATTACTGTTACTAGCAATAAGTTAAATTATTACTATTATTTTCGTTCAAGAAAAATCGAATATACTAAAAACTCTTGATTTTTGCAGAATTACTTTTAAATATCCTGGCTCAGGTTATACCCTGTTCACACTCTTAATTGACCTTGGGATTCTTCAGCATTAAGTATAAATAGAAAGAGGAATATTAGCAAAAAAAGAAGAAGAAGAAAACAAAAGAAAATACAAGTTTGCAACATTTATTTTTTCTTTCCAAGAGGAATTTACGCAGTTCGCAAAATCTAATCAAACAGCTGGAACACATATTAAAAACCGCCATCAACTTCAACCAAACATTTCCTAAAGATTTAAAACAGAAAAACATCAAAATTTCTAATTTCGCATCAAACATGTGTGCGTAAATTCTTATACATATGAAACGTTACCACCAGAAAACAGGTTTCAACACAGTTTGAACTCTTTAGTATATCATTTTTTACATTACAATTTCAAATTCTATTCTTACAACTGGTTTTTAAGTTTTATTATGTTGATGGTATATATCTTTTTACTGAGCAATATGCTATATATAGATGACAGTTTTGTTTAAGCGGGAAATAAAAGAAATGTATATGTATATATATTTTTAAGAAAGAATAAATAACTTCCCAAACTGAAATTTACGTGTAAGAGGTGCTGACGAATTTATAATAGGTTTAAGACATTTTTACGTTCTTGTTTTCTTTTATTAACCAATAATAAACGCACAGGCTATTATATTAAGATATAGAAAAATGAAAACAAAATATTAAGAACTGCATTTTACCTGTTATGTCGGTGACCTAAGTAGCGGTCAGTGGTTCCAATGAACAATTTGTTAAGGAAACATCGTGTTTGTGTGTGTGTGTGTGTGTGTGTGTGTGTGTGTGTGTGTGTGTGTGTGTGTTGACTATCGTGTCCTGTTCACTTACAATACAGTAATTTTAGGTAATAGCGTGTCAAAGATTATTTATATACGTGTTTATAAAGATGTACTTATTCAAGCCAAACATATAAATGCATGTAAATATTTTATTTACACCTTTAAAAAGTCTTATTTTGATTGAAAATTAACTATTTGTTTGCTCAAAATTGCAGCAACAAAATGTGTCATCAAGATCACTTTCCTCAGGCGGTGCCAAGAATTGTTACAAAACTTTGTCTGATCATCACTGGCTCACTTTGTTGAAAAGTCTATCTCGCATTGAAAATGAAGATAGATTACATACACAGATTGGAGCGATTTGCTTACTTAAATTCACAGAGAAAGATTTCAAACTCTAAGGTATGATGTACTAGCGAATTCGTTTTAATAAACATTACTAAATTATATTTGATCTCACCTTATTATCAAAAACTTGCCTTTGAAGACAAAATATATTGCGTATGATTGCATAACTCCTGAAAATAATATAATTTGTTATATGAAAAAAAATGATAATACTCCTTCTCGATTATTTACAGAGAAATGAAATAAATTTTAAATGATACCTACTTTTTTTTTTAACAAAAGAGACACTGACCAAAGCTTAAAACTTTATTTTAAATTATAATTTGTAACTGTTTCGGATATCTAGCATATCCTTCTTCAGACACGATCGAAATTAATCCTAAGATTAATTTCGATCGTGTCTGAAGAAGGATATGCTAGATATCCGAAACAGTTACAAATTATAATTTAAAATAAAGTTTTAAGCTTTGGTCAGTGTCTCTTTTGTTAAAACAATTAATCCAAAGCCATGAATAGTCTTATGATACCTACCTGCATATTGTCATTTATGCTTAACTAGTACATAAAAGTGTCTTCCTGTGACCAAGCTTCCTTTATACAAAATTCGTTTCACCAGTACCAGTAGATTATCAAATATGGACATTTAGATAGAACGGGTCCTAAGTAGTTCCTAAGTAATTCTTTGAACCGATAACCATAGATCTCATAGTTTTCCAACTACAGAGCTTTAAAGTTTAATTTCCGTCGTTCTTAGCAGCTTAAAATTTTGAATGATCGCATCTTCCTCCCTATGTTTATTAGGCTTTTTTGCTGTTCTCTTTGTCTCCCTCTTAAAAAATATCCAAATTTCAAGGGTCATTCAATAAAAAAAATATTCAGTTTCGTAAAAATGCAACCACCATATTCCACTGCCATACGACGGTGAATTTCGATTAGTTTCAATCCTTCAGTTAACAGAAATCTATTGACACTCCGCTGCTCCACGTTGGTGCTAACCTGAAAAGGTACCACCATCTTGTTTTACTGATTCTCAGCATCCTGTTCGCAATTCAGGCGTGCCAGGACCGTCTGATAATAGTTCTAGGACACCACCAAAAAATAACAAAGAAGCACAAATTTTCTCGAAATTGTTATATTTTTTTTAAATACAACTTTTCCGGTTATTTATTGAATTGATCCTGCATTTGTATGAGCAATTGTTTGAAAAAAAATCATTATTGTACTGAATACTTTATTGTTATTTGTCGGGAAATCTCATTTTGCCCACTCTGAGCCTTGATGCTGAAATAATTAGGGATGATGTCGTGTTCCCACTCTATCATTTAATAACTATTTATCTTAAAAATGTAACATATCATCCATAACTTCATCGAAAAATTTTATTTTCTCTTATAGTAAACTGAACACAAATGGGTCCGCCTACTGACAGTGTTCAGCAGTATTCAGTACATATATAGTTACAATTCATAAATCTTCCTTTTATGTACTAAGTTATGTGCTCAAAGTATTGGTTTACATATACATCAAATATATCTACGGTAAGACTTCTTATTTGGACAATATTATACAAAGTGCACGTTATTCTACCTAATAGTAGATGTACCTAATACATTCGTGCGTTTATGCTGTGATATTTCGTGAAATGTTTGTAACCACAAACACATTTTCCTGTTGGGAACTTGAAAGGATTTTTTCCTGATGTTACTTAATCTATCTCATTGTATATAAGTTATTTAAAAACCACAAAAGAAAATTAGCTTTTCTTGTTTCAAGAGAATGCAATAAAACAATTGATAGAAATGTAACATATTTTTCATATCGACAGTATAGTCCTGTATCGTTGTACATATATTAATTAACATACAAATTTGGAATAAATTGACTCCTACTGATATACATATTTTTTATGCACTATGGTTCCAAATTATCGATGCACATTCTATTTTGGGACTTAGTATACAATATGCAGTACATAAAAGTTAAGCACATTAGTATTTTTGAACTTACTTCCCAGTCTCATTTCAAACTCGAGATTTCTGCGTTCTCCAACTTGGAAGACATATAGTCAGGGAGTTAGATGTTGTCTTAGCTCTTAGGATGTGAATGACCTGAAACACAACCGCATGATAAGCAATACATATAAAGGCTAAATTACACAAATAACTATTATGTTTAGTTCGAATGACCTAAATTGAAGGAGATCAATATTTTACAATTTTCTCTCTTTACTGATAAAAGAAAATCTATTCTCATATTGAACAGCAAATGAACAGCAAATTACTTTCCAAAATCAAAATATAAATTCTGTATATGATGTAATTTCATACTAATGTGTTTTGTAATTTTCAATCTGAACAATACAAATGTGTAAATGAAATTGGTGTCGGTCATGGACCCACATATTATTTTACATGTGTTTATTTCACCAATACACATACTATATATACATGTATATATAGATATACATATATAGTACGCCGTGGGAACATGTCGTATTGGCGGAGTCGCACAAACAGGGATAAAAGGTTAATAATAAGAGATACTTCAAAAATCAGCTATGCATGTCACGCGTAAATGTGCTGAAATGCATGACAGTGGGTTAGATGTAAATTGCAAGGAGGCTTTTTTCACATAACCTACGTTTAAATATACTCAGACACTTTCCAATGCAATCATGTTTACCTTCCAAAAACTCAATGCAACTGAAAATTAAAAAAAGGATCTTCGGCCGTGTGCATTGCGCAACGCTCGGTCAACATGTCTGTCAAAAGTAACTAACTTTCTTATTAAGAAACAAAAGGAAGAATGTAAATAAATGACATGGAAGGAGGAATAGAAAAAGTTTTTTTTTTTTTTTTTAAAGAAAAAGAATTGCAATATTAAGATTGAATACATAATCTACCTCTGCACATGTCGTAAAGATAAACCGGCTCACTGAACAAAAGAAATGCATTTATAGAAGTCCCCTTCATTCTTTATTTAAGAGAAGAATGCTTTGTTCACTTTATTGATGTATTGTGTATACTATTAGTTTTGTAAATTGGAATATTTATTTTTGATGTCGTCTATGTGACTGAAGTTCTTTTATTTATTCTTGTCTTTTTTTAAATAGTAATTTTGTAAACAAAACAGTGACAATTAAAAATATATTACAATTTTAAGTAGGTTTCTTAATGCTTTTAAAATGGTAAGAAAATAAACACGATTTTTTTTGTTTGTTTGTTTTTTTTTTTAATGTTTAATATGCTAGGAATAGTGCAGAAATTTTGAAGCTTGATAATTATGATATCATAAGCTTCATCCACAGATCTGTAAGTTGTAAGAAAAGCCGGAGCTAGTAGCAAAGGCCTATGATCCAACTTTCTTGGACGCGAGATACAGTGATGGAGAATGGCTTATACTGTTAGGTTGATCTTGCACCACTAAATGCACAGAATTCAAGCCTCGGTCTTAATTCCGTCCACTCATTAACGTTGGTGTTCCATAAGGACACAAAACACAAATATTCGAAACTTAGCTTTAAGAAAAAAGATGGGAACAAGAATTTTAGGAATAATCAAAAAAAAAAAATGGATCAAAAGATTGCGATCTTGGCCAATAATTAGATGTTGGGTCAGGAGCCACAAAATTTTTGAACGGCCTCTAGATAAATCGAGTTTCCGTATATTTTACGGAATAAGCACATCAAACTGAGTTAAGTGGTAGTTTTGGTTTGGATACACTATATGAAGTTCTCCAGATATAAGACGTACAAGAAAACGTTTGATTGAATGAAATATATTGGATTTTTTAGATCAGGCACCACAAAAATTTTAAATGGCCCCTAAATCGAGATTTTGTCGGAATAAGGACATCATACTGAGTTAAGTGGTAGTTTTGGCTGCACTATATGTAGTTCTCGTGATATAAGGCGTACAAGAAAATACTTGATTGAATGAAATATATTGGATTTTTTGGATAAGGGCCACAATTTTTTTTGAATAGACCCTAAATCGAGATTTCATATCTTTTACGGAATAAGCACACCATACTGAGTTAAGTGATACTTTTGCTTTGGCTACAGTATATGTAGTTATCAAGATATAAGACGTACAAGAAAATTTGTAATTGAATGAAAAACATTGGATTTTTTGGATCAGGGGCCATAAAAATCTTGGAAGAACCCTAAATCGAGATTTCGTATTCTTTACGGAATAAGCACATCATACTAAGTGGTAGTTTTGGTTTGGATACACTATATGTAGTTATTCAGATATAAGACGTACAAGAAAACGTTTGATTGAATGAAATATATTGGATTTTTTGGGTCAAGGACCACAAAAATTTTGATTGGACACTAAATCGAGATTTCATTTTTTTTATTTATTTATTTATTTTTTACAGAATAAGCTCTTCACACTGAGTTAAGTGGTAGTTTTGGTCTGGCTACACTATATGTAGTTCTCCAGATCTAAGGCCTAGAAGAAAATTTACAATTGAATGAAAAACATTGGATTTTTTGGTTCAGGGCCCACAAAATTTTGAACGGCCCCTAAATCGAGATTTCATATTTTTTACGGAATAAGCACATCGTAGTGAGTTATGAGGTAGTTTTGATTTGGTATTGATAACAAATGTATTTAAAATTATTTAATTTGTTGCTAATTTTCAGTAATAATGGAATTTAACTTTTTATTTAGTTTTTCGTAAGTTTTGTTATGCTATTAATTATCACGCCTATGGCTAAAGGTTGCAAAATTAGAAAAATAATTTGTGTAAGTTATTCTAGATTTTAAGATACTATTTTTATGAAAGAAAAAGATATGGACAGTTTGTCATGAAGTTCCCTAAATTGACTTTGATATGGTTTACTTACTTATCAAACTTACGAAAATTAGAGGATTTCCAATGTTTGATAAAACCTTTTATTAAACTTTAGTCTTGTAAGAGTGTTCAGCTTTTGTACAAATTCATGAGATACGTTTTATGAATGCTATGGACTTCAACTACTACAGAATGCTATGTAGTAGAACGTACATAAAAAGGGTTGTTTATATTGCTGTGATATAACACGTTCAACACATGTGAAATGTATTTATTGGTATTTCACGTTATTAGAAAAGAATGTTACATAGTCGATACAGCCGCTATCCAAGATATCCAGGATATGATCAAGGGACGGGCTAAACCATAGTTTGCCACTTTACCCAGTGTAAAGAAAGTAGGATTCAAGTCGATTTTATCAAGTGTATACCTGAGTGTCAAGCGGGGGGGCATAGCCCCTAAGCCCTCCCTTGGATCCGCGCCTGGTCGCATATATGGTAGAATGACCCCTAATGTTATTTATATAACAAAACAATTTACAATATATAGCAGTAATCATGTCACCATTACCATGTCAATAAATGCTGTTCTATATTGTTTTTGTTTATACATATCGGTTCATAAATAATAATAACAAAAGACCAATGTAATTCATACCATATGTATATTTTTAAATACTAAATATACCTATATCATGTATTTGAGTATTATTTTTTCTTTCTGAAGAATGTGTTTGACATATTAAAATCATTGTAATAAAATGTAACATATAGGCTAGGGGTTGCTAAAAAATCACTTTGCCCGGGTAAAATTTTGCCTTGGTCCGCCCCTGTTCAGAAGCATTTCTTTCCTTTTTTAGTATGATAATGCATCTTAATCTCAAAATTGGACTATTAAACGTAGTTTCAAATCAATGCTATTAAAAATGATACAGGCAACTCTTAACAGGTATTGAAGACGTTATTCTTTTTGCAAGAGATTCAATTGGCTCATATTTATAACCATTTATTGGTTTAGTTGTTAAAAAGAAAGAAATCGTACCCTTAGGGAATGCAACAACTAGTAACCAAGAGTCAAATCACATCGCTCAGCACAATGACCCAAGTTTTTATGGTCCTACGTTAAGAATCGAAACAACGTTACTGTGCTAGAATTTATGTAGTATGTAGAATAATGCATTGATAGTTAGTTGCTGTAGGCAAAATGATGTCACTTTATATATAAAAAAAGATAAGCCACATTGCAAGTTGTTTTACATTTTTGTTATTATGATTGCACTGACCCAACCTATAAAAACTGTCACGAGTGCTTGAGCCATCTTAAAGAAAAGGTACTCATTAAAACTCATGAATTGAAGTCCTTTCTATTCTTCGTTCCAAAAAGGGGTTCCCTGTCGCCAAACCATGATACTTCAACAGAGACAACAGTAGTAGCAGTCAATAAAATAAAATATAAGCATAATAGTAAGAGAAAGAGAGTATACGCATAATGGTAGCAGGGAGTCTTTTCTTTCTATCTTAAGTAACGATGATAATTGGGTGAAGGCAAGCGAGTGGCAGAAGAAGATTATTGCTGCATCTCATTTCATTCAGGCCTCGAGGGGAGAGGCTTCCAATATCTCATTCAGTGCAATCGGAATGCTTCTTAAAAAGGACGTTTCGCAGCTGTTGGCAAACGTATGGAAATTACCTTTGTATATATGTGTGAACATCTTTTTTAGTTTTGGCTTCTTTACTGGCTGCTTTTTTTTTAATCGCGACGATGTGGCCTGGTTATAAATAGTCATTAAGCACCTACATATTTTTCTTCTCCTTTTCTTTTCTTAATGTTGCGTATACCTGTGTGTGTTTAACTGTGTATATATATGCATGATGTCTTCATCCTATAATTATTGACAGTTTACTATACTAAAAATCTCTTTTTACTACTGGATAAAATTATTTCATTGTCTGGGTGTTAAGTGGCAAGCCTCATTAATGATACTCAGCTGGGATATCTTTATTCTTCCTTTAAGTTACCTTTCTGCTGCATGAAGGGCGTTTACACGTTTACTTTCCTTTACTTTTATTTATTGGTATGGGTATTTGTTGGCGTCATTATATAGCAAGTACACGAACTTAGCACTTTTGAACAAACACGATTCGTTTATTGTGCCTCCTGTATGTTAAAATGCATGCATCGTATGTTAAATTGAACTGTTGAGTTTAACATAACATTGTTACGCCCTTTATGTTGGAAGATATGATATACATTAATGTGTATGAATCATGATAAAAATTGTTAACGATTTACAAAGTAGGGGGAAAAGAAAGTTTGTAAGTAAATCAACTTAAAATCCTTGATAGAATTTGATGAAGGATGAGTACATATCTGTAATGATCAGCAGACCATTAACTTCTTGTTAACTTATTAAATATCTAAGACAAACAGTAACTATTGGTCTACCTACTAGTAGCTAAGAAGTGTTTCCTCAACGTTACCTCACACTCATATCATTTCGACATTACACTCACTCGACCTCATATTCACAACATTTCGACATTACCCTCACTCAATCTCACACTCACATCATTTCGACATTACGCTTACTCGAGTTCACACTCACAACATTTCAACATCATGCTCACTCGTCATTACACTCACAACATCATCTTGACATTATGCTTATTCAACTTGACGCTCCCTTTGAACTCATGAGTTCGAGCACTATTCGTTAGAGAACATATTTTCTTTACACATGATCAAGGATTCGATTCCTCATAGGAAACATGCCATTGATACACCATTAAAATATTGAACCACATCTTATATATGTATTGTTAAGGTACATTTAACTTAAAAAAAGAGCACATTTTTATAAATTTTTATCATTGAAAAACCTATAATTATCTTAGTAAGTTGTAGTAAATCATTGAAATAACTGCACGTATTTATGGCTAAAATTTCACATCTAGTACTACGTTGACTGATTTATATTTATCTCGCTTGTCAACGAAACTTAAAAAAGTTTAAAGTGGGACTTGAATCACTACAATGTGATCAATAATTCGCTACCGGGAATCGAACCCAAAACTTTGTGCAGAATACTAAAGTCTCTCGCGCTATTCCCTAAGAAATATTACGTGTTCTTCGCTTGGAGATAACTTTTGAGATATCGTTTTGAATTTTGACTTGCCTGTAGCCCTATTCCTATTCTAGTGGTTAGAACGTTTTGCCCACTTCCGCGTGGTTCCAGATTCGATTCCCGACCGATGCATCCCAATTTTCGGTGTTTCCCCAGCGTCGTGAGGCAAAGTGGGGAGTGACGGCCGCCAGGTCTAGAAAACTCTTGATACGTCTGCTAGAGATAGAGCGACGCAACGCACTGATCACGTGTTTGAAGTTAGGCTTCAAGTAGTTTGGGCAGTCGCTAACAGATAGTGTTGGAGTGGCTCATGCCTCAAAGGACTGTAACGTCAGAAAACTTATTCTTTTTTGGAAAAAAAAATCAGCCACATCAGTTCTGAAAGTTCTAAATTCATATTGAAAGAAGCAAGCAAAAATTTTGTTTTCTATTTCAGAGATTAGGTTTAATAAAATACGGTGAATACGATTGTGAGCACAAACCTTCTAATAGAGATTGGATGGTAAAGGTGTTTTTTTAACAAGATTGTGTATGAATTTCTCTTTTTTAAAAAGAGCAGCTAAGCTCAGCCTCACTTTTTAAATTTTAGTACATATGTTACAGACAAACGAAGAAAATAGAAAATGTAGAAAGTAAACCAGGTAGTATCTACAAGTGCAGTGACATGCAAAATCAGCGTCCGAGGCGAGATTATACGACGCCACCTCCCCCCCTCGTACATGTGAGTGAGGTCAACAGACCAGCCGCAAAGCGCCACCATGGTTGACGCGATGCGTAAGAAAATTTTCAAAAATAAACCCTGCTTTTCCATGATTTTCAGCACTTTTTATTACTTTTTCCTTCCATTTTACATATATCTATTCTCTTTTCCTACCGAATTTGCACCCCTTACTTCGGCACCCTGGGCCGTCGACCCTCACGGCACGACCCTATCTACAACACACTATTTCATGTACTAATAATTGTTTTTAAGACTTCTTATACAAGTAACTACTCGACGATTACATGAACTGCGCACTCAAATTTCTGAATTATACGTAAAGTTTTGAGAACTGTAATTTGTTTATTTAATAGCGTTTTGTAGATACCAGCTACCTTGCTTACTTTCTACATTTTAGATATCTTTCATTATCTTTGCTATTCAGTAAAATTCAAAATAATGGAATGTTCCAAAGCAAGAGCCTTAATTATAATTATCAGTTTATATTTTGCTCTCACTTATTAATAAAGATGAACTTCTATTAAGATTTTTCATCGTGAACTACTATTAGCAAGAAACCAATATACTATGATCTGCGGCTACCGTATACTAGTCAATACAGTGGCGTATTTAGGGTGACGCTATCAGGCTCAAACATCTCCTTCCCCCAAAATAAATGTTTTAGTTTTTCGCATTCCACGTACAACAATAATCCTTCTTATTATTTCTAAGAATTTCATTGACTTTCCATTTTCTTATGCTCTTTGTTCAGAAATAATACTATATTTGTCGAACTTCATTCCATATAAGAACTGCGTTCTTTTTTCTTTCTTCCTTTCGTCCATTCTACTCTTCTGTTTCTTTTTTTTAGTTGTTTCTTTCGTTTCTCCTATCATACTTTCGACCGTTGTTAGTTGTGATTCAAATCGACCATCGTACGCCAAAACTAAGAGAAGCTGATAAGCGAAACTGACGTTCCACATCAACTTGCACGGTTGGTGTTCTACACTAACTAAAACTGCAATCAGCATATTTGAGTTTCAACTTGTCTCAACATTTTCTTTCATATAAAAACGTACGCAGATAAAACTGAATATTTCCTGGTGGTGGTGGTGGGGGATAAGATCTTCCACCGACGTATGAGTTTCACGTTTTTCGCTGGTATATTAGTAGACAATCGATTAAAATATATTTAACTCTCAAACTCAGGTGGGCAATTGCCCCTGTTGAATTTCATTTTGTACAAATTCAATGTTTATTCTCGTTTCCATGGAAATGGACGGATATTGGCTGTTGTAGCCAGTTTATAGCATTTCAGTATTCTTTCTAGAAATTAAATAATTAGGCTCATCAATCCTAAATAATTTAGATGTCTCTATAGTTACAGATTTTCTTACATTCCAAACAAATGCTATAATTTATTACTATTAATGTTATGCGCAACGGTTATCAATTTTAGATAAAAATATATTATTTACCTGTACATCCAAGAACTTGTAGTAATGGCATTCCGATGAGCAGTCTAATAAATCTCTAGACTTGTGTCCAGTCATCCCATGAACTACTATTTTACTTAGATATATATATTTTTTTATATACTAATGAAAAAGTGATTTTTGAATTTTAGTAAAACATTTATTTCTTTTGTTAACAATCAACTAAAACTCGGACATCAACAGTGGAAGATAGGAAGAAGAAAAAATTATTATTCAAAATAGTGTCGTTAATTTCAAGAGGAAGATCATAATTTGGACAACAAACAATTATCATTACATTTTTATTATTATTATTATTCTCTGATGCTGACTCTCTATGGATAGTTTATTGCTGCACCTCACTGTATATAAAATATTACAATAAATTGTCGCTGTTAAATATACTTCTAATCATTTAAGTAGTTAGTTGCAAAACTACAACATTGATCGTTTTGGTCAGTCTAGGTATCATTCTATTCAAATATTTAATATATCATAAACATATAGATCATATCAGCAATTTTTTTTCTTTTTTTTACAAATGTTCACGGTAACACCAATTCATAGATTTCTTCATAAGATCGTGCTCATTTGGCACGTGGTTCACATATTTAAACATATTATCATGTTTAAATATTCAACTTAAAATTGTCGTTACACCTTACCACATGCATTTATTACATTACAACACATTTAAATCAATTATATATATATATATATATATATATATATATATATATATATATATATATATATATATATATATATATATATATATATTACTAACTAATAAAAACCCTATATAACTAATAAATATATATATATATATATATATATATTTATTTTACTAACCTACTCTAACTTAAACTAAACATATTCTCAACGTATTTCAAATACTCAGGAAATTAAAATTATTGCACTTTTGTTAGGTATTACTCGCGAACGAAGTATGAAAATCATTACCTAGACTGAACTTAAGTAGCATATGAGACAATTACTATTCTTGTCAATAGTTAATTATTATTATGATTAGCAGCATTCAGAGCCCTACTTAACATTATTGCATATAGCTAACGCAATGAGTTGCTTCACAAATTCTTCCTATTAGCTACATCTGATATTCGATAACGTATTCCATATTTGAGATTGATAAAATGGATGATTATGTTCAAAGGACACTTATGAATGTTCATAGACCTGTCAGCGATAAAGTTAATTTTCTCCCCATAGGCCTACCCAGGATTATGTGCAAACTGAACGAATTTAGTTACTCATGATGAGGAATTTAGCTTTCTTCTGCAAATTTACCACCACTACGAAAAGTTTTCTAAATCACAAAGTTCTTTTTACTCAAAGTCACAAATTCATGACAAGATGGCTACTGGCTACTCATAATGATTGCGAATTCCCATGAAAATTAATATTCAAATTTTTGGGTTTCAAACACTTAATTGGCAAGTACCCAGATGTCCAAAAGATCCTGAGATTGTCCTGATTTAGATTTTCTTAAGGTTCGTGGTCGAATTGCCTTTTTCTGGCGATATTTTCTAATTTCTGGGTACTGCCCTACATAAATGAACTTACTTTACCTTTTACTTTATTTCCACTGCACCGGATATCATAGCGCCCTCTAGGACAACTATTACTATTATTATATACTTCAATATATATTCACTTTATTATTAAATTTAGTATTATTTCATTTCCTAAATTTCTGATTTAAATTTAGCAACCCAATTTTATTACTATTATATATATCCATTATAAATTTTATACTTAGTTTGAATTACCAAACTTCCTGTTCCTGACATCAGGCAAGTATGTAAACAAGGAATATTCATTGACTCTTAAAACCATCACCTAACCTCAACAATCATATGAAATAATTCGTAAGTTTTTACCTGATCTAAGTGAAATTAAATTTTATTAATTTTATAGAGAAAACATACTATAGAAATTAACTACTCGTACAACGCAGATAGGCCTACTCCACCAATTCCATTATTTACTCGGTTCTTTAACATGTGTATTAATAACGTGTTTCTGCTCTGCATCTCTAATCAACGTCATAACTGTCCTCTGAACCCAATTTACTTGCAATAAATGGAATTTTATAGCCTAAGAAGCAAGCCTAAATACCGGTAATGTAATACCAAATCGTAAACATTGTCAACGGCAGTAGTATTCACCAGCTAGCGCAGATTAAGAATAAGCAGACCACAATACTTTTTCCCGAAAATAACCCGTAAGTTTCTTAGTGTTAAATCTTAATATAATATCTACGTTTTTATGTCTATACGAACATATAAAACTATATTGTTATAGTTTACGTGAAAATTGAACTGTAACACCCCTGCTTCCCCGTGTTGTGTATAGTCCCCTGAAAACAAATCCTAAATACGCCACTGAGTCAATATATTGATGTTCCTTAATACTGAGTAATTATGTCAACAACGACAAAAAATGACTTTGTGTAATAACCTTGGAGTAATATTTATATTTATTTATTTATTTTTAAAAAAGCGAATATCATTTTCAGAGCATTTACAAATACTCAGGTCACAGTAGTATTTTGTAAGAACTAGAAATACCATTGTTCACTAAATCGTAAAATTTTAAAAGAAAGACAAGAATGTGAAAGGATGATCAGATAATCTTATACAATAGTAATTCAATGGATTAACTGTTGTTTGCTATTGACTGCAATTAGAATTTATTTAGATAAACTATTCAATGTGAGAGGTCAAGAGGTTTCTGAGATTAGGTCAAGAATGTATTGTAAGAAGCCCAAATGATTCTTAAACAGTGGTGGTGTTTTTATTTTCATTGCAATGCCTTTCATTTCTTTAGGCTGTCAAAAAAAATGCTATGGGTTCTCTATTTGATAACACGCAGTCTGTTGTTAGTAGGAGGTAGGAAAAAAAAGGAGGTTAAACAAAGGTGTAGCAGATAGTGCTTTTTTTAAAGTTGACTTCTTTGCAACAGAACAATCAAAAACAAATTATGCCTCTGCAACTAAACGATGCTGACTACCTTGCTAGAAGCGCATTTTTTTGGGGGACCTTCCTCTCACATACTGGTAAGAAACGGTGAAAGCAATTTGCTGAAGACTCAAGTGAATCGCCTTTGGCCGCAAATGCTGCAACGCATTGCATATGAGTTGTGGTACTGTATATTATACAGCACAAACTTAACAATTTCGCAAAGTATAATCCACGTGATAAGCATCACTAAAATGATTTGGAAGAAATAAATGAGCTCACATGTACTGTAGTCTTCGAATAATGTAACAGTTTCGTTAGAAAGGATGAGCTTCATTACTCACTGTAACGAACTCTTTCGAGACTTGTTTGCATATTGTAAGACAGAAATTTCCACTTAGTGCTTTCTTAACAGGATAGGCTATTATTTTGATCCATTCTATAAGGTCAAACTGTGAGTACTAGGGAATCATTTATAGTGACGCAACTTTGCTGGTGGATCAACACGAGCTGTCCCTGTCTAGAGCAAAGTATCAACAATTTCATTTTTTTCGCCATTATTTAATATATAGTATTTTACAATTATTTCTCCTGTATTTATTCGTATTTAAGTCTCTCTAATAATAATAAACATTTTGTGACAAAGTTAATGGTGGGCGTGTTGAATTGCTTGTCAATTGAAACTAATGGAAAAAAAAGGCGGATTTTCACGCAGACAAAATTGAGTGACATGTAAGATACTGCATAATACTAAGTGTTGCCTATTTTTCATGAGCGACTTCAAATAAGGAAACAAATATCAAAAAGATTTAATTTCAATGAATGTCGTGCTTCTGGTGGACATGATGCTAGCGAAGAAAGAAGAATCGTTACATGCACAGACATTTCCAATCGTTATTAGTGCTGTAGAATTGATCAAAGTCGAAATAGTTGTATAAAGAGCCTACATCATAACGGTTTTCCCTCAAATTTGATCTAGAATCTCTCCTTCTTTTGTCATCTTTTTTTTTTTTTTTTTTTTTTTTTTTTTTTTTTTTTTTTTTTTTTTTTTTTTACTTAGCCGCTGAAGAGCAAAGTTCTTTATTTGGAAATGGTATTATACGTGGAAAATAGATTTGGGGGCTGTTCTGTTTCGAAAAAGAGTCGTTAAAGGGTTATCTCATCTAGCAAAGTATATACAGGGTGGAAGGTAATTCCACCGAAAAAAATTCGAGGTGATTCCTTAAATGAAATGAAAGAAAAGAGTTCCAATAAACATGAATCGAAAACCGTCTCCTTCCAGAGTTATGAACTGCCGAATATTCGAAAAATCAAGTTTCAAAACGCCCAGACTTAGAAACTATAGGACCTATCCCAAGCTGTGTAAGGTATTACACAGGAACAAGTATCTGCTCTTCTAAATATCCATGTTTTACCATCTTCCGCTATCTGAGAAACGAACTGTAAAAAGAAAGCTGAGGTATAGGGATACTTCTTTAAGTACTAATGGTGCATTCGCTTCGCTGGTAGTGGTAAATTCTGAAACATGGATATTTACACAGAGCGCATACTAGTTCTGCGTAATTCTTTAACCCTTTCACTGTGGAAGGCGACGGAAAAAAAATTCCCTAACCTGCGAATGTCGATTATAGTCGACGTGTTAAAATTTGTCTGTATCTTGGGTTTGTCGATTGTAGTCGCCAAAAATTTTCTGTGTGATTTCTATTGTTTATCGAAAACAATAGAACACAAACAAAAATGAACGGTACAACTTTGGCGACTACTCTCGACAAAGCCAAGATACGGACAAACAAATTTTAACACGTCGACTATAGTCGACATTCGCATGTTAAGGAAATTTGGTTCTGTCGGCAAAAGTCGACTTCCTCTGTGAAAGGGTTAAACAGCTTGGGATAGGTTCTATAGTTTCTAAGTCTGGGCGTTTTGAAACATGATTTTTCGAATATTCGGCAGTTTATAACTCTGGAAGAAGACGTTTTTCGATCCATGTTTATTGGAACTTTTTTCTTTCATTTCATATGAGGAATCACCTCGAATTTTTTTCGGTGGAGTTACCTTCCACCCTGTATATGTTTCTATTGGAAGAGCTCTGTCTCGTTTCGTGGGAGGGAGAAGCACGGTAGCTCAGTGGTAAAACACTTATCTCTTGTGTCTGGGATCCCTGGTTCGACCCCCGACCGACCAATAAGCTTTGGTGGACACAATCGTATTCATGGGTTTTCTCGGCGTACTCCCGTTTCCGCCTCTAATTCCATTCCACCACTTCTTCCATGATCATTCACTTGCCTTAATTACCCGTCTCTCTTAGCCTAACGGAAACAATTTTGGGACTTTAAAGTGAAAGATTTCGTTTCATTTTCATTTCATTTCGTGGACATCACTACTTTTGGAAGATTCTGAGACGATTACTACACAGCTGCACTACAAACAAACACATTTCTTCCGTGCCTCACAAGTAAAGGTTCTCTTCCAAGAATCGGGGATCCGGAAACTGCGCATATATTTAGATAAAGGAGGGTCACGAAGGAATACTGGTGAAATATGCCGGGCCAACAGCAAAGGATAAATCCAATATGGCCGCCCGAAGGTCATGCCAATCGACTTTTGCAAGCAACCTCTCATCCACTTCCCATGGGCAGATTGACTTAATGTTTTGCAGATTGATATATGTATGAACACTACACATCTATTGGTTTGAAATTTCGCGGATGTTGACGTGTTGAACCCAATATGGCCGATCAAAATGTCAATATGGCAACGTCTCGTGTCTGGAAAACGAATTGTACTATGGAAGTACAGTATCACTAGACGGGTACGAAAAGCATTAAACGGTTCAAAATATCGCCATCTGAAAACCAATATGGCCAAACCAAACAGCTCGTACTACAAAAACGAAATTTGGTGTAAATGTCCATTACCACTAATAGGTGAGGAAAATAATACAAATAGATCACGATTTCTACATCGTGTATCCAATATAGCCGCGAAATACGCATATAAAATATACCTACACTGTAAACAGTTCAGATGGTTTCGCTGAAAATCACCTACAATTCACTGGAACAGATTTTGCAGGTGAAGTGCCAGTAAGTTAAAAATGTTGCCAGTACCTGTGTTATCTGTTTGAAGTGTTTCACGCAAACATATACTGTTCATTTGGGAAGATGTAAAACGTACTAGCCTAAATCTAAATTATTTGACCTACCAATTGTTTTAAATTGTTTTTTCTTATTTTCAATGCATATTTGGCGACAATTGGCTTCAATGTGGGAACATTGTGAATATTTTGTCATGTGTTCATAACTTGCACGTGATAATGCACCTTTACACTAAATTTCGTCTTTGCAGTACGACCTGTTTGGTTCAGGATTTTGGGCGGCCATATTGACTTTATTATTGCGATATTTTGAACCGTTTAATGCTTTTCGTACATGCCTAGTGATACTGTACTTCCATAACACAATTCGTTTTCCAGACACGAGTCGTTGGCACATTGACACTTTGATCGGCCGTGTTGGGTTCAATACGTCAACGTCCGCGAAATTTCAAACCAAAAGATGTGTAGTGTTCATACATATATCAATCTGCAAAACATTAAGTCAATCTGCCCATGAGAAGTGGATAAGAGGTTGCTTACAAAAGTCGATTGGCATGACCTTCGGGCGGCCATATTGGATTTATCCTTTGCTGTTGGCCCGGCATATTTCACCAGTATTTCTTCATGGCCCTCCTTTATCTAATTATATGCGCAGTTTCCGGAATATGGAATATGAAAATTGGAATATGAAATTTTGCAAATTTAGTGTTAATAACAAATTGCTCAGGCGAAAGCCTCTCGAAGCGATTCCTTATAGAACTTGTTCTTAACATTAACTTGCAAACTTAATTTTCACTTTTTGTAATTCAACAGAACTTGCTATCGTTTCAGGTTTTGAAACTCTTAGTTTGAAGTATACTGTACTTAAAACCCTCTTTCACATGATATTTCACACAATTGAAAGGTTCTGTGTAAGTACTCTGCAAGGAAGACTAGTTCTATTGGAATCCTAGAATTGTAAAATTAAATTTATAACTTCAGTGCGGACAAGTTGATTCTGTACAGAATTCAATAGTTTCTGTACAGACTCGTTTTTGCCCTATTCTCCTTGGAGAGTAAAATTTTCAGTTTCCGACTATTTGTCTCATCAATCTTTGCACGTTTGTGTCAAATTTCAAGTTTCCATGGCTATAGGAACTACCCCATCGGTTCTGAATCAGGTAAGAACGATGTAAATTTGCACTTCCCCTAATTTTCCCCCTTGAATAAAGAAATTTCCAGTTTTCGGAATTTTTTCTTTTATTTCTATCACAAATCCAATATTTTTTGCCAAATTTTAAGTTTTCATGTTTAGAGGAAGTACACTTAAGACTGAACCAAGTGACTTAATTTAATGTAAATATTAGTTTTGCCAATAATTTTTCTTTTCGGAGGAGGAAATTTCCAGTTTTTGGAATTTTTGCTTTACTTGTATCACAAATCCTACACTTGTGCAAAATTTCAAATTTCCATTTTTACATAAAGTACCATATAGGTTTTGAATAAATAATATAACTATATGTAATTTTGTCCTTGCCCCCTAATTTTTCTGTTTCGGAAGGGAAATTTACAGTTTTCGAAATTTTCCCTCTGCTTATGTCACAAATCTTACTACATTTGTGCCAGATTTCAAGTTCTCATGTCTAGAGAACGTACCCTATCAGTTGTGAATCAAGTGATGTAATTTTGACCTTCCCCCTTGGTGGAAAATTTCCAGTTTACGGTTTTCCTCTTTATTTTGCATCATAAATCCGACGTTTCTGCCGGATTTAGTTTCTAGGTCTACAGAAAGTACCCTATATAGGTTTTGAATCAAGAGATGTAATTTTGGCCTTTCCTTAGAAAAAAAATTGCAGTTTTCGAATTTTTTCCCTTTAATTTGATCACAAATGCTACATGTGTGCCAAATTTCAAATTTCCACGTGTACATTAATTGCCCTATATTATCGGTGAATGAGTGAGTTCCAAAATTCGAGGTTTTTGAGGATTTCATGACTCTTTATCACGTAAATGGTTCGAGATTTAAAACATTAAAAATTTATAAAGGGTGCAGAGATGTGATGCAGCTAATTTTCCTTGCACTATCTTCATGGGAAGTGAAATTATGGATGTTCGAAAATGCCCAGTTACTTGGTATAAATAGACCTATTTGTACTGCGTGCTTTAGTCAGAGAACTTTGCTTTGTGCACTGCGGTGCGCCTTGATCCTTAACGATGCTGAACTACGAAACATTTTGATCAATAAACCTGCAATCGAATCCTGAATTACGAATACAAAAGTTACCGTGGGGATTCTTTTTCATGTATACCTGGGTAAAACTGATTTCCGCGCTGCTGATAACAATTCCTAGTCTGATTTCTGCTTAACTGAATATAGAAAATGGATATAAAGAATATGAATACTACACAATTTAGAACAATCGTCTAATTTCGTATCAATAATCTAGAAACAAGATTTGAACAAATGCTATGGAACGAAAAATAATATCTAGTGTAATATGAAGTAAAACACGAGTTAAAATGCAATTCAGTTTTAAACAACAAAAGACACACAATTCTTCTTCACAACTTTAATAAGTCAAAGCACTATTTTGGAAAGAAACTATGACCTAAGAAAAACTTGGCAAGTATAATCAGTCCATTCATTTACTCACTTTGAAAATTGAAAGATATTACGAAAGATATTCTAATTTTTCCAATGTGCCCAAGCTAAGGAATTGATCCCATTAGGAAACATTAAAAAAAAAAAAAAAAGAACATATTCCATGCTTGAAGAAAATCAGTAATTTATAGGAAAATTTCTAGTATTTTTTTAAAAAGATGAGATGAATGCATCCCCTTGCCCCCGCCTGTTTTCAGCCTCTAATAATAGGAGTAACTTCATAAGTTTCAAAGGCAACATACGCTGTTTCAGAAAACATTATGAACTCAGATGCTGTTTTATGAGATTTATCGTAGAACTATTCTTTAAGATGGGGGCTTTATTTACTAACACCAAACAACTCAAAGAAAGTTGAAGTGGTGTAAATCTATCAAAAATGATTTAAAGTCAAAAACTATATCTAAAGTAGTCAATATGTTAACAGAAAATGTGAAGTAAGTCAGAGCTTTAATAGTTATAGTGTTATAAAGTGATGAAAGTTATAGTGATAAAGGAAACAGCTATAGAAAAGTAGTGTTAGTCAGAAAAGAAAATATGACTTACAACACAATTTTAACTTACCCATCCATATATGAGACACAAATATAAAGTCGTACATACATGTAGAATTGATGTATGTATAAATTCATGTAGAATTGAAATATAGAAATTTACTCAGGCTCGCTACTTTAATTGATTTGATTTTTTTTAAATTATAACGTTAGGTTACTTTCGTATCGATACGTGCTAAATTTGCATATTACTTACATAGCTAGTATGCATTACATAGCACGTGAATATTTAACATTCATACTTCGAGATCGAGAAAAATCGGAGAAAAAAGAGAAAGCTAGGGAAGGCGAGCATTAGTAGGGTCTTTTCATAGTTTTGCTCAGTTTCACTAGGTAAATGACGGAAATGCCTTCACTGAGTAAAATCCATTCTCCGGATAGCAGTATATTGTACAAATATACGGAACATCTTGCTTACTACAGAAATCAGTACGGAGAATACGTTATCCGTATGCTACATAGGCACTGCCCTTAGATGTTACATCATGCCGTTGCAGGATGTCTGACATCTAACAGTTTTCCGTCTATCACATGCATATACTCATGTTACCTCCATCAGCTAGATGTTATATACGTCCATTTGTGTGTGAGATCCTGACTGCCTATATTTTTTCATACGGAAAGTACGTTCACATGGAACACTTATACAGAAAGTATTATAAAACATGCGTTTTCAGTTATACGTTTGCTGTACGTTAAGTCCAAAAACTACAGGATTTACAAATGTATCATACGATTTTAAGTACACCAAATACAATTTTTTCTGAGTGTTAATATACGACCTCAGCCTATTTTCTTCAGGTATTCTTTATTCTAGTTGTAATATTTCGTTATTAATATTTTCAGTATAAAATTGTCTAATGTTTCGAGTATCCTGGTAATAACCGTAATTATTAGTAATATTAAACTAGTGAAACAGGAATCCCTCGTTATTTTTAACCGAATGGTTAGTGTACACGCTTATGGATGACGTAACATACAAGCTGATTTTTAGGACGGAGAGCAGTAATTTCCATGAATGCTAGGTCCATGGATATTGTAGAACCGCCGCTTTTTCTAAGTCAACAGAATAATACATTAAAATAAATAATGCAACAATGGTTTAAGAATAGTGTAGATTTATTAAGAATGACGTATGAAATATTCGAATGATGTATTAACTAGCAGTGTTACAGGTACACCACTGCCGTGTCGTGACAAAACGCTGTAACTTTGGCGAAGAAGTTTTGCGAAAATGAGCCTTAAAGTTTTCATCCGAAAATGTGATCTGTATCGTGTAGAAATAGTGTATCTCGACTTTGGAAACACGTGGTTACATGTAATGTTACGTAAATGCATGTTGTGTGTTTAAATTTGGTGAAAATTGATTGGTTGACCATTATTGCCTAGTTACACTGGTTCTACACGATACAGATCACATTTTCGGATGAAAACTTTAAGGCTCATTTTCGCAAAACTTCTTCGCCAAAGTTACAGCGTTTTGTCACGACACGGCAGACCATGTCACAGAGTTTGGTTTATACGGAGTGATATTTTCTGAATTAATATTCAAACCGGAAATAGAAGTAGATTGACGTTAGACCAGTTAGAATGGAGATGGAATATAGCCTTGGATCCGTTAGTTTAATGCAGAAAACCACTTCCCAATATCTAGTAAATTATTTATTGTATATGGATCAACATTGAAATCGGAAGTTGTTGATTTTTGTCACATTCTGTGTGAATAGGAGGTTAAAGGGGAGAGAAGGGGGTACCTACTCTTAGAACGCTAACCGATTTTGAGGAAAAAAAAGAACACTTTTCGCTATCTCTTTTTGTTTTTTGTTCTATATAGATCAATATTGAAACCGAAAGTTTAGTGCATTACTATCAATTCCTGTTTTAGTAGATAGTTAAGGATGGAGGTGGAATGTATGCTTGGGATGCTTAATCAATTGCAGCAAAGCGCACCTGGTTATCAATTACCGTTTTTCCTCTATATAGTGATCAAAAAACCCGGAAGTGATTGATTTCTATCACTTCCGGTGGATAGATAACCTTCGGTAACGAACTTGATTCCTAATTTTTGATCCTTTCCTTAGAATACTTGGTGTAATAGCCCATTTTGTGGGCCTAAGCCTGCTCCAGCGCCATCTGTTAGCAACAGCTTGAATGCATCCCGCCTAGCAGCGAGCATGTGGTCTTTTATTCCTGGACAGTGATCTACTTGGTAGTTCTTTAGATTTTGTTTCCAGACGGACACACCGACAAGTAGGGTAAATATATAAAGGAGGTTTTAGTTTACCAAACTCCTTAAAGATAACAGTTCATCCTAAGTAGATAGATATGTTATTGGATCCGCATTCTGAGATAATTGGAGAACTGTCTGAATTAATTTGTGGCAAACACCGGTTTAGGTACAAACCCAGAAATAACAGTGATGGAGGGTCGATTTACCACTGATCAAACATATACTACTATCTATCAAGACGTTAGGCCAGTTAGCGCTTTTTGTTTACCGGCCGTATTGTTATATAGAAAGTGTTGTTTCGTTTCAAACATATTAACTATGTTAGCAGCAATTGCTTATCTTCATGAACATCAAAAAATTGTTTGGGTGAATCTTCTCTTCTTACACTGCAGTGAGCTTTCCCAGCGCGGCAGCAATTCAGCGAGCGACTTTAACCTCGGATTCCTTTCACCACTCCTGAGCAGCTTTCCGGAAATGATGGTAGACATTCTTTTGTCATGATTTTTCGTGTTCTTAATTTCCTTTTTACTTCTTCCGCTCTTCTTCCTGTCTTGTTCTATTATTTTATTTTTTTAAAAAAATCAAGAAGATTTAAAAGAGAGAGAGAAAGAAAAGATGAATGATTAGGCAAAATTTGCCAGAACTATAAAGAGAAAAGAAAAGAATGAAAAATACATGTCAGATGCTTCTTGTAGTAGGCGTATATAGGAGTTGCACTAAACATTATATATAGCTACTTAATCAGTAAAGAAGCTAGGTTATAATGTCAGAGTGTTTTCATGTTTTATTAGTATAAAACGGATCAACTTTGACTACTTTTGTATATTGAGATAACGCAAGTGGGTCTTGCAAGATTATGATGTTAGTATAATACCGTTATTACTAAACACGATAACTCTCGAACAAAGTCGATTTTTCGGCAATAACTGGATAGAGCAATTATCTCGGCCTATTATTTTAATGGAATGAATTCCTTAACATCTTCACGGATAACGGAGATTTTCATGGTGGTTGTCCATATCCCATTTTCTACTAATGAAACAAAAGTGTAGAATGCTAGAAATTACAAATTGTACCGTTAGATGGCACCAAATATCTTCCAGCGGTTGACATCTACTGGACAAAATTGAAACATTTAGGCGTCATCCCCTTTACTGTTTTAGAAAGGGGTTATTACTACAATGTGGTGGTAAAGTGATTTGGAATCAACAGTACACATGTCAGCTACCCTACTCTTAACACACATCGTAAAATATTCAACTTCACTCTGAATCTTTCCAAAATAAGAGGATCCAAAAAGAAATGAAAATGAGCTCCTTCAGTTTGAGTTTCTTTGTCGATTATGCAGCTTAAGGTAGAAGGAGATCAATGATGAACATAACCGATATCCGAGAGACGTCAGTCCCGGGATATCGGAATGTCCACGGTACAACCCAATTTTGCCTGTGGATATCCTGTGAAAATACACATTTTCGCTTCTTATGTCCAGAAAATAGAGTTGACCAAGAGACGAGAGAAGACGAAAAATAGGGTTTCTCGTATCATGCGATAATTTGGGTGATACCTAAGCCCTAAGAATTGGATGAATTTATGTTGCCCACTAGACTCAAGAAGTACTTTTTCTTGACTCGATTTTCAAAAATGTAGTTCTTATCTCGTTTTCGAGGCAAGAATCGAGACTATAGAGAAATTTTCTCCTTTCATCGGCAACACTACTCGGAAACCTGTGAGTTTCTTCTGGGTTATTCTGGACAAAGCAACAACACGACAACTTTCGGACATCTAAATACCACCCCGTGACTGGCACATTCCATTGAAATCCAAGGGAAATCCTGTGATTATTTCCATCATCCTTAAAGTTTCTACTCCAAACCTGAATGTCCGAAGGATATGTTGTGCCATGTTAAATAGGAAGAGAATGAGCGTTATAGAATTAGTGAAATAAAAATGAAAATAAATGGGGAAAACCCTAAATAAACCTATGAACAAGATATCCATCACAAAGTCTGATTGTTCAGGATCAAACCAGGAACCTCTCGCTCAATGAATTATATGCGATCACTGTATACTGAGTCATTGAGCTTCTATCTGAATATCCTGAGCTACCATTGTTGTATATACTGTATTTCTTGCTTGGAGACAACTTTTGCCTTAGATTTCTATAACAACTATCTCATATTTCAAAAATTGAGATTTGATTCGACCAAAGTTAAGTTTGCAGCCGGAATACTGGGAAAATAAATATGCGACAATTTAGTCACAACAAAAGAAAACCACCTTAATTTTACAACAAACTAAAAATACAAACACTGTAGAAACTTGAAGGTTCAGTTTATTTTGAACATTTCTAAAAGATTTAATTGATAAACAATATAATAGTTTAGTGAATACATCTGTATGTATCCTTCCAAACGCTTTTGCTGTTATGTAACCTACCCAACACTACACTTATGTATTGCATGGCTGCCTAAAAAGAGGGTATATATGTGATTTTCAATGTTAAATGAAGATTTTTTGGGGCCACTACATCTTAAGGACATAATTAGACTTATCCACATTCATAACTCTTGTTACCAAAATCTGCTAGGAAATTTGGATGATGTCAAATTCAGACTTCCAAACTATGCTCCTACAAATATGGGAAGTTTTATAGATGATTATGCCCATCCTTCTGTATATCTGTTACTGAGATAAAACTGATACGCTGAATTCAAATCAAAAACAGTTTCTCGCTAAATTTTTCTGTGCTTGTTTTATAAGGATCAACATTAAAGCTAGAAGTGACAATAGATTTCTACTTGGGATGGACAAAACCAGTTCTCATTTTTTTAAAACTTGAAACCAGTTTCTAGGAAATCGAAGACCGAGATTTCGGCTTCTCCAAAACCGGTACAGCTTTTCATCGAAATCGGATTCGGTTTTCTTAAACTTTTCTTTTTTTAAACGAAACTGTTCTCCATTTTCTCGAAAACAGTTTTAAGGTTTTACGGAAACCAATGTGCTTTCCGCCGAAGCCGGTATTTGTTCCTCTCTTTTTTTTTTTTTTTTTTTTTTTTAATTTGTAGAACTCATTTCCAAACAAATTAACTGAAAAGAAGTAACAAGTTTTCGATAGCAAACTGAAACCGGATATCTGATGAAAAACGAAATCTGTTTTAAAACTGAAACCGATTTAATAAGAAAGAAGAACTAGTTTTGGAAAACCTAAATATATTTTATGAAAAAAAAAACCGAACTGGTTTTGGAAAAAAAGGCTTTTTTGGAACTTTCCAGAAACCGGTTTCGGTGTTTCTAAAAACTGGAAAAACGGTTTTTGAGCCTACCACTGATTCTACCATTTCTCTTAGAGCGGAGATGAAAATCTGTAGGATAAAATCATTTGTCTCTATCTATCAGCTTTTATGAACTAGATGGATTAAAACTGGAAGTGGTACAATATTCTACCACTTCCGGAATCAATAGGCAGAGAAAGACATCATAGTTTGGAAGATAAAACATAATGAGCACGATGGCTTACTGGTAAAGCGCTCACCTCTGGCGCGAAGACGCTCTGGTTCGATAACTAACCACGAGAGTTTGTGGTGTACAATATCGTGTTCGCGTGTTTCTTAATTGTTTTGCCGTTTCCATTAGCCTACAGGGTGTAATCACGAAGTAAAAGCTGAAATTTTATTTCATTTTAGTTACTAACATATAGGTGTTCCAATTCAAATCAATTCGTTTCAGCACACTACTGGTATGAAAGAGTATGATAGTCAAATTCAGTGTTGTCATAAGAAGAACACTAACGTTACGTCAGTTGACATTATATATCAATTTAGTTCAAGCAGTACGTATATGATATCATAAAATTATGAAGCATAATTTTTAATATCCATTTCACTTTAGGCTATCATTTAAATGTTAATCTTAAGAAGAGCCACATTACACTCACGGTGTGATAATAAGTGAATTGCAGTGATGTAAAAAAAAAAAGAAGAAGAAGAAGAAGAAGAAGAAGAAGAAGAAGAAGAAAGGACAAATGAGATTCTCGTAAGTGTTTTAAATTTTTAGCGCATTAAGACGTATGCACTTTCTCTAATTGCATACCGCCCACAGAGAGCAATTTTCCTTCAATTTACACTCTTTATCTCTTCTTCTCCTCTTGCTATTCGGAAATCTTTTGATACAATCCGCCTGTCTTTTGGTACATAATCACCAACGACAATACCAGGGTCTTTTCCTTTTTTTTCTATTTTTTTCAAATGTTTATTTGTGAATTGATACTTATTAACTATTAGTTATAGTAGTAGTAGTATTAGTAGTAATTTACCCTTCAGGACCAATTATCAGGAGCCACAATTACTCAAACAGGTTTCTCTTTCAACTGGACAAAATAAGGGACACTATAGGTAATAAACATAATGAGAAGAAGATTGAAGAAGTATATTAATGAATATGTATTACATTCATCACAATAATAAAAAAAATATGTATTAAGAGAAAAAAGAAGTACTTTTTTCTTTAGTCAGTCCTTAATTAAAAGGCGTCTTTAATTGGATATAAGTATATGTCACAGACAAAGAAAGTAACTTAGTTAGAAGCGTGTCCTGGCAAATCAAGAAGTTGTTCAACTTGCACTACCAGCAATGCAACTTTTTTCTCATGCTTTGTATATGTATTTGCAACATATACAATGTATATATTAATGCATGCAATATATATTTATGTATTTACTTTCCTGATTCCAGGCTGGAAGGCGAATTTCCACTGAAATAATTAATTAATAACAATCGAAAACGAAATATCTTTAATGACAGATAATAAATGGAAAGTGTAGTATCCCTCCATTGGGTTGGTGCAACTGGGGATATATAAGTTCTTGGCACTGTACTGCTAGTTTCTGATGAGAATGTTAGGTTAACGAAGTCGAAGTCAGGCAACCCTCAGTTTAATATTTGCGGAGTTCGTTCTTCAACTTTCCTTTTGCAGGGTTGCAGGTCAACTTAAAATAAAAAGACTAGAGCATACCTAGATCCAATTCACAATTGAAGAAATTGCATTAATTTCTTTCTAGTGTCGGATAAATTTTGTTCTACTGTATATATAGGGTGTTTCAAAACAACACCGACAACGATTGGAAGGTGATTCCTGACACCAAGATAAGACAAAAAGTACAGACCAATCTGAGTCCAGAAATTCGTCATTTCGGAGTTATAGGCTGCTGAAAACATGAAAAAATGAACCTTAAAGGTCCATAGCTCTAATACCTACCGTAGTCGAGCCAAGACTTTACTTACGAAATAGTATGTGCTCTATCCAAATATCAATATTTTAGAATCCTGTGATTCTTCCGCAATTATTATACAGGTAGTTGGCGAGTACTTCAAATTATATGCCCGTAGCCAAACTCCCTCTATAAAAATTATAAAAATTGTTGCATGAGTACTGCAGGATTCTGAAACATGTATTTTGGGTAACGCACATATTAGTTTTTACGTGACTCTTGACCTGACTACGGTAGATTGCATAGTATTAGAGCTATGGACCTTTAAAGTTCATTTTTTCATGTTTTCGGTAGCCTATAATTTCTGCACCCAGGGTGGTACATAATTTTTGTCTCATCTTGGAATCAGGAATCACTTCTCAATCGTTGTTGTTGTTGTTTTGAAACACCCTGTATATTTTTTTTAAGGTTAACAATAACTTATTCAATTTAGTTTTCTAAATTTCATTAATATAATCCAGTTAAGAGTTCATATAATTTAAAAAGTGTTAAATTTGACCTATGATTTTGTAAATCATTGGATGCCTTGATTTAACGAACGTTTTACTTACGTCAAGAATCTAAAGAACATATCGTGGCGAGAACATTAATTGAATCCAATCCCGTACTTATATTTGCTACTCCATTACTTGACAGTATTCATTTGTCTTTAAATTACTGTTGCTTTCATCATTGTAAGATTTGTTTTCATGCTACATTCAAACATATAAAAAGGTATTTTTAGGTTGTTTTATTTCATGAACCCTGAGATTTTCTTGATCGATGGGAGAGAATTCGTGTCAGGTGCAAACGAACACGGAATTACTTGATAAAAGTACTTTGATATTCTATCATGTTAATTTGTACTTTTGATTGGATTGAATAAAGGAAATAAGCAAATTCCGTCTTCCAAATAACGTAGCGTAGAGGTCCATGTGTATTCTTGCGTAATTTGATGCATCATTGGGTACAATGACTCTCGACTAACGACAATCACCCGTCTCATTCCTTTCGTTGTTGTCTGGCCTCTTTAAGTCCATCAAAAATATGTTAAGAATATGAAAAATGTCATTTGTTTCCTCATCTCTATGCGTCTCTGTATAACATAAAGCCCACAGAATTCGTCACGAATTTTAGTGTATACCGCATCCGCATGGCATCTAGACAATGAAAGTATTACGTCTTTTGTAAGTACTGAGATGTGACACTTTCTTTGTCACTTTAATATGAAGCTAGGCTCGAATTTAATATGTTATTTTTGGCTATCCTGAAATAGCTTCCTCCTGTTAGCGTAGCCGACTAAAAGACTATGCATTGTAGATTCAAATAGCTATAAATACAGTAAACATTTTTGGATTGGATAGAACCAGTTATGCGCAAAGTTCTTCAACACAGGAATGCTTTTTAACACAGAGAGCATTATATTGCAAGTCTTCATTATCAATAATAATCATAAACGTAGGCATATCTTTATGTATACAAATTTTAGGCATTAGCAAAAATACATTCTTCTTAGCCGTACATGTTCTTTTAACATCACTTCAAAAGAATTTTCTTGGACGTTCTTTCTGGAAATTACTGGAAACTACTGTCAAAGTCGACTAACTGTTTCAAACTTATTGATAAAGAAAAATGTTAAAGAAAATTGAGTATACGTAACTATACACTTGTACCTGCTGACTATACAATTAAAAATAATAAACTATGATGACAGCGAACTATGAGGACCCAATAGTGAAACAGGAAGGAGTTAAATCTATCATTTTCGGTTTCTGCAAGGGAAAATGGACGGAGATAAAACCTGATCTTGTGACTGAATCCATATCCAAAAATTATATTCCGCTGTCCATTACCATTTTACCTCTTTGGATATTCAATATTGAAACTAGAAATGATATACATGAAAGGATAACGGCGTAGATGAAACGCAAAATATATATCAAAAATTTATCTCTTACCGTTTGTGCTGTATATTCACATAGTTACGCATAGCATGGCTTTGAAAATCTAAAATATAAAACTCTGATTAAAACTGTTGTGCGTAGATGCCTCGGACTTCTTCTAAGGTTGCTGTTGTCAATTTTCTTTTGCTTTACATTTCTTTCTTTTTTTATAAGCTTCTTTAGCTTTATTCATTAGGCTGCATTGAATGCTCATATCATACCCAAGAGAAATTCAATACATGTCTGTAGAACCTTGACTTAAGAATTGTTCGACTTGAATGTTTTATACATGCTAATTAGGCATTCATAGATATCTATTTGATACTCATTAGAGATTTTTTTAAGCATCCGTGAGTCTCTATAAATTGAATTTTCAATATAGGGCTACAGCCAGAGGTAGATAATATCCATTTTAGGGGGCTATACTGTGCCTTTTGGACCATTATTTTTGCATAATTTATCAAGGTGTAGAAAAAATAAGGACGGTTATGCTTAGATATCATCTAGATCAGAGAAGACATTTAAAATTACATAGAGTTAAGCCATTATGGAAGTGTTTCGCATATTGCTGTACTCCATATGAAATACAGTAATGCTGCACAATTAGTCTATTCGCAAACTTTTGCAAGAGTATCAAAGGAATGTATTATTATATCTCTTGTGCTTAAAAATATTTTACCATTTTAAGAAAGCTTGTAATTATTTGAACAAGAGAAGTACAAAAATACTAACATATTTTTCTAATATAATTAATGACTTACACTTTTTTTTAAAAGTTTGTATGGTCTTTATCTCCTACTAAGTCCAGATAACCCGTTATTATAAATATTGAAAAATATTATTTACATTTCAGATGCACCATAAAATACATTCTGGTAGACAGTGAAAAGAATCATGCGCTAACTGTTCCAACTTCTTCAGGCAAATGTCAATCGCTCGAGAAGTTTGCTGTCATCTAGCGGGACAAGATGTAGCTAGCTTATATTACCTTTCCTTCAACAGTTGAAAATTACATATTGATGATAAATAATAAAGTCGCCGTTACCGTGAAAGTGTTAACGGACATACTCAATTAACGAACTCGGCTGAAATAATTACTCTATTGCAAAAAAAAAAAAAAAAAATTCAAAAATTGCGTTTCGATTAAGAGTTATCGTCTGGAGTGACAGATATACTAACGTTACAACCTTATTGGTTTAACTTGTGTGATCCTAGTAAAAGGATTGGATTGGATTTTCAGTTTAGCATCCGTTTCAGCATCAATGCTATACGAGACGTGGACCTACAGCTTAACGTGGGGTCCGAACCACATGAGCTTCATCTTACTAAAAGTTACGAGCGTTCGGATGTTCTAAAAATGGCACCCGAAATGCATTATTCTACAGATCAAAATAGGTCAAAAATATATATATAATTGTATGTCTTTGGAATACTCGTCTGGAGACGTGTATTGCATTATGTGGCAACATCGCAGATAAAGAACCTCAGAGATCTACCAATCTATCAAATATTTACATTGAATCTTTTCGGATGGTAGTTAGAGTCAATAAAGGTTGACACTAGCACCAATTATTAGCATAATAATCGATGTAACTGCCTGATGGGTCGCATAGTGGTTCCAAGTTAATCTGCGACGTTGCCACATAGTAATTCCACCATCAATTAATGATTATTTTATTTCTATTACACTTCAATATTACGATATTAAAATGAAGTAATCATTAAGTGGCTGTTATTATTGTTAACGATTATTTCAAAACGAATCATTAAGCAGTTTGGCTTTAAAGAAACCCCTTTTATTTCCAGTATTTAGTCTATCTGTTGATGTATCCGTCCGGGAAAAATCAAAATCTGAAGAACTGAACTGAAATTAAATATTTCAGTTTTACGTCCCACGCATATACCGGTTAGGCTAAAGGAGACGATGATGATGATAAATGAATGAAATGATGGAATGAAGAAAGTAAGAGGAAAAGGGAGAACCCCGAGAAAACTCATGTACATGGTTTGTGTCCACCACAAAGTTCATTTCGCTTGAGCAGGCAACAAATCAGGGACCCCACGCACCAGAGTTGAACACTCTACCACTGAGCCACCACGGCCCCAAATCTGAAGAACTATTTGATGAACCAGCCCAGGATGTGGAAGGTCAAAGGTTAGAAACAGTGTTTGTTAATGGGAGAGATATTCGAACCGATAAGTGATAGAAATCAACGATTTCCGGTTTTAACAATGATCGTTATAAAATAAAAACTATAATAGATAGGAAGTAACGGTTTTCTGCAATCAATTAAGCATCCCAAGAATATCTTTCATCTCTACTCCAATCTCCCTACTAAAACCGGAAATCATAGAAATCTACTACCACTTCGGATCTCAGTATTAATTGAGAAAATACCAAGCTATTAATAAATTTTAAATGTAACAAAACTCGGTTACCATGGCAATACTAAGGATTTTTTGAGTGGGGAATGCAGGGTGAGGTGAAATAGATTATTGACAGAAGACTGGAGATGACGTTCTAGTTAAAAATTGTACTGCGACCTCCATTCTCCTTTCAAGTGCAACATAGAAAAGTGATCGACAGGAGGAAATGATTAAAACAGACGGCAATATTGGAACTTAAATTGTTGAGTCGTTAAAGAACTTTTAAAGAATTTTTACGCTGTGTACACTGTGACAAACCAAACTTCTTCACTTGGTGCACGGTGAGAGATTCCTAGTTCTATTAAAGTATCAATCGTATTTCTCAGTTGCACCAGTACATAATTTAACAACGGTTTTATGACGCGATTTTTGACACTGGCTCGATGTAATTTAACTAAAAACGATACGAAAAACGAACGAACTACACTGTATATCCATCCACAAAATAGCTGATTTCTTCTGAACGAAATCCTTAGATGGACCTACTGATTAACGTGCAATCTAAACCACACGAACTCCCGCTCGGAATCAAACCCGAGTTTGCCACGCCACAGGCGCATACGCTAACCGCTTAGCCGCGAAAGAGCTCTCTACTTAAATGCGTTTAAAGAATCACATCTTGAATTAAACCCGGAAGTTCGTGCGCCAAGGCACGAACGCTAGTTCAGCGCCAAGGGTTAAAATAAAAAATTAAATGAAATCTTTGAGTTTTACGTCCCACGGTTATGCCGGTTAGGCTAAAGGAGACGGTGATGATGAGTGATGAATGAAATAGTGGAATGAAGAAAGTGGGAGGAAACGGGAGAACCCAGAGGAAACCCAAGCACACGGTGTTTGTCCACCACAAAGTTCACTTGGTGGGGGCTGGGATCGAACCCAGGACCGCAAGCACCAAAGGTGAGCGCTCTACCACTGAGCCACCGTGGCCCCCAGGGTTAAAATAAGTAATCAGTATTCACAACTGATAATAATTGAGGCACTTGGGGTAAGACAATGATAAGCATCATTGTCTAACTTTAAAGTAAACATGGAAAGAAAGTTCAACATTTTCATGCAATGCAATGCACTAGAGACGAAATTTTTTCGCAACAACTTTGATATTTTGTAGTATTAATTATCACAATTTTCGCATTAGTGTTTTCAAAGAGTTATGGTACTTGTAAACAAAATATTTTTGGTAGTAAGGTGTATCTAATACAAAAATGAGGATATATACCTTGATTACGTGCACATTCTAACTAATGTATTCCCTGAAATTTAGAAATTAATGCAAATTTTTAAACACTTCCTCTAACGTCATCCTTAGTTAAAGGATAACATCCATCAAGACATTACCAATTCTTCTCTCGAGACTGGCAATCATATTGAACGTAACGACCTGACAGCAAAAGACCTGTGGTTAACTTTTAAAATGTTTAACAATGATACAATGTCAACTTCCTTATCCTTACTGTTGAGAACTTCAAGAACCTTACTTTAAATTCACGGTAAGTAACCAACGGATCATGAACATTATCACCACAAAGCACAGTCAAGGATTTAAACAATAGTTAACTTTTTGTTGATGTCTACGTCTTTATGACATGAAACTGTTTCTGGATCAAATAATTCGCAGAGCTTTTTCGTGAATGTAACGTTTCTCAAGTTAAATAACATTAGAAATGCATTTTTTTCGTTATTATTAGCAATAATTAGCAAGAATTCCACTTTTCGTTTTCATTCACATTTATCGCAAATAATGCCGAATTTCGCAAAAAAAAAAAATATAAAAATAAATAAAAAATAAAATAAAATAAAATAAAATAAATAAATAAATACGATAATATAAATGTGATTTCTGGCTCTGAAACGATAAGTTTAAGGTTTCCTGAAACATATAAGCATTTCTTTAATGTTTCGCACATATCGCATTAACGAAAAATTCTCGTTTCTACACACACTAAATAAGCTTCGCTTGTCGTATGCAGATACAATTTCGAACTTAAACTACCTGCATATTGTTCTGTAGTCCGATCTTAACCCATTCCACCTAATAAATCAATTTCACTAGAAGTGGCGCTTAGCATTGTCTTTCGCCGAGTCACTCGGTTATTTAGGTTTTGCACGACACGCAAAGTGTATATAAAACTATATATGTGTGGTTCGTATATGTAACCTAAGTGTTGTGTTGTTAGGTGGAGTGTATAGAGTAAGCATAAGCATTAATCATTCGTCACAATATACGTACTCGCTTTTATTTTCTTTTTTTTTCTGTTTTTCTTTAAATAAAAGCTTAACTTGACTGATCATCGTTTGTTGAATGAACTCAACCTGTTGACATAAAGTGATTTTTCATTCTGCACCATTTTTATTCATATTTATGCCGTAGTTCATTCAAACTTTGAACGCAAATAGTACATTTATTTTGTATTTACTATTAGGTATTCCTGAACAGATCATTGATGAAAAGAAAGCCGAAAAGTATGAAAAAAGTGAAAGAAGAAAAAGTGATATATTAATGTTGTTCGCATTAGCGTAAGTTTCTAATTTTATTTTCTTAAATGTGTGATGTCTGCAATCATGGAATCTTAAGTTAATAATTCAATACATTTTTCATATCTATTTTGGGTTTCTATAGAAACGGTACACGGTGGGTGAGTGGTAGAGCGCTTACCTCTGGTATATGGGTCCCTGATTCGATTCCTAACCAAGTAAGTTTGTAGTAAAAAATATCGTGTCCGTCAGTTTCCTCCAACATTCTCATTCCACCAATTGTGCCCTACCATTCATTAAATTGGTCATCCGTCTACGTTAGCTTAAAGGGCATAAGTATAGGACGTTAAAGAAAAATATTCCATTTTTTAAAGTTTCTATACAGAAAACAGTTTAAAGACAATAAAGAATGCCAAAATATGGGGAAAGTAAGCTTTATATAGTTTAGACCAGGAATAGGAAACCTGCGGCCTTCACAGAGTTATAAAGTGCAAGCTTCCGGAACTGCTGCCAAGTAGAACATTATTAAAACGTAACTAATTACTGTAAAAATAACCAAAAATAAACTATCCCTTTGTAATTTTTTTTCAGAACAAATGAATTATGTCATATTCTTAGATTTAATACTAAAATATTTATTTATGAACCGTGAACAAAATTGCTCAAGTTGTTTTACAGAAAATCTCAAGAAGAAGAAAAACGTATTCTCAACAATAAGCTATCCCTCGTAGATTTCGTCAGGACGAGTACGTTATACCGTATTGTCAAGTTATTAATGAAAGACATTTATTTATGAAATATGAACAAAATTGCCCGAGTTGCTTTAGAAAAATTCTTCCGAAGAGAAAGTTATGCCCAAGAATAAACTTCCTCTCGTAGAGTTTTCCCAGAGAAATGACATGCGACAGTGGAGAGTTGGTAATGAAATACTACTACTTGAAATAGAAATAAAATCATTAGAGCCATTTTCGAAAAAAAATAAATGAAATCTTTGAGTTTTACGTCCAACGGTTATGCCGGCTAGGCTAAAGGAGACGGTGATGATGAGAAATGAATGACATGGTGGAATGAAGATAGTGGGAGGAGACGGGAGCACTCCGAGGAAACCCACGCACACGGTGTTTGGCCATCACAAATTTCACTTGGCGCGAGCTAGGATCGAACCAGGGACCCCATGTACCAGAGGTGAACGCTCTACCACCAAGCCACCGCGGCCCCAGCCATTTTCCAGATAATCGCTTTTTCAATCTCCACCCTCCTGTAAACTACCCTATATTTTGTTTGTACGAAGATTTCTTTAAAATAAACTGGTGATCTCTGGTGTATGGGGTCCCTGGTTTGATCTTCAATCAAGTGAATGTGTGATGGACAATATCGTGTTTGTGAGTTTTCTCGGAATACTCCCTTTTCCTCCTGCATTCTCATTCCACCAAATATTCCATCATCACTCTCTTATCTTAAACATTCGTCTCCCTTAGCCTAAAGGGTATAATTGTGGGAAGTTAAACTGAAAAATTTCATTTTATTTCATATTCCCAATACTTTCTTCTTTCCTATCGTTTGTCGAAGCTACAGACCCTAGCACTAAACTCTCTTGATCCAATTCCTTGTTGCATTTATTAATGAAACACTTCCTTTTGAATACCAACAAAATTACGAGAGATATTTTCCGACAATTTAGCCTGAAGAAAACTTAGCCAAAAGTAAACTATTCCTTGTAGAATTTTTCATAAGAAAATTATTTATGCCATATGTTAGGATTATTAACGAAATATTTATATGTATATAAAATTCGTATTTCACAAAACTGTCCAAAAAACTCATGTCAAGTGTGAACTACCCCTTGTGAATATGCTCATCGAAATTATTTATGCAACATTATAGGAATAATATTCGCTTGATTCGTTTTCGAGAAAGTAGTCTGAAAACAAACTCTTCACATGAGTAAACTGGCATTTCATTGCTTGGCAGCAAGTGTAAGTTCTGCAGCCCAACATCACAACGATTATGTTGGTTGCCTAAACACCTTATTGAGTTCCTGAAAGTGTATACTCTGTCACGTGTATTGCACGGGTTGCCTAAATGCAAACTAGCAGGCGAGAAAAAGTTGTTCTGGTGAATACAATTTTGCTTACATCTCATTCTCCATTCGGTAAACACTTCATTCTGAGCTTTAGATATCCTATTAGAACCTAATTTAGTTTACAAAATTAAAGACATAAACGGCTATTAAACCTGGGTATAGCATTTATATCCTTCTCCTGCTTAAATTAGCGGCCTCAATAAATGCTATATATATGGATAGATAAATTCATTCTGTGTACAAAAAAAAAAAAAAAAAAAAAGCTGTATTTCGCTCCTAGAAAGCTAAAGATTTAGTTTATGTCTAAATTCTACAGTAAATGACAATACCCACTAACGTAACTCTAACTACTATATTTTCAGAACAATTATTGCTAACACTATTACATTTTCACTAAAACTTTTCTATCGTAGACTCTAATACTCTAATAACACCTAATAACTGTACTAACAATTCGTTCCAACTAGAAAACCCATTGCATCCACTAGTTTGTCATTTTTCTTTCCCATCGAGTGATCGACTTTCTTTCAATATCGAATTTCTCGTATTTTTCCCCCTTTAGAAGGCAGTGATTAAATGCTTTATTGTATTGTAATGGGACAAGAAAGGTAAATCTTCATCATCTTTTAGACTATTCGATGGATATGGACATTATCTTGGACAAATATTACTCCCTTTTTTGAGCTTTCCCCGGTATATAAAGTTTCTGACCAGAATAGTACACTTATTTACAAGGAAATGTCATAAGTCTTGCAATATTGTGTACTGTTATTTCTTTATTACTGTTGAAATATTCAAAAAAAGCCAAAAAAATTCAGGCAAAAAAGACGTGAAAAAAAATTCCTTACTTTCTTTAGAAAAGTTTTTTGTTGTGCCCTTGCTTTCTTACGTATGGCTAAAATCCAACCACAATACCTTCGTTTTTTTTTTTTTTTTTTTTTTTTTTAAGTGGGCTGTACATTATGACTTAATCTAATCAAGCTGCGTTAACTTCTCAGGCGTTATACTGAGAACAACTGTCAGCAGTCAGACGTCTTTCATTTGGAAGATATCATGTGGTCAGTACATCATCAATCAATCAGCGTCGTTGTTTCTGGTTTTCTAGATCACAACGCACTACTTCTTGATTTCAGAACAATGTATTCCGCTTTATACAACCATGTTCGAACCATGGATCCTGATCCTTGAAAACAGCCGGTATTATTCACCAGTGGTCCCACTAAATAAAATCTGACCAACTTCCTCGTGATGCTTGGTTAAAACAAACCATCTTTAAACCTCACTGGGAATCGAACCAATATGCATGCATAACGGTTTACAGCGATTACGAGAATTGTCAAGATTACTGCCTCGTCTTGATTTTCATCTCGACATTATTTATAACATTATTTAAGAGTTTATAAATTGTATATACAAGTTTTTTTTACGGTTATTATTATCGTTATATAATGTTTTCAGCTTCAGTAAGTTCTAGATTGAATCTTAGTAGAAAACTTGTTATGGTAGTTACCCTAAAGGTTATCTGTTTTAAGATCTTATCAGTCTAAGAAATGTTCGAGTTTCCTAGTGGTTATGTGGTTAGTGTAAGCACCTTCAGCGCGGGAGACCCGGGTTTGATTCCTGGCAGAAGCTCATGTGGTTCGGATGCCATGTTAAGGTGTATGTCAACATCTTGTATAGCCTCGCTCCTAAAAGGAATGCTGAACCCCAGTGCAATCAATTTAGTCAATGTTCGAACTTCTTGATATGAAGTACGCCAAGTCATCTGCAACCAACCAAGCTTCTGTGAGTATTGGGTTGTATAAGCATCAGGCGTTTAATATTGATTTCTAAATATTCCATTTTATTAATTTTATAGTAAAACGATCAGTCAGAGCGAACATTGTGTGGAAATATTGTAGTATCATCCAGTTTATGTATCTGTAAAAAGTTTCAGAGCCTTGGTTTGCATGAAAGTGCGTGAAATTTAAGTTTGAAAGAGTTGATTCTAACAAATAAACAAAGAGAGAAATAATCTAATAAAAAATACTGTAAGAAAAAACACTAAAATTTAATAAAATTAGAAGGGATAGTTATATATATACTCAGTGGTGTATTTAGAATTTTGTTTCGGGGGCTATGTACAACATGTGAATAAGCACTTATATTTCTCCTTTTCTCCCTTTAAAACGCAAACACACAAGGGCGTCGTTGGGGAAGCAGGGGCAATTGCCCACCTGAGTTTGAGAATTAAATGTTTTTCTTAATCGATTGTCTACTAATATACTAGGAAAAAACTAGGAAACTCGTATGTTGGTCGATGATCTTACCCCCAGGCAAATCTGAAACGCCGCTCCTCCAAACACACGTTAAATATTTGTAATCTCATTTCAACTTAACTTATTTCATTTTAGAAAAAAAATGGAAATATTCAGTTTTATCTGTGTACGATTTTGCCTGAAAGAAAAGGTTGAGACAAGTTGAAGATGAAATATACTGATTGCAGTTTTAATGGCAAGAATTGTAGACTGATGAATCTTATGTGATATGATACCCCCAAACGTTTAGCAGTGAATCTAACTTTTTATTCTATTCGTAGAAGAAATGAAAGCATTCTCTTGGCCCATCTAATTTCCCGAGCTACTAATTCCCCCTCTTGATTTTCTTTAATCCAAATATTTACCTTTCTTTATAACTAAACGATGTAAATATTCCTTTGCTATAATAACTAAAGTCCCGTTCTGTTGATATGCGTGCAAGTTGATGTGGAATATCAGTTTCGCTTATCAGCTCCTCTTAGTTTTGGTGTGATTGATGACAGCCGACTTGAATCACATCTAACAACGGTCGAAAGTGTGATAGGAGAAACGAAAGAAAGTAACATCCAAACAAAAGAAACAGAAGAATAGAATGGACGAAAGAAATTTTAAAAGGACGCAGTTCTTATAAGAAATGTAATTTGACAAATACAGTATTTTTTGTGAACAAAGAGCATAAGAAAATTAAATTCTTAGAAATGGTAAGAAGGATTACTGTTTTACGTGGAATGTAAAAAGCAAACAAATTTATTTCGGGGAAGGACTTCCGCTATTCGACACTGCATACGGTCTATACTCATCTTAGCATCAGAAACAAAATGCTTAGTTTTGGTATAAGTAAGTATTTGCAGGTCCAAAACTTTCATGGAAACATAGCGGTGTTGATATAGCAATGAGAAGAATGATTTAATTCTAACTTTATATCAGTAAATGTCTCCTTCTTCATCACCTAAGTGTTATATAAATACCTCTAAAGAAAAAGAAAAAAGCCCATTCACATATATAACTTATATGATTGTTCAGTTCATATGGCCAATAGTGACAGGATTATAGGTAAACAGTTGCACAAAAATTAAGTTAGGTCGGGTGAAATGAAAAGTGCCAAAAGAATTGGTCCCAATTGCGTTTCTACTATTCCATGATCACGAGTTATCTCTTTGAAGCACTAAAAAAGGGACGACGTAGACGCCTTTCTTACAAGCTACAAAGAATGAAAAGAAAACCTCCGAACTGTTAAAAAATAAAATAAAAAAAAATAATAAAAAAAGGATTAGTCTGCAAGTTGTCTGAGGAAAGTGAAAGGCTTGCTCCAAACACTCACTGCAAGCATCTATTCCCCCGCCGGAGGGAGGTATTCAGCCCGCCTGAGGTCAACCGGAGGTCAACACAAGAACACTCCGTGGCACGTTATAAACACTGCCCAGGATGAATAATAACAGATTGTAGTGGAGAGGGATATTATAAGGGGCACCAGAACAAGGGGGAGGAGGGACCTGCTTTTTTTATTCTCCTTGTTATCCAACTCCTTATAGTGTGGTAATCGGTAGGTGTGGAACATGTCCGGCCGACCGCCGAGACCCTGTTCTCTTGTCCTAAGCTTGTTGCTTGATGGCTGGGAAATATTTAGGACGGTTGTTCTTCACAGACTGTTTCTTTATATGTATCTATTATTACAATGAGCATCTGCCTACTATTTCGATTTCTCTTTATGAGTCTTCAACGGGTCTTTATCACCCAATCTCTGATGTTCTGTTCTTCCTTCGTTTTCTCTCACTAATAAAAGCTTATATTTCACGTGTCTTGTTTCTCGATATGTTTTTCCTTTAAAACAACTCGACGAGCATCAGAGGTTCGATCTCTTAAGTACAAGAATCACGTACTTTTAATCAAAAGAAGAAAAAAATCAGTCATAGATTTGGGTAGTCATATGACACTAACAGTACAAAATATTGGGAAGAGAACCATGGAAATTTAAAAAAAATCTAGCTCATGATAGGAAAGAGTAGAAATCTCGGTCAAACCAATTGAATTGCTGACCTGAGGAGGAGAAGGATGACACTAGTTATGCTTACATATTAACACAATACTACAGTTTGACTTATCGTACGAATTAATCTGTACACGAATAGGAAAAAAAAATATTCTCACAACTGTATCGAAGTAAAATATACATGTTTATTAATAAGAGAATGTTTCTTAAAACTTGAACACTTTATTACGGAGAAATCGCATGCTAAAACTGATTGAATGAAACTTCTCGAACATTGGATTATGTGAAGAAGGTCTGCTGCAGCCTAATTGAGTAGGATACTCTGGCACCCAATTTCAACCCCGTATAATTTTGAAATCTAAGATCGCATCACCATCATAAGCACTTTTTCTCATTGTTATGTCATCACTACCCCTAATTAGTACTCTTCCATCATTTCCACTCTTAAACATAACCTAGAAAATGCAGTATTTTATCCTTCTCTGTCGTTATTGCTGATATTTTGAAATATAACATTCATTTCAATACCAAAGTCATGTTAAATTTTAGATCTACATACTATCTAGGTAACATGGGATCCGAACTACAATTGCTCGAACCAGAAATCCAACTTTGGTCTCCCACATCGAGAGAGTGTAAGCTATATAATGTATGTAACCACGAGAAAGCTAGTTCATATCCTCTCTCTTTTACATTCTACCATGCAATACTCACATCCCTAATAAGACAATATCTTCTTTCTCAAATAATTCTGCATATTTAATCAATGCAAATACAAAAAAATTGTATGCTTGTTTGCATAAATCTGTAATATATACTGCAATGTAGTAGAATTATTTTTTTAAAAAAATACAGCTAGTACAATTTTTTAAATCTTAATTTACTACCAGGATACGATATTAGCTCATACTAGTCAATATTAGCTCAATTTTATCATTGCTATGGCCATTACAAAGAAAAATCCGTAAACGTATGTATTGCTTAACACAAATTGTATACAGTTTTTTTTAAATCGCTTATGTACTCAAAGTATACACTGAAACATGTAACAAGTGTGAAAAACAAAATATATAAGAAATTTACTGGGTATAAAAGAGAGAGAAAGAAACATTTTTCTAAGGTTAAATTACTCAAAAAATTAAAAAATTAAGTTATGAATTTTACATCTATCTATCTATCTACACACACACACACACACACACACACATATATATATATATATATATATATATATATATATATATATATATATATATATATATATATATATATATATATATAAAGAGAATCACTTTTCTTTTGAAGTGGCTGTTGTGGTTTATCAGCTAAAGAAACACCTGCAGCAGCAGGTTGACAGTATTAACCAGTCCATAAGCTTTCACTATAACAATCTTGCTTCCCATCTTTATTCAAACTCGTTTTCTTACTCCTGTCTTTTTTCGTCTTCAACCAAAGATGAAATGCTCTCTTTAGAAAAATGTTTTGAAGTCAGAGTATAGATAAATATTAATACCTGTAAACATTCGAAATTATATGGTAATTACTTTTATAAATATATATATTACAATATATTAGTTAAATTTTAGATATAAAATATTGAAGTTATTGTGGTGGAGTTTTGTACTGATTGCATCCTAGATATACCACACAGGCAAAAGAATGAAATTAAATGAAATCTTTGAGTTTTACTTCCCACGGTTATGTCGGCTAGGAAAAAGGAGACGGTGATGATGAAAAATGAATGAAATGGTGGAATGAAGAAAGTGGGAGCAAACGGGAGAACCCCGAGGAAACTAACGCACACGGTGTTTGCCCACCTCATAGTTCACTTGGCGCTAGCTGGGTTCGAACCAGGGACTCTATGCTCCAGAGGTGAACTGTCTACCACTGAACACCGCGGTCCCATATCACACAGGCCTCACATGGAAGCTCGTAACCTGGATACTTTTGATATATAATTTTATGAGAAATCGTTTCGAATATTACCAAGAACAAAGTAATATACTAGCCAACTACATGATTAATTTCAGTTCATATACTATATAAATATATCTATAATTTAACCAATACATGCTCTTCATTCAATTATAGTAGGTTTGTTAAGAGAAAAATTAAATGAGATAAAGTTTTAAGTCTTAACCAAAGATGTTAGCAAAGAAACATATTAATGGAAAACTTTGTATGTGATGTGTGATTTGCAATAAAGATTGTTTATCAACCATCGTATCTATGATTCCTTCTACTAACATTGAGATGTTGAAACACAAGGAACAAGTGATTTAAGTTGAGATAGAGACATGTTCGGCACTATCGATTTGCTAAGTTAAAAAATACATCTACAGTTCGCTATTCATTCTAATAAAACTTTGTGGTTTCTCCTACCTACACGCTGAATCTGATATAGCCTCACAACGTAGCGAGAAATTTTACGAGTTATATATGTATATATCACTTTACTAAGCCCGGTTTTGGTTAAGCGCAAGTTATATTGACAAGGAAGAAAAAGATACACATCTAAATGATGATAGCGATTAGAAACTGAAAAGATAAACAGAACAGGTAACTTACATACAAAACAACTAACGAATCTACAAAAAAAAAAAAAAATAAATAAATAAATAAATAAAAAAAATAAAAACCTCTGGACACTTATATCATCTAGAGGTTTTACGGACAGAAACTCTTCCAATAAGCTGTAGAATACCTACGAGAGAAGACAGAATTTTCGTGACGAGACGAGAGGTATTCCAATAGAAACAAATTTACTTTAGTAGAGAAGACGCGTGTCACTACATCGTTTCGAGGCAAGGACAGCCTCAACGAGTATAATAAATAAACAGAGGTATAATAAATAAATATTTTTAAAGAAAAAATCAAAGGGTTTTTCTATGTATGGAAACAAGTGAGTTTCAAATTGTGCAACTGTGGTAGACTTCCGAAAAGTGAGGATCTAATATTGGAGCTGAACGTGATATTTCAACGATTTCCAGTGGTTTAAATAGATAAGGATAGAAATGAAACATACTTTGCAGGATGTTAATGAACTACATCCGAACAAACTGTAAAGGTACACAGTTTCGAAGCTAGAGAAGTCTATATTGCGAAGAAAGAACAAAAATACATTCCGAACACGAGGAGTCCCGAACCTAGCGGTTTCTAACACTTCCGACTTCCTGTCGACGCATTCAGTGTTCACTGCCGACATGGCTTACCTTTTGCTCACGTTGGACATACCTTCAAGTCCGAGTATATGGGAATTCCGTTGGTATTGAATTATGTCATGTGAAGTATCCCTTGCGTACCGTTGCATATTATGGCCCCCCCGTAGTGTAGTCACTAACGCTCTCGCCTTCGGTGTGAGCAGTCCCGGGTTCGATTCCCGGTGCTGGCACTTGGTCGAAAAAGTGTAAAAGTGTATCATCGTAAAGTTGAAGTTTTCTTTAGTATAATGTTATTACTTAATGATGCCGCTAGGTACGAAACTTGATTTACGTAGGGATTCCAAACACGAAAGAATCATTCTGTATGTGGATTTGAGTACGCAACCAATGGTCCTTCAGTAATTTAACAGACACAATATTCAACATTTCAATATTTTTTTTCTTTATCACTTTTAAGATCGTGCTTTTTACAAATTAAGGTTAATATAAAGGGACAAGTTTTGCCGATAGATGTCACTACAGTCATCCTATCTCTTCCATGTATTTTTTTACCTTTTACGAAAATTCAAGATTTCTTTTATAAATTTCAACCTAGAGACTTCAAATTTTTAGGGAAGGAATTTCATAACCTATTAAAGGAAACAATCCGTGCCGATTTTTTTTATTTAGAATTTTCTTCATTGTTGAAACAGCTTCATTGTTAAAGATTTGGATATCCATTTCAACAACCAAGCCATTTCAACAATGAAGAAAATTCTAAATAAAAAAAATCGGCACGGTTTGTTGCCTTCGATAGATTATGAAGTTCCCTTTCTAAAAATTTGAAGTCTGTAGGTTGAAATTTGTAAGAGAAATCTTGAATTTACCTGAAAGATAAAAAAATACATGGGAGAGATACGAAGACTGCAGTGCCATCTATCGGCAAAATTTGTCCCTTTAAACCAACCTTAAATTGTAGACTCATTTATTTATCTGCTGCTTCTACTAGTGAATATTCGAAACTTTCAATTCATACATTGCTTTGCTCAAAGCAGATGAGGCTTTTAAATTTGTGCTTTCATTTGTTGAGAACAGGGAGGAGAATTGCCCCCCCCCCTCCGGGTTTGAGGAACACGTGCTTTTTAATCAATTGTACACTAAAGTTCTAATAAAAAATGAAATTCGTATATCAGTGGATAGTATTCCCACACCCTTCTAGTAAAATCTACAACAATGCTATTTTTAAGGGTGTGTGATATGCACTGGTACAACGATCTTTTAAATCGAGAAAAATGATTAAAATCTTAGAAAACATACTTAGAAAAAGAAACAGATAGGATACTTTTAGTCTGCGAGGTAAAAAGATGTTTTGCTTATTTCTGCACATGTGTATTTATTTATTTTTAAAATCGCAAATTCAAAGATGGATTTAAGTGCGGCGTGAGTGCCTACCTGCTCAGTGTAAGCATTTAAAAATTATACATTTAAAACCATTCCCACCCCCTCTCAAAAAAATGCACAGATAGAACTACATTTAATTTATTTAATTCATTAATGATTAACGATAGTATTTCTCGACAATTTAATCATAAAGATGATCTTAAATAGATCATTAGTGGTTCTTACCTTCTTTGCGAAACCATGTGATTATCTCTAATAAAGTATTCAACATGCTATGCATATTTTAGTCAACAAAGATAGTTATTTCAACGTCTTTCAAATAATACAGACAAGAAGTCTATTATAATCTATTCTCTGCATTTTATATTCATTACGAAACATTGCTACCATAATGTGCAATGTTTCGTATATGATGTCGTATAAACTGTACGTGTTATAAAATTGTTAATCAAATACTGTAGCTACTACGTTTTAGAGTTCTAAGTTATGTCTTGTATTACGTCTATGTTCGTCTGTATATAGGTATCAGAGCCAAAACAAGGGATACTGAAAGGTTTTTCTTTTTTGGGGGGGGGGTAATCGATTTAGCGTCCCAAGAGTAAATTCCATCTTTTGCGTTAACTCTCCACTCAAATCAACCGCTGTATAAATTAACTACTTCCGGCATGAACGTTGAACGCCATAGAACAAAGACGGTAATAGATAGCGATAAGCGGTCTTTTGAAACTCGGGTTCTGAAGAAAATGTACCATCTTCTTCTGCATCTCTCTATTAAAATCAGAGGTGGTATAAATTTACTACGACTTCCGGTTTCAGTATTGACCTCTAAAGAGCAAAAAATAAGAGACAGTGACAAACGACTTTCTTTTTGAACCGATTCAACATCCCAAGAATAGATTCTCTAACCTTCTACTCAAATCGGAAGCGATAGAACATAACCATTTCCGGTTTCAACGATGATTACTATAGGACTGAAAACGGTAAGAGATAGCTAGAAGCGGTAAAATCAATTCAACCACATTCCAAGAATTGAGTTAATTTCTTCCGTTAATCCTCTATTCAAACCGTTAAGTGTATAAATTAATAATTTTCGGTTTCAATATTGACCGTCAGAGTATAAATACGGAAATAGGTAGAAAGCTAAAATAGTTTTCTGGAATCGGTTCAGTGTCGGAAGTAATGATATTATGTTCAACCGCGTCTGTACTAAAACCGGAAATGCTAGAATTTTGCTACTACTTCCGGTTTCAATATTGATTTCCATAGAGCAAAAATAGTAAGGGATTGCAAGTAATGACTTTTTTTATATGGATTCAGTCTCCGAGGATCAAGTTCGATCTCTGTTCTTATTTTTCATACTGCAACCACTAGTTATAGATGCACTATGTCCAGGTTGGAAGCCTACGATAGTTTCACACTGGGTAGCCAAACTCATTTCTCTAAATATATAGTTAAGCGTCTATCTGGCGTGTCAATGTTCGAAAACATGAAGAATAACCGATTTCCTTTCTTTTCTTTCTTTGCAGATATTACCAGAGTTAGAATGATTCGCTAAATATTAAGGAATGCACCGAAATGATCCTGCTTGTTGAAGGCTCCATCAAGAGGAAAATCGCCCAAGAAAAATTCAAGAAGACTGGATGTGTGATAGAAAATTGCGGCGGGCCATCCAGGACTCAACACATGAACAGACAATGTGTAATGTGCTAGCAGTGGTCCTTTAAAGCCCTAAGAGGTCCATCCGTACATCATCAATAGAGTTTGAAATTTTTTGTTTTGCACCCTTATATAACACTAAGGTCATGAGCCTACCATTAATATGTGCTCCAAACGACCACGACCGGGACTTGAATCCGGTACAGTTGGTGAGTGCAAAGATCATCATACCTAATTAACCTTCATAGTATAGGCTGTTCTCTACCTCACTATCTCACCTACTATGTCACCAGCCCCATAACTTATAAAGTAATAAATGGCAGCCGTAGAAAATGTAATCGTTTGATCCGTTAATTTATGACGATCCCAACCGAAGCATTGAATTCTACGAATCAGTACGATCAACCATTCTTCCTGGTCACTATCCCTTTAAATTGTGAGGTGAATGTTTAAGAAACGGGGAGGAAATAAGCAGAATGCATGTTACTGGAATCGTGTCATGCCGTGCCTAAATATTGCGCTGATTCATTAGTTCGTTCCGTTTGAAACTAACGAACATATTTCTTGTTTGAGGGTAGAACTAATCAAACAATGAATCACTAATATCTTCCCCCGTGTTCTTCACAATCTGTTCCAATATTCGGACAGTAGTTGAATGCCTTAATAATAATAATAATAATAATAATAATAATAATAATAATAATAATAATAATAATAATAATAATAATAATAATAATAATAATAATAATAATAATCGGTGGCTTGGACTCATAGAAGTCATTAATAAAATTTTGGTAGCTGTTGATCATTTTAAAATGACATGTTACAGAGTGCATTCGACAGAGGCCAAAAAAATATGGTGTCGCCATATCTGGAAATATCTCCCAGACATGTAGGACCCGGATCTGGGGAATACGCCGGATAAGGAATAACCTCATATTGAAGTTGCTCAATGGCAACGGTTTTCACATGTGTTACATGTGGTCTAGCGTTATCCACGTGAATATAGCCATGTCGTCTATTCAGCCTTTTTCCTTCAAATGCTGCATGCTCACTTTGGAGTTGATCACAATATGCAGCAGCAGTGATGATACAATTAGGAAACAGGAGTTTACTATGGATAATCCACAATGTTCTTGGGATGCAAATTCTGTTTGGGATGTGGTATTCCTTTTCTGTTTCCTTCCACTACTTAAAGTTCATGTACAGGCACGATTTCTCATCTCCGGTAACAATACGAGAAAGAAAGGGTTGATATTGGTGACAGGATTCACAATTACGAATAAGCAAAGAATCACATAGGAACACATTCGTTCTTGTTTGTCCTGAGCGAACGTGGCATCGACGAACCCAGTTTTTGAACTTTTCCCATACGTTGAAGAATGCCCAATAGTTTCCTGTCCACTGCCCACCTCTGTGGCCAATTTCCGGGTGGTTTTACTTATATCACGGTGGATTAAATCTTTCAAATGGTTCTTATCAAAGTGGAATGGGCGACCAGAACGTGGGGTAACGCTCACTTGTCAGGTTAAAATTTCCACTTTGGGACCTGTCAAACTATTTCCGAGTGGTCTTTTAAGCAATAGCATCTTCTCCATATACTCCACAGTGTTATCTAAATGTCTCTGCGGCACTATAACTTTTATTAAACACGTAAAGGAAAACATGTTGGGGATCACCCTTCTTTTCAACTCGACACTCCATACTTGTGACCCTGAAAAAGGAAACTTGATCAGCCCTAGCAAAACCAGAAATAGTGCTACACATTACTGATAACAAAACTACAATTTGGTGTAGTCCACAGCACTACAATCATCAGTGACGTCTGGGAAAATAAATGCTGAAAATGAACGGCATGAATTAATGAATTAACTCAACACTTCAGATGTCCTTCGTCGCGTCTGGCATGGCATGGATCAATGAAAGCGACCCATGATCCACTGTGACCCATCGTCATCAACTCTGATCCATGATCCACGCCCTCCTCTCAACCGAATAAAGAGTTTACACTTGTAATAAAACAAGGCTATGAAATTATCACTAATCGGAGTTTGAATTTCTATTGTCAATCACTCAAGCACCGCTGTGTTACAATATCAGTGGATCTGACTTTTACGATACAAAATGGTAAACTGTTTGTTATAAGCCATATTACGATGAATTTCAATTTAATTATCATATATATAATTATTTTATGGATGAATTACAAATACTTTTCAGTGGAAAATCGGATGAAATTTGAAAGTCTCAAATGAAGGTAAAGTAGGCCGACGAAAATAAAATAAAAACAGTGTAAAACTTGACTATATCTCGAAAGCCAAGTAGTAAGTAATATTGCTACTGTTATAATTACAAATATCAATATCGAAAAGTGCCTGAAGTTTCTTTTTTTTCACTTAGATATACTCATCTCAGATAAGTAAATATAAACAAATGAAAAAGGAAAAAATGGAGGTCTTGAAAGTAAATCGTAAACAAATTCACAAGTGTTCAGAAGATTCTGTCTACATTGCACTGAGCAGAGTGAGTCGGTAGATCAGAGTGGATCATGTGAGTCGGTGGGTCAGAGTGGGTCATGGTCTGTGGTGGGTCACGTCCTCTTGATCCACGATCCACTGACCCACTCCATCTCTAATATGGGCCCTTCGAACAACACAGAATTCAAGTCTCGATCGTGAATCGGAGGCGGTACATTGATAAAAGATTCTGGTATACGTAAACTCGATGTCACATAAGGATAAAACAAGAAAACAATGTTTTTCTAGACATTTTGTATTAATAACATATTCTCACTATTACAAAATCAAATCCAAAATTGGTATGTGTTAAGTAAATCAAAGTATAGTTTGCAAATTGCAGTGTTTTAACGCATTTTAGGTATTCAACGAGGATAGTTACAAATAATCAATCAGTGTGGGTGTATCTGTCTGCGTTGTGAGTCGATGTTTATTCCAACTTAATATTCTCACGGAGACTGAGTTGTACGGCAAGAAGCAAGAGTCCGAAAGAAAAATTGAGGACATTTTAATTCCCATAGTCATCATAATTCTCCACTCCTCCATCCTCACTTTTTCTTCTTGGTTTCTTTTTTTCTTCTTCTGTGTTGTGTTTGCCTATGGGAACTCTTGCCCTCAAAGTGGCTGTGATTTACTCATTGCAAGAGTGTACACTTAATGGCTCTCTTCAATTTCGCTAACGATCACGTAACACCTAGGAAGCAGTTACACTCCTTGCTCAGGTTAAAAAGAAAGAAAGAAAGAAAGGACAGAAAAAGAAAAAAAGGTCTTCTCTATACCTTCTCTGTGATGAACACATCTTTCTCTCTCACTCACTCACTTACCGACTCTCTCCCTCTGTCCGTCTGTCTCTCTTTTTCTCTATCTTTGTCTCTCTCTCTCTCTGTCTCTTTCTGTGTGTCTCCTTGTATGGTAAAAAAAAAAAAAATGCAATTACAATGTTCATGATCAACATTATAACAATAAATAACTGTAACCTGAAAATCTCAATGTAGAAAACTTGCTAGAAGAACACGTTACCACTACTCTACTATTATTAAAATTCCTTCTTGTTTCCTATCTTACTTTTTCACATTTTTCATAATACTTCAAAATCTAAGATTACTAGACGCAGGTTTACCACTTGCGTGAATACACTGTACTTGTATTCATAAAATATTATATAACTAGCTGAATATACCCATTCTTCGCATGGGGGCTGTATTTGAAAGTCAACGCCTGTGGGAGTATCACCATTCATTTCAGCGACTGCAAAAACTATGGATTTGACACTAATATCGGTCATTTTGGGCTATTTCTACATTTCTCGGTACCCCCCCCTTCCCACTGACCCCCGACTCGCATGCAATGGTAGCAGAATTTGCAAGTCTTCGCTAATGGAGGTATTACCATTGATCTCAGGACATCGAAAACTATGAATTTGTCATTAATATCGGTTATTTTGACTTTTACATGTCTCGGTATCCCCCTCCGGTGATCCCGGCCCGCAGCGGAATAGGGTGAATTTGGAAGTTAATGCGATCAGAGTTTCACCATTGATCTCAGCGACCGCGGAAACTATGAATTCGACACTAATATCGGTCATTTTCTACCACTTTTGCAGTCCCCTGGTTCGAAATTAAAAAAAAAAAACCGCTACGTCTTGGTTTGGGGCCTGAACCATGGTACCCATGACCCAAATTTGGTAATTCTTGGTCCACTCATCTGGTCTCCAGGCCGCACAAAGACACACAGACGGATAGACACATAAACACACACACAAACTCTTTATTTTATTTATATTAGATGAATTAGTACCTTCGAGTTTTTAAGATCTCCCTTATGGCTATATTGTTAATGTTTCTTCCACGTGGGAGACTTTGGTTCAATTCTGGATGACTGCATTTCTCTTGGTTTAACATCCTACTACTCTGACAAAGGTTAAAGGAGACAATGAGAAATTATTGGTGATAAATAACGAAACATAACGCGTAATATCAATGCTCTGAGTGGAGTTCGAATCCACTTAGACGGTTTACCCTAACTCCCTCCTCCTCACACCGTTTGGTGCATATCTCCGATCGTGCTCAACGTGGTACCACTGTTTTCTTGCGGAACTGCTTTCATCATCCTTATATTTTAAGTACACCCCCGGATGAAATAATTTAAATCACCATTTGTTCTTAATTCATCACAATTTTAAATTCCACTTATGGTGTTCCAAACAGACAGGGATGTGACAATTAAAAATGCAAATACTCTTAAGATAAATTCCAATCTTCAATGGATTGCATCTCTGCCTTAACCTCTCAGACCATTCCACTACGCTCTTGACAAAGCCAGCTGGCTGGAACCTTAAATAGTTCGGACCCCACTTGGATGGGTCAAACTTCAATGTTTCATATAACGTCTTTGCTGCAAAGGACGTAAAACCAACCATCGATATATCAGTCTTTATTGGGTCATAAGACTTGAACTAAGTTTGACTCTTTAATGTACTAAACGCATTATAGAACAATGTCCAACATCCAGAAATCGGTCATCATTGTGATAGTAGCATTTTGTATGTATGAGTAAAACTATGCAGCAAAATTGTGACAATTCTTTTAGAGTTTGAAATACTGAATTTGAAAAGAAGTGCTGAGATCATGATTGCTCAGCAATGTAGTTCTCACCTCTAGTGTGTATGGTCTCTTGTTCGATTAAAACTCGCTCTAAATGTACTTCGTGGAGGACAAACTCTGTATGAGGGCATTTTCTTGGGGTGCTCTTATTTCCTTCCACGCTCTTCATTTTACCAATTCGTGCGTTATAGCTATAATCATCGTCGTCGTATACGTCACGAGGGTGAAGGCGTGTTCCACAGCTGCTCGTAATTCGTGCATTGTGTGGTATCGAGTGTTGCTTACTTGTTTCTTTATAAAACCCCAGAGAGCATTGTCTGGTGTCGTCAGATCGGGACTTCTTGGAGGCCAGGCAAAGGGAGCTGGTGAAGATGCACAATCTCTTCCAAAGCAGCGTCCAGGAAACGTCAGATTCAGATAATAACTGTTACCAAGCAGAAAACAAATGAATATGGATAGCAATGTTGCCAGACAATGCCAAGCAATGTTACTAAACAAATGTGGGTAAAACCTAAAACTATTAGGAAACACCAATTAGGAGTACGCCCACTTCCGAACCACCCTGTATATATATATATATATATATCGCTCGATATCAAGTACTCGTGTATAGATCTGCTGATTGTAAATTCTCATGTGTAGTTTTTGAGAGAATTGAAAGAAAACGAACACTTTTGACGCTAAAAAAAGAAATGTTTCGTTTGTTGTGAATGTTTATTTTGCTGAAAGAAATTAATTACTTGTGTACCGTTTGTTATTAGCAGATTGTTCATTACGTTTCACTGACGATGATATATACGTACTCTTTACATACATAGGGGGGCACGGTGACTCAGTGGTAAGCGCTCTACTTCCTATGCATAGGGTCGCTGGTTCGATCCCCGACCAAGTGAATTTGTGAAGGACAACATCATGTCCGTGGGTTCTATTGGGGTTCTCCCGCTTCCTCCAACACTTCATTTCACCAATTCTTCTATCATCACTTTCTTTTCTTAAATATCTGTCTACCTTAGCCTAAAAGGCGTGATGGTGGAAGGTTAAACCGAGAGATTTCTTTACTCACATACTCGTTGTACAGCGATACATTCCTATTATAATTAATCTGTACCCATTTTACCAACACTGATCAGAGGCGCAATAATTAAGCATATAGCTTAGATGTAATTAAAAGAAAGAACGCTGTTATTGACAGGACATGTTGTCATGGGAAAAGACTATGACAAAAACTATCAGTTTGTTATTGACAAGATTATTAGTTGTTATGGGAAAGATCATTACTGAGTTATACACACGAAATTGGAAGATATGTACAAAAGCTATGGTTGCTGTTGATATTTCATGTACGTATAAAACAGAAGAATAAATCGACGATATCTGGACACAATTCATGTTTATGGTTAGTAATTAGTAGTTGATATATTTATTATAATAACGTAGTGATTTAAAGGTACATAAACGAATCAGGGCTAAAGCGAAGTGTTTTTATAATATATTTCGTTTTATCTGGTGCCGAAACCCGGGACTATACTATACTATTTAGTTCCGAAGAATAGTAAGAACTGAGTTTATGTGTATACGTATTTTATGAGTTTCACTACTTTGAGAAGTGGGAAGAGAATCCAAAGAATTAGCAATATGCAGGATTCCGAGATTGAAGAAGTACCCAGTATTTCAAATGAAACCATATCTGGAAATGCCGTAACTGTGTCTGAACATTCCTATTCTAATCTTATTGATATGTTTAGTCAACTACTAGATGAAAAGCTAGAACAGAAATTTGATCAACAACAAAAATTGTACGATGAAAAGCTAGATGAAAAGCTAGATGAAAAGTTAGAACAGAAATTTGATCAACAACAAAAACTGAACGATGAAAAGCTAGAACAGATACTAGTGCAGCATAAATCTCTTGCAGATAAAGTACAAGGTGTGCAAGAGAATTTTGACCGCTTGCAACACAATTTGAAAGAAAATTTGCAAGTATTAGCTGATGAAGTTACCATCAAAATTACAAATGATATGACACGAGAAGTTGATACCAGGTTTCAACAATTTAGTAACAAATGGCAAGATAGACAGGAAAAGAAAGTCGTTGAAACCATGGAATCGACGACAGCCCAACAAAAAAGTCAGATAGCGAATATTACTGCCCAGGTCAATTCACATAGCATACTGATATCCAACATACAAGAGGAAATCAGATCGTTACAAGAGAGGGAATGTGACTACAATAATCCTATGTATAAGGAGGCTTTGGGTACTCCCAATCAACAGGAAACATTGCATCATCAACAGGAAACATTGCATCTTCAACAGGAAGCATTGCATCACTGCCCGAGAACTCCATTAATAGAAACTGACGGGATATCTTCTTCTAAGAGTTCTACTGATGATGGTTTAGTTGTGGAAAACCACAGAAGGCGATTCCAAAGTCCAGATCGCAAAAGGAGAAAGGAGATAAATAAGTGCGAAAGGGTTCCAGACCATTATCAACGCCAACAAAAACATAACTATAGCAAAATAAATGTTAAGGTCAGTGAAATTAAGGCCATGACTAAATTCAGCGGTAAGTGTGACGAAACCGCAAGCTCGTTTTTAGAAAAATTTGAAGCAGAGTGTGAAATTATGGGTGTAGATCAATCTAAATTTATGAAGTTGTTACCACATCTGTTACTTCCTCCTTGTTCCTTGTGGTTTAAGGCTATTCGCGACCATATAAAATCCTACGAAGAATTTAAACGGGCCTTGTTGGCTAATTACGAAAATGATTTCTTGTTAGCTAACCGTGATGCGATGGTGCGAACTCGACACTATTCACCTCGGGTCGATAAATCTCTTACGGATTTTACAATCAATGCATATAATGAACTTAAACTCGTCAATCCGTTTCAGCCCGAATCCAGAATAATCGCTTCCGTACGCATTTTATTGCCGTATAAATTACAACAAATTCTGTTGTCAGCTCAATGCGTAAACTTCAATCATCTCATAATTTTAGTTCAAAACTTTGAGAATCAATTCCCGAATCCTAATGGGAGTAATCGTAATCCATCGAATCCGATTGCCGTCAGAAACTTGAATATAACTAATGAAAATACCGAAAATCTTCGCAGCGATGAGAGATCACGTGACAATACTGGCATTGGAGTTAGTGAGAGATCTGTTATACGTACTGGAACTGGAGCCAATGGAAGATTCAATTCTAGCGGTAGAAATGGAACGAATTATAATAATCCGAGGAACAGTTGGACGAACGGGAGAAACTTTCGTGGAAGACACAATTACAGTAACAATGTCATGCATACCGGTGTAACTCAAAACAGATGCAATTGGAGATCTCGAGATGGCAGGAACTGTCGGAATAGGACCGAAGTAATAAATGAAACAGGAAATGGATCAAGAGAAAATAACCAAGATTGTGGTGTTCAATGTACTTTAATTGACTCGTTTATTAATCATAATTTAAACTAAAACCCGCTGTTAACTAAATTAAACTTGGATAACAATTCTTAATTTATTCTCTCAGATGTTATGAGTTGTGTTATGAATACTTCATTTGGACTTTATATTTGAGCAACATGTTATGATGTGATTAATTTATCTTATCTTTGTATTAACTTTGAATGTTATGTTTACCTTTATTTTACTTTACATGTTCAAAAGAGATTTGATTGTGTTAACTTGAAATCCATGACAGTGAACTTAAATTGAAGCTTTTAAATGTAATTATTACCTTCTGATCTTGTCGTTGACGTGTGATATGATGGCAATCTTAATTGTAAATAATGTTGTTTGTATATGAATGTTATCGCTCAATGTAAAAGAGGAACAATTAACTAGTAACTCTGTGTAAGTCATCAGTTACTTATAATTTTGAATAGACCCACAAATAATATTTTTTAATGAATCGACGCTTTATGATATGTGATTAGTAATAAAAGAAAAATGTTGTTATAAATGAATTGATATATATATGGAGAAAGAAGAGAAGAGAAAACTACTTACATTGATGTAATAATAATAATTAATAGGAGAGTTGATTTAGTAATAATTAGTACGAGGGCTATTCAAAAGGTGAATGTTTTGAAAATATACAGGGTTCTTTCCTTCACTATAATACTGTTACGGAATTCCCGTTCTGGGCGACATTCATACAGCGATACATTCCTATTATAATTAATCTGTACCCATTTTACCAACACTGATCAGAGGCGCAATAATTAAGCATATAGCTTAGATGTAATTAAAAGAAAGAACGCTGTTATTGACAGGACATGTTGTCATGGGAAAAGACTATGACAAAAACTATCAGTTTGTTATTGACAAGATTATTAGTTGTTATGGGAAAGATCATTACTGAGTTATACACACGAAATTGGAAGATATGTACAAAAGCTATGGTTGCTGTTGATATTTCATGTACGTATAAAACAGAAGAATAAATCGACGATATCTGGACACAATTCATGTTTATGGTTAGTAATTAGTAGTTGATATATTTATTATAATAACGTAGTGATTTAAAGGTACATAAACGAATCAGGGCTAAAGCGAAGTGTTTTTATAATATATTTCGTTTTAGTTGAAATAGTTTAATCACTCATGAAAATTCTTCCCCTTATATCATGAGCGCCCAAAGGGGGGAGGGCCCCCTGGCTCACGAAAATATACTAAATGTCTTAAGATATTCAAAATACAAATAAGACATACCAAAAGTAATATAGCAACCCGGAGATGCCCCTCCCCACTAGAAAATTTTCTTCTGGTGCTCATGCCATATATTGATAATTTAATTTGCATAAATATACAACTTTCTTTGTGTGTAAGTATGTCATTCAAAAAGTCTCAGTTCGTATTTTCTTTAATGTATTTGTTATTGTGCACCACATTTAAAGGCTATAACATTAAAGTAAAATAGGCCTACTTGATATGCAAAAGAGCATTTCATGTGTCCAGTATGCTATGCAATATAAATACAGTAAATAAATGAAAGAAAAAGAAACATTGGAGATAGTGTACGAATATTATCTTGTATCAAACATAATCTAGAAAAGTACGTCGGCCATCTTTGAGGTGTAATTATTCCATGAGATGTTCCATGTTTTCAACGGACATTCTTAAAAAAAAAAAAAAAGTTTCCTCAAGCATTTAGTACTTGCAATTCTTAGCACAAGCAGACTGATAGCTTCTCATAGCGTTTTTGCCATGTTAATCCTTCTTACAGACAAATAACAAATGATAATCGCTGGCAGCTAGACTTTCATTGCAAACAGAGATGTATACTTTCTATTCATCTCCTCTCCGCTCCTCCCAAAATTCAACTATGTATGTATATTTGTGCATAATTCTTAGTACCCACATTCATTTAGCCATGCTGATTAATCAGTTTGGATCAGTTAAAGAATTTTATTTACACAGAAATTACGAATGCAAAAATATTTTCTTTGGTGATGTCTTTGTGTTTCTTTTGCGTTATTTTCATGACTTACCAACATGTAATAAATCCTCATAAAAACGTCGTTATTTAAGATTTTGATGTAAAACGCGATTAACTCCATATATTCTTCTTACGAAGATTTTTCAATGAGATATTTAGTAGATATCACACTTATAATAAATGGGAAAATATACAATATGCAAATGGAATAGTATACGTATATTTTATTATATAATGTATTATGTTAAAAATATTTTCTTTGAAACATTTCCGAGAAGACGTTAATCAATCAATTTATTACTTGTTAAAAGATGTTTCTGCTATTGTTTCACTATGTCTTTGAATAGAAGTTCGCAGTATGTTCGCATTATTGATTTGTATTTACGAATAGTCCAATTAATCCTGTCTAAACTATGATCTGACGAATTAAAACTATCGAATTAAAATTAAAAATGAAAGAATGAAAAATTTCTTAAATAAATAATAAAATAAACTTTAAATACTGTTTCCGGGTTAAAATTCTGAACAAAATACATATTTATTTATTTATCCATTAAACAATCAAAAGATACAGCTCAAAGACCATTTTATACTGGATATCTAACAACAACAATAGCAATGGAAATAATTTGGGAAGGTATCGGCCAGGGCCTGTTTAGTAGGTACCATCCTGGAATCTGTAGGACTGAGGAAAACCCTGGAAAACTCCAATCAAGATGAACGGCAGCGGGAATCGAACCCGAGACCTCCTGAATGCGAAGCCTACTACTTGGGTTGCTTCGCTTAGTCTACCAAAAATGTTCTTTGCTCTGCCCGCAGGTCTAGTGAGTAGTATCGGGTTTGATATCCGGTGGAAGAGTATTAAAACATTTTAATGTTTTACAATGATTTGGATTCTACCTTAAACAATATTTGCACGTCTCATATAGCCTCGGTGCTGAAAAGAAATTTTAAAGTTCAACAAACAAACAAGCAAACAAAACCAAAATTTGTTTAATTAAGTATAGAATAGGAACAATAAATACAGTAACAGAAACATTAGTTTGTTGTTCAGCTAGCGTTTTATATTTTCCAGGACTTTATAATTAGGGATGACTACGGGACAAGTGTAGGTTCTCTCCGCCTCAACATATGTTGTAAGTGATGTCTCGTGTCAAGTTATGTTAGAAAAGTTCTGTCTCCTTTCGAATCTAGTCACGTAAATTCTGTTTTCCTCTCGTCTAGTGCACAATTCTATTTATAATGAAGCTCATAAGCGCACGAATCCACATGCATTTTCTTTCTTCTGCTTCATGTCTTCAATTGCTGAATATAACGTTGCTTGTACATTTTTCACAAAGATAACTAAATAAAACTGTACTCTGCTCTAATACTGTAATTACTTCCGACAAAGAAAAAATGAAATTCCTAGTTTTACGTCTCCTATTTATGCACCGAAGCTAAGGAAAATGATGATGATAGTAACGAATGAAATGATGGGATGAAGAAAGTAGGAAGAAACGGGAGAATCTCTAGAACAATGGTTCTCAACCTAATTCCTATCACGACCCCCATTTTATCACATCCTCTTGCCAGCGACCCCCTTATAATTTATGGTTTGTAATAAGCTTGTGTGGAATTTTTAATATACCTATTGGGAGATCTCACAGGGTGTCTATTGGTCACGAAAGTTACGAAAAAGTCACGAAATCAGAAAACGACCATGAAAGCCAAGAAAAAGTCACGAAATTTAGCTTTTGAGTCATTATTTTTTCCAATCTGTACAAATAAATGTACAGACGGGAAAATTTTGTTCTATGAAACGTCAAAATTCACCACCAAAAATGTCTATATCGGCTTTTAGACGCTACCAAATCGCAAGTAAAGCACACTTCTGTCGCATGCATGAAAATTCGGCCTAATGTACAACTAAATTTGCTCTTGAGAATGTTACGAAATTTTATGGTTTGGTAAAGTAAAGGTCACAAAATTTCATTTTAGAATCTTAGTATACACACTGTATCACGATATAAATCTATTTCTATAATAGTAGAATCCATTTCTTGTATATAGTGGATACAGTAACTTCCTTAAAAGCGAATGGATTAAAACCAAATTTGGTCAATTCATTCACATTGCAAATATCGAATCCGATCCGTCATACTGTTTCAAAATGGAGGCGGTTTTAAAATTTTAAAACTTAATTTTGGGTCATATGATAAAAAATAAAGCGATTCCTAATTTTGGTTAAAAAAAAACTTGGACAGTTCTTTAAAAAGTAAAATATTTTAATATTTGAGAGCCTTCACTTTAAGTTACCTCATATTGTTATGAATTTGGTACATTGTTGTGTATGTGTTCAGTATCACCGAAAATGTTAAAACCAACTTGTTTACATTTAAAATTTGAGAAACAAATAAAATTCCACACCAAAAATCTACGTTTATTGCGGCCAGCTTACTGGAAAAAAGACTATTCGCTTACACACATACGTGTACAATTCTGCAAACACAACAAAGGATTCTAAGCAAAAGCAAACCCTTTTAATGCAGACAGAATGATTCGTCAATTGTTGATTTATCACGAAAAGCAACACAGCTATTGCGGATTAGTGTTTTCAATTTTAATGGTATTTCAATATCGAGGTTTTTTTGCTTTTGTATTTTTTTGGTATTTCAATATGCAATTCTCATTAGTTTCATATTGGTACCTCTTTCATTTAAATTGAATTTTTAACAATTCTGGACCTGTTGAAAATGTTTGGTAGACCTATTTTTTTATTGTTCTTAAGAGTATGTATAAAAATAAAAATGTCTATCAGGAAAAAAATCAAAATAATATTTAAAAATATTTCCGGTATTTGCATCTAATTATATTTATCTCTTCCGCTTATCTTTGGGACCCTCATGAAAACCTAGGGGGTCACTACCCCCAGGTTGAGAAACAATGCTCTAGATGATCCACGCTCACGGTGTTTGTACCGGTACACCACAGAGTTCACTTGGCATGGGCTGCAATCTAACCAAGGACCCCACGCACCAGAGATGGGCGCTCTACAACTGAGACATCGCGGCCACAACGAAAGAAAAGTTATGAGATGTTAATAATACAATTAATTATGAGCTTGATAGCACACGATCTTAATGCAATAATAAGATATTGCAACTTATTTTATAAACCAATTTTGTACTTAAATTCAAAAAAGAAAAAAAATATCATATAACAAGACTAAATTTTATATAGATCACTTTGTAGAGTACATTTCCGTTTAGAATGTATTACACAAAAGTCTTAAAAAATATTCGTGTACAAATAACATCACAATCTGCCGTGTATTTATTGCACATGGATGAGAATTAGCAATTACACTTTTTCTCCTACAAAAATTTAATATTCAAAACAAGTTTTAAAGTAAATTTAACCTACCAAACGTTGTTTTCGCGGACAGGTGTCATTTAATTTATATTTTATGGTGTGTATGCAGCTGTCAGGAGAAGCATATATATTACGCTAATTAAAACAGTCTCTCATTCTCTCTGCCTCCTTTTTCTGACGGTAGGATATGTAATTCTCTCTCTTTTATAAATAAAACTGCTGGTCGTTGTAGAAGTTTAGAAAAAAAAAACTTGTTTCTCCAAAAGTGAATACTGCACAGTTCTTACGTAACTGGCTGTACAACATGATTCACAACTTAAGTATTATCAGGTTAAATGGAACAGAAATATAAATGTTGTCTACCAAGCAGATACGCCTGTACGAGCTCAAGTCTTTCAGTTTTTATTATGATGTAAATTAAATATTATTCTTTTGAAAAACTTCGCCAGCTTTGATTCACAGGACTGTAGTGGTTGGGAGTTTACATCCTGTGTACAGAGCCCTAGTTTCACTCTCAGGGTATGTGGTTTTTGTGATGGTTAAAAATCTTACATTGAGTAATTTTTTTAAATGCCTGTTATCTAGAATTGAGACTTGTGGTCGAAAAACGTGATAACTCTCATTCGAATATTGTGTACTCCTGACGACCTCTGTCAAAATAATTTAATTATCGTAATAATTATTAAGGACTAACAGACCGTTCTTCGCATGGGGAGAATACGTTTCATTTTGGACATAAAAGGCAACAAAACTTTCACCAATCAACTTAGGCACAGCAAAAACTATGAATCCCACACTAATATCGGTCATCCGAGAAAGCCCATGGGTGTGATATTATTGATCACAAAGTCACATGGCCAGGATCGAACTATGGATCCTCGCATGAGAAATGTGTTCTATTCAGTGGCGGCTGTATCCCTTTCCCCTGACAGAAATTAAAAGTAAGCTCTACGTTAATCGAGGAATCAAGTTTTGTACTTTGAGGGACCCCTAAAATCCAGGAGCCCCCTCTGTCACGAGGTCTGCGGGGCCGCCACTGCTTCTGCCATTGAGCAATCGTGCCCTTACTGCATTTTATGTTACCTATTTTTAGATAATTAACTCTATTCGCTAAGACAATGATAGCTCATTTATAACATAGTGCGGGGAAGGACAAAATAAGAACTACACTTGGGGACCTTTCTTTCCTGAGGCGACAGTTTTCTGAATTCGCTAAACCATACATTTCCTAGATATTTGTTTTGTATTCTGGATATTCTGTTTCTTGTTTCATGTGTCTAAGCGAATTAGGGCCAACAAACATTCGAAAGTAACTATATGAAATCTGCATTTCTTTTTTACATATCGGCCCGATATCAATGGCAGTTCATATATATATATATATATATATATATATATATATATATATATATATATATATATATATATATATATATATATATATATATATATATATATATATATAGTGATTACCAATTGCACTCTGTTAGGCATGAGGTTAAAAAAAGATATATAAGAGAGATATCGCTTGCTTTTCTTCATTTTTATTCGACCGCTGGATTAACACTAAGATACCCTAAGAAAAATTTCCTAGAACGTCTGATGAAATCATAGTGACTCCCTCGACAATTCGTTGACTTTAGGTAGAATTTTTTTTCCTGGATTGTTTATAGTAAACACATACAAGTTTCTGAAATCACTATGTTTCACACCTTTTGGAGATATTTATTATAATGTTGAGTTACGATTTGGTACTTTATAAAAATATGGTCAACAAAAGTATAAGTGCTTGGTCATTTTTTCTACAAAAATATAGTCAAAGGTGAACACAAAAACAACTCCACTTGTCATTGTTAATAATTGTTACACAGTTAAGTTAGAAAATAATGAAATTTAGTACTCCAGAGAACATATTTTAACATAATAATGATAATAATATCTCACATACCTCACTGAACATTTTTCTTATATGCAGTACAGAATCTTAGTTACTGAAGAACTATAATTTTATATTCAGGTACAAAATTTCACTTACTATACTGATCAAAACAATATTTAACGAATCTTAGCACAGAGCAATTCATCACACAGCTGAAGTCCATAACTATATGAGTGCCTTGAACATAGATTGTTTCTGTATCATTTTCTAGTTAAAATCACTAGTGTTGCCACGAAACGAGACGAGCTTATGCGATTAGATTCGAAATTATATATATAAAATCCTAGTAGGAGCAAATATGCCTTTGGAGTCGACACTTACTTTCACGACACCTTTTCGAGACAATTCAGAATCTCGTCTTTAAATCACATACGTACTACTAAACATTTGAGCTGCACTATTCGTACACTAACTTCTTACATAATGGAAAATCCAATAATTCTTTCTACGTTACATTTCATCTGATAATGTTTGAAATGGTTCTAGAGTTTTGTATGGTCTTCTGCATTTTGTTACACGATTAATCTAACGCCATATTCACCTATGCCAGTTCTGTTGCTAGTAACTTGAAATCCTGGCATATAAGATGTTTATTCTATCATTTCATTATAGAAGACCGATGCATTTGACTGCTAGAACACAGCCCACACATCATATGTGTCATTATGTCCTGGACACTGTGTCTGGGGTTCTCTTTCCACTGTTTAAACTGTCAACATATGAATGAATTGCGCTGAAGACAACTATATTCTTCTTCGTACTCTCTTGAAACAGTGTCAGTGTTATTCCAGCATGTTTGTAAACCACAGTGGAACATAAATCAATTTTCATCATTTTCAGAACAGTAAGGTTGATTCGAAATTTAGCTTTCATTGAGAAAAGTAAGATTGATTCGAATTTAGCTTCCATTCTTATGCACTTTTTTATTTTCTCCACAAGTCTGGTGAATTTCTTTGTGTAAGTACCTTCGCGAAATTAGTAGAACTGATAAAGATAATAATGCATTTCGCTTTTCTAAATTATTGAATTATCAGTTGCATCACTATAGAATGTAATGACCTTTCATTATTTAATGCTTTGTCTTTCTCTGGATACTGACAATGATGAAATAGTTGCAAGTCTGGTAAATTGTGCTTTGGGTATTTTTGTAGTTTCAAGTAGTTTCTCGTAAGGAAAGTTTTTTTGTTTTTTTTTTTTAAGTGACACTTTGATTGACTGTAACTTATAACCCGATTAGTGTTTAACCATATTGGCAAAGTACCAGTGAAAAAATTGTAATTTCTCAATGTCTGGAAGAATATATAGAAACACATAGCTCAAGTGGCGTCTGTTAAAATTCACTTGTACTTGAAGTAAAAATTAGAATTTTCGATACATCGATTCAAAATGAGTGCGGGAAGCGCACAAAACAGGTATCACGTCAATATATGAATTCAAGAATACAATATGGGGCATAAACGAATATATGACGTTAAATGTGCCCAACTACGAGAAAGGAAAGTTGAGTTTCTTCAATCTGAGAACAGGAGATGGTATTGCAGTAACTGACAGAAGGTAAGGAGAAATATAATCTGCAGCGTAGCAACTCAACTCAACCTCAGAACCATCACCTTCGATCAGTAACGTATATCAGTTAATTCAAAAGCTAAAAGTAAAGATAGAAACCTTACAAAAGGTTAATGTTGAATTGGAAAGGGAACTAAGAAAAATCACTAAACTTAGCTTATGAAAAGCTGGACAATAATAATGATTTAACAATTGAAAAAACACAGAGAAAGAGAGAGAATTCATAAATAAGTGCACTGAGAAAAAAAATGTAGGTGGCGTATTTAAAAAGGTAGTTTACATGCGTAATTCCTGTAGTTTTTGGACTTAACGTACAGCAGACGTATTACTGAAAACGCATGTTTATAATACTTTCTGTATAAGTGTTCCATCTATACGTACTTTCCTTATGAAATAGTATAGGCGATCAAGATCTCACATTCAAATGGACGTTTATAACATATATGTAGCATAAGTGTATGCATGTGACATGCGGAAAACTGTCAGATGTTAGACGTCCTGCAACCGCATGATGTAACATCTAAGGGCAGTGCGTATATAGCATATGGATAACGTATGCTCCATACTGATTTCTGTAATAAGCAAGAGTACTCCGTATATTTGTACAATATACCGCTGTCCGGAGAACGCATTTTTCACAGTGTGTGTGGAAAGAATTGAAGAATTTTAACAATAAAATATCCAATTAAAACAAAACTTAAATGGCGTTAGATTACAAGTTGATGAATTTCAGCAACACAGTATAAGAAATATTGTGGAAATAATTGGTGTTCCAGAGGAATTGAATGAAAATGTTGTAGATATTGTTAAAAATATCGGTAAGGCACTGGATATAGAAATAAAAAGTAAAGTGTTAGATGAACGATACAGATTTTAAAAAAAATGTGTTTAAATCAAAAGTCAGATACTATCATTGCAAAATTTGTAAGGAGAGTGGATAAGGAAGTATATTTGCAAAGAAGAAAAGTAATGAAGTACCGCATCGTAAGAAAGTATTTGCTAAAGCATAGAGTTAAAGAAAGAGAAAGGCTTTGCATATTTGTGGGCTACAAAAACTGCAAAAGACCATGCCTATATTTTGAAATCAATAGATGGCGTCAGAGCATTGTATTAGGGGTACCATATACCCGTATAGATTGTTGATATTTGTTCTGAGGAAATGCTTTATTATAAGAATGCAAGAAAGTTGAATACTAAGATACATGAGTTTTATATCAAATCATTTCCGTTGAACTACGATTTAACTTTTATTACTGAATCATGGATAAAGGAAAGTATTGAAGATTCGGAACTGACATCTAATACTTATAAAGTGTATCGTTATGATAGAAAAAAAAGAAAAGTAATGGAGTAAGTTACAATTTATATTCAAAACAAATCAGTTTAAATTCAAATTTTGAGGTAGTATCTATTGAAATGAAATATTTTAGTTTAACGTCCCACGATTATGCTCTTTAGGCTAATGGAGACGATGATTAAACCAAGTGAATGATGATGTAAGAGTTAGTGGAATGATAATGGGGAGGGAACGGGAGTACTTCGAGAAAATCCACGAACATGATGTTGTCCACTATAAACTTACTTGGACGGGGATCGAACTAGGGACCCCACACACCAGAGGTAAGCGCTCTACCACTGAGCCACCGTTCCCTCCATAACTACATAAGTACCTTTCATATATCATCTATAAATTGTTTCTGTATCATTTTCTGGTCACAAATCACTAGTGTTGACTACGAATTGAGGCGAGCTCAACTTCTGTGACGAGATTCGAGATGAGATGTCTATCTCTCCTAGTATTGACAAATATAACTTTGGAGACGAGACATCACTTTCACTACACCTTTTCGAGATATAATAATTCAGATTCTCGTCTCGTGAGCGAGACTACAAATCACGCACGTACACTGAACATTTGAGCTGCACTTTCCGCACACTAACTTCTTACGTAATGTAGAATCCAATAACTCTTTTTACATTACACTTCATCTGACACTATTTGAAATGATTCTATTGTTTTGTATGGTCTTCTGCATTTTATTGCACGGTTAATCTAGACACGATATTCACGTATGCCTCCTAAGATCTAACTGAAAAAGTAACATATCCTTCAACAGTAATTCTATCTATGGTGTTGATTTGAAACCAGCAGCAGAATCAGTAGCGTAGCCGGGATCTATATGTGTGCAAGTGATTGATAATTTTCTCTTATGATTATCAAAATTAAATTTAGTCATTTAATTTTTTAAAAGGAAATTTTAGACTCACTTTTTACACTTGCAAGCTATGCGTCTACCTCAGATTCATGATTCTTATATCGCATTTCTTTATCCGTATATATTCGTATGCACATCTTCGAAATAAATCAGGCTATCAAATAATATCAATATAAATGTACGGTCTTGTTAAAAAAGACCTGGCCAAGCATCTCTCTTTGAAAACCCTTGTACGGTTACTCATAAACAGAATTAAATCAAACACTTGCTAATATTATTTAACCGTTTCTGATCTTCATTTAAAACCAAAGAACGAAATTATTCTACATATCGTTCTGAGAATATGACTTTTCAAAGAGAAGTGAGTGGGCATATTTAAAACTTTATTTTTTATCAAGACTATAAACCGAACCGGTTTTAGAGAAAACCGAAATGTCGGTTTTCGGATTTCGGTTTTTCTAGAAACCGTTTTTCAGTTATTATGAAAACTGGTTTTGCCCAACCCTAGACCAGATACAATTTCCTGGTTTGAGCTTTGGGTTATCCTTGGGTCGATTTCAGTTGAGAGTACAGATTCAATATTGTATATACGACAGTTCAGAAGTACTGAGAGCTCGCAAGGCTCAACATACTTGGATACACACGTCCAAGAGATAATATTGTAGAGTTTTTTTTTTTTTTTTTTTTTTTTTAACTAGTCACCACCTCTCTTAAAGGACCATATTCTCATAACTGGATGAAAGTCAGCTGAGCATAGAAAGCCAGAAATAATATGATAGAGAGTCCGATGTACTGATATACTTGCCGAACCATTTGCCGTCTGCTGTGTCATGAGAATTTAACATATAACGTTTGTAATATAATTCTTACAATCTACAAGGCATAACCATGGACCAATAGCCAATTCCCAATTCAAGATTTCAATTGAAGATATATATATATAAAAGTCTTGCCTTGTCCTCTACTGTTAGAGTCCATATACAGATATACTCCCTAACAATAAAATTTGATCATGTTAGCTTTAAGGCATAAGCATAGAAAACAAGTGAATAATGCTATTTTTGCCAATTTTATTAGTTAGAGCAAGGAGATCAATGCACATTCATCCAATAAACGATCAACAATCGATTGTCTTTGTAAATATTGTAAGAAAACGTCCATATAAAAAATATTGTTATTATCTGCCAATTTACTCTGCTGCGTTTGTTTACTCTATAGTTTGAAGCCCTTAACGTGTATTAGCATAGAAAGTGAATTGTTGATATTGCCTATTAGACCCCTTTTCTTAGAGGGGGAAAAATCCTTCCCATCCAACAGGAAATTTCATCCCTAAGATTTTTTTTCCTTTACAAATAAGAGTGTAATAGTGTACCTCATGGTTTAAAACAATCGTCTGCACTTCAATCGATTTTTTTTTCTATCATTTTGCAAATCAAAAATTGCTGTCAATTACATATTACAGAAATCCACAAGCAGCTTCTTCAATGTTCATGGCCTTTATATGCAAATAAGATGACGAAAATAAGGGTATTGCTAGTAAAAAGAAATCTTTCTGCATGACTGCTGCAGATGTTAAGGTTAATCAGTGAAATCATGCGTGCTTCTTACGTTATGAACGGAAAGAATCGTGTACAACCCTGAAATAAATAATCTATAACAACATGTTGTCGCTTTACAATTTGATTTTTCATTCATTGCAGTTATTTGTCAGGTTGCGCTTCATGTGACGTTACGAAGGACCTTCTGGCAATTGATTTTTTTTATTGTAATAAGTATTTGATTATCTTAATACTGTCAGATATTTAAATTCCCTAACCTTAGAATTTAAATTGAAACACGTTACTTTGGATAGCTACAAATTAAATTTACATTCATTATTTAGTAGAAACTGAAATTCAATTCTTACTTTATTATGATGAAATGAAATTTTTGAATGATCGTGTTATTCTATGTCCTCTAAGGCTAAGAGAAGATGAATGATTAGTATAATGAATTGAAAAAAAAATGAAATCTTTTAAGTTTTACGTCCCACGGTTATGCCGGTTAGGCTAAAGGAGACGGTGATGATGAGAGATGAGTGAAAAATGGTGGAATGAAGAAAGTGGGAGGAAACGGGAGAACCCCGAGAAAACCCACGAGCATGGTATTTGTCCACCACAAATATAATGAATTGAGATGAAATAATCTAACGAATGAGGAAGTGCTAACAGACTACAGATAGTGAGATAATCTAAGAACACGGTGTTGTCCGCCACAAGCCCATATTTCCTGGAATAGTATTACCACCCTATTTACCATGCATGTACCTTCAATCATTAAGTTAATGGAATCTAAGAATATTTGTAGAACTTCCGTTTTTTATTATCAAGGTATTCAATAATGTTCTTAAATTGTTATTGCTTTTTGTTATCTGAGATTATTTTTATAAGAAAACATTTGTATTTCTATTTTTTTTTATTTTTCAAAATTCACCCTTAACGGTTTCCGAATTTTTGTTCCAAAATTATTAATTTTCAAGTAGAAGTGACTGAACGAGGTAGCTATATTAGCTTTTCATAGAAATGATTGATTTTACAATGCGACTTCTATAACTCTCTCGTTTATTTTAAACACGTCTCGTGGTAAAATTGACGACGTATTGGAAATGTGCGAAAGTGTATTTACAGCATGCGGTGAATGTTCTGAACGCAGAGAAGCAAGAAATGATATGAATTTCCGTAAACTAGAACGATCGCTGCCATGTGATCCCCGCTGGTCTAGTAGCTAGCGCTTGCGCCTTTGCTATAGGTGGTCCCGGTTGGAGAGTCTTTGGAATTTTAACTGTCCCAGATATTCCTGAATTTGTGTCCCTATCGTATTGCCTTAAGTAGAAAATGATAAAAAGGGGGAAAATTAGACAAATCAAATAAACTGAGGAATGTTCGATTAATCAGTTAACCGAAGAAAAATGGTAGCTTTTGTTCGAATCTTCTTGATTCCTCTTCAGAAATCAATATAGACTACTGTACTTAGTTGAATCAGTCGTGCACAGAAGGGTACTGTTAGCAACTCCATTTGCTACATTAAATACTTCTGCTCGGTTATCTTTACTGTGTACACACATGGTTAACTACTCGCCTCGGTTGGATTAGTCAGCTAGTCGGTTAAATGAGTGATGATTAAATAGACAAATAGTATGAAGTTGCATTAATTGAGATCTCGGTGTGTTATATTGACAAAGCAACTCGGTTACTATCAAAAATAAATAAATAAATAAATAAAAAATAAATAAGTTAACCCTGCTACTTTTCTCAGTTCAGGAAACAAAAAGTGGCTAACGTATGTGATTCTGGGTTTGATTCCCAGTTACGGTATTCGTCTCAGATATAAACTGAAGAAGTGATTTGGCTCCCATTTTAAAAACAGTGAGTTCTCGGTGCTGAAAATGATTGTTAAACTGTAACCTATCACCCCACCAATAACAATAGTACATTGAATACCAATATAATGACATTTTGAGGACTTCCGACATTGATTTGTCAAAATAAAATTTTGGTATTCCAAAATAAGTCAGTTCTCAAGAACTTATCTTTTGTTATATTCACTGAAGGATCTACGTCAGCTCAACATAAATTTACTCACACAAAAATCTTCATACAGTAAACTTTCGCTAATCTGTCCCTCAACAGCCCGTTCTCTTAGTAATCCGGCCCCAACATCTGCCGTCTGCCACATAACGTTGCACCAATCTACCAGCGACTGTATTTATTTATACTGCAGTAGTGGAAAAATGCATACAGTACCAAGGGCGCCGATTTCTCTGTAAAATTGGGGGGGGGGGGGCATTCAGATGTAGAAGGTAGAACATACGTGTTGAATTTTAATGAAAATATATAGTTTTACTCAGCAAATAATTAGTTTGTATTTAATTAGATGTAGAAGGTATGTATATGAGGATTTTAAGACAAATTGCATTCAAATTATGCCAAATATTGTATATTCATAAATACAATAGGGGGACCAACATGAGCTTTGGGAAGGCCCCAGCCCCCCGGCCCCCCAGGGTCGGCACTCTTTTACAGTACTATTATTTATTCCATTTATTGTTGCTTGTAATGTGGTTGCGTGACAATGCATTCCGCCCTCGAGTTGCTTCAACTGAAAATTTGGAACATGTTTCATAGTGAGTATAATATTAAACATTAAGTTCTCTTATTTTTTTTCTGTTATAATGTATGTAACTCTATGTGTTAAATTCAATTTCAGACACTCTCAATAATCCGGCACTTTCACTAATCTAGCACCCCTCTTTGCAATTAATGGCCGGATTAGAGAAATCTAATGTATTTATTTCGTGAGAGAAACTTAGGATACTTGTTTACACGAAGTATTATGATCTGCAATAATTGCAAAAGGAACTTCTGTAAATTTTCAGCACACCAAATACCATATATATAAATGTATAGTTTTTTTTTTTTTTTTTTTAATGGCCACCTATAACTGTCTTTGATAAGCCCTGCACTCTTACCTACAGTTGAAATTAAATCAGACAAATTTAGACTTCCTTTGTCCAATGAAGATCTTTATTTATAGAAAATGCATCAGAATTTCCTAAATACGGCTGCTGGAATAACACCTTCTGAAACAAAATGGGTGACTATGATTTTGTTCAATAATATTGTACATTATTCAAACAAATTGTTAATAATTGCAATTATTTTTTTATATTTCATCATAGGAAAGAATCTATCTTGGTTATTTACATAGTTCCTTATTTTCCTGCATTGGAAGACGTACAAATCCTTTCTAATGGGAAAATGCTTATTGGTTTTCAAATCATGTAAAATGGCTACCATGTCATCTAAACAACAGGATAACGTAATCAAACAAATATTTATATTATAAAACAGATTGAATTTCAATAAGTTAAATAAATACAAAAAAGACGAAATTTTCATTCATTATACTGAAAGTTCGAAATGTGTAAATGTTTTAGAACACACACTGAGAAAAATCTGTTACCCGGACAGCAGTATACATACGAAATCCAAAAGTTTTACCACGAAAATCTGTGCGGAGCATACGTTATCCATACTCTAGATACGTGCTGCCCTTCTCCCAGGCTTAGATCTTACACCATGAAGTTGTAGGATGTCTGACATCTAACAGTCTTCTGTATATTACATACGCCAGCTATATGTTACATAAGCCCATCTGTATGTAAGATCCTGACCGCCTATATATATTTCTTTATTTCATACGAAAAGTATTATAAAACACACGCTTTCAGTTATGTGTTTGTTGCAAGTTGTTACCTATAGTCCTACGTTAAGTCCAATAACTGATTTACGCACTAACCTACGTTTTTACGTATGACACATACGTTTATTTTTTTCTCTGTGCATTAAATAAGAAAGGGGCCTAAAAGTGAATTCGTAATTCTGAACATTTCGTTACATCGGCGTTCATTTCGGTGACATTTTACTAAAATAATAATAACCGCTGAATTACATTATTTAAAAATCTTGACCACATGCCTTATGTTCTGCATATTCACTCATCCATTACTTTAGAAAAATAAATAAAAGAAAAAATAACAAGTAAAAAGTGTGATGATAAGTTGTATGGTACCCTCTCGTAAGAAGAATAGTTTCTGTTATTAACACGTTGTAACAGAAGAAAAAATATTTTTCTTTCCATCAACAAGTTTCTATTCATTATTATTATTATTATTATTACTTTTCTCAAAAATGTCCTCTGAAAGCACGAATAAGCTAAAACGAATTTTAACTTTTAAAAAAAATAAAAACACGCCATACATTAAACATACTTCTTGTAATTATTTCTGATTTTTTTTTTTTTACTTTCGTCCGTTCTTTTGTTATAAAATGCCAGAGAGATAGAGGGGGGGGGGTTGCAAAAAAGTGGCAAGTAGTAGTTGAACACGTTCTTTAGTTTCAGGAAACCATAAAGCAGTGAATAATAAAAGTCAAACTATTTAGTATAATTTATAATTTGCAATCACGTGCGCATTCGTATCTCCAAGGGACCTCTGGCAGGTAGTTTACTGCCTAGGTTAATGCGTAATAATAACAACCCGACAGATTCATTAAAAGCAAAGAACTTGTTTATTTCTTTTTTTCTTTCTTTAAAAGAAAATCAACTTCAAACGCGCAAAAGGAAAGAAAGAAATCAATGTTAATAATGACTGTGGTCTTATTTTCGTTGCTCCATTAGGTCTATAGCTATAGTATGAAAGAACAAAGGAACACACACACACACACACACATTAACAGGAACATACAGGTTAGGGATATGGATTAAACAACAATAAATTTGAAATAAAGAAATGATTAAATGGAAACGAAAAGATTTATACGTTAATTGATTATTAGTATTAGTATTAATAGTAGTAGTAGTAATAGTAGTAGTAATAATAAGAGTAGTATAGTATAGGGAAATTAGGGTAGGAGACGAAAAAAATATTAGAAAGCAAATTTTCATTTTAATACATTCTATGTACTCTTTTGATACGCCACAGAAAAATTTCCAAAAATCCCACGTGGGCAACCACATGAAATGATGTCATCAATATGGCTGCCACGCAACTACGACTAGTTACGCCTATGTGGGAATATCTCATCACTCAACTGAGATACGAACTTCCTTCTGGTGCTAAATTAAAGATAAAGCATAGTTTAAGTGATTTCAGCTAATATCGTTCTTACGTGTTGCGGCCATTTTTAAATATGGCTGTTACTATGTTAAGAATTAACTTTCTCCGTTTCATTTTATTTCTTTCATAGTAGATTTCTATGAAACTATCAGATATACAGAAAAACAACTCGAAGTAAATTTTATAGAATAGAGTTTCACCTTTCTAAAGATATCAATATACTTTCTGTGTCTTAACAATTAAGCGAACTAGTTCATTTTATGTAGCGCAATATGTTGAATTTTCAGCACTTAGATTACGCTATACATGTGAGAATATTTTTACAATTAAAGGCGGGAAAACGTTTGGAAAACAAATTTTTAACACTTTTTTAAACTGCTGAGATTCCTGAGAACATCGTCAAAAGTAGCACATGAACAACCACCCGAAATGACGTAATCAATATGGCGGCCATACAAGTACATTCATTTATGCTTATACGATAATATCTCATCACAGAACTGAGATACGAACGTCGTTCTGGGGCCAATGATTTCAGTTAATATCGTTTTTATGTGTTATCCCCATTTTAAAATATGGCAAGTATTATTTTAAAAATTAATTTTCTCTATTTTATTTTAATTGTTTCAAATCAGATTACTATGAAACTACCAGATACATACATACGAAACATTTTTAGTATTTTAAAGTAGTATTGATATCGCTAATTTACTTTTCTTTGTAATGCCTAAAAGTCTGCATTTTACATTATGATATTATCAAACAAAATTATTATTTAAAATAGTAAATATTAAACATTTTACCTTTAAAAAATAACACATATTTAAAATTTTGTTTAACAACATAACACATGTTTCTGAATCGTTTAGAAGGTGGTTTTGAAGTTTCTTCAATACCATCACAAATATAATCGTCGTCTTCTAATGAATTTTAATACTAGTTTATTTGTACATGATTCTCTTGCACATTCTTCACACATTGATGTGCATTGGAGTCCTCCTTTTCGGCACTCAAAATTTCTGGAAGAGTCACTTTTGCATCCACATCGTACAAGATGCAGTAGATTACCTGGCGCTAGTAGCAAGTAGATGCCACGGGTACTTACTGGTCCGCCTCTATTTTCCATCCTCATTCCTCTGGCGAAAGATGATTTCCTCTCTACTCTTATGTCTGATGGTACAACCCTATGCTGGCTCGCTGCAGCTGAACTTGAAGGGAGGTTTGCGAGGTTCAAGATGTAATTCGGCGGTTTCTCCGCAACACTTTGGACACATTTCTTAAATCTTGTTCTGTCGAGCCCATCTGTTATTTTTCCGCCGTATGATTTCAAAATAAATGCTTCTCCTACAAAAATGAAAATGTGTTTAAATTAATACAACGGAAATTTGTCCTTTCCTAAAAATAAAAGAAATAAGTAAGAGGAAATTTTCTCATTTGCTGATGTACCTAGGTAATATTATCCTGTGTCGCTTCTACTTTGTCGAACTCCTTCACAACTGCCTGCAGCTCGGAGTCCTTCTCTAGCTTATTGAAACCGGTAATTGGTCTCTTATTGTAGAATGCGGATGTTGTGTCGCAGCCCATCATAGCATGGATGGACAACAAAAGGTCTCTCATGTTGCTCAGACCGTCGTGCAGTTTGCTGCTGCTATAAACCTTCATGTCGTTGCTGAAACTGCTTGGGTCTAACATATGTATGGTGTCTTCGGGCTGTGTTAAGACAGCCATGAGTACTAGAAGGTCAGAGTCTGTACCAACTATGACTGCGGATTTTCCAGACATGACCTTGTTCATTACTGTTCTTATAATCAATGTATTCGCATCGCTAGGTGCATGAAGAACGGACAGATTTACTGTTTTTAATACTGACTTCACTTCATAACAATACATCATATAAAGATCAGTTGATAAATAGACACCTAAAATCAGTAATAAATAATGAAAGATTTCCAAAAGTCAAACAATCACAAACAATAATCCGCCTCGAAATCAAACAATCGAAAACAATGAATAATTTATTTTCATCAATAATCCGCCTCCTTTAGTCTAAAAGGTATACCCGAGGGACGTTAAACTAAAATTTCGTTTTATTTCAATCAAATAACAGAATATTATGTCTATTCAGAGTTAAGATATATTATTAAAAACAACTTATATCTAGAACTTATGTTACTTCTTAACTTTGGGGAATACTATTTGTAAGAGCAATCCGTATATATTTCTGGAAAACATTCAAAAAATCACATAAGAAACAATTATATGTCAATTGGAGTAATAATTATATATCAATTTAACGGTCACACGTAACACATCGTTGAAGACTGTAGTATTTCCTTTAAAATGGAAATAAGTATAAGTTGTGCAATATGTAACTAGGGTGATCGGAATGATGTTAAATATTTTAGGCCTATAAATTTAGATAATTTCTCAAAAGTTTTTGAATTAATTTTGTTCTGAGGATGTACATGAGTCCCAGGAGTTGCAAGTTTTTATTCCAAGAGTTCAGTTTCATCTCGTCTCCTGCGCAACTCTACTCCGTTCTATTCTTCTAATGTTTCGGTTCTTCTCCATACTCATACTTTGCATGATTCCTCTAGCTTGTGTCAATTTTTCTTAATTCGTAGTAAATGTTTCATAAGAAAACAAATCATATGGTTTAGAATTTATGTACAGTATATGTTCTTAGAATACTATACCTTTTACGAATCCTTTTACGAATAAGGCACCAACAATAGTAATAAAAATATTTTTATGTCATACAAAACTTGAGTTCTTTTATTACTTTACAGCTAAAATAATCCAGAATTATCATATTTGTGCAGAGCACAATGCCAATTTCAAGCATAATCCGAGTGACTAACGTATGGGTCTCCTTGTTATGTGAGAATCAATGAGAAACTACCACAATTTTACTGGTCTAACGTGAAAAGAAAGAGAAAAAATCCGTATATATGCATGGGAAACTTTCCAATTTGTAATAAGTAGCCTTCTACCGATATCAAACACCTACAATGATGTCAATATTGTAACATGCAATCTTTGTTAAACATTACATTTTGTTTACGTAAAAATTATAAAAATATTCTCTACTTTTTTCGCGTATGTTGCATATAAAAGGAAATGCATTGCGGTTTCTTGAATTTCTTGGTGGATACTGCTTAGAACACAACTCTTCCTCTGCATGTAGAAGAAAACACTCCACCTCCTCCTATACATGTAGCAACATATGTTTCTTGACCAGACAGCCTACAGACACATGCATATATATTTTTGCTAAGTCTTAAAACAATAAGTTAACAAGTCACATGCACGAGTCATGTAGTACTTGTTGCAAAAGTCGCTACTCTGTTAAGTACAACGCAAGGTAACATGAAAAGTTACCCGAAAAAGAGGTTGTTGATATATGCACGTCATGCTATGCGTAGTTTTCTATGAGAACATTCTTCATTAATTACTGCGAACACTGATTGTAAAGTTGGTTTTCAAACGAAATGAGGAGAATGAAACCACAAACACACAACATAACCTCACATTTAATATTAGAAAATATTTTCTGCAGTTTGAAAATAAATATGTGATGCATTACAAAAGACAGAAAATCCTTTCCCTGTAAAATGCTTTTGTAATGAGTCAACTAACTGTTGAACCACCACACAGGACGGTTAAAAGCTGAACTTGAAGTTGTATTTTCTTATTGCATTATATGTATTTTGAGTAACTCATAATTAATATACGAGTTAAGTAATTTTTACGGGGGTGACTGTTTCATTATTGCATTATATGTATTTTAAGTAACTTATAATTAATATGCGAATTAAGTAATTTTTACAAGGATGATATTTACTTAAAAAGTAAATTACCACACACACTCTACATGATTTTGAGTACGCACTTAAATAAACTCATCCCTCAGCGATACTTTAGTTTCTTTTTCCTTCAAGTCTCCTAGCAACTCGAACACTGTTTTGAGTATTTCAATATTATCTAATATTTATAATTATAGCTAATGTTATTTACTCTATTGCACACGATTAGCACATAAGCTGAGTGATCTAAATTTGAGTAATCTCTCTGTAACAGACACATCACACTTACAAACAATGATCATCATCCATCGGCGTCTGTTATTCAGTACGAGTATTTTCAATTGTATTTTACATATCCATGTATATTCTTGTTCAAAACTTCTGCCCAGCCGCCTTTATTCTCATAATCATAACTAAAGTTTTAGGCTATATTTGTTCACTTTACTTCCGTTTATAGTTATGTGAGCACGGGCTTTGGAATGAAATGTATACTTCCAAGATTCTATCAATGAGTCTTAAGTTAATTTCACAAAAAGTCACAGTAACCGCTGAGGTTGAGGAACTATTATACTACAGAGAATGTATATGCAATGATTCTATAAAATTTCCTGACTCTTTTCTAATCTCTACAGAAGAGACAATGTAGCTTTCCGCGGACAAACACTTATTAAATGACAGCGCTGCGAATTGCTTGCGTCGTAGACAGATCTTTTCCATTTTATAAATTATCGTTACAAAATGGAGGGACATACTTTTCGGTAATCTTAAGAAAATACTTATTATTTGCAGAAACACGTACTAGGCAACTTATATGGATTCTTACTAGGAAACTCATACTTTTTTTGTTGCTATACTATTTGTAGCCTATTATTTGTATGTTTCTGAATATCAAAACACCATAGAACAGTGAGTTTTAGTGATAGATTACATAAAGCAAAACCCATTTTTTTAGATGACTTATTTTAATAGAATCCTGCGCTTTTACATCTAGCGACCGACACCATATCTACCTTTCATGTGACACGTACTCAGAATTCAATGGTTCAATCTCTAAGTGCAAACATGTTTTGCTAATGAAGATTATTATTATATTTTATTTATTTATTTTTGTCTTGCCATTGGTGACACAGAAAGAGAATTAAATTTTATGTAAATGTGCAGTAGAAAGGACCGAAATGATTACAAGATTTAATGGTAGCCTTGCATCTGAAGACTACATTCTTTTCTTCAAGTTCAAGATTTTCTTTTAAAAGGCGGCATTTTCAAACAATGGAAATAAATCTACCGTGTAGCGACAAAGTAGCTTAACAATATATATATATATATATATATATATATATATATATATATATATATATATATATATATATATAACTTTTAATGAAGAATTGAATGAACGTACCAACAACTATACCTATTGTGAAGAATTAAAATAAGTTATAATGTGGTTTACGATAGTTTCAGTGTTGCCACACTTGGTACAATTGTACCAAATTCAGCCCTTTTTGTCATTCATCGACCCGTTGGTACCACGCTGGCATTTTCAACCTCTTTTGTGGAAAAGTTGGTACAATTCTACCCAATTCAGCACTATTTATCAAGTACTTGTCACATTTTCAAAAGTGTCAGTACTATTATCCTCCTTCGGTCGTGAAATAAGCAAAAGTAAGGTGCAATAATTTATGTTTTAACACACGAACTCGGAGATGATTGACTTGTTCCTCGTTTTATAGGCCTATATATATTTTTTTCATATATGACTATAATACCGTTTTGGTTTATCGGTCACTTTGAAATAGAGGCGCGTTTGGTTTCCTTATAATACATACCAAAGATGGTAACTGTTTTCCTTTTTAATTCGCGGCCTCTGTTATACTCCCTACATGCGAGAAAAGTTTCACCTACTTCCACGGTTGTTCGGGGTTCTCTTATTTGGATGTTTCTAAAAAGTAATTTTTGAAAAGAGTACTTTCTTGATTTTGACTCTTGGAGGGGGGAGTGTTCTAGAACTTTACCTCTTTTAGTTCCGTGTTATAAAGCCATGTATTACATTAGTATAAAATAATGAATTCAGCCCTTTTGTTTCAATTTGGTGCTATTTTTCAGCCCACTCCAAAGCTAAGACTGTGGCAACACTGGATAGTTGTCTCAAAACGTTTGGGGTCTTACTATGTATAAACGTTATCGCACTATTCATTACTCACAAATTGCATGCAATAAATTGTCTGATAATGTTTTTACTGTTTTCTGGGTTTGCCGGGGATCGCAATCCCAGTTAGTCTTTGCTGATTATGATCTAGATTTCGCATACTTTGTAATTTGAACTTCACAAAACTCTTGATCCTATTTACCACTTTCTCTTTCAGGTACAAATTTTACGTTAAATCATTTGTGGAGTGCTTATTGAAGGAACATAATTTCGAAAATATTATTGTGCATTATTAAATCATAATGTACTGCGTGTCTGATTATTTGTTCATATTCCAAGATTCCGAATGATCATCTGGTGATTATTGTACTTAGCTACCGCACTTTTTTGGCAGTACTATAAACTTCAAGTGTTCTAAAGTATGAGTTGATAGTGAATTCATTCTGCTGTTTGGGGGAAGAAATCACAAACAAATGATTATGGATTTCAAGCATTTAAGTTTTGACACGGCTTGATTTACTGAACCAGAAATGTCCATATTGCATCAATTTCACTCGGTCTTTGCTCTTCAACATCGATGAAACTTGTACTTGATTATCTTAATTTAACTCATGTTCATTCAAACACATGCTCTCTAATCTTAACTATATTCATACTGGCTCGACCTACAGCTCCCAACATCGATGAAACTCACGTTAATGGAATTACGACCCAATTATTGAAGTTCGAATCAATTGAAAGCGAGTTTGCATGTCATTACGTGATTTTTTTTAAAGAGAAAAGAAAAAAGAACTTTCTACGGCTCAAGATCTGGTACACCCTATATTGTGAATATACACAGAATAGCTTTAGACCACGTGTGAATGATCAAGTTTTGTTAAGTAAACTCAAAAATTCATAAATGATATGGTATGTTCTTCCGAAATACGCATTCAAGCGGCTATCTGAAAAACATCGACGTATTTCAGAAGCTAAAGACAATACACAAGGTAATATCCTTTGAAGAATACCTTTGGAACAGCAGCAGAAACATTATTTATTACCTTTAGTGGATGACAGTCCACTCAATACCTTGATTTATTTTCCTCTTAAGGCGTGATCTAGACAAATGCGTATTCTTTTTTTATATCCAAAGATGTGCAAAACATGATTACTTACGGCTATAGTAGTGCTGGCAGGTTACACACAATTTATCATTGTTCATTATTAACGATTCTTTTTATTTAAATGTAACGAAATATATTCTGCTGATAGTAAGACTTGCCTAAAGAATTCAAAACTATTGAAGGAGACAGAATCTTATCAAGGAAATGAAGAAAATAGCACTCGATCTACAATCTACAGTTTAAGTTAATTTACAACTCATATTGCAATACTATGTTAGATAGTTTCTGAATTTTGAGGTTTAGATTCTTATCTGGTAATTAACTTTATAGTATAGGAAACTTGAATATTCAATTCTGCAGAAACAGAGTTTACCATGGCAGAAAATAATAAATTCTACTAATCCAATCATCTAAGTAATTGTAGCAAGCCATTATTTAAGAGAATACATTTTCTTGATATATCCTTTCTTATATGCCATTTATTTCTAAGAATTCACACTTCTTTATCTTTTTAACCTGGTTATTATTGATCTCAGTATTTCAATTTATGCCATTAAAATAGTTTCCACATATCAAATGTACTTCCATATTTAGAGTAACTTCTGTTCAACAAGCCCTAAGGATTTTTTAAACCGAATTCCAAATTTCATCTGATTCGCTAGTCTCATAGCCCCTACATGCCGAAAAATATTTTTGGGTGCCTAAATCCGTTTGTCCGCTTCGATGTATGTACACTCGCCTAGAGTTAACCCTTTAATGCGCAGTTTTTCCAATCAGACTGATTTTTTTATTTAATTTGGAGTGGTTTTAGTGTAGAAAGCACTGGATTTTTTAAAAAATAATGCAAATATTACGGGGTCTATAGGATATTTTATAGTGTTTACATATAGAGTTTATGCAAAGTTGCGCTTTGATAAAACCAATAAAATGCGACGAATTGTTAGCGTACTTGCATTTTTGCACTCATTATGTCTAACAGAAAAAATCAACAGTTCAAAACCTGTCCACCTAGACGAACAAAGAGAGCTCAAAGATAACGATGACAACTCCGCATGCAGCAATTAAGACAGAGTCCAACACTGGCTTACTATGAGAACTAGCTTGAAATTCAGAACTTCATTAGTGAAAGGGCATTTTAGCTGATACGCAAAGCTAATTTTCTATATTCGAACTTGAAACTGCATGCTGCAATTCAATTTCAAAGTAAAATTTGCATATTTCCAAAGCTATGCACTAAAGGGTTAAACCATAATTTTGTACATTTAATATTCATTTTCAAAATTCAATTTATACACGTCTAAACTGTGCTATGCATAAGTGTATAAATTTTTATACAACGGCTTTGTCCGTCTGTCAACAGATATCAGAACAAAACCGGTCAGGAATACTGTACAGCGATACTATAATTAATCTGTACCCATTTTATCAACATTGATCAGAGGCGCAATAATTAAACAGATAACTTAGATATAAAAAAAAAAGAAAGAACGTTGTTATTGACTCGTTGTCATGGGTAAGATTATTGTTTTATGATGGATAGGACATGTTGGTATTATCAAGATCATTACTTGCTATGATTGCTGCTGATATTTTATGTACGTATACTACAGAGGAATAAATCGAAGATTTCTGGATGCAATTCATGTTTATGGTCAGTAAATTAGTAGTTGATATGTTTACTATAATAACGTAATAATTTAAAAGATACGTAAAGCGAATCAGGGCTAAAACGAAGTGATATCGTTTTATCTGGTGCCGAAGACACGGGACTATACTATTTAGTTCCGAAGAATAGTAAGAACTGAGTTTATGTGCATAAGTACATATACCTTTTTATGAGTTTCACTATTTTAAGAAGCGGGAAGAGAATACAAAGAATTGTTAATATGCAGGATTCTGAGATTGAAGAAGTACCCAGTGTTTCAAACGAAACCATATCTGGAAATGCAACAGCGTTGTCTGAACATTCCTATTCTAACCTTATTGATATGTTTAGTCGACTACTTGATGAAAAGCTAGAACAGAAATTTGATCAACAAGATGAAAAACTAGAACAGAAATTTGATCAACAAGATAAAAAGCTAGAACAGAAATTTGATCAACAAGATGAAAAGCTAGAACAGAAATTTGATCAACAAGATGAAAAGCTAGAACAGAAATTTGATCAACAACAAAAATTGTACGATGAAAAGTTAGAACAGATACTAGCGCAGCATAAATCTCTTGCAGATAAAGTACAAGGTGTGCAAGAAAATTTTGATCGCTTGCAATACAGTTTGAAAGAAAATTTGCAAGTATTAGCTAATGAAGTTACCGTCAAAATTACAAATGATATGACGCGAGAACTTGATACTAGGTTTCAACAATTTAGTAACAAATGGCAAGATAGACAGGATCAACTAGCTCTAGAAACAGAGTCGATAAAGAAAGCCGTTGAAGCGGTGGAATCGACGACAGCCCAACAAAAAAATCAGATAGTGAATATTACTGCCCAGGTTAATTCACATAGCATACTGATATCCAACTTACAAGAGGGAATCAGATCGTTACAAGAGAGGGAATGTGGCTACAATGATCTTATGTATAAGGAGGCTTTGGGTACTCCCAATCAACAGGAAATATTGCATCATCAACAGGAAGCATTGCATCACCGCCCGAGAACTCCATTAATAGAAACTGACGGGATATTTTCTTCTAAGAGTTCTGTTGATGATGGTTTAGTTGTGGAAGATCACAGTAGGCGATTCCAAAGTCCAGATCGCAAAAGAAGAAGGCAGATGAATGAGAGCGAAAGGGTTCCAGACCATTATCAACGCCAACAAAATCATAATCATAGTAAAATAAACGTTAAGGTCAGTGAAATTAAGGCCATGACTAAATTCAGCGGTAAGTGTGACGAAACCGCAAGCTCGTTCTTAGAGAAGTTTGAAGCAGAGTGTGAAATTATGGGTGTGGATCAATCTAAATTTATGAAGTTGTTACCACATCTGTTACTTCCCCCTTGCTCCTTGTGGTTTAAAGCTATTCGCGATCATGTCAAATCCTACGAAGAATTTAAACGGGCCCTGTTGGCTAATTACGAAAATGATTTCTTGTTAGCTAACCGTGATGCGATGGTGCGAACCCGACACTATTCACCTCGGGTCGATAAATCTCTTACAGATTTTACGATTAATGCCTATAATGAACTTAAACTTGTCAATCCGTTTCAGCCCGAATCCAGAATAATCGCTTCCGTACGCATTTTATTGCCATATAAATTACAACAGATACTGTTGTCTGCTCAATGCGTAAACTTCAATCATCTGATAATTTTAGTTCAGAACTTCGAGAATCAATTCCCGAACCCTAGCGGAAGTAATCGTAATCCACTCAATCCAATTCCTGTCAGAAACCTGAATATAACTAGTGAAAATATCGAAAACCTTCGCAGCGATGAGAGGTCACGTGATAATACTGGCATTGGAATTAGTGAAAGATCTGTTATACGTACTGGAACTGGAGCTAATGGAAGATTCAATTCTAGCGGTAGAAATGGAACGAATTATAATAATCCGAGGAACAGTTGGATGAACGGGAGAAACTTTCGTGGAAGACGCAATTACAGTAACAATGTCATGCATACCGGTGTAACTCAAAACAGGTTCAATTGGAGATCTCGAGATGGCAGGAACTGTCGGAATAGGACCGAAGTAATAAATGAAACGGGAAATGGATCAAGAGAAAATAACCAAGATTGTGGTGTTCAATGTACTTTGATTGACCCATTTGTTAATCATAATTTAAACTAAAACTCGCTGATATGGTTGGGGTTAATCCCATACCAGCCGAAGGTTCCCACGGTTATTCAACGCAAAATTCGTCTATTAATTTATTTGTGAATAATATTGATGATAAATATAATTTAGATATGAAAAGCTGGAGCAGGTAAACGGCTAAAGCTGGTTAAAATTTCAACCCTGATATGTTAACTAAATTAAATTTGGATAACAATTCTTAATTTATTCTCTCAGATGTTACGAGTTGTGTTGTGAATACTTCATTTGGACTTTATATTTCTGCAACATGTTATGGTGTGATTAATTTATTTTATCTTTGTATTAACTTTGAGTGTTATGTTTACCTTTATTTTACTTTACATGTTCAAAAGAGATTTGATTATGTTAACTTGAAATCTATGACATTGATTTTAAATTGAAGCCTTTAAATGTAATTATTGCCTTCTGATCTTGTTGTTGTTTTGATAAGATGACGATCTTAATTATAAATAATGTTGTTTGTATATGGATGTTATCGTTCAATGTAAAAGAGGAACAACTAACTAGTAACTCTGCGTAAGTCATCAATTAGTTATAATTTTGAATAGACCCATAAATGATATTTGTAATGAATCGACGTTTATGATATGTAATTAGTAATAAAAGAAAAATATTGTTATAAATGAATTGATATATATATATGGAGAAAGAAGAGAAAAGAAAAATATTTATATTGATGTAATAATAATAATTAATACGAGGATTGATGTAATAATGATTAGTACGAGGGCTATTCAAAAAGTAAGTGTTTTGAAAATATCCAGGGTTCTTTCCTTCTCTGTGAATACTGTTACGGAATTCCCGTTCTGGGCGACATTTACAGCGATACTATAATTAATCTGTACCCATTTTATCAACATTGATCAGAGGCGCAATAATTAAACAGATAACTTAGATATAAAAAAAAAGAAAGAACGTTGTTATTGACTCGTTGTCATGGGTAAGATTATTGTTTTATGATGGATAGGACATGTTGGTATTATCAAGATCATTACTTGCTATGATTGCTGCTGATATTTTATGTACGTATACTACAGAGGAATAAATCGAAGATTTCTGGATGCAATTCATGTTTATGGTCAGTAAATTAGTAGTTGATATGTTTACTATAATAACGTAATAATTTAAAAGATACGTAAAGCGAATCAGGGCTAAAACGAAGTGATATCGTTTTAACTGAGATACGATTTTCTGCAATCGATTTTGCGCCTCAATGATAGCTTCCATGTTCTCTGTTAACTCTCTCTCTCTTCAAACCGAAAGTGGTTCAAATTAGTCATTTTCGGTTTCAACATTTGATCACCATAGAACAAAAATGGTAACAGATATTGAGAAAAGGTTTGCAAACGATTCAGCATCTCAAGGCAACATAATCATGACTATCCACAACACTTCATCAAAACTGGAAATGGTTCAAATTTATTAATATTTCGGATTTCAATACTGATTTCGTTTAGCAAAAGCGATAAATGCAACCAAAATGCGGTTTCTGGAAATCTATTCAGCGTCCCAAGAATGGGCTTCATTTGCTCTGTTAATGCTCTATTCTAAGCGAAAGAGATTAAAATAAAGAATATTCGGATTCAACGTTTCTCCCCATAGAACGAAGATGGTAACAGATAGCAAGAAGCGTCTTTTTGGAAATGATTCAGAGTCTCAGACAACATATCATGATTACACTGTGAAAAAAAAAATCATAGGTAAGTTTATAAAAAAAACGGTGGCAATCTGTTTGCCACTCCTCTATATAAATTTACACCTATAAAGTAAAATTACTAATATGAAATGTTGTAAAATTACATTTTTATCAATAAAAATATCTCACTCTCTTATAAATTTACTGTAAATTTGTAAAAAACAGCAAATTTTGTAATGTAATCTAAGGAAATGTATATCAACTTACAAAATGAAAGGTAAATGATTTTACATTGATGTTTGGCAATTTAATTACAATTTTTTTTCAGTATATCCAAAACACTAAACCTAAAATGGATCAAATTTACTATTATTTTCGGTTTCAATAGTGATTTCCCTAGAGCAAAAACGGTAAAAGTTACCAAGAAGCGACTTTTTTGCAATCCACTCAGTGTCCCAAGAATAGGTTGTACCTTCTTCCTTAGCTCTCTCTTCAATCCGGTAGTAGTTAAAATAAACGACTTTTGGTTTCAACCTTGATCATAATAGTATAAAAATAGCAACGGGTAGCGAGTAAGGGCTTTTTAATATGGATCCAGCGCACGAGGAACAAGTTCTATCTTTGATACTATTACTCTATTACAATCAATACTTAAACATGCGCATTACTTCAAGTTTGAATATTGAATTCACATATCTTTTATGTCTTAGTTTCACACTACGAAACGATGCTTACTTGTTTGATCATAGGATTTGTACAGGTTTGTTAGATTTTTGACAAATTAAATATTTAAAAAGAAATCTTTAGTTAATTCGATCACTTTTGCTTTTGAATAATATCTTCCTATGTATTGCAAGTTATCTCGAATTAATGAAAAATCAAATAAATAAATAAATAAATAAATAAATAAATTTGAAATAAATAAATTTGAAATAAATAAATAAATTTATCTTAAGCGTTAAATTAAAGTAATACATATCCATCAATTCTGACGTTAATTGTCTATTGATGCTCATTTCTTTCTTATTTCTTTCAAATTTGGGATTAATTTTAAAAGAGAATTTTTTACAAAAGTGTAATAACATTTTCTGTAGAATTTACACAAAACAATGTGCAAGTAAGGTCTACTTAAATATAATGTATTTGATATATTAATATTATAATAACATATAAATATATTGAATATGCTCGATTTGTACTCAATAGCATCTCTGCTTTACTGTTATTGAAGGCAAATGGGTCAGTTTCAGGTTAAAAATTAACTCTTTTCTCGTAGTCGACTCCCAGACGTTGCTGAATGAAAAAATATTAATAAAGTTATAGATATGTTTGTTTTTTCTATCTTAAGATGTATTTTCACACACACACACACACACACACACACACACACACATATATATATATATATATATATATATATATATATATATATATATATATATATATATATATATATATATATATATATATATATATGTACAAAAGGTGTTCAAAAAGTTTTGCACAGTGGTCTCTATTTTTTTTTAATTTTTTGCAAAAGGGGAATGAAATTTTTTGTGAACATACTTGGAACATTTAGCTATACACTGGGCCTACTCAATGTAGCCTCCATCAGCTGTGACGCATCTGGTCCAACGTTCTTTTCATGATGTAAATGCACTTTGGTAAAATTCTGGAGATTGACTTTTACACCATCGCTTGACACTGGAAATATGGTCTTTCTCACTATCAAATGCTTTACCACGCAGGTGGGCCTTCAGACGTGTTTTGCTCTCAGGTTCGGACAAAAACAACCATATTTCATCCTGGGTAATGATGCCGTCAAAACACTATTTCCACTCTTTAGTAAAAGTCGTCATGAGACCCTCGCACACATCCTTCCTCATCTTTTTCATTTCTCTTGTCAATAATCTAGGCACCCAACGTGCACAGATTTTTCTGTACCCTACTGACTGTACCACTGATACCACACTACCCAATTCAAACCAGTCATTTCAGCAAGCTGTCGTGTCGTCACACATCTGTCATTTTGGATGATTTGAATAATGGTCTCTTTATTCACATCACTCACTACCGTCGATGGTCTACCGCATCGTGGATTGTCTAGTAGAGAGAAATCACCTTCTTTAAACCTCTGCAACCACTGCTGGATACTGTTGCGATCCAATGTGTCTTCCTCATAAACAGGGAGTAACTTCCTGTGAATAGATGTGGCGGAGTCATCGCCGGTCTTGAAGAGGAACTCCATTACCAACCGTTGTCGCAACCTGACATCTACTTCAAGGTCCATTATGGCTCACCTGTAAATAAAAGAAAATACTTTTATATACCAACTTATAGCTAAATTTTCCAAGTATCTTCACAAAAAATTTCATTCTCCTCCTGCAACAAATAAAAAAAATTAGAGACCACTGTGCAAAATTGTGCATCCAGCTGATAGCAGTTCCTGATGCACGATGCCGCGAGCAGTCCAAAAAAACACACAGGAGGATCTTCTTCTGGTACAGTGCTTGTTACAGCTGTTTTGGAACCGGTTCATGGGATGCTAACCAATGACGACAGCGCCGTAGAGCTTCGTACAGGATCCACTTCTCATCACATGTCAAGACCTTGTCCAGAAGTGGCTCCTTCCTCAGACGAGACAGCAAAGAAACACAGGTGTCTGTCGCGTTGCCTTTTTGTTCGGAATCAAATCATGTGGGACCCATCGATTCAACTTGTAGAGCTTCCCAAGTCGATGGAGGTGCTCCCGAATAGTTTCTGCACTCACACTGAATTTTAGTCCCAGTTCCTCACATGTTTGGCCACTGTTCACCTCAATTGCTGCCTGAAGCTCTTCATTTTGTGCATGTGTTTGTCTTCTGGCACGTGGTGTGTCTTCAAGTGTTTCGTCTCCGTCCCTAAACTTGTTAAACCACCATGCACTGCTTGCGTATTCACAACACCCTCACCAAAGGCCTGGCATATCTTCCGCCCCGCTGCAGTGGCGTTTCACCCCAGTTTGAACTCGTACATCATACACGCCCTTATGACGTTCCTGGAGGTCCCATATTCACTCTGACCTTACGCAAGTTCATGATGTAAGAGAACTGCCACAACCAGGTAGTATGTTGGATATACCCAACCCACACCAACAACTGACCTTCGTTTTATCTCCATTCACATTCAACTCACGGTGTGAAGGTCAATGGTACACAGACCTCTACAAAAAGCGACATAACTTTCTCGGTTACCTTTATATAAACAATCCTTTACAGAAGAAACGAAACAAATAGCTTATATGGCTTAAATATCAAATTGCATCCTTTTCAGAGCCATAATTATTTTCTCGATTATCTCGGAATTTACATTCAGGCATGCCATTTTGTCCAGGCAAATCCTTTGACTCTTGTTTCATCTTTGAAGAATATTCTATTTAAATAAAAAAGTAATAAATTGAAAATTGATTAAAATTTTCGTCTCTATCTCGTTAGCCATGTTGTGTAGTGTTGCCTTCCTAACGTCGTAGTGAAAAACTTCAATGGGAATATACTTCAGTATCAGTATCACCTTAACACTGTTGTACAGCATTAGTTTTTAGATTTACAAAAAGTTTCATTGTTTTTTCGATATTTCTGGAGACCTACGCATGGGAATTTACACTAACCTATCATTTTGTTCGAATGGCGAGAGAGGTTTTTAGGAATAAGAAAAGTCCATTTTTTATGACCTTGAATAAAGAGTTGAGAAAAAGATTCATAAAATGCTTCGTGTGGAGTGTTGTACTGTATGGAGCGGAAATATGGACATTACGTAAAACTGATGAAAAACAACTGGAAGCCGTCGTAATGTAGGTGTGGAGAAGAATGGAAAGAATTAGTTGGGTCGAGCGGAAAACGAATGAGAGGATGTTAGAAATGGTGGAGGAGGAAAGAACACTTCTAAATATTATTAAGAAGAGGAAGAGAAACATTGCCTAAGAAGAAATTGTATCATGAGGGACGCCCTAGAGGGTATGGTGGCAGGAAAGAGAGGGAGGGCACGAAGGAGGCCACATTTAATGGATGATATAAAAACAGAAAAATCATTTATGAAGACGAAGAGGTTAGCAGAGGACCGTGGAGCATGGAAGCTTCTCAGCTGCGGCAAATGACCTGCCAATAATGGCAGAATACCTATAACTTAATGATGATCATCTTGTTTAATTCAGTGAGACAGTATTTGGATTGATATTTGTCCATTCTTTGATACTTCTTTTCTCGTTATGTGTTGATCAATATATTAGAATGTATTGTGCGTGGGCGTACAAATGGAAAATTGTTTCTCACAAAGAATTTAGTCCATGATCTGTGGACTAACTACTTGGCTAGTACTATTAAAAAGATTCTTAATATTTTCTCAGTGGTGGAAAAGACCTACATACGATCCTAGCAAAAATTAATGTTGTTCGGAATCCAGGTTAAATTGTAAATCCATGGCTTATTGTGCTGAAAATGGACATTCAACTAAACGTTAAAACAAGCAAAAGTCCTTAAAAAAAATTTAAAAAGCTTTACAAATACTACGAGCATTATTAAATATTTCTAAGAGTTCCGTTTTATGGTCAGTGACGCCGCTTGTACAGATAACGAAACGTTTTGTGAACATTTCAACGGGTGGTCTCTTCGGTATCTACCAAAAGTTGAGTGACAAAAAGACGTACAGCACAAGCGAGAGAAAATAAGAAATAAACAAATAAAAATAAAAATGAAAAACGTAAGAATGTCTAGTCAAAGTATGTATTTCATGTTCAATTTTATTAATGCAGTGTCCCATCAGTCACGTGATTATAATTTCTAATCCTTTCACAGGAGATAATGGGCTGTTGATGGGATTCCAGGAAGAGTGATGCGGACATTTTTCTGCTAGCCGAAAAGGCAGTTCACTGCTTCCTTCAGCTTCTCCATACACACACTCACTCCTTATTTTCTTTTTTTATTATTTCTATTAACTATAAAAATTTACACTATTCTAATTGTCAGGATTGCCAGGGGTACTATTCTTTTGCTACCTAAAATGTTATGAAAGTATAAATCAATCTCCAAAATTAAAATAGATTTTTACTTACCAATTGATTACAAAATAAAAGTTTTTAAAACTATGTTCAATTAGTGTCTACATTATTGTGTAGCAATACTGCAATACTGTAAGTGGCAGTGAGAAGTCGTGAAGCTTGTCTTAGATTTACTAATTTTAGCACCCAATACAATGCGTTGTGACAGGTGTCCAGTTCCACTCCGCCAGCTTTGAGTATTTGACACAACTAGACTTGTTTTCTACATCAAACGAAAACTATAGTTACTTAGGATTTGAAAAGTGGGTTATAGGCCTTTATACTTCACAAAAGGAAAGCACTATCAATAATAGAAAACCACGTCAGCCGACGAAACAATAATAGTTCTTTCGGTTTCTGAAGTACATGGGCCACATGTTCACTTGTTTGCCCAAATTACAAAATCTTGCTGGTCCAGCCACAATCCGGCATGAATTTCAAGCAACGCAGTGCGGATTCCGGAAGAATATTTGCGAATTCATGCTGTGTTAATATAAGCTTGCTGGTGCGAAAAATTGTTTTCCTGGACTTTTATTGGATTAGCAAAGGATTCTCGTAAATGCTTAAAAGACATACAGTGTTGCTGGAAATGCATACTGGATTCTTGGTGCTCCACCAAAGAAATCTTGGTGAGGTATGAGGTGTGTTCAAAAAGAAACCGAACTTTTGAAATAGTACGTCAACAAGCATAGGGAGTGCGCTACGACTACTAAGTGCACTTAGCGACAGATTTAGACAACAAATTGTCATTTGTCGTGTTTCGCTATAACGGTTACTTGGCGAGCTACAGTCACAGTCACATCAACCTATGGGTTGTTTAGTCGCGGAAGTGAACATGTGCACAAGCTGTCCATCGGATTGATACTATAGTGACAATGAAAGATCTTGAATAACAACGTGTGCGTGTGTAAAATGTTGGTATAAACTTGGCAAAACTTTTACAGAAGCATTTCAATTGCTTTCCAATTCATCCAGGATCTCTTTATTCAAAGAGAGCAAGCATGAGTCAAAGACGAAGATGGTGTAGATTGAGTTTTTTGATCGGAAGGACATTATCCATCATGAATTTGTGTCACGTGGTCAGATGGTAAACAAATAGTTGTACCAGTTGATTTTGGTGCGTTTGAAGTATGTTGAGAAACAGGCCTCATTTGTGGGAAAAACAGATTTGGATAGTTCACCGTCCCAATGTGCCTACTCACACTTCGCTCCTCATTCGCAGTTACTGGCAAACATCAGAGTCCAGTTGTGCCCATCTACCATATTCTCTGGACCTAGGGTTGCCAGACGTCCCGGTTTTCCAGGAAAGTCCCGGTTTTCAATGAAAGAATTGACTGTCCCGAAAAAGGCTTTCGGGACGCCTGTTTGTCCCGGTTTTCCTTCATCAGATTGAAGAAAAATCAACCTGCAAGAACTAATAATATGTCTCATCTAAGAACAAAAGTTTTTCGGAAGATTTTTGAAACCAATTAATTTTACTAAACAGATACAGGGAGTTTGAAATTACATCCATTCTTCCGTCCTATGGGTTGTTTAGCTTCCAGATTTTTTAAAAAAAAGATCTTTTAAAAAATATTCAAGAGGGGCATATGTTATGTAAATAATTTCTTGAATATCACTTTCAATAGAAAAGAATGTATTCTTCCATGTGATGGACTTTAATTACTAGTTATTTTATACTTCAATCGGCAGCGAAGAACTGCTTCATTATTGGAACTTCAATCAACAGTGGCGATATTTCTCTCAATCCCTGCTTGTTAAATGCAATTAAACTATTTCGTCTTGTCTGTCGTCTTCTTAGACACAATTTCTTCTGAGAATTGAGTTGTCTTTAATATACTGTATTTTCCCATGTGTGGATAAATACTTCTAAAGATGCTGTGCACGCATTCAATAATTTTGGATTTATATGTTTTTCTATATCTGATGAAATTTTCAGTAATTTTCAGGATAAAAATCCGTAACAACTTTCTTTAGCACAAGAAGTAGCAGTAAAACACAAAAAGGCATGTGTCTTGTTTAGAGATTGGCAAAACCGGTTTTTATAAGAACCGGAAACCATTTTCTAGAATAACCGAAATCCGAAAAACCGACATTTCGGTTTTCCCCAACCTATTTCTGTGGAAACGGAATCGGTTTTCGGAGTACAAACGAAACACTATTCTGGTCAGAAAGAGAACCAATTTTGGAAAAAAAAACGGAACCGGTTTTGAAGAAAACCGAAACCGGATCCCGTGAAAAACCGAACCGGTTTCGGTGAAAACCGTTTTTTTTAATTTTAAAAACTGATTTCGGTTTTCCTAAAAAGCCGAAAAACCTGTTTTTGTGTCAACCACTAGTCTTGTCTAATTTTGATACTGGATTTTTTTTTTTTTTTTTTTTTTTGTCTACCATTTGGAGAGCCTGGTAAGTCTTTCAAGAGATCAAGTTTTTGTTTATCGTTCTGAATTTAGCGTAAATGTTCTTTTTTTTTCTAAATGCTAAATTTGCATTTCTTTTAGGGTAGTGTTCCTGACTCAGGTGATGATGGAGAAAAAGTATCTCTTCAATCATAAATGAGAGGGCGTGTCGTAATTGGCTCAATATTTAGGACCTGTTAAACACAGCAAATCGGAATAAGAAGCGCCAAGCAGCTCTTCTCACATTCTTTATACGTCTCTTGTGGGGCTTCATTTGTGTTAATTATGTATAGATGGAAAATTGTGAGTAGTAACCTGGAAAAGACAGATAATTAATTGATTCTGATCAAATGAGTAGGAACCCTGACCTTATATATAGTATGAGATTTGTGTTCCGTTTTTTCGTTCACAAAATCTGTCAACCCTATCTAGACCTAACGCTAGCAGACATTTTCCTGTTTCCCAAACTTAAAATCACTTTGAAAGTACGTCGTTTCCAAACCATAAAGGAAATTCAGGACAATGCGACAAGAGACCTGCGCATCATCCCAAAAAGTGCGTTCCAGGAGCCTTTCTAAAAATGACAGAAAAGTTGGGAACGGTGTATTGCCAGCAGAATTGACTACTTTGAGGTGGACAATGCTTAAAATATTGTACAATGAGCAATGAAGATTTACAGCAAAAATTCAGTTTCTGTTTGAACACACCTCGTATACTGAAATTACCAACAGCAACTACTACAATACAAAAGTCGATATTTCACATTAACCGCTTATTATTGAAAATACAGCATATTTCACTCAACACAGTTGTACCAGTTGGTAACTTTTATCCGAAATCAATAATGAATTATGCAAAAGCGAGTGGAAAATACCCAGATGAAATTCTGTAAAATCATGAAAACAGAACATGATAAGCACCATACAGATCATGACCGAAAATACAGTGCAACATACCTCATTATTTCCCCACGACGACCCGTCGGGACGATACCCACTTCCTGATTCACTCAACAATAAATCATCTTCATTGAATTGGCTGTAAGAAACATCTAATGTGCAAATTATTTTCTTTATAGATGGGGAGGTGTTAGTTACACAGCTCCTCATTGTCCGTCATCTTAGTTGTGGGTTACAATTTTATGCATTCAAAAAAGTTACAAAGAGGCTTACCATAAGTGAATATTACTGAATATTACCATAAGTGAATCTATAGAGCGCAATTTGAACTCGGACAAGATTAAACGAAGCGTTATGTTTTACTCTGTATCGGGCGCTGCATAGCACAAAAATTTATAATTTGTTAGTTACCATGTTTTTGCTTCACACTCTTCATATTTCCATAAACAACTGCTTGTGTATGGATACCACACAGTTCAGAAAGTCTGTACCACAACAGGGATTTTCTAGGTTTGTAGTTCTCCTGCTGTGGCAGTAGCAGCACCAGGAAGACCTCTTGTAGCGGGAATCTACGGAGTTATATATATATATATATATATATACGTTCGATTTTTCCTCCTTGTACTCATACTAAGATTATAGAAATATGTATGATTTCGTACTCGAATATGAAAACAACATTATAAGCCTACACTGTGATTTTAGAAATAAATTAAATATATCTAATTTAAAAGAGCAAAGAACTAAATTTTAACAACAGATGATGATTGATAAAAATGATAGTTTATATTATTCTGTGTAATAAACAGTAGGCTACTAAGAATCAAATCGATTTTATCACTGGATATTTGTAAAATCGAATTCAGAATCGTAAAGCAGTTTCTAACCGTATTATCAAGCAGCAGCCTGTATTTCAGTTTTTGCTAAATGTTTATCAGATATTTTGGTTAAGTTATCCATACAGTGAGTGTTTCACAAACAGTTATGAATTTACGCAGCGAGATCATAGTTAATATTATGTATCGCAATTAAATAATTACTTTATAATTGAACAATTTCTACGTTCTATAGTATTGTTAATACATACTCTAATGCTCATCTTGGACAAATCTCTACGTAAAATGCATGAAGCATATACAGTATAAGTCTTTTTTTCTCAGAACCTGCTACCAAAAATGGAATTAGATGGTCGCTTCGTTTCTCCCTATCAAATTATATAGGAAACATATAATCTTTTCTTTTCTCTCTTTCTCTCTCTCTCTCTTTAGAAACATTTTTATTCTTTCTTTTATATTTTATTTTGGTTCCAGTAGCTAATGTTGGAAAGTGTTATGGTAAACAAGAACTTGGTTTCAGTGTTGTTAACTGCTATAGAGGTCATAACCCTTTTACAAACCATGACTTGGCAGACTGCTCAAATAACCAAGTCTGCATCTTACGTTACATAATAAATATAGGGTGCTGAATACCAATTATTCTTTTAATATGAGAATAAATAATTAGTCATGTTGGAAGAGTGTTCATAAATACGATTTTATGTGATAGAGGACACTTATCACATACTATACTTCTAAGAGTTTTACAGTTTTATAGGTAATATTCAAAATAATATTTATATTGTAGCATGAAGATAAAAACCACATGGTAGCTCATATTAAAAATACATTAAAAACCAATCTTTTTTCTCCGTGTTTGGTAATTGAAGATTTTTGCAAGTGATTCCATCTGTATTTTATGATATTACAACTGTTTTTTCTTGCTTATATTTAATGCTACGTAGATGATAGAAGTTATCTGTCGAGAAAATTTCTAGGAAACAAATGGTTACTTGAACTTTATTAATATTCTACGATTCTCCACTTAAATACGTTATTTTCTTATTCACTTTATCCAAAAAAAAAAAAACTAATATTCCTGGCCTTAAGACAATCATGCAGTTGTAAATCGAGTATCGAACTCAAGATTGCCTTGCTAATAATGAGAAGAAAATGTATTTTTGTTATATAAAATATTATATTACCCAGTAGGTTCACGGCCACATGAATTATGATCGAAAATTCAACTCCAGTTCTACTGGACCCAGTGTGGACCCAGTGAACGAAACATCTCTTTCACAACACGTTGTCGAGACGAGACAGCCTTGAATAACTCTAATCATTGATAGTTATTAGGGTTTTCTATAGGAGCCAGTGTTGAATTATATCCTCCCAAATACATAATTTCATGGGCAAGTTGCGCCCATGAAACTATTTGAGGAAATATAACTTTTCTTCGAAAATGTTGTAATCAAATTGAAGAATGGTAAATTCAGGCGAGGTCGAAAGGTATATTCGGGGAGAATAATGATATATTTAGGCGACAGAGTGGTAAATTTCGATGAAGAAAGGTTAATTTGGAGGCAGAATGATAAATGTGGAGTCAGAATGATAAATTTGACAGGGAAGAATGATAAATTATGAGGAGAAAACAGAAAATTTTTGCGAGAAATTTAGGGAATTGAGTTCAAGCTCCTGGGGATGATTAGGCATCCTGACTGTTAGTATGTGTGCTATCGGAGTGGCCTTTTTCTTTAAAAAAAAAAAAAAATAAGTTCTCAGTAATAAGTTGGTGACATAGGGCCTCAGTAGTAATGCTCATCTCCGGTGCAAAGAGCCACTAGTTCGATACAATGTAAGTTAGCTCTTGATGGATGGCAATCCTGTTTATCCTAGTGTTTTTCCAGCCTATTCTTTTATCATTATTAATTGTCATTTTCATCGTTGCCTCTAACATAATGTGAGAATCATCTCTTAAAATTTGTTAGTGTAGTTCATTAACACTCTGTATATTTGCATATGTATTCAAAAGATGCCTCAGCGAGTTTGCGTTTTTCAATTAGAGGCGCTTAAGGGTCTTCACTACAGCGAAATTAAACTACCACTAACTTTAGAGTTTTTCTGTAATATCTTCAAAACAAATAAAAATATTCGAAAAGCAGAAATGTAGTGAACTAGACAATACGATTTTTCATGTGATACTTTTAGTACAATTCATCTATCTGCTTTTTGTATGCCGCTATTTACAGAACTCGCAAGAAATGCTAAATCTATAGACAGTTGCAAATCGAAAGTAAATAGATGGGTTGTGATAGCGGTATCACATGCAAAATCATATTATCTAGTGCACTACCTTTTCACTTTTCGAATATTTTTATTTGTTTTGAAGACATTACAGAAAAATCTCTAAAATTAGCGGTAGTTTAATTTCGCTGTAGTGAAGACCCATAAATTATGAAAATGGCGAGTAACTAACAACGTGGAGCGCGTTGAACAGAGAGACATTATTAACTACTAAGGAAAAAGAGGGCAATTACTTCAACCAAAATTCATAACGTCAAGTCTGCAACTTTAGATAATCTCCTGTGTCTTAAAATTCGTTAAAAAAATATGGTATCGGTATACTTTAAATGCGAGAGAATATACGTTAAAATGAGCATAATGGATTGCTGTGGAACAAGAGAAAACATATACAAAGTGCAGGGAAGAGCAATGAAAGATCGACCATTGGCCATCAGAACGAAGGAAACAAGCTTCTCTTACCACACTATTGTACACAATATTTTGACAGAATAATTGGAAATAAAAATATAGTGTTCACACAAAACTATCAGAAGGTTGTGATTTGCAGGCTACATTTGACAACTTTAAGATGGTCTAACGAAATTCTCGACTGAAACATGACTGACAGTAGATGAAGGTTGAACGCAAAACTTCAGCTCTGAAAACATAGTGCAAATCATGCTGTCTGTTTTGGGGCTACACAAGTTGTTAAATTGGTAAATGGATTTCTACAATAATCAGTCCTTACTATGTAATTCCATTATAAAATTACATTGTGTAATCAATTAGAAATGCCTTGAAATGTTGAAGCGAGATGTTTTCTTTCACCAGGACAATGTTCCCAGCCACCGCTCAAATGTTGTAATGGCTGAAATTAAAAAAAAAAAAAAAAAAGATGTGTTGAATATCTCATTTTACTTACTTGTTCTGGCCCTGAGTAACGACAAAGTTATCCAAAAACTGAAAGAATATATGTCTGCGTGGGAAGTAATTTTTACCATATAATGATGGTAATGCATTTATATGTAGAGATTAGAAAACGCTTCCTCCAGAGAAGGATAGAAATGTTGCAGAATGGCTGAAACAAGTACATCAATTTTCTAAGAGACTAAGTTGATTAACTAGGTAAGGCCTTTTTTCGATACAGAAATGTGTAAAGAATGGATTATAGGGATCAACTATCGTATAATCTACTATTTTTCATTCTATTTGACATGATGATTATCGTCTTAAAGATCCCATTTCCAGTGGAGAAAGATTTCTTGGATGCAAGGATCAATACCTTTATCGCAGAAAAATAAGCATACTCAAATTTCAAAATTACCATGTGACATAGACATTCGTGCAAATCCCGGGGAGATGAGTGGCACATGTCCCCCAAATCTCGAAACTGAGGAGGACTGTCCTTCCCAATAATCAGATTTGAAATGTGTTTTTTAGGAGAGAAATGTGATTATTTGTGTCCGACTGCCAGAAGGAAAGTGAGATGAAAGTGATGTCCCTTGCTGTATAGTATACAACAGGTCCACCTTCAGAAATCAGATTCATCTTCCGTAATATGATTCTCATATCCTCCCCCAGAATAAGCCGCAAATCTGCCCGCCTTCAGATGTTGAAGACAACTCTGCTCCCCTGATCTTCCACAGCATTGTTTTTCAACTTTATAAATATTTTGAACATCGCTTAAAATAAAATATGAGGACGGGCTTACCCGTTCTTCCAATTTTGAAGACAGATTTGCACCGATGGACACAGAATCTGCAAGCAGATGTAATTTTTCATAGCAGAAATCTCGAGGAATGATTGTAGATAAATTGTACAGGTGAAGTTAGACTGTGTTCAACCTACATCATCTGTTTCTGTATGTATGTTTGATTGATTAAATATTTCTGATCAACCTACTCGCATTCACAGAATATTTTGAAATTTTAATACAAGTATTATTATTATTATTATTATTATTATTATTATTATTATTATTATTATTATTATTATTATTATTATTATTATTATTATTATTACCTATTGAAAATAAAACAAAACGATAGTTTTAAAACTGGTTAATATTTTAAAGAGAAAGTACGCACTGTATAAGTCATTTCTTACAGAATACTATTTCAAGTACAGTACATTTATTGCACACAAGTTACAGGAAGAGGATACAACTATATAAATATCAAGCCGTGATATAGTACCACTACAACTACCAAGATAGTGATCAAACACCATGAAGAATGTACGTATTACATAGGTACACATATGAACTTACTCGTAAACAATGGAGAAAGGGGGAAAAGAGAGAAGGGGTCATAACCAAAAAGGAAAATCTTCGCAATATAGACGATGTTTTTTTAAAAAAAAGAAAGAAAAAAGAACTTGCTCAGAAGCTTTGCGCCGCTCACTCACTAAGGCCAAAAACCATTCAATAAATGTCACTTCAATATTGCACTATCGCTTTATGCTGCAGCGTTAAAGTAAATTATTAGTGGAATTTCTGTCAGCAGAATGTGTTGTATCATGTATCTTGTTGGCTTAACAACCTAATTGAGTTCATTTTGAGTGTGTATGTTATTTGCATACAATGACAAGCGGAAGAAAGGAGAGAGAGGGCATACCTTAACTTAATATATTTGGCCAAATTTGTTTTCAGTTTTTATTATGCATGTGTATGTACACATACACACACGTTATAAGCAGTACTTACTTAACGCTTTCAGGACACAAATAAGAAAAAAAAGTTTTTTATGGGCTTCATTTGACTTTATGTTGGCATATGTACTTCACGGCTTGTAGAATTGATTATAGCTTCATTTATTATTGTCTCCTACTGCCTGGAAAACTTATCTATCTATTCTTCGAGTGCAGTAAATATTGTTAGACAAGTAAATAAATAAAGTCAATGAATTAAATAAGTGAAAGTACTTTTCTACAACTGGCAGTAAAGAAGTCAGCAAGGAGCCAACATCTGCATTTTATTTGATTTACAATCATGTTGACCACAAAGAATTCGATACAATAAAAGAGTTGGAAAACGTAATCACGTGTCACAACTTTTGTCATTGTCACTCGCGTCTGGGTCTCGTTTTCTCAAAACCCGATCTAACCCGGAAGCAGCCAGAGCATCAGCTTTATTACCATTACGACAGAATTTTATGATGGATTAATGATGTTCAATTGAGTTCGACGTTCATTTGTTCCATTTCCGGTATGATATTTCTTAATTTTCAGTATTTCATATACGATTTCATGTTTATCAGTCTACCCACACTAAAAAATAATACAGTGGTTTTGAAGTCAGACTACACACAAAAAGATTTTACAAAATATTGTTAGGGCTCAGCAGTGCCTCTTATACCTTACACTACAAGTTTTGCAGGTTTGCTCGATTAAACTTCTACATCCCTCATAAGAAAAACATGTATCTTTTCTATTCTGTGATTCTCGAGCACTTATACTCTGACAGATCTTGCAGTTATCTTTCAGTGCAATACTTTGATACAACCGCACACAACAAGAGAGATTTTTTTTATTATTTAGTTAGAACTATATTACCAACCTCCAACTTATTCTTCATGTGCATGACGACGTTTCGTCGTCTTAGGGTGATACTTCGTTTGTTCAGGTCACAGATCTAGTGAGTCATAGGTGTGTCAGATTCCGGAACAGTTGGTGACCCATTTCATCACTGGTTGTAAGAGGTGCTGAAAGTGGTTCCCTTTCATTTCAATGAACTTTCTGATTACGTTCAAAATGATTGATACTGGCTGCAGTTCTTCCACATTGAAGCTGCAGACATTGTAGTACTCGTGATGTTTTCTTTAAGCTCATCCAAGAAATTTGACTTATTCGAGTAAAGTTTTCTCCTCATTTCTCCAGAAATAAAACCCGCGAACGGACACGTCTGGGGACCGGATAGCCAGATAGCCATTACTTCTTGTTGACGTTTTGTTCTGCTGCAAATATTTCACTAACGCGTGAGAAGTAGCATATTGTTTCATCTTCTTGAGAACAAGCAGTTGTTGATTTGCCCTGGTATTAGTTGGTTGTAAGTCATATATTCAGCTATGTCCAGATACACCTCGGTATTTATAGTTGATTCAAAGGAAAATTCGGACCACTATACATAGTTATGACAATTTGCATCAAACGCCAATGTTCTGTTAGTGTTAATGGTTCTTCCATGATGAATCTATTCGGAATTTTTACAAGACCAGCATATTGTATTTTGCACATTCACATAACCGGTAAGATGGGATCAGGCTGTGTCTACTATAAAGTAGAACAATGGATCCAAAAGTTTACTGGATCCATACGCAGCAGGGTGGTCAACACATCGACTGGCGAGTCACGAGATGTAGCCCGCAGTGGTCTGATCCATACTGTCCATATCGAGCAGTCTAGTGAACAGATAAGTATACCACTAATGATTTGTAAAATGAAAAGTGGCTTTCAAATATAATATGGCCACCCTTGAAGCACAGTAACTTATACGGTTACTCTTATCAGAATGTTTCACTTCTGAACACACAGAGATTTCAACACCCATCGACACGTCGATCGTGACACACCTTCTTGCTGTGATTGACTTCGAATTTATTTCCGACTGCTGAGTATTATAGATAACGTCAGTAATAGAATAATTAATATTAAATAATTTGTCGGAAGTCCCAATAACGAACATTCTGTTCAAACGTAGTAAGGCAAAGCCCGGCTACTTATTCATGGCAGAGCTCACAATGAAATTAAAAACATTGTAGTACCACTTCTACTACTACTGCTACTACAAATAATAATAATAATAATAATAATAATAATAATAATAATAATAATAATAATAATAATAATAATAATATACGCTTATAATAGCAAAATGGTTTGTAAATCAAAGATAGCCATTTTGCATAGGGCTGGCCCGCGCTTGGGATCTCTATTTTGAATAGGGTTGCTCTAAATCATTTACAGTAGAGCGTCGATTATCCGAAGTAATTGGGGGACATGGGTGTTCGGAAAACTGGTTTGTTCGGATAATCGAACTGTACATGTTTATTTGCCAAAAAGAAGTACTGTACAGTAAATTTATTCATAAAAACAGGCATCTCTTTAAGTATTACAAAGTAACGTACAAAGGCAACGCCTTATGAAGGCCCCATTAGAAGCAATGTTCCACCAGCGGTGGCTCAGTGCGGCAACTACTGTGGGAAACTTGGTTTGGGAGTGAGGGGGATGATGGATGGTAGGGTGGGAGAGTAACAGGTGCGAGCGAGTACACAGTTCGGTTAAGCGGTCGTTCGGTTGACCACGTTCGGATAATCGATGCTCTACTGTGACTTAAGGTAGGTTGAGCGCTTGCACCGATCTTGCGCTTTTCGGTATCTTTGTTATGTGCACAAACAATGCGCAAATTCTTAATTTTCTTGTGAAGAATATGAGATGCGACTGAGCCTAACCAATATTTTGTTAAACCAATGTTTTCGGTTCGAAACAAGATATCTGCTATGTAAACAAAGCATAGTTCAGTGTGTAGGTCTATGTTTCACTTCATTTCCTTGTGAGCTCATTTTCTTACCTTTATTAATTTTCATCCGTTTGATCTTCAAATCACTTTCCTTCAGAAATTTAAACAAAAATTGCAATTTTATTTTCCATATAAAATATAACCATTGTAAATTCCATATGTAGCTCATGGTGTTGGAACCCACCAAAAGTGAATGATGCAGGAAGTAGTGGCAGAAATACGTAATTCTTAACTCGTCCGTTATAAATAGTATGAATATTGTAAAGAATATCAAAAATAACTCAGGTTTTGCCCAGTCAATTTACTTGAATTTAAGAATTTACAAAAGCATGAAAATTAAGGAAGGTAGAGTGAAAGAGTATTCTGAGAATTAGGATTCAGTATATCACTTCATGAGAGCTATCTAGTAACGGCTACTTTAGACACATCAAATAATATTCCTCTTATAGCCTATAAGGCTAGTAGTTTACACCAAGAACCCAAATCATAAACCGAAATTCTTGAGTGTCTATGTTATATATACAGGGTGTTAATGAACTATACCAAGAAACTGTAAAGGTGATTCCTCACATAAAAAAAAAAAAAAAGTTCATATGGACCTATGGCAAAAAGTGCATAGTTTCAGAGCTAGAGCTGTCCAAAATCGCGAAAAAAATAAATTTCAATAGGCCCTATTTCGAATTCCAGAAACTGTCGATGGTGGTTCTTATCAGCGGAAATGAAGCCACGCATACACAATCCAAAAGTGCATATTTCATCAATTGTCAATAGATGTAGAGGGTATTCCCTACAGGTTGTAATTCTCAGATATATTTTCAATAGAGTTTTCAGATATACACTGATTTCAAGAAGAGTCCAAAGTAGGCAGGATGTGAACCTAGACAACAATATACATCGAATGCTTCGGAGGGAAGTCGGAAGTGTTAGGAACCGGTAGCTCTCGCCTGGCTACTTTGGACCAATCATAAAGTAGGAGGATATCTCAAAATTCCATTGATGCCATGTCTGGGAATTTCGTCCTGCAGGGAATAATCTGTACACTCCTTGAACATTAATGAAATATGCATTTTTGGATTGCGTATGCGTGACTTCCTTTAAGCAGATAAGGGCCACTGTCCACAGTCCCTCGAATTCGAAATAGGGCTTCTTGAAATTTTGCTTTTTCGTTATTTTGGACAGCCCTAGCTCTGAAACTATGCAATTTTCGCCATAGCTCCATATGAACTTTTTCTCTTATTTTGATGTGAGGAATCACCTCTTAAAGTTTGTCGGTATAGTTCATTTACATCCTATATATATAATATCTGTTTATCTCAGTGTTCTTCCCAAAGACAGATGCTAATCCTCATGTAACTTATGTCGGGCCACTAAGCCAATTAGACACAGTTTGACCGGTTTATTTCTCCTATGGTTCAAAAAGGGATATAGGAAACTGGTAATTAAGAACTGGTGTAAGAAATAAATTGCAAAGTAGGGTAACGGATACCGTTTGCAAAAACTGTGTAGTTACGACTTCATTACACGTCAGTTAATATTCCTAAGATGTAAAGCACTCGGATATCCTATAGCGTAAAGAATCCAGAAACTCCACAGAGTATTTCTGGAGTATAAAGTTGTAATATTCCTGAACAACGTGTAATGCAGGTGATACTTTATTAGTGAGTCACACTTTATTAGAGAAAGTTAGGAAAAAAAGGAGAAGTCTCTAGCATTCGATACGCAAGTAATGGAGGCAGAGCCGGTCACGACATAAAGGTTAGAAAAAACTACTATAAAGTAAAATAAGGAACAAAAAAGGTGGCAGACCCCAAGACACCTTCCTCCTCCTTAGACAACAAAAAGAAAAACCAGAAGATAGTTCCAAGAACGGCAGAGTAAAACAATAAGGGGATTTCAGAATATCTCACGATGATGGTGGAGAGGACAACTTGTAGACGCCCAAAAGAAAGAAAGAAAGAAAAAAAGAGAACTAGTTGATTTATTTGCATCTGCAGAAAATGGCTCAACACTTTCATTCTGATTCTATTTAAGAAGTACATACTTAATTTCTTTTACCACAATGATAGTAAGGTGTGGTGGTTAGCGGTTTCTTAAGGGGTGTTTTCAACTATTATTTTTGCGTCATAAAGCTTATTCATTCCATGTTTTGAAGAACAAGAAAAGAAAACCCATCGACGTCATATGATGAATGAGGAAAATATTCATTGACGTCTGTACTATATGATGAGGCTTTAATCGGAAATTTTATCTTTTAAATTCTCAAGAATAAGGATGCAATTTTCAATAATTTTTGTTGCATCTGCAAAACAAAATTTTCTTTTCATGACATTATATAACTTAGCTACTTCTTTTCTCTCAATACGAGGGTATATCGAAAAATTCTTGTGAAGGAAAGAAGTATTAGTCAAAGCATGTATGAATATTACGCAAAAGCGATGAAAAACGACTGAAAGCTTTTGAAATGTAGTGTGGAGAAGAATGAGATAATTAGCCGGGTCCAGCGGAAAACAAATGAGAGTGTGTTAGAAATGGTGATGGATAAAAGAGCAATTTTAGATATTATTAAGAAGAGGAGGAGACACTGATTGGGGCATTGGCTAAGAAGGAACTGTATCATGAGAAACGTCCTAAAGGATATGGTGGCAGGAAAGACAGGGAGGGGGCGAAGGAGGCTACAATTAATTGACGATATCAAAACAGAAAAGATGTACGTAGGGACCAAGAGGTTAGAGGAAGACCATGGAGGATGGAACGTTCTAAAGTTGCAACAAGTAATCTGCCAATAATGGTAGAATACCTATGATGGTGATAATGATGATTTTTCTAGAACAGACTTCTGTCCTCCACACAATGCCATTCTTGATGGCATTATTCGATCGACAATAATTCGACTTCCGTCAGATGTTTGTGGAACTCAAACATTATTCACCCGAAAGCATTGTTGTTGCCTTGTATTTGTTCCATCAAAACTGCATCTGTACAGTAGATATTGTATTTAGACAAAGAGACGAAGTGGCTAGCACCAACATAGATAGAAAATTGACTGAAGTATTTATACTTAGTATTCTTCTCTTCTTTGAGTGAAAACGAGTTTGTATATGTTTTGATCAGGAGTGTCATTTGGGGAGGGAGGGTGAATTCCCTTCCTGAGTTTGAAAAAATGAAATGAAATCTTTCAGTTTTACTTCCCACTGTTGTGCTGGCTAGGCTATAGGAGTTGGTGAAAATGAGAAATGAATGGAATGGTGGAATGAATAAAATAGGAGAAAGCGGGACAATCCCGAGAAAACTCACACACATGGTGTTTGTCCACCACAAAGCTCATTTGGAGCGAGCTGGGATTGAACCAGGGACCTCACGCACCAGACTTGAACACTCTAAAACTGATCCACTGCGTCCCCTCCTGAGTGTGAGAAACGCATGCTCTTTAATAAATTGTTGGTGGATAATCCTGCCCCCTTCCTGGCAAAATACGAAATGATGCTACTGGTTTTGATGGGTCATTTTGAGTATCCTTTTGCAGAATAGGTTAATTATTGCTACAAATCCATCTTTTTAACGCCTTCCGGAGCTCTAATAGTTATGGGTAATATTTTACGTAAATCTCAAGTTATTCCGGTTAGAGCACAATAGCTTCAGTGGTTATTGATCTACCCATCAGCTTCAACGCTTCAGTATTTTAGGTAATGGAGTCAATTTAAACTGACTATATTTGAAAAGACAAAGAGTTCAACTACACGTAAGAAAGGAGAAAGGAAAAGAAAGCAGAAAGAAAGTATACTATAAAATTTACAAAAAGGAAACGGAAATGTATGATATTGGTAAAACATACTAGCGAGGAAAGATGTCAAAGAAAACCATTAAATTCACAAAATCTAGATTACAAATATAAAATACAGAAAAGTATGATATGACTTGATGTAATTTCAGCATATCTGAAATGTTTATATGACCAATAGCAATTGTGAAGCTGTGTTCTATGATAGCTTTAAAGTAGTGCAACGCATATTGCTTAGAAACATTCTACAGAGAGAGCAGGTTTTAATTTATATTAATATAGCTTAATTCTTCATACTCCTGATAAAGAATAGAGGTTATAATACAGGGACACACATTACCCACAAGGCTTGGACGTCATCCCCCAAACTTATTATCCTCCTCGCAAATTTACAAATTTTCTACCAAATCTATCATCCTCCTTACCAAATTTATTATCCTCCTCGCCAAATTTACAATTCTTCCACCAAATTTGTTAACCTCCTCACCAAATTTACAATTCTTCCACCAAATTTATCCTTCACACCAAATTTACAATTCTTTCACGAAAATTATCATACTCGTAGCCAAATTTACAATTCTTCCACCAAATTTATTATCTTCCTCACCAACTTTGCAATTCTTCCACCAAATTTATTATCCTCCTCACCAAATTTACAATTTTTCCACTAAATTTATTATCCTCCTCGCCAAATTTACAATTCTTCCAGCAAATTTATTATCCTCCTTACCAAATGTACTATCTTCCTCACCAAATTTACAATTCTTCCACCAAATCTATTATCCTCCTCACCAAATTTATTATCCTCCTCGCCAAATTTACAATTCTTCAACCAAATTTACAATCCTTCTCACCAAATTCACAATTGTTCCACCAAGTTTATTATCCTCCTCGCCAAATTTACATTTCTTCCACCAAATTTGTTATCCTCCTCACCAAATTTACAATTCTTTCACCAAATTTACAATTCTTTCACCAAATTTATCCTTCTCACCAAATTTACAATTCTTCCACCAAATTTATTATCCTTCTCACCAAATTTACAATTCTTTCACCAAAATTACCATACTCATCGCCAAATTTACAATTCTTTCATCAAATTTATTATCCTCCTCACCAAATTTACCATTCTTCCACCAAATTGATAATCCTACTCACACGAAAATTTACCGTTCTATCCCAAATGTACCATTCTGACCTCTAAATGTTCCTTTCTTCCCCCTAAATCACCCCTCTCCAGTTGGACTGTACCATTTTCAATGAAAAATTACGTCCTCCAGATAATCTGATAAGAGCAACCTGTGCTTAAAAAAAAAAAAAAAAACAGGTAAGCACCCCTGTTATAATATTATTTTAAATAAGTGCTGTAACTGTGATTACGAAATACAATTATTTACGAGTTTCACGCTGTTCATTTTTGGCACAACTTTTCACGGCCGACATTACCGAAGTTTGAATTTCGTTTTTAAGGAGCGTGCACTAGTTATGCGTGTGCAGAATGATGGCAGTTTATATGTTGAAAATAATATTAATATAATAGTGTTATGAATATAAATGCAGGTATCAATCGTAGAAGAAAAAATGTAAAGGAAAATTTAAAAAAGAAAAGTTGCAGAAATAACGAGTAATGGGGAAGGAGTAATATCTCAATTGTCATAACAGACAAAAGTTTTCGCCAATCAGTAAAAGTGTTCAATTCACATTGTAAGAAAATGTGTCATTTATACAGTATGGCGTTAAATTCGTTGTACAAAAGCAGTTATTCCTGGGAGTATTTCCTGGGAGTAAAACAAACAAAAAAGTTCCAATAAACATAGGGCGAAAACCAAATCGTTTACGTGTTATAGGTTGCTGAATTCATGAAAAAATGAATTTTAAAGGTTCATAGCTCCAAAACTATGGGATCTACCTTTGTCGGGTCAAGACTTCACTTAGGAACTAGTATGTGCCCTATCCAAAATGCGTGTTTCAGTATCCTGAGGTGCTTCCACAACAATTTTTATAGAGGGAATTTGACTACGGGCCTATGATATAAAGTACTCTCCAACTACCTCCATAAAAATTGTTGCGTGAGTACCTTAGGATTCTAAAACATGTATTTTTTGATAGAGCATATACTAGTTCCTAAGTGAACTCTTGACCCGACTACAGTAGATCCCATACTTTTGGAGCTATGGACCTTTAAAATTCATTTTTCATGACTTCGGTAGCCTATAACACGTAAACTATGAGGTTTTCGCCTTATGTTTATTGGAACTTTTTTGTTTGTTTTACTCTCAGGAATCACTCCTATGCTTTTGTACAACGAATTTAGCGCTATACTGTATATTTTACTATAAGCATGGCAGATTAAACATTTAAATATCCAATTCAAAAAAAAAAAAAAAAAGAAAGAAAAGAAACAAAGAAAGAAATGCTAAGACACATGTGAAGACTGACATTTATTCGTTGCATCATTAACGGCATCATCAATTGCATGATTATGCGACATGATAAATAGAAGAAATGAACAGTGGACACCATAACACGAGCCGATAATTGGAATTTAATGAAGTGAACCCATTTCTTATTCTTATTTCTTATATTATTTAAAATATTAAGGTTGTTTGTTTTGCAAAAGCAAACATTTCTCAATAACTATTTCGCTTCCGAACTATCTATATATATTATCGTCGCGCAAAGTTAAAGTTGTGTAGTTCCAACAGTCTCGGATTAAGATGATTAGAAAAGGAGAAATGCATTGGATCTTCAATCTAGAATGCAAACTGTACACCCTTACTTAAGGACAAATAGCTCGCTCGTGGCCATATGAATTGCGTACACATTTCGATTTCTGGTAGAAACTCATGTGGTTCAGATTTCATATTAAGCTGCAGGCCCTCATCTCATATAGCATCGGTACTGAACAGGATGATAAACTGCAATCTAAACCTTTAAGATCAATATAATCGCCCAAATATTTGATCAGTGATGTTCAAACTGTCTTTAAGAAAACAACTTACGAAGAAACGCGAAGAGTACACTAATTCTTACTCAGATCAATTTTTAAATCTGTGAAACATTACTTCTTGTGTATTATGTAAAGATAAAATAATTTTTGAGTTTGTCAGCAACAGTTTATGTATTTTCAGTGTATTTTAAATTATTGTTTAAAGACATTAGAAATCCAAATCTACTGACGCCGTCTGTACCCAAGTTAATAATTCTACATTCCATCTAACGAGAAATTCTCTTGTTCTTTCCATTTTACTTCACTGATCCCCAATATACCCACGCTCAATTTCTCTTTCAGATTTTCTAGCTTACTTCCTATGTTTAGACTCCTGACGTTCCATCCATCCTTTAGGATTTTTTAAAGGTTTATTGTAAGTGCTGACAAACACACTTGTACATTCACAAATTATATATTGTGATGATCCACATAAACTGAATAATCATACTTCCTACTTGAAATTTCCAGTTTCTTTTGTCTAGTCACAGTCCCATTTAAAATCCTACTTAGAAGTACAAATATTTTAATTGTTATAAAATTTTTCCTTGAACTGTACCTAATGATATAGCCATTATTCGAATTCTTTTTACGCTTAAAATTACTGAAATTCTAGTCTACTATTATCACAAAAGATATATTTGGGACACTACAATAAGTAGGTTTAATAGCCGCGGTTTATATTGGTAATAGCAGCCCACAGAGGGAGACGAAAGGACACTTTAACAATCCTGGGTTTTCGAAAAGTGTTCACATCTTGGAAGTACATGTCAAGACATACTAATTTGCTTAGTGATGTACTATAGTACATATTATACGTATATTAAATAGTATAGTTAATAAGAATACCTGTGTAAATAACTTGCTTTATTGGTATGTGCACGAGTGCATATAATAAGTGCCAATGTTCGCCAATGTGAGCGTATGTTCGCCAATGCACGTGTGTGTTGGTCGTTTGCCCGCCCCCCTTGGAATTGGTCTTCTACCTCCCTATTTGGAAAAAAATTCATGCGGTTGTCCTAGCTTCTGGTCGACAAACATATTTCTACACGAAATATAACAATGGGAATTTGTAGGGCTATTGTTCATACATTTATTTATTTATTTATTTATTTATTTATTTATTTATTTATTTATTTATTTATTTATTTATTTATGGGAATAGTGGCGGCTCTTGATGGAAGTAATATCGTAAAAAGTTAAATTTTACCTTTACAAATTAAGGGAAGGAAACTTACCTAGAGTTACCATATGTCAGCATTTATGCGAACACGTACGCATTTAGAATAGAAATTTCTATTCAGATAATTTTTTTGGAACTCCGTAATTTCTCCGTACTTTCTAAGCTCAAGTGTATTGTCAACTCAGTTTTAGACATTTCATGTCTAAAATATATCATCGGTTTATGAAAATATATCATTGGTTATTTGTATTCAAAGGAGGAATTGTCAGAAAAGAGCAGATCTACTGGAAAAATATGTGTAAGCAAAGTCAAAGTAGTGCTCTGTAAGTATGTTTTTCAATTATCTTTCATACAATTCAAGTTCATATTGAATCTTGATCTGCAATCTTGAGATCTTTTGTCGAAAGTTAATCTTTTATATACAACGAGTTAACCAAATAACTGTGCGTCCGCATTTTGACATTTCAGAATATGATAGCCCTAAGTTTGCCTAACGTAGTAACTCTTGTTTACAACTTTGTGAAGCCGTATGAAGGTTTCTTTCCTCACCTTGTAGCTATACAATTTAAACGGAAGAGGGGGAAAAAGACTAAAAATATTTTTCACTCCTTTTTTTTTATCTTTATAAAAAATTAAAGAAAAAACTATTTCCCTCGATTTACAAGTTCATCTCCTCATTCAGAAATTAAAAATTAAAAGAAAAGTGAATATATATAAGAACAGTCTTTTTCGTTATTTTTTATTTCCGCCTCTAGAAAATTTCTTCCGCTTTATTTTTTCTCTATATTCTTTCATCCACGCATCCCTCTCTCCGCCTTCTTTCTAAAAATACGTATTATAACACAGATGAACGGATATCAAGGAACTTGTTTCCTCTCCAGGATTTTCCGCCAACATAAGGAAATTATTATTTTTTCTTTCTTTTAAACAAATTATTAAATTTTTAGACTTCCAAACTGTGCTATGCACAAACTAAGCATAGAAAATCTTATAAAATGCTTCTGTTCCTCGAGAAGTATTTGTAACTGAAACGATAAGGGATAGTGAAATATGGAATTTTTGGAATTGATTCAGCAGAATAGGTCCCATCTCCTCCCCTAACCCTCTATTCAACCCGAAAGTGATAGAACACTTCTGGTTTCAACGTTAATCGTCATAGAACAAAAAGAGCCATAGATGTGGAGAAAGCTTTTTTGCCATCTATTCAGCGTCCCAAACATAGATTGTCCCCACTCTTATTGCTTTACTAAAACCGGAAGTGCAACCCACTACAACTTCCGGTTTCAATATTGATCAAACTGTATGGCCTATGAAACCCGGAGGTTCAATGTCGCGTTCACAAAAGCTCTCCATTGACTTCTATCCTTATCCAATTGGTTCCAGTTTCTACTTTGTGTTACTATTTCTGCAAGATAAATCTTAATATTGCCCTCCCATCTGCGCCTAGGCCTTCCTAATAGGCGTTTTCCGATTGGATTTCCAGTTAAGACTTTGAAACTTTTCCTCCACTCTGGCTACATGACCTACCACCTGAGCCTCATGAATTTGATGACCCTAACAATGTTTGGTAAACAGTATAAATTATGCTAAGCGGTTAGCGTACGCGCCTTTGACGTGGGAGACCCGGCTTCAATTCCCGGCCGGAGCTCATGTGCTTCGGATTCCACGTTAATCAGTAGGTCCAAGTCTCATATAGCCTCGCTGCTGAACGGGACACTAAACTAAAATCACCTCACCTTACCGTATAAATTATGTAGTTCCTTGTTATGAAGTTTCGGCCATTCCCCATTCTCGTTCCTCTTGGGTCCGAATATTAGTTTCAGGATTTAGTTCTCAAATACTTTCAATCTACGTTCTTCCCTCAGAACAAGTGACCATGTTTCGTAGCCATACAGAACAACAAGCATGATTACCGTTTTATATATTTTAAGCTTGAAATCCCTCAATAGAGTTCGCGACGAGAAGAGATTTTAAACCGAATAATAACACGAATTCCCTGCTTTTAGTTGGTATAGAGCAAAAAACTGCTAGAGACAGTGAACAAATGCATTTTGATACGAATTCAACATCCTAGGGTATCGACCTTTATTCCTCCATTCAAACCGAAAGTGGTTATTTTCTGCGATTTTCGGTTTCAACACGGACTGCCATAATGAAAAACCCTATAATAGATAAAGTATAGTTGTGTCTGAGTGTTTCTGCAAGAAATAATGTTCTAACCCACTTATCCAAACGTAGCTATGTGGGACCAATAAACAAGTTAGGCAGGGGTAGGGTGGCCAGTATTTTCCTGCGATGCAGAAAGAGATATAGTATAGGGATAATTACGAGTGGTAGTAGAGAAATAGATGGATATTTCGAATTAGGAATACTATATAAGAACTGCATAATTAAGAATTCGTTACTGTATACAGGTAAGTTTAGTAGCTTGTAACGCGTCAATAAATATTCGTCCAACATAAACCATTCTGACTGACTTTCTTCAGTATCAAGGAGACAGAATCCTCACAGAAGGTATTTTTTTCTTTATTGTTTCAGTACTGTAGTAACAGATGGTATCTGCGAATGGCAAAAAATGGATTTTTGATATAGATTCAGCCTTCCAAGAATAAGTTTGGACTCTGTTTTTGTTCCTCTATTAAAGTCGGAAGTTGTGGGAACCTACAGTTTCCGGTTTCGCAATTGATCGTCATAGTACAAGACAACGATAAAGGATACCTAAAGTTAGTTTTTTATATATAGATTCAGTACCGCATAGATTACATATATTTAAATATATTTAAAACTTACATAAATTTAAAATAAAGTTTACAGAGACATATTTCTGCACATCTATGTTCAGTGTTAGTGATGATTAGCAAGCATTCTTGTGGTTTCTAGTGTGATTTCTTTCCCCTCATACCAGATGGAGAACAGAATTTTCGATATTGGTACAACAGCTTTCAAGTAATTGAAAACTTTTTGACTTCATTAAGAGGTATCGGAACCCCAATCTTGAAAGTCAGAAATAATGAAGACCAGAACACTGATCACTAGAGTAGAAAGCCATCTGTCAGGCCTGTAATTATTAGTCCCAATATTATTTACAATTTAAAGTAAAGTTACCATATTACAAGTTTACTTTTAGGCAATTACATTCCAGTATCCTTCTTATTCTTACCAGCGCACCGAAACTTGGTGCTGACTGCATATTCAATTAACCAAAAAGTTTAAGAACTCTCTGCTGGTAATAAAAGTGCAGTAGCAGGTGGATTTACAGCTACATTTGTTGAACAATGCTAAGCCACAATACCTAAGGAGGCTAACTTAATCTTATTTCACACTAAGCATAAAATCTTTTTTTTTTTTTTTGAATTGATGGCACTTACAAAATCCCTTTTGTGAGGCCACATATTAGACAGCCACACACACACACACACAAAATAGAAGTCTGTGCACCGGATCTCAGGGTATGGATTCGATGTATTTTGTTACACGAAATCCAAATTTCGAAAACCCAGGAAGATTGATCGTGTCAATTATTGTATAGGGAGAACACACGTTTTCCGCCCATAAAGCAAAATTGACACGTTCAATCGTCCTAGAATTTCGAAATTTGGATTCTGTGTAACAAAATACATCGAACCCATACCCTGGGGTCCGCTGAAAAAAACTTTTGTTTTTTGTATGGCTGTGTTATGCGTATCCTCCCTATTCAAATTCCCTAACTTCTGTCCCCCTTAAAAATAAATTGACTCGGTAAATCGTCCTGCGGTTTCGAAATTTGGATTCTGTGTAACAAAGTACATTGAATGCATACTCTGGGATCCGGTGTAGAGAACTTTTATTTTGTGTGTGTGTGTGGCTGTGTTATTTTTAAGTTTACTTTTAAAATCGCCTCATTTACAAGTTTATTTGTAAATAATACGTTTTATCTCTTCCCTATCCTACCCAGCGTACCACATCACTTGGCGCTCCCGACTGTACCCCATTAGCCAAGAAGAATAAGTCCTGGCTCGAATCAAAACTGCAAATTTTCGTGTTAGAGACGAATAGTTTAACGTTAATTTAGTACCTTTTCTTTTCTTGTATGACTGATGGTCTTATGAAAGCTAAGCAGTTATTATTTTAGCTTTAACACGATCTCTGTTTTAATTTTATACATTTTTATGTTTTATTCTATTAATTCCATCGAGCTTATGTTAGATTTAGTACTTTTATAAGAAGTCTTATTTTTGACCATTGTATGTTATTGTTCTTTTATAAGAAGAATGCGTTGGCCAGTGACCATTTCGTAATGGTCTCAGATAGCCAGGCTACTCATATCTCTATTAAACATACAATCAATCAATCTTCAATTTTATTAGCCTGGCTATTGACATCCCTATTACACATACAATCAATAAATGTTGTTAGCCTGGCTATTGACGTCTCTATTACAATACAATCAATCAATGTTGTTAGCTTGGCTATTGAAGTCTCTATTACACATACAATCAATCAATCTTGTTTCATGATTGATTGACATGACATGGTTGTAAATCCAATTCTCTTGGAGACGAGATAATGTGATGGGGGAATACTCTATACAGTGGGCTAATTTTACATGATGGTCTGTACACATAATTCAAGGCTCAGTGGTTCGAAGCTCATGTTAACAATAGATATTCTCCTTCATAACCTAAATGTTGTATAAGTACGTGAAACACAAAAACTCAAAACGTGTTACAAACTAAACACACAAATAAAATTTTCGAATTGATGTGACTGATTAAAATCCTTTAGTGGAGACAAAGAAAGTAAATTTTAACATAACTAACATTGTTGCTATTAGAAATCTCATAAATACAATAATTGCCACTTGAGATCAGACTCAGGAACACATGAACTTTGAGATAGTGATCTAATTTAATCACCGCTAACAAATGCAGTTATCATATTTACTAACAACAGTGTATTGATTCTAGGAAGTCCTTTTGTCTGAAGCAAATACAGTACGTAAATTCTCTATTAAGCAAACAAGAGGAGGAAACTCAACTATCCCCCGAGGGAATGAGTACATTACGCGCACCAAAGCAACACAAGTCGTCTGAGCCATTTGGTAAAACATGGCAGCTGTCAAGGAGAAGAGAGGCCAATGGAGGAGCAGTTCCGGTGAAAGTTAGGAATTAAGTCTCTTAACAAGAAGTGAAGACAAAGGTATCAACAGCTACCGGTGGCATATTGGCATTCGTTTCTTCACTTTCTTGTCTCTCTTTTTCTATCTCACTGTTCTCTCTTTTCCTGTATTCTTTCTCTTTCTTTCTTCTTCCATTTCTTCTTATGGTTGTAGCAGATGTTTCCTCTCACGTTAAACTAATGATTAGCAGGTATTTCGGAAATAAACATCTATATCTTATCTTATTATGTCCTTCACACTATTCTAAAATATTACGTACAACTCTTCATTCAAGGGAAATTCGTCTAATCAACTGCACAAGTACTTTTAGCGTCCTTTAAAAAAATGATTACATAGTTTTCTTTTTCAGCATAACAGATTCTCTACTGTCCAATGTTTCTTTTACATAATATACTAATCCACAGTTCTGTATTAAAATCTTGTTCTCACTTTGAGAAGATTGATTCTAGAGACATAGTATTCATGGAAGCTGTGAGCAGAATAATGTACCGGGTGAATCAAAATGATTTCCCGATTTCGTTAATTTATTATTCGAACAATAATGAGCTCTCTTGCCAATCTATTTTCTGGAATATAATCCCAAGTGGCTTCTACAGAGCGTTCAGTGTGCTTGATTTTCATGCAACTAAGCACGTTGTGGAAGTTCAAGGCATTTCTGTGGAAAATTTAGGGCATCTGTGCCGCCACTTGCTTCAACTGCGGTTGAATTCCGTGACCGCATCGCTGCAGCTGTGGCCAATATCGACCCTGACATGGTAGGAAGGATTTGGCAGGAACTGCATGTGTATGGCGTAAGTCGTGGATCGCATATATATAATCGGAAATATCATTTTGACTCATGCTGTATTTAAAAAAATGTAATTCAATAATTATCTCAGAATAATATTCAAAATAATGTGTAAGAAACAATGGATCCCCCTAAATAGGAAACCACACTACGCTCATCGGTACCCTTATCGATGAATCACATAGCAGAGAATATATACGTGTTTATCATTCCAACTTCGGTCAACATTTTCTCATTTATTTCGTTACAAGCAATTAATTTTCTTCATTCATAATTTATAATATTATTTATATTCACATATTATTCTTTCTTGTAATAAACCCAAAATAATTTATGAAAATTAATAATTACAACAAAATTTTCGCCGTTTGAAATCTGGATATAGTAAGCTTGTTAGGTTTTTAACTCTACCGTTTGAAATATGGATATAGAAAGTTTGTTAGGTTTTTAAGTCTTCCGTCCGAAAAAGGAGAAGAAAAAAGAGAAACACTTGTACATTCAATCGGTCTGTCCAAATGCTCATAATCTTATCCTAATGCTCTGTATCTCGAGGACAAAAAGAAGACTGAAAAGCCAATTTTAGATTTGCAATCAGAACTCTCCAGTGGCGTATGCAAGGATAATTTCGGGGTTTAATACCCCTTCTTGATCAAGATATTATAGAAATATAAACATTTAGCTACTATATATTTAAAATAAACAGAAACACGCTTGTCCTGAAAGAAAATGAAACTGTGTGCTTGAAACTGCACCTTAACGAAATTTTGCGAGCACCACTGGAACTCTCGATTTATTCGGGTTGTTTCACGTCTTTTTCAGTAATATTCATCTCTTTATACTTTCTTTGATACCTAACACACCAAAATATACCTATCAAAGAGCTTTTTTTTTTTAAAAAAAAAAATGTGTTTTTTATGTTTTTAAACATAGTTATGGAAAAACCGTCTTCAAGGGACTTCTTATTAAACGAAAACTTATCTTAAACGGAAATATTTCAGGATCCCATTTAGTGGTGAAGAACAAGTTAAATTACCTTCGTTAAACGGAAACTGTATTATGAGGTCAACGGAAATCAAAATAAGCCTTTTAATGGAGAGTTTCAAGTTCCAGAATACAGCGTTTAAATTTTTTTCTTTAACTTTAAGTAAGAGGCTAGGTATATTCATGACGTTATTTGCAAAAACAGTTTCATTCTTTTATGACCTACCTTAGGTACACATTTCACCTTTTGTCGACCAAGCCTATTTCACCATATATGCGACTTCTTGAATGAAATGCGATTTTCATAGTATTACTTGCAAATGCTAGTAACTCATTTCCTAATAGGTCTATGGACATTGAGTTGGAATAGCAGTGTTGGCTAAAGACTTATTAAGGTGCTTTCTAAAGTTTAAAAGCACTACAAAGTTTGCCTTATCTCGAAGCGATTAGTGTAGTTTGTAGCGCTAAAGTGTTTGTGGAAATTCGAGCTCCTAAGCAGCGAATCCTCCCATCTCCTTGATAATTGGAAGAAATAAAGAAAACGTCTGTACAGTATTTTTTTCTCTCTATTGTAAGTTTTACATGTATTAATTCATACGAGAAATAAATACTGTAACTGAATAATGTAAACACAGCATCTTATTTTATATAAGTATGTTCATTTTATGCATTTACATTGCTTTATTTCTTTTCTCTACTTTCATAAAACGTAAACCTATCTTTAACGGAAATTTTTGGAGTCCCGTTCGATTCCGCTAGAGACAGGTTTTATTGTATATACTACAAGTTAAATCAATTAAATATACTATTGTGTATCACAATGTGTAATGAAACAAAATATTTAATTGAATTTTAAAATGTGTATAAAATAGGCAATGTATGAAGTTGAGGCAGTTTGAATATTCTTTAGGATTCATAATCCAATGGAAATTTTGGAGTGCCCTGACTTCTACAATGCAAATGACCGGCTATGACTTCTAGAACTAGGAAGACTCATAAAGAATGTGCAAGAATGTTGACATGACGGAAAAATCTTATAAATACTACCGGATTCTCTTCCGGGTATGTGAAGTTCTATTTTGACTTCGAAACTCTGCGAGTCAGATCATTCATAATTAGTTTTGTCACTCCGTCATTCTGTCCATCAGAGGTTCTGCTCGTCATCGTTACCAAAAGTAAGTGCTTATGCATTGTGTTCTCTAGTCTTTAAGTCATACCAGTCCATATCATGCTCTGTGATTATTCAGTTATTCAAGATCAGTTCATTAAATTCTTATTCTAAATTATTTCTGTGTTATCGAATTTTATCTTTGAAATTCTACTCCCATGTTTCTAATTAATTTTGAGCTACGCTATCTACGCCCCCAAGACTTGCATTAATTTAAATTACTTCTTGGAGGAACCGGGTGGATGTTAAGGCCATTCAGTAGTTTCATGTATGAGAATTGTTTGGGGTTCGCGACCCAGACAAGAGGTCTCCGTTCGACATGCCTCAGGAAGTTTCTAACTGCCTTTTACGTCACAAAACCGGTCACGTTTAAGGTAGATTGCGAACCTATCTTTAAGGTTTTAGCAATAGTGATAGTTCAGTTTTCGCTTTAAAAAGCTGCCTCCTTTGAACAACCAATTTGTCTCTTAGCATTGATATGCATTATTTTCTTTGAGACGTCATATATCATTAACGTAAAATCTAAACTCATCCACTCCCACTGAAAATCGAATCCGGGTTTCTAACAATACTGAACAACGTTAGTTCTGCAATTACATTATAAAATATTTCAAGTAGCTCAAATTATTTCCGATACTAAACTAATGCATGGATATAGGCAACTAACAAAAGGTAATGGAAGTAACAGATGAGTATTAAAATTTAATTTCCTTGTACGGTGCGTAGCAAAACCAGAGAAAGCAGTTTACAGGTATTCTAAAACTTAAATTTCTTACTATTATCTTTCTTTTTATTCTCAATATTTATTGTGTCTTATACTTTTTTCTTTCACAGTGCTTCATTCCTTTTCTTTTTCAACTTAACTAATATTCTCCATTCTTCATTGTAATTGGGCAATTTCATTGATTTTCTGTTGTGCTGGAGACTGTGATTCTAAGTTAATTAGCAGCATTCACCTCTGGTGTATGGGGTCACTGGTTCGATCCTAGCTCGCTCCAAGTGAACTTTGTGATGGACAAACATCGTGTGCGTGGATTTCCTCGGGGTTCTCCCGTTTTCTCTCACTTTCTTCATTCATTTCTCATTATCACCGTCTCCTTTAGCCTAGTCGGCATAACCGTGGGACGTAAAACTCAAAGATTTCATTTCATTTTAAGTTGACTAGTGAGATCTACGTCCAAGAAGTAACTGGATATAACACGAACTACTGACAAGCTTATCAACGTTCACTTTCGTTCAACCATAGAATTTTGAACCGTAGAGAAGAAACAAAATACAAGATTGAGTATAGGGATCAATTTTAAAATGTTGTCAATAATCAAAAATTTCAAAATTTCATTTTTTTAAAAATTTCACTCCCTATTTTTCAGCCTTTTCCAGATTGCCGCCCACTCTACAATACGCAACTGTGGGAGAGCATTGAAATTTGAACGTATTACGGAAAATTCACCTGTAGATAAAACTGCGAACTGAAAGGGATGCTAAACTTTAACAAATAATAAGCAAATTATACTGGTCAGTGTTAACTAATATTGTTGAACAAGCATGCCACAACTTCTTTCTACACAGAGATGTTACTTCTGTAGTTTTCAGTCTTACAGTTATTATTTAATATCACAGCAATTCCCAGAACTCAATAAAGCACTCTTCGTACCTTTTTCATATCAGTCCTGGAAACTATTCTAAGAGTCTTTATGTGCAGGGCCGTAACTTGTGGGGGGCAGAAGCAATTACTCCCCCAGGAAAGCTCCCCGTCGTTCGAGGGGGGCCCCGTTTAAGGCAATTTTTTTTTTACAACATAAACGATACGAACATGAAATTATAAATGAAGCATCAAACAGGTTCACTACCTTACATAAATAAAACAGCACACCAAAAGCAAATAAAAGAACAATGGGTCGTGGGCCCATTTCAGTAAAAAAAAAAATATCTACTTTTAGGGGCTCTAAAAATAATATTTATTCGTATAGCTTTGAGATTTGTCAATATTGTTCCCTTAATAAATTTGTCATGTATGAAACGGGCCCAGAGGCGTACTAACGGTCCCGCAAACCCTGTCGTGCGAAAGGGCCTACAGGCTCCGGGGACCCATAAAGCGTAAGAGAAAGATGGAAAGAGGGAGCCCAAGAATTAGAAAAAAAAAACTTTTTCTAGGGACCCAAATACGCGTATTAATACTTGCCTCCCGAGAAAAAAAATCTGAGTTACGGTGCTGTTTATGTGCATAAAAAAAGTCCTAGCTATTCCTTGTGTACATTTGGTGTTTTCAGTGAAGAATATTTAAATTGTCAGATACGGGTTACCGGTAATCTTTTATTTCTTCCAGTAGCAAATCGAAGTTCTGAGTGGCTACTCAACGCACTGATATTTATATGCACCCGAATTAGTCTTTATATTGATATTTTGCACCTACATGGCATGTACAAAACAATGGTATAGTCCTGAAACTTAACACAGCAGTTGAACATTAGCCCTGTGCGGTCGAACACTTGGCAATTGACTGTTACTTATCGCGACGTCACAGATTCTGGCAGCCTCACAATTCCTGCAAAATGCTCCTTGAAATCGTGTAAACGAGTAGACGACTACAATCCGTCCCTGTGGGGATTTACAGCCAAACATCACCAGGTTTTCTAGGATTTCAGATGTTAAAACGGTATACAGACAAAATCTAGCGACCGAAACACCGTCGTCCAAAATAAGGACTGTATCGAAAAGTTTGATGAATAAACGAAGCTTTCGTCGAACACCACCCAATAGTTTCTGCACAGTATTGGTGATGCATTTTCTCGTTGCGGCAGACCAATATTTTCTGAATACAGCTATGTTCCTTGCAGCTTTACCCTGTACCACCCTGTTTGACATTTTTCTTCACAAGTACCCAATACCGTTCAATAGGTCGGAGCTGAGGGCAGTTTGGTGAGTTCACATCTTTTGCAACAAAATCCACTTTGTGTTTAACGTACCAGTTTCGCGTAGATTTAGCGTAGTGGGCCGTCGCCAAATCCGACCAAAACAATGGTGGAACACTGTGCTTTTTATACAGAGGGAGCAATCTTTTCTGTAGACAATCCTTTTCATATATTTCGGCATTAAAGTTCCCTGTGTATAGAAAATTCCAGATAGTAAGCCGCACGAACAAATTGCTTGCCACACGAGCACTTTTGGTCCAAATTTCTCCACTGAAACACATTTGACCGAGTCATCCACATCTTCATCTTTGACTTTTGTATAATATTGAGGGCGAGGAAGTGTTGTAAAGTCTTCCTTCACGTAAGTTTCATCGTCTATCAAAACACATTGTTCTTCCCTCTCACAATTCGTTCATACTATTTGCGAGCTCTTGATTGTGCTCTCAATTTCTGCTTTGAGGATTGTTTGGCAATTTTTTTGCTTTCTGTAGGTTTTCAAATTATTCCTAGTTTTAATTCTTTGAACCATTGCGATCGTACTACCTAATTTTTTCGCTAAATCGCGAAAAGATAATGATGGATGTTGTTTGATTAACCTCACCACATTCTGGTCCAGTTTTGGGTTACGTGTACCCTTTTTTCGCTCCGATCTCGGCAAATCTGTAAAAGTAAAATGATTACCAAATTTTTCAATGATCGCTTTCACACCTGCATGATGCACTTTCACATGTTTTGCCATCTGATTGAGGGTGACTCCTTTTTGGGAACACCATACCATATGTGCACAATTTTGCACTTCACTTTCCTTGGAATTCGTCCAATAGCCTCTGCAGCTCCTCATACGGCATTCAACACGCTACACCAGCTAAGTATAACTTTCCAACTAACCCACAGAGTGCGTGGACTCACTTTCAGTTGCGTGGCCCGTGCCTACCAGCGCCACCAATGTTGATAGTTACTTTTCGATACAGTCCTTATCACATGGCCAAAAGTTCGCTGCCCAAAACATTGTCTGGCCGAAACCTTACCATCCAAAATCTCGAGATCCAAAATCTCGCATGGCCAAAACATTGACACCGAAAACTCCACAGGCTAAAATCTCGCCTGGCCAAAACATCACAGATCAAATCTCACTGGTCCAGTCTCACAGTCCGAAGTATCGTCAGAACAAATTTTCGCCGTAACTATGTATATATAAGAGTTTCTGCGGTCAAAACAATAATAATCCAAACAAATATTAAAATGTTGAAAAAGGTATCTAAGGAGAACCTAATCGAAGTTTCTGAGCATTTTTACGATAGAGGTGAATATTACATGCTGTCTTGATGAAGATATCTTGAATGGTAATGAAGTGGATTTTACAGGTCACATTTATGCTATGCTCGTTCAAAAAAAAGAAACTATTGATATATTTTATTTGTTTGACTTTACAAGTCAGCCAACAAGTTTCCCTACCAAAACCTTTTTAAAATTAAGAGTCGAATGTTGGATTGGACAATAGAGTATTTTTTTAAAGAAAGTGTTAAAAGTTACGGCACTCGACTAAAAATGAAAGAAATCTTCTCACGATTAATTTAGCTGTAAGTGGCGGTCATAACATGACGCCTGAGATGTAAAAAGAAATTAGCATTTTTATAACCTGTATGTAACATACAATGATTGCATTACCTTCTTCCCTAAAGTCAGGCGGAGATACAACAACGGTATTACTTTCCCTTGCTTGATAACTCTTTTGACGTGAAGTGCCAAGCGATGCAGAAAAGAAATTTGAAACTGTTCGTTTGTATTCAAGCTTTCTTGCAGTGTTCTTTTCACCACTAAAATTAAACGTTCAACTGTCAATAAGATGATAATTTACGATTCGCCGGCTACGGGTGAAGGTGGTAATTCGGAAAATTCAATAGTTAATAGGTGAAATAAACAAGACAATAGTAATTGGTGTAATTGACTATGTTTGATTTGTATTAAGTAAAATGACATTAGGGTCAACACGAATCTCTTTTACTGTTTGCATCATTGTCCACGGGCAATCTTTGAAGCTAATGTAGGAAAGTAATTTGCACTGTTGTATAAATCAACACACAGAGAGAGTTATAGTTGTTTTTATTTTTAATGACCATCTTAATACCTTAGGTTATGTCATAACCTATTACTTTGCCTGTAGGCTTGAGTGACTGGTACAAATAATAGAGTACATCTTGTTACAGTTCGAAAGCTGAGTTTTTATTTCCGTATTAGCTGAAATTGTTTGTGAAATTGTTTTTGAAGAATACATTGGCAATTTTCGGCAGATGAACAGTGTCATCTTTTCAGTCAAACCATGAATATTTAGTAAAGGAGATTGCGACTGATTTTAAATCTATGCTTCGATGGAAGAAATAAAGCTTTTACAGTTTTTCTTGAATATACATCAACGAAATCATCGTACAAATTGGTCAACAACAACATTTTAAAAGGATTCACGATGGATCAGTGGTAGAGAGTTCACTTCCGGTGCATGGAGTTCCTAGTTCGATCTCAACTCTCTGCAAGTAAGCTTTGTTGTGTATAAACACTGTGTATGTTGGGGCTCTCCCGTTACCTTCTACTTTCTTTATTCCATTATTTCGTTCATTCATCATCACTGTTTCCCACAAATTAGGTGCAAAATCGTTTTACGTTAAACTCAAAAGACTTTTTTTTTTTGGCAATTAGATATTAGTGTATTCGATGGTTTTAATCACACTAGATTGGCAGTATCATCTGCTTAGAGGAAACAGCGTCTATTATCTTGTTACTATAGAATTTTGACCATGAAAAGGATATGTAACAATGGAGCAAAGACATCCCCATCATAGGGAAAAACGTATCAGACTGGCTTGCTAAGGACAGTAATCAAAATTAAATCTTCCAGTGGTACATGCCACACTATGGACAGCAACTATAGTTACAGACTATACATTTCATGAAGGTCATCTCAATCTCCACTGTAATTAGTATGTGGGAATGTATAACACTATCTTGTTGATTCTTTTGAAACCTAATTGGATCCCAATTGAATCCTAATAGCTTCCAATGCAGTCTAATAACGTTATGAGTTACTGAGCGGTATGAGAGAGCTGAATACGCCTAATTACGGTTAATTGCCTGCTATGCGTTAAGATACATCTATGTTACCTCTAAAAGTTGTTTATTTAATAGAGTTTCAGAAAAGTCCCCCCCCCCTATTGCTCTGGTTGAAGCTGTATACAAATGTCTGCCGTGATTTAGGTAATAATATTTTAAAATATCGTTAATATACCGGAAAAATGTATTATCATAGTTGATTTCCTCCGATATAGGTGATAGAAAAAACGTAGATATTATTTTTAATAGAGATGGACAGTGTTGTGATCGGGATGTTTGAATTCGAATAACTCATAGATGCGTAAACATTATATTTGTATTATCCCAGTAGCTGTGCCTCCATTTGTTCTTCACCAGACCAGGCGGCTCTCAAACCTAGTTAAATTAATTGAAGGTAAACGAGACAAGTGTTTTAGTTAATAAATGTGAATTGTTCAGTGTAAGAACAAAAGAATTTGTTGCTTTACTTCCAACAAGATGTTCAATGAAAATAAAAATAATTAGCTTCATCTGTTCCATGTATCACGTTTATCTTTCAGATTTCATTTTAGATACGTTTGAAATGAAAGTGTATTGGTAATTCAGAATATGTACAAAAGCATTAAGTTGGACCCGGATTTAAGAATTTTTGTAGGAAAGTGGGAAAGTGTAGGGATCTCTTATTGTTATTGAATGTCAAACTGAAATTAACTTTTGTTGTTGTATTTACAAGTTTAGACTTTTCAAATATTCCTTGGATTTTTAGTTACAGTGTTATTAGATGACGATCGTCGCAAGTACCACAGAAAATTGGTATTATTATTATTATTATTATTATTATTATTATTATTATTATTATTATTATTATTATTATTATTATTATTATTATTTTACTATTGTTATTTTTGTATTTTCCAGTTTGTAATAGATACTGCATGTTTTTGTTTTTTTCTGAACTAATATTTTATCTATTTCATCTATTTTTGTATAGTCAGTTGTACGCTGTTAATTCTATTTGCATGCGCCCTATGTTTGTAAAAACATTTTTTTTCTTTCTTAGGGGCACATGTGGCTGTAATGCTGTTTGCTTCCAATAAACATATTTCAAACATTATTATTATTATTATTATTATTATTATTATTATTATTATTATTATTATTATTATTATTATTATTATTATTATTATTATTATTATTGTAGTGAATTTGAGAGTAATATTGACAAGTTACGGCATTGTTGCTCTCCCGATTAAAGCACTATTATATTTTAGGTACTTTCGATATGGAATATAAGTTTATGCTTCTGTTTTAAATTACTTCAAAGTATATTTATACAGGGCAAATCAAAACGATGGACCCGATTTCAGAAATTTATTGTGTGAAACCTGGTAAACATATATTAATGTGAGACATGTGCTAAGAAAGAGAAACTGTCACAGTTTGCTTTAAACATATCACAGGTGTTCTATATGAGCACATCGCGTAACACGGCACACATCAAACCGACAGTCTTGCCAAACCTTTTGTAGCATGTTGCGGTAAATATCAAAAATTAATTATATGATCTTTTGACTCTTAGCGGTTGAAAGTGGAAACATTTAACTTTTGAAAGTTAACCTTTTGAAGTACATGTCTCACAATGTTTTTAATAGAGGGGCTCGGGCGTAAAACATGGTAACCCACCGACCGAACGAAATTGAGTTCTGAACTGTAATCACCTTGTCTTGGGTGAAAGCGTAAGACTGTCACTTCAAATGGTTGAAAATTTCTTCGGTAGGTGTTGTAGGCGACTACATAAAGCTTAGGAAACCACAACGTGTTTGAAGTAAAACATGTTAAGCCACAATCAATATGGTGGAAATAGAGGAGAATATGCCAGCATCCACAGCATATGAAAGTCGATTTGGTAATGTCTAGTGTTGTTGACGATGGCGATGAAGACCCTGACTATATTCCCGAAAATTCTACAAGTTGTAGCAGGAGGAACAAGGAATATCATGATCATAAGGTATGGAAACGCTACCCTATGTGCAAGCTACACATTGATGGGATATCAAGCTTTACGTCAAAATGGGCTTTGTTTCTGTTAAATAATTAAATTACCCTTCTTATCAGCAGCCTGATTTCCGTGTTGATATATTCTAAGTATATAGAATGTTTCTAGTGAAAGGAACATACATCGTTATTTTTTTTTTTTCGAGCTGTATTTCTCTTGTAGTGGGATTGTGCTTTAACATGTTTTACATGCAATGCATATGTAATGACTTATAATGTACTTTGCAGTCTTGTACATACAAAGTGATAGATTTCGATCGGTGTCCCAAATTTTTCCAGTCGTCGTCCACAAAATGATGGCTAGCAATACAGATTTTGCATGTATAGGAAACTGTGTCAAACGTCACTATTAAAATGTCTATAGCCTAAGCAATTGTTGAGTTGAATTGATTTTGAGTTTAACGTCCCTTTCAGCAGCAAGGCCATATGAGATGGACCACATGATCTCCCGCCGGGAATCAAAGCCAGGTCTCTTCCCAAGCATTGGATTGAACACACAGAACCACAGACGCATTAGTTGAAACAAAAAATGCATAACTTTTGTGACTCCAGTAAAACGTTTAGATGCATAATTTTTAAGGATGCAACTAAATACATAATGAAAACTATGTTAATTGATGCACTTGTGTGCATAAAATTTATTATGCAGCTAAACGTTTTGCTGAAATCACAAAATGTTATGCATTTTTTTTGTCTCCTACTGAAGTATTTACATGCATTAATTGAAACAGTGGTTTGTGTTGCTGGTTGCATATTCCCTAAATATACAGGATTTCCAAGGGTGTGGAAACGATTAAATAAATTTAGAACACTACCAAAAATATGTAATCGAGGCTTTTTGGGTGATGCAGGACAGAATGCAAATATTCCATATTACATGAGAGCCTCTACGGCCATTTTGGAAGTTGTCATACTGGATTTGAGTTAAGTGAAATATAGACTTTACGATACACTACTATTTTTGAAATAAAGTGTGATTTTTAAAGACATTAACAAGATTGTTTTCTATATTTTTTGTTAACGAAATTTTGATCACATAGGTCTAGAATATATACAAAAACTTGTCATTGTAAATTTATGATCATAATTTTGTTCAGGATGCAAACAAGCAGAGAGGAAATTACTATACCATCGTTACGAACTCACACCTTATTTCAACAATACTATCGGATCGTAAAGTTCCCATTTCACTGAATTAATTAAAATCCAGTATGATACCTTCCAAAATGGTCGCAGAGGCTCTCATGTAAAGTGGAATATTTTCACTCTGTCATGCATCACACCAATAAACCTCGATTTCATATTTTTGGTAGTGTTCTAAATTTATTCCATCGTTTTCACACCCTTGACAACCCTGTATATCAGATGTGCAATATACAATTTAGGCCACTCAATTTATGAGACCCATCTAAACTATGTCACAACCATTATGAGAAAATAGTTACAAACATAAGGCCTTCAAATAGTATATCTTACAAGTCAAAAAAGGAAAAGAACTCAATTTATTATACCTAGGTACATAGCTTTTTTTCTAGCTCAAGCTAAAACCCCAAATTATCTTTAGTAAAATAAAAGAACATGGGTCAATGTTAGAAAAATCGTACCGCTAGCAAATCTAGCGATGGGAAACAAAACTTTACGGAGTTAAAAAAAAAAAAAAAAAAAAGTGGAAACTACCAACTCAGATTGTAAATCAAACTTTGTATGTCTGTGTTCTCTGAATCTTTCTATCGCTTTTTATAATATATTTTAGTATACTAATTTATGCCCGCTTAGGCTTTTTCCGTTTCGCCTTATGCCCTCAAAACATTTTGCTATACAATCGGTAAGGATGTTATCTTAAGGCGGAAAGGAAATTCACGTTTGGCCTTTTCCTGCTTGACCTTATAACATAGAAGAGAATTTTCATTCTGTTTCTGTAACAAAGAGGAATTTATCTTATTCTCAACTGCAACGTCTCTTCTATTCCAGACAAATTAAACTCAAATATCTTAGAAGAACATAAATTTTATTATCACACCCGAAATAGCATATCAAGTTTCTATGTCGATATAATATGAAACAGCATCAGTATTTGAAATTACATCAATTTCACTGTTCTTAAGTCTATCTTTTAGGCGGTGAATCCTGTCGTCAAACCATCTCTACTTTAGCTTTCTAAGTGTTTCCTGATAATCCACTTAAAGAAGTACTCGCAACCTTTCATTTTCACGTTGCTTGTCTTTCATTAATTCAATGAAAGAATGTGTGTCTAAGTGATCCCTTGATGCCTTTCTTCGTAATTTGACGTGCCACTGTCCTGCATTGTTAGTCGTTCGTTCTTGATCGTTTTCCAAGTGATTCCACAAGTCACTACAAATAGGTAAAAATACATCATTAGCACATTAAAAATTCAAAGGATTGCAGGAGAATCTACGTTAGAAAGTCGAAGCAAAATTTTGGGTGAACCTAATTTATTTCTTTTGTAAATCAAAAGAATGCGTTCTTTTGATAATTTACAAATCAGTGTATGCAGAATCCTCAATACATGCACGTCGCAAGAAAATCTATATTACACTTTACATGAGGTGTTACTGGGGAAAATGCTATACTGTAGAGTGCTCAGAATAGCTTAATTAATGATTTAATACTTAAAAAGAAAGAAAAAAAACTTGCACTAAACGCCATCTATTTATGTAGGAAAGAAAACATACTTACAGGGAAAATAACGTATCACCATCATCCAGCCAATTGTCTACCAGATAATCATGGAACTCCTTCTTACATAGAACGTCAGGCGCATGTTCTTGCAAACGTAAAAACACTACATCTAAGTGGGAAGTTGGTACCAGAGGTAGTGCTGCTGCATGTCGAATCCATCTTTCCACTTCAGTGCTTTCTTTGTACAATTGAGAAAGTCCTAACGGCTGAACCTTCCTCCAACAGACTGAGAGAAGTGGAAGGAACATCCTCTGATTTTAACCAGGAAATACCGGTACTTTATTTACAGCATTGATTGCTACTTTCTCAGGATCAATAGAAACTTCTTTCAACTTGAAACGCAGTCCAAATTTCTCAGCTTCTTCCCTGATTACCTCCTGTAATCTTACATGTGTCTTGCTTTTTACTGGGAAATATGCAGAAGAGGAGAACAAATACCTGGCCGAAATATTTTCCGTGCAGGGTGTACATTAAGTGTCCCATCCATTACAATCCTGTCGCCCTGACAAAGAATCTCCAAAGTTCCAACAGTACCGAAACCCTATTGAAGATAGAAATAACACAGACATTCTAAAGAAAATGCTTTAATATTAATATTCTTACTTCTATTACTATTGTCATATCAGATTTTTACGATTTCAAAAAAAAAAAAAAAACGCAAGAAGAAAGTAGGAAACGATAAACTATTTTCTTGATTACTAAAATATAACTCACAAGAATTCTACTAGTGTCAACGCCTTCATCCACCAATAAAAGTTTTTGCCATCGTGCGTTTCACTCCACGATCTGCCACCTTCAATTTACTCAATCTTTGCGATAGTGGTGCCCGGTTCATGCTCGTACGTTATATAGAGAGTGTTTGACGGCACCAAAAATAGGGACAACAAATGCAGTTTCACTACAGTAATGTCCCTTAGCAATCTCCTTCCTGGAGAGAAGAAAATAAATTAATTTTAAACATCAACAGAAAAAAATGTCATACTTTCCCTCGAGAAAGTAAAGACAGACGGAATATTGCTTAACTATGACCGGTTAATTGTGTTACACTATAAATTAAAAAAAAAAAAAAAATGGACTATATATTTGTGTACTAGCTAGAATGCCATTTAAGAAAAGTTCCACATCTAAGGTTGTAAAATAACTTTTGAAGAAGTTGCAAGAATAAATATTAGAAACCTGCAGAGAAGCTTCAATGTGAAAATTACTTAAACCTTATTACAACTATTATATATACTTACCTCTGTCTTAGTAATTGTTGATATTCGTTCTTCCGCCGCTCTCGTCTTCATGTGTGAGGTACAAATAAAGGCTACATGAGCAATTTTTTAAACAGTTACGCAAATAACACAGTATTATGAATACTTGCTTTGATTATATGCTATTCTTTCCGTTCAAACGTAAATACTACTAGCATTACAAATGTTTTCCAAAATGACACTAAATTTCCCTATAATAATTTGAAAATTCCTTTCGCTGGTGTAAGGCGAAATGGAAAGGGCAAACGGGAATTCCTGTTTCGCCTTACAATCAAAGTAGCATATACTATCTTACCATCATAGCCGGAAGTAATGAAAACAGGCACAAGGTGAAACTAGAAAAGGCCAAACGGGATGACACCCAAAGTTTCATTTTAAAATCATCTGAAAGAATTGTTCACTTACATTTTCCTGTGTTTAATTATTAAAGATATATTTTGCAAACGGACAAATATATAGACCTTTCGAATTAGGTACAAAAATATGAAAACTGTTTTTGTGATGTATAATTACAATGTTCTAAAAAAAAAAAAAAGTTATATTTCTGGGATAAAAGTATGTAGGTCTATAGTAATTTACCATGTTAAATTCAAATCTGAAATCAGAATTTCGCTATCAGGGTTACTTTCTCAGTAATATAGGATGTTAAGTAAGTACACGACGCATGTTCTGAAGAAAGAAAGAAAAAAAAACAGAATGGAACAGTACTAAGACGTTACTGGTTTAGCCTGTACCATGTTCTGTAGTGGGTGTGTCTCTTGTCTCTACTGACACATCATCAGTAGCCTTCTGACATGCTAAGTCATGTTTCTTTCATTCCCCAATCATGAAACTCTGAATTTTAATTAAAAAGAAGTAACAGTCAGTTTAAATCTCATAATCAAATTTAATTCATTGGAAGAACATAACACTGGTGGAAAATCATGTTAATCTGAGAAAAGTTAACCTGATAGAATTACCAGAAATTATATTTGAAATTTCCTTTTCTTATTATATGCTGTGTTCAAACGGTACCATTCACATTTCCCTATCATGTCCCTGAAACGAAAAGATTGAGGAAAAATAAGGTTTTTGGTAGAAAAAATCCCTTTTTATTATTTTGGGACCCTCCGGAACACCCTGTGTTAACACACAGATCTCAAAATCAACTGAAAAATACTAAAGGTGTACGAAACGTGTGTACAAAATTTCAAGCTTCTATCTTTAATAGTAAGGATGGGAGAAAAAAAATCACCAATCAGCTAAGAACATCCCCACAGTGGCTCAGATGACTCAAAAATATTCGGATTTAATATAAAAATTTTCTGAGACATCCTATGGTCATGTTTTATACTTCATTCTCTTCAGAATAGAACAGTCTTTCAAACGGTACCATTCATATGTTTCCGTCATGTATCTGAAGCGGGAAAATCTCGAAAAAGGGATTTATTAAAATATCCCTTTTTAAAAACCTTTTTACACAACTTGTGGAAAAGCTGAGATCTCGAATATATCTGCAAAATACTAAGGAGTACACTGAATGTATGTGCAAATTATCAATCTTCTAGGTGCAAAAGTAAGCCCACCAAAAAATAATATACCCACAGTACCATAAATTCCCGTTTAAAACAAGATATCAGGTAAAAATTTCCTGAGACATCCGTATTTATACTAGGATTATGGTTCGTGCCTGATTCTCTCCAGAATAAAACAACCTTTGAAACGGTACAATTCGTATGTCTCTGAGCAGGAATCGAGAATCTGAGCGGGAAAATCGAAAAAAAGGGAATTTTTGTTAATAATAATAATAATAATAATAATAATAATAATAATAATAATAATAATAATAATTATTATTATTATTATTATTATTATTATTATTATTATTATTATTATTATTATTATTATTATTATTATTATTATTATTATTATTATTATTACATTCTTTCACCTCTGAACTGCCCCTGTGTTTATGTAGAGATCTGAAAAAAATTAAGGGGTACACTGAATGTGTGTGCAAATTTTCAATCTTAATAGGTGCAAAAGTAAGTCACCCAAAAAAAATAGTAAAAATAGGCCAAACAAAAAATTCTTTTGTTTTAAGTTATGACGCCATCACACCCTATGTCTCGACCCAGAAAGGCGTGAAATCATACATGACGTGTTCTACAATGCTTCCACGCTAGGAAAAAAAAAGAGCTTTATTAGTACTTTTTGAATCGAATATTAAAAAAACTACCGTAACGTATAAACAAATACGATATATATAAGGGTTAATGCCGTGCTACTGTTTTAACCTTCAATTTATTTCCTGCTCAATAGTAGGCATACCCGTGTTTTGTCAATATTTACTTAAATATCACGAAATCGGGGCTTTTGGTCCGATACTCTAACCAAAACATCACAATTACGTGACCATGTGTGAACTTATTACTCTACTATTGGTACGTGTAGGACAAGGGAGCCGTTTTCTGTGTAACTTTGGGGGTTCTATGAAAGATATGCATTAGTAGAAGGGAAAAACGAATGACCATGTACTGTAGAAATAGGAGAACCTGCTTTAACTTAGCAATTTGGGCCCCCTCATTAGAGGGCCATTTCAACTTTGGGAGTCTCAGGCCACTAAACCCCCAGGATTGGCGCCCCTGGTGCAGGACTACCAACTTATGCGAGCTAAATGAAGTTTTTCTAAATAACTAACCTTCACCTAATAAGAATATTAAGTATTATTATTATTATTATTATTATTATTATTATTATTAATAATAATAATAATAATAATAATAATAATAATAATAATAATAATAATAATAATAATAATAATAATAATAATAATAATAGCGCTTTGGAGTTCACGCATGCATTGGATATTTTTAATGAGAACTTAGCAGCCAGCACCATTTTTTTAAAGCTGAAATTATTTTCAAAATCATACGTACTTTTATGTAAATTGGTAGCATGAGTCACTTGCATACACCCGTCACGAATTACAGGTGTGTTTATACGATAATTTTCGTCAAGTGATTTTTTTCACTCCTTGGAAATGAATCACAAGCAAGTGAGTTTCCGAACATACAGTATGTACTGTGGTTAACCTAAATATTTGTTCACTCCTTTGTGGATTTGTGCAGGAAACGAGTTCCTTTTGATAATCCCTTATGGCTTTGTCTCTTTTCTTGTTGCTATTTTTGTTTTGCTAACGAGACTTTTCTTAATAACTACATAACCTAACACAGTAATATCGTATTTTAATATACACTTACCTCCGTTTTACTTAGTATTTAGCACTAAACAAACGAACACACACAATAACAAGTCAGAATCCGCTCCATAACAACACGAAAGCCAGTCGAGCATGCGCAGCAAGTGCTGGAGACTATAGCTTCAAACAAAACACGACAGGTGACGCTGTCATCAAGAAGAAATGCATCAGACGTGATGCAACAATCTGCATCAATCGAGTAATCTTAAACCAGAATGCATTTACATGTTTCAAATGACCCGTTTTTTGTTTTCGATCGTTCTCTCGGATTGAAAATGCTGCGCATCAGTTACAAAAACGAAATTTATACATATTAACGCACCATTTGATGCACGTAAATGTTTCAGATTTCCTATGATGCACTTGCAGTTTTGTGTGAAGAAACACTCGTTTATTGTCACTGAAATGACAACGGAATACTTCTTTCAAACATCTCACCAAAAACAAGCCACATAAAAGAAGAACCACACGGACAGAAGTAAATGTCTCCAAAGGTTCACGTTTTGTCATTCGGAACCGTACGTACTCTTCGTTAGTTACTCATGCAATCCCGATGTTGGGGAAAGACTAAATCTACGGAAGAAAGAAAGAAACTGGTGGATTTACAGGAACTCCTTCGCAACAAAAATACACCACACGGAGACCGTAATACAAAGTTACATGTCATAAAGGATTACCTCAAGTGTAGTGATTTCTACAAACAGCTAAAATCATCACAAACAATTAATACTTGTTATATTGATGCCTCGAAGTCATTTTGTACCTTAACAGACTTCCTCAACTGTAAGTAGTAATATTATTCAAGTAGTATACTTGTGTAGTACACTTTTGTTCATTTCTGTAAAACGTGATAAGCCACGTTTTACACTCACATTAAAGGCAAGAAGGGGTTTAAAATTTGTTCATTGCAAATAATATTAAGTTTAAATGTCATAACTTGAAAGGAGATATACTCGATGTTATTTCATGTTTGTATTATTTTATTTTTATGTTTACTTTTCAATTCAGATTTTCACAAAAATTAAAATGCGATTTTCTCGAAATCTCACTTTTGTGGGTTATCAAGTTTTACGGCAGAACCCAAAGTTCTGAATTTCTTAAATCGAGTCCATCATTTTGACTTACCATGTACTTATCCATATAATACGTAATGTCATTATGTACCAGTTGGTCAACTGTATTTTGTTTGTCTGCAAGCACTGTCGTAATATAAGTTCTGCCAATATTGCTTCGAATTCTAATGCATTTTGTAATTCGAATCACGATTAGTAGTATTGACAGCAGCAGCAGCAATAAGGATTGTACATGAATCAAGAAATTGCCCAGAATTATTAGATCGGCAACATTGTCCCGTAGAGCTCACCGAAGACGTTGAAATCTCTCCATTCATTGTTCTAACGTAATTTGTGTAACTTATGATACAATATTTTGTGTAGAATCTATCTGAAAAACAAATTATATGAAAAAGTTTCTGAAGAACTACTTGTGGCACAGACTTAAAACGGAGAAAACGCAGAACAATACTTTTCCAATTTCTGGGAAATAACGTCCTTTATTACTTTTTTTTTTTTTTTTTTTTTTTTTTAGAAAATCTTTATTAAAATTGTTTTCCATAAATTTCCCTTAGTTCACACCCTACATTTGACCCCCAAATTAGGACATTTTTTGTGGGGAGTCCGAACACGGGAGGTCCTCGTGGGTGTGCCTATGGTCCAAAATTTGAGGAAGAGTCCAATATTACAAGACAGTACGTCTACATGGTATTGAATTGGTGTTATTCTGTACCTGAAAAGACGATAAGTAATTGTTAAGTACTGCCATCTATATTTTCAGAACAAAACTAAGAAAATTTAATATATATATATATATATATATATATATATATATATATATATATATATATATATATATATATATATATATATATATATATATATATATATATATATATATATATATATATAAAGAAAAATACAGATGAAATGTAAGATCATATGTTTAGGCTTCATCAATCATTCCTCTGCCAAACAATTATATTTTTATTAACAAAGTGTACAAAGTATGTTGAGTTACGAAGTAGGTTGGGAGGGGGGGGTCCGGACCCAGTGGATCTCTCGCGTGAATGCATCCCTGTTAGTTTGTTTCTGACTAATAACCTCAGGATTATATTGTCTTTGTGGCATTTCACATAGTTTACTACCGTACAAAATATATGATTGACACTTCCATACATACAAAACTATATTATATTTTGAGATGTAGTCCATCTGTCAGTTGATATAAAACTTCTATTTTATATATAGTGTAATAATGTCCTTTGTATGTGATATACAACATACAGTATTTATATACAACACATGATACAGTGTGGTATTGACTATGCACTGAACAACTAAAAAAAATAGATATTTACTGAAGATCTCCTGTATGTGTTCGCTTACAAAGCTCTCCTATTGCCGTTAATGTGACGGCTGGCCCTCTCCTGGGAACGCCTGAAGCCTCTACGGAACTATTTGTTCCTTTCCCAGCCGCAGGATGGCAGCAGTGCGACGAAAAGTGTAACAACAGTCGGTCAGTTGACAGAAAAGTAATACGTTCGTTATTGCGACATTGATTGTGGACAGAGAATAATTTATGTTCTCATAACCACGTGATGTAATAAACAATTTTTTATTACATGGGAATATGTGCGAACTATACTGAAACCTGACAGGTACAAAATTAATCCTTTTTTTTTTTTTTTTTTTTTTGTCTTCGATTTTTATTTTTGGGGTCCATGTCTTGCCACAAGTGTACTATAATTTTAATGTACGTATAGATGGATGATGGAAATGTATATATTTATTTATGAGTACGTAAGAATATGTAGCATTGTTTTGTCTAGGGAATTTCACTAATAAAACTAATAATAAAAGGACCATCAATAAGACGTAATCATAGCATAGAGGGTCATTCAATTACGAATTGTTAATTTATAAAATTGATGCAAGCTAAACGCCTATCTGTTTCCTAGGCTCTGATGACCTTCGAACGTCATTAAGAAATAAAGTTAATTATAATATTCTTCATAATTTGTTTGAGTTCTTGTAGGTAATGTATTTCAAAAGTGTCACGCCGCGGATCTCTATCGTCTTAACGTCTAATTAGATAAAAAGTGATGTAATCTACAGTCACTATATTTTTGCAAACTTCTTAAGTATTTATTTATTTATTTATTTATTTATTTATCATCAAACAGAACAGGCATAAGCCCAACAATATGGTGTTGGTGTATTACAAAATAAATTTACAATAGTTTTCTTAAACATATAGTTCATATTACAGATTTTGATTCTTTTGCGTTCGACACATTTTATTATAAGACGAGCATATTCTCTAGATTGGTGACTTCAATAATACGTTGATTCTTCTTTTTTTTTTTCAGAGTTATCAATCCGAGTTTTAAGTGTTGGGACATGAAACTTTAGTGTCGATATCAGATCCGTACAATTAAACTTGTTTTGTACTATATGGATAAATCTCAGATCTATCACATTTCGCCTTTTGATCAAGTATAGGGATACAGAAGATGACTATTAATATTAGTTTTCATAAGATGCATAGATTCCAGTTCTCTTGAATGCCAATTCTCGTATTTGATAAATTTAAATTGGACTTTTTCCAGTTGGTGCTGGTATTTCTGTTGCGATGAATTCCAGATCTCAGCAGTTGTACTGCTATTTATGAATAGTAAAATAATTAAAAATATCTTTTTAATGATGTTTTGATTTCCCGACGACAAAGATAATGTCTTGGTTTCCTAGTTGATTGCCTGTGCTGTACGACGAATACGGATTCTCTAATGATTAAATAAGAAAGCAGAAGGATGTGTAATAAGTTTATCATTTGTTATACATCAAAACGTTAGTTTATTATGAGTTCAATAAAACTACTGTTACGTCTTTTGTTCTTGATTAGACTTATTTAAAATAAAAAGCAGTATTACGTGTAAACTACGTAAAATAGTTTGGTTTATATGCCGTGATATTTCCTCAATTAATATCGAAACCGGAAATTTCAACCACTTCTGGTTTTATAGAAGGGATATTAGAGAAGAAACAAGATATATTCCTGGGACGCAGAATTGGCTGTAGAATACCGACTGCTGCTCGTTTTGGTTCTATATAGAACAACGTTAAAACCGGAAATCGTTATTTCTACCACTTCCGGTTTGAATCTCACCTCCATCAATGAATTCGATTCCTAACGTTTGGCCCTCTACATCCTGGCAAAATTTGATGATTTCGCCAAGTATTTCTGGAGATTTTGAGTCTTCCCGGACAGACAGATATGGTTTTGCTTGCAGACAGACGGCCATACGGACGGACATAGTAAATATATAAAAGAGTTTTAGTAAACCAAACTCCTTTAAAAATCAATCGTAAAGACAGTGTATAGTATTTCGTGTTCTACGTAGCACATGTCTGTGGATTGTCTTTCGGATGTCATACATGTCCCATACTTGCCTCAGACAATTCAGATCCACTAAAATGTTTCCATAAGGAGAGTGCTCACATCTTAAATATTCTGTCTTTTGGCACACCCTGGGACTAATGAAATATTTTTTTTAATGTTTGCTTTAGCCTGGAAATGTTTCTTCCACGTTTCTCCATATTCAACTTCCTCTTTAAACTCTCAATATTTTCTTTTATTTTTCAAATCATCAATCAGTTATCTTCTTCTTCCTACTCCTCGCTTTCCTTCCATCTTTCCTTCTATGGAGGAATGAAGAAGACAATTTCTGCGCAAAATGTGTCCAATCCTCCAATTGGTCTTCCTACGAAGTTCTGGCTAAAAGTACCCTCTTCTCTCCTTATCCATTTTAAAATATCTTCGTTTGTTACTATCTGTGTCCATTTTATCTTTTCAATCTTCCTCCAACACCACATTTCGAAGCTCTGTAACTATTTCTTCTCTAACTTCTGTAATGTTCAAGTTTCTGAACCATGCAGTCCAGTACTCCATATATAGAACTTGAGCAACTTTTTCCTTAGTCCAATATTAAGACTGCTAGCTAAGAAGCAATTATATACAATCAATTTGTACATTTTTCAGTTCTCATTTGAATCAAGTGATTGTATGTGTGAACGCTCCTCATACTTTTCTTTTGTCATGCATAAATAGATTTTTGTTAAAAAAAAAAGTGGTTTCCTTCAAAACAGAATTATATTTTACTTTTTTTTTTAGCACAATTTGATTTATTTTATTTATTTTTTTAAATAAAGCATGCTTTTACAATTATTTTTTTAATTAGTATGATTTGTTAAATTATTTTGTTTATTAATTTCTTAAACATTTTTATTGTTATAAAATTTTATTTTATTTTTGAAATGTTTTTCGAAAAATTGTACTTTCTTTTAAAAAATTGCTCAAACTTCTGAATTAACAAAATTGTCAAAATTTCACCATTGTTTGACGTCAGGAAATCAGTTAAATTAAGGTTGCAAAATTTTGAGATACGATTGCACCATTAAATTAAAAAGAAAATATGTTAAAGAGAGTTATTTAGTACAAAAATGAGGACAAAATGCATTTAAAAACACGTGAATTGTCAATTTTAGATTAAACGTTAACTTATTAACGATGTTGAGTATCTTCGTCATGCATGTCTCTTTGCTCATTGATTTATAAGGGGAATATTTTTTTTTTCTGTTTGCATTGAAATGAACTAGAATATGCATGGCATCATTTTACTGATTTATTTTAAAAACTTAGTGAAATATCCATGACTTCCTCAAAATGAATTAGCAACATATGGGTAGGAACGGGTAGGAACTATACAGACACGAAACCAGCCACAGATGTTTTGGGGGGGCATGAATATGTTAGGGGGGCCAAGTCATCAAAAATTCTCTTGCAATTATATAAACTATGATTTTTGCATTAATAATAGTATTGTATTGAGGTCTGGAGGGGGCCAGGGAAAGTTTAGGGGGAATGCCCCCTAACTTCCCTCTCGTTGCGGGCCTGGAACTGTATGGACTTGGTACGAGAGAGGTTCCCTCGCCGGGTGATTTCTTGCAACGGTGACGTTAATTGGCCACCCAGATCTTGTCATTTGATTTCTATCTGTGCAGGTATTTGAAATCTCGTATGTACGCCAACAAACCTTGATCACTTCCAGAATTCAAGACTGAGATTCCGAATACAGTTTCAGAACTAGAGGTGCAAGTATGCCAAAAGGTTATGGAAAAAATTTCATCGAAAGCACGAGAGTGTACCTCCTGAGTCACGAAGGGCATTTGAGTAATATTATATTAAATACATAATCACAGGTAGCATACCCTGCAAAAATTATGTAAATATGTAATATGTAAAATACTTAGTTTCGTCAATAAATTTGTGTTATGACTCAAAAGTTGTGTTTCTTACAGGACCCCTATATATAAGCTAAGCTACTAGAATGGTGTTTGTAGGTTCTAACTAAATTTACGTCAAAATCGTGATGTAAATTAGGAATCTACTTGAATTAAGAGCTAGCGGAATTGGTTTATCCTGTATTAGTACAAATAATGATAATTGACTCCCTTCAGTAATAGATCACTTGTTACAAATTTGGAAGTTTTTCATATACTACGATTCTCAGATAACTTAATCTTGATATGGGAATTATACCATTAATACCATTCATTAATTATATACTTCTCCACTTTCCTTATTTTCTTTCTTATCCTTCTTTCTACGAATTCTAAGTATAATTTCCCTTCCAATAATGTCCTAACATTTGTATTGTTGTTATTTCATACTATATACTTATAGGTATTTCTATACTTCCTAATGCCCTTCATTGGTTTATCGTTCCAATTAGCTAAATTTGTACATTCTGCTCAATATTCTCAAAAATTGATAATCCTGCTAAACCAAACTTCTTTAAAAGGATCAAAAAATCGGATGGTACTTGGTAAAAACGGACAATCTGCTAACCCAGATCGGGGACCTCCATATTAATAAAAATACAATTTCGTTCCGTCCACGCCCCTAAATTTCCAAAAGAAAATAGTATATTACAGACTAAATAGTAACGAAATGCAGTTACACTTTCGCTAGAACAATAGTTTTTTTTAAGTGAAACTACAGAAATATTCAGAAAGAAAACTAAACAAAGATATGAGAGAAGCTACATTATGTCAAAGATAAATACATAGTCTATGTACACCATTGGTATGTTCATTCTTGCAAATTTTTGTTGAAATGTGTTTGATTTGCAGTTAACAGACGTGAATAGTTTTACTGAGTAACGTACATACTTTTCTTTCTCTCTCTCTTTCTTATCCAAACAAGACATATACGTAAAATTAGACATGTATGTACTCATACATGTACGCATAGAAGAAGAAGAAGAAGAAGAAGAAGAAGAAGAGAAGACAGAGAAAGAAAGAATGATATTGGAAAGTTTTACAAACAAGTTCTTGAATGGGCAATGCAGTCAGTTATATTAGTAAAAGACAGAGTCACTAACCTGAAGTTGTGGGAGTGTTACGGAGACTAAGTTACATAACACTATACACATACGAGAGAGAGACTTAATCACCGATAACTAGTCGCGACAAGAACTCAGCAAGAATCTTGAAGCAAGTTGTGTTTGAAATGTCTACACAAACACACACACACACACACACACACACATACGTACACCACGTCTTCTGCACTCACACCCTGAGGGCCGGTCAAAAATATACATCAGTACACACGAAAGCTTACACATATCTTCTTATATATATATAAAGATTTATTATTCTTACATTTTAATAATATCCTACTGAGAATATTATACCACGTAAATAAACCGATATTTTACCTCTTTTTTCTATAAAATAAATAAAACAAGGAAAAGTTAGTTATCAGACTGTAGGATGGTTATGATTACTTAACAATGGACAAGATCATTTGTCACAAAAGATATTTTCTTTTTTAAAAAAGAAAATGATGAATGGAAATAGATGTCCTCTCCGGTGTTTTTATATCATTTGTTACGAACATAAGGACATTTATTTATTTATTTGACTACATTTACAAATTGTTAATTAGATGTTGTCTTTATGTGATGTCGTGGCCGCCGTTTTCACTTCTAAAACATGTTTATAAATTACATTTTATGTTTTTGTGAGCAACGCTGAACAAACAATAATTCTCTCTCTTGAGGATAATACTAATTTGATATCATTATTATTATTATTACTAAGACTTCGTTTTAATATAAGGAAAATCAGGACCAGCTACCAGGACCTAAAGCTGAGTGGTATTCATCAGGTTATGGCGTATACTGATGATGTAAATATAATAGGGGATGATAAGAAAACAATAGAAATATAGATAAACTCTTGCAGGGACATGGGTTTAGAAGTAAATGCCGAGAAAATAATTACATGGAGATTTGCCAGGATCGTAATACTGCAAATTATGGATGCGTTAAAGCAGGGATGTAAATAACCACTCGCCCCGGACGAGCGGGCAAGTGGTTAATCGGTGTAGGCGAGTATTTAATGTCATATAGAAAGTAAGTAAATTATTTCTATTATGGGATGTAAGCTAGTAGATTTTTTGGCTAGTAAAATTTTGTTGCTTATTTGTATCCCTGCGTTAAAGTATCAAATAATACTTTCTACAAAGTGAATATTTTCAAATATCTAGGATCAATATTAACAGATGAAAACCATATTCAAGAAGAAATTAAATGTCGACTAAAAGCAGGGAATTCCTGTTACTATTCAGTTCAAAATCTTTGGTCGTCGCGAATCGTGTCGAGGAATTTGAAGCGTAAAATATATAAAACGATAATCATGCCTGTTGTTCTGTATGGTTGCGAAACATGGTGGCTTACTCTAGGTAAGAACGTACACGGAAAGTATTTTAAAAGAAGATCTTGAGATGAATATTTGGACCCAGAAGGAACGAGAATGGGGAATGGTGGAAACTTTACAACAAAGAACTGCATAATTTATATCGTTTACTAAACATTGTTAGGATCATCAAGCCTAGAAGACTGAGATGGGCAAGTTATGTAGCCAGAATGGATGGAAATAGGAATGCTTTCAAAGTTTTAACTGGAAGTACAATTGGAAAACGACCATTATTAAGATTCACGTGCAAATAGGAGAACAACATTAAGTGGGATCTCGTAGAAACAGGAATACAAAGTAGAGACTAGATTCAGTTGGCTAAGAACATTGAACCTCCTGGCTCCATAGACCATAGATTTAGTTAGTTAGTTAGTTAAGACTTCATTTTGAAGTATATTTTTAAGGAGTTTGTTTTGCCAACCAACTCATTTATCTATATCTACCATATGTCCGTCCGTCCGGTAGACAAAACATGTTTGTTCGTGTCTTCGTCCGGGAGACAAAAAATCTCAAGAATACTTGATGGATCACCATCAATTTTGGCCAGAAAAGAAAGGGTCAAAAGTCAGGAACTTAACCGGAAGCCATCTGCTTTAAGTGGTAGAAATCAACCTTTTTCGATTTTAATGTTGATTACTACAGAGCAAAAGCGGTAATAGGTATGAAGAAGTTGAACTCGATTAAGCGTCCCTAGAATATATATTCTATTCTCACTTTAATCTCCCTAAAACCGGGTTTCAATATTAATTGAGAATTATTCACCCTATAGAACCAAATTCCTTCATGTGATGGATTGGCCTTGTATAAGATACACTTTCATATATCTGTATTCATGTATTAACTTTGGAATAAAAACATGGATAAAGATTTACTTGCGTGAACAGTGAAAAGTGTTTACTACACTGAAAACAAGGCTTTACATCGTTATTGAACTTGTTTGAACTGACTGTTGTGATATTTTTATTGAGAGAAACAGTAACTATTGTGTCCGTACTGCTTTTCCTGGCGTAGTGTGGGGTCTCTAGATTTCGTGGAAAAATCCCACATTATGTTTTGAAGCTAAAGGAGACTGCGATGGTGATACTGAATAGGGATAGGACAGTTATGTAATAACAACATTTTTGTTTGATCGAAACATATGCAGACTGCAATAGTGATTCTCCACTCCGAAAATATGGATTTCATATTGAATGTTTCTGCATATTCTTGGGTTTCATATAATTTCATAATATTTAGAGGACATTGTGTCGACATACATCTTTACACTTTGAAAAAAAGGCAAGACACATATAATTTAAAATGAAAAAAATTCCCATACTTCAAAATTGGCACATTTTTGAATAAAATAAGAAAACCGACAATGCATAAAATAGTTCCCAGTTTGACCTGCGTGTATATATGTACGCGATTACATCGAGAATCATCGGTCATGTTTCAATGCGGTTTTCAGTAATCGAATACCTGAATACTTAAGAAATGTTCTTACGTATAAATATTTGTTTTAAGATTTTTTTTAATGAAATTATTTCTGCAACTTCCGGTACATATACCCTGAAACACGCGGCAACCAATAATCAACAAAATAATGTGGGTTGCATATAACCAAGGGGTAAAGAAAATTCTTATTGACCACTTTCTCCAAATGATTCTTTGGTGATAGATGTTTAATACTATTATCGATGTCACGAATATACCGGTCTTGCTCGACTTTTGCCAGATTTTTGTCTTTTTTTTATTTTCTGTGATAGATCGTCCACTGCGAAAGGAATGTTGGACATTGAAAGCGGGAAAATTAAAGAAATTTAAAAATAACTGATTTCGAAAACACACTGAAAAGCAGAAAATCAGAAGGTCAAGCAAGCATTCGAAGCCATAGCGTAACAGCCGATTCTTCAAGCATGCCACTAGAATCAGGACTTGATTGTACGCTCCTAGCCGTATTGTATGCGTACACAGTCTGGGAGACACATAAGACACATAAGGCGCATCTACAACGAGTCCAAAACTACGCTGCAGGTCTCATTTCTGGTCACTGGAGTGACAGTTCCATTCAACAGCTCAATAAGGATCTGGAGATACCTTACAACGACAGTTCCTAAAATTCTGGAGAAAGCTGCACGATTCGCCATATGAGGTTTTACATCTGGAAGAAAGAAAAAAAATTTTCGGTTTCTTATCTCTTATAAATCTTCCAAGTATTTTCCGATTCTTAATCTCGATTCTCTTTTATCTTTATCTTATTTTTCTTCCAAATGTGACTATCAATTCCGTATAATTAGTGATAACAACTAACAGCTCTATAAATATTCATATCTTCTTATCTACGTCCTTACAAAGTACTTGCTCGTAATGTCTAGTGTATTTGGCTCATATCAAAGAATATTAAATGAAATTTCGAGAATTTAAATAGGAGATTAATCGTTTATTTACAAATAGAATACTCTAATTAAAAGGTAGGGTACTAACTTTATCTCAGGACGCCACTCCGCCCTATATGCACTCTATCTTCCTTCTTACCCTTCCCCAATAACTAATGGAGAAAGGAAGTAATTTTTAATCTAACCTCTAGATATCCTAATTTCCTTAATAATCAAATTACTCTCTATTATATCAGGGACCTGAGGAAAATGCGGTTTGCAGAATTCAGTTACTCCTGGACCGTACTCCTTACTTTAAAGACGGGACCTAGACTCAAAGGTCACTTCTGGCCTAAACCTGTCACTGGGACTCCAAGTTAAGTCCACAAAAGGATTCTATCTAGCTTAAGCATATAATTATATAGGATAGGTTGGTATTAGGGATAGGATGTCAGCCTTTACTCATGGATCTAACTAAATTTCCTTACACTCAAGGAAATAAAGGAATTTGGTTAATTACTCACTCTAACACTCTCTTAAATGAAAGTTGCAGTGAGAAAATCTCTAATCTCTTACAGCACCTAAATATGCTATAATTACATAAGCAAGGGATCTAACCCAAACGCATTTGGATTTCAATTAAATGTTCCTCCACCACTAGGACGGAACCATAACCTCGAGTCTATACGTGCGTCACTCACCTCCGCCATAGACCCTTAGGAAGCTTAATTACTCCAATTCTAAACAAGCAATAGTAATCCAATAGCCTCTGTTATAGGCGTAGGATCAAACATCTGAAATAACAACTTATTTCCTAACTCTCTATCATTTGTATATCCTATCTCACGGCCAAAGCTCAATTGCTTTAGCAGAAATCTGTAATGTAGAAGAATCTCTAATCTGTCTACACACAGTAACAGTAACTAACAGTAACAGTAGTACATACAGTAACTAACTAGAGGGCTCTCTCTCCAAACTGCACTATCCACTTCCAGCGCAGCGGACTGGCTGGCCAAGATCCTACACTCAGGAATCCTCAAAACGCACAGCGACGAAAATAGGAGAGGCAGCCTTTTTATACGTTTTGGCCTGCTAAAAAAAATAGCAACAAAAAATTCTTTTGAAAGTTTTTAGCGCCAACTACTCGAATGGAAAATTCCCAGTAAGGGAGACTCAAATACAATGGGTTTCGCAGCTAGCCTCCTCGACAGGCTTCTAAAAGAAAAAAGTTAGCATGGAAAAGTAACGATAGCACTAGCTAAACTGTAATTAATAATTTGATTAATTTTTAAGTAATGGGGGATGATGCTCTAACATATATATACATAAATATACAACATAAATTGATTAAATATTTCCTTACACTAATAATAATAAAATAAATGAATAGATATATACCAATAAATTAATATACTCCAGGCCTGGATTTCTAACTTATAAATAAACACAATTATTAAATAGAGCAATATTTAAATTATACAATTTATAATTGAATCTAATATCAGCAAGATCGCAAGACGTATCTTGCACATCTCACTAGCACTTTGGATCCATCATGAAATACCTACAGCATCCCTAGTGTACCCTTAGAAAAATCAAAATATAAATATAAATAAATAAAATAATAATAATAATAGTTTTAAAAAAATGAAGAAAATAACACCTACTATCATCAAGAGGTGCGGCTTGCTACCGCACTCATAAACTACACTCCAGTCTCACCATCCTAAAATCATATAGGTGGCAGTTTTCGCCCGAAAACTCGGAACTTGTACTAGTAAAAATTGTCATGACTTACTTGGACTTAGAAATGGAATGAAGAAAGTGAGAGGAAACAGAAAAACCCTGAGGTAATTTACGCACACAGTGTTTAATTGGTGTTTTCGTACCTCGACGTACTGTATTTCACACACGGCCACAGTATTTTCATTTCAGTTAGTTGCTGGAAATCCGAGTAGAGCTTAGCCACCATCTTGGAAAATGGCCGCCGTCAGTACCATGAGACTACTATTTTCGAAACGAATATGGTGGATTTTATTGTAACAAAGGTAATAAAGACGTAGTAAAATAGCCTTAACAGACGTATGCGTTGTACCCTCAGTTGTTACAACATGTATATTTTTGCACTACAAAGTTGTGAACCAGCAGCAATGTACGAAAAGGAAAATTTTATTATATATAATTATTTATTGATTTTGAAAATGTTACTACAAAATTTTGAAAATGGATAGTAGTTTCGTCTTGTACTAAAACCTCTGATTCGCGCAACCTTGACATTTTATTTTCTTTCAGTTCGCCTGTCCATAGCGTGGACTTAAGGTGAGACTAATATAATTTGACCCAGTGTTCTTAGTCGCCACCTCAGTGATTGCCGCGGAAAATTAAAAGTGTGTAGTCCAGGAACTTCGTTGCGAAGACAAATGCCGACAGTAAACATATTTGAACTAGGTCACGTACATAAACTTATCATATGGGATATATTAGCGAATTAATTTACAAGTAAACAATAAACAAACAGTTACTATTAAACTAATCTGTGACTGAAATTACATGGTAACTTTTATATTGCATTCGATTATTCGATTAAGATAATACATGCAAGATGTATATAATGACAATAAAGTTTAACAGTCTTCTTATCCTCTGTAGCCTTTAAATTTTACACATAGAATAGCGGTTTACACGTAGAATAGAACTCGTAGTATACCTCGATTGCTTTTAGAATTTAGAAATAATTATTTGCTAAGAATGATAGCTAGCTTGTAAGATAATGTAGTGTGTCTTCTTTAATTATAGTTAAGTAAAATAGATTGTGGGCTTTGGCATGCGGTAGTACCTTTATTTATTTAATCTGCTTAAATTTAGCTATAGTATGTTAACCCATATCTGCACAGTAGCGTGGGATATTAAGTATATAGTAGTGCTAAATGCTTCAAGTAGTTTATGTACAATTAGTAGTAAATATAGTATCTTTTGTCGAATATTATATATTTGTAACCACATTTATTATAAATCTCATCTTCGTTTCAGGTATCCCATCGTCAACACAGTATGTTGTTTAACCACGACTTGTAAGTATTCTTATTTATTTATTTATTTACCATTTATATACTTTTATTTATTTATATTCTATTATTTCAGTTTTATCAACTCATTTATTATTATAAATTTTATTTTACCTATCTTTGCCTTACTTATTTACATATATGTATATATTTCTTTATTTATTTATTTATATCTCGCCGTATCATTTTATTAATTGAATTTCTTAATATCGTGTTACAGGTTAAGGCAGCTAACTCAGATGATACGCTGAAGAAATAAGAATGAAACTATAGAAGACAGAAGTCAGAAGTCGACAGAAATGTACATAAGAAGCAGATATATATTGATTATTATCGCTCTAATGCGTATTTAGATTTGAATTGCTACGTGCATATTATAGTAACCAAACAACTGGAATTAGCTAAATTTATACGCCACAATCTTTGTCAGTGCCATCATTTTAACTGCAGATTATACTAAACAGTCTGAATCAAATAAATGTAAATAAGTAACAGAATTGAACGAGGTATTCAGTCACAGCAAATTTAGTTGATCTGTTGATCGAGATGAGTATATATAATTTACCTCATTTTATGAGTGGATAGCAGATAAAAGAAGGGAATAAAGATTTCACTCCCCGAACCGGTAATTCCTTCAATGGTACATTTTTATTATCATCTTCTCCCTAGACATATAAATAAGAATCAGTAACAATGGCTATACCTTGAAGTCTATTTTACTTTCTACTGCTGTCTAATGATTGCCCCTCTGAATATACTGTACATATATCAATTCAAACAATAGTAGATCAGAACGTCTTGATTGCAAACTACATCTAAATTCCTCAGATGTTCGGTTAAATTCTTACGTTTACTTTTTACGTTTTTTGTTTTAAAATTTTAAATTCAATATCTAGAAGATTTATATATTCGCTGCTATTTCATTTTTGAATTTTATAAAGACGTCTTCTTTTTTGTGGCGCGTATTTATGTCCATGGCGCCATTAGCTTTTCAGTTCATGAAATCATATGTAATTTAAATATGATACTTAACATTAATATTTTTTTATAATAATGAAGAAGGAACATTGAAATAATAACATAAACATTGAATGAAAATGAGGAATTAACGTTTTGGTAGTAGTAATTACAATCTAGAAAATTTTAGTTAGAGTGTCAGCTATAACTATCCCATGGGGGATCACCACAGTCTGCCTAAAAAGATAAATACACCTGTCTCACTGATACATTCAAAATGCAACCTTCGTGTTTTTGTTATCCATGTATTGATACAGTCATCTTCGAAATTATGGGGTTCGTCCACATGCCCGAACCTTTCAGTATGCAGCAGTAGGTCATCATTTACAGATCCTTATCTTTATATGAAGTGTTAATGAAACCAGTACTGCAACAGTACCCACATAGGGGAGAACACGAGATGCCCACTTTTCTGCAGCTGCAGTCTTTCTCTCAACCACTTTTGTAGTTACAGAAAATGAGCTCCAGGAGCCGATCTGGAGCTGGTGGCTCTTCAGTCATTGCTGTCACAAGATTATCTGCAAGTAGCTGCCATCCCAGCCTGCAAGTCATTGCCCAGCCGTTGTTGCATTTAATAATACACTCCCAAGGAATGTTGGAGTAATCTGCACTTGTTGGTGGTAAAGATTCCAGCTTTATTCTTCCATGGGTAGAAGTCTTTGAGATAGTTTTCATATCGCAGAGCATCCAGAGTGGAAACAGAATTCGGCGCCCCTACAGAGCAAGTAAATGCTTTTCTCCAGCTGCAATCAAAGATTTAGATTCATTATGGGCTGGAAATACTCATACACACTCCCGCAAATCTTTTCGGCTCTGTAAAGTTTTGAAAGATTTATTCTTTCTTGCCGATAGGGTGATGAAGTGGTATTACAACCACTTACGGTGTACATGAAAAGAAGGTGTTTTCTCATTTCACCTAAGCTGGACTGTAGTCTTTTAGTGCTATATACATTGTTCTCAGTTTTTAAAGAGGCTTGCTTCACGAATGAAATATCGACATGTTGATCTGCAAATGTCAGAAGAAGAACATCAAGTCAATATCCCGTCCGACAAGAAATACGTGCTCAGATCTGGAAACGGACAATTCAACAGTAGTCTTCACTATAAGCGTGTCTGAGTCAGCTAATGCTGTCAGTACAGAGAATCCACTTGTGGAAAGATGAGAAAACTGGGCAATAAAGTGGCTCTTGTACCAATTGTTAGCAAAGAATTCTTGATGCGTTACCACTGATGTTGAAGCTGTGAATATGTTATCTGCTGATCAAATGGATCGGAATCATAGTTTTTGCTGAATTTCGTTGGTGCTTTGCTGGCTATGATCGTTAAATACAATAGTTGTTTGCCGCACATAATGTCGAGGTAAAAGCTGTAACAATCGAAAATGTCATCAAACGTTACTTACTGAGGCCATATAACTCGATGCAAAAGATATCCGCCATCTATGACAGTGACACCTTGTTCGGAATGATTGTCACTTCCTGGATTTAGTTCATCGATGAAGTCAAAAACTTCGAACAATACCGACTTCTTCGTTTTTCTTAATAATCTTGGTGCAAGTTCTTAGAAAAAGCACTTCCAAATCTTCGTCATATTTAAAGACTTCAACTATTTGATGAAACAGCAGTGTAGCGTTTACAGTACAGTCACATCATGTATTCGCACATCACTTGTCACTGCGGCCAAGGGACGTACCTTATCGCGACGTTTTAGTTTTACATCTTTGAAATTGCTTCCAATATTAGTATACACTGAGAAAAATTCGTTCTCCGGACAGGGTTGGAGAACATTTCGTCTAAAGATATTGTGTCCAAAGGACATTTCGTCCAGAGCATTTAGTCCAAACACATTTCTTCCAAGGAAATTTGGTCCAAAGGACATTTCGCCCAAAAGAAAATTGGTCCAAAGGACATTTCGTCCACAGACATTTGGTCCAAAGGATATTTCGTCCAAAGACATTTGGTCCAAAGGACATTTCGTCCAAAAAACAATTAGTCTAAAGGACATTTGTCCAAAAGACATTTGGTCCAAAGGACATTTCGTCCAAAAGACAATTGGTCCAAGAAACATTTCGTCCAGGGACGTTTAGTTCAAAGTACATTTCGGTCAAATGACATTTGGTCTGGTAACGCTTGGGGTTCCGGGGTTTGTTTCTATTAGAAGAGTAAAAGTGATGCCTATAACATTATGACTGAGTAGCATCTTATTTCTAAAGGAAGTTTGAAATAGAGATTTATTCCGCAATTTTCATTTCGATAGAACAAATATATGCTGAGATATTCAGAAAAACGTAAACGCCTGAAAACAAAATGACCCTTTCTTTGCTTTCATTAATAATTTTACAAAAATACAGTTTTAACTTCGCAGAAATACAGTTGTAGCTTCGTTGATTAAGGAATTCACCTGCTCCCGAAATGATAAACAACCCTTTGAAGAGCAAACTTTCTCTTCATTTGAGGACAACGTTGCCTCCGCATGGTCATGTGAATCTTCTATTTGGTTTGAAACTTTGCAATGGATATCTTAAATGTACTGTACTGTACCGAGAAAATTAATATGAAACCCAAAGTATAAACTGTATTTGCATGAGGAGTAAGACTAGAATAAAAATACAAGAAAAGTGAACAATTCTGGTTTGTCAAACAACTCACTAATTATGTAGAAACGTCTGCCGAAGTTACATACTATCAATAGTCTACAAATAGAAACCAGACTTGTGGTTAACCTGAGAAGATATCTATATTCTACACGAACTATTCCAAGTTACATCTTATATTTGTCAATCACTTATCACAATGTTGCAGCCAAGAATGTGACTGTTTAAGCTTATTATCTTTGGACACTAAGAATATGTTTCACAAATGTGTATTTTTCTATTCTCAGTGTTTCTTCAAAGAAACTTGACACAGATTATTTTTCACTTTTCTAACACAAGGGTTTGAATACCTAATATTTAACTTACTCAAATTTAAACTCCATTAATTTTAGTTACCGGTACTTATTTTAAAACTATTTCATTCACAACATTAAAATTTTAGATGTCATGTTAGCAGTTATTGCAGCAACATACTTCACACTCCAACCTTTCCCTCATTCCTGTTGTTCGGCCATTTTGTTTTCAGGCATTTACGTTTTTCTGAATATCTCAGCATATATTTGTTCTATCGAAATGAAAATTGCGGAATAAATCTCTATTTCAAATTTAATTTAGAAATAAGACGCTACTGAGTCATAATGTTATAGGCATCACTTTTTTACTCTTCTAATAGAAACAAACCCCGGACCCCCAAGCGTTACCGGACCAAATTCCTTTGGACGAAATATGCTTTGAATTAAACATCCCTGGACGAAATGTCCCTTGTACCAATTGTCTTTTGGACGAAATGTCCTTTGGACCAAATGTCTTTGTACGAAATGTCCTTTGGACCAATTGTCTTTTGGACGAAATGTCCTTTGGACCAATTTTCTTTTGGACGAAATGTCCTTTGGACCAATTGTCCTTTGGACAAAATGTTTTTTTGGATGAATTGACCTTTGGACCAAATGTCCCTGGGCCAAATGTCTTTGGACTAAATGTCTCTGGACGAAATGTCCTTTGGACGTAAAGGGTGGTCACCGCGGACAGCGGTATATTACGTTATAAGTGCATGCTACATACGTTATTCTTATGCTGCATAGGCGATGCCCTTAGATGTTACATCATGCCGTTGCAGGATGTCTGATATTTAACAGTTTTCCTTATATTACATACATATATGTATGTTACTTTCATCAGCTATATGTTGTATGTGAGATCCTGACCGCTTATATTGTTGCATACGGAAAGTATGTACAGATGGAACACTTATACAGAAACTATTATAAAACATGCGTACTTAAGTCCAAAAACTATAGAATTTATAAATGTAACATACGATTTTAAGTACGCCACATACAATTCCTTTTCTTAGTGTACTCCGTATTGCTACCATTCCAATCTCGACAGCATCATCACCTGTGATGCCGGTAACGATCAACAGAAGTTTGTTGTGTTCAGGAAAAGGATTGTAACGTCGAAGCCAGTCGACTAACTTCTTAACATCGGCATTGTCACGAGCTTTCCTTGAATGTTTAAGTTCTATGTGTTGTTCACTAGATTTGCACTTGACATCACAAAAGTTTTCGGCGTGCAAAGTATAGAGAACATCCATTTCCAAGCTTGTAGTTCTTTCTGCTAAAAAATAAATTTTCCCTCTTCTAGCCATTGTTTTTTGGCGAAAAGGAGTTGCGTGAGACGGTAGCTGAAGTTTCTTGTAAACTGATTGCCTCGTATAAAAAGGGTTTAAGCGTACATGCGTATACAGTAAGTCCTGTTCACTACGAGAAAGAAACAGGTTTAAGGCATGTCAACGTAATAACAATGTGCTACATGAAAAAGTTCGCTAGTCCTTATTTTTGTTCAAGACTTCTACCACTTCCAAATGCATGTACAGACAACCAGGAGCCTTGTAACAAGGAGAATATAATAACCATAAATGCACAACGTTGAGGACGAGATTTATGTGCATCACAAGGACGACACGTTTGCCTAGACTTTTTTATGTATACAATTCGCGCTACAGATTCATGCTACTTAAGGAGTTTTATTCAAAATTTTACCACTTGCTGCGCGAAATGAGCATGTGGGCTTTGAGTAATTGATGATAAGATCAACAATGTAGTGGAGATAGCTTTCTGCGAAATATACGTTAAGCTGCTTAAAACTGCAGGGTAGTTGAAGTAAGTTTCCACCTTCGCTTAGCATGTTCTCTAATAAAACTAGTAGTTCTACCCGAGTCTTCGATCCGGTGTACGTCATAGGTTTAAAATCATATTAATTAAATTATCTGATTGTTTACCACCCGATTGCTAAGGGCGGTACAACTAATATCGTTAAAGCAGTTATAACTTTGAAAACCAAGTAGTAGTGTCACGTGTACACCACATGAAGAGTTTGGTTTGTACAGCGGGATATTTTCTCAAGTAATATTGAAACCGGAAGTAGTAGATTCCTATCACTTTCAGTTTTAGTAGAGAGAGATGGAATATATTTTGGTACGCGTAATTGATTGTAGAAAACATCTCTTCGCTGTCTATTACCGTTTTTACTCCATAGTGATTAATGTTAAAGCCGAAACTGGTTCATTGTTGATACTTCCGGTTTCAGTAGAGGGTTAAGAGAGAATATGGTACATATTGTTAGAAAGTAAATCGATTCAAAATATTGCTTCATACTGTCTCTTCTAGTCATGGCTCTATCTAGAAGTTGTAATGGATTACTATGACTTCCAGTTTCAGTAGAGAATTAAGGATGAAGGTGAAATGTACCCTTCGGACACTTAATCGATTGCGGAAACTGCTTTTCGCTATCGAGTGACATCCAGAAGTCCTAAACGGCAGAACTCCTAAAAATATAGGCACTAGACCTAAATTTTAGGACTTCTGCCTTTTAGGACTTCTGCCGCGGTATGATTTTTAGGACTTCTGCCGTTTACGACTTCTGCCTTTTAGGACTTCTGCCGTTTAGGACTTGTGCCGCGATATGATTTTTAGGACTTCTGCCTTTTAGGACTTGTGCCGTTTAGGTCTTGTGCCTTTTTCATTCACTTGCTTTAGTTCTGAAATTCGCCACCACCACACGAAATTGCGCCGATGCAGCAACTAGTTGGCAATAATGTTACGAACGTAGATAATTCCAACAATAACAGCTATATTTGTACTACTAAGATTATTATTATCACTATCTGTTCTGCTCTTATACACGAATTACATAATACAACCCATTTCATTCTAAGAATTAATTACATAATTAGTTAAGAAATTCGTTTCTTTCGAATGGAGATACGAGAATCCCAAAACAAAGTCCTAAAACAAAAATAAATAAATAAATAAATAAATAAAAAATATTTAAAAAGCATATTTTACCAGACTTCTGAAACCAAGCAAACATTCAGAATTGCAATATATACTGTGCGGAGCATATTTTATTAAGAGTAGGACAAAAGTCCAACAAAGTTTACTTAATTAGGACAAAAACTCACTAGACATTTCACGAGTGACCATTAAATACCAACTGTATACATAAAGAAGGCAGTAAATTTAAAATTGAACAAAGAACATTTATTATGCAATACAGTGGGTGACATTCATAAGTCCTAAACGGCACAAGTCCTAAAAATATAGGCACTAGACCTAAATTTTAGGTCCTGTGCCATTTTTGCAGAAATTACTACATAGTCATTTAGGGGTGTAGCCTGCAAATTTTTCTAGGGGAGCAGGCTTTTTATATATTAAAAGCAAATCAAAAGTTTATTTCCAGATTACGAAAGCTTCAATAAGACAATAAATTTATACATATTACACATACACATAAATACATAATATTATTATATTTCCAGTTAGTTCCTTTTTGAAACCTGGACCTTGACAGAGCGTAAATTTAAAACCACAGCTTGTGGGAAATGTACGAATAAGTTAGTTATAAGAAATCGGAAACTGTTCATGGAAGTCCATTTCTTTGACTGTATTTATCTTCTGTACTCTTATATAAAAGAGTAAAGATGAGTGATTTTTTGGGCATACTACTACAAGTAGAGTCGTTAAATTTTAATTATAAAATATAATTTTCTTATGAAAGCAGGACATACAAAAGAATTTTTGGAAATAAGTATCGTAAAAAGGGTGGTGCAAGATTTTTTTAAAGGGTAGTGTATCTCGCAAATTTCTGAAGCTAGTAAAATGAAACTTGGCATATAAACTTTCCTGTTAAAAAAAATGAAAATTGAACACATAAAAGGGATAGAGCAAAGGGAGCACTTTTTTATGTTCGAATTCCCCACAGGCAAAAATCTGTGAGTAAAATCTTCGTTGCGATGGGCAAGAAGCAAATATGTCAGCAAAATAGGCTTTGGAAGTGTGAGTGAGATCCAAAGCTATCGCTAAGAGGTATCAAAAAACTAAAAAAGATTGGCTCTTTGAAACAGAAACGCAACTTCTAGAGACTTAAGCATAAAAATGGCTGAGTATGGTGTAGACATTTCGCCTGAAAATGTTCGAAGGGTTCTTTGTGTTGAGGGAATAAAAGCGGGAATAAAAGCACTCAGGCCAAGAAAGAAAGCAAAAATTCTCCAATCATTGCAAAGAAGCTCCTCGATTGGGCACAAGGCAAAGAACATTGGACTGCTGATGATTGGAGAATAGGAGTTTCAGTGATGAATCATGTGTCTTCGTGTCTGATGAATGTTCACAATATGTGTGACTAGTGTTGCAAAGCTCTAGAAAAAAACGGAAATTTCGGGTAAAAAAACAGTTTTTTACAGTTTTTCCCCTAACCTGAAAAAAACGAAAAGATTGGGGAAAATTGAAATTTTCAAATGTTTCACACATTATGCTTTTAAAACGAAAACTATTTTATATTTACTACTTTACAGTTAAGATCATTGAGTAGTTCTGTTTCTTGTATTAGAATAGGGAAATTTTATGGCAATAAATATATTTACACCATTCCTTTAAAGTTAGCACCGTGATAGAATGGAGTTATGGCTACAAAAAATTCTGAAATATAATCGAAGTTAGATTAAATAATATAGACGCATTTAAATTATCTTAAGTAATCTTATAAAGTTACCGTTTCATGGCAGGAAAGTGTTAAAATAACAGGGCCAGAATCATTTTAGTCAATACCAGTATGTTAAAATCAAATATCTATTTTATGGATACACGTATCTTCCTTGTGCTGTGTAAATTTTTGTAAATTTTGAACCCATTAGAAAAAAATCTTTTGTTCGGAAATATTGGCAAAACCCGGATAATGTAATTTAAAAACTATTTATTCGCCTGATGCTAATCTTATTTGCTGTAACGTGTCTGCAGCATCTATACATACAACGTATTTCGCTAGCAGGAAAACTAGTTAAAGCAACATCTTTTAATTTTACTTTTTAGTTTTCTGATAAAAATACCTCTTTATTATTTGTATATTTTTCGAAGAACTCAAAAAAAGAGAGGATTATCTTTACATATACACACATACACCGCATAAGTGCGTAATTTTGAGCAGCGACAAATATATTAAAGAATTTAGCATGTGAAACTTTCGTTCGTTATTCTTGCAGAATACCCGTTCTTCACACGGGGAGAATAGTTTCATTTTCGGTATAAGGAGCATCAAACCTGTCACTAGTGAACTTAGGAACCCCAAAACTATGAGTTTGACACTAGTATCAGTCATTTTCACTTACTATTACATATCCTCTCCCTTTAGGAGTAATAATGGGGGCTGAATTTGGATTTAAACGGCATCGGAAGCGTCACTGTTCATATCAGTCACCCAGAGAAGTATGGATTCGACACTGATATCGACCATTTTCGACCATTTTTATATACCCACATCTTCTCCCCCCACATGTTGCGGTGCTGAATTTGGATTTAAATGTCATCGGAAGTGTCACTGTTCATCTCAGTATCCCGAAAACCATGAATTCAACACTATTAATAGTATCGGTCATTTTGGATCATTTATATATATACATATATCCGTCTCCAAGTTGCGGGGATGCATTTGGATTTAAACTGCATCGGAAATGTTACTGTTCATTTCAGCGACTCTAAAAACTATGGATTCGACACTAATATCGGTCATTTTCGATCATTTTTATATATCTCTCCGCCTCCAAGTTGCGGAGATGAATTTGGATTTAAACTGCATCAGAAATGTAACTGCTCATCTCAGCGACCCCGGAAACTATTGATTTGACACTAATATTGGCCATTTCCAGCCATTTTTATATCTCTTCCTATATATCTCTTCATCAAAGCAACCCCAAAAACGATGTATTCGACTATAATATCCGTCATATATATATATATATATACCCCTCTCCACTGTCCCCAGGTCACGGCGCTGAATTTGGGTTTAAACGGCATTAGAAGGTCACTGCTCATCTCAGCAACCCCAAAAACTATAGATTCAACACTAATATCAGTCATTTTCGATCATTTTTTATATATCACCCCTTCCCCCTCCCTAAAGTTTCGGCGTTGAATTTGGATTTAAACTGCATCGGAAATGTTACTGTTCATCTCAGTGGCCCTGAAAACTATGGATTCACACTAATTTCAATTATTTTGCACCATTTTAATATACCTCCCCCTCCCTCAATTTGCGGGGATAAATTTAATTTTTTAAAACGGCATCGAAAGTGTCACTGTTCACCTCAGCGACCTGGAAAACTATGGATTCACACTAATATCGATTATTTTTCATCATTTTTATATACCTCCCTCAATATGCGGGAGTATATTTGAATTTAAACGGCATCGAAAGTGTAACTGTTCATCTCAGCGACCGCAAAAACTATGGATTCGACACTTATAGCGGTCATTTTCGATCATTTTATACATCTTCCTCTCCTTCCCCCAAGTTGCAGTGCTGAATTAGAATTTAAGCTTCATCGGAAATGTCAGTGTTCATCTCAGCAACCCCGAAAACTATGGATTCGACACTAAGATCGATAATTTTTAATATATATCCGCACTTCCTTCCTCCAAGTTGCACCTTCAAAGTGAAATGATAAAACCATCTCAGGCCCGAACCTCATCTATGTTGAAAGTTTTTGTCGTGATCAGTCTGGTGGTGCAAGTGTTGTTAAGTTACAAATATAGTTACTTTCATTTTTATATATATAGTTACATTCTTTCATTTCTAGTCTACTTAGTTTCATTCTAGTATACTTTCATTTAATATATATATATATATTTATAAAAAGCTCAGCTATTGCTTCTGCACTATTTCAATGGTTCGTATTTTAATACATCCCTTCCTCAACCATGGGGTGCGGAATTGATTAAACGTAATGTTCTTGTATTAACACGTTGGCTACCAACATCCCATATATGGGACACAGCGGATTTTACGAGGAACCGATTCATAGAAATAAACCGCCACTATAGACCGGTCATAAGAAAATTACCTTACCCACAGACCTTCTGCTAGAACGAGCCCGAGCGTCTCACATATGGGACGCTGGTCCTTGGTGAAAACCAATGCGTCCCAAATATATTTTTTGTGTCAGTAGCGAACGTGTTAAATAAATTTATTTTAAATATATCTTTCTCATTAATTTCAATTAAGTTGCTTTTCAAAGATCCTCTAAAATTTCAGTGACGCACTATGGGCTATAAGCCATTAACTTCTATGGCCACCCTGCTACAAACTACAGACTTAAATATTCGATAAAGCATTTCAGTAGTAAGTAGTTGCCACAATACCAATATGAACGTATTTAATTCCAACGGTAACAACTATGTTCGTAACACTAAAATTATTATTAATAATGATAACGAGTAAGGAGTAGTTAATTACGAGTATGACAATTATTTGCTACAGAAAGACTTCTGTACAAGAAATATATGTGTAAAACTAATTTACTTCAAACCAACACAAGGAAAGCAAAATTTATGATGTACATAACTAAAACACAATATTATGTTACTAATATGCGGTCAATGGTGTGAAAATAGAGAAAAACAGACATTATGAAAGATCTGGCAATCACATTTGGTAGGAAGTTAAAATTTTGTCAACATAGAAATATATCATGGAAAGAGCAAGAAAGGACAATAGGCTTCATTTACTTATTTATTTATTATTTCAGAACGATAGAATATGTATTTATACAAATAACTTGTAAGAACTATGGTTCTGTAATATGAAACAGTATATCTAAAACTTTGACTAACAGATTGACAGTATCCTTCTTACGGACGCGATGGTAGCGCCACAAGAGACTTTTAGGACTTCTGCAGTTTAGGACTTCTGCCGTTTAGGACTTGTGCCGCGAAATGACTTATAGGACTTCTGCCGTTTAGGACTTCTGCTTTTTAGGACTTCTGCCGTTTAGGACTTGTGCCGCGATATGATTTTTAGGACTTGTGCCCTTTAAGGAGTTCTGCCGTTTAGGACTTCTGCCTTTTAGGACTTCTGCACTTTAGGACTTGTGCCGCGAAATAATTTTTAGGACTTGTGCAATTTTGGTCTAATGCCGTTTAGGTCTTGTGCCTTTTAGGACTTCTGACGTTTAGGACTTCTGCCGCGTCCCCTCGATATCTATTATCGTTTTTCTTCTACAGTATTAACCCTTAAAACCAGAAATAGTTGATTGTTATCACTTTCGATTTTAATATTGCCTCCATCAACGAACTTAAATTCCTACCTTTTGGTGGATAAAATTGATAGTGTCTCATCAAGTAGTTCTTGAGACTGACGGACGGGCATATGAACAGACAGGTTAAATATATAAAGAAGTTTTGGATGTTAAACCAAACTCCTTTAAAAATGAAATTAAAAGATGATAAACTTACTTTAAAAGAGAAAAAACTCGTCTTAAGCGTGAAGCTAAATGGTTGAGTACACAAATGAGACTCAGGCAGGCAATCGATAGCGCAGACAACAACATCTGATAGCGTCGTTGCAGGCAGGCAATCGATAGCATTGACAATAACATGTGATAGCGTAGTCTCATGCAGGCAAGCGATAGCGCAAACAGTAATATTTGATAGCGTCATCACAGGCAGGCAAGCGATAGCGCAGACAGCAACATCTGATAGCGTCGTCGCAGTCAGGCCAATCAATAGCGCAGATATCGTATTGGTAGATGTCGCGTGGGACACAATATAATATTAGCATGACGTACACAAGAACTGAGACGTCTCCTGTTTATTATTAGAATGTTCTTCCATTTAGTAGAAATTATGGAGATAATTTGTGAGTGTTGTGGTTCGTCCTTCTTTAGCTTCGCGTGTATTTTACAGGAATGTAAAATTTATATTTCAATTGAGTTGCCAAAAGATAAACATGTATGAGTACCGTACAATTATTTCTCTCAACAACGAATTCAGGATTTATATTTGTTCTGGAAGTTGGCCAGAAAACTTTCTTTGTGTCTATCGAGGTTTAGTTTTAATACTTACCATTCCTGTATCAAGTATCTTAACCCCTGGGTGGGTGGGGGGAGGATCAAGCCTCTAAGCCCTTTTGGTGATGTAATTTTTCTCCTATATATACACACGTATATATTTTTAAATGAAGAAGAAAGACGTTGTTCTAGAAAAAGTAAATTATTTTTGGCTGTATATTTGTATCTATTTCAATCAAATATTTCAAATAATAAAATATGTTTTCAAAAGAAATACCATAAAGTTTTTCTTTTCTGTATGACGCTTAGTTGAGATTAAGAAATTTGCTAAATATATATAATATTGCTCCCCGAACCCAAATGCCTCAAAAGTCGAACAAAATTTGGAATACAAAGAAAAATTTTGAGCAAATTTTGGTTCGGAATACGAACGCTGGTTTGGAATCGGAATATCCAGCACATATTTTGTGCGTATTTTTGTATACGTTTCCCTTTCGATTTTGTCGTTTACTTCGTTGTCGGAAACTGGAGTGAAAGTATCTGGTGCGATTTTCGCTGGTAATTTTATGTTCTTGTATCTGTTTTGTTTTGTGTTATTTTCTTCTATCATGTATTCGCCAATGTTATGTAAAAAGTATTCAAAGCAATTATTATTGATTGTTAATCTAGCTTAAAATATAGTGTGTTTACTGTTAAAATCATTCGAGTTCGTGGGACTCAGGAAAGTATTGATAAAATTTCTATTATTTTAAATGGAAATAAGCTCTTTTTGGATCTCAAGCGATTTGAAACTCGAACAGGGTTTTTGAACAAATTAAGTTCATAATCCAAGATATCACTGTATTTATTTATTTTAATGCAATAAGAATAGTAAACAATAGGCAACAGTGTTAAGAATGAAGTCAATATATCGTAAGTAAAACAGATAATACAGTTTTTAGATATATGTTTTATTGCAGCATCCTTTGTTTACAATTCAGGAAATGTTATTCTACATTTAAGTGCTACTAGTTGGAGCATACGCTACAAGAATAACTTTCGAGCAACTTTATTATTACGATTTTCATTCACTCAAAATATGTCAATATTTAAAGCTTTTCAGTCAATGTCATTGTAGGAAAAGAAAGAGATTTATACTAGAATTATAGTAGGGGAGTATTAAACGTTTCGACAACTTTCAGTATAATTTACTGCAAAAGAAAATAAGGGATTGGTGAAATAAACTCTGATAAAGACAGTAAAAATGATCTCTCGAAGCGAAAGGCTAACGATTTTTTTTTTTTGCAGTAAAAGAAAAAGCTATATATCCTTTTACCGTAGGTAACCAACAATACATTGTCAATATACAGGTTGCCTAGAAGCTACGGAATATCGTGGATTCTAAACGATACCGTATATTAGAGTCACAAGAACACATGAAGATATTAGTGGATTGACTTCACTAACGAACACGGTCGAGGTAATTACTCTATCAGATTATTGCAAAATAAAAAAAATTAAAAAAATGCACTTTCGTTCACGACTTATGTGGAATAACGGACAGATTATCACTTCAAAAAAATTGTGACGAATTAGAAATAGCATCTGTGAACAGTGATTGTAATGCAATTGATGTTGCTTCCACTCACATTCGGAAGATGGACCTGCAGATAAGGAAGATTTCTTGCAATTTTAATAGCAGTTAAAATGTATGTTGTAAATAATGAAACTTCTTGTTTTAAAGAAATCAAAGGTTGCCCAATGCCCAGAACGAAAAGAGAGTTAAAACTGTGCAACGTGAATTATTCTGAAAGTGGGAGAAATTTTGTTATATATTCGAGTAGTTCGGAATATGAATGTATGAACAAAGGTTTCAAATAGATATTTCAAGGGATGAGTGAACACATTTACAAAATCGACAAAATCAAGAATAATAACGACTTTTTTGTGAAATTAACAATATTGATATGATAACCACGCTACCTGTTAAATTAAACTGGTACGGAAGTATACTCTCGCCAAGTTTTTATTATGACAGTATTAACACCATCATACACTGGTGATAAGATATAGTCCAAAATTATTATTGATTCTTAAACTTTGATCAACTGTGATATTGTTTAGAGATAAAATATCGGGTATTCTAAAAATGACGCCCAAGGAACATAGAGCAGTATTCTATAAGTCAAAATAATCTTCAGGGCCTTCTTCAGCCGCTATGGGGAATCAAAATATCACTATGTGGCAGCGTCACAAATTAACTGGGAATCATTAGCATTACTTTACGAATCAATCAAGCACTTACATCGATTGCGACACTAATATATAATGTTAGTGTTAATCTACATCGACCTTAAATGTCATCTGGAAAAAATCGATGTAAATATTTGATAAATTCGTATATCTACTATATGTTTTCCTTTGTCTGCGAAGTTGTTACATAGTGCAATTTGCGTATGTACGTATATATATGTACAGGGTGTTATTGAACTATACCGAAAACTATAAGAGGTGATTCTTCACATCAAAATAAGAGAAAAAGTTCAGATGGACCTATGGCGAAAAGTGCATAATTTCAGAGCTAGGGCTGTCCAAAATCGCGAAAATGCAAAATTCCAACAGGCCCTATTTCGAATTCCGACCTGCCCCACACTGAAAATTAACGAAATTATGTTATGCAAAAATTATGCATTTTTTGAATTTTGTATCTGTGACTTCCTTTACGCTGATAAGGACCACCATCCATAATTTCTGGAATTCGAAATAGGGCCTGCTGAAATTGCAATTTTGGACAGTTCTAGCTCTGAAACTACGCACTTTCACACTCTGAAACTACGCATATGTTTTCCTCACAGGTCCCTATGAACTTTTTTTTTCTTATTTTGATGTAAGGAATTATCTCTTACAGTTTGTGGGTATAGTTCATTAACACCCTATATATATATATATATAGGGTGTTTCAAAACAACACCAACAACGTTTGGGAAGCGATTCCTGGCACCAAGGTAAGACCAAAAAAGTATAGGCCAACCTGGGTGCACAAATGCTTCCTTTCGGAGTTATAGACTGCCGAAAACATGAAAAAATGAACTTTAAAAGTTCATAACTCCAAAACTATGAGACCTACCGTAGTTGGATCAAGACTTGACTTAGGAACTATGTGCACTATCCAAAAATACATGTTTCAGAATCCTAAGGTACTCACACAGCAATTTTTGCAGAAGGATTTTGGCTACAGGCATATAACTTGAAGTACTCACAACAACCTCTACAAAAATTGTTGCGGAAGTACCTATTACTCTTTTTTGTTGCGGAAGATAGCTTTTACTCTATTAAAACGAAATGTTCATTTAAGTATTGTTGTGAATACAAAAATGCATTGCTAAGCAGGAAATCGTATATATGGTTGTTTGCTTCCTATTGTTGTTTGTTTTTCTTAACAATGATATATACGCTACTTGCACAAATTATCAAAAAAAAAAAAAAAAAAAAGAAAGAAAGAAAAGAAAAGAAAAGAAAAATAGGACCGATGTGTATCGTATTTTGTCTTCAAATATAATTTTTCTCTATACACAAATTTCACTTTTGAGCCACTGTTTAATCCGTTTCCGTAAACGTATCTATTCATTACGTCTTATAACTTTGATCTCGTATTATATTATATGAAGTAGCATCGTCATTTAAGTAACATAAGTAGTAAAAATTTCCAGACAACTCTATTAATAAAATTCGATGAGTTTGCTGAGCATTTCACCAATCTCTTAAACTCACACCCATCCCAGTATGACCCCTATATCAAATAATGATTGTCATCCTTACTATCACATACTATATAAATAACTATTGAATGATGGAAAAGAACTTTCAAAATCTTTTCTTTGGACAATTGAGGAGTTGTCTCGCTTTTGCATCATTATTATTATTATTTGTCGTGTTAGTTCCTTATTACATAATAAACGCTGCTTCTTGTATTGCACTGAAAGCCTTTTCCTTGCAATACGAGACAGAGAGTGTGAGAGAGAGAGAGAAACAGAAAGATTGGTGTACGTACGTAATACCGTGTTTCTGAATTGCAAGTTACACAAATATCTCGTCAACAAACCACCAACGCTTGAGAGAGGAGAGGATATGCATTTCGCAAATAGGCGAAAAAGAAATGGTTAAAAGAAAAATCACTTGTAAACATCTTTAAGCAAAATGTAGGCGACATATGACAGATTCCTCATCACTTTCACATGTCATTATTTTCTCTCTTTCGCTCTCTTTGGATTCTGCTCTTTTCTCTTCGCGGTTAAGATAGCACTGAAAAAAGTGATATAAAGATAGATATAGAAAGAAAATAGTTGTCACTTTTCATGTTTATTGCCTTGTTCTGATTGGTGGGGAAATATATATTGCAAAGTTCTTTACTCTGTGGTTGGTTGGATAGAAAACAGCTGTTGGCATGATATAAGATCTTCTTCTCTTGCTACTCTCTGAAGTTGCTATCGTAAAAACCGGATTTTTCCTAGAACACAAGAAAGAAATGTTATTTTATTTTATGGACGGCAAATTCCTGTTGCAGTGTCGTCCTCTGTACTTACAGTGATACTTACGATATGTGCGTTTGTATATGAGGCTTTGCAACTTTTACCAGGAACTCAGTTAGAATGTAACAACTAAGAAATAAACATTTTTCTTCTTTCTTTCCCTTCCTAAACAATTTCCACTGTGAATGTCCCTTGCGATGTGAAGACTCTTCAACTTTTGGTTGTTAACAATTTTAGTGGTTCAAGTATTATATTTAGCACACGCATAGCCGTATGTACTTTGAAAACAAGTATCTATGAATGATGAACTATACATGAATTGTGAATAAGAAACAAGATGTGTAATCTATCTGTTTGGAGATTGCATAAGCAATATTTTGACATTACGGAATTAATCATAAAAGTTATGGATATTTACCTTATTTTTCAATCTCATGAATAACAAACAAGAAATAATTGATTGATCTTGTCGCATATATTGCTATTATTTATGAGTAAGTTGAATACTTTTTAAATTATGTCAAATAATGATGTATCACTATTCAAATTAAGTGATTCTACGTAGTCAAAAAGTTAGTTGCACACTTGCTCGTAACTTTTTGCCTAAAAATTTGTATTTTTTTTTAAAATTAAACTTGTTGGCAGTTATGAAAGTTAAAACTCCCTCTTCCAATTGGCAGTACTGGTTTCGTAGTGGACGTTATGTCATAAACATATCCCGTTTAAAGGTGCCCGAACTCATTAGGTTGGAACTTTAAGAGTTAGAAACTCACCCTTACTCACAATCTCACGCAATTGAGTGAATGATATCGAAAGGATATTACGAGCGTGAGGTTAAGTTGGTCGCGTCAATTTACAAGAGGTCCATAAACTGAAATGCATGCAATGACTCGTATACTATAGGCAACATGTAGACCCACTGACACTTATCGTCAATTGAAAGGAGTGCAAGAACGAACCAGATGGTCACCATGAGTGTTGAGAACGCTCTTACGAGGTATTCCCATCAATTCTCATTTTGATGTGTTAGGACCATTGAAACAAAAACATGTGTACAGAAAATATCTACTTCTATTAGAAAAACTCTTTTTCTTCGAAAGCTCTTTCTCTATTTCGTGACTAAAAGTCTTTCTCGTCTTGTTTCATGTGTAACCCTATGTTCGACACTTGCCCGCTGGGAATCGAATCCATAACTTCGTGCGCCAAAAGCACGTGCTTTAGCCATTAAAAGAGCGCCGGATATTTTTATATATTAAATAAAAGAAAATTTTTAAATATCTTTTCTTTTGATGCAAGAACAAATAATCTTTTTTACTGTTTCTCATGCATTATTAAGAAAAGAAAAAGGAAAGAAAGAACTATTTGGTTAGTAGATTGTACACACTAAAATCGAGTATTAATTTTGTTAATTTTCTGTAGCCTTGTAATGTAACCTACTTGTATCAAGTAACGAAACCCAAGTTACCGAACATATCGAAATGCGTCAACTTGTTGAATTAAGTACATTACTCTTGACAGATTTCAACTCTACTCAGTAGGGATTAGTGGTAAGTCTTAAAAAAAAAAAGAAAAGAAAGAAAAGAAAAGAAAGAAAGAAAGAAAGAAAGAAAAAAAGAACACTGTAGTTAACGTTTAAGAAAATATTCATAATAAATAACAAACTTCCAATCAACTTCCTTTGATATTTTAGAGCAGAACGTGCAGTTTTCCAGGTACTCCATGTCGAATTGTCGTGTAGTCATTTCAACCCCAACCAATATCCCCAAAGTAAGAACTAATCATGATTCATCATAATCTGAAAGGCTTTGTAAAATTATCTTTGGAGCAGATCTACACACACAAATACATTTTGTCCCTATATATTTTAAGTAGATTCTTCTCATAAGCAGAATAAGTTGTTTCCAAAGACATATCAATAGATTATTTCCATTATTATATAGGTCTAATAATAATTAGATAATTGTCATAAATCTTCAACATTTTCAAGAATGTGTTACCTAGTTTATTGTTATCATTTAATGTGGAAAGATGACTTCGTATTAAATTATTTCATGCTCCAATTCTGTATTAGGTATAGTTGAATTTTGCTTCGTCTTTATTATTATTATTATTATTATTATTATTATTATTATTATTATTATTATTATTATTATTATTATTTAAGAACATAATTCCAGATACAGCTGAACGCTTGTTTACGCTGGGATATCTAACAAATCTAAGAGATGATCACATAATAGACTAATAATAATAATAATAATAATAATAATAATAATAATAATAATAATAATAATAATAATAATAATAATAATAATATAACTGACTATCCATTATCCCAAGCTAAGTTTATCCATTAAACTGATGTCGTAGTGCAGAGTTATATGCAGCTTTAGAATTAAATAAATCTATAAGTGTACGTGACAATTCGTTGTATAATTTAGGAACCCTGTAGAACAGCGAACACTGAACTATTGAAAGTCTAGGTTGTGTTATATGAAAAAGATAGATGTTATGTATTTGTCTGAATGGAATTCGGAAAGCCAATTGTGAAAATAGTGTTTCGGACCTAAGTTGACCGTGTATGAGTTTATACAGATACGTGAGGTCACTGGTTTTATGACGAGTGTCAGGTAGTCGAATAGTTAGTGTTTGTAACAGTTTGTGTTATGTCATAGATCGTGTGAGAGGTACTCTAAAACATACTATTGCAAGGGAAAAGTTCAGAACTGAGTTCAGCCGGGATAGGTTTGTAGGATCTGTCATTGTCCAGATAAGTGAACAATATTCCATTTCAGGAGAAATTACCTTGTAGAACGTTGCTGAAGAAGAGAAGTTTCGTACTTCTGTTAATCTATATACAAATCCCAGTATGCGCATTGATTGCTTAGTGATAGTGTTTATATGTTCTGTAGAAGTTAGTTTTGTGTCAAAAATAACTCCGAGATCCTTATGACTATTGACTCTCGTGACGGGCGAACCATTTATGTTGTATGAGGTGTGTACAATATTTTTCTTTATCGAAAATATATCTACTTTTATTAGGATTCTCTTTTAGAAGACGTATGTTACACCAGGAGGAAAAATTATTTATGTCTCTTTGAAGTAGCTCTTAGTCTTTTATACTATTCACTTCCCTGAAGATTTTACAGTCGTCTTCAAATAACAGGATTCTGCTGGAAGTTCAGTTGAAGCGACTTGTCAGATCACCCATATTATTATTATTATTATTATTATTATTATTATTATTATTATTATTATTATTATTATTATTATTATTATTATTATTATTATTATTATTATTATTATTATTATGCAAGGTTTTAAAGGCCAAGGGAGATCATGCGTTATATGTTTGATATGAGTCGAAGCGATTTGAAGACAAGAACAGAAATGCACTTTTCGCAGCTAACAATAATGGAGTTCCACTCACAACCACTTGTTTCCCTACATAACAGAAGCTATACTATCATGCAATCCTCAATAGGAAAGCACTGGATAGAGCATAGACACTCCAACTGACTTATGTGTATTGCAGTTCCCAAGTTACTTTAAGAGTGTATTTCAGAAAATAGCGATTCATTCACGAAGGTATTTTAATTGACAATGACTGCAAATAGCGCGTTAATCAATAAGTCCCGTCTCATATAGCCTTGCTGCTGAAAGGAATGTTAAACTCAAAATCAAAAGTGTCTCTCTGGTTTGATGTTTTCCGATGGATAACAAGGAAAATCATCTTTATACATTTCCACACCTAGAAGTTATAACTTACAAGACATTCTCAAGTCTACATGTATAAACGATTGCATACTTTTAGGCATAGCTTCGCTCCATGTTCATCTATGGGAGAAGTTTTGGATGATTATTCTTCCATAGATAAACCGACTTCAGATTTTCTTTTAAGCCTTCCCACTTATAAGGGAGGAAAGAGGTGCAAATATTTTCCATAAATTTATTCTCCAAGTGTAAAGAAAAGGTATGTTAGTTAATATATATATATATATATATATATATATATATATATATATATATATATATATATATATATATTAACTACTGTTGAATAGGAAGTAGGCTAACACTTTAGAAAATGTCACATTCCGCCACTGGTTTTATTTAACATATTCTCCAATTAATAGAAAGTATTGAGAAAGTTTGTGACTTGTTTTGCACTGATCAGGAGACTCTTTCTATAGCTCTTCAATGTATTTTATTATGGATACCCAGAAAATAAACATTTGGTTTTCTTAGTAGCACACTTAGAACCTATGTTTGTTAATGGGGTTGACAAGAAAAACCCCTTTTCATGTTAAAATTTAGTTTAATACCTACATCTTGGATATTGTTTCTTATGCTCTGGGACAGCTCAAGCCCTGATCTCTTTTACTTATGCCATTGGCTTCTTCCTATAGCATTTCTAAGAATACAAAGTTATGTGCGTTAGAGGTCTGCACAGGCTCGGGTAGAGTTCATGGGCCTACGCTCGACCCGGCCCGTGGGCCGGACTCGTGCCCAGAAAGCATATATCACTTCGAGCCCTGAATTTTTAAATATACAACCATATTTCTCGGGCCTTTTCGTTCCTAACTTTGTAAATATACTGTACAACGATATATTTGCACCGTTGTTTCTGGAGAGCTTTTAAAGCACAACTGCAAAATTAAATCCCTAATTGCTGTAAATAAGAATACAAGTTTGAGTTAATTATTAAGTTGCTGTAATTCGGGCTTATTTCAGGCTCATTTGATTTTCACGCGAGCTCGATCCGGACTCGGGCCGGGCTCGGCCTAAATGCTAAAACATATTTCGGACTCGGGTTGGACCTCACATTGTAAATTCACGGGCCGGGCCAGGCCCGGGCTAAAAAAAACCCAGAAACAATAACAACAAAGCGCCAATTATTTCTTCATTGAAGTTATTCTGTATGTGAGGTAAGTTGTTTCCAACACTAATGCTATTTCTGCAAACAAAACTGTTAACTAGTGTCGAACGACCGACGGGCTATGGCCATCATGGAACGAATGTCCAGTAGGATGAACGACAGGCACCAGCTCGCTCTTTGCTTTACATTTTTATTGCGAATGAAATACTAGGTATATTAGCTTAGCGTTTCTCCTGTACACATTTATTGTCATCACTTTGTTCAAATTTGACCCGCTAGATAAATGGGTATATTTTTTGTCTGTCCCAGGGAAGCTTACTTCATTAAGTGTCGTGCTCATGTTTATGTTGTGAATCGAGCAATTTCGATGTTGATCAGGTTTTCGGACTTCTTCAAGAGAACTTTGGCTCTGATAAATTTCTAATACAGTGAATATATATTCAACTTTTAAGATTATGGTCATAAATTTGTTCTGTATTATTTTTTTGTCAATGTCTTTACGAAATGATCTAATAAAATGTCATGTTTTTTCTTCTTCAAAAGGTGTTAACAAAAAAGATTTCCAAATGTTAGAACAATTATTGTGAGTATAACAAGTTAGAGATATTTTGAAACAGCAATCTTTGTAGTTTTCAGAAATGCCTTTAAAATAAAAGCAAACTAGTTTCTTTCTGTTTTTTTTTTTTAAACCAAAAATCTCCGGTCTGGGGAAAAGATTGTTTTCAAGTCCGTCCGCAAAGAGTTAATCACCTCAAACCTTAAGATTTTGTTCTTTTTTTTTTTTTTTGCCAAGTAGAGGCAACTAAATCAAACCACAACACTAACGTGGGAAAACAATTAATAAAAATTGTATATAATATATTGAATGTTTTGCAAATACTTCGTTGATTATGGTAAGCAAGAAAGTTCTGTCGCTTTTTCACCCACCACCTTCGAACATCGTTATGTCACCTAAGACGTACCTAGAAGATCAAAAATAGTCTCCTTCAGCATCGAAGACCTTCTGCCAACCTTCTGGAAGGCCATGGATTCCATCCCAGAAGAACTTGGTGAGCCGTGAAGCGAAGAAGGTATCAAGTTCATTTTGCACCTCTACTAGGGATTTGAACTGGCGTCCTCTAAGGGGATTGTCCAAGGAATGGAACAGGTGATAATCGGATGGTGCAATATCCGGGGGTATGACGGATTTAGTAGTGCTTATCATCCAAGGCGTAGAATGGTGTCCGGGTCATCCTAGCCGCGTGGGGCTTAGCATTGATCTGTAACGGGAGGAACCCTTTGCGATTCAGAGGTGCTGGCTCCAGAGCTTTGAGTTTTTCTTGAACACGGCTCAACTGCTGACAATACACAGTTGCATTAATGCTCTGACCAGCTGATAAAGTCCCGATGCACGATGCCGCGAGCAGTCAACCAAACACATAGGAGGACCTTCTTCTGGTACAATGCTGATTTCGGCTGTTCTGGAACAGGTTCATGGGATGCTTATCAATAATTACGGCGGCGTGGATCTTCGTACAGAAACCACTTCTCATCACATGTCACGGTGTAACTGAACTGCTACAACCAGGTAGTGTGTTGGATATACCCACAGAACAACTCACCTTCGCCTTATCTCCATTCGCATTCAATTCACGGTGTAAGGGCAAATTGAACACAGACCTCTAGAAAAAGCGACAGAACTTTCTTGGGAACATTTATACTAATGTACTTCTGTACCAAATTTCGCGCATTATTGCTTAATCTTATTCATGATTAACAATCTCATATAGCCCAAATGCTTAACTCCAAATGAACCAACAAAATTCAACATTTTCGGCTGTACAAACTCGTTTCTCATCTTGAGCCTTAAGCGCCAGTAAATACTTCGGAAGGAAAAATAATCTATTGATTCAAACAATAGACTAAGAAAAAATTACATTGTACCTATTTGTACGTAAGCAAATTATGAAGAGGAAGAAAAAAGGCTTACCTGGAAACTTCGATCTGATAAACAAAAAGAAACCCTCTTCTTTTATTGACTAATGAAAAACCAACGCTTTTTAATTATCTTTTGTTGCGATCTCTCACGTCACGTGCCTGCTGTTATCTAGCAGCGGAGTACGTGGGTGGTATTAATGCAAACAAAAACGAGGGAATGAATGAATTCCTTAAGAATGAAGACTTAAAAAAAATAAATATTTTTACCTTTAAAAAATCCACATCGTACTATCAACTTCAAAATATGGATTATTAAAGATATTTCTGGAGCATTCAATTTTAGGATGTAATAATATCTTGCATTTCTTGCATCTTTAAAGCTGTCCCATTGTTGTGGCTTGTCAATCAGTGGAGCACGTGGTGTGACAACAACATCAAAATGAAAAGACATGACAGGTTTCTTTGATGCCATAATTAGAATACCCTACTAAAATAGAAACTTCATGTGATGGTGACTTTGGTTTTCTAAAAACATCGAAGCCGAAATATGATCAGTTGTATAAAGAATCTTCTAGATTCTTCAGCAACTTAACATAGTCTATAAAAATGACAGAAAATAAGCATTTTGTTCTTAGTATGACTGACGAAAAGGACGCGGAAGGGATTCAAAGTGGATGATCCTCCTAGTACACTCTCTTATTTAACTGTTTGTGGAGTACGAAACAACCAACCTAATGGTTTTTGCTTAGTCACTTGCTTATCTCATGCGGCTCAAAAGAGAAAACTACTGCTTTTTCTTGTAGAAAGAGACAGAATAATCTTTTCTTTAACTTGTTGCTGACTCTTTTTGGAAAAGAAAGAAAGATTTTTTTAACTAACTCTGTCAAAGGATTCTTCATCATCATAACTTGGGTCGTGACTAAATCTTACACAAACACTTTTTAACGGTGGAATCCGGTAATACCAACAAGGAAGCTGGTGGTGGTAAGTAGATGTGAAAATGTAATATAAATTTTAAAATTCATGATCGTGTACTATTACTAGTACTAGTACTTCTGTCTGCCTTGAACTCAGGAACAATAGAATGATAGTTTCGTGCAATCCTAAGAAATTCACCACATTTTGTATTTGTGGGAAACAAAATATTAATTCTTTTTCACTATCACTTTTTCTGTAAAATTATATTTTCTTTTATCTCTTATCTACTTTATCTTCAGTTTTCCGTCTTTGTCTCTTTCTTAGAAAGAACCATTTGTACACTTGCTTTCGCTTTTATATAATTTCTTCCATATAATTTTCTTTTTAGCTTTGGCACAAAAATGAAGTATACTATATATATATATATTGTAAGATTATTAAAATGACAACAAATCAATGGTAAATGTGTTGCCTAACTAGTGATGGCTCCACGAATCATGTGTCACTTGGGTCACGATATTTTTCCGGGTTACTCGGGTACGTAGACAGAGCCAGTGACTCAGAAGGAACCGAACTATCAGCTGATTTTCATAATGGATTAATGATAGCCACTACTCGAGTTCAAACATTCATGATGCGACATAGGTACCATGTCTTGAATCTTTAAAATACAATTCCGTATTTATTCGTCTTCCCGTAGTAGTAGTAATAATAATAATATAAGGATTTAAACACAACTACACAAAATGTTTAACAAAACTCAGGTTAAGCTTAGCGAGATCTATCATGTTGTACACGATAAGATTTAGAGGTCCGCTCGATTTAACTTTAACATCCACCATAATAGAACACGTAGGTTTTTCTTTTCTCTGATTATCACACATTTATATTTTGAAAAATCTTGTAGTTATGTTTGAGTACAATGTTTTGACACGCAGATGTAGCAACAAAATTAAAGATTTAGAAGAGAGAAAGAGAGGAGAGATTGATATTTGTTAGAATTACATTAGCGCCTCATACATGTCTTCATGTGTATGAAGATTTTTTTAGTCTTCGTGTCACTGGTACTGTTTGAGTCATTGGATCTAGTGGGTCACTGGTACTGTCCAAGTCACTGGGTGAAAAAGTTCATGATTCGTTCTATCATTGTGCCTGATGCAGTAACAATGTCAGCTTTAATCTCTTGGAGAGGAAAGGAAGTGGAATGGCAGAGCTATTTTGGAGGGTAGCTGTTTTTGTGTACCCAAAATATTAGTTTTATATTACTAGACCTACCTTACAACACAACATGTCTTGGGGGGCACTGAGGGGTTGAGGATGGCACCGAAAGGCGACTGCCCCACTAGCGTCGTCACTGACCTGATGTTGTTGATAAGTGACAAACAAGCATAATGACGAATACGCTAATTAACAACACTTTCCATGACTTCGGATTAGATATTATAACAAAAGAAACACTGACCAAAACTTCAACACACACTGCATTTTAAACAATGATGTGTTACAGTTTCGAATATCTAACATATCCATCATTAGACACTAATGAAGGATATGTTAGATATCCGAAACTGGAACACATTATAGTTTAAAATACAGTATGTGTTGAAACTTTAGTCAATGTTTCTTTTGTTACCTTAATTATAATACTCGATTATAATAACAATCTATCATTGTTTATTGTAATGTCAAGTGTAGTTTATTGTGTTACAATGGACATGGTGTTCTTGTGTTGTAATTTAACAGTAATTGTAAGTGTCATGACAGCAGCTTGGTGATTTGTGGTGATTGCTGACATATTTTATACAATCCTTGCCATGAAAGCTAGATATTGGAATTAATCACAACACTGGTTAATGTTACACACTTTATTCTGGTTTACAATAAATTTTATGGACTTCAGTTAGATACGATGTTTCATCCATGATTATAAGGTAAAAAGTCAATACTCTGTTTCTTTCTTCTCTATTAATAGATACTGTATTCTCAAATAATAGATTGATACGTTTAACCCTGTTGATTGATCTATTGCTTGATTTGGAGCTTAATGTCCTCTTTTCAGCATGGAAGTTAAATAACATGTTAACTTACTATCTAGTGTAAGATCCGAACTATAAGCTCCCACAAAGAGTCGAACATGAGTCTCATGATTATTGCCTTGTTTTAATTTAACACCCCCTTTTAGGACAAAGGCTATAATTATAAGTGTGGACCTACTGCTTAAGTACCCAAGTATGTATGTGAATCAATTATCTCCACTATGGTTCGAACCCGTGACCACATGTCCAAAAAACCATTTGACCACGAAGGGACGCACATTTCCTCGTTGCGACGTTAAAAACTTCATGTGGAAGTCAAACATGTCTGCATAGAAAAAAAGAGGTTTGTAGGGTATGTGGCGCAGTCCCACGGGATGCGTCCTGAGATTTTAGAACATGAAAACCACGAAGCATGTAGTAATTAGTTAACATTTTGAGATAGACTGGATCCGCCAGCTCCTTCAGTGGTAGCAGCAATGCTTAGCACTGCATAGAGTCACTACTTAAACTTTTATAATTTATATTATTAATAATAATCAAAATCAAACAAGTGTGTCGGCGTCGTGAAAGTTTAGTAGATTGTGTCGGCAGTCTAATAAGGTTGGAAACCATTACCATAGACGTACACAATCAATGGAGTCAAAACTTCCCAGATGTTTCATTATTCTACAAAGACCTAGATAGTGTCAAACAACATATTAGCTTCAGAGAAGCTGATAAATAAATATTAACTCTTTAAATTAATGCGTATTTTTGGTTGGAAACTTTTACTTAGACAAGTGTATCTTGGTCCATAACTGTAGCCAGGTAGTGATTTATACCTCGTTCCATTAGTCTGGAACCATGTTTCGTAATATGTATACTCATATCAGGTTCCTCATTAAAGGAATGGTTCAGAAAGTAGGGGAAAACCTCTTATTGTTACGAGAAAAAGGATTTTAAAAAATGGGCTGGCAACATTATTTTGATGATGATTGAAAAAATGTACTCAAGACTATCGCCAACATATCCTACAAGTATCGCAAAAATGTAACCAGCACGTGCTAAGAAAAAATTTAATATATGCGGGAGTGAAATTTGGGTATTTTTCATACAGTACGCATGTTACCCTGAAAACTCACGTGTAATTAGAGAAATTGTAGCAGGGTAATATTTTTTATACAGCTTTGGATACGTCCTGAAGTTGGCTTTGATGTTCCTTAACATTTATACTCATGTCAGATCCCTGTGGAAAGTGGTGTTGCAAAAAGTGTTGCTATAATACTTCCTTGGAGAGATAAGTTTCTAGTAAAAGCGAAAAATTGTTTCTCCCTTACCTACAACGATCTTGCGATATGATACAGCTACCAAAATTTAAAAATATTGAACCGAGACACAAATGGCTTGAAATTCCTGTTTTGAATGTATTTGTTATAAAACTGATATATATATGGCAACTGTACATACCCACATGATGCCAGATTAAAAAGAAAAAACCGACACTTTCCTGATGAGAAACCAAAAAAATTGTCTCTACTATACTCTCAATTCGCACAATTAATTACATGACGTTATATTAATTATAAGGGTTCCGTTTTTGTTTAAATTTCATGGATAAATATTTTATTAACAATCCTACCATATGAAAAAGCTTTTTCTTTTGAAAATATTCAGAACAGAGTAGTTTACTGTTGGGGGCTGAATTTTCTTCTGATAAAAAAATTCCGAAAACTCCTAGAAATCAATTTCGTTAAGAAACTTGTTTTAGCTTACAATTCAAGAATCTGTCTCGTTTCAAGCATTATTTATTTACAATATAATCAAATAAACGTTAATTTTTCAACGTAAGTATTTTTCTTTAACAATTTTGTCAATTTCACTGCACATAGTCACCTCAATTTTTCTATGAAATTGGTAATACAATTTCAGAATTGAAACATACTGAAGTAGCACATCTAGGAAAACTAATGTAAGTGAAATCCCAATATTTTTCCATAGAATCTTACTAATTCAAGTTTTGACTTCTGTACTTAGGTTTTACTATATAAATACACAACAAAATGTTCTTTATATACCCTAGCCTTCGCTGATTACACAAAACACTGATTAGTAGTAACTTGTGGACAGACGATCAATCATTGACCAAATACGTTTCTGTACATGTCCTTTGTTACCCCACTCATTGCTTGATCAATATCTAAAGAAGAATTCTTACTAGAATCAAGGCAGTACCATACCTAGAATAGGGTTACCACATTTTCAAACTTTAGAAACGGGATAATTTTGAACAAATCATTTTTATGAAGTAGTTTTCATACGTTTTAGGTCACCTCTAAGTTTATTCAGAAAATATGTGTCAGACGATAACATCACGTAGTAATGTTATGTTTCAAATTATATAAGCATATTGATATTAAATTTATAGTGTTAAGATTCAAGTTGTTTCTCTTGTCTGCCGCAACGTCAACTCAGGTTTTGCTGGAGAAGGGGCAAAATTGCCCACCGATAACACAGTGTCTTGTTTTTTTATTAGTATTTTAATATATATTATTTGTTAAAAAATTGTTTCTCAAACTCAAGGGGGCAATTGTCCCTCCCTCCAAATAACGACCTTGCTTGTATATCCACTGAAGATTTAACATTATTAAGCATGTAAGAATGTCGTGTTAACACAATGACAAAAAGAAGAGAAAAACGTTCCTTGAAAGCGCTCTTCTGTACTTTTCCTCCATACGCCATGTCCCATTTAAATTGTATACGCTGGTGATACTCTGGTAATTCCACTAACTAATATTTTCTTCCAAATACAAAACACATTCCCTCATTTTACGTTTAAAATATCTGTGCACAATTTCGTTCATTCGTTTAACTTCAATAAAAAAAAAACATATTCGTTTATCTTTTGCGTATTGTCACTCCACAAAGTTTCGTTCCAATTCTTCATGTTCCTTAAGCACTTCTGATATACTGTTATTAGCATTTTTGATATTTTATTATCAAAGTTTTGGAAGGGCCTGTGCCCACCGAAAAGTTTTTTCCAGGAATACACGAAAACCCGAATTCCCTCATTTTATGTCTACAATATCTGTGCATAATTTCATTCACTTCAGTCCATTTCTTCTTGCCTTTCGGGGGTCAACTTTCAAAATTTTGGGTCGGGGATTTTGCCCCCTAAAACCTTTTTTTCGCAAAAAAAAAAATAGAAATCCTATGTTCGTTTATTTTTTGTGTATTGTCCCTACACAAAGTTTCGTTGCAATTCTTCATGTCCTTTACACAGATCTGACATACTGTTATTAGCACTTCTGATATTTCGTGATCGAAGGTTTGGAGGGTTCCGTGCCCCACCCAACTTTTTTTTTTTTTTTTTTTTTTTTTTGTCAAGAAAAGACGAAACACGTATTCTCTCATTTTACGTCTACAATATCTGTGCACAATTTCGTTCACTTCGGTTAACTTACTTTTGCCTTTCGGGCGTCAACTTTCAAAATTTTGGGTGGGGGCTTTTGCCTCCTAAAACCGTTTTTCCGCATAAAATAAAAAACACGTATTCGTTTATTGTATGTGTAGTATCTACCTGCCAAATTTTATCAAAATCGGAGTGTTACACTTGGGAAGTGTTACTTGTTAGTTTTAACGAAGAGATCGTGAACCGAATTTCATATCTCCAACTTAAACAAATCCTCACATTGAAAATTTCCTGAATAAAAAAGTGAATCTTGAATATTATAAAAATTTCTCATTGTTCTCTCTCTTGGAAGTAGAATTTTCGAAAACATTGAAACACGTGTTTCCTTATTTTCAACTGAGAGCTAATATACTGAATTTCACTCCTCCAACGTAAGAAAATTATCATATTCTTCATTTTCTGAATGAGTATTTGCAAATTTTAATATTATAAAATTGTCCCTCCTCCTTTTCCCTTTAAGAGCAAACTTTCGGAAACACTGAAACACTTATTCCCTTATATTCAACTTAGAGTTTATGTGCTGAATTTCATCTTCCTATTTCTAGAGATTCGTGAGGTACTATATTCTTAGTAAAAAAATTGAACCCTCGTATACACTCCCGTTTAGGACATGTATTTTGATAAACCTTTTTTCACCACTTGCTTCCGTGAGGAGAGGAGTTTTCTGTCTGAATTTCAAGTTTCTGTTATGGTAATATGGTCCAGGCGTTGATAAGCGAGTCACTTTAAAAGCATTCGGCTCACTGATTATAATGGATTATAGCGAACCACTCAGAGTGCCTAATACTTTTATACTCTTAGTTCCCTTTTTTTCATTTTGCCCCATAACAAAGTTCTACAACGATAAAAAATGTATTTAGTTAGTCTAAATATAGAAAATAAAATAAAATAAAATACGTACATTTTAATAATATGTTTCTTTTAAAAGTAAGATACAAAAATAAAGAATAAAATAAAATTCAATTTAAGTAACATACTTTATTTGAAAAAGAAAGAAAAGTCGAAAATTAAGTACATTTTGAATAAGATGATTTCTGTAAAAAAAAAATTAAAAATAAATAAAAGTGGAAAATAAAATAAAATAAATTTTACTAACATGCTGTCTTTTTTTTAAAAAAAATAAACAAAAGTAGAAAATAAAATGAATTTTAATAACATGTTTTCTTTAAAAAGAATAAACAAAAGTAAATAAAGTACATTTTAATAACGTTTTCTTTTTAAAAAGAATAAATAAAAGTAAACAATAAAAAGTAAAATAAAATAGATTTTTAATAACACGCTTCTGAAAAAAATATATGAAAAATGAAATGAAATCTTCCAGTTTTACGTCCCCTGGTTATATTAGCTAGGCTAAAGGAGATGGTGATGATGAGAAATGAATATAGTGAGAGGAAACGGGAAAATCCCGAGAAACCCAAGTACACGGAGTTTGTCCACCACAAAGTTCACTTGGTGTGGGCAGGTATCGAACCAGAGAACCTACGCACCAGGAATGAACGTTCAACCACTAAGCCACTGTGTAAAAAAAAACAATAAACAAAATATAAAAAATCGTTCTAAAAAGTACAAAATAGTTGTTTCCGAGGAAATTATTTTAAAAATATTTTTAAAATAAAATACATTTTGATAACTCGTTTCTTTAACAGACAAATAAAATAAAATAAATTATACTTTCATAACATGCTTTCTTGAAAAAATAAGAAACAAAATAAAAAATTAAAAAAAAACATGTTTGATGTGTATATATACATTCATGCATTACCAAAAAGAAAAGAATGGAAAGTGCTCCTATCAATTCATAATTTATTTCAACCCATTCTACGTAATACCTTAATTTACTGTATATCGATACTAAAAACTGGTAATTTTATAATACCAATATATATTATAATATTACATCAGATATCATGACTTCACCAAGTAATTGCATATGTGAGTGCTCACCATGCTGTTATTTTTAGTAATGCATAAATAGTATTTACTTATAAAAGTAATTTTTTAAAAAAAAGAACTGCTTTATACTTTTTAGTACAATATCTTTATTTTGTTAATTATTTTTTAAAAGAAATCGTGTTATTAATAATATTGTTTTATTTTACTATTTCATAGTTTAATGTAATCTAGAGCAGTGGTTCCCAACTGGGATGTCTCTAAATTTTTAAAATTTATAGAGCCAATTAGTTAGAATCAATTTTGAGACAGACTGTACCAGTCAATGCTTCAAACGGTACCAACCATGCCCAGTACTACATGGTATCAGTATTTTATAGAAACTTAGTCTTACATTATTACTATGAGTGGCGTACAGAAGGGAGTTTTTTAAAAAAATGTGTATTCTGAAAGGACATGAAATTAAGTACCTGAACTCCCTTTTGATGAAACTGCTTACACCACTGGCTGTTATAATTAATTTATATTATTTAAAGGAAAAATTAAACAAGTATACCTCGATGTCATAGGTGTACAATAACATGTGTCGTTTGTCAAAAAAGGTTGGAACTAGCTTGCCCTAGATTACTCTGTAGTGGTATTTATTATGACAATTCACTTGGTATACACGAATTAACTTGGGCCCCCGGGCAATTGCCAATCAAGCCTATGCATTGAGACGATCCTAGCACGAGGATACCTAAAAGCACACTTGCGATTTCAGAAGGTATATACGAGGAACTCACAAGAAAAAGTTGGAAAATTGAAAAGCAGGAACAAAATAATTTAAGGATAAAAAAACTAAAATGATAAAAAAAAGGGAAAGAAATCGATCTAACAGAATATTTTAATCAGATCATTGATAATCAAAATTTGATAATTAATAAAAAGATCAAAATATTACTATTTCTCTTATACTAATGCATAATTTATATTAGTAGCATCTGTTTTCTTAACTATTTTCATTGTTATCATAATAAAAATAATTTTCAGAAAAGGAACAACTCTTGAGAAGAGTTGAAAGAAATGAAATAATATCTTGGGTCCAATTCTTTTCTTTTCCTAAAGTGCACATTGGCTACCGCGCCGTTTAAAAGTTTCACTGCTCCATCAGATATCTAGAAACTGTATCCACACATGCAGACACCGTATTCACTGCTTTAAAAAAAAAGAGAAAAAGAAAAAAAGAAAAAAAGAAAAGGAAAAAGAAAAAAGAAAAAGAAAAAAGGATTTAAATTCAAATTTGTCAGAACTCTGTTGTAAACATAGTCTTACATCTAAAAATCTTATAATGTTCTGTTTGTTCTTTGTGTTATTAAGAACATTCATAGTACTTTTGTAGCAACTTTTAGTTTAAAATTATTCTATACTTTTATTTATTTATTTATTTTAGTAAATCAGGCCTAAATAGCTGTTAAATAATTTAATAGATAGTCATATATCAATGAAAACTCTCTCTTTAGAGAATGTTTGTCATATTAGTCATTTTATCATTATTTGCAGTCTCGTAGAATAAATTACATTCGCTTTGTCTGATCGTCAATGGCGTTTGTAATATGTTCCTAATTTTTCTAATTTTTACAATTTTTAAAAAAATAATCTACTACGTACTTTACTGTGGAAATAAAGAAATGTGAATAAATACCAATTAATAACTTTTCTGCTAACAGATACTCTAAAAAGAAAATATCAAAAGTTGGATTGGATTTTCTTCGTTTCTTTTTTTATGTAATATACGTAGTGATAGAATAATATAGGTAAATTGAGCGTATTGATAGAATAATGTAAAAGAGTAAATCCAATAATAAACTCACCAATAGATCTCTGAAACTATTATTCCTAGAAGCTTGAAACTTTGCATAAATGTCCTCCTTGCACTTAGGTTGTAGATAGGATGGGATTTGCGAAATACGATTCCTTAAGGGGAAAGAGAAGCGGGACTTTAATGATTTTTTGCCTTCATAGTAGCTATTAGGTGTGGGACATTGAAATTTTGCTTAAATGTTTTCTTTGCATCCTAAGTTGTAGATAACATGGTGTTTTTCGAATTAATAATTTGAAGGGAGGCTTGAATGATTGTTTGGAGTTCTCTAAATAACGGAAGCTGTTACGCATGTAATTTTGAAATGCTGTATAAATAAATGTTCCCCATCCTAGGCTGTAGGCAAAACGGAGTTTTGTGAAGTATGATCAAAAGAATTGGGAAGGCAGGAGGTTTGATTTTTTTTTCTACTGTTCTCCAGATCTTGGAAACAATAACGTGTAGAACTTTGGAAATTTGTATAAAGATCCTAGGCTGGAGGTAAAATGAAGATTTGCAAAACACGACCCTAATAGGGATTTTTTCGTTCACTAGGTTTCCGAAACTACAATGAGCGCAGGACCACGAAATTGTTTGTTATTCACTTGCAAGTATCTCGTACCGAAAACATGAAGAAGAATGGGACGCAGGCACAGGAAGGGATATAAAAAATGTACGCGGCAACACTCGCAGGAATATGTTAATATAGGAATATTGAGCCTTCTAATAAAATAACATAAGGATATAGAGCCTACTGCTAGAACAATAGATATGTATATTAAACCTATTGGTAAAATAACGTTGTTGAGTGTACTGGTAGAATAATGCAGCTATATACTGAGTGCCTTAAAGATTTTATGCTCTGCTTCGAGGACGGCAATAAAAATGTGGAATCCTTCCAACTAAGTTATGTTTGAATAGGATCCAACACATTGAAAATTGTGTGCATTCACTTGCACAGCAAATATTGGTATTAAAAAAAAAGAATAAAAGGAGAGAGAAAGAAACATGAAGTCATGCAAGGCAGAAGACCGATAAAATGGAAAAGAAGCTTGTTATGATTGAAACAGTATCCCAAACAGTTGCTAGCGTTCCTTTGATCAGGGAAGTTGGGCGGACAGAACCATCAAGGGTGGCCAAGATACTAGCGGTACAGTCAGAAATGTGTATATGTGCATGTACGTATTTATGATAGAATGGAAGAGAGAGACCACCACAAGTGGACAAGGCTTTGAATCTTCCTTTTTTCTCTATTCCGCAGCTCATCATAAACGTCCAACATAATTTACTAGGGCGTAAAACTGAATTTACGAACTCTCAGGCCACGGACTGACAACTTCGTCACTGTTTGGGTTGGGGAAGGAGAAAAATTTAGACACACACGCAGAGAGAGAGAGAGAGAGAGAGAAAGAAGTGGGGAGTTCATGCAGTGAGGAATGTGCTGATGGGAAGAGGGTAGGACAGTAGTCCGCATTTATTTTGTATGAACATATCTTATGAACTAATAATGGATATTTTAATATATTTCCTATCTATTTTCTTCTCATTTAATGTCTTCTCTTACACGATTGGAATTTGGAAGCTATTGCTATTAAAGTTTAGTTGCAGAAGGACACGAGTAAATTAAACTAAAATTAGATTTATCAAATCCAAGTGCGATGCATATTGGCAATTTGAGTAGTAAGGCAGAACTCAACAAATATTGGTTTGCTGAAAACATTCTGAAGATCACATAATTGTCCGTTTATCTTAAAATTGTATTTTCTAAGGCAAAGAGGAACTACTTCCACAAACTACACATATATATCCATGAGAAAAACTGAGTGCCGAAGGGCAATTTGGTATTACTTCTCGAACATCTCAAATGTGATTTCGGAGAGTTAAGATTACGCATAACATGTAAATGAAATGAAATGAAATCTTTTAGTTTTACGTCCCACGATTATGTCAGCTAAGATAAAGGAGACGGTGATGATTAGAAATGTATGTAATGGTGGAATGAACAATGTGAGAGGAAACGCTGGAACTCCAAGAAAACTCACGCACACAGTACTTGTCTACCACAAAGTTCAATTGGCGGAAGCTGGAATCGATCCAGAGACGCATAACTTGTATTAAGCTCACCTTTACTACGCGGAACGCCGCATATGTACACTCATGTCCAAAATGATTGTCTCATCTATAACTGTCTTTTTGTAAGAATATAATTTGATAGTGATTTTGCAGGGTACTTTTAATACTGATAGTATATGTATTATCGGGAAATGTATAATTGTGGTAAATTTCATAGGAAAAGAATTATAAATACGAAAATTAGAATGAGTAAAACAAAATGTTGCTAAATGGACAAGAAAGTTTTATTTTTGTTTTATTGTTCTTATTTACTGCTCTTTTGACACGAAATTTGCCACATACATATCTTTGCCGATTATACATATACTAACATTATAAGAAATACCGGGCAAATTCGTTGTCAAATTCCTACAACAACATATTTATATACATGCGACAATAATTTTGGACATGAATGTACTGTCTTCTACGCCGGAAACGTTCTCAAGAGAAAGAGAAAGTAACGTAAAATCGTAGAGTTTTGTCACTGATATCTCTTCTTTAGTACGAAATGCCGATTAGAACAGGACTTCTGGTATGTCATTATTTGTTGGCAAACGTTAGCTCTATTCTTGTAACTTTTTTGTATTTACATTGGAAGTGGACTGTGCTACTGTGAGTTTGATACCATTGGTTAAGCTTGTTTGAGACATCAGTTAGCAATATGTATGACAGACATTCGACATCAGAAGCACAATTGTAATCGTTAAATACGACTTAAAAAAAAAAGAAAAAAGAAAAAAAAGAACCTCTCCTTCTTTAGCTTGCTTCCTCTATACCTTGTATCACGTCAATCATAGTACAGTTTCCTATCAAATACCTTCATTTCTTATTGCCCTATCTTCCAATATATCCCCATTGGTTTTCTTTCCACCTAACTCATTTTCTCTGGTCCTTTTCATATCCATATTTTGAAGCTCTGGCCATTTTTCGTCGCTTATTCGTTATGTTTGTGTTTTTTCTTCTGTAATCACTTGACATGAAACATTTCATGAGTGTTTCTCTTAACATCTTATTGAACGAACCATAAAGTATGTTTTACTTTTTCTTAAAGGCTTCTTTGGTTATTCCTATCTATGCTTTTACTTCCTATTTACATTTCTTTTGCTAATAATCTCACATAAGTACTTAAAGTTAATCATCTGTTCTAATTTTCTCTCTTTTGCTCATAGATTCCTTCAGATTTCTTCATTAATGCGTACTATATATATATATATATATATATATATATATATATATATATATATATATATATATATATATATATATATATATATATATATATATATATATATATTCAATTTATATTCTTTACAGCTTTTCGTTGTTTTCTAACATGCTGTTAATTTTCCATTCATTTGTAAATGGAAGTATTTTTTACTATGGAATACGATTTTCATGAAGACATGGAAAATAGAAAAAGGGAAAAGAGAGAATTCTATTAGCCGTAATTGTCTCCGAAGGATGTCAAAAAAAAAAAAAAAAATGCTGCGAAGAATTCAGGACCTGCCTTCAGGATAATAGTGGGCATTTCCAACACTTACTCTAAGGCATTACCAGCATGATATACATTCCATTAAAAAAAAAGCCAAATGCGTGTATGTCTGTATTACAGTCCATACTAGAGTTATAGTCTATAGTATCATAATGTACATCGTAAAGTGATTGGACTGTACTATTGACTAAAATTACTAAACTCCCAATTATCCACGGAATTCAGTGGAGCGGAAACCACGGATAATGTGCAAAATAGCCGAAAAAGGACGCAAATCAACAACAATAACCAAAAAAAAAAGTTTTTAAACAATTTTTATTTACAGTAGGGGGCCTACACCTGCAAATTGTGGCTTAACAAACAGTAGTTTTCTGTACTTTCACGTTTGTTATTTTATTTTTCATACAGAAAAAGTCAGTCAACTGTTTGTCGAGATAAAACACCTCGTTTTATTTATAATTAAAATTTAAAAAAAAAACATTTTGTCATAACATTTTTAATTAATATTTTATTTTAATAGCGTAATTTATCGTAGAAGAAGAAGAAGAAAAAGAAGAAAAAGAAAAGTTGAACTGCAGATAATTGAAAGTTTACTGTATATGAATTTCAGCGAACTTACTGATTTCTGTGTACTTAATTCAAATGCAACCTATCTCTCACGTGCAAAATATAGGCCTGATAATGATGATAACGTTAGCAGGTGAAGTAAATAAGTCCGTAGTTATTTATTATCGTAGTAGTAAGTAGATATATTATTATTTAGTATTAGTAGTAGTGGATGTTGCTGTAGTGCTGATGAAATCATCAAGTGACCCTTGTATATTTCATACGCATCAGTCTGGTGTGCCCGATCATGGAACAAGATTGGACAGCACTTATAAAATATATTGAGAGTGGAAATCCATGTTATGCGTTCATTAGAAACAATTAGATATCTAGACCAAAATCAATTTAAATCTTTTACAGAAGATTAGTAATTTGACGAAAGAGTGTGATGAACCAAATTTAAGCTACAAAATTTCAATCCTTATTTATTTCCTGGCTTCTTGTTTCACGGATATATCCGTAAAAGATAGTGCAAAGAAGCTGCTGTTTTAAGACTAGTTACTATCTGTTAATTACCCATAAAAGAGAAATAAATGAATATTGACTGGCAACTGCCAAGTTGTATTGGAAACCGAAATACAAAGTGCAAAGGAAGCGGCGCAATGAAACATGTCAACAGATTCTTACTCTCTTCCGCTTCATTTGACCCTAGATTTAGTAGCTCCGTTTTTCTCTCTTTCTTTTAAGTATTAAAGTGCTGCCAAAATGTCTTGAGCCGTGGCAAAAATGTGAACTAAAACTCACCCTCGACACACCCATGCGTTGAGCCAATAAGGGTTCAGATGTTGCTAAGCGAGAGAGCCTCAGCGAAAGGGAGTGGAATTCCTTCAGTCGATAGCAGCGCTCGGAACGGAAGATTAGGTGTCAAGTCAATGTGGTACATTTATAGCTTCTTTTGCTAGACCTATGTATGTTTCGTAAGCGATAAAAGTCAGCTTGAATACTATATTTCGAAGTAAAATATAAGACGAATTACATATACATATAAAACTAACTCTCAGGGCAGTGACGGATCCATCCCAGAGTTTGGAGCTCTTAAAAATAGCTCTAAGTAGCAGTATTACAACTCACCGCCCTCTCCCCCCACAGGAGTCCATCCTGGATCCGCCCCTGTCTCAGGATGACCTTAATGAGTATACTATAGTGATTGCGACGACTCGTGAAGCCTGGATTCTACACAATCATAGAACTACTTTGCCTCACTTGTGATGAATCGGAGGAATTCGATACGATTCGTGGAACTGCCTTCCGAACGCGCACTTGAAAAAAACGTGAAACAACAGAAACGTACCAACAATGCTGCCAAACTCAAAAAACATGGCGAATGAGTGACAAAAAGACAGCACTTAAAGATCTATAACACGAACACTAACAATTATGGTAACAATAACAATAGCAAAAATATAAAGCAACAACAAAAATAAACAAATAAAACAAAACTTAGCAGCAATCGGACAACACTGCATCCTCTGGAGATTTTCTCTGTACCATAGGTGTCCAAACTCGCGAGCCCGGCGCTCATGAGCTCGGCACTCGCGCTCAACCGGGCTCGGGCTCAATAATTGAGCGCGAGCCCGAGTGAGCCCGAGTCCCAATGAAATAAGTGAGCGCGAGCCCAAGTGAGTGCGAGCCCAGTCAAGAGATATTAGCGCGAGCCTGAGTGAGTGCGAGCTCAGTTGAGAGAAGTGATCGCGAGCGCTAGTGAGTGCGAGCCCAGTTGAGACAGTTGAGTGCGAGCGCGAGCGAGTGCGAGATCAGTCAAAAGAGATGAGCGCGAGCCCGAGTGAGCCCGAGCCCAGTTGAGACAGGTGAGCGCGAGCGCGAGCGAGCCCAGTGGAAAATGGCCATCTATGCTCTGTACAGAGCAAGAAACGACACTGACAAACTTTCATGAATGGGGTTGACTAACACCCTCACGTTTTATTGGGTGCTGGAACTGGTAGATCTAAGTCAAGTTTTACGATTTCTTGTTACCACTATAACAAAACTTAGTTGAAAACAGAATCTTTAGTTGAGATATTGTTATACGTAATTATTTTTTTTTAATGCACTTACAATGTTTAATAAAACACTTCACTAATCACTGAAATGCATATGGCGATCGAATAAGTTTCTAACGTCACTACTCACTACTTCTTGCGTATATTTTCTTACTGTATACAGTGATTGAGAGTACACATATATGAGGAGTCTTATAAAACCTTATTCGATTTGTTTCTGAAGTCTTTCGTACACTATCTTAAAGGGGGAATATTTGAGGAACAAATGTTTGAGGAATCAGGAATGGCAATTTCTTGGATCCCATTACATCAAGAACTGCGGTACTTTGGAGGTAGCTACCTATGATGATAATCTCTGCTTTAGTTACGCAATTTCTTAACTGTGCCTCGTATAACCTGCATTTATACACAATAGAAGGAAACGACAGTAGTAAAAAGCTATCTATACTTTTTTCTCTGAAACGGCTGAAGAAATTTATGTCGAAATTGTATAGTTGGTTTAGAACATTATTATCTCTATTTGGAACTAAAACTAACGCAAAGTATTTGCTTTGTGTTTAGGATTAAGACACTATAGTTTATATCACATCAGAAACAAAATGCATAGTACATCAGAAACAAAATTCAGTTTGATCCTCACAAGTTCAGAAATTGTGTGAACCTAGTTTAGAAATATTGTTACTCCTATCTTTAGTACTATTAATAGAGTAAATATCAAAAGAATACTTCTCATAGGGGAGCACGGTGGCTTAGTGGTAAAGCGCTTATCTCTAGTGGATGGGATTCCTAGTTCAATCCCCGGCCAGGTAACTTCGTGGTGGACAACATCGTGTCCGTAAGTTTTTTCTGGGTACTTCCGTTTCCTTCCATATTCTCATTCCATCAATTCTTCCATTGCCATACACTTGCCTTACTCATCTGTCTTCCTTAGCCAAATAGGTATAATTGTGGGCAGCAGTGGCGTATTTAAGGGGGGATTAAGCCCCCTTAAATCTTACTTACTATAGTAAAGTAAATGAAATATCTTGCAGAATTTTCACATTTCCAGGCAAAGCTCCCTCCCCGAAACTTAGCAAAGCCCCCCAGAGAGAGAGAGAGAGAGAGAGAGAGAGAAACACTGTATAAAATTTTACTTTCCAACTTGAAATATTAGAAAATTTTTCGATTCCCCAAAGCTAATTGGAAAATTATAATTTGTTTCTGACTAACTTTCCTGTACAGGAATTCAATATTATAGCTCAATGTGCAGTTAAATATAGTGGACAATTTCCACCTGACATCACTATATATAATGTTCAAAATTGTCAGGATTATTAACAGTTTTTCCACTTGTTTCTACATCGTAATGAAAATTTTCCGATTCATGAAAATTCCTTTCGCTTGTTTGTACAGAGAAATAAAACTTTCCGATTCATAAAATGTTTTACTTTTTGCTTCAAAATGATGAAAATTTTTCGATTCATGAAGAATTCTTTCACTTGTTCCTACATAGTACCGAAACTTTTCAGATTCTTTAAACGATTTTCCACATTTTAACATTTCTATACATTAAGTCATTTATTTTTATGGTTAATGAGGAATTGTTACTTGATCACTGATATTTGTTTAGAACAGAAAATATTTCGGAAAAACACAGGGGAAAATTTTCTGAAATGGAAAATTTTCCACCTCACATCACTAATTGTGGGATGTTAAACTAAAAGATGCTCCTCATAGTTTCTGAGAAGAAGGAACACACAGGACAAAAAATGAACTTTTAAGAAAACATACTTTACTTCGGATTAAAAGCACCTAGAATGCGTCGTATCCATATTTCTCGGTATCCTGTTATTCTCTATTCTCTGATCGTTTCAGTTTAATAAGTTTCTTTGTCAGTCATTGCGAGATAGTGAAGAATTTTCTCTCAAATCCTCTAAGACAGCGTTTCCCAACCTTTTTCAACTTGCGGCACACTTCAGGGTAACTTGAATTCTCGCGGCACACATATTATTATTATTATTATTATTATTATTATTATTATTATTATTATTATTATTATTTGAAAATATAAAATACTGTAGTATTTTTTTCTGATTACTGACATCCTTCTCACAGAGAAGAAAGCTAGACCACTGTTTTTTCCCCGTGGTAAATAATTATGCTTATTTTTCATTTTAATTTAAAAATAGAAAACAATTACAATCAGCTATAGGGCTCAGGTTGTTAAAAATACACTTTTTTTTTCGAAAACTGTGTCCAACCTTTCATTAAGAAGGAGGATCACTAAATAACGAACGAACAAACGAATCTCTTTTACTTTTAAAACACAAATATAGGTAATTCGTATGCATGTTTACTTTGCCGGAAGGATTGAATAATATTTTAAAATTTCAAGTTACGAAATAGTCTGCAACAATAAAGAAGCAATAATGGTCATAACAATGATAACAAATACTTTTTTTTCAAAATTAGAAATGTACAGAAAAATGTTCTACAGAAAAGCAACACAGTATGAAACTTTAAATTTTAGATTCATAGTAGTAATTTGAAATACAAATATACCTTTTTCTGTATGTCTTGCAATTTGATTGCTATAGAATTACTAATTTTGTTCCGATTTCCTCGCGGCACACCAGCGACCCATTCGCGGCACACCACTGTGCCGCGGCACACCGGTTGGGAAACGCTGCTCTAAGAGGAAGATTGAAACGGGTCAGCTCCCCCCCGGCTACGCCACTGTTTCCAACTGACTTTTTAACTTGATTTTGTAACATGTATGATTTTTTTTTTTTTGACAAATTCTTTCTTACTAAGTGCATATGAAGAAGTAATATTTAATAATAGCGTAATGGTTAACATCAGGACTTCCGCTCTCATTACGGCTGGAACACCCACACAAATTGTTAGATAAGAACTTAAAAATATGGATTGATATCTACATATTCTTCATCTCAAATATTAAATTGAAGTTTTCAAACGACGGAAACGGCTCACGAATTCAAGCAAAATACAACGGAGGCAGATTAACAGCCAAAGATGCTACTTCTGTCTGGCCATCGGACAATATGGTCGTGCTTGTTTTTCAAGGAAAAGGAATAATACTTCCAATGGAAATAGAGCAGTTTTAGGAATGAAATTTAAAACTAGGATCTCATTGTTCAAACTGGGATCAGAGACAAAAGAGGACAGTCAAAGAACTGATGAATTTATCCCAACAGAAGCCCAATACTTTAACGCTCACGTAGCACGGAGCAGGGATGTCAACCTGAAACGTTATAAAATCGTTTGTATCCCATTTTGTACCTGAATTTCCCACGATGTATTATTATTATTATTATTATTATTATTATTATTATTATTATTATTATTATTATTATTATTATTATTAATAATAATAATAATAATAATAATAATAATAATAATAATAATAAAATATGAAACTTAAGTATGACGTGTTACTTTTTTCAAATTTCAGGGTGAACTATCAATAAATTTTGGTCTTCTACGTATGTAGAATTGCTCCTGAATGACTATTTGCCTTAATGGGGAACAAGTATAATTTAGTATATGTTGTCATAAATGCAGTGACTCCATGACACCCTTGTAGCATCACCTTATGCTGAGTCAAATGATACTAGAAAATTTTTGTTCTCTATACATTTCATGCGGAACGTTTAGAAATAGTTGTTTCTCGTTTTGTATTTTACGTTCTTTTCTTCATTCGTTCTTTGTTTTGTTTACTCCTTTCTTCAAATACCAGAGCACAAATTTCATTTCTTGGTACTTACTTGATTTTCAAGAATCAAATATAATTAAATCACTTCTCACTAGCATGGAATTTGTTGATAATAAAGAAAAAGACATCAGACTATAAGTTGACTAAACTGACAAGCTTATTGATAATTCATTATGTCTGCCTCTTGCTATTAAATAATTTTGTGCGTGGATTATACATATGGTGAAAAATCAAATACAGTTGTCAATTTCGACGAAAATTCCTTTTATTCCATTCCGAATAATTAATGTCAAAAATCAAACTAAATGGGATTTTCCCCAAGGGTTGGTATCACTGGTACGGAGTTTGTCCAAACACCCTGGCGCTAAGATCGCTACCTGATCATTGCCTTTTTTTTTTCTTTCTTTACGGGAAGAATATATTTATGCAAAATATTTATAAAGTATATTTGAATCCCCCTTTACCCCCTTAGGATGGCTATTTGAATCGAAACGAAATGAAAAGACCAAACTCGACTTAAGTGCTAACTATGGTCAAATATTTATTTCAAGCAGGGCGATCGTTATTCTAGCATAAAACACCCTTTTCCCCTTGGCATACTCACATCAACCAAAGTGTAATGATAAAAAGACAGGTCCACTCAAGTGCTATTTTCAAAAATTCGTTTTAAATTGTTTAATTATTGCACATAGCTATTTGCCATTTTATGAATACGAAATGAGAAATTAAAGTAATATAGGAAGTGGAATTTTCGAGACCACTTAACTCATTTTTAATAAGAAATTTATATATCGTTTCATCTGTCTAATTTGAGGTGCTCGTGAGATACTATATATTTTTTTATATAAATTTTGAATCCAAGGAAGAAGTTGGTCAAGTGCTGTATATGGAACAGTGTATGAGTGTATTGAGTGTATGGTACAGAGACTTGGATATTAAGGAAGTTAGAGAAAAAAAAAACATTTAGAGAGCTCCGAAATGTGATGTTGGAGGAAGAGTGAGAAGATAAAACAGACAGAGAGATTAATAAATAAAAATGTTTGAAACGGATAGGAAAAAAGAAAAGGCTTCTAGCGCGCATCCTTCGTAGGAAAGCCAATTGGATTGGACACATCTTACGAATAAAGTGTCTTCTTCATACCACCATAGATAGAAAGATGGAAGGAAAGCAAAGAATAGGAAGAAGAACATAATTAATCGATGATTTGAAAATATTGAGAGTTGAAAGAGGAAGTTGAAGATCAAGAAACACAGAATTATTTCAAGGCTCGAAGCTAAAATTGAAGAAAGAAGAAAAAGCATTAGTCGTAGGGAGTGCCAAAAGGAAAAAAAAAACGAAATGTGAAATCTTTAAGTTTTACGTCCCACGCTTATGCTGGTTAGGCTAAAGGAGACGGTGATGATTAGAGATGAGTGAAATGGTGGAATGAAGAAAGTGGGAGGAAACGAGAGAACCCCGAGAAACCCACGAGCACGGTGTTTGTCCACCACAAAGTCCACACGGCGCGAGCTGGGATTGAACCAGGGACCCAAACATCGGAGGTGAACGCTCTACCACTGAGCCACCGCGCCCCCATAGTGCCAAAAGGCAGAATACTTGATTATAATAATAAACTCTCCCTTTCAGGATACTCATTTTAAAAGCTCTAAATGGCCTACGAATAATTTCCTACAGTTACATAACAATATGGTAAGCCGACGGTGTAAATTTGTAGAGCGAACAAACATACAGCTTTATACGAGTAAACATTATATACAGTCATCTTATTCACAGAAGCAAATAGGGAAGGTTATCATATTCTTCCTAATTTAGTAGATCTAATATAGAACTTTAAAGATAGAAACGGCCGGTTAATTTGGTAAAATCCTAATCAAATTCCTACTTATAAACTAATCTTCTAACAAATACCTAAGTCTAATATGACCGAAGAGCAAAAAAAAATTACCACCTATCATAGACACTGAAGTTATTCTGTGAAGTTAAACATAATTTCATAACAGCTAGAAACAGATACAGTAGTTTAGAATGCACAAAAATGCAATGCATTTCCGTCTATCGTTCTGTTCTGCAGTTAAAGTGTTATGCACCAAGCACGTGGATTCCATTTGTCATAGATGCTCATGTGTCGCCTAATTCTTTTTTTAGCAGTTATTTTTTTTCTGTGGAAAATACATGTATAGTTTTTCTCTATTTTATTAGTACCTAAGGCAGCCATAAAAGCTTGGAAACTCGTTTTACGAATGGCCACAACTTTGTCATATGTGAATTTTACAGCTTGCAAAGTCATCATATATAACATCTCACGCTTGCAACCATCTGTTTTCTTCTCCCCCCTCTACTCCTTTTTTTTTTTTAGCGATTTCACTAAAGCCTCATCCCTCCCTTCCACTGATGAAAATCCTCTTCATTTCACTTGAAATAAACATACCTCATATATGGATTATCTATAACATAGGAACCACATACATCAAATTCGCTACGTGTTGAGAAAATTTGAAATTGGATGCTATCTCATGGCTATACTACGTTGTTTCAATATTATATCAGAATATCACAATGGTTTGGATAAAGCATACGTTATCGAGCTGGAAAGTTTAAGTCACTTCTTTTCAGGGGCGGACCAAGGCAAAATTTTCACTCAGGCAAAGTGATTTTTGGCGCCCCTCTAGTCCTAGCCTATAGTTTACAATTTATTACAGTAATATTAATATTTTAAACTCATTTTTGAAAGACAAAAATTAACACTTAAATACGTTATATATATATATATATATATATATATATATATATATATATATATATATATATATATATATATATATATATATATATTGCTTGAAAATTATATGTATGGTATCAATTACATTGTGTTCTTATTACGGTATAATATTTATGTACTCATATGTATAAACACAAACAATATCGAACAACATTTATTGAATACTACTAATGGTGACATGATTACTGCTGTATTGCATATTGTTTTGTTATATCAATAACATCATACAACGGTTCTTTAATATTTATTGATGAGCCATTAAAAATGCAAAGCTCTATTCAATAAATCTTTCATTTATTTATATTTAGTTGTCCCTGACAACGACGTTCCAAAAATGTATTATTTAAAAATTATATAACATATGAATATCTTCTTAAAAATCGATATTATTTTCTAACTAACTTCTTCTTCTTCTTCAAAATAACCTGATTTACCTGGTTTAGTACATATATAAAATACTTAGCACCCAAATTTACAAGTTTACAAGTAATAAACATATAAAAATATACAACGCACCGTTGTATATAATGGCGACCGACGGACTTTTCCTTTTATTTATTTATTCAATAAAAAGAAAAAGAATTCTGGACCGTTTACTTTTATATATTCATCATTTGAATTTTCGAATGCACCTCGTATACTCGAAAATTACAATTCACATAATTATACATATATATTATACTAAGTTTCATCACAATATTATTATCATATTTATTTTAAACTTTATCATCATCTTCATTTATTTATACGTTTCAACGACGATAAGGCACATTCGAAATTTGATTTACAAGTTATTCGATTCCTTTTCGGGGACATTACGTGCTTGTTACAATCCAACATTATCTATTTTGGCAACATGAAGAAGGCTTTGTAAAAGATGTATGTGATGTTCATATAGTTGTTCATCGAACATAAAATGACCAGATGTAAGATAGAGTTAAACAAAATATAGATAAAGATTGAAATATCGACAATAATCAGGACATAATATAATAGTTAACGTTTTATTAACGTCATAGAACTCAAATAAGATACGAATAACAAACGAAATCATAATGAAAGCAAAATCAATTGAGTACAGTCCCTTCAGACGCCGCAACTCCAATCTAAGTTACATGTACAACATATTCCTTCAAGTTACATTGAAAATCACAAATGGGAATACGGTTTTCCACTTTCTTTACTTCTACAGTTCTTAGTTTCTTACGTTGAGAATTTTTGCCGTAGTTCCTGCCATCTGAACAGCGTTTCTGACAAAACGTATTATTTTGGCTGTGTTTACATTGCGTCATGTTACCGATAAAATTAGGTTCGGTTGCACAAACACTACCACTGTTACTGTCACTACTAGGATTAAATTTGGTTAACTTACCGGTTAAATTAGGTTCAGTTCTCATTCGTTTTAATGGTGGCAAAATGTCATGTCTCCTAACATATCTGTACCTATTCTTTCCACAATGCTCACGGTACTTTGTCCTATCACGGGTTTTGTTTCTTCTGTGATTAGGTTCAGTTGTATCACCGGTACACATAAATTTAACATCCTCCTGCACATTGCCATCACACTTCAATCGCACATGAATACATCGAAGTTGGTCTCGGTTAATGTTAGTTTGATTCAAGCTAGCAATGTATTGTATCACTGATGGATTTTTAAAATTTTGCAACATCACACCTGGATGACTGAAATTAACGCACTGTATTATGTTCTGCGAAGACACCATCGGACCGTTCACCAACATCATTCTGGTCTTTTTGTTGAATACACAATTCAACACCTGCAATTCAGTTGAACAATCATTACTAGCATTGATGGGAACGCACGCTTTCTTTCTGAATTTCACAAATATTGGAGTCAACTTTCTTCCTGCTACATGAACCAATGTCATGTACATATCACCAAACGGTTCTATTACCATTACCTCATTTCCAGCATTAATGTCATATAGAATATATCATGAATACAAACGATCAATAGCGTTCATGAAACGAAAAGGATCATAACTTCTCGCACATTGATACATACCAAAATCTTCATTATACACAACATCATTAGGACAATTAAAAACATTTGAACGAAGAGAAAAGTTAGGATAATCTGATACAATCAGTACGGCAGTACGCTTATACGAACATTCATCTAATTTCATCCAAACATTGAAATCAATAATGTCATATTTCTTCGTCAATGAAAATCTGGGATCTGTAGAATGTTCAGGTTCATTTAACGTGTTCCTGCTGACTGATGATGAGGTTTCTTCAGTAATTGATGTTTTATCTTTTCATTCGTTGGTCCATCGTTTGGTCTAGTTTTTCCAATTTTTGGTTCACTCTTTCAAATTGTTCGTCATTATATCGAACATGCTCCTGAGCTTGATGAGATTGATCCTTGATCTGTTGAGATATCTTCCTTAATACGTCCATCATGTGGTTCGAAGAACTCGTTATTGGATTGTCGACCTTTCCATTATCTGTAGTACTCATATTGATTCTATAAATAATCCGGCCACTTCTCAACAGGGTATAATTGATATTTGGGTCAATGTTTGTTCGCTTCTACTCAACTTCGAAACGATACAATCACTCAGTCTCGGGTTTTCGGCACCATATACAACGGTTCTTTAATATTTATTGATAAACCATTAAAAATGCAAAGCTCTGTTGAATAAATCTTTCATTTATTTATATTTAGTTGTCCCTGACAACGAAGTTCCAAAAACTTATTATTTAAAAATTATATAACATATGAATATCTTCTTAAAAATCGATATTATTTTCTAACTTCCTCTTCTTCTTCTTCTTCTTCAAAATAACCTGAAATGAAAAAATGAAATGAAATTTTGAGTTTTACGTCCCACGGTTATGCCGGTTAGGCTAAAGGAGACGGTGATAATGAGTAATGAATGAAATGGTGGAATGAAGAAAGTGGGAGGAAATGGGAGAACCCCGAGAAAACCCACGCACACGGTGTTTGTCCACCACAAAGTTCACTTGGCGGGAGCAGGGTCAAAATAACCTGGTTTACCTGGTTTAGTACATATATAAAATACTTAGCGTCCAAATTTACAAGTTTACAAGTAATAAAAAATATAAAAATATACAACGTACCGTTGTAATCAGGAGTCATTCTACCATATATCCGACTGTGTAAAATCTATTCTAATAACGTGAAATACCAATAAATACATTTCACATATGTTGAACGTGTTTTGCGCACGGCAATATAAACAACTTTATATATATATATATATATATATATATATATATATATATATATATATATATATATATATATATATATATATATATATATATCCTAGTAGTTGAAGTCCATAGCTTCATAAAACGTATCTCATGAATTTGTACAAAGGCTAAACACTCTTACAAGACTAAAGCTTAATAATAGGTTTTATCAAGTATTGGAAATCCTCTAACTTTCGTAAGTTTGATTCTAGACACTACTTTCAACGAAGGCCGATAGTTTAGACGCGGCGGTGTCGTTTCTTGTAAGAAGTCAAAGGTAATTGCTGTACATACTCTTCCCCTTCCACTACCACTTTAAAAGAGTAACATACACGTATATAAAATCCAATAACATTCATTACCTGCGAAAAGTTCACAAGGAACATGGCCCGCTATAAGAAATATCAACTCTCCCTTTACTCTTTTTTCTACATGTCATGTCTCCATTTGTCGATACGGCCCCCTAAGTACTATGAAATTCTCTTCTTCCATGTTGGAATGGAAAAGGATAACGTAATTGACACTACTTTAGAAGAATATAAACCAAAAAGTCACTAGAGAACACGCTATAAAATTTCCTTTTTAAGGCTCGTTTTGCAGTTCCCTAACTGTGGCACCCCAGGCAGTCACCCTGGTTGACTAGCCCTTGTTCCGCCCCTGCTTCTTCCACCACGTCTTTCAAAATCCAGGACTTTGTAGGAGGATTTTAGTTAATTTCGCTGACGATATACAGTCACTCAAGCAGCATACAAGATAGTCTATGTAAGGCATTTATTTACTCTGGACGTTCCTGATTGCCAGAACTTTTTCAATTTAGATTTTATAAAAGATTTTCTTCCTTGAAGTGTTCTTTAAAGCTGATGGAATGAATTTATTTTGCTCAATTGAGAATTTTTTGTTACATGAGAAAATAATGAAGCTCTTGAAACTGTGACAACATGTCATCTTGCATTAGCAAAGCTTGTTTTCTTATATTCGTATTAATTTAGTTACTTATTTCATTATCACATCCCTCTATTAATGAACCATGAATCATTAATTAGCTCTTTCGCCTCATTCTTTTGTGCACCTTGAGTTTCATTAATATTGTGTCCAAATAATGTTTCTCTAATTTGCTACATTCTTCTTCATTAAATTCTCTGCTGCATTTTGCTATAGTTTTCTAGTATATGATAGTAAATTAAGTGCACTCTAAGTATGAGTGCATTTTCCATAATTTAAGTACCAAAACCCTAAATGCTTTTTCACACTCGGAACCAAGCGTAGACTTCAGAGTTTCAAGATAAACAATATAATTTAAAATCAAATTATGATGATTCATTTCATGCCCATGTTGATCACTAGACTCCCTCTCAATGGTCATAAGCACTGAATTGCAATAAGATGGTTCCATATTTTGTTCGTATACTCGGATATCATTCTCATGTTCGCAATTCTTTCGGTCCAAGTAATTTGTACTCAGTATTACTATGAATAACGTCAGTGCATACGAAATATTTCCTTACAATCATTGTCTTTGAATTCTCTTCAATTAGCAGTCAACAATAATGATGATCAAAAGCTGAACATTCAGTGCTGCAGCCACCTGAAAAGGTTATAACAAACAGCCATTTAAGGTTCTTCAAAAGGTCATTTTACTAGTATTGAGAATATTAATAAACTTTAAAACAAGAATTGGCCTAAATACACCTAAAATATAAATCATATTATAAGGACATATGCTTATACACATAATAAGACAAGTCAATAAGTATGGATAAATAGTAATCAATAGTAATCAGAAGAATTATTATACTAGCAAATTAGCACAATCCTTTTCGAGGGTAACTAGATTTTTACCTTTTTATTTCCAAAAGAATTCTCATACCACATTACATTCAATAATTGTCACCTACTTCTTACTTTCTTCACACCTATCAATTATTATTATTTTACCTAGCAACCTCAAGACATTTCTTCTTTTCTTCCTTTTCGCATAGCTGCTCAGCTACTACGCCTCTGATCCTTTTCACAAAACAGGTACAGATTGACAATGACAATGACAATACAACGATAAACCGTTGTAATATGTAGGGTTCTCACTTTAATGTGCAATGGCTTTTATTATGAGAGATTCAGTTTACAATAATTATACAACCACCTTACTTGTCCGCCATTTTGAACTTCTGACACTCAGATTCATGGGGACTTCGAGAGAAGTTTACGTCATTAGTTCTAAAACATATATAAGAATCAACCTGCTCATAATTTTTTCAAACTTGTCCCCGCAAATGAGGTTATTTGGTTTGATTGACTGGAAATTAGTGCTATTTATGTGTTAATTGTTGAATGTCGAAGGTCTTAAATTATGTTAAACTTATATGAAGGTAGATATATTCATAACATTAATATATATCTGCGCTAGTTAAAAGTATCTTTGACTTCTTATACATATATGATTACTAATGTTGTATATAGCTAACATTCGGTATATGATGGTTGATAGGTAAACAACATTGTAAAATCACTGATTCCATAATATCAATCGTTTATTCAATTTATAAACCAGGACTGCTTACATATGAGGAACCTCGTCTTCTATCTCAAAACACCTACGTCGATTTAAACCACTATTTGATATTAATAAATAAATAACCATTATTGCACTACTAAAAGTCCATACGTCAACCTGCATGATATATAAACCAAGGATGTTATAAAATAGAGAATCTGTCCCTTCATCTTATTAAATCAATGAAGCCAAAAAACAAACGAGCATCGGCACGTTTGATTGGCTACTCTTGTTTTCGCCATAGTCTGATTGGCTACTTTCGTTTCATGAATGTTCGCTCAAAACATTGCGATCTTATTGGAAGGAGTAGGCAGAGTAGGGGTGGTAAACCTGTGACATAGGGCTTCAAAATTTTGTTGTAAGGGAAGATCCTCTAGTTCAGCGTTTCCCAACCTTTTTCAAGTTGCGGCACACTACAGCTGTAACTTGAATTCTCGCGGCACACCCATATATATATATATATATATATATATATATATATATATATATATATATATATATATATATATATAATTATTACTATTATCATTTGTAAATATAAAATACCGTGGTATTTTTATGTGATTACTGATTTCCTTCTTACCGAGAAAAATGCTCGATCACTGATTTTTCCCCGTGGTAAATCATTATGCTTATTTTTCATTCTAATTTTAAAATAGAAAACAATTGCAATTAAATATAGGGTTCGGATTTTTAAAAATCCCTTTTCTCTTTCGAAAACTGTATCTAACCTTTCATTAAAAGGGAAGATCACTAAATAACGAACAAATAGAGAAATTTCCTAAACTTCTAAAACACAAATGTAGGTAATTTGTATGCATGTTTGCTTTGTTGAATTTATTGAATGCTATGTTAAAATTTCAAGTTGCGAAATAGTCTGCAACAATAAAGAAGCAATAATGGTAATGACAATGATAAATACGTCTTTCAACATTAAAAATGTACAGAAAAGTAACTGTATGAAACATAAAATTGTAGATTTATAGTAGAGTAGAGGTTCATAGTAATGTGAAATACAAATATACATTTTCCCCTATGTCTTACAATTTGGTTCTTATAGAATTAATAATTTGTTTCGATTTCCTCGCGGCACACCAACAGCCCATTCGCGGCACACTGGTGTGCCGCGGCACACCGGTTGGGAAACGCTGCTCTAGTTTATAACATCCTTCTCATAAACCAACAAAGAAATGTATTTTTTCCTTTTCCACTTGTTCCAAAAGTGATATAACCAGGCACATATATTAATTCTCTTCGCCTGTATTCTTTACTTAATACATTTCAAGGCAATTTCTCTACAATAAGCAATTACTAACAAATGTATTCATCTATTCAACAAGGACTACTGTTCACCATCAACATCATGCACCATGCAAATTGTTATTTTTCTCTGTAATATTTGAACAAAAAGGAGTCCATTAGACACGACAAAATAAGTAATAAGTATCACATCAATATTGCTATGAGTTTGATGATAACTTAAGATAGCCGAACTCATAATTTTCAGTTGACAGTAAAGTAATAATATTGCTAACACTTGAAAATTGGTATTGAAATCTTGTGTGTACAGGTTGTAATTTATCACTCGAAATTAAAAGTGCATATCCGATTACTTTTACACTGTACGACTAGTAACTACTACTGCAGGTGTCTCAAGACTGATAATAAATTAGATTTATCTTTCAGTGTACTGGCAGGAAGGAGCCTTTAAACGTAGAGATACTGGCTGACTGCAAAAATGCGCTTTTTTAACAATCAGGTTGGCTGCATACAAGAGGCTCTGGTATAGGAAGTGTCATCTTTCCTATTAAAAGCTATTAATCTACAACTCGTTTTCTCCCCTTCTTATCTTTTAAAAGAAAGAAGATACAAGGATTCATATATTACATACTTTAAGTACCGTTTGCACTTATATACATATACACTTTCCAACAAAGTTATGAGAATGAGCAGTTTTCATACATAACCAGCACACTCATAATTTTTCCGTGTGTTCAAATGGGAGTCTACGTACAATTTTTCTTCTTATTTGCTGTCTACTGTTTTTAACTCTCTTTTTTCAGGTAATCTATGTTAAAAGAAAAAAATCTGAAAGAGGAAAGACCCTTTTACCTTATACATAAAGATTAATGTAGGCACTAATGTTATGAACGACGATGTGGTGGAGGGAAGGGATAAGTTAAACGTCCATCTTGTCTTAATTGGCATTAGCATCATTTTTGTAATGTAAGTTTGGGAAAGTGTGTGTGTTCAGTCACCCTCTAAAAACCACTTTCACTTACCAATATTTTTAGTTGCATATTTCTAGGGTCATTGTGACATTAGAAGTGTTCAAACTCGTCCGTTTAACATTTTAAAAGTCCTTCTTTTACACATTTGATGAAATTTTATGCAAATAGGCATGCAACAATTTTCTTTATTATTATTATTATTATTATTATTATTATTATTATTATTATTATTATTATTATTATTATTATTATTAAATAATAGTACTTCAATTAACTATTAACCTAGAAAAACAATAAATTTTATATTTAATTAACAGTCTGATTTTATAAATAATTGTTCCTATGTGTACCTATATAAGATATTTGTTAGACTCACACTTGAAGTTGGTTTAGTCGTCTAGAACAGTTTATCTAATACGCTTATAGACAAAACTGAAGCAGTATAGAAATCGTCTCTCTTGAGACAAAAAGGCGTATCTCATTTTCTTAACTTTTCCAGGAGGCAAATTTAAACCTTTTTTCATTACTTATTCTATCGTCTTCTTTCAAAATTTAATTTGATCTCGTAAGTTATATACCTGAAACGAAGGATATCAAGCTAAATTTTAAAAGAAGACGATAGAATAGGTCATGAGAAAAGGTTTAAACTTGTCTGCTGGGAAAAAAAATAAGAAAATGAGTTACACCCTTTCGTCTCAAAAGGGACTAAATGTTTTCTAAGGCTACTATTGTGTTATAAAATAATAATTAAAAAAAATAATTATTATTCACATGACTACGAATATTGGTTAACTTATTGAGGAACTTCAATCTCTACTTGAAAGAAAGAAATTAATTGATAAACCCTGTATTCAAATGGTATTGGACAAAAGTAGCAAATATTATTTTAAAAGGAATAAGCGAATTAAACTATAGTGTAAGGAATCGATCAAATGGTCGCACTAAATTCAAAATGTGAAATACTGAGAAGCATGACAAAGTCTTAACAATAACTTAAATTTACATATGTAAGAATCAATCAATCAATAAATAAATAAAAAGTAGCAGCTTTCGAAACAAACCTAAATTAAACTGTTTTAACTTTATGATAAGGCATCTAAATGCCAATCTTAATTTATTATCATTATGTATTTACAGCATAATTTAACCAATCTTTCATGTTAAGTGATCTTGATCTTTTACCTAATGGATATGCAATTTTAATCGAGCTTGATTAATTCCTTTAAATGAATTATTATTATGATTCTTGTGAAAATGGTATACAGTATTATAAAAGTAACTATGTTTTTTTTCTTATATTGTTTTAAAAATCAGTTTAAGCCTTGAGATTTAAATATTTTTTTTTAACCTTTTGACAAGATCCTTAATCCCCTTAATAAATAAGTCTTTTATATGCTTTATATACTATAATATATTCTGGTATATGATTATACGTAGTATATGATTATATAATCATTTTAAGCCAATTCTGTATTTTTTGCCTATGAGCTGTTCTCAGCACTGTAAATAAAAAGTATTATTATTGAAAATGAAATCTTTCAGTTGTACGTTCCGTGGTTATGCCATGTAGGTTAAACGAGACGGTGATTATGACAAATGAATGAAATGGTGGAATAAAAACCGGAAGGAAACGGGAAAACGCCGAGATAACCCACAAACATTTTGCTTGTCTTTCATAAAACCCACTTGGCGCGAACTGGAATCCAACCAGCAATTAAACACACCAGAAATTAACCACTGAGTCACAGCGTACCATTATTATTATTATTATTATTATTATTATTATTATTATTATTATTATTATTATTATTATTATTATTATGCATTCTCACAATAGGCGACCTACCTTATATTTGTCGTTTGCTAAGTATAAATAACCTGATTAGTGCATTGCTGTATTTGTTACTGTGTAATTTAACCTAAGAGGACGACAAAGAAGGTACCTTGAATAAAATCATAAAATCATGGCAACATAAGGGAACACATGACTGAAATAAATTACTTATGCCAAATCCTTGAAAATAAATAGAGCTTTCTAAGTTTATATTCAGTCATTTGAATGAATAACGATGCGGTTTATTACCGTACATATCACTACCCATTTACTGACTATAAGTGGTGGTTTAGGATATGTTAATAGGCTTTATAAGAAGAAAAAATACAAGATATAACAGGTTGATATAATATTATAGACTTAGGTTTTAATTTTCTAACCATCAAATCGGTACATTTATCACCTACGGATGGCCATAAAAACATTATCATTTTAGTAATAAGTTATTGTTTATACGACAGATCTTTGAGGTCAAGAAAAAAGGAATACAGTAGACATTTCAGTACATTTGGTTTGTAATTTTATTTATTTATTTATTTATTTATTTATTTTTGTAATAAAATTTGTGAAATGAGGAAAATAAGGAATCAACATTCACCAAATTTTATTTTTTAACAATTCTCAAGTTAAAGGAGTGAGCCAATGTACTGCTCTCAAATTTCAAAAGAGTGCGTCAATTTGACCATGTTCTATGAAAGGGAATGGACCTCTATACTAATCCATATAATCATATAAAATAATAAAGTCTCATCAAACGGGATAAAGTAAATCAAAAACCTCTGAAATTTATTTTTTTTACCAATTTTTAGCCCATAAAAGGGAACGAGATAAACCACTGAAACTTATAGAGGTACATATCCCGATCCTATACTATCAAACCAAATTTTTAGTTTTGAGAATTTGCAAAATTAGAGTAATCCTATGTACTTCTCCAAAGTTTTTAGGAGTGGGCCAAAATATCCCTGAAACATTTGGAGAGGGTAGTCCTATGTATCCCTAGGTCTTTGGTCCCTGACCATCTAAAAATGTTTGCTGACGAAGCATCCAAAATGGGTGTAATATTACCACCATGATTAATTAAAAGTTATAATTGTTTACATGTAGCTTAGTCTTACATTACCCACCATTTAACTTACTTGCGCTTACATAAATATTAATATTCAAGTTTAAATATGATTATATCGTGTTAATGGTAGTATGCTTCATGTAAGTTGGTAAATATTGCATTCTTCTAAATGTAAATGGCACAACTGGCCGTAGTTTATATATTATAATCATGTTGCTTAGTTAGTAAACTATATTGTCATTGCCAAGAAATAAATATCATAACAACTATGGATTTTATGTAAGTAATTACAACTTATTTACATTTAATACAGCCATCGTCTTAATAATGGACAGCAAAGCATGTTCATGTTCGGCATTAGCATCACTATCTATTTTCAAATAAAGGCAGACAGGCAGCGAACCTAATGGAGCGGCGACTGTTAACTATTAGGAATTAGCGTTACGCACAAACTGAGACATTTGTGCGTAATTGTCACGGAGCAAAGCACATTTACGTAGGTACCCGTGCTATTTTTCCTCTCTAATTTGCACATTTGATAGCTCTCTTCACTCCATTTACTATTGCTTTCATCCTTTTAACGTTTATTCTCCACAACTTCTAAAATTTTCTACCATTTTGTTTAGTTTCAGATTTCTTTAAAAGATCTGTCATCACGAAATTGAATACACTTACCCGCCGAAATACCGCCTTTCATATTTAGAATCTTCTTAGCTAAGCTACTATCTCTGTAACTTAAAGGAGCCCTTCACGCTGATCTAATAACTACAGAGTAAAGCATTGGGCATTATTGCGGCCTGCAGGCCAGATGTGGTCCTCTGAAACATTCTATCCCGCCCTCAACATGATTCCTAATCTGACGAATGAAGAAAAGAAGAACTAAGGATTTTTTAAAAAATCTTGATTATTTTCTTCTGTGTTTAACGATTATAGAGGCATTTATTTCCTTAAGAATTACTATTTTTGTGCTCAGTTATCTTATTGTAACAATTCTTCAAGACTATCGAACTGAGCGCTGTATCCGTGTGGAGAAAACCACTAGTACAGTCAATTTACGCCCCAAAAAAAAGGAGTCAACCTAGAACAAATTGCAACAGAAATGGTTTTCGTGGTATCGAGCTCTATGAAGTATCCTGACTAACATATCAAAAGTCTACCAAAATCCGGCCAGGCAAAATCCAACATTTGGGCCGCCATCTTGGATATTGCCTTAAACAATTATGAAATACTTTTCTTTCAATATCTTCCCAAGGAATCGAGCTAGAAACTTTTTTTTTGTCAAATTAAAGCTAATGAGCAGTATAATCAAGAAAACGTTGAAAATAATTTATGTAGTGCAGTCTTATTTAAATACGGGGGCTGAAATTCTGAAAATGTTGTTGCACATATTTATTATTGTACAGAATTCTTGTAAATTTAACAGTTTTCAACATATTAGCAGTGGCAAATACAAATAAAATGGAAAAGAAAGTTAACAGTGAAGATTTGAAATATTAAGAAAATGTAACTACAAAGTTTGTGTAACTATTCATTCTGATTATACTAATTTAAAAAATATTAAAAAGTTCTAAAGGATTATTAAAAACTCTATTATTAAAACATAATTTTCCTCTAATTTAAGCAAATACAAGAGCAGTAAATTTACATAAAATATTGCACAATATACAAGCAAAAATGTATTGTATAGTCAACAGCACAACAAAGAAAAATTATTAACCATATTAAGAAAAAAACAGTAATAAACAGTAATCAATACAAAGCAAGACACTTTCACTACCTTCATTACCAATACAGGTCATGATTTTTGGCACATCTTTGTCATTCTAGTTAATACTCTTCCTGACTACTTCATCATCGTCATCATCTCCATCAGATACTACATTTTCAGTGATACAGTTTGTGCATGATACGCCTTGACATTCTTTACACGCTACAGAACATTCGACACCATGTTTACGACATGAACATCGTGTCGACGAACAATCAGTTCTACAATTACAGCGAATAACAGAAAGGATAGCGTCTGGTCCTGGTTGCATGTCCGTGAGAACCGGAAGATATTGACCACTTTGAGTTCGCCAGGCTCAGTCTTTCGGTGACAAAACTGAGCTTCCGAGCCATGCTTGTACTTGGAAATAGATTCTAAGACTGTGAAACTTCGCTGAGGCAGATGTTGGTGGTAGTGATTGTGGGTGTACGGAAAACATATTTCTTGCAATTTTAAAGGAAAATCGCTTATATCGCAGTTTATCTAATGAATCTGAGATAGTGCCACCATACACAGCTACCAGACTTTTTCTTTCCAGCTGAAATTATACTTTGCACATTAGATGTGGTGCTGTTGAAAATTTCAGCTTAACATAATAGCTCAGGATGCTGTTTCAACAGCTTTATTGTATTGACCAACGTTGAACAGTTTCGACGTTGTGTCACAGCCTAACAAGCATGCATAAATGGGAGACTCGAACATAAATCTTCTCCAAGGGTTATTTTTACTGTTTTGATATCCTATACCCGATGTTTATGTGTGTTGGACTTTGAATTTGGAAGTGAAAACACAGTATGCTTATTGATAAAGAAGCACCAAGATATCTGTGTCATCTGCAATAACATTAACATTGCGCTGTGTAGCTGCTTACACAGCGAATTTCACAATTAAAACATCGGCATCTCCTCTGGAGTGCAGGACGTCGTAACCTTTTCCTTCAAGTTTATTACCAAGTAAATTCAAAAACTTTTGTTTGTTACTTTGGTTTCCGGCTTAAGATAAATATCATGTGACCCACGTCCTTTACATCTTCTCATATGAACCGCATCTTTCGTTGATGGTTTTCCAGAATATCCATCGAACACTACAAGTGTTTGCTTATAACGTCGCTAAACACATTGAACGTAAGAACTGCAAATGTCAGAAAAGGTATCCCCGCGAGACCATGGAATACGATGTACAAGAGAACCTCCAACAAGGATGTATAATGTATTTGATTCATGTACGTCCATTTCTTTCTGTACAGGCAATATATATATATATCCAAATGTCATCTGCCATAGCTGCTTTGGTAGCTACTCTAGGGAGGAGTGAATAATCAAACAAGGCAGCTGGGTAGCTGCAAAGTTCATATTTGAATAGATCTTCAGATGTGATCCCTGTGATGAAACTAGAATAGTCAAGCGTTGAAATAGAATGTGGGGATCGAAGTGAATTACATCTTGTACACATACACTTGCTTTCACTCTCATTGTGACAGATTGTTGTTTTAATTTAAATGAACATTCCCAGACGTTTTCCCCTTACATTGACTTTATTATCGAGCTTCCAATTTCTGCAGATTTATCCACGTTCACAGAATCTAGTGCAACCATACCTGATGTTAAGCTTCTTAGTGACTCATCCACCTCAAACGGGTTCAAATTCTGGAAGAAATGATAAAGTTTTTCAAAGTCTAAGGTGTCCCGTATTTGTCGTGCAGTCGATGCCTCCTTATGTTGATAACTTGTGTGATACTTCACTCCTGTAAAGTCCTGCATTGCGCTGTTCACTTCACTGCGTGGCACCACGGATTGTACCCACAGTTGTCGCTGCGCTTCTGTCATTTCTCTTCCTCTTGTGAGACCTCCTGTCCCTTTAATGCTTTTCATTAACATCTGCTCAATAACTAAATCAGTGGACAATCCAGCCTAGAATTGATTCGTTCGACATACAACATGAAATCCTTCCATAAATTTGGTGTGAACATGTGGATGAGTATCCTTAAGATTCTACATATTTTGAAGAAATAGGTAAACACTTTTTGCATACAAATTATGACCAGAAGCAGCAAAGTACGGAAGCATTTGTTTTAGACTATGGAGATGCAAAAGCCAATCTCCAGTTCTTTCAGAAGTAATGAATGTTTTAAGAACATCGATTATATGCATGTATTGAATCCATAATCGGCTAGCTCTACTGGCTTCTGCCTTGTTCTTTTTAAAATCTTGCAATTTCTTGTAGACATTCAATAATGTGTGATCCTGTGTAACTTTATTGATGTCATTCCCAGTTGCATAATCATACAATTCTTTTACATGAACAATCAAAGAGTGGGATTCCTTTCCGTCTGTACTTTCAGCAGATGCATGTGTTTCAAACTCGTTACTCACTTCACTATCTTCTTCACGGTTCTGGTGGGTGTGCTTTTCACCAAGTTGTTAGTGATTAGAATGTTCTGCTGCACTGTTGATCATGGAAATAACGGAAGTTCCAAACAATTCTCCTAACAACAGACCATTAAGTACGGCGTCAACCAAAATATGACCTCTACGAATTCTAGCAAGTGCTTTACCAGTAAGCATATGCAATACAACATTATTGGCATAAATTACCGCGAGCACCTCCTGAATTCCAGAATCTGTCATTAAATGTTCAATGCAGCGCAGGAAACTCATTTCAATACGAAGCCCACATAATAAAAGTACTATATATTTTAAGTGGTTTTCTTTTGGTTCATTTTATACAATGGTCAAAGCTTTCCACCAGAGAGCTTGGTCAAATGTCACTATCGGTGTTAATTTGTTACGAGTAGCTTCAGAAGCAAGGAATGTTAATGTTGAGAAGATGCAAGTCATGTCAGTTGGGTCCATGTCCACCATTGGCAGGAAAAATATGGAGGAACTTCCAGGATGGTCTCCTTTATGAAACATGTGCATGAATGCAGACCACCCAGGTCTGGGACTTTTTAGAAATTGTGAACATTTCCAGAGCACATCAGGAAGAAGTTTTATATTGTTTTCGTCAACATTAATATTCTGAAGCTCTTGAAAAGACAAGTAATGCTTTGTTGTCGGTGGTTTGTACGTGATTATTGATACTCTCCCTTTATCTATTATGTCCTTGATTGAAACGCTCTTCTTGTGAAATATGAGGGGTGATGTCACTGCTGATGCTGGAGTTACTGTGGCAATCATTCCCATTCCATGAAATGTGCCATGCCCATCAAGAGTCCGTATATTTTGATCGATATTATCAGCAACATATTGTAAGAACTGGCTAGGGAGGACAGAGACATCACACTGAGTAACCGATGCACTTCTCTCATATTTTTGGATTTTAGCATAAGAAGAACAAAAACCATGTCGGTGTAGGGAGTTGATGAGGAATTTAGAGCCAAAATAACAATGCATCTGTACTCCAAGTCCAATCTGCAGTGGTGCTGTAATTACTCTTGGTCTTGTGGCTTGCATAATTGCTTGTCCGATCGAAGCTATCTTTTGACTTTCGTTTGGCCCAATGACTGTTCCTAGAAATTCTTTCAATGTTTCTGGAAGGTATTCTAGACACTTATTAAGAGATGACATTTCTTCTGTTGATAGGTATGAAGTAACATCTATTGGAGTTGATCATATGTCATTTCTTATCATATGCAGCTGTAAGAATAATCCTCATTTTCTCTGCAACTGGATTATCTTCTTTTAGAATATTGTAATGCTCTTGAAGGATAGAATCTGCAGTTCTGAATGTTACAACATTTGCTTTTCCCAGCAGGTCTGTAATAATGATTTCTTCACCATAATGATCCATAACGAGCTGCTTCATATATTTCTCTGAATATGGTTCTTCTTCAGATTGTTCTTGTTCCAGATACTTTTTCATTATTTTGACTAGATCAGAGACAGTAATTTGTTCATCATCATTTTCTCTTAAATATCTCTTAGTATTGAAAAATGCTTGTTTTCTTACTTCGGGGGGGGGAGGGGTCTTCCGGTCTTCTTGTGTTCCTGACATGATTCTTGTCTTTCCTTCGTATAACGCTGAGACATAGAATTCCCAGTTCGAAAATTAACACTTCACTGTTGATGATATGGTGCATCCGTAGCCGCCAAATCTTCTGCAAATGCCAACCTACCCTAACAGTATGGCTCCAGTGATCGTTTCTTTCCTTACATACAGCTAAAATGCTCTCATGAAATTCGTGCGTTTGAACTGCGAAAACTTCTTTCGATTTCAGTTACCAATTTGTCCTTGCTTCTTGCCCACATAATAAACAGTGAAATGGAAAGAAATAGGTTCCTGTGACCTCCGCTTTTAGACTATTGTTGCGTTTTGACGATGAAATGTACTTTGAGTTACACCTCACCTTCCTACAATTGATATGCATACTTTGACCGTCATGCACACGTATCTGGCTTCCCCTTTCTTCACTCTCTTTGTTGACTCCATCACTTCCTTTTTCCCTCAAAACAACAATATCATCACTTAACAATGTTTTCCCACATAATACACACAAATCGTTCTCCGAGTCCTCCATAATGTAACAGTTCCATATCTTCGATAGATGATGAAAAGATCTCTGAAGTTTAAGTATACGTATCACGTCAAGTTACGGATTACAACAGTTCACTCCATTCTTTGGGCAAACAATCTCCTCACATCTGTAAATACAAAAGCACAAGACATTTGCAACGATTGTTATATATTTACTTCTGTTCAGCATTATAGTCTGCATATAAATAATTACTTATGTTCAAAACCAAAATATAAAAATAGCTTGCTGCAAAAATACCGTAGTTTTGGTAAATTTTATTCATTTGAGTCATTATGTAAGTTAACTTTTTACAAACCGTTTATGAAAGGTGTAAATATTTTATCTGCATTCTTTATTTTGACATTAAGTTTGTGAAAATTAACATTCTAGAAGCAGAGTTATATTAAATGTTGTGTTCAAAGACAGTTCAAGAACAGTGTAGGAAAGAAAAAAACGTATTCACTCATTTTATGTCAACTTATTTGTGTATGAAGTTTAATTTTAATTGTTCATGTATTTCTGTGGTTTTCGGCACTGGTTAGAAACAATTTCTGAGGTTTTTTTTTTTTTTTTGCCTCCTTAAACCGTTTTTCCACACAAAAGAAAAGACCCATATTCGGCCATTTTATTTCTACTTTCTACGTGCAAAATTTCATGAAAATTGGAGTTCAAAACCTTACGAACGTTTCTTTTAAGACAAACTTGCATCATCGTGCACACACTTCTTGAGAATTTAAGAACTGGAAGATACGGTACTGCAAGTAGTGTGAGTGTCACTGTTAGAAGTATGTGAACTACTATTAGAAGAACGCAAACAACAATATATACAGTCTGCTATTTGACCATGTTTTTTTTTTTTTTTTTATCTATACAGTACATTAGAACAAAACATATCAATTACTTTTGGCAGCAAACGACGTAATTTACGCGCTATTAAGATTCATTATTTCTCAGATACTACGCATGAATTTTACTTTCAAGCACGTCATTTTGTCTAGCTCTTCTAATATCGATTGATAATGTCTCCTATATGAACGACATCGAAAAGCGCCGTAACAGTTTTTTTTCTGGGAGGCAAGCATTAACATTTGGGCCCATTAGAAAAAGTTGTTTTAGGCCTTCCCAGAAAATTCGAAAATAGGCCTCTTCTTTCCATCTTTCTTTTACTCTTTGTGATGCTCCCGGAGTATGTGGGCCCTCCAACACACCTCTGGGCCTGTTCTATACATGACAAATTAAGGGGACAATATTGATAAATCTCAAAGTCATACAAATACTTATTATTTCTAGGGTACCTAATATTAGACATTTTTTACTGAAATGGGCCCACGACTCATTTCTGTTTTATTTACCTTTTCTGTGCTGTTTTGTTTATGTAATATAGTGAACCTGTTTATTGCTTCATTTATAATTTCATGTTCGTATCGTATATTGAGTAACAAAATTTTGTCTTAAAGCGGGCCCCCCTCGAACGGTGGGGAGCTTCCCTGGGGTGCCAGTTGCCCCCTTCCCCACACAAGTTACGGCTCTGATATTAAAGGTAAATAAAAATTAAAGTTTCAGAGTTAATAAACTACTATATCTTTTTAACTACACTATGTACTGTCATTTTGCTAATATCATACTGAAGATCATGTTGATGTTATACTTCAGTTATTAGTTTCAGCCTAATAGGTAAACCGGTGGGGACACTCGGTCAAAAAAGTGTAAAACGCTTTTTCAGGCCAGCCACTCTGAATGAGGTTTTCCTGGGTTTTCCTCATTCACACCAGGCAAATGCTGGGGTGGTACCTAACTTATAGGTCCCAGGTCGCTTCCTTCCTTCCCCCATCCTTCTTCCTTCCCTTTCCCCGGATTGTGTGCTCGCCGAGGGACGTCATCCCTCAAACGAGAAGGGCTAAATGGCCTTAGATGCTGAAAGCCCAGAAATCTAAATCCTAATCCTAATAGGTGAAGTGGTTATTGTACAGCCCCAATTTTTAGGTTTACAAAAAAACATATTTCTCTTGCTTCACTCGTAAACTACACATGAGGATTTACACGCATCCAGATCATTTTATTCAGCTAAATGAGATCTCTTAATTTGCATGTTGGTCTGTATTTGTACGTTTGGTTTGTTTATTAAATGCTGTAGAATATAGGCTGTCTCTTTTAATCGAGTGGCCATGGTAGATCAGTAGTAGAGCTCTAAGATCTGGTGCGTGGGGTCCCTGGTTTCAATTGCAGGTCAAGTAAGTTTGTGGTGGACAACATCGTGTCCGTGAGTTTTCTCGGGCTACCTCCGTTTTCTCCCACATTCTTATTCCAACAATTCTTCCATTATCATTCACTTGCCTTGATTATCCTTCTCCTTTAGCCTACCAAGCATAAACATGGGACGTTGAACTGAAAGAAAACATTTCTTTTAACCGAATTGACATTTCTTAAAGTCTGAGAGTGAATAAAGAGCTGTATCGTCACAGCCCCACTTTCTTCTCTACTGTCTGTCTGATGCTGGATGCGGATTGGTTCATTGCAGATTTATTAACACTTGAAGCCATATTGATAATCTCCCATCACTTTATCTACATATGGGGTTAACCATGCCTTAAGAAGATGAATAAGATCTTATAGCTATTTAGTAATAATTGCCTTTCTTAAAAGTACGAATTATTATTACTAATTCTGTCCATTCTTTAGAAATGTACTCTTTCTACCATACCAATCATATTAGTCGTTATCACTTTAAATTGGTTTCTCCTCGAGTATTTGGACTGCAAAAGTAGCAATTCTTCTAATAGGGACGATTCCTTCACCTGTTGTTCTGCTCTGTGTATTCCACTGTACTTTTCATCCTTTCCCATGTGTAGGTTTAATAGATCACATATCGTCTTCATGACACTAGAACATTTGTGAAATCAGCTAGAATGTTTCCAACTCTATTCTATTTTTGCCACTTTATTTCATACAAATATTTTCTATTTTCAAATATTTGTTCATCTCAAAGTATACTTCGTTCAGATTGAGGGAAAATTTTATGTTTAAGCCTAGAATTCTTAAAATTTTGCTCGCTAAAGAGTTTAGTTTACCAGAACCCAAACCAAATTCCTTCACCTGGTGTACGCGATGACACTGCTACTTGTTCCACATACGTACACAAAAAAAAATCAATCAAAAGGATGCACGATGGACGAAACTCATTCGATCTGACCAAACTTACCACAGTGGTAGACCCTGACGTACTTAGTGCGTGTATGGAATATTTCGGTGTTCTAACCTTTAGTTACCGAGTTAGGAGTCATCGTTAAGATTTGGCTTTGGTCAAATTTTGACCCAAAACAAAATATTAAAAAAGTAATTTTTATTTCATTTGAGGCACAAGAAAGTACCTCCGAATCACAAGAATGAGCCATAAACATTTTTTTAAAAATATTTCTTGACATTTTCTTTTTTCATGTTAGAGTTATCTATTGTGCTAAACTCTCATCTTGAAGGAGAGAACGAGAAGAGAACACAGGATTTCAAATGTTAAAAGTTACTTTTACCATCCTTGCACTGTTAAAAATAATTTCTTAAATTTGAGAAACCGTTTCTTATCTGTGCACCGAGACGATATTTTCTTAGAAATGAGATTTGGCAATTATCATTCATAAAGACAGTAACAGTACATTTTCTCGTTCCGCTTTATACAACCTCATCTACTTTTCTTCATTTCTCATTAATGAAAATTGCAAACTCTTGTTTCTAAGAAAAGATATTCTCGGTGCACAGAAAGAAACGGTTTCTGAGAATTAAGAAAGTATTTTTGACAGTGTGGAATTAGCATCAAATTGCTATACAAATCACCATGATTTCTACTTATTTGACTTGCTGCTTTCTACCGGGACATCTTTTCTGTGCCTTCTCATAGCACGGACACACTTTGGTACCCGACACATTACAAGCGTCTATGTGAATCTACGAGTCTATCTGGGAACAGAATTTTCTTAACTATTTCCTCTAGCTCTAGGTCAGCAATCTTTCGATTGATTTGACGCAGCTTTCCCTACCCGAAGCCAGACTTTTCATTTCCCTGCACTTTTCCTTCCTTACACTTTGTATTATTTGGCCTGCGTATTTCAATCATGACCTTAGTCTAGGCACTTTTCCTTTTACCATTCCCTCCCTAGCTAATAGAGTGATTCCCTTATGTCTCATAATGTGTCCAATTAGCCTATCTCTTCTTCGTGAAAAGGGGCACAGTGGTTCAGTGGTAGAGCGCTTATCTCTGGTGCGTGGGGTCCCTTGTTCGATCCCCGGCTAAGTAAGTTTGAGGTGAATAACATCATATCCGTGGGTTTTTCTCCGCGGTACTCCCGTTACCTCTCGCTTTCTCATTCCACCAATTCTTTCATCATCATCATTCAGTTGCTTTAATCATCGTCTCCCTTAGCGTAAAGGGCATAATCGTGGGACGTTAAACTGAAAATTTTCATTTCATTCTTCTTCTTTGTGAAACATTTTTCAGTATACTTCTCTTTTCCCTTACCATTTCTAATACTCTTTAACCCTGAGATGAGACGGGAAGCTTGTGGGAACGTTAATCACTGTACGACTTTTGAACATCCAAATATTGTCCTGTGACAACCACAGCCTATTGAAATCCCGTGGATATTTCCTTTAACCTCAAAAGTACTGCGACTCTGAATGTCTCGGGACAGATATGGAAGCTGTAAGAAATACGAGGGTTATGTGGACAATTTCTATTTGTTAATGAAGGAATGATTGTTTCTTGTAGTAGAATAATTAAAACGTGTGAATCTGAGAGTGATATTACATTTTAATGTTGATTCAACATCGCATGACAATTTGGAAGCTACTTGAATGTCAACTATACGTCTTCACGTGAGCTACAAAACCAGGAATATTATTATAATTTAGCTTTAGTGAGTTGTTGTATCGAAAACTAGCTGGCTAAGAATGTATTATTATTATTTTCATGTATATCATGTACTTTTGTAAAAAGAGTTTCTTAGCTAAGTTTTACTCGAAAAGGAAAGAAATTGCATCATATTTTGGCTCTCGCACTTTTGGTGGAATATATATATATACTTCTTCAGATATAACCATGTCACACATGTGCGTGCACTACTCTTTCACATTTTACACGTACTTTCGTACGCGTATGAACAAATATTACCTTGCAGTACCAACATAATAAATCTACGAGTTTACTTGTTTTCCTTTGAGTTTCTAGGAGAGTGATTCCATGATTTAATAGCTTGCACAAGAACGTTTTAGAAAAACATTAAAAGTATGTTTTGAATATATATTTCTAGTACTTTCTTCCAAGTACATTGTACAGGACACTTTTCTTTCCTGCTGTGGAGGAACGAGTTAAGCTATTCTATATACTCTTCCTGTACGCGTGATTGTATCCAATAAGCAAACACCACAACGTAACCTTTTGAACTGGAAGTATTAACTTTTGCAATATGATACACCCTTCGCCAATAGACAACGTAAGATTCTGTATCCTCATATTTCAGATTATGGAAGTGCTATGAATATATCTTGAGTTGAGGAGATTTCTCTCTTTCCACAGCGGTGAGAGATTTGTTAATTGCGCTGTGTAGAGTCACCATCCATTACGAACTCTGTCCAGACTTTTCATATTTCATGTCCATAAGGTACTCTGCTGACAAGTGAAAGGTCATTTTAATGAAAATGGGCACTTGCTATGAGTTAAACACAGAAATTGTTAGTGGCTGTTAAATTTTAACATCTTTAATCAACCAACATACGGAGACCTTCAGAGCACAAAGGAATCAAGTACAACTACCAGAAGTTGTGAGGAAAGGAGGCACAAAGTACATGGAAAAGTTAACAGTATTGTTTTCAACTCTATAAGAGTCATTTACAATAGCTGGACATAAATATTTTAAGCTGTGAAAGGAGCCTGAGAGAGCGAGATCTTAAAGTTGAAATATGTTCAAAACGACGAGTTGAGTTGAGTTGCGTTTGAGTTTAGCTTAACTCTCAGCAGCGAGGCTATATTAGACTTGGACCTACTGATTAACATGAAATCCGAACCACATGAGCTCCCACAAGGAATCGAACTGGAGTCTCTCAACTCAAAGGATTCAAAATGATGAAAAATGGACTTAACTCTCTTGAGCACCGAACGAACTATATGTTTCTTGCAAACCTACTATAGAATACCTGTGTATCTTTCAGCATTTGCCGTAATAATTTCAGAATTGAATTGTTCCTTTGTTTAGTGTTTGAAATAACCGTTATGGACGTACACACATACACACAAAACAGTATATTTTTTTCTATATGAATACGAGTAAATACTCCTTTATACTCGTACTTACAATCTTAGAAGTAGTATACAAGCATCCACATCACTGTTAGAACTGTGTGTGCCACCGTTACACTGTTAAAAGTACTTTCCTTAAATTTGAAAAAGTCCGTTTCTTATCTCTGCACGAGACAATCTTTTCTGAGAAGCTAGACTTTCATGCTTGGCGAAAGCAACAGTTTTGTCTCATTCATTTTAATACAACCTCCTCCACTTCCTTTCATTTGTCATGAATGAAAAATTTCAAACTCTTGATTCTGAGAAAAGTTGTTTTCTCGGTGCACAGATGAAGAAATATTTTCTTAAATTAGTACAATTAGAAGACAAACAACATTAAATAGACTATATTACGTAGCACTTTTTTTTTAACATATGGAGAGCTTATTTTCGAAAAGAAACATTTCGATCTCTCCCCTTATTTTCAGCAAAATTGTCCTTTAATGGTTTCACAATCACTGGGATAAAATGTTCTGGCACAATTGCTAATTTTACAGTATAAGTTAAAATCTCTCAGTTTAACGTCCCACGAATATGCTTCTTAGGCTAAAGAAGATGAATGATAATATGACAAAGAGAAAGCAAACACTTTTGCTGATTACTTACAGGACATCTTTACACCTGCACCATCTACCAATTTCATCAATGCACACCCTGTTAACCGCATCAATCTTGCATCTCCTGACTTACAGCCTAACGTCTCTCATACGTTACCAAATCATCCACTCACAGCATCCATCACTACCGATGAAATCATTACTGTTGTTAACCGTAAGCGAAATTATTGATATTGTATGTATTTTGTGATAGTCGTTGTTATTTCTATATGTGACAGCAATTAATCTACATTGCAAGTTCTGCCTACTAAACGTAGAATACCTTTCCCACTGTTATGATTATGGTCGCAAAGATCATAATATCCTGGTTTCAGATAAATAAGAGTAATAAAGGATCCGTACAAAATATCACTTAGCCCAACCAGTGTTCCTATGAACCTAAACTATCCTATCACATCCCATACCTAAAAGAGGGTGTAGCCCTCTAAAAGGATGCTAGCCTCAGGCTAGCCTAAAAAAATGATAATACATAATCACTCAGAATTCTGAATCGTTCATCGATTTACAGGTCTGAGTTCGATTTCTAACGCTCTACGAGCATTCACTAGTATTTTTGATCATTTAGGGAGGATTGTTCTGTAACAGACAATCGACATCCCCTTGCAGTCCATATTGCTGACTCAAGTGGGAGCCCGTGGCCATCATCATATTCGCCTTCTCATCTCTTTTGTGGAGGGCCAGTGCTCGCACTGACCGACATCTCCGCGAGGACGTATTGCTGCCTCAAATGAGAGCCACAGTGCGCTTCCTCTCGATCATCCTCTTCGCCGGAGTATTTTGCGCCCATCTGGATGGCGTCGGGTGGCCATCCGGGACTACCACAACAACCTCTGAACCCCACGTCAGTGGGCCAGGGGACTGACCGAAGGCATACATCTGCTTCCCAAGGCAAAAATTCTGGTAGATCCCGATCACGCACACCGGACAAACATCTCACTTCTTCAACTCAGCCACCGCCTAAGCGTCATCATACTGTTAGTGAATCCGAGCAGTCTGTTTCATCCATGAACCTCGACGACGCTAATGAATTTCCGACACTACTGGATTCTACCAAACCTCGTCTTCATTCATTCTTGCTTACCAACTTTGATCCCAAATTTGAGAATACCAAACTGGCTTTTCAACAACTCATAAAATATCTACCACGCGCCTCAGTCGCTCAAATTGTTCATACACGCAATGGGATAATCTTCAAGTCATACGATTCATCATTCTTGACCACTGTACGAAACAAATGCAGTTTCGAAATTTTTGGCAAACATGCTGAAATGAAGCGACTTGAATCAAAGGCGTTCAAACAGGCACCACCTCCACGAAGACCCCCGGCTCTTTCAGTTGTCATTAGGGGGGTGGATCCTACCCTGACAGACGATGAGATTCAGGAAGAACTCACTCAAGAGGGGCACTCTATACTTAAGTGCATACGCATTAAAAATGACCATGGAGCCACATACATGGTACGAGTCCTTACTAATTCCGAAACCACCATCGATGACTTGCTAACTTATGGCGCCTTCATTTATAAAAGGAAGCATCGCGTCGAGCCATCAAAATCACCTCCGCCTTTACCATTGCGATGCGAGCGCTGTCAAGCGTACAACTCCCACCCGACTTCAAAATGTACTCAACCTAGTAAATGTGGATACTGTAGCGGTGCCCACGATACTAAGGCATGCACCAACTTAGCTAAACCACCTAAATGCTCTACATGTCCAGAGCAGCATCCGACGTACAGTTATCGATGCAAAGCGAAACCTACAGCTGAGCCTCTCAGCCCGGAACTAACGGTTCCTTTGCGACCTGTTTTACCGCCAACCCAGCAAGCTCTACCACCACCAGCTACCGATGAACCTATTACTCTCCAACAATTACTATCTTTTTTCACTATCGCTATGCAAAACATTCATCCTTTTCTTCGCCAACACATTCTCGGGGTGGTCAATCACTCTGCTCGCCTGATCTTTAAATGTTCCTTTCAAGCTACCTACTCTGGTCCACACGTGTATTTTCATGTCATTCCACTCGAAGAACATGCCTCCGCAGAAACTTCCAACCCTTCTACTGCACCGTAATCATGGGTATTTCGCTCTTATTTGTTAATATTCGATCCCTCGCTACTCACTATACCCTTTTCGAACAGCTTCTCTTAGAAGAATCTATTCAAGCCTTCCTCATTAACGAAACTCACCTCACACCAGCTATGTCTTTTAAAATACCTAGATATACATTACTACGTTGTGATTCTACGGTAGCAGCACGCCGAGTAAATGGGGGAGTGGCTGTTGGCTTTCATCCTTCCATTAGTCATCGTCAATACCACCCTACCTTACATAACATACCGGAGCACCTCATTATCACCCTCTATTTTCACTCACTTTATGTCACTATAGCCACCATATATGTGCGCCCTGGACACCCAATCCCCCTCTCCTTTTTTCAGTATATCTCTAATAACTTTGAATATTATATCATTATGGCAGATATTAATATTCATAGCCGTTCAGATAACCAGAAACAGCGTTTCCTTAACTTCATCACAAGTCATACCACAGGCCATATCTTTGACATACCAAAACCTACCCGACCTATCACTGAAACCACACCAGACGTAGTGATTTCATCTGTCAACCTTTCCCAACGATGTACTCTCGAGGTACTAGATTCCATTGGTAGCGATCATCTACCCATCAAACTTCACATTGATCAACCACAGCCTCATTCTCCTCGAACCTTACCAGAATCTCGGCGTGTCCCACGTTTTGACCAAGCAAAATGGGAACATTATCGCTCAACAATCACTGCCGATTTAGCCAATCTTGAGCCGCCTACCACAGAAGATGATCTGTATAATTGCATTTCTGATATCACCTACTCTATCCGTCATGCGTCCGAACTTCATATACCAACCACTGAAATCTCCCGGTTCCAACCACGCCTACCATCAAGTTATTTACCTCTTATACACCGCTCCCGCGCATTTTTCCGAGAGTTTCAGCTCACTGGGAACTTGGAAGCTCTGCAACATCATCGCAAACTCCAGCGCACAGTCCGAAACTATGTTAAGGCATATAAACTCCGGACCTGGGTAAAGACTTGCAACACCTTGGCAGAAACTTCGCACCCAACTAAGTACTGGAAACGCTTTAATCTGCTGACGGGCAAGCTTACCAGGACGCCTTATCCATTGCTTATTAATGACTGTCCGCTACAAACAGATGAAGATAAAGCGAACGCTTTTGCCGACCACCTGCAAACTACACTCACTCCCTTTTCACCAGATTTTCCCCGGAGACATCTTGAACCTATCAGCACCTTACTTACAACCGAGTGAAACTCATAGTATTCCCGACAATAATCCTCTCACCGCTCCTATCTCTACTGACGATATTTCGTCTGTCGTGAATCGCAAGCGTAATACAGCTCCTGGTTTGGATCGGATAACTTATCGCCACATCAAAGAAGCACCATACTGTCTTCTTCTTCTTCTTTCTTATGTCTATACATTTATATTTCGTACCGGCTACTTCCCCTCAGACTGGAAAACATCCTCTACTTTAATGTTTCTGAAACCTAACAAACCTCCAGATTCTGTTGCATCTTACCGACCAATACAGCTAACCTCCGTATTTAGCAAGATTCTCGAGCGCATCATCGTCGCCAGACTTCATCTCCATCTCTCTACCCATAATTTGCTTCCTGTGCATCAGGCTGGATTTAGACCTAATTTTAGCATAAATGATCAACTGCTCAGACTCTTAAATCTCATTACCAATCATTATAATACTGCTCGACCGTCTTGTCTCATCCTTTTCGATCTCGAAAAAGCTTTTGATAAAGTTTTGCATTTAGCTCTCCTGTTCAAACTACACCGCTTCCGCCTTCCGCTTTCTTATCTCCGATTCATATTTCAATTTATTTCTAACCGCCTCTCTTATGTAACCATCAATAGCTCCTTCTCTCATCCGATTTTTATTCACTCTGGTGTACCCCAAGGCTCTGCTCTCTCACCCCTACTATATCTTCTGTTTGTAGCTGACATGCCGGCACTTCCTCTCAATGTGCACACTTTTCAATATGCTGATGACACTGCTTTTCTCTGTACAGCCCGAACCATTCAACAGATTAATTCCTCTCTCAGCATAGCGATTGATTCCTTCTTTCGATGGTGCAATAAGTGGCGACTCCACATAAACTCCACTAAGACGCAGGCAATTGTCTTTATTCCACCTCGCAAGCGCTCTCGAGTACAGAAAAATCCGAATCTCCTTAACATCAGTGTCGACGGTACACGAATTCAACCCACTAAACAGGTCACTTACCTCGGTCTCACTATCGACCATCATCTAACTTGGCGCCCACATCTTAAAGAAATCACTCGCAAGGCCTATAATCGTTTAAACCTTCTTAAACGTCTTATTGGTACTACATGGGGATTACAGCCTTCTACAGTACTCAATACCTACAAGGTATTTTTGCGACCCGTCTTAACATATGGACATCCCGCCTGGGTTAGTGCATTACCTTACTTCTACAACAAATTAAAAGTGCTCGAACGACATGCTTTTCGTCTAGCCTACCGAATCAAGCTTCCGAGTCCAACGCAGGAGTTGTATGACCGCATAACGTTTCCTACCCTACTTCATCACATCGAAAAATTAAGGCTCAGGTTCATTACTACCCGTTTTCAGCAACGGCACCCTCTACTTGTGAACACGATGGATATCGATCGCAACTACGATCTGGGTTATAATTTCATCACCTGTCCTTTATCTCTGCTCTTCTCCCTTTATCTCAAAACTCTTCCACCTGATCACCCCGACCATTTTGTCGCATCTGCCTATTCTTCCGATCATCTTCCCCATCATGTTTCACCCACATTTACTGCACTGTAAATCCATTATACTAACAGGGCTTCACATGTCTTCATCACTGTCCAGAGTAGCCCCTGGACAAGAAGATAACCAGCATTCGTCCTTTTAACAAATTGTTTGTTTGTGTTTGTCCTGTGAAGTGCACCTCACCATCATCTTTTTTCCCTGCCCTAATGATTATGATCACAAGATCATAATGTCCAAATGGATACCGCAATATTATGCAATAAAGATGTAATATAATAAAGTGCTATCCGTATAAAAGATATTCCAGATTTTCCTCAGCATCCCATAGACCGGCTCCAATCTCCTTTCTGCACCAGTACTTTCACCTCTCACCCCGAATAGAGGGCGTAACCCTCGCAAGGGAGCTAGCCTTTGGCTAGCAAAAAAAATGATAATAGAAGAAAAAACTGGTGGAAATATTCTTGTTTGCGAAAATAAGTTTCTTACAGGCAGTAAAAAAAATAAATAAACAGTCAGTTACAGCAGAATAAAAAAAAATATCAATTAGCATTATTGAAAACGAGCAATATACATTTTACAGATTTAAAAATTAGTTTTTCACATCCACTTGAGAAACCGTTTCTTATCTGCGCACTAAGACAATATTTTCTTAGAAATGAGATTTAGCAATTCTCATTCATTAAAAAAAAGGCAACAATGTGATGCCTTCTGAACGAGACATCACAATATCTTCTACAATTTCTTCTACTTTTCTTCATTTCTTATTAATGAGAATTTCAAACTCTTATTTCTAAGAAAACATATTCTCGATGCACAGATAAGAAACCGTTTCTCAGAGTTAAGAAACTATTTTTAACTGTGTGAAATTTTATCTTCAAGCCTCTCATTTTGTTGAACTCGATATGATCTATATCAATTGATAACTTGATCAAAGTGTATTTTGCTACTAGTTAGATCTAAATAGATGGCATTGTTACTGTCCACCATTAATGTTTACGTATATAAAACAAGGATTAACTGCTGTATCGCCGGACCAATTTTAAAAATTTTACCAGATGAATCGGAGAATTTACTTTAGTTTGTGAGAAAGAGAGAACGAAAGTCAGGTGAGAATGTTGCATTATACCTTGATATAATGTACCATGGTCCGAGATTTTTGGACATCCTGTGTAAATATTCACATTTTTGTTAGTCTAGTAGAGATTTTGGAAATATGTAGAAATTTATTGTGGTACTGTAGAGTTAATTCGCAAAATTTTCATTATTTCGTCAAAGGAGTAATATTTAAGTATAGATTCCATAAAAAAATATGTAATAATTTTATTTTCAGAATTTTGCTTATTTAATCAAAAATTATAGGAAATAAGATTGTATTTTGTAGTTTTCAGTGGTTTTTACTTTATTTCCAATGGAATTTTGATGCAAGGAAGAAAACATCAAAATTTAGTTTCGTAATTTCTTCAAAATTTTTAAGTTTAGAATTTCAGCCATAATGTCTTCTTGGCACATCTCTTTGTTTCAGTAAAAATTGTCTGCTATTAAATCATAAAAATCTCGGCTGCGTTTAAAATTAGCGGCATCTTTAATGTTAAGTGGATAAAACTCTCGTCTTATCGTTACGTCATCAACAATAGCCAATTAGGGCTCTTCTTATTATTATTCGTTGTCTTTTATCAAGTCGGCAAATAAAAACCGCACAAAACTTCTTTGTCAATTTTTCAATTAAAATTGGCAACTATTCTTTTTCTTTATAAAAAATTTTCATATTTCATTTTGGGTCAACAAACTACAATCCATTATAATAATGCAACCATTACTTATGCTTCCAATCTTCATAATTTAAATACTAAAACTACGCATCTCTTACTAAAATTACAACAATTTAATCTTCAATTTACACATATTCAAGGCTCCAACAGTAAAATCGCAAATTATTAAATCATTATCCTCAAAAAAAAAAAAAAAAAAAAAAAAAATCCCACAAAAAAATAATTTCATAATTTTCTAACCATGAAAAATACTAATTTCTTAAATATCACAAAAGTAAAACAAAAACAACACAAAATCCATATTACAAAAAATTACATACCATTTAAAAGTTCTCCCAAAGCAATAATAAAAAAAAGTATAAAAATAATTTAGGTTATGTTCAAAATTCACAAAATTCCCTTTAGTTTCTGGTTATTCCTGCCAGCTTAATAAAAACCATTGTTTCAGCAATTCATAACAAATTCCATTTTTTATAGTGGACTCGTGATTCCCAATCTGGGGAAATTTCATATTTTAGAGAGGCATTCCAGAATTTAGCCCCTTTATTGGACAGTGTTTCTCTCAAGCAACATCGCATTCTATTGCGTTATCCGCACGAGTTATAACTCCAGTAATAATTTAATTGGCATTATTGCTTTCATACAATATTCATATACATGATTTGCGGGTCGCTTCTTTAGATACTTCTAACCTTCGTCAACAGGGGACAGTCAAATTTAATATTGTAGAAATGTTATCTCCTACGTTCCACGAAAGTTCTTTTATTTTCTTATTTGTGGTTTCTAGCTCTGTTGGAAAATATTTCAACGAAACTGTAGGTAATTACTGAGAATATTCTTATGATATTTTATCATAATAGAGCAATGCTGCTCAGTAGCTACACGTAAGACCTATTTTATGGCAATGTTACTTTGAAATAAACACCCTGTATTTTGTAACTAAAGTACAAAAATTGCGAAATTATGATCAGGAAGACATGGTTCAACCATAAAAGCAAACTAAATATTTTAATGGTGATGCTATCAATGCTTGCCAATTAAAGGGTTAAGAACGTTAAGAATTTATTAAATTCTAAAAAAAAAAAAAAAAAAAAAAAAAATCAGAAATTCACTGTTTAAAATGATAAGAAAATTAGGTTATTTTTTATTTTTTAAATTTGTTAAACATATGGTTATAAGTTTGTGTAGGTCATCATAGAAGGGACAGTAAAATCCCTTTAAAGAAGGGGTAGTAAAGAGCAATGTAAAGATTAGATCTTTTTTTACTATTAAATAATATGAACAATAACAATGATTATAAAATTTTGCAACATAACAGAACAATAAATGAGCTTGAGTTGGAAAAGTCTACTATGATTATAAAATCATAAGTTAAAGAGGTCTTCACTATCCGTTTTGTAGATACCTAATGGCCAATTTGGCCTTACAGCTGGGCCAGTGGTTAACATGTGCGCATTGGATCCACGTGATTTCAGACTCGATTCCCGATGGGAGAGTACAAAAGTTAATGAATTTCACAGTCATTGACTTTCATTAATCACCTGCCTTCTTTAGCCTATAGGGCATAATCGTGGGACGTTAAACTAAAACGGCCATAATGACGAATGCAGTAATATTGCAGATTTTTGAGAATATATGGTCTACCTCATTACAAATGTACAAGATTTTCGAAAAATGCAGTTCTTGTTTTATTTCAATTGTTTCTGTTTATCTTTTTAAATTTCAAGTTATTAGTGGTTTTGTACTTTATCATCAGTTCTTTAAGTGTTAAGTTCGGTGTCTTCCCACTTGCGACACTCCTATTAGCGACAGGAACTGTTAACTGTCCTATGAGCGACCGATTCGATCTGTTAACTGCCCTATGAGTCACCGATTCGTTCATACTAAGATCATGGAAGAAGATAAGGTTCTCTCTTCTTTAACTTGTTTCATGCTAATGTGATTTAGAACCGAACAAAATGTACTATGAAAAATTTCGCTCTACCTGATTTTCATACGTGAGAATGCTCTCATTACATTAACAATCTTTTATACGGTTTTCCTAATATTATATTTTTGAATTAATTTCTATGAATACATTGACTCTATTAAGGGGAAAACTAACTAAATACTTAGAGTAATGTCTATGATTCTAATATATGTAATTAAAATTTTCATGTTAAAATGATACGGAGCATAAGTTTAGATTGAATATGTTTATGGCATAAGAAAGAAATCAGAAAGAGGTAGGGGCGCCCGAAGAAAATTTTCTAGGGAGGTGCATCTCCATGGTTGCTGTATCACGTCTGGTATATCTGGTATTTAATATACGTGGTTTGCTATAATACGTATACATTTTTGTGAACCAGGAGGGCGATCCCTGCCTTCCCATCGGGCACCCATGGAAAAAAAGGTGTTCACCATTTGATTATATCAAAGAAATCTAAGAACACGGTGTATTCGAAGAAATTATTACACAAGATGCAAATCTCTCGCAGGACTTAACAGTTCGTCTGGTTATAAGGGATTATTTCAGATTGCTACACGACAAGCTTTTATGTATAAGTCAAAACAAGGGATGAAAGCAAATTAAGCAATTAGTTTACGTTTTAGTAGCTTACAATAGGGGGGAAGGTAGTTTAAAGAGTTTGTTTACCTTTTGGATTGTTTAGAGTGAACTGCATTGTAATTGATGGGATTGGTTGAGATAGCCAATTAGATGTAAGGGATCTCAAAAGCTGTCTTCTATCATTGACATTTTTTTTTTTCATTTTATTCATGGTCTTAGGAAGTCTAAAAAGTAGATAGTTGGAGAAACTGTTACATGTTTAAGTTTTTCAAGATAAAATATATTGCTGTGCTTAGTGAATAATTAGATTTGAATCAAATTAAGTACAGAAAACAGAGCTTTTGAAGAAAGGGGATATTACAACTGGATTTTCAATAATTACATAGGAATATGCTTTTCATGGAAAATCCCTGTTGTCTCGTTAAGTTATTTGATATGTTTTATGTCAAATCTAACTCAAAATTAAAATAAGTTTTATTTGCACTCACAGTAGAGGAAAAATATATTTGACGAACAGTATCACTGGCACGTACATATTTCATACCAAGGTTGTTCCGGCGATAATAACGCCAGAGGCAAACATATTTTAGGAGAAGGAATCATATCATCTTCCATCATCTCAATGTAAATGAATCGGTCGCACATAGGACAAACAACAGTTCCTGTCGCTAATAGGACTGTCGCTTCTGGGACTAATTCTTAAGTTCTCCTCATATTTATTTATTTCATTCACAAATCATTTAAATAAACAAGTTGTGCAAAAAAAGAAAAAGTTCACAGTGGCGGATATAATTATTTTAAAGAGGTCTAGGAGGAGCACGGCTAAGAAAAAAGTTTGGAAGAAAAAATGAAAATGAAATGAAATCTTTCAATTTAATGCCCCATAAATGTGCACTTTTGGCAAACGGAGACGATGATTAAGGCAAGTGAATGATGATGATGACGGAAGAATTGTTGGAATGAGAATGTGGAAGGAAACTGAAGTTCCCCGAGAAAACCCATGGACATGATGTTACTCATTCCAATTTACTTGGCCGGAAATCGAACCAGGGATATCACGCACCAGAGGTAAGAGTTCTAACACTGAGCCACTCTGCCCCACAAGGAAGAAAAAAGGACGAATCTATTATATAAAAGAGAACGCACAAATCCTTTGTTAGCTCATCACGCTAATACGGCTGAACCAATTTCTTTCATTTTTGGGGGGTTATTAGGATTTGGACCCTAGATGGTTTTTATCATATCACTTTAATTTTTAATTACCAGTGTCTTGAGATAATTGACCATTCAAGTGTCCATAACGTACAAATCCTTTGTTAGTTCATCATAGGTATAAAAATAAACGTATTTATATGCAACCCGCATGATCGTGTCACTCGGCGGGTTAACATAAATGACAGGCGCTATAATGTTAACATTTACTGCAATTTGAAAGCGAAAAAGTAAAAATTATCTAAGTAACAAAGTTTATTGCGTTCCGGGGTGACCGCAGCGAAGCGGGGTGAACGCTGCTAGTTTTGAATAAGTACAAAGTGCTTGCGATACAGGAATCCACATATTTTTTTAGAAAATTAGAAAAGAAAGGAAAGAAAGAATTTTAGAATATATCGTCGCATGAGAGCCAAAGGAACGTAACTCCAAAAATGCTGTTTTCGTTTTCTTCATGTTTGGACATAATTTTGAAAGTCTCACTTGCTGTAAATGGAACGTAACGCCATCTGTCCTCTTTGCCGATCATCTGTTGTAATAACTGTCTAAATTACCATATTATTAAAACCACATCTTTCTAAGAAACTAACATTTTTGTCCTCTCGCCTGGAAACCTATGAAAATGCAGTTACGTTCCTCTGGTTATCACGCGATGATATGACACTTACAATGATTATATATATATATATATCCAGTGGCGTATTTAGGGGGTGGCTTCCGGGCTTATAAGCCCCCCCGAAATCTTACTTAGTATAGTAAAGTAAATGAAATGCCTTGCAGAATTTTCACATTTCCAGGCAAAGCCCCCCCCCGAAAGTTAGCAAAGCCCCTCCCGAAACAAAATCTTAAATACGCCACTGTATATATCAATATATGAGTGTATTAAGTTCTCTTTAACTGAGCGGGTAGACTATAAATTCAAAAAGCAATGATTAAAATGAAGATGATTACCTCATTTGTCGGTGTATAGTACATACTCATCTTATTACTGGATACGTCTTATACGCTAGATAAATACATATTCATTTTGATTTAAATTAACATTGAAGAAGGTGCCGTGTGGAAAGTGAAGAAGGAAAGTGTATTAATATTCAGGTAGAAAAAAAGATATTCAAATGCGTCCAGTGGCGGCTCACTCACGTACAAGAATTAGAACTCTGTAAGCTTGTAGCGATAAAATAGCAGTTTTTACCGACGTGTCCTCCTTCAAGAGCTGCCACTCGGTACGATTTGTTATTATACCCATACTAAAAGCAAAGGTTGACAACACTGTCGAGCCTGTTCGAAGTGTAGTGTTGTGTTTCGATTGGGCAAGCTTTCTCTTTTTGCCCGAACATGTCCTATTTTTCGTGCCCTATAACTAGGGGTAGGTACTACACATTCTGTTTTGACCGGGACACTCTCTGAAGCTCTTGTCATGCTGTCCCACAGATTTATATTTGTCTCGGTTCTCAATTGTGACCAGTGGCGTACATAAAGAAGACTTAATCTCCCTACCCCCACCTTCAACAAAATATGAAAAATACCAATCAGTACTTAATATAATTATATATATAGAAAAAAATCTGAAACGACATGAAATCGAAAACTTGAACTCTCTTGAGGAAATTTTGTTTATGCCATTGGCTTATGAGTTCCGTCATGGCTATATGGTTAGGGTCTGCACCTTTGGTGACGGAGATCTGTATTCGAATCCAGGTGAAACTCAATGTAGTTCGGATCGAAGATTCCATTTAGTTAAGCTGTAGGTCCACATGCCATATAGCCTCACTCTTGAAAGGGACACTAAACTCAAATTCAACCATGCTACTGGCTCCTTTTTGATCCTTTTTGTGTACCCTGTCCTCATTGCAGTGTTCTAAATATTATTTTTGTGTTACATATCTTTATGTTAACAACAAAATACGTAATTTTAATTGGTAGCCCCGCATAGCATAATCGTTAACGCTCTCGTCTTTGGTGCCAGTGATCCCAGATTCGATTCCTAGTAGAGATACTCGATCGAAACACAAACACGTAACAGCTATAGCAAGCCAGCCATCCTGAGTCAGGTTTTTCATCAATTTTGCTCATTCACAGCAGGAAAATGCCAAATTGGTACCTAACATGTCCCAGACCGCTTTCTTGTTTCCCCATCCCCCTTCCCATTGTAAATATTTCCTTACATGCTAGTACTATCAAGTATTAATGATGAGCTCACGCCCGTAGCCAGACCAAAAATGTTGGGAAGGCCGGTAGAAGTTAGGGGGCCCGATCCTACCTATTATAGTTAGTTCATTTGCAAGCCTACCCTGAAAATTTTAGGGGGCCAGTAAATATTTAGGGAGCGGCCCGCATGCCCTCCGTGGATACGGGTATGATTAGTTACATATTTATAAGCATATAATTCATTTATATTTCATTACATAATTTATTCATTTTCTTTCTTTCCTTTTTTCTATTTTTTATGACAGCTTCTGCGTAGTTAAATCTTGCGCGTAGCTGGTAAGCATGATTCATCTAAAGATCAACAGATGTCACTACTGCTTTTGATGAGAAGCTTGCAATGCTTTAGCTATTCTTTTGACATAATGCAGAAAAAAGAATTGGTACCATTTTTTAAATAGAAGTGTACTCTTAGCAAATTTTAGTTAATGTGAAATATACTTAATTTTATGTAATTTCTAATACACAATCTCGAAGCACGCAGGAAGTTGCCCTACACTTGCTGTTATTATTAATTTGGGCTGTACGTTAGAATGACACATGTTAACTCATACGAGAAAGTAGTTTTTGAGTGGTACTCATGAGGCAGTGCCTTTATATAACTGTTTAAAATAGGATTCGAGAATTGTTATAACCGTTGATGGTATCTTGTATCGACTCTGTCATATTGGAAAAGGATAGGGGTGTTTCTCACGCTGTGCTCCGTAGTAATTCCCTATATTTATCGCTAGTTTAGTCAGTTTGTAACGACCATAATATAACCATGGGACGTCAAACTTGTGTTGCGTTCTTTAGGGTTTAAAGTTGTTAACATATTTCAGATTCTATCGAGACTCAAATTCATGGTGCATATTTCAAGGTAAAGTTTCCCTATCTATTCAAGAAACTTGTATTTCAGCATATAAGGGCAAGTGTTTTTGCTAATTTCAAATACCCTGCATTTCATTGCGGTTTATTTTATCATAAACCATTGCTTAATTCTATTATAGAATTCTTCATAATATTTGAAATATTACCTTCGACATTTTCAAGTATAAATGTATTGTTTTTTTCATTTTTTTATATAACGAAATGTAATGCGATAGTGACATTTTGCAATATGATCTTTGTTTCGTTAAGAACTAATGGTATTTTATATCTACACGAAAAGTATAATTAATTATATTTAGTTCCATAATTAAAGATGGTGGAAGCCAATGTGCTGACCGCACATAAACAACTGAAATCTCTCTCTCCTTGACCATAGCTAATTATGGTCTACAATTGAAGAGAATTCAATTTAGTTTTGAGCTGTGAAGTTATTCATAATTTTTATTAATAGAAAAATCTAGAACAGTTTTACACTTGTAAAATTCTGCTTTATCTTGTCTGCTTGACAATAAATAAATACTTGCAGAATATCGAATCACACCTTAACCATATTTTTCCTTTTTACTGGAGTCCTACCTAATCAATGAAAAAATAAAAATAAGTAAGTAGTAGGACGAAGATTTGAATACGCGTCGCGGTAATGGAAGTTCTATACGGATCCAACGAGTTACGGAAGAAGATACACAACCTATCTGTTCTATAAATATATGGCAATAACCGTAAGCTTCTCGCTGAGAAAGAACGTTGTTTATTATTATTATTATTATTATTATTATTATTATTATTATTATCATTATTATTATTAAGTTTTACGACATTTTTATAGTGACTTTTGTGAACTGCAAAGAGAGAGATCCTGAAGTTATCGATTTGCTTAGGGATTGAGCTTTTAAAACCTTTAAAACATTTTAATTAAATCGCGAGATGGTAGCAAGGAAAGTGTACCGATTTCATTCTCAAGTAAGAGGCAAAAAGTTCTATCCCACGGAAAACATGCAAAAACTTACGTGGCAGACAATACATAAGACGCACTTTTGTCCTTTTTTGTCCTTTTGAGAGAACTACAAAAATTAGATGTGTCTTATATAGTCCTACAGAATTTTATTTCAATTTCAATAAGTATTCTCCATCCTGTGTTGTTTGATGTGTTCTTTGTTTCATTGTGTAACAGCATTCCAACTGATGTTATAGTTTTCCACTCAGCAAATGAAATTTCGATACCAATCGCTTTGTTTAGCGTTTCACAATATGTATTCTTTTCTCTGGACGGACAAGCGCTATAGACATTCCGAGAACAGAACTCAACGAACCTCTGCGAGGCTTCCAACACTTTCCTACTACTACTGCTACTCCTACTCTTACTACGAGGGTCACTACGAAAGTTTTAAGATACGCATTGTTGTGGCACAGTATTTGAATTCCAACAATTGCGTTCGGTAGTGGTATCCAGAGCAAAGAAGCGAAGCAAGTTTCAACTCGCCTCGCTTATCGACGTGGCCGTATCGCCTTCAGTTGTTTGTTGATGTGAGCAATATTCGGCTGTCTAGATTGGAGCTCGAAAGGGAACATTTTCGGGCATTGATCCTTTACGATTTCAAAAGTGGTTTGAACGAGACACAAAGCCTTGACCATTTGCAGGGGGCATTTGAGGACCTTGCTCCTTCCCGTGCTACAATTTTTCGGTGGTTTGGTGAATTCAGAAGAGGCCGGACATCGCTTAAAGATGAAGAGAGAGCTGGACGTCTGGCAACAGCTGTGTCAGATGAAAATATTGCCGCTGTGGAACAAATGGTTCGAGAAAATCCTCGAACAACTTTCAAGGACATTGTATCTACAGTGAACTATGGATCGCCAGCAGTAACAAAAATTCTTCATGATCATCTTCGGCTCAGGAAGGTTTCATGTCGTTGGGTGCCTCACACTTTGACTGAACAGCAGAAGCGCAGGCGTGTGGAATGATGTGAAGAAATGCTTGCAAGATTTGATGGAGGCAATTCTCGACGCGTCTCTGACATTGTTACTGGTGATGAGACTTGGATCTATCAATTTGACCCTGAAAATAAACGCCAATATACAGTTTGGATCTTCCCAGACGAAAAACCATACACGAAAATGAAGCGACCGCGAAGTGTGGGGAAGAAGATGGTCGCAACTTTCTTCTCCCAATCTGGCCATGTTGCAACTGTTCCATTTGAAGAACAAAGGACTGTTACTGCTCGGTGGTACAGCACTGTTTGCTGAACAAAAGTGTTCCAGAAGCTTCGGGAACGGCGTCCAAGAACTGGATTCCGTGGGATCCTGCTTCATCATGACAACGCGTCCGCACACACGGCCAACATTACAATTCAGTTTTTAGAATCTACGGAGGTCAAACTTATGACTCATCCGCCGTATAGCCCTGACCTGGCCCCGTGTGATTTTTTTCTGTTCCCCAGGATCAAAGATCGCATGCGTGGGAAGAGATTTTGCAGCCCTGAAGAACCTGTACTGGCTTACGAGAATGAACTTTCAACACTTGAAGAAAAAGACTCGCAACACTGCTTCAAAAAGTGGTTTTCAAGGATGCAAAAGTGTGTACAGTGTAATGGTGAATACTTTGAGAACATGTAAGTGTTAAATTGATTTTAAGTATGTAAGTTATTTCACATCTCAAAACTTTCGTAGTGAACCTCGTATTTATCCGTATAGTAAAACTGCACGATTGTACATATAATTTTAAAGTATTCACTAAAAAAAAAAAAAAAAAAAAAATCATACCGTAAATTCAATTTGGATGTGATCATTTAACATGGGTGGAGCTGGTAGCCGGAGGGATATACAAATAGAAAAAAAGTTGATAACTGTATATAATAGCAATTTATATTGAAAAAAGTTAGAGGATAATGCCCTATGCCCCGCTTATGTAGATAAGGATGATCTGGCTAATTAATTGGAAAACAAATCTACGAAGAAGTAAATTAATTAAACAAAAAAGGCGCGTTACTTATTTTCATTCTTATAGTACATGTCAAAAGAAGTAAAAGAAAACTATATCGTGCCTTTTTTTAAAAGTGTGATTGTTATTTAACTAACAAGATTATTTCGGTCTTTGCTAGTCATTTATTTCAAGAATTACGTCATCATTGCAAAGTATAATTATGTAATTAAAAAAAAAAGAAAGAAAGAAGAAAACTAGGTTTGCAAAAGTACCACCGCCCTTGTTGTAATGTGGAAGCTGAACTTGTATGTATGTAATCCATTCCAGTCCGCAAACTGCAAACTCACATGCTTCCAGCAGCGGTGAGGCGAGGCGAGCAACGCACTGAGAAGCGATGACACATTACTTACATCCCATTTCCTTCAATGCACCACACATGATCGTGGGTCGTATACTATGTGTAGAGACCACGTCATTCTACTGTCATTTCTTTTACAACAGGATTGCCAGCTTCAAGAAGAAAGAGGGGTCTCAAACAAGAATCAAATCTTCTCCAAACTATCAAAAAAGAATCAAATATTCTCCAGATTACTATCAAACAAGAATTAAATCTTCTCCAGATTGATATCAAACAAGAATCAAAGCTTCTCCAGACTGCTATCAAACAAGAAACAAAGCTTCTCCAGACTACTATGAAACAAGAATCAAAACTTCTCCAGACTAGTATCAAGCAAGAATCAAAAACCTTCCTTTTCCAGACTACTATCAAACAAGAATCAAACCTTTTCCAGACTACTACCAAACAAGAATCAAATCTTCTCCAGACTACTAACGAGCAAGAATCAAATCTTCTCCAGACTATTATTATCAAACAAGAATGAAATCTTCTCCAAGCTACTATCAAACAAAAATGAAATCTCGTTAGGCTCGTTATTCTCATTAGGCTAAGGGAGATGGATGATTAAGGCAAGTGGATTATGGTGGAAAGACTGGAACTGGAGGACGGCTAGAAAACCCACGGACAAACTTACTTAGCAGAGAATCGAACCAGGGACCCCACGCACCACAGGTAATCACTTTACCACTGGGCCACCGTGGGCCTCCTTAAGCAAAGGTGAAATATAATCCAGACTAGAGTTTTCCAATTGTGGAAAAAATCGTCTTTCAATAATTTCTTGAGCAAATCTTCGAAAATGTCACTAAATTCATACCCCAAATTTGATGGCACGTAACGGGAGAACCAAAAGTCTACACACCGCATTATTTCACAAGCTTTTATAACAGATCAATGTTTACCATCATGCCTAGTTTGATCCAGATCGCATAAATTCAATTGAGCTCGTAGGATGGTTAGGGACTCATTTTTAAGGAAAAATCAATGAAGGACTAAAAGAATATTAGATTTTGATCTCTCCGTGATAACTGATCCACTTGGTTTGGAAATGATCGTAGCAGCGCGTGTTGTAGACTTGTTATAGGCTACATTTTTACCTGTTAGCAATCACATTATTTATAGTTGGTAGAGAAGTCAATTTTCATTGGAAACCGTTAACGGTGTTGAATACCTACGCCATTGTTCTTAGCCATTGATTTATATGGGGAATTATTTATTTATTTATTTATTTTATTTATTTATTTATTTATGTTTGGTTTCTCTGAATCGAACTGGATTTTTTAATGGTTTGATTTTACTGATTTGTTCTTTAAATCTATTTAAATGTCTCTTACTTCGTGAACATTAAATTTTGATATATGATATGTAATCCTAATAGGGTCTATTTAATGACCAAAATTAAGTAATATCAAACTTAGATAATGCGAATTCCTTTTCAAAAATCAAGGGACATTTAACTTATGACTTAAGGAAGAAATCAATCAAATTAATCCATTAAAATTCTAGGCTTGAGGTCGCCGTGACTCACTGGTAGAGCGCTCACTTGGCGCATGTGGTCCTTGGGTCGATTCCAGCTCCCACCAAGTGAACTTTGTGGTAGACAAACACCGTGTGCATGAGTTTTATCGTGGCTTTCCAGCTTCCTCCCATTTTCGTCATTGCATCATTCATCATCCACCTCATCAATCATCGCCTCCCTTAGTCTCGGTGCATAATCGAAGCATGTTAAATTAAGAGTAGGGATGCTCGCGAGACGAGACGAGACGAGAAATGGAAAAGTCTCGTCTCGTCTCGCAGCCTCAAATGTTGGTCTCGTCTCGCGTCTCGTCTCGTCTCGCAAATGTGAAGTCTCGTCTCGCGTCTCGCATAAAATTTTGAGTCTCGTCTCGCGTCTCGCGCGAGACTTTCTCGCATGGTCTCGCAATCTCGCATATATTCTGGTCAAAATTTTGCAATGTGTTATTCTATGGCTGTTAATGAATGATGATGTGATATTCTGTCCGAAGGCAGGTATTTGACCTAAAAGTCCCTTGGCAAGCTGAATCCTTGGTGGTTTGCCATTGCTTTCCATGGGATGAATGTTCATAACATTCTAAGGAGACGGAACCTAAAGTTCAACATGGTATCCGAACTTGTGTCCCCTCCGCTCCAAATTAAAAGAAAAGTTGTGCTGGAATTTGATACCTGGACCATTAATTTTCGTCAAATTAACCCTTTCCGGTACCCGGCTTTTTGGGCTATTTTTTAGACTTTCAGTCAAGCAGCTACTGCATCGTCACTATTTATCCCAGGATCATGGTTCATACCTCTTTCTTTTCAGAATGAAGCTGGCTTTCAAATGGTACCACGCTCATACCATATACCAGAAGCGGGAAAAATGATGTCAAAGGAACAATTACGGAGGGATTTTTTTTCTCGCACTTTGGGCCCCTCTGGAGCGGCCCTGTGTGAACGTACTCATCTAAAAAATCTGATAAATAGTACTTGGTATACTAAATGTGTGTGCCAAATTTCAAGTTTCTATCTTGAATAGTAAGGGCGGAAGAAATTTTATCAGGAATTCCCACCATGCCCCAAATTACAGTAACACACCATGATCTCAGGTAAAAAATTTCCTGAGACATCCCTAATTACCCTTGGGTCATGTTTCGCCCATCATTCTCTTCAGCTTAGAACTGCCTTTCAGGCGGTATGACTCACATGTCTCCATCATGTATCTAAGGCGGAAAAATCCCAAAAAAAAGGCATTTTTGGGTCTAAATATCCTTTTTTTCAACTTTTAGCCCCTCTGGACCCCCCTGTTTTAACGCAGAGATATGCACAATTCCAATTTTCCAGGTGCAAAAGTAAGCCCGCCAATATATATATATATATATATATATATATATATATATATATATATATATATATATATATATATATACCGACAATGTCCCATATTCCCGTATACAGAGGGGAATTTTTAAACATTCCCTGAGACATCCCTAATTACCCTAGGATCATTGTTTGCACATCATTCTCTTGAGAATAGAACTGCCTTTCAGGCGGTACCATTCACTTGTCTCCATCATGTATCTAAGGCGAGAAAATCCTGTGAAAGGGATTTTTTGGTAAAAATTTCCCTTTTCAACGTTTAGCCCCTTTGTACCCCCATGTTTTAACACAGAAGTACGAAAAGAAATATCGTAAATACTCCTCGGTGGACTGAATGTTTGTGCACAATTTCAATCTTCTAGGTGCAAAAATAAGCCCGCAAAAAATAATACCGAAAATGTCCAAAATTCCCTTATACAGAAGTATATTTTCATAAAAATTCCCTGACACTTCCCTAATTACCCTAGGGTCATGTGTCGCACATCATTCTCTTCAGAATAGAACTGCCTTTCAGGCGGTACCATTCACTTGTCTCCATCATGTATCTAAGGTGGGAAAATCGCGAAGAAATTGATTTTTTTGGTAAAATATCCCTTTTTTCAACTTTTCGCCCCTTTGGATCCCTCCCTGTTTTAACGCAGAAATCTGAAAAAATAATCTGGTAAATACTACTCGGTGGACTGAATGTTTGTGCAAAATTTCAATCTTGTAAAAATAAGCCCGCCAAAAAATAATGAACATAGACCGGCCCCGCAATATTAAAAGAAAATATATATTTTAGAATTATGACGTCATCACCTCCTATGTCTCGACGCAGGAAGGTGTGAAACCATACGTAAGGTCTTCTAGAATGCCTCTGGACATGAAAAAAAAAACGGACGAAAAAGCTCAAATAGGAGAGTTATAACGCAATGTACCATGAAACATCCCGTATGGTACAGATTGTACCATGGGATCCCCAAAGGGTTAATAGCATAATTTACAGCAAAACCAGCATAAATTGTTGCTGGATCCAACATTGTTTTCCAGCTTAGTGGTCTCCAGCAATATTTGGCTCTTCTAAAATATCGTTGCCACTATCAACATTTACACGTTTTGGTCGTTTCCTTGAAGGGTGATTTTCCATTATAAAGATGTTTTTATACCGCCAAAAGCTCTTGTAGACAACAAAAGAACTCCTCACAACACAATACGACCCAATTCTTTTGGTTCGTTCGCGCTTGTAGCAATGTTGCATTATCGCATTTTATCAACTTTCGCTTTCAACTTATATAGTGTTGCCAGATCTAGAAAATAAAATTACTGACAGATATAGGGCCATTCCTACCATCTCGCATCAAACCTATAGGGCCATCCTACCAAACCAGTGTTTGAATTAAACTTCCAAACTAGAGGGGGATGTTTTTGATAAATATATAAAAAGAAAATACTTATTCCATGTAAAAAATATCATGTTATTTCTGCGAGACGGACCCGGGATAAACTTTGACGAGAGGGGATTTCCCCACCATCCCCCAACATAAATCGCTAGTAGTAATGTGAAAAAGACAGAAACAACAGAAATATCACATTTTGCAGCAATAGGGAGTCTTATTCGCTTTCCAGACCAAAAAACAGAAGTTCATGTATTCGTGCGCGCCCGCGTGTATGTGTTTGTGTCGCAAAATAAAGTCCTAAATCGATGTTGTAATAAATTTCCAATTTACAAAGCTTTTCTTTTTTAATGATGTTTAGAAACTAAAGAAGGCTTTAATTCTGAAAATCAACCTTGAATAATAATAAATCTCATAAAATGTCTATTGCCCCAATCACTTTTTTGTTCCTGGAGGCATTAACACTCAACTTAGAAAATTCAATAAATGTAAAATCACTAAATATATAATTACATGTAATTCATAAATGTTGCGAGACTGCGAGAAGTCTCGCGAGACTTCTCGTGCGAGACTTAACTGAGTCTCGTCTCGCGTCTCGTCTCGCATGGTTTAGTCTCGTCTCGCGTCTCGCATAAAATTTTCAGTCTCGTCTCGTGTCTCGTCTCGCAAACGCGAGACGAGACGCGAGACGAGACGAGACTTCTCGCGTCTCGCGTTCATCCCTAATTAAGAGAAAAATATCCGGGCTCACTTTAAATAAAATTAAAAAATAATTTCCCATTATTTGCAGAGGCGTCATTTGGAGTGGGAAGGGGCCACTTAATCTCACTTAGATGAGATATACATAGGGTGACCAGATTTTTTAAAATCCAAAAGAGTATATCGAAAAAAATTGACAGTAAGCATGAAGACAAGATGAATTACAGTATTTTATCCAATGCGCATGAAAATGAGTTAAATACTTAAAACAGTTTTACTTACCATTATTCATACTTATGCGAGATCTTACTTTCTGGAGTAAGCTAATGTCATCCTTTATTGCCAGTCTGAACTCTTCACAGGTCATGCTTACATTGAACTTCACTTTCATCACTTGTAGTGTCGACACTGTGAGTTGACTTTTTTCCTCCCTCCAGTAAGTGTTAATAGCAATGAAGAGCCTCTCACAATCAACATTAGTGCCCGGTAAAGTAAACAAGAGTTGCACGAGTGGCACAATCACTCTTAAATTTGACCCAGCCCGCGCTAAATCTTTGTACATTATTTTCCATTTGCCCATCATTGTCTCTCTTTTGTCTCTCCATTGTTCAAGATGTTCTTTAACACATTTGGATATTGCACAGCAAGTGTCAAAAATATCATTATCACTGAATTCCAACGAACTGTCTACATGTTTTACCTGCTCGTAGAAATATGCAAACGACTCCTGAAATTCTTCATAGGTGACTGCTGTGTCAAGTAGTAAATGTTTCATCTTGTTTACTTCTCCGAAAAAACGTTGTTACCATATCTATGTCATCACTTCAAAGTAAAACCTTCTTGACACTGAGTAGGCATATTTCTCTTTTATATTCCCTTCTTTTACAAGTTTCGTAAGTAAATTTCTAGCAGAAAACGGAAAAAGTTTTGTTCAATTCTATCTTTGTATTTCCTCAGAAGTTCAAAATATTCAACAGAAACTTCAGTCGTTGCTATATCCTCCCTTTCAATTTTTGTAATTGTTTCAGTGAACAAGATTAGCAGAGCATGCAGGAAATACAGCCACAACTCACTTGTTTCGTCTCGAAAGAAATTGACTATAGCTATTGGAGCATTTTCATCACTCAAAAAGTACCCCTTAAGTGGTTCATACTGACGTATATTTTTTTCTACACACGGAAGCAGAGACAAGAATCTCGTCTTTGAGTGATACAAAAGACCCTCATAAT